>NC_091859.1:0-1279054 GCF_037783145.1 Equus przewalskii
AGACATGCTAGAACCACGTGGGGGACACTCCGGAATCACCTGCTGGGCATGCCGGAAACACCTCTGAGACGTACCACAACCATGTGCTGGACACGCCAGAACCATCTCCCGGACAGAACGCAACCACCTGCTGGACACGCCTGAACCACCTTCTGAGCATGCCGGTACCACCTGCTCAACTTGGCGGAACCACCGGATGGACACATAAAAATCACCTGCCAGCTACTCCAGGATGACTTGGAGGACACGCAGGAATCACCTGCCGGGCATGCCGGAACCACCTCTCAGACGTGCCAGAACCACGTGCAAGGACGCAGCCTAACCACATCCTGGAAAGACCGAAACCACCTGCTGGACCCGCCTGAACCACTTCCCGAGCATGCCGGAACCACCTGCTCGACTCACCGGAATCTCCTGCAGGACACGGCAAAATCACCTGCTGGCTACACCAGAACCACTTGGAGGACACTCCGAAATCACCGACTGGGCATGACAGAACCCCCTTAGGATGTGCCAGAACCACGTGAAGGACACGCCAGAACCACCTCACGGACTGAATGGAACAACCTGACAGACACGCCAAAATCACCTGAAGGCCATGCCAGAACCACTTGGTGGAATCTCCTGAATCACCTATCGGGCATGCCAAACCCACGTCTTAGATGTGCCAGAAACACATGCTGGAAACCCGGCACCACCTCCCACACAGACCGGAACCACCTTCCGAGCATGCCAGAACCACCTGCTTGACTCGCCAGAACCCCCTGCCGCACACGGCAAAATCACCTGCCGGCTATGCCAGAACCACTTGTAGTACACTCCGGAATCACCTGCCGGGCATGCCGGAAGCATCTCTCAGACGTACGAGAACCACGTGCCAGACATGCCAGAACCACATCCCGAATGAGCGGAACCACCTGCCGGATATGCCAAAATCACCTGCTGGCTATGCCAGAACCACTGGCGGACACTCAAGAATCACCTGCCGGAAATGCCAGAAGCACCTCTCAGACGTGCCAGAACCACGTGCTGAACACGCCGGAACCACCTCCTGGACAGAACAGAACCACCTGCTGGACACGCCTGAACCACCTGCAGTCACCACGGCGGACCCACCTGCTCACCTCGCAACAACCACCTGCCATACATGTGAAAATCACCTGCCGGCCAGGACAGAACCACTTGGTGGACATTTCGGAATCACCTGCCCGACTCGCCTGAACCACATGCCGAGCACGCTGGAACAACCTGCTCAACTCGCTGGACCCACCTGCCGGACACGCCTGAATCACCTTTTGCCTAAGCCAGAACCACTTGGCGGACACTCCGGAATCACATGCTGAGCACTGCGGAAACACCTGCTCGACTCGCTGGAACCACATGCCGGACACGTCAAAATCGCCTGCCGGGTACGCCACAACCACTTGGCGGACACTCCGGAATCACCTGCCGGGCGTGCCGGAACCACCTCTCAGACGTGGCAGAAACACGTGCTGCGCACGCCAGAACCACCTCCTAGACTGACCACAACCACGTGTCAGACACGTCTGAACCACCTGCTGAGCACGCTGGAACCACCTGCTCCACTCGCTGGGACCACATTCCGGATACTCCAAAATCACCTCCCGGCTATGCCAGAATCACTTGGCCCACACTTCAGAATCACCTTACGGGCATGCTGGAACCACGTCTCAGACGTGCCAGAACCACGTGCTGGACATGCCAGAACCACCTCCTGGAGAGCCTGGAACCAACTGCCGGACAGGCCTGAAGCATCTGCCGAGCACGCCGGAACCACCTGCTCAACTCGCCGGAACCACGTGCCGGACTCGCCTCAACCACCTGCCAGCTACGCCAGAACTACTTGGCGGACACTCAGGAATCACAAGCCGAGCATCCAGGAACCACCTCTCTGATGTGCCAGAACCACATCCCGGACACTCCGGAACCACCTGCTGAGCATGCCGGATCCACCTGCTCAGCTCACTGGAACCACCTGCCGAACACGTCAAAATCACCTGTCGGCTATGCCAGAACCACGTGACGGACAGTGTGGAAAGACATGCCAGGCATGCCAGAACCACCGCTCAGACGTGCCAAAACCATATTCTGGACATGCCTGAACCAGCTGCCGAGCACGCCGGATCCACCTGCTTGACTCGCCGAAACCACGTGCCGGACACACCAAAATCACCTGCCGGCTACACCAGAACCACCTGGCGGACTCTCCGGAATCACCGGCTGCGCATGCAAGAGCCACCTCTCATACGTGCCAGAACCACGTGCTGGGCACGTCAGAACCAGCTCCCGAAGTGACTGGAACCACCTGCAGGACGCGCCTGAACCACCTGCCTAGCATGCCGGAACCACCTGCTCGACTCGCAGGACCCACCTGCCGGAAATGCCAAAATCAACTGCCGGCTATGCCAGAACCACTTGCCAGACACTCCAGAATCACCTGCTGGGCGTGCGGAACCACCTCTCAAACATATCAGAATCACGTGCCTGAGACGCCAGAAGCACCTGCCGAGCATGCCAGAACCACCTGATCCACTCCCCAGAACCACCTGCCGGACATGCCTGAACCACCTGCCGGCTAGGCAGGAACCACTTGGTGGACACTCCGGAATCACCTGCCGGGCATGCTGGAACCACCTTTCAGACGTGCCTGAAAAACGTGCCGGACACGCCGGAACCACCTCCCGGACTGACCGGAACCACCTTCCAGACACGTCTGAACCACCTTATGAACACACCGGAACCACCTGCTCGACTCGCTGGAACCATCTGCCGGATACGCCAAAATCACCTGCTGGCAACGCCAGAACCACTTGACTGACACTCCGGTATGTCCAGCCGTTCATGCCGGAACCGCCCCTCAGATGTGTCAGAACCACGTTCTGGACGCCCCGGACCCCTTCCATGAAAGACAGGAACCACCTGCCGGACGTGCCTTCTGCACCTGCTGAGCATACCAGAAACTCCTGCTCGACTCACGGGAACCACCTACAGGGAAACTGTCATAGAAATGTAGGTCAAACGGCCTTTCTTGCCAGCCCTTAACTCGCCATTTTAGAACTTCTGCTTCTGCCACAATTCCACCTTACCAACCCGGCTCAGAAGAAATGCCTACATCTTCCCCTTAAGCAACTGGGCTGAGACCCAAATGATTGAACGTCCACCTGCTTAGTAGAGGATAGACAATACGATTTTTACAAACTACCGTTGTGCACTGGTGGAGAGAGTGTCGGAAAGCAGCTATGTCAGAAAGGCCCCTTTTGCTCTCAACCGTGCCCTCCATTGCTCTAGAGGTGGAAGGCACAAGGCACTGGCTCTGGATCCACCGCTCAATGGGAGACAAACCACATCTTGCCCTGCTTCCAGCTCTTTAGGAAGCTGAGAAAAAACTCCCTTTCCACAGTGCTCTTACAGCGTCCTGGGAACATCTCATACAAAAGAGGCTGAACGCCGTTTCTTTACAGCACTTCACTCACTGGTCTGGGACATCTGCATCCTGGACATTTCCACCTTGCCAACCCGGCTCAGACGAAATGCCTACATCTTCCCCTTGAGCAATGGGGAAGAGGCCCGGATGATTGTGGTTCCACATGCTGAGGAGGAGAGAGACAATAGGCTTTTAACTAACCACCAAGTGCAATGGTTGGGAGAGTGTCAGAAAGCACCAATGGCAGAAAGACCCCTTTACTCTCAGCCGTGCCCTCCATTGCTCTAGAGGTGGAAGGCACAAAGCACTGCCTCCATCCTTCAATGGGAGACAAGCCATGAACTGTCTTGCTTCCAGCTCTTTAGGAAGCTGAGAAAGAACTCGCTTTCCACAGTGCTGTTACAGCCTACGAGGAAACTCTCATACAAAGGCAGCTCAAACGCCATTTCTTCCCAGCGCTTAACTCTCAGCTTTAGAACTTCTGCTTCTGCCGCAATTCCACCTTGCCAACCCGGCACAGACGAAATGCCTACATCTTCCCCTGAAGCAACTGGGCTGAGTCCCAAATGATTGAGCATCCATGTGCTTAGGAGGCAATAGACTGTACGCCTTTTTCCAACCACCATTGTGCACTGGTGGAGAAAGTGTCGGAAAACAGCTATGTCAGAAAGGCCCCTTTGCTCTCAGCCGTGCCCTCCATTGCTCTAGACGTGGAATGCACAATGCACTGGCTCCACCCCTCAAGGGGCGACAAGCCACTGACCGTCTTCCTTCCATCTCTTTAGGAAGCCGAGAAGGAACTCGCTTTCAACAGTGTTCTTTCTGTGTCCTGGCAACATCTCATACCAAGGCAGCTGATATGCCGTTTCTTTTCAGTGCTTAACTCGCCAATTTGGAACTTCTGCTTCTGCCAGATTTCCACCTTGCCAACCCGGCTCAGACGAAATGCCTACATCTTCCCCTTCAGCAACGGGGATGAGGCCCAGATGATTGTGCTTCCACATGCTTAGCAGGAGCAGACAATAGGCTTTTAACCAACGGCCCTTGAGCAATGTTTGGGGGAGTCTCAGAAAGCACCAATGTCATAAAGGCACTTTACTCTCGGCCGTGCCCTCCATTCCTCTAGAGGTAGGAGGCACAAGGCACTGGCACCACCCCTGAAGGGTATCAGAAAGCACCTATGGCAGAAAGCCCCCTTGGCTCTCAGCCGTGCCCTCCATTGCTCTGCAGGTGGAAGGCACAAAGCACTGCCTCCATCCTTCAATTGGAGGCAAGCCATAAACTGACTTGCCTCCAGCTCTTTAGGAAGCTGACGAACAACTCGCTTTCCACAGTCCTGTTACAGCATACCAGGAGCCTCTCATACAATGGCAGCTCAAACGCCATTTCTTCCCAGCACTTAACTCGCCGCTTTAGGACTTCTGCTTCTGCCGCAATTCCACCTTGTCAACCCGGCTCAGACGAAATGCCTACATCTTCCCCTGAAGCAACTGGGCCGAGTCCCAAATGATTGAGTGTCCACATGCCTAGGAGGCGATAGGCTGCACGCGTTTTTCCAACCACCATTGTGCACTGGTGGAGAGAGTGTCGGAAAGCAGCTATGACAGAAAGGCCCCTTTGCTCTCAGCCGTGCCCTCCATTGCTCTAGACGTGGAATGCACAATGCATTGGCTCCAGCCCTCAAGGGGCAACAAGCCACAGACCATCTTTCTTCCAACTCTTTAGGAAGCTGAGAACAAACTCACCTAACGTATAAAAAGGAATCATGCCCTTTAGGTGCCAGAAAACCCCAGAAGACATGCCAAAAACACCCTCCATGCACTCTCAAAGAACCACACATTCATGCCAGAATGACCCAACAGGCATACCAGAAGCACCCACGTTGCATTCCAGAACCACCTGTAACTACCTGCCGGACACAGTGGAACAGTGATTCTGAGACTGCAGAACCATCTCTTCAACATGCCAGCTGCACACAACAGACACGACGGAACCAGATTCCAAACATAGCACAATGACATGCCACACACATTGTAAACACCTGTTGGATATGCCGCAAACAGGTGCCAGAAACACTGAAACCAGCTGCGGAGTATGTCAGAACCGGGGGCCAGAAATGCCACAAACACCTGTCTTACAAGCCAGAGCCACGAGCCCTAAAAACAAGAAAGACCTGCCGGACACGCCAAAATAACCTGCCGGTGACGCCAGAACCACATGGCAGACACCCAGGAATCACCTGCCAGGCATGCCCGAAGCAGCTCTCAGACGTGCCAGAACCACGTGCTGGCCATGCCGGAACCAGCTCCCGGACAGACCAGAACCACCTGCCGGACACACCGGAACCACCTACCGAGCATGCCGGAACCACCTGCTCGACACGCAGGACCCACCTGCTGGACACTCCAAAATCACCTGCTGGCTCCACCAGAACCACTTGGCGGACACTCTAGATTCACCTGCAGGCATGCAGGAACCACCTCTCAAACATGCCACAACCACATGCCTGACACGCCGGAACCACCTCCTGAACACACCGGAAGCACATGCCGAGCATGCCGGAATAACCTGCTCGACTTGCTGGAACCACGTGCCAGACACGTCATAATCACCTGCTGGCTATGCCAGACAACATGGCAGACAGTCAGGAATCACCTGCCAGCCATCCCGGAACCACATCTCGGACGTAGCAGAACCACGTGCCAGACATGCAGGAACCACGTCCTGGACAGACTGGAACCACCTGCCGGACACCCCTGAAACAAGTGCTGAGCATGCCGGAACCACCTGCTCGACTTTCAGGACCTCCCTACTGGACACACCAAAATCACCTGCCGGCTGCGCCAGAACCACTTGTCAGACACTCTGGAATCACCTGCCGGGCATGCCGAAACCACCTCTCAGACATGCCAGAACCACATGCCGGACACGCCGGAACCACCTCCCGGACAGACTGGAACCACATGCTGAACACGTGTGAACCACTTGGTGGGCACCTTGGAATCACCTGCCAGACATGCCAAAACCACCTACAGGACAGACCAGAACCACCTGCGGAGCACGCCGGAGCCAACTGCTCGACTCGCCGGAACCACCTGCCAGACACGCCAAAATAACTTGCTGGCTATGCCAGAACCACTTGGCAGATACTCCGGAACCACCTCTTTGAGAGACTGGAACCACCTGCTGGACCCACCTGAACCACCTGCCGAGCAAGCCAAAACTACAGGCTGTTGCCTGAACCACCTCCCGGACATGCCAAAATCACCTGCCGGCTATGCCAAACTACTTGGCGGAGACTCCAGAATCACCTGCTGGGCATGCCAGAACCACCTCTCAGATGTGCCAGAACCACGTGCCAGACACCCCAGAACCACTTACTTGACCGCCCGGAACCACATGACGGACATGCTGGAACCACCTGCCGAGCACGCTGGAGCCACCTGCTCGAATCGCCAGAACCACCTGCCAGACACCCCAAAATCAACTGCCCGCTATGCCAGAACCAAGTGGCAGACAGTCCGGAATCACCTGCCGGGCATGCCAGAACCACCTCTCAGACATACCAGAGCCACGTGCTAGAGACGCCAGAAGCAACTCCCAGACAGAGCGTAAGCACCTGACGAACACACCGGAACCACCTGCTCGACTCGCCGGAACCACCTGCCAGACACGGTAAAATCACGTGCCAGCTATGCCAGAACCAGTTGGCGTACACTCCGGAATCACCTGCCGTGAATGCCAGAACCACCTCTCAGACGTGCCGGAAGCATGTGCCGGACACTCCGGAACCACCTACTGGACAGACCGGAACCACCTGCAAGACACGCCGGAGCCACCTGCTCGAATCGCTGAAACCAACTGACGGACACACCAAAATCAACTGCTGGCTATACGAGAACCACCTGGCGGACAGTCCGGAATCACCTGCCTGGCATGCGGGAACCACCTCTCAGACGTACGAGAACCACGTGCCAGACATGCTGGAACCACGTCCTGGACAGACTGGAACCACCTGCCGGACACACCTGGACCACCTGCCGAGCATGCCGGAACCACCTGCTCGACTCGCAGGACCCACCTGCTGGACACGCCAAAATGAACTGCCAGCTACACCAGAACCACCTGCCAGACTCGCCGGAACCACCTGGCAAACACGCCGGAGCCACCTGCTCAACTCGCCGGAAACACCTGCCGGACAGGGCAAAATCAACTGCCGACTATGCCAGAACCACCTGGGGGACAGTCCGGAATCACCTGCCAGCCATGCCGGAACCACCTCTCAAACGTACCAGAACCACGTGCAGCACAAGCTGGAACCACGTAGGGGAGAGACTGGAATCACCTGTCGGCCACGCCTGAACCACCTGCCAAGCACGCCGGAACCAGCTGCTCCACTCACAGGACCCACCAGCCGGACATGCCAAAATCACATGCCGGGTACACCAGAACCACTTGCCAGACACTCTGGAATCACCTGCCGGGCATGCTGGAACAACCTCTCAGACGTGCCAGAAGCACGTGCCGGACACTCCGGAACCACCTCCCGGACAGACCGGAACCACGTGCTGGACATGCCTGAACCATTTGGTGGACACTCCGCAATCACCTGCCGGACACGCCGAAACCACCTACAGGACAGACTGGAACCACCTGCCGAGCACGCCGAAGCCACCTGCTTGACTCGCTTGAACCACCTGCCAGACACGCCAAAATCACATGCCAGCTATGCCAGAACCACTTGGCAGATACTCTGGAACCACCTCCTTGAGAGACTGGAACCACCTGCTGGACCCGCCTGAACAACCTGCCGAGCAAGCCAGAACTACCTGCTCGACTTGCCAGAACCACCTCCCGGACACGCCAAAATCACCTGTCGGCTATGCCAAACTACTTGGTGGACACTCCGGAATCACCTGTCGGGCATGCCGGAACCACCTCTCAGACGTGCCAGAACCACGTGCCGGACACGCCGGAACCAACCGGCTGAGCACGCCACAGTCACCTCATCGACTCGCCGGATTCACCTGCTGGACATGCCAAAATCACCTGCCAGCTATGCCAGAACCACGTGGCAGACAGTCCAGAATCACATGCCGGGCATGCCGGAACTACCTCTCAGATGTACCACAACCATGCGCCGTACACGCCAGAACCACGTACTGGACGGACGGTAACCACCTGCCCGACAGGCATGAACCACCTGCCAAGCATGCCAGAACCACCTGCTCGACTCACAGGACCCACCTGCCGGACACGCCAAAATCACCTGCCGGTGATGCCAGAACCATTTGTTGGACTCTCCAGAATCACCTGCTGGTCATGCCAGAACCACCTCTCAGATGTACTGAAACCATGTGCCGGACACGCCGGAACCACGTCCTGGACCGCCTGGAACCACCTGCAGGACATGCCAGAACCACCTGCCGAGCAAGCCGGAACCACCTGCTCGACTCCCAGGACCAACCTGCAGGACATGCCAAATTCACCTGCCGGCTATGCCAGAACCACTTGCCAGACATTGTTGAATCACTAGCCGGGCATGCAGGAACCACCTCTCAGACGTGCCAAAACAATGTGCCGGAGATGCCGGAAGCAACTGCCGAGCTCACCAGAATCACCTGCTTGACTCGCCAGAACCACCTGCTGGACATGCCAAAATCATCAGACGGCTATGCCAGAACCACTTGGCGGACAGTCCGGGATCACCTGCCGGGCATGTTGTAACCACCTCTCAGATGTGCCAGAAATATGTGCGGGACACGCCGAAAGCACCTACAGGACAGACCGGAACCACCTGCCCAAAATGCGTGAACCACCTGCCGAGCATGCCTGAACCACCTGATCCACTCCCCAGAACCACCTGCCGAACACGCCAAAATCACCTGCCGGCTACACCAGAACCACTTGCCGGACACTCCGGAATCACCTGCCGGGCATGCTGGAACCACCTGTCAGAAGTGCCGGAACCACCTACCGGACACGTCAAAATCACCTGCCGGCTGCACCAGAATCACTTGTTGGACACTCCGGAATAGCCTGCCAGGCATGGCAGAACCAGCTCTCAGACGTGCCAGAACCACATGCCGGTGACACCGGAAGCACCTGCCGAGCTCTCCGGAACCACCTGCTCGACTCACCGTAACCAGATCCCTGACATGCCAAAATCACCTGCTGGGTATGCCAGAAGCACGTGGCTGACAGTCTGGGTTCAAATGCCGGGCATGCCGGAACCACCTGATCCACTTCCCAGAACCACCTGCCGGACACACCAAAATCACCTGCCGGCTGCTCCAGAACCACTTGCCGGACACTGCGGAATCACCTGCCAGTCATGCCGGAACCACCTCTCAAACATGCCAGAACCACATACCGGAGACGCCGGAAGCACATACCGAGCATGCCAGAACCACCTGTGCCACTCCACGGAACCACCTGCCGGACACGCCAAATTCTCCTGCCGGCTATGCCAGAACCACTTGGCGGACACTGTGGACTCACCTGCCGGGCATACCGGAATCACCTCTCAGACGTGCCAGCACCACGTGCCAGACACGCGGGAACCACCTACCGGACAGAAGGGAACCACCTGCTGGACAGGCCAGAACAAACCAGCCTAGCACGCCGGAGCCACCTGCTCGACTAGCTGGAACCACCTGCTGGACACGCCAAAATCAAATGCTGGCTATGCCAGAGCCACTGGGCAGACTCTCTGGAATCACCTGCCAGGCCTGCAGGAACCAGCTCTCAGACGTGCCAGAATGATGTGCCGGACATGCCGGAACCACCTCCCGGACAGACGGGAGCCATCTGCTGGACCTGCCTGAACCAACTGCCAAGCATGCCGGAACCACACGCTCGAGTCGCCGGACCCACATGCCGGTAACGGCAAAATCACCTGCCGGCTGTGCCAGAACCACTTGGCAGACACTCTGGAATCAGCTGCCGGGCATGCCAGCACAACCTCTCAGACGTGCCAGAAGCATGTGCCGGAGAGGCCTTAACCATCTCCTGGACAGACCGGAACCACCAGAAGACTCGCTGGAACCACCTGCTTGACTCACCAGTCCCACCTGCTGGACACACCAAAATCACCTGTCGGCTATGCCAGAACCACTTGGTGGACAATCTGGAATCACCTCCCGGGCATGCCGGAACCAACTCTGAGACATGCCGGAATCACGTGCCAGACACGCTGGTACCACCTACCGGACAGAACGGAACCACCTGCCAGACCCGCCTGAACCACCAGCCGAGCACGCCAGAACCACCTGCTCGACTCGCAGGACCCACTTACCGGACAAGCCAAAATCTCATGCTGGCAGCGCCAGAACCACTTGTCGGACACTCCAGAATCACCTGCTGGGCATGCAGGAACCACCTCTCAGACGTGCCAGAAACACATGCTGGAGTCGCTGGAAGCACCTGCTGAGAACGCCGGAACCACCTGCTCGACTCCCAGGAGCCACCTGCCGGACACGCCAAAATCACCTGCTGGCTGTGGCAGACCCACTTGATGGACAATCCGGAATCATGTGCCGTGAATGCTGGAACCACCTCTCAGACGTGCCAGAAGCACGTGCCAGACACGCCAGAAGCAACTCCCGGACAGTCCGGAACCACCAGCCACAATCGTTGTGACCACCTCGTTGACTTGCCGGACCCACCTGCTGGACACACCAAAATCACCTGCTGGCTACGCCAGAACCACTTGGCATACAAGCCAGAATAACGTTCTCGGCATGCCGGCACAAACTCTCAGACATTCCAGGAGCACGTGCCAGTCACGCTGGAACCAACTCCAGGACAGACCGGAACCACCTGCCCAAAACGCGTGAACAACCTGCCGAGCATGCCTGAACCACCTGATCCACTCCCCAGAACCACCTGCTGAACACGCCAAAATCAACTGCCGGCTACACCAGAACCACTTGCCGGACACTACGGAATCACCTGCCGGGCATGATAGAACCACCTCTCAGACGTGCCAGAACCACCTGCCAGACACGTCGGAGCCACCTCCTGGACAGACTGGAACCACCAGCAGGACATGCCTGAACCACCTACTGAGCACGCCGGAACCACCTGCTCAACTCGCAGGACCCACAAACTGGACACGCCAAAATCACCTGCCAGCTATGCCAGAACCACTTGGTGGACAATCTGGAATCACCTGCAGGGCATGCCGAAACCACCTCTCAGACGTGCCAAAAGCATGTGCCAGACACGCCGGAACCACCTGCTGGACACGTCAAAATCACCTGCCTGCTATGCCAGAACCACATGGCAGACAGTCCTGAATCACCTGCCGGGCATGCCGGACCCACCTCTCAGACGTACCAGAACCATGTGCTGGACACACAAGAACCACGTCATTAACACACTGGAATCACCTGCCGAGCATGCTGTAACCACCTGCTAGACTCCCAGGACCCACCTGCGGGACACACCAAAATCACCTGCCGGCTACGCCAGAACCACTTGCCGGACATTCTGGAATCACCGTCTGGGCATGACAGAACCACCTCTCAGACGTGCCCGAACCACCTGCCCGAGACGCCGGAAACACCTGCCGAGCTCGCCAAAACCACCAGCTCGTCTCGCCGGAACCACCTGCCGGACATGCCAAAATCACCTTCCGGCTACACCAGAACCACTTGGTGGACAATCCGGAATCACCTGCCGGTCATGCCGGAACCACCTCTCAGAGGTGCCAGAACCAGGTGCCGTACACACCAGAACCACCTACTGGACAGACTGGAACCACCTGCCTGACTCGCCGGAAGCACCTGCCGGACACGCCAAAATCACCTGCCGGCTACGTCAGAACCACTTTGCGTACAAGTTGGAATAACGTTCCGGGCATGACGGCACAACCTCTCAGACGTGCCAGAAGCACGTGCCAGACACGTGGGAAACACCTCCAGGACAGACCGGAACCACCTGCCGGACACACTGGGACCACCAGCTTGACTCGCCAGAACCAACTGCCGGACATGCCAAAATCACCAACTGGCTACGCCACAACCACTTGTCGGACACTCCAGAATCACCTGCCGGGCATGCTGGTACCACCTCTCAGAGGTGCCACAACCACATGCCAGAGACGGCGGAAGCACCTGCCGAGAATGCGGAAAGTTCCTGAACCAGGCCACAGAACCACCTGCTGCACACACCAAAATCACCTGCCGGCTACGCCAGAACCACTTGGCAGACACTCCAGAATCACCTCCCGGCCATGCCAGAACCACATCTCACACGTGCCAGAACCACGTGCCAGAGATGCCGGAACCAACTACTGGACAGAAAGGAACCACCTGCCGGACACGCCTGAACCACCTGCCGAGCATGCCGGAACCACCTGCTCGACTCACAGGACCCGCCTGCTGGACATGCCAAAATCACATGCTGGCTGCGCCAGAACCACTTGTCAGACACTCCGGAATCACCTACTGGGCATGCCGGAACCACCTCTCAGACGTGCCAGAAACACATGCCGGAGTCGCTGGAAGCACCTGCCGAGAACGCCGGAACCACCTGCTCGACTGCCAGGAGCCACTTGCCGGACACGCCAAAATCACCTGCTGGCTGCACCCCAACCAGTTGCCGGACACTCCGGAATCACCTGTAGGGCATGCCAGCACAACCTCTCAGACGTGCCAGAAGCATTTGCCAGACACGCTGGAACCACCTCCAGGACAGACCGGAACCACCTGCTGGACATGCTGGAACCACCTGCTCAACTCGCCGGAACCACTTCGTGGACAATCCGGAATCACCTGCCGTGCATGCCGGAACCACTTTTCGGACATGCCAGAAACACGTGCCAGAGACGCCAGAAGCACCTGGCGAGCAGGCCGGAACCACCTGCTCGACTCGCTGGAACCACCTGCCGGACACGCCAAAATCACCTGCCGGCTATGCCAGAACCACTTGGTGGACACTGCGGAATCAACTGCTGGGAATGCCGGAACCACTTCTCAGAAATGCCAGAACCACCTGCTGGACATGCCTGAACCACCTGCTGAGCACGCCAGAACCACAGGCAGGCTATGTCACAACCACTTGACGGACACTTTCGAATCACCTGCCAGCCACGCCAGAACCACTTGGCAGACACTCCGGAATCACCTGTCGGGCCTGCCAGAAACCTCTTGAGATGTGCCAGAACCATGTGCCGGACACGCCGGAACCACCTTCCGTACAGACCGGAACCACCTGTTGGACACGTCTGAGCCACCTGCCGAGCACTCCAGAGCCGCCTGCTCGACTCGCCGGAACCATCTGCTGGACACACCAAAATCACCAGCTGGCTAAGCCAGAACCACGTGCTGGACACCCTGGAAGCACCTGCCGTGCATGCCGGAACCACTTATCAGAAGTGCCAGAGACACGCGCCAGACACTCCGGAACCACCTCCCGGAGAGACCGGAACCACCTGCTGGACACGACTGAACCACATGCCGAGCACGCCGGAACCACCTGCGGGCTATGTCAGAACCACTTGGCAGACACTCTGGAATCACCTGCTGGACATGCCAACACACCCTCTCAGACGTGCCAGAAGCACGTGCCAGACACGCTGGAACAACCTCCCAGACAGACTGGAACCACCTGCTTGACTCGCCGGACCCACCTGCCTGTCACACCAAAATCACCAACCGGCTACGCCAGAACCACTTGGTGGACAAGCTGGAATAACGTTCTGCTCATGCTGGCACAACCTCTCATATGTGCCAGCTGCACATGCCGGACACGCCCGAACCACTTCTTGGACAGACCAGAACCACCTGCCAGACTCACCGGAACCACCTGCTTGACTCGCTGGACCCACCTGCAGGACACGCCAAAATCACCTGCCGGCTATGCAAGAACCACTTGGTGAACAAGAACGAATAACATTCCGGGCATGCCGGCACAACCTCTCAGATGTGCCAGAAGCACGTACCGGACACGCCATAACCACCTCCAGGACAGACGGGAACCACCTGCCAGACACGCCAGAACTGCGTGCTCGAATTGCTGGAACCACCGCAGGACACGCTGGAAACACCTGCCGAGCACGCTGAAGCCACCTGCTCGAATTGCCTGAATCACTTGACGGACAGACCAAAATCACCTGCCGGCTATGACAGAACCACGTGTCGGACACTCCGGAATCACCTTCTGGGCACGCCAGAACGACGTCATGGACAGAGTGCAAACACCTGCAGGAACTGCCTGAACCACATGCCGAGCACACCAGAACCACCTGCTCGACTCGCCGGAACCACCTGCCGGACACACCAAAAACACCTGTGGGCTATGCCAGAACCACTTGGAGGACTCTCCAGGATCACCTGCCGGGCATGCCAGAACCAACTCTCAGACGTGCCAGAACCATGTGCCGGACACGCCGGAACCACCTCCCAGACTGACCGGAACCACCTGATCCACTCCCCAGAACCCCCTGCCTGACATGCCAAAATCACCTGCCGGCTACGCCAGAACCACTTGGTGCACAATCCGGAATCATCTGCCGGACATGCCAGAACCACCTGTCAGAAGTGTCGGAACCACGTGCCAGACACGCCGGAACCACCTCCCGGACAGACCGGAACCACCTAATGGACCTGCCTGAACCACCTGCCGAGCACGCCGGAACCACATGCCGGACACGCCAAAATCACCTGCGGGATAGGCCAGAAGCACTTGTTGGACTCTCCGGGATCACATGCCGGGCATGCCGGTACCACCTCTCACATGTGCCAGAACCATGTGGCAGACAGTCCGGAATCACCTGCCAGGCATGCCGGAACCACCTCTGAGACGTACCAGAACCACGTGCCGGTCACGCCGGA
This sequence comes from Equus przewalskii, assembly GCF_037783145.1. Classification (NCBI taxonomy): domain Eukaryota; kingdom Metazoa; phylum Chordata; class Mammalia; order Perissodactyla; family Equidae; genus Equus; species Equus przewalskii. The sequence continues at coordinate 15,286 of NC_091859.1, forward strand.
ACCACGTCCTGGACAGTCTGGAACCACCTGCTGGACACACCTGAACCACCTGCCGAGCAGGCCGGAACCACCTGCTCGATTCGCAGGACCCACCTGCCAGACACGCCAAAGCCATCTGCTGGCTATGCCAGAACCACTTGCCGGACACTTCGGAATCACCTGCCAGGCATGCCGGAACCTCCTCTCAAACGTGCCAGGACCACGTTCCGGAGACGCCGGAAGCACCTGCTGAGCTAGCCGGAACCACCTGCTCGACATGCCAGAACCACCTGCTGGACACGCCAAAATCACCTGCCGGCTATGCCAGAACCACTTACCGGACACTCCGGAATCACCTGCCGGGCATGCCAGAAGCACCTCTCAGACGTGCCAGAACCACGTGCCTGAGACGCCAGAAGCACCTGCCGATCTTGCCGAGACCACCTGCTCGACTCGCCGGAACCACCTGCCGGACATGCCCAAATCACCTGCCGGCTATGCCAGAACCACCTCTCAAACGTGCCAGAACCACGTGCTGGACACACTGGAACCACCTCCCACACCAACCAGAACCACCTGCCGGCCACGCCGGAATCACCTGTTCGATTCGCTGCAACCACCGCTGGACACTCAAAATCACCTGCCAGCTATGCCAGAACCACTTGGCGGACACACCGGAATCACCTGCCAGGCATGCTGGAACCACCTCTCAGACATGCCAGAACCACATGCCAAAGACACCGGGAGCACCAGCCGATCATGCTGGAACCACCTGCTCGGCTCGCCAGAACCACCTGCCGGACATGCCAAGATCACCCGCTGGCATGCCAGAACCACTTGGCGGACATTACGGAACCACTTGCCGGGCATGCCAGAACCTCCTCTCAGACGTGCCAGAACCACATGCTGGAGACGCCGGAAGCACATGCCGAGCATGCCGGAACAACCTGCTCGACTCGCTGGAACCACCTGCTGGACACCCCAAAATCACCTGCCGGCTACGCCAGAACAGCTTGGCGGACATCCCGGAATCACCTGCTGGGCATGTCGAACCCAACTCTCAGATGTACCAGAACCACGTGCCGGACACACCAGAACCATGTCCTGGATAGACTGGAACCACCTGCAAGACACACCTGAACCACCTGCCGAGCACGCCAGAACCACCTGCTTGACTCGCTGGAAACACCTGCCAGACATGGGAAAATCACTACCAAGCTACACCAAAACCACTTGGTGGTCAATCCGGAATCACATGTTGTGCATGCCGGAACCACATCTCTGACGTGCCAGAAACAGGTGCCGGAGAAGCCGGAAGCAGCTGCCGAGCATGCCGGAACCACCTGCTCGACTCATTGGAACCAATTGCCGGACATGCCAAAATCACATGCCGGCTACCCCAGAACCACTTGGCGGACAGTCCGGAACACCCTGCCGGGCACATCGGTACCACATCTAAGACGTGCCAGAACCATGTGCCAGACATGCAGGAACCACCTCCCGGACAAGCCAGAACAACCTGCCGAGCATGCTGGAGCCACCTCCTCGACTTGCCAGAACCACCTGATGGACACGCCAAAATCACCTGCCGGCTACGCCAGAACCACTTGCCGGACACTCCAGAATCACCTGCCGGGTAAGCCGGCACAACATCTCAGACGTGCCAGAACCACGTTCCGGACACGCCGGAACAATCTCCCGGACAGACCGGAACCACCTGCCAGACCTGCCTGAACCACCTGCCGAGCACGCTGGGACCACCTGCCAGACACGCCAAAATCAACTGCTGGCTACGCAAGAACCACTTGCCAGACACTCTGGAATCATGGTCGGGCATGCCGGAACCACCAGTCAGACGTGCCAGAAACACGTACTGGAGAGGCCGGAAGCACCTGTCGAGCACGCCGGAACCAGCTGCTCATCTCGCCGGAACCACATGCCGGACACGGCAAAATCACCTGCCGGCTATGCTAGAACCACTTGGCAGACACTCCGGAATCACCTGCCCTGCATGCCGGAACCACCTCTAAGATGTGCCGGAACCACATGCCGGAGAAGCCGGAATCGCCTCCCGGACAGACCGGAACCACCTGCCGGAACCGCCTGAATCCCCTCCGAGCACGCCGGAACCACCAGCTCAACTCGCCAGAACCACCTGCCGGAAACGCAAAAATCACCAGCCGGCTACGTCAGAACCACTTGCTGGACACTCCGGAATCACCTGCCCGGCATGCCGGAACCACCTCTCAGACGTGCCAGAGCCACATGTCGGACACTCCGGAATCAACTGCCGGGCATGCTGGAACCACCTCTCAGACGTGCCACAACCATGTGCCGGAGAGACACGAAGCACCTGCCGTCCTCGCCGGAACCACCTGCTGGACTCGCCGGAACCACCTGCCTGAAACGCCAAAATCACGTGCCGGCTACACCAAAACCACTTGGTGGACACTCGAGAATCACCTGCCGGGCATGACGGAACCACCTCTCATATGTGCCAAACCACATGCCGGAGACGCCGGAAGCACATGCCTAGCAGGCCGGAACCACCTGATCCACTCCCCAGAACCACCTGCAGGACATGCCAAAATCACCTGCCGGCTACGCCAGAACAACTTGCCGGACACTCCAGAATCACCTGCCGGGCATGCCGGCACAACCTCTCAGACGTGCCAGAACCATGTTCCGGACACGCTGGAATCATCTCCCAGACAGACCAGAACCACCTGCCGGACACGCCTGAACAACCTGCCGAGCACTCCGGAACCACCTGCTCGAATAGCTGGAACCACTGGCCAGACACGGAAAAGTCACCTGCCAGCTACACCAGAACCACTTGCCGGACACTCTGGAATCACCTGCCTGGCATGCTGGAACCACCTCTAAGACATGCCAGAACCACATGTCACAGACACCAGATGCACCTGCCGAGGACACCACAAGCACCTGCCTGACGCGACAAAATCACCTGCCGGGTAGGCCAGAACCAAGTGGCGGATTCTATAGAATCGCCCATCGGGCATGCCGGAACCACATTTCAGATGTGCCGGAAGCATGTGCTGGACATGCCGGAACCACCTCCCGGACAGACTGGAACCACCTGCCGGACCCACCTGAACCACCTGCCAAGCCAGCCGGAACCACCTGCTCGACTCACCAGAACCACATGCAAGACACGACTGAACCACCTGCCGAGCATGCCGGAACCACCTGCTGGACATGCCAAAATCACCTGCCAGCTACGCCAGAACCACTTGGTGGACACTCCGGAATCACCTGCGGGGAATGCCAGAACCACTTCTCAGAAGTGCCAGACCCACCTCCTCGACTCGGCGGAACCACCTGCTGGACATGCCAATATCACCTGCCGGCTATGTCAGAACCACTTGGCGGACACTCTCGAATCACCTGCCGGCCACACCAGAACCACTTGGCAGACACTCCGGAATCACCTCTCGGGCATCCCGGAACCACCTTTCAGACGTGCCAGAAACACATACGGAGATGCTGGAAGCACCTGCCAAGCACGGCGGAACCACCCGCTCGACTCGACGGAACCACCTGCAGGACATGCCAAAATCACATGCCGGCTGCGCCAGAGACACTTGTCGGAAACTCCGGAATCACCTGCCAGGCATGTCGGATCCACATCTCAGACGTGCCACAACCACGTGCCGGAGACTCCAGAGGCACCTGCCGAGCTCACCAGAACCACCTTCTCGACTCTTGGGCACCACCTGACGGACACGCCAAAATCACCTGCCTGCTAGGCCAGAACCACGTGGAGGACTCTCAGGGATCAACTGCTGGGCATGCCGGAAGACCTCTCAGACGTGCCTGGACCACGTGCAGGACACACCGGAACCACCTATCGGACAGAACGGAACCACCTGCCGGACGTGCCTGAACCACTTGCCGAGCATGCCAGAACCACCTGCTCGAGTCATAGGACCCACCTGCCGGACATGCCGAAATCACCTGCCGGCTATGCCAGAATCACTTGGAGGACTCTCTGGGATCACCAGCCGGGCATGCCGGAACGACCTCTCAGACGGGCCAGAACCACGTGGTGGACAGTCAAGAATCACCTGATGGGCATGCGGGAACCACCTCTAAGACATGCCAGAACCATGTGCCAGAGACACTGGATGCACCTGCTGAGTATGCCGGAACCACCTGCTCGACTCACCGGAACCACCTGCTGGACACGCCAAAATCACCTGCCAGCTAGGCCAGAACCACGTGGCGGTCTCTATGGAATCACACGCCGGGCATGCCGGGACCACCTATCAGAAGTGCCAGAACCAATTGCCGGAGACTCCGAAAGCACCTGCCGAGCATGCCAGAACCACCTGATCCACTCCCCAGAACCACCTGCTGGACACGCCAAAATAACCTGCCGGCTATGCCAGAGCCACTTGCTGGACACTCCAGAATCACCTGTGGGGCATGCCGGCACCAACTCTCAGACGTGCCAGAACCACGTGCCGGACATGCCAGAACCAGCTCCTGGACAGAACGGAACCACCTGCCGTACCCACCTGAACCACCTGCCGAGCACCCCGGAACCACCTGTTCAACTCGCCGGAACCACCTGCCGAACACGCAAAAATCACATGTTGGTTATTCCAGAACCACTTGGCGGACACTATGGAATCACCTGCCTGGCATGCCGGAAACACCTCTCAGATGTGCCAGAACCATGTGCCGGACATGCTGGAACCACCTGCCGAGTATGCCAGAACCACCTGATCCACTCCCCAGAACCACCTGCTGGACACGCCAAAATCACCTGCTGGCTATGCCACAACCACTCGGCAGACACTCCGGAATCACCTGCCGGGCATGCCGGAACCACCTCTCAGACGTCACAGAATCACGTGCCAGACACGCTGGAACCACCTACCGGACACAACGGAACCACCTGCCGGACACGCCTGAACCACCTGCCGAGCATGCAGGAACCACCTGCTCAACTCACAGGACCCACCTGCCGGACACGCAAAAATCACCTGCTGGCTATGCCAGAACCACTTACCGGACCTGCCTGAACCACCTGCCGAGCATGCAGGAACCACCTTACGGACATGCCAAAATCACCTGTGGGCTAGGCCAGAACCACTTGGAGGTCTCTCCGGGATCACCTGCCGGGCATGCCGGTACCACTTCTCAGATGTGCCAGAACCACGTGGCGGACAGTCCGGAATCACCTGCTGGGCATGCGGGAACCACCTCTCAGACGTACCAGAACCATGTTCAGCACACGCTGGAACCCATTACTGGACAAACCGGAAACACCTGCTGGACATGCCTGAACGAACTGCCGAGGACGCCGGAACCACCTGAATAGGTCGCCAGAAACACCTTCCGGACACTCCAAAATCACCTGCCACACACGCCAAAATCACCTGCCGGACACGCCAAAATCACCTGCCGGCTATGCCAGAACCACTTGCTGGAAACTCAGGAAACACCTGTCGATCATGCCGGAACCACATCTCAGACGTGCCAGAAGCATGCGCTGGACATGCCAGAAGCACCTCCAGGACAGACCAGAACCATCTGCAGGACCCACCTGAAGCACCTGCTGAGCACGCTGGAACAACCTGCTCGACTCGCTAAAATAACCCGCCAGAACTGCAAAAATCACCTGCCGGCTACGCCACAACCAGTTGGTGAACACTTCGGAATCACCTGCCGGGCTTGCTGGAACCACCAGCCAGTCATGCCAAAATCACCTGCCAACTACGCCAGAACCAGTTGGCGGACACTGCAGAAACACCTGTCGGGCCGGCTGGAAGCACATCTCAGGCGTGCCAGAACCATGTGCCTGAGATGCCGGAACCACACCCCGAACCGACGGAAACCACCTGCCAGACCCGCCTGAACCACCTGCCGAGCACGCCGGAACCACCTGCTCGACTTGCCGGAACCACCTACCTGACACGCCAAAATCACCTGCCGGGAATGCCAGAATCACTTGGCAGACACTCCGGAATCATCTGCGGGACATGCCATAACCAGCTCTCAGACACACCAGAACCTCGGGCCGGAGAGGCCGGAAGCACCTGCCGAGCATGCCGGAGCCACCTGCTCAACTCGCCAGAAACACCTGCCGGACACGCCAAAATCACCTGCTGGGTATGCCAGAACCACTTGGCGGACACTCCAGAATCATCTGCCGGACATTCCGGAACCAGCTCTCAGACATGCCGGAACCACCTGCCTTCACGCAGGAGCCACCTGCTCGACTCGCCGGAACCACCGGCCGGACAGTCCACACTCAACAGCTGGCTATGCGGGAACCACCTGGGGGATAGTCCGGAATCACCGGTGAGCAATGGCGGAACCACCCCTCAGACGTACCAGAACCACGTGCTGGACAACCTGGAAACACGTACTGGACAGACGGGAACCACCTGCCGGCCATGCCTGAACCACCTGCCGAGCACGACGGAACCACCTGCCGGACACGCCAAAATCACCTGCGGGTTACGCCAGAACCACTTGGAGGACACTCCGGAATCACCTGCCGCGCATGCCGGAACCACCTCTCAGAGGTGCCAGAAGCAAGTGCCGGACACGCCGGAAACACCTACCACACAGACTGGAACCACCTGCCAGACATGCCGGAACCACCTGCCTAGCACGCCGGAGCCACCTGCTCGACTCGCCAGAACAACCTGCCGGACACGCCAAAATCACCTGCCCGCTACACCAGAACCACTTGGCGGACAAGGCGGAATCACGTGAAGGGCTTGCCGGCACAACCTCTCAGACGTGCCAAAACCTCGTGCCGGACACCCCAGAACCACCTACCGGACAGACCAGAACCACCTGCCGGACACGCCGCAACCACCGGCTCGACTCGCCGGAACCACCGCCGGACATGCAAAATCACCTGCCGGGTACGCCAGAACCACTTGGCGAACACTCCGGAATAACCTGCCGGGCATGCCAGAACCACCTCTCAGGCACGCCAGAACCACATGCCAATGACACCAGAAGCACCTGCCGAGCAAGCCAGAACCACCTGCTCGACTCGCCAGAACCACATGCCGGACACGCCAAAATCACCTGCCAGCTACGCCACAACCCCTTGGTGAACACTTCGGAATCACTTGCCGGGCTTGCTGGAACCGCCTCCCAGACGTGCCAGAACCATGTGCCTGAGATGCCGGAACCACACCCCGAACAGACCGAAACCACCTGCCAGACCCACCTGAACCACCTGCCGAGCACGCCAGAACCACCTGCTCGACTCGCCGGAACCACCTACCTGACATGCCAAAATCACCTGCTGGGTATGCCAGAACCACTTGGCAGACACTCCGGAATCATCTGCCGGACATGTCAGAACCAGCTCTCAGACACACCAGAACCACGTGCCGGAGATGCCGGAAGTAGCTGCCGAGCATGCCGTAGCCACCTGCTCGACTCTCCGGAACCACCTACCTGACACGCCAAAATCACGTGCCGGGTACGCCAGAACCACCTGGCGGACACTCTGGAATCATCTGCCGGACATGCCAGAACCAGCTCTTAGACACAACAGCACCACGTGCCGGAGACGCCGGAAGCACCTGCCGACCATGATGCAGCCACCTGCTCGACTCGCCAGAAACACCTGCCAGACATGCCAAAATCACCTGCCGGGTACGCCAGAACCACCTGGCGGACACTCCGGAATCACCTGCTGCGCATGCCAGAACCACCTCTCAGACGTGCCAGAAGCACATGCCGGACATGCCGGAACGACCTATCAGACAGAACGGAACCACCTGCCAGACACGCCGGAACCACCTGCCGAGCACGCCACAGCCACCTGCTCGACTCGCCGGAACCACCAGCCGGACAGGCCAATGTCAACTGCTGGTTATGCCAGAACCACCTGGGGGACACTCCGGAATCACATGCCACGCATGCCGGAACCACCTCTCAGACGTGCCGGAAGCACGTGCTGGACACGCTGGAAACACCTACCGGACAGACCGGAACCACCTGCCATCACGCCGGAGCCACCTGCTCGACTCGCCGGAACCACCTGCCGGACAGGACAAAATCAACAGCTGGCTATGCGGGAACCACCTGACGGAAAGTCCGGAATCACCTGCCGGGCATGCAGGAACCACCTCTCAGATGTAACAGAACCACATGCCGGACACGCTGGAACCACGTCCTGGACAGACTGGAACCACCTGCTGGACACGCCTGGACCACATGCCAAGCACGCCGGAACCACCTGCTCGACTCTCAGGACCCACGTGCCGGACACGCCAAAATAAACTGCCGGCTACACCAGAACCACTTACCCGACACTCCGGAATCACCTACTGGGCATGCTGGAACCACCTCTCAGACGTGCCAGAAGCACGTGCCAGACATGCCAGAACGACCTATCGGACAGAACGGAACCACCTGCCAGACACGCCGGAACCACCTGCCAAACACACCACAGCCACCTACTCGACTCCCTGGAACCACGTGCCGGACAGGCCAATATCAACTGCTGCCTATGCCAGAACCACCTGGGGGACAGTCCGGAATCACCTGCCAGCCATGCCGGAACCAGCTCTCAGACACACCAGAACCACGTGCCAGAGACACCGGAAGCACCTGCCGAGCATGACGGAGCCACCAGCTCGACTCGCCAGAAACACCTGCCGGACATGCCAAAATCACCTGCCCGGTACGTTGGAACCACATGGCACACTCCGGAATTACCTGCCGTGCATGCCGCAACCACCTTTCAGACGTGCCGGAAGCACGTGCCGGACACGCCAGAAACACTTACCGCACAGACCAGAACCACCTGCCAGACATGCCGGAAGCACCTGCCGAGCACTCCGGAGCCACCTGCTCGACTCGCCTGAACCACCTGCCGGACACACCAAAATCAACTGCTGGCTATGCGAGAACCACCTGGCGGACAGTCCGCAATCACCTGCCGGGCATGCCGGAACCACCTCTAAGATGTGCCAGAACCACGTGGTGGACAGTCCGCAATCACCTGCCGGGCATGCGGGAACCACCTCTCAGACGTACCAGAACCACATGCCAGACACGCTGAAACCACGTCCTGGACAGACTGCAACCACGTGCCGGACATGCCGGAACCACCTGCCGAGCACGCCGGAAGCACCTGCTTGACTCGCAGGACCCACCTGCCGGACACGCCAAAATGAACTGCCTGCTACTCCAGAACCTCTTACCGGACACTCCGGAATCACCTGCCGGGCATGCCAGAACCACCTCTCAGACGTGCCAGAAGCACGTGACGGACATGCCGGAACGACCTACCGGACAGAACGGAACCACCTGCCACACATGCCGGAACCACCTGCCGAGCACGCGGGAGCCACCTGCTCGACTCGCCGGAACCACATGCTGGACACGCCAAAATCACGTGCCGGCTACGCCAGAACCACTTGGAGGTCTCTCCGGGATGACCTGCCGGGCATGCCAGAATCACCTCTCAGACGTGCCAGAACCACGTGGCGGACAGTGCGGAATCACCTGTTGGGCATGCGCAACCACCTCTGAGACGTCCCAGAACCACGTGCCGTACACGCCGGAACCACCTACCGGATAGACCGGAACCACTTGTTGGACACACCGGAACCATCTGCCGAGCACGCCAGAACCAACTGCTCGACTCACCGTAACCAGATCCCTGACATGCCAAAATCACCTGCTGGGTATGCCAGGAGCACGTGGCTGACAGTCCGGGTTCAAATGCCGGGCATGCCAGCACAACCTCTCAGAAGTGCCAGAAGCACGTGCCGGACAGCCGGGAACCATCTCCCGGACAGACCGGAACCACAGGAAACACTCGCCGGAACCACCTGCTTGACTCACCGGTCCCACCTGCCGGACACGCCAAAATCACCTGCCCGCTACACCAGAACCACTTGGCGGACAAGGCGGAATCACGTGAAGGGCTTGCCGGCACAACCTCTCAGACGTGCCAAAACCTCGTGCCGGACACCCCAGAACCACCTACCGGACAGACCAGAACCACCTGCCGGACACGCCGCAACCACCGGCTCGACTCGCCGGAACCACCGCCGGACATGCAAAATCACCTGCCGGGTACGCCAGAACCACTTGGCGAACACTCCGGAATAACCTGCCGGGCATGCCAGAACCACCTCTCAGGCACGCCAGAACCACATGCCAATGACACCAGAAGCACCTGCCGAGCAAGCCAGAACCACCTGCTCGACTCGCCAGAACCACATGCCGGACACGCCAAAATCACCTGCCAGCTACGCCACAACCCCTTGGTGAACACTTCGGAATCACTTGCCGGGCTTGCTGGAACCGCCTCTCAGACGTGCCAGAACCATGTGCCTGAGATGCCGGAACCACACCCCGAACAGACCGAAACCACCTGCCAGACCCACCTGAACCACCTGCCGAGCACGCCAGAACCACCTGCTCGACTCGCCGGAACCACCTACCTGACATGCCAAAATCACCTGCCGGCTATGCCAGAACCACTTGGAGGCCTCTCCGGGATGACCTGCCGGGCATGCCAGAATCACCTCTCCGACGTGCCAGAACCACGTGGCGGACAGTCCGGAATCACCTGTTGGGCATGTGCAACCACCTCTGAGACGTCCCAGAACCACATGCCATACATGCCGGAACCACCTACCGGACAGACCGGAACCACCTGTCGGACACAGTGGAACCATCTGCCAAGCACGCCGGAACCAACTGCTCGACTCACCATAACCAGATCCCTGACATGCCAAAATCAGCTGCTGGGTATGCCAGAAGCACGTGGCTGACAGTCCGGGTTCAAATGCCGGGCATGCCGGAACCACCTGATGCACTCCCCAGAACCACCTGCCGGACACGCCAAAATCACCTGCCGGCTACGCCAGAACCACTTGGAGGTCTCTCCAGGATGACCTGCCGGGCATGCCGGAATCACCTCTCAGACCTGCCAGAACCATGTGGCGGACAGTCCGGAATCACCTGTTGGGCATGTGCAACTACCTCTGAGACTTCCCAGAACCACATGCCATACACGCCGGAACCACCTACCGGACAGACAGGAACCACCTGCCGGACACAGCGGAACCATCTGCCGAGCACGCTGGAACCAACTTCTCGACTCACCGTAACCAGATCCCTCACATGCCAAAATCACCTGCTGGGTATGCCAGAAGCAGGTGGCTGACAGTCCGCGTTCAAATGCTGGGCATGCCGGAACCACCTGATCCACTCCCCAGAACCACCTGCCGGACACGCCAAAATCACCTGCCAGCTGCGCCAGAACCACTTGGCACACACTCCGGAATCACATGCCGTCCTGCCGGAATCACCTCTCAAACGTGCAAGAACCACATACAAGAGATGCCGGAAGCACGTGCCGAGCATGCCAGAACCACCTGTTCCACTCCACAGAACCACCTGCCGGACACGCCAAAATCACCTGCCGGCTATGCCAGAACCACTTTGCGGACACTCCGGAATCATCTGCCGGACATGCCGGAACCAGCTCTCACACACACCAGAACCACGTGCCGGACACGCCGGAAGCACCTGCCGAGCATGCCAGAACCACCTGATCCACTCCCCAGAACCACCTGCCGGACACGCCAAAATCAGCTACCAGCTGCGCCAGAACCACTTGGCACACACTCCGGAATCACATGCCGGTCATGCCGGAATCACCTCTCAAACGTGCAAGTACCACATACCGGAGACGCCGGAAGCACGTGCCGAGCATGCCAGAACCACCTGTGCCACTCCACAGAGCCACCTGCCGGACACGCCAAAATCACCTGCCGCCTATGCCAGAACCACTTGGCGGACACTCCGGAAACACCTGTCGGGCCAGCCGGAACCACCTCTCAGACGTGCCAGAACCATGTGCCTGACATGCCGGAACCACACCCCGAACACACTGAAACCACCTGCCAGACCCGCCTGAACCACCTGCCGAGCACGCCGGAACCAGCTGCTCGACTCGCCAGAACCACCTACCTGACACGCCAAAATCACCTGCCGGGTATGCCAGAACCACTTGGCGGAAACTCTGGAATCATCTGCCGGACATGCCGGAACCAGCTCTCAGACACACCAGAACCACGTGCCGGAGACGCCGGAAGCACCTGCCGAGCATGCCTGAGCCACCTGCTCGACTCGCAAGAAACACCTGCCAGACAGGCCAAAATCAACTGCCTGCTATGCCACAACCACCTGGGAGACAGTCCGGAATCACCTGCCAGCCATGCCGGAACCACCTCTCAGACGTCCCAGAACCACGTGCCGTACACGCCGGAACCACCTACCGGACAGACTGGAACCACCTGCCGGACACAGCGGAACCATCTGCCGAGCATGCCGGAACCAACTGCTCGACTCACCGTAACCAGATCCCTCACATGCCAAAATCACCTGCTGGGTATGCCAGAAGCACGTGGCTGACAGTCCGGGTTCAAATGCCGTGCATGCCGGAACCACCTCTCAAACGTGCAAGAACCACATACCGGAGACACCGGAAGCACGTGCCGAGCATGCCAGAACCACCTGTGCCACTCCACAGAACCACCTGCCAGAGACGCCAAAATCACCTGCCGGCTATGCCAGAACCACTTTGCGGATACTCCGGAATCACCTGCCGGGCATGCCGGAATCACCTCTCAGACGTGCCAGCACCACGTGCCGGACACGCGGGAACCACCTACCGGACAAAAGGGAACCACATGCCGGACACGCCGGAACCAACCGGCCGAGCACGCCAGAGCCACCTGCTCGACTAGCCAGAAACACCTGCCGGACACGCCAAAATCACCTTCCGGCTACCGGTAACATCTCTTACCAAGGCCTGTGAAACGCAGTTTCTGGGCAGGCCTGATCTGGCTGAAGTAGAACTTCTGCTCTGGGTGTGCTACATTGGCCTAGAGCTGCCAGGCCCAAAGGGCTGCCTTGTTTGCAAAGGGGCAGAGAGGCCCCAAAGCATCTTGCTTCCAGCTCTTTGGGAAGCTAAGAAACAACTCGCTCTTCACAGTGCTCTTACAGCCTACCGGGAACATCTCTTACAAAGGCCTGTGAAACGCAGTTTGTTTGCAGGCCTGATCTGGCTGAAGTAGAACTTCTGCTCTGCCGTGTACTACATTGCCCTGGAGCTGCAAGGCACAAAGTCCTGCCCTGTTTCCATAGGGGAGACGAGCCCCAAAGCGTCTTGCTTCCAGCTCTTTAGGAAGCTAAGAAACAACTGACTCTGCACAGTGCTCTTACAGCCTACCGGGAACATCTCCTACAAAGGCCTGTGAAACGCAGTTTCTTTCCAGCCCTGATCTCGCTGCGTTAGAACTTTTGCTCTGAGCCGCGTCTTGGCAGATATTCGAGGAGTCTTATTTACTCTCCTTATGGATGAGGAAAAGTCAGCTGTTCTATTAAATGCTAGAGAACAAGCATATAATAAATATGACCCAAGATCAGCCATTGGCAGACTTAGTGAACAGCCTCTGCCAGAGACCGAGTGCTGTGTGGAATCCCAGTGATCCTGATGATCACGAAGAGGAAGACAAGAAGATGAAAAAGCAAGCCACCCTGTTTGGTGTGGCCCTTCAAATCTGTTCAAGGTAACCTGAGGAAGAGAAGGAGTGAGTGACCTCAGCCTCCAACCAGTGACCAGAAAGCCACCAACAAATTTTGGTGTGTGTACTGCAAACTGGAAGGGCATTGGCAGCAGGACTGTCCCAACCATCGCCTGAGAGTTAAGAGATTGAACAGGGTCAAGCCACGGCATCTTCTCTTGACCACAGATGAGATGTGACAGGGCCATGTGGCTCCCCAGTTGGCTCTAGGGGTGACCTTGGCAGTAGGAGGAGAACATGTTAAAATTTTTGGTCAATACTGGAGCCACATTCTCGGTGCTGAATACCAAAAAGAGAAACCTTTCAAAAAGTTAAAGATGTAGCCTCAAAGGTGTATCAGGCAAAGGGGAGACCAAAAGTTTTCTGGAGCCCCTTGACCTATGAAACAGGATAAAAAGTACTTAAGCGTTTCTTTCTGTATGTACCAGAATGCCTTGTTCCCCCTCTAGGGAGGGACAGGCTATCTAAGCTAGGGGCCTCAATAAGCTGGGGAAAAGATAAAGTAGAGATCCAAGATCCCAAAAATTTGGGAATTGGGCTTATGGCCCTATTACAGGATACACCAGCACCTGAGAAGGAAGAGATTCCACTAAATATTTTAAGTTAAGCTAACTCAGAATTATAGGCACAAGGACAGGTGGAGTGAGCAGCCAGTGCCATGTCAGTAAAGGTAAAACTGAAGCAGGCAGTTTGCTGGCCCCGGGTAAGACAATACCCCCCCGAAGCCAGAAGCCATAAAGATGAATCTTTCTTGTAATCAATACGTTTTTAGAACTGGGGAATGTAGGTTTGTTCAAGACCGTAGTGCTGTCAATGCTGTACAGTACTGGATTTATAATAGTAAATATCCTTTTTGTTTCTGGCACAGAGATCCAAAAACTCTTGTAATTTCCCACATAAGAGCCATAGAGTCATACTTTGTTATAATAATTACTTTAGTCCTCAGTTCCTGAAATTACTCCAGAGCAATAAAGGGGAAAGAGCTGTCTTTTGTTATTCCTAACAAGACCCTTTCAACCACATTGAATTTATGTTAATAAGGTGACATTTGGAAAGCCCCTAAGGGTGGAGGCTGGTGTGTGGGAAAATAGGGAAAGCTATTTTGTGATTCAGGGTTGGGATTTTCAGCCCCATCCCCCTCTCCATAGGTCCAGGATGAGGAGAGGGCTGAAGATTGAGTTCGATTGTCAAAGGCCAATGACGTAATCAACTGTGCCTATGTAGGGGGGTCTCCATTAATATCCAAAGGGATGGGCTTCAGAGAGCTTCTGGGTTGGTAAACACCCAGGGAGATTTGGGGAGAGTGGCATGCCCAGAGAGGGTCTGGGAGCTCCATGTCCTTGCCCCACGTATTTTACTCTATGCATCTCTTCCATCTGGCTGCTAAGTAAAATGTTTTCCTGAGTTCTGTGAGCTGCTCTATCAAAATAATCAAACACAATGAGGGCTGTGGGAACATCTACTCTGTGGCTGGTTGCTCAGAAGCACAGGTGACAACCTGAACTTACAATTGGCATCTAAAATGGGAGGCAAAGGGTAATCTTGTGGGACTGAACTCTTAACCTGTGGGATCTGATTCTATCCCCAGGTAGTGTCAAAACTGAGTTAAAATGTTAAACTTCTTAGCCAGTAAGGGATATAAAGTGTCTAAAGGGAAGGCACAAATATCTCCAGAGACTGTAAAGTACTCGGGGTTCATCATTTCAAGGGGACAACACAGCCTTCCCCTAGAGAGGAAAATGGTAATACGTCAACTTGCTTCACCAAAAATTTGTAGGCAGCTCTGAGGATTCTTGGGGATGGCTGGCTTTTGCTGCATTTAGATCCCTAACTTTGGATTAATTGCTAAGCCTCTCTAGGATAAACTACAGGGGCCAGAAATAGACCCCTTTGAATGGGATAAGCTATGTCACCAAACTTTCAATAAGCTTAAAACTTGCTAATGGAAGCACCTACACTGGCCTTACCAGACCTGAGCAAAACATTTGATCTATGTGCCTGTGACAGACAGGGAGTAGCTACAGGAGTGCTAACCCAAATGCTGAGACCCCCTAAAAGCGTGGTAGCCTATTATTGTGGCAAAATGATGACTTCCATGCTTGAGAACTGTAGCTGCCACCTTCCTATTAATCAAGAATGCAGAAAAAGTGATGATGGGCCAAACTTTGACTGATGTGGAGCCCCCAGCAAGTCTCTAGCCTACTAGAGACTAAAGGACATCTCTGGCTATCCAAGAATAGAACACTACAATATCAAGCTATGCTGTTAGGGTCCCCTCAGATTTCTTTAAAACCTTGTCATACCTTAAACCAAGTTACCCTGCTCCTTGATTCTAAGGGACCTATTACCCATGCTTGACCAGAAGTGATTGATCAGGTTTACTCTACCCACAGAGATCTCCAGGGTGAACTATTGCCTAATGCAGAGGAGGTACGATTTGTAGATGGGAGCACCTTTGTGAGTAACAGACAAGGAAGAGCAGATTATGCAGTAGTGTCTCTGCATGAAACTATAGAAGCCAAGGGGCTGACACCAGTCACCTTGACCCAAAAGGCAGAAATAATTGCATCAATCAGAGCTTTGGAATTGGGACTAGAAAAAATACTAACAATATACACAGACCCTAAATATGCTTTCTCTGTAATTCATGCTCATGGAGCCATTTGTAAAGAAAGAGGACTTTGTAATGGCAGCAGTAAGAGAAATCAAACTTGAGCCAGAGATCCTCTGGTGCACGGCCCCAAGGAACTAGCTGTGGCCGTTGTAAAGGCCATCGAAGTGGAGAATCAGAGCATATAAAGGGGAATGATTTGGCAGCTGCAGCTGCAAAAAGGGCTGCTATATCAGGAGAGCTTCTCCAATTATCATTAATTCCCACTCTACCCTTCTATGAATTTACACCAGTGTAAATTCCCCTGATGAAGTCAGGGAAACCACTACACAGGGTTATCAGTGGTCTCCAGTAGTCAAGGGCTGGATGATAAACCCATGAGGGAAGATTTGGGTCCCCAAACAGCTTGGGGGCTCCTTAAGAGTGCTCATGATTCTACCCATCATGGAAAAGAAACCTTATATACCTATGGCTGACAAAGGTCATAAGCACCCCAGGTATAAAAGAACTTATTGAAAACAATAACTGGACAGTGCATTTATCACCAGAAGAATAATGCATAAACCAGGCCTCCTGTACCGACCCTGGCCAAAGCAATGCAAATTTGGGGAACTTTAGTGGGGGAAGACTGGCAAGCTGATTTTACTGTTATGTCCATGGCCTCTGGAGGGTACAAATTCCTCTTGGTGTTTGTGGATAAATTTACTGGATGCATTGAAGCCCTTCCTTGTAGGTCAGAAAGGGCGAATGCGGTAACAAAGTGTTAAAAGAAATAATTGCCCATTTGGGGTTGCCAAGATCAATTCAGAGTGACAACAGGCCAACTTTTATATGAAAAATAACCTCCAAAGTAGCCAGAGTTTTAAAAATTAAACGGAGGGCTACATGCTGCAAAGACACCACAACTTCTGGAAAAACTGAGTGGGCCAATCAAACTTTAAAGAAAACATTAGCAAAATTGTGCCAAGAGATGCAGGAAAATTGGCTAAATTACTGCTAATAGCCCTCACTCAGATAAGGGTAGTTTCAAAAGGCAAACTGAAGCTTAGCCCCTTGGAAATCACCCATGGGAGGCTGTTCCCTAAGGACTCAGATTCACTAAAAACCCAGACAAAGAGGTTTCCATGGCAATCAAACACATAATCAATCTGAAGCAGGTGGTAGAAGAACTCAATAAATATGGAAACGTCTGACTTCCCTTGTCCATGGAGGTCAAACTCCACCCATATGAGCCAGGAGATTGGTTCTTCCTTAAAACTTGGAAAAGCGGTTTGTCCCAAGATCTACTATGTCCTATTTGGGTAGGGCCTCGCTTGGTGTTACTAATCACACACTCTTCCCTAAACTAAGGAGTCGCCCCTTGGATCCACCACACAGGAGTTAAAAAGACGCCCACACCTGAACATCAAGAGAGGTCATCACAGACACTTGATGACTCGGAGTTTTCCTGCAAACCACTCTGTCTTGAAACTCTTGCTTTGGTGACATTATACAGATTACTAATGACTCCCTACTCACCCCAGGCTCTTCCCTGGATCCTATCCAACCCCACACCAATTAGGGATGGTATGCTTCTAAGGGGGTGGCATGTTCCTGGGCAGCAAGACTAGGTCCATCAGAGAAGGATAGACAACTCAGTTTCTAGATTATAAAGAGCTGGTGGAATTGGGGGCAAGTACGCCCAGATCCTAAACATATACTAAACACATTGAGGGTATAAAATTACAGGTGGTTGTTACGAACAACTTGGGGCTATGCCTGTGGTGAGCCACAAACCTATTTGAGAGTAGCTGGAAATTCAGCTCCTCTTCTGGTCCCTATGACAATGCCCAAGCTCAGCAGTCACAGAACATGGACCTTCGACCTGTGCCCCTCAAGAACAAGGCACAGGATAAAACCAGAGGAGGGATTTGTGTCACCGACTAGTTACTCCGAGAAACTCAAGGGTGGGTATGGATATTTTAACTGTTTTTCCAAGTTGTTACTGTTCCTTATGTTAAGGAGATGCAATCACCAAGCTCTCTGGGTCAGACAAAGCCTCATCACAAGAGCAATGCCTATGACCTTTGCCTTATTTTTAAGGCTGAGATCTCTCCAGGAGGAGCTTAGGCCTTATTATCATAACCTACAGTGTATGTGGAAGCATGTTTTCAAACTGAGCCTGTGCAAGGAAATACCCGCCTTACCCTTTTGAATATTCATTTCTTATCTGAAATAAACGTCCCTTCTTCCCTTTGTTCAGGGAGGCCATGACTTGGGAGATGATTCCTTATAGTCTCCTATTTGCTGCAAATATGCCTTACTTTGTGAGATAGCTACTTCTGATGGAGAGCCTGATTTAACTCACCAGGAGCAAACTCACATTGGTTTGGTAAAAAAGGGAATCCTGAGAATAAAATAACAAAGATGGAGGGACCACACTCCCTGATTTCAAAATAGACGACAAAGCTATAGTAATCAAAACAGCACTGTAGTGGCACAAAAACAGACACACAGATCAATGGAACAGAATTGAGAGCAAGGTAAATAAACCCATATATCTATGGACAGCTAATTTTTGACTAGGGAGCAAAGAACATACACTGGACAAAGGAAAGTCTCTTCAATAAATGGTATGGGGAACACTGGACAGCTACCTGCAAAAGTATGGAAGACCATTATCTTACATCATACACAAAAATTAACTCAAAGCGGATTAGAGGACTTGAATATAAGACCTGAAACCATAACACTTCTAGAGGAAAACATAGGCACTATCCTCTTCCACATCGATCATAGCAGTGTATTTTCAAGTACCATGTCTGGCCAGGCAAGGGAAAAAATAAACAAATGAGAGTACATCAAACGAAAAATCTTCTGTACAGCAAAGGAAACCATCAACAAAACGAAAAGTCAACCTGAAAATTGGGAGAAGATATTTTCAAACTCGTGCTCATCACATATACGGTATGAGCTGTTAATATCCAAATTATATAAAGAACTCATACATCTCAACAACAAATAAACGAAAAACCCAACTCAAAAATGGGCAAAAGACGTTTCTCCAATGAAGATATACCGATGGCCAGCAAGCACAAGAAAAGATGTTCAACATCACTAATTATCAGGGAAATGCAAATGAAAACTATCATGAGATACCAACTTACACCCATCAGAATGGCTATAATTAACAAAAAAGGAAATAAGAAGTATGATTAAGTATAGTAGTTCAGTATGATCGAGCTAGTCCACTGCTGGGTATTTTTGCAAAGAACATGAAAACATGAGTAGGTAAAGACATATTCACCCTTATGTTCATGGCAGCTTCATTCAGAGTAGCCAAAACTTGGAAGCATTTAGGTGCCCGTTAAGAGATGAATGGGGGCCAGCAGTTAAGTTCACATGTTCTGCTTTGGTGGCCTGCAGTTCACCAATTAGGATCCCAGGTGGGGACATGGCACTGATTGGCAAGCCATGCTGTGGCAGGCATCCCACATATAAAGTAGAAGAAGATGGGCATGGACGTTAGCTTAGGGCCAGTCTTCCTCAGCAAAAAGAGGAAGATTGGTGGTAGATGTTAGCTCAGGGCTAATCTCCATCAAACAAAAAAAGAGATGAATGGACAAAGAAGATGTGGTATATATACACAATGGAATACTACTCCACAATGGAATACTACTCAGCCATGAAAGAGAATGAAATCTGGACATTTGTGACAACATGGATGGAACTTGAGGGTATTATGCTAAGTGAGATAAGTCACAGTGAGAAAATCAAATACCATATGATCTCATTCCTATATAGAAGATAAAAATGAGAACAAAGACATAGAGACAGAGATTGGATTGGTCGTTACCAGAGGTTAGGAGGGAGGCAGGAGGGTAAATGCGGTAATTACACACTTGGGTATGGTGATTCATTGTAATTAGCCTTTGGGTGGTGAATATGATGTAAATTACACCAAAATCGAAGGATAATCATGTACACTTGAAATTTATATAATGTTATAAATCAATGTTACTACAACAAATAGATAAAAAAGGAATGAATATGGTAAAGTTGCAGGATGCAAATCAACATGAAGACATATGTTGGGTTTCTATACAATAACAAGGAATTTGCTGAAAGAGAAATTGCAAATGCAATCCCATTTACAATTGCAGCAAAAGGAATAAGCCACCTGGGAAGAAACTTCTCCAATGAGGTGAAAGAACTTTGCACTCAAAAAGTTAAAACATTGTTGAAAGAAATGGAAGATGCAAAGAAATAGAATGATATTCCACGCTCTTGGATTGGAAGAATTAACATAGTTAAAATGTCCATACATCTTAAAGCAATCTTCAGGCTCAATGCAATCCCTACCAAAGTTCCAATGACATTTGTCACAGAAATAGAACAAAGAATCCTAAAATTTATATGGCACAACAAGAGACCAAAAAGACCCAAAGGAATCTTGAGAAAAAAGAACAAAGTTGGAGATATCACACTCCCTGATTACAAAATATACTACAGAGCTATAGTAATCAAAACAGCACTGTACGGGCACAAAAACAGACACACAGATCAATGGAGCAGACTCACGAGGGCAGAACTAAACCCATACATCTATGGACATCTAGTTTTTGACAAGGGAGCAAACAACATACAATGGACAAAGGAAAGCCTCTGCAATAAATGGTGTTGGGAAAACTGGAGAGCCACTTGCAAAAGAATGAAAGTAGACCATTGTCTCACACCGTACACAAAAATTGACTCAAAATGGACTATAGATTTGAATGTAAGACCTGAAACCATGAAAATTCTAGAAGAAAATAAAAGTAGTACCATCTTTGACATCGGTCTTAGCAGTATATTTTCGAGTACTATGTCTGACCGGGCAAGGGAAACAATAGAAAAAATAAACAGATGGGACTACATCAAACTAAAAAGCTTCTGCACAGCAAAGGAAACCACCAACAAAACAGAAAGACAACCTAACAATCGCTAGAATATGTTAGCAAACCATATATCTGATAAGAGGTTAATATCCAAAATCTATAAAGAACTCATACATATCAGCTAGAAAAAATGGAAAAGCCCAATCAAAAAATGGGCAAAAGGCATTTCTCCAAAGAAGATATACACATGGCCGACAGGCACATGAAAAGATGTTCAACGTGACTAATTATCAGGGAAATGCAAATGAAAACTATGATGAGATATCACCTCATGCCCGTCAAAATGCCTATAATTAGCAAGACAGGAAATAAGTGTTGGAGAAGATGTGGAGAAAAGAGAATTCTCATACGCAGCGGGTGGGAGTGCAAACTGGTGCAGCCACGATGGAAAACAGTTTGGAGATTCCTCAAAATAATTATGAGTAGAACTACCATATGATCCAACTATTCAAATGAAGGGTATTTACCCAAAGAAGATGAAAACATGATCATGTAAATATGTATGCGCCCCTATGTTCATGGCAGCATCATTCACA
This sequence comes from Equus przewalskii, assembly GCF_037783145.1. Taxonomy (NCBI): domain Eukaryota; kingdom Metazoa; phylum Chordata; class Mammalia; order Perissodactyla; family Equidae; genus Equus; species Equus przewalskii. The sequence continues at coordinate 36,947 of NC_091859.1, forward strand.
ATAGCCAAGACTTTGAAGCAAACAAGGTTTCCATCAAGGGCCAATTGGTAAAGAAGATGTGGTATACAACTAGACGGACACACAACTAAAAATGCACAACTATGTACCTGGGGGCTTTGGGGAGAAAAAGGAAAAATAAAATATTTAAAATTAAAAAAAGGAGATATGGTAAATATACACAATGGAATATTGTTCACCATAAAAAAGGATGAAATCTGGCCATTTGTGATAACATGGATGGAACTTGAGGGTCCACTGTGCTAAGTGGAATAAGTCATAGTATGGAAGTCAAATGTTGCATGATCTCATTCATAAATAAAAAACAATAAACAAGGGGCTGGCCCCGTGGCCGAGTGGTTAAGTTCACGTGCTCCGCTGCAGGCGGCCCAGTGTTTCGTTGGTTCGAATCCTGGGTGCGGACATGGCACTGCTCATCAAACCACGCTGAGGCAGCATCCCACATGCCACAACTACAAGGACCTACAATGAAGAATATACAACTATGTACCAGTGGGCTTTGGGGAGAATGTTACCACAATAATGAATGAATGAATGAATAAAACAAATAAATAAATAAATAAGAAATGAATATGGTAAAGTTGTAGAATACAAAATTAACATGCAGAAATCAGTTGCTTTTTTATACACTAACAAGGAAGTAGCAGAAAGAGAAATTAAGAAATGAATCCCATTTACAATTGCAGCAGAAAGAATAAAATACCTGGGAAGAAACTGAACCAAAGAGGGAAAAGACTTTTATACTGAAAATGATAAAACGTTGTTCAAAGAAATAGAGGAAGACACAAAGAAATGGAATGGTATTCCGTGCTCTTGGAATGGGAGAATTAACACAGCTGAGAATGTCCATACTCCCTAAAGCAATCTACAGATTCAATGCCATCTCCATCATAGTTCCAATGACACTTGTCACAGAAATAGAACAAACAATCCTAAAATTTATATGGCACAACAAGACTCCAAACAGCCAAGGGGATCCTGAGAACAAAAAGCAAAGCTGGAAGTATCACACTCCCTGACTTGATGTAAGTTGAAGAAATTGGAAACATTGGCTGAGCCAGTGGCTGGTGTCTCTGATGAGCTCCTGTGGCTCATCCTTGATCTGGAAGTCACTGACATGCTTCCCATTCTCCCCTACATCCCTAGTCCTGCCATCTCCTTCCATGGGTCTCAGGGATGGGAAAAGCATTAAAGCCCAACATCCACCTCTTTCAACTCTTCCTGGCACTTTTGGCAAATATCAGCCCAATAATGACATTGACCATGGCCAAGCTCCCTGCTGAGCACTTCCATTCATGATCATCTCATTTAAATCCCGTAGAAGCCTCCATGAGGTGGATAAAATGATCATTCCTGTTGTTCAAATGGGGCAACTGAGGCTCAGAGAAGTGAAGCAAACAGGCCAAGAAGTGCACACGGGTTTGAATCCAGGTCTCTGAGGGATGGGTGGAGAAACTAGGGCATCCACACAGGGGAAGAGGGGGATCATGGGACACAGCGCTATCTTTGAATCTTTCTAAACTTCAGTTCCTTTGTCTTTAACATGGGGATAATTATAATAATACTTTCCACCACAGTAATGGTGAGGGAATGTGTAAGTCACTTCTCAGAAGTGCTCAGTAGATGTTCATTATTGTCACTGTTATTGCTTCTATTCCCAACTCCAGAAAGCCTTTTCTTTCTGGTCAGGGTCTCTTTCCTAGCCTGGGAGAAGAGACAGCCAGATAACTCCGCACTGCTTGTCCCTAGGTCTCTGGCTGTATAAAGCAGGATTTCAGGATTTCCCTTGGTCTCTGTCTCTAGTTTGGACTACATGTTGGCCACCATCCAGGCACTGTTCTCCTACAATCTGGACCACCTCATGGTGAAGCAAGTGCTTTTAGACAACATCCTGAATGCCTCATCCCACTGCCTGGGTGCAGCTTAACTAGTGGTTGATGTGCATGTGACAGGTGCAAGATGGGGTCTGGTTTCATGGCTTGAAGAGATAGGGCTGTGAGGAAGGATGGGTTTTCTCAGTAGCAATGTAAATGGATGGAGGCTCTGGAGGTGAAAGGGAGTCTATCTAGATACCCATGGAAGTGTGCCATCCAACAGGAGGCAGGAAGACAACATCAAGCAACTACACCCAAGGGAATGGTTATTATTACACATCAATTTTTCCAACTCAAAACATGAAGAGTTGCCTGAGTTGACTTCTTAGACCCCTTAGTTATGAGTCATGCATTGTTTCATTCTCATTCATTTATTCAATAAATACTTAAGGGAAGTAAATAGGCACTGATGGTACATTTTGATGATTGCTATAATCAGAGAATTTCTAGAGCCTGGGGGAACCTCAAGGAGGGACACACAGCCATGTCTTGAAAAGTTTTCTGAGGAAGTGATGAGGAAACAGAGATGTGATGGGGAACAGGGCTGGAAAGGGGGAAGAGATGGGGAGTGGTCCTGCATGTGTCTATAACCTAGAGAGAAAGATCAGGGCATATTTGGGGAAGCTGTTAGAAGATTGGTTAGAGGCTGAACCATACAGTTTGACACAGGAGAGGTGACAGTTGAGGCTAAAGATGTGGGCAGGGTCTTTGGGCAATGGAATGGTTCGTGGGGGGACACTACACATTCAGAGTCCTGCTTTAGAAAGCTCATCTTCTAGGTGATGTTTGGAGAATGGATTGGGAGGGGGAAGACGACCAGAGGCAGAAAGCCCCATTAGGAACCTAGGTCAGAAAAGGTATGTGACAGATGCCCACTGGGGTGATCAGCAACTGCACTTGTTGACTATGCCCCCAAAGAGGCCCAATCTCCTCTTCCCCCATCCTAGTGATCTCTCATAATTCTTGGTTGGGAGTTGGACAGGTAGACATATGAATGGATTCAATGTGGACATGGAGATGAAGGGTCTTCTGCAGCCCACCTTTAAAAACCCACTCAGGGCCCTGCCCTGTGGCAGGTTGTTGGGTTTGCATGCTCTGATTTGGTGGCCAGGGATTTCACCAGTTCGGGTCCTGGGCACAGGCCTTGCACTGCTCGTTGGGCCATGCTGAGGAGGCATCCTACATGCCACAGCTAGAAGAACCCACAACTAAAAATATACAACTATGTACTGGGGGGCTTTGGGAGAAAAAGGAAAAATAAAATCTTTAAAAAAAAAAAAAACAAAAACAAGCTCCAGTCATGTTGCCAGGAATAAGTGGACCTGGCTGGAATGACGTCTTTGTAAAATCTTCTCCTGATCAAGGAATTTTATTCTTTCTGTTTATTCTAGGCGGGGAGGCACCATTTCATCTACTGACAGACAAGCCAAGAAGCGATCCAGTGCCCAGCATTTCCAGCTGAATTTCACTATCACCAACCTACTCTATTCCCAGGACATAACCCAGCCAAGCACCACCAAACAACAATAGAACAAGAGAAGTATTAAGGATGTGGTGAGAATGGCGTTGCTTGGCCAATCTGTTCTCATGTAAGGACTGACCTTTGGGCACTGCGTGGTCAGAGTTTGACTTTTGTTAACAATTCATGAAGACACGTCCTTATTCCTGTTTTACAAATTAAGAAATAGGCACTGAGAGTTTCAATAGCTGGCCCAGGGCCACATAGTTAAGTCATAGCCTGGAAAAATAAATGGGGAAGTTGACTCAGTAGCTGAAAACTCTCAGAGGCCACAAGCCTGGGATTCTGACCTCGAAAAGATTGCCGTGTCTTTCAGCTCATCCAGCTCTTCTGAAACAGCAGTGTCAGGAGTTATTTTTCTGACTGTCAAGTTTTAGCATTCAGTGGAATTTCAACTCAGGACCTAATGACTCTGGAAAGTTCTCCTTCTGTAAAAGTATTGCCATTCCATAGTCTCTCAGTTCCAGCTGTTATGAAAGAGAATCCTTGGAATATGGAATTGTTACCTTAAATCCAGCTTCTTTCTAAACCAGTGAGCCCAACAGGTTTAGAACTTCAGGGAAGCCTGTGTAAACTCAGAAGTCATGGAGGTACCTAGTGCTGGGAGCCATGGAATATAGTGTGTAGGAATCATGCCTTAGTCAAGATTCATGGAAGATGGGGGCCCAGAACCAGTTGACTTAGGATCCAGCAGTCTGTGCTGTTCTGTAGTGTATCCACTAACCACATGAGGCAATTTAAGATCTTATACGCCTGTTGGGATAGGGTTCACATACCGTGTGTTCATCTGCTTATCTCTTAGGATTTTCTATATATGATATGTCATCTGCAAAAGGAAATAGTTTTACACCTTCCTTTCCAACCTGGATGCCTTTTATTTCCTTTTCTTGCCTAACTGCCCTCATTAGAACCTCTAGTACAATGTGGTTACCACATGAGATGATGGCAGACATTGCTGTCTTGTCCATGGTCTTAGGGGGAAATTTTCAGTCTTTCACCATTGAGTATGTTGTTAGCTGTGGGCTTTTCAAGGATGATATTTATCAGGTTGAGAAAATTTCTTTCTATTCCTAATGTGTTGAGTGATTTCTTTTTTAATCCTGAAGGACTTGTATTTTGTGAAACCTATATTCATGTGTGTATTGAGATTATGTGGTTGTTTCCTTTACTCTATTAATACGGCATATTACGCTAATCAATTATTCAGATAAACCAAACTTTCAGCTAAATGTGAGGGATTAAGTCCTTCTCAAGTCTTTCCTGGTTATGCACAGAGCCCTGCACACTTACAGCCTTCTTATTTCAGTAGACCAGAAAATCACATGGTTATTATTTGCAGATATGGGGAAAGAAGAAGTGCTAAAGATTTATCCTTGTGAAAACTTGATTCTTTAATCATTAAGGATTTGGTCAGAAAAAAAAAAAGAGAGAATGATAGTTTCCCAGTTCACAATTTTTTCAATCACTTTCACCCATTTATTTCTTGCTCAAAACAAATTTTAAAGCACAAATATCTGTGCTTTCAAATTTCTGAATGATAAATTATTAAAAATTCACTTTAGCAGAATGGTCATCATTTCTCAGGAAAAATTCTCAATACAAATTTAAAGAATAAAAGTCCATAAAAACATATTAATCTTTTGTTCTGATTTTTTTGTTGTTCCATTGCAATCCCATAAAGATATATGAATTAAGAACTTTCAGGTTAGGGACTGCTAAATTGAAGATTTCTCTAGAATGCTCTCTTCCTTTAATAAGCCCATGGAAAGTAAATGCAAATACTGTTACCACAATATCTATGTGCGAAGTCCAAATTTTAGAACAGTTGTCAGGGAATTCCAAAGGTTCTGTAGCCGAATTATGTGGGTGTTGTGGCCTGAATGTAATTTTTCTATTCCTCTTTCCTTTGTAAATTTATACCTTCAATGCAGTTCTGTTCCTATGGTAAAAACTGTGTCATAAGTTGCCCAGCGTATGTAATGTGGCCAAGTTCTCATTGCTCCTAAGATCCTTAACTAGGCATTTCCTGACTTTTGATTTGTTACCCTTTAAACAATTTTGCATTAATGCATACCATACAGAATATTAGCTTGAGAGAAGAGAAAGAAACTGAGGATAAGGATATTTATAAATACATGGCATCCGCAGAAAACGGTTCAATAAGACCAGGTTTGCTGTTTAAATAAATACACATTTTAGGACAGTCAGCTTGACTTTCTAAGCATGACAAGAGGAAGAGAAAGGCAAATCTTTATTTTGTATTTTGTATAAAAGCTGTGCTAGGCTTGCCTCATTTATCATTCAACTACAAAATGGAAACTTGGCCTTTGTTCACTCTCAACCTTAATTTTTCAAGAAAACATGCACAGATTTGAACAACTCCCACTTCTGAGTGGTCAACATGAAACTTAGTTTATAGAACTTGGAAAACATTTCAACAAGATAAAAAAAACAGTTTAATTTGGAGATTCAAACCCTTAAATAATGGTGATCTAGAAGGGGTTTGGGAATGAAGAGAGATCAGAGATCTCCACAAACCACAAATAAAACTAGTTGCAATGTGGTGCAAAGTTAGTTCATATCATAGTGATTTAAAGAATACATTTTCTGTACAACTGTAGAAAACTAATGATTGCTATCTAATAAACTGGGTTTTTTACCCCTGTTTTTTAACTCAGTTCTTTTCCCACCTCCTCACTCTCCCACTGATCTTTTTTCCTACTCTCCCTCTCCCCCTATTTCAATTTTCCAAGTGGGACAGAGTTGCATAGAAATGGTGGTCCTAGCTGCATGTCTCTTTTATCCTCTTTCTTTTCTTGCCTAAATCCTCTTACTTCAGAACCCCAACTCTGTAGATTCACATTCTTTTGGCGCTTGAGCCCTCCCTGCCTCTGCCACGTGGCCATCCAGCCACTGTATGTTCTCTGATGGGGCACCTGGCGAAAAGAGGGGCCGTCACCTCCTTGATTCACAGATTTGATCATTAATCAGTCATTCAACAGTTATTTATTGCACAGCACGGTGTAACTGGCACATGGATTGCAGTGAGGGATGGTGTTTTTCCAACTTACTCTGACTATTACACTGCAGCTCTTCAGGGTCCCATTCCACAGCCAGGCATGGTTAGCAGGTTCTTAGTCACTTTGGTGACTCTGGACTCCCAATTTTGTTTCCCTAGACTTAGGGGAATGTCAGAAGTTCGACTCAACTTCTCAGCCTCTCAGTCCCTTCTTTTGGACTTGACAGACATCCTTAAGGGAGAAGGAGCACCCGAATGGCAGGCTTACCTCTTTGCAGTTCTGCCTGTTTCCAGTTTCTTGACCTTAAAATTGTTTACTCCCTTGTGAGCTGTTTAATGCCTTAAATCAGCTGTTGTTAATATCTTGTCCAGCTTTCCTTAGGAGGATGAGTGGGTCCAATGACCTATTCTGCCATTATTGGAACCCTTCACCTTTTAGAATTTGTTTCCACATGCTTCTTTTGTAAGGCTGTATCTCTGATACTCCTTCCTTCTAGGCAGAAATTCATCTTGTTATCCCCTATGCCAGCAAAATCCTGGGCACATACCTGATTAGAGAGTGTATCCATTTTATAATAACTTATTTAAGCATCTGTTTCTCCCAATGGAAAGTTCATGTGTACAGGGCACCAAAAATACCTAACCCATGTTTGTGTTCCTAGTGCCTAATGTTGATGCATATAGTAGATGCTCAATAAATATTTATTGGTGGAAATACTTGGCATTTCATGTAAATTTCATGTATTTATAAATTCAGTGTCTTAAATGAAAATCATTTAACAGCGATCCTCCCACCACAAGAAGAAAAAAGCAAGAAGGAAAACAAAGAAAGGGCAAAACTTATGTATCTCTTTTAGGATGCTCGAGATAGGGAAATTTAAAAATTGACCATCTTCTTTGATTTTATCAAAGGAAGGATGGGGAAATGGGAAAGAGAAGTACAGTAACCATCAAGGTTAAGAAGAGAAAAAGGAAGGAAAAATCCTTATACACAGATTTGGGGGATGATTTTCCAAGATGCTGGCCTATTTGCATTGTTCAACCTCTGCATGTGTGCCTCTGTCCCCCAAAGGAGAATCACATGCTACCCAGATATCTGCCTCTAACATTTTTCATTTGTCCAATGCCTGGTAGAATGGAAGTTCAAAAGGAATTTGGACAATTGTTCTCAGAGGTGTCCATCTCAATATTTATGTTTTCTGAGTGGATATTTGATTGATGACTTTTGTGGAAATATTTAAGAGGACAGAAAAATAAGTGTACTTTTGGCATAAGATGTGGATGGAAAAAATTAAGGAAATATTAATTTTTCCTCCCAATGGAAAATTCATTTATAAGATAAGAAAAATTACCTTGTTTACAATAGATTAATTATTGCACATGGTATAAGCAGATGGAATTTATGTGGAATTCTTAATTAGCCAAATAGTATGAAGAAGTTTATACTGCAAACAGAATGTTACCATGAAAAACCATTGCCAGATGTGATATTTTATTTCTTCACCTATTAGATTATGAAGCAAGTAGAAAAACATGAATAAGGGTAAAAGAATGAGAATCTGTCTTTCAAATGAAATTTTTAAAATGTCAAGAGGTTACGATACCAATTGTACCGTTCTCATTTATAAAATATGTAAGGAATACAGGTATATCACACCATTTTTACCATTTCATCCTTGTCCCCCTTTTCATTTTTTTCTCTATACCTTCCCTTATATAAAGTCAAAGAAAATTGGCACATGGACAAAACTCTCTCTGTTGTTTAGGGACATCCCAGTCTCAGAATAACACTGTGTCACAATAGTGTTTCTGAATTCAAATTTTACAGTAAAAAAAACCCCAGCCTATCATTCATATAGGATCAGTAAGACCTGGAAATCATAGTGTGACAGTCTCTGAAATTACTCTTAAAATATTGAGGGCATCAGGCTTCACCGCCATCTGTTCATTTAGCAAACTTCTAGTGTTAAAGAAAAACAAGAGAAGGAAGCCTACAAACATTATGAACCTTAACACGCCAATCTTGTATTCTCTCCAATGAACCTGAGAAGTATTAGCTTCTTACTTTCTTAGAACCAAAGAAGCAAAGCTTCTGAGAAATGTAATATCTTGTCCAAAGCAGAGAAGTGAAAGAAGAGAACCAGAACATAAACTTCCAGGATCCTTGCTCTCTCCACATGACCACACTGTTTTGGAGCAGAGATTCTCAAAGAAGGTTATGGACAACTAAGCAAGTGGCCAATAAATGAACTGAAGATGTTGATGAGAGTCAAGCAATAGTGTGCAAAATATTATGCATGCAGGCAGTTTTCTGGGGTGAAGGCTGGAGTGTTTGTTGCCATCCCCAATAGACGAAGAACCACTACTCTAAAAAGTTGGCAATGCTAGGAATTCCTAAAAGCAGGAGAGGAGACTGAAGAACAAATAGAGAGAGAGTTATTCAGATTGCTTTTATAGAATGAAAATACTAGACATTTCACTCATCTGCTTTTAAATTAAGAGCAAGGATTATAAAATTCTATTCAATAGCTACTAAAAATTAAACTAATTTTTGCTAAATTATACTTACACAAGTTTTCCTCTGTACCCAGCACTGTTCTAACATTTTACATACCTTAACTTATTTAATCCTCACAATAACCCAATGAAGTTGGTGTTATTATCACTTTCATTTTATTTAAGGTGCAAGGTGTTTCATATATAAAAATATGTCACAGTTCTATATTACTATAGTTTATAAGGGAGAAAGACAGAAGAGAGGAAGGGAAAGGAAGAGAAATAGGAGTAAAAATAGAGCAAAGAAGGGATGATGGATGAAAGAAATCTAATACTGAAGTATTATAGGAAAAAAGGGAAGTCATAACTATGCATAGACCGGTGTGACCATGGCTGTAAAAACAATTCTGCTATTTGCCAAAGCCACATGCATTAACAGATTAATCATTTTAGAAGAAAAAGAATATATAAACGATTAGATTAAAAACATGTATGAACACTGTCAAAATTTATTAGGAGAAGTGCTTGAATTTCAGCCTAATATTTGGAAGTATAGACATTTCTGAAATGTTCTCTTTTCTTCATTTGCTAGAGAAAATCCTTATTCACACACTGTGGAAACAGACCGAGAAAATAGTAGTTTCACTGAATAAACATTCATCTTCCGCCTGGTCTTTTAGACTTTAATTAATGGTCCCTCATAGCTTGCCTTGTACATTGGTGAAATTAGGCCAAGAACTGTGTGGAGACCACAGAGGAATGTTAGTCCATCTTTCCTCTCTCACCAAGTCTACCACGAATTTAAGCCTGGGCTGCATTAATTGGAAAGTAAATTATCTATATTGTACTGAAGTGATCTCAATATGTTTAAAGTAGCCCTGTACACTACTGCAATAATAAAAATACTATGACGGGAAGTTGACTCGGATTCTTTCTGCTCTTTGACAATAAACTCAGGAATACAGTGAATGCAGTTAGCACAGGGAAGTTTGCATAATTTTCCTACCAAATTAAAAAGGTTTGTTATGTGAGAGGGAATGATTTAGGCTCAGTGTCAAGTTTCTCATTTTCTTTTTCTTTTTTTATCTTTAAAAATGTGGAGAGAAGAGTGGATTTGAATATTAAAATTGACTTTGTTTTTCTACCTTTATTTTCAGTAACTCGAGTGGCCCTCAGATGTATCTTTTTTGAGTGTTTTCTAACATATTTGGTTTTCGATGCATTAAGCCTCCCCTACCTCACTCTCATCCCCCGCATACATTGTCTATGCCACAAGACTGCAGGGCCATCAAATTGCACAACTTCAGGAACCTGGGTGGGGAGCTACCATTCAGGCTGTATGTGAATTGTCCCACTCACAGAACTAACTGATTCATAACGATTCATTTTGACTAAGTGGCTATCAAAGATCGACGTTAAATACCTTAAATTGGCTCCAAATGACCAAATTTGTTTTCAAAAATTTAAGCATATAAACTTCAAATGTAGAAAGGGAACTTGCTTATTCACTATTCTCTTTATGTTCTCTTATAAAAATACATACTCCCTCTTGCCTATTCCTTGTCATTGGACATAGACTGTTGTCACAATCAGCTCATGAAGCTGTGAGCAGGTCCATGGAGACCACTTTATGATGTCAAAATAAAGTCAAAGTAACATCAATGAAAATCCCATGGTTATTAAAAAAACAAACAGAACTTATTTTAAATGACTTTTACAATTGAAGTTCCTTCTCTGAACTCTTCCCCACTACTATGTTTCCATTTCAAAGTCACATCTTTTTTAATCATATCATGGGATCCTGAATTCAAATTGCTTGTGTTTTGCTATGTCTTGGGCAGACTCATGCTAGAGTTTCAATTTCCCATGACTATATTAGGAAACCATAAAATATTTTTAAAGGTTTTTAGTATGGTTAGATACTTTGTGCATTACGATGCTATACTATTGCATCAGAGTTTAAAATCTTTCCTTGAATTGCAGGTATTGAATAACAGAGAGCTCAGCTAAAGGTATATCACTAAAATATTTGCAGATAAAGAACAGTTGAATTAAGACTTCAGTTTTCACTCGTTCTCCCAAGAAGAACATTTATTAAATGATTACCATATGCCAGACATTGGCTACCTGTTAAATAGAGAGAAGAGAATAATGCAAAGAAGGATCAAGCACACCCATGACATGCAAGGGTTTTATGGAGTTTATAAGTGAGGGAAACACAAATGCACAATTCCCTCATACAGCATGTCATGGCACAGGTATGCTCCATGAGATTGGGAGCCCAATGCCTGAGGGAATCTTGGTGATGAGTCTTGGAAGGAGAGTATGAATTTGGTCATCAAAGAGGAAGGATGTAGTGGATGGTTGCCAGCTAGGTCTTTTTAAACACTCTTATAGTAATTGGGAAACTTCTTGCCTCCCAAAATAGAAGATAAAAACCTCTCTCCCCTAGCCTTATTTGGAGCTGTCCACTTGCCCATGACCTAGATTTCAGTAGTCACAGGTGTCTACAGGAGACATTGATAAAGAAGTGAGCAATGGAAGTGTATGGAATTTGCCTTCTGGAGGCATGAAGTAGAGTTTTGGTGTGAGCTATGCAGGGATGGGGAGAGCTTTAGTGTTGGTGTCGCTTGAGGAGATTAGAGTGGTTGGGTATTGTTCTTGGCCTCAGAGTAAACTGGGTTTCCTGGAGATTCTGTAAGTTTCCTTATACCACTCAATACATTGTGTGAGTTACTAATATCCTAAATGTGATCGTAAATGTCCTTTTTGCTAGAGCAGATATGATTTGGACCCAAGGACCTTGACTGATAGAAATATGTAGGTGTTTATGGCCCAAATAAGGCAGAGAGAAGAGGGCGTTCAAAGAAAAGAAGGAGTTAGAGAAGTAGACCAAATCTGGTATATGACAGGGATGGTTTCCATTGGACCATTTGTGGTGAGGTTGGAGTAGGGAGAAATATAAGGAGATGAGATTAAGGGAAGTTAATATCGGACTTTGGGTGAACTAGGAAATAGTTCTGAATAATCTAGACTTTACCTCATAGGAAATGGGGAATCTCTGGAAGATTTTAGTTGGAAAACTGACAGATATTTTGACACCTGCATTTTCAAGCAATAATCCTGGTGGCAGTGGGAGGAGGCATAAGTGAAGAATCATTCATGGCAGGAAAACTAGTTTTGTTTCTGAACCAAACTGGGTCTGCTTTTTGGTGAGTTGAAATCAAAGCCTTACACCAGAAGCAGTTGTCACACAAAGTAAAATTTATTTGCAGCAAATAAGGAGACCATGGGGAATAATTTCTCAAAGCTGTGCCTCCCCAAGCAAGGGAAAGCAGGTGCCTTTTATTTGGGGTAGGGAATGAATATTCAGCAAGGATATGCTAATTTTTATATGATTAGTTGGAGTCTAACTCATGCAGACGCACTTGCTGTTCATGCCCATTTGTGTTTAAAAATGTGTGCTTGCTACCCCCGGGCAGGGATTTTGCTATTTTAATGAAGCAAAGATTACTCTAGGGTGCTGCTTGATTATTCTGCTCATGCGTCAGTCTTGCAGTGCAGTCTGGACCAATTCAGGGCAGTTGATGTTTTTCTTCTTCCTGGAAACAAATAACCTTGAGGACGTTAGAGAAAGGAACACTTGCTATTCTCAGCAAGACAAGAGAAGTAGGTCAAACAAGAAAAGAGAAATAAGTCAGACAAGAAAAATAGGTCAGAGTCCGTGCCTGGTGACAGTTTGGAAGTCGATACCATAGTTCACATGAAAGATAATGAGCCCTAATGTGACAGTTACAATGAAGACCAGAGTGGAAACGTGGATTTGTAGATCTTTAGGGGGGAGAATCACTAGAACTTTATGATGTTGAAAATGGTAGGTAATGAGGAGGGAAAATAAATATAACTCAATTTTTCTAATTTAAGTTACTAGGTGGATGGTAATGAAATTTCTTGAGATGGGAAATATAGCAAAAGAGGCAAGTGCTGAAATGAATGTGGATTAAATTTGGCTTTAGACATAGTCAATTTTAAGTATTTGAAGGAAAGAGATAGTTGGGAGTTCTTTGGAGTGGTCAATGTTGCAGATAAAATTTGGAATCATTAGTAATTGAGTTGTAGTCAGAGTTAAGGACATGAGTAGAATAAACAAGGGAGAGTCTGTAGGGACAAAGGAGCAGTGATGTGAGTACAGACTGGAGAGGTATCATCTTAAGGGGGCAGAAAGAAACCAATAAAGGAGACAGAAAGCTAAGGAAGGAGTCATCAGCAAGGTAGAAAGAAAACCAGAAGAGATGCTCAAGCAGAGTTGAGTCTTTTAGTTGTTAGAAATCAATGTCTTTATGTTATCTCACCTTAACATGAAGGCCATATTATCTTTTAGAATATTTTCTTTTCACTTGAATATTCCATGCAGCATACATTGGAATGTCAGCTACTAATTCATTTTGCAAACACTATGTTCGAGGTTTTAGAAGAAGGTGTAATGTATGTAAAATAAATACAATAGAGCAAGCAAGCATTAACCAACATGGGTTGGGTGTTCTGAGATTGGTGATTAGTATTAACTAGCCTTTTAATTGCAAGGAAATAAGCCTCTTTAATTTACCTACTGCATCATATACCAATTCCCATGAGGAGGAAAGTTGCACATAGTAAAGAGAGAATTAGACATGCAGACACCTGATTGGCACACCTAATGGAGAATTTTTTTGTGTTACTTAGTTTCTCACTTCAAATATAGATTTCCCACCAAGAGAATTTTTATATAGGGCCTTCTTCACAGAAAATGGGCAGTCTTCATTTTTATTTACAGATTGCTACACGATAAAACCCGCAAACAATTCTTTAGTGTAAGTGACAGCAGACAACCTGAAAAGTATTTTTGGAATGGTAACCAAACCAGCATAATACTAATAGTCCAGACACCTTAGTTTGAGCTCTCAACAGATGGTACAAATAAGAACATTCAATATACATTTCACATGATTTGAAACATTTAGCACATGTACAGAAACCTTTCTTTCCAGAACTTGATTGAAGTTAACAATTATGTTCTCTCACCAGGAAATTGTAGTCACAATCCTCCAAGTGACTTTCAGCATTGGCAATAGCTTCAAAAGACCAGAGTCAGCTTAGTCCCTACTTCTAGAATTTTAGCTCTTGAGTACATTGACTCTTCCTCTGTGATTTGTGAATACTCAATTCCTCAGACTCCCCTACTGGCACATAATATTTCTTCATCTTGGAGAACACCAGGAGGAGGAAAGCCTTCTTCGTTCTGTAATGTGCTATTGCCCTTTTGTCTCATCCTACCTCGAATCATCTCTATACTCTCTTCCTGCCTCCTTCTAGATCCAGAGAGGATTGGGACCCTTACCCTATTTTCAGGTATAAGAAGTCACCACCAATATCACATCCCATGCTCTTTCATCCTACATTTACTTGGCGTTTCCCTGGTGATTTATACAATGAATCCTAAGCAGAATTACCCTGGCTTGCATATAGGTTTGTAATGGTAACCAACAACACTTAAGTAATTTTTTAGCAGCCTTCAGTACAAACCCAAGAGCGAAGAAACTAAAGGACTGCTATGAATGGAGACTGACAGTAGTGGGTATAGTGGACAAATTGAAGGTTTCCAGGAGAGCCGAAGAAATGACTGACCCTCGGAGTCCAAATTCGAAAGGGCAGTTTATGAATTTATTTATTCCTTTAGTTGATTATTGTGTGTTTCTCACCAGGGCCTGGTGACTCTTCTATCCCCAGATTTTTGCTTTTTTTTTAAGGAAGAATTTAAGAAAGGAAATGACAGCCTTCAAGCCTGACTCCTTGACTCTCTGCTTTCCCAGACCCCCTATCCCTTGGATGGTCTGCAGTCTCTGGCCTCTGATACTCTAGCCTCTAAAATGCATTTGACTTTTCTATTTTCTGCACTATGTTCCAGGAAAGAACTGTTGTTGTTTCCATGCCTAAATTCTATTTTGGCCTAGGTGAAACCTTCCTTCCCAAATTTATATTATATTGAGTGTTCCACTTGATGAAGAAGAAAAACGTCAATTACAGTAGAAACCAGTTGGGTTGGGGAGGGAGAGGATGGGGTGGGAGTGAGAGAAGGGAGAAAAAATGGGGAACGAAGATAGGAACAAAAAAAGGAGAGGTTTTGAAAAACTTGACACACAAAAAATTAGAGGAATTGATTATGTCTGAAAGGCTGTGAGGAGAGGTCATTAGGAAATCTTTAAGATTTTAGAAATGATAATACCCAATTCTGAAGGGGTGAAAAGGGGATTAAGCATTGCTGGAGGCAGTATAAATTTGTATGGCTCATTTGGCAAGAGTCTTAAAAATGTTTACACCATGTGGCTCAATTTTATACTTCTGGGAATATATCCTAAAGAATATTTCCAAATTTTGAAGGAAAAAATAACTTTATGTACAAAAATTTCTTCTCAGTAATGTTTGCATGAGTAAATAATTGGTGACAACCAATGTGACTAACAATAGACACGTGATTAGTTTTAACTCTTAAGTAATTCCTGTCACTTGATTGAGTGTGAGGTAGCCAATGAAAATGGTGATTTTGAAGACAATGTAATATAGAAAATGCATGTATTAATTGTTATAGAAACAAGCTACAAAGGGCTATGTGATTGCCATTTATGTTTACAAATGAAGAAAAAATGTCTTCAATAAACGTTATTGGGAAACATCAATATATTAATAGTGATTGTGTTTTAGTAGTGAGACTACAGGCTTTTTTTAAACAAGCACTTTTTAAAAAATAAGGTTTTATTTGCACACGATAAAATTCACCAATTTTTAGAGCAGAATATAATTAATTGTGGTATTATACAATGAATTATTACCACCCCAGTTGAGAAGTTTCCCAATGCCTTTACACAGTGAATCCCCTTTTCCCCGCCCCTGGCCCAGACAACTGATCTTTCTGTCGTTAAAATTTTGCCTTTTCTAGAATTTTGCATAAATGGAATCATATAGTATATGAGACTATAGTTTTTAAACTTTAGTCTACTTTTAAAATGTTTCCTCAATGAGCACATTAAAACATGATTTGAACCTAAAACATACGGATTTCAATTCTGTCTCTTTCCACTAAAGGCAAAGCAGGAGAGAAATGAAGAACTTTAGTTACTTAAGAGAAGAATTAGTTAAAACAGACCTGAGTTATCAGGGAGGTCATAAAATCTCCCTACTTAGAGACCATAAATAGATGCATACTCACTAAGTGCTCGTGTAAGACTGACCTTCATCCAAGGCTGAGATAGAATAGAAGATAATGTTTTAAAGTGTGTTTTCAACCTGATAAGAGGATAATGGGAAGAGACAGAAATCTGTGGCAGGAAAAATTAAAAGAGGCATACTTTTTTATCGCCCTTCCGAGCATGCCAGAACCACCTGCTTGACTCGCCAGAACCCCCTGACGCACACAGCAAAATCACCTGCCGGCTACGCCAGAACCACTTGTAGTACACTCCGGAATCACCTGCCGGGCATGCCGGAAGCATCTCTCAGACGTACGAGAACCACGTGCCAGACATGCCAGAACCACATCCCGACTGAGCAGAACCACCTGCCGGATATGCCAAAATCACCTGCTGGCTATGCCAGAACCACTGGCGGACACTCAAGAATCACCTGCCGGAAATGCCAGAAGCACCTCTCAGACGTGCCAGAACCACGTGCTGAACACGCTGGAACCACCTGCTGGACACGCCTGAACCACCTGCATAGCACGGCGGACCCACCTGCTCACCTCGCAACAACCACCTGCCATACATGTGAAAATCACCTGCCAGCCAGGACAGAACCACTTGGTGGACATTTCGGAATCACCTGCCCGACTCGCCTGAACCACATGCCGAGCACGCTGGAACAACCTGCTCAACTCGCTGGACCCACCTGCCGGACACGCCTGAATCACCTTTTGCCTAAGCCAGAACCACTTGGCAGACACTCAGGAATCACATGCTGAGCACTGCGGAAACACCTGCTCGACTCGCCGGAACCACATGCCGGACACGTCAAAATCGCCTGCCGGGTACGCCACAACCACTTGGCGGACACTCCGGAATCACCTGCCGGGCGTGCCGGAACCACCTCTCAGACGTGGCAGAAACATGTGCTGCGCACGCCGGAACCACCTCCTAGACTGACCATAACCACGTGTCAGACACGTCTGAACCACCTGCTGAGCACGCTGGAACCACCTGCTCCACTCGCTGGGACCACATTCCGGATACTCCAAAATCACCTCCCGGCTATGCCAGAATCACTTGGCCCACACTTCGGAATCACCTTACGGGCATGCTGGAACCACGTCTCAGACGTGCCAGAACCACGTGCTGGACATGCCAGAACCACCTCCTGGAGAGCCTGGAACCAACTGCCGGACAGGCCTGAAGCATCTGCCGAGCACGCCGGAACCACCTGCTCAACTCGCCGGAACCACGTGCCAGACTCACCTCAACCACCTGCCAGCTACGCCAGAACTACTTGGCGGACACACAGGAATCACAAGCCGAGCATCCAGGAACCACCTCTCTGATGTGCCAGAACCACATCCCGGACACTCCGGAACCACCTGCTGAGCATGCTGGATCCACCTGCTCAGCTCACTGGAACCACCTGCCAAACACGTCAAAATCACCTGTCGGCTATGCCAGAACCACGTGACGGAAAGTGTGGAAAGACATGCCAGGCATGCCAGAACCACCGCTCAGACGTGCCAAAACCATATTCTGGACACGCCTGAACCAGCTGCCGAGCACGCCGGATCCACCTGCTTGACTCGCCGAAACCCACGTGCCGGACACACCAAAATCACCTGCAGGCTACACCAGAACCACCTGGCGGACTCTCCGGAATCACCGGCTGCGCATGCAAGAGCCACCTCTCATACGTGCCAGAACCACGTGCTGGGCACGTCAGAACCAGCTCCCGAAGTGACTGGAACCACCTGCAGGACACGCCTGAACCACCTGCCGAGCATGCCGGAACCACCTGCTCGACTCGCAGGACCCACCTGCCGGAAATGCCAAAATCAACTGCCGGCTATGCCAGAACCACTTGCCAGACACTCCAGAATCACCTGCTGGGCGTGCGGAACCACCTCTCAAACATATCAGAACCACGTGCCTGAGACGCCAGAAGCACCTGCCGAGCATGCCGGAACCACCTGATCGACTCCCCAGAACCACCTGCCGGACATGCCTGAACCACCTGCTGGCTAGGCAGGAACCACTTGGCGGACACTCCGGAATCACCTGCCGGGCATGCCGGAACCACCTCTCAGACGTGCCTGAAAAACGTGCCGGACACGCCGGAACCACCTCCCGGACTGACCGGAACCACCTTCCAGACACGTCTGAACCACCTTATGAACACACAGGAACCACCTGCTCGACTCGCTGGAACCATCTGCCGGATACGCCAAAATCACCTGCTGGCAACGCCAGAACCACTTGACTGACACTCCGGTATGTCCAGCCATTCATGCTGGAACCGCCCCTCAGATGTGTCAGAACCACGTTCTGGACGCCCCGGACCCCTTCCATGAAAGACAGGAACCACCTGCCGGACGTGCCTTCTGCACCTGCTGAGCATACCAGAAACTCCTGCTCGACTCACGGGAACCACCTACAGGGAAACTGTCATAGAAATGTAGGTCAAACGGCCTTTCTTGCCAGCCCTTAACTCGCCACTTTAGAACTTCTGCTTCTGCCACAATTCCACCTTACCAACCCGGCTCAGAAGAAATGCCTACATCTTCCCCTTAAGCAACTGGGCTGAGACCCAAATGATTGAACGTCCACCTGCTTAGTAGAGGATAGACAATACGATTTTTACAAACTACCATTGTGCACTGGTGGAGAGAGTGTCGGAAAGCAGCTATGTCAGAAAGGCCCCTTTTGCTCTCAACCGTGCCCTCCATTGCTCTAGAGGTGGAAGGCACAAGGCACTGGCTCTGGATCCACCGCTCAATGGGAGACAAACCACATCTTGCCCTGCTTCCAGCTCTTTAGGAAGCTGAGAAAAAACTCCCTTTCCACAGTGCTCTTACAGCGTCCTGGGAACATCTCATACAAAGGAGGCTGAACGCCGTTTCTTTACAGCACTTCACTCACTGGTCTGGGACATCTGCATCCTGCACATTTCCACCTTGCCAACCCGGCTCAGACGAAATGCCTACATCTTCCCCTTGAGCAATGGGGACGAGGCCCGGATGATTGTGGTTCCACATGCTGAGGAGGAGAGAGACAATAGGCTTTTAACTAACCACCAAGTGCAATGGTTGGGAGAGTGTCAGAAAGCACCAATGGCAGAAAGACCCCTTTACTCTCAGCCGTGCCCTCCATTGCTCTAGAGGTGGAAGGCACAAAGCACTGCCTCCATCCTTCAATGGGAGACAAGCCGTGAACTGTCTTGCTTCCAGCTCTTTAGGAAGCTGAGAAAGAACTCGCTTTCCACAGTGCTGTTACAGCATACGAGGAAACTCTCATACAAAGGCAGCTCAAACGCCATTTCTTCCCAGCGCTTAACTCTCAGCTTTAGAACTTCTGCTTCTGCCGCAATTCCACCTTGCCAACGCGGCACAGACGAAATGCCTACATCTTCCCCTGAAGCAACTGGGCTGAGTCCCAAATGATTGAGCATCCATGTGCTTAGGAGGCAATAGACTGTACGCCTTTTTCCAACCACCATTGTGCACTGGTGGAGAAAGCGTCGGAAAACAGCTATGTCAGAAAGGCCCCTTTGCTCTCAGCCGTGCCCTCCATTGCTCTAGACGTGGAATGCACAATGCACTGGCTCCACCCCTCAAGGGGCTACAAGCCACTGACCGTCTTCCTTCCATCTCTTTAGGAAGCTGAGAAGGAACTCGCTTTCAGCAGTGTTCTTTCTGTGTCCTGGCAACATCTCATACCAAGGCAGCTGATATGCCGTTTCTTTTCAGTGCTTAACTCGCCAATTTGGAACTTCTGCTTCTGCCAGATTTCCACCTTGCCAACCCGGCTCAGACGAAATGCCTACATCTTCCCCTTCAGCAACGGGGATGAGGCCCAGATGATTGTGCTTCCACATGCTTAGCAGGAGCAGACAATAGGCTTTTAACCAACGGCCCTTGAGCAATGTTTGGGGGAGTCTCAGAAAGCACCAATGTCATAAAGGCACTTTACTCTCGGCCGTGCCCTCCATTCCTCTAGAGGTAGGAGGCACAAGGCACTGGCACCACCCCTGAAGGGTATCAGAAAGCACCTACGGCAGAAAGCCCCCTTGGCTCTCAGCCGTGCCCTCCATTGCTCTGCAGGTGGAAGGCACAAAGCACTGCCTCCATCCTTCAATTGGAGGCAAGCCATAAACTGACTTGCCTCCAGCTCTTTAGGAAGGTGACGAACAACTCACTTTCCACAGTCCTGTTACAGCATACCAGGAGCCTCTCATACAATGGCAGCTCAAACGCCATTTCTTCCCAGCACTTAACTCGCAGCTTTAGGACTTCTGCTTCTGCCGCAATTTCTCCTTGTCAACCTGGCTCAGACGAAATGCCTACATCTTCCCCTGAAGCAACTGGGCCGAGTCCCAAATGATTGAGTGTCCACGTGCCTAGGAGGCGATAGGCTGCATGCCTTTTTCCAACCACCATTGTGCACTGGTGTAGAGAGTGTCGGAAAGCAGCTATGACAGAAAGGCCCCTTTGCTCTCAGCCGTGCCCTCCATTGCTCTAGACATGGAATGCACAATGCATTGGCTCCAGCCCTCAAGGGGCAACAAGCCACAGACCATCTTTCTTCCAACTCTTTAGGAAGCTGAGAACAAACTCACCTAACGTATAAAAAGGAATCATGCCCTTTAGGTGCCAGAAAACCCCAGAAGACATGCCAAAAACACCCTCCATGCACTCTCAAAGAACCACACATTCATGCCAGAATGACCCAACAGGCATACCAGAAGCACCCACGTTGCATTCCAGAACCACCTGTAACTACCTGCCGGACACGGTGGAACAGTGATTCTGAGACTGCAGAACCATCTCTTCAACATGCCAGCTGCACACAACAGACACGACGGAACCAGATTCCAAACATAGCACAATGACATGCCACACACATTGGAAACACCTGTTGGATATGCCGCAAACAGGTGCCAGAAACACTGAAACCAGCTGCGGAGTATGTCAGAACCGGGGGCCAGAAATGCCACAAACACCTGTCTTACAAGCCAGAGCCACGAGCCCTAAAAACAAGAAAGACCTGCCGGACACGCCAAAATAACCTGCTGGTGACGCCAGAACCGCATGGCAGACACCCAGGAATCACCTGCTGGGCATGCCCGAAGCACCTCTCAGACGTGCCAGAACCACGTGCTGGCCATGCTGGAACCAGCTCCCGGACAGACCAGAACCACCTGCCAGACATGCCGGAACCACCTACCCAGCATGCCGGAACCAACTGCTCGACACGCAGGACCCACCTGCTGGACACTCCAAAATCACCTGCTGGCTCCACCAGAACCACTTGGCGGACACTCTAGATTCACCTGCAGGCATGCAGGAACCACCTCTCAAACATGCCACAACCACATGCCTGACACGCCGGAACCACCTCCTGAACACACCGGAAGCACATGCCGAGCATGCCGGAATAACCTGCTCGACTTGCTGGAACCACGTGCCAGACACGTCATAATCAGCTGCCGGCTATGCCAGACAACATGGCAGACAGTCAGGAATCACCTGCCAGCCATCCCGGAACCACATCTCGGACGTAGCAGAACCACGTGCCGGACATGCAGGAACCACGTCCTGGACAGACTGGAACCACCTGCCGGACACCCCTGAAACAAGTGCTGAGCATGCCGGAACCACCGGCTCGACTTTCAGGACCTCCCTACTGGACACACCAAAATCACCTGCCGGCTGCGCCAGAACTACTTGTCAGACACTCTGGAATCACCTGCCGGGCATGCCGAAACCACCTCTCAGACATGCCAGAACCACATGCCGGACACGCCGGAACCACCTCCCGGACAGACTGGAACCACATGCTGAACACGTGTGAACCACTTGGTGGGCACCTTGGAATCACCTGCCAGACATGCCAAAACCACCTACAGGACAGACCAGAACCACCTGCGGAGCACGCCGGAGCCAACTGCTCGACTCGCCGGAACCACCTGCCAGACACGCCAAAATAACTTGCTGGCTATGCCAGAACCACTTGGCAGATACTCTGGAACCACCTCTTTGAGAGACTGGAACCACCTGCTGGACCCACCTGAACCACCTGCCGAGCAAGCCAAAACTACAGGCTGTTGCCTGAACCACCTCCCGGACATGCCAAAATCACCTGCCGGCTATGCCAAACTACTTGGCGGAGACTCCAGAATCACCTGCTGGGCATGCCGGAACCACCTCTCAGATGTGCCAGAACCACGTGCCAGACACCCCAGAACCACTTACTTGACCGCCCGGAACCACATGACGGACATGCCGGAACCACCTGCCGAGCACGCTGGAGCCACCTGCTCGAATCGCCAGAACCACCTGCCAGACACCCCAAAATCAACTGCCCGCTATGCCAGAACCAAGTGGCAGACAGTCCAGAATCACCTGCCGGGCATGCCAGAACCACCTGTCAGACATACCAGAGCCACGTGCTAGAGACGCCGGAAGCAACTCCCAGACAGAGCGTAAGCACCTGACGAACACACCGGAACCACCTGCTCGACTCGCCGGAACCACCTGCCAGACACTGTAAACTCACGTGCCAGCTATGCCAGAACCAGTTGGCGTACACTCCGGAATCACCTGCCGTGAATGCCAGAACCACCTCTCAGACGTGCCGGAAGCATGTGCCGGACACTCCAGAACCACATACTGGACAGACCGGAACCACCTGCAAGACACGCCGGAGCCACCTGCTCGAATCGCTGAAACCAACTGACGGACACACCAAAATCAACAGCTGGCTATACGAGAACCACCTGGCGGACAGTCCGGAATCACCTGCCGGGCATGTGGGAACCACCTCTCAGACGTACGAGAACCACGTGCCGGACATGCTGGAACCACGTCCTGGACAGACTGGAACCACCTGCCGGACACACCTGGACCACCTGCCGAGCATGCCGGAACCACCTGCTCGACTCGCAGGACCCACCTGCTGGACACGCCAAAATGAACTGCCAGCTACACCAGAACCACCTGCCAGACTCGCCGGAACCACCTGGCAAACACGCCGGAGCCACCTGCTCAACTCGCCGGAAACACCTGCCGGACAGGGCAAAATCAACTGCCGACTATGCCAGAACCACCTGGGGGACAGTCCGGAATCACCTGCCAGCCATGCCGGAACCACCTCTCAAACGTACCAGAACCACGTGCAGCACAAGCTGGAACCACGTAGGGGAGAGACTGGAATCACCTGTCGACCACGCCTGAACCACCTGCCAAGCACGCCGGAACCAGCTGCTCCACTCGCAGGACCCAGCAGCCTGACATGTCAAAATCACATGCCGGGTACACCAGAACCACTTGCCGGACACTCTGGAATCACCTGCCGGGCATGCTGGAACAACCTCTCATACGTGCCAGAAGCACGTGCCGGACACGCCGGAACCACCTCCTGGACAGACCGGAACCACGTGCTGGACATGCCTGAACCATTTGGTGGACACTCCACAATCACCTGCCGGACACGCCGAAACCACCTACAGGACAGACTGGAATCACCTGCCGAGCACGCCGAAGCCACCTGCTTGACTCGCTTGAACCACCTGCCAGACACGCCGAAATCACATGCCGGCTACGCCAGAACCACTTGGCAGATACTCTGGAACCACCTCCTTGAGAGACCGGAACCACCTGCTGGAACCGCCTGAACAACCTGCCGAGCAAGCCAGAACTACCTGCTCGACTTGCCAGAACCACCTCCCAGACACGCCAAAATCACCTGTCGGCTATGCCAAACTACTTGGTGGACACTCTGGAATCACCTGTCGGGCATGCCGGAACCACCTCTCAGACGTGCCAGAACCACGTGCCGGACACACCGGAACCAACCGGCTGAGCACGCCACAGTCACCTCATCGACTCGCCGGATTCACCTGCTGGACATGCCAAAATCACCTGCCAGCTATGCCAGAACCACGTGGCAGACAGTCCAGAATCACATGCCGGGCATGCCGGAACTACCTCTCAGATGTACCACAACCATGTGCCGTACACGCCAGAACCACGTACTGGACGGACGGTAACCACCTGCCCGACAGGCATGAACCACCTGCTGAGCATGCCAGAACCACCTGCTCGACTCACAGGACCCACCTGCCGGACATGCCAAAATCACCTGCCGGTGATGCCAGAACCATTTGTTGGACTCTCCGGAATCACCTGCTGGGCATGCCAGAACCACCTCTCAGATGTACTGAAACCATGTGCTGGACACGCCGGAACCACGTCCTGGACCGCCTGGAACGACCTGCAGAACATGCCAGAACCACCTGCCGAGCAAGCCGGAACCACCTTCTCGACTCCCAGGACCAACCTGCAGGACATGCCAAATTCACCTGCCGGCTATGCCAGAACCACTTGCCAGACATTGTTGAATCACTAGCCGGGAATGCAGGAACCACCTCTCAGACGTGCCAAAACAATGTGCCGGAGATGCCGGAAGCAACTGCCGAGCTCACCGGAATCACCTGCTTGACTCGCCAGAACCACCTGCTGGACATGCCAAAATCATCAGACGGCTATGCCAGAACCACTTGGCGGACAGTCCGGGATCACCTGCCGGGCATGCTGTAACCACCTCTCAGATGTGCCAGAAATATGTGCGGGACACGCCGAAAGCACCTACAGGACAGACCGGAACCACCTGCCCAAAATGCGTGAACCACCTGCCGAGCATGCCTGAACCACCTGATCCACTCCCCAGAACCACCTGCCGAACACGCCAAAATCACCTGCCGGCTATGCCAGAACCACTTTCCGGACACTCCGGAATCACCTGCCGGGCATGCTGGAACCACCTGTCAGAAGTGCCGGAACCACCTGCCGGACACGCCGGAGCCACCTCCTGGACAGACCGGAACCACCTTCCAGACATGCCTGAACCACCTACCGAGCACGCCGGAACCACCTGCTCAACTCGCAGGACCCACAAACTGGACACGCCAAAATCACCTGCCAGCTATGCCAGAACCACTTGGTGGACAATCTGGAATAACCTGCAGGGCATGCCGAAACCACCTCTCAGACGTGCCAAAAGCATGTGCCGGACACGCCGGAACCACCTGCTGGACACGTCAAAATCACCTGCCTGCTATGCCAGAACCACATGGCAGACAGTCCTGAATCACCTGCCGGGCATGCCGGACCCACCTCTCAGACGTACCAGAACCATGTGCTGGACACACAAGAACCACGTCATTAACACACTGGAATCACCTGCTGAGCACGCTGTAACCACCTGCTAGACTCCCAGGACCCACCTGCGGGACACACCAAAATCACCTGTCGGCTACGCCAGAACCACTTGCCGGACATTCTGGAATCACCGTCTGGGCATGACAGAACCACCTCTCAGACGTGCCCGAACCACCTGCCCGAGACGCCGGAAACACCTGCCGAGCTCGCCAAAACCACCAGCTCGTCTCGCCGGAACCACCTGCCAGACACGCCAAAATCACCTTCCGGCTACACCAGAACCACTTGGTGGACAATCCGGAATCACCTGCCGGTCATGCCGGAACCACTTTTCGGACATGCCAGAAACACGTGCCAGAGACGCCAGAAGCACCTGCCGAGAACGCCGGAACCACCTGCTCGACTGTCAGGAGCCACTTGCCGGACACGCCAAAATCACCTGCTGGCTGCACCCCAACCAGCTGCCGGACACTCCGGAATCACCTGTAGGGCATGCCAGCACAACCTCTCAGACGTGCCAGAAGCATTTGCCAGACATGCTGGAACCACCTCCAGGACAGACCGGAACCACCTGCTGGACATGCTGGAACCACCTGCTCAACTCGCCGGAACCACTTCGTGGACAATCCGGAATCACCTGCTGTGCATGCCGGAACCACTTTTCGGACATGCCAGAAACACGTGCCAGAGACGCCAGAAGCACCTGGCGAGCAGGCCGGAACCACCTGCTCGACTCACTGGAACCACCTGCTGGACATGCCAAAATCACCTGCCGGCTATGCCAGAACCACTTGGTGGACACTCCGGAATCAACTGCTGGGAATGCCGGAACCACTTCTCAGAAATGCCAGAACCACCTGCTGGACATGCCTGAACCACCTGCTGAGCATGCCAGAACCACAGGCAGGCTATGTCACAACCACTTGACGGACACTTTCGAATCACCTGCCAGCCACGCCAGAACCACTTGGCAGACACTCCGGAATCACCTGTCGGGCCTGCCAGAAACCTCTTGAGATGTGCCAGAACCATGTGCCGGACACACCGGAACCACATTCCGTACAGACCGGAACCACCTGTTGGACACGTCTGAGCCACCTGCCGAGCACTCCAGAGCCGCCTGCTCGACTCGCCGGAACCATCTGCCGGACACACCAAAATCACCAGCTGGCTAAGCCAGAACCACGTGCTGGACACCCTGGAAGCACCTGCCGTGCATGCCAGAACCACTTATCAGAAGTGCCAGAGACACGCGCCAGACACTCCAGAACCACCTCCCGGAGAGACCGGAACCACCTGCTGGACACGACTGAACCACATGCCGAGCACGCCGAAACCACCTGCGGGCTATGTCAGAACCACTTGGCAGACACTCTGGAATCACCTGCTGGACATGCCAACACACCCTCTCAGACGTGCCAGAAGCACGTGCCAGACACGCTGGAACAACCTCTCAGACAGACTGGAACCACCTGCTTGACTCGCCGGACCCACCTGCCTGTCACACCAAAATCACCAACCGGCTACGCCAGAACCACTTGGTGGACAAGCTGGAATAACGTTCTGCTCATGCTGGCACAACCTCTCATATGTGCCAGCTGCACATGCCGGACACGCCAGAACCACTTCCTGGACAGACCAGAACCACCTGCCAGACTCACCGGAACCACCTGCTTGACTCGCTGGACCCACCTGCAGGACACGCCAAAATCACCTGCCGGCTACGCAAGAACCACTTGGTGAACAAGAACGAATAACGTTCCGGGCATGCCGGCACAACCTCTCAGATGTGCCAGAAGCACGTACCGGACACGCCATAACCACCTCCAGGACAGACGGGAACCACCTGCCGGACACGCCAGAACCGCGTGCTCGAATTGCCGGAACCACCGCAGGACACGCTGGAACCACCTGCCGAGCACGCTGAAGCCACCTGCTCGAATTGCCTGAATCACTTGACGGACAGACCAAAATCACCTGCCAGCTATGACAGAACGACGTGTCGGACACTCCGGAATCACCTTCTGGGCACGCCAGAACGACGTCATGGACAGAGTGCGAACACCTGCAGGAACTGCCTGAACCACATGCCGAGCACGCCAGAACCACCTGCTCGACTCGCCGGAACCACCTGCCGGACACACCAAAAACACCTGCCGGCTAGGCCAGAACCACTTGGAGGACTCTCCAGGATCACCTGCCGGGCATGCCAGAACCAACTCTCAGACGTGCCAGAACCATGTGCCGGACACGCCGGAACCACCTCCCGGACTGACCGGAACCACCTGATCCACTCCCCAGAACCCCCTGCCAGACACGCCAAAATCACCTGCCAGCTACGCCAGAACCACTTGGTGGACACTCCGGAATCACCTGCGGGCAATGCCGGAACCAATTCTCAGAAGTGCCAGAACCACCTCCTCGACTCGCCGGAACCACCTGCTGGACACGCCAATATCACCTGCCGGCTATGTCAGAACCACTTGGCGGACACTCTCGAATCACCTGCCGGCCACACCAGAACCACTTGGCAGACACTCCAGAATCACCTGTCGGGCATCCCGGAACCACCTTTCAGACGTGCCAGAAACACATACGGAGATGCTGGAAGCACCTGCCAAGCACGGCGGAACCACCCGCTCGATTCAACGGAACCACCTGCAGGACATGCCAAAATCACATGCCGGCTGCACCAGAGACACTTGTCGGAAACTCCGGAATCACCTGCCAGGCATGTCGGATCCACATCTCAGACGTGCCACAACCACGTGCCGGAGACTCCGGAGGCACCTGCCGAGCTCACCAGAACCACCTTCTCGACTCTTGGGCACCACCTGACGGACACGCCAAAATCACCTGCCTGCTACGCCAGAACCACGTGGAGGACTCTCAGGGATCAACTGCTGGGCATGCCGGAAGACCTCTCAGACGTGCCTGGACCACGTGCAGGACACACCGGAACCACCTATCGGACAGAACGGAACCACCTGCCGGACGTGCCTGAACCACTTGCCGAGCATGCCAGAACCACCTGCTCGAGTCATAGGACCCGCCTGCCGGACACGCCAAAATCACCTGCCGGCTATGCCAGAATCACTTGGAGGACTCTCTGGGATCACCAGCCGGGCATGCCAGAATGACCTCTCAGACGGGCCAGAACCACGTGGTGGACAGTCAAGAATCACCTGATGGGCATGCGGGAACCACCTCTAAACATGCCAGAACCACGTGCCAGAGACACTGGATGCACCTGCTGAGTATGCCGGAACCACCTGCTCGACTCACCGGAACCACCTGCTGGACACGCCAAAATCACCTGCCAGCTAGGCCAGAATCACGTGGCGGTCTCTATGGAATCACACGCCGGGCATGCCGGGACCACCTATCAGAAGTGCCAGAACCAATTGCCGGAGACTCCGAAAGCACCTGCCGAGCATGCCAGAACCACCTGATCCACTCCACAGAACCACCTGCTGGACACGCCAAAATAACCTGCCGGCTATGCCAGAGCCACATGCCGGACACTCCAGAATCACCTGTGGGGCATGCCGGCACCAACTCTCAGACGTGCCAGAACCACGTGCCAGACATGCCAGAACCAGCTCCTGGACAGAACGGAACCACCTGCCGTACCCACCTGAACCACCTGCCGAGCACCCCGGAACCACCTGTTCACTCGCCGGAACCACCTGCCGAACACGCAAAAATCACATGTTGGTTATTCCAGAACCACTTGGCGGACGCTATGGAATCACCTGCCTGGCATGCTGGAAACACCTCTCAGATGTGCCAGAACCATGTGCCGGACATGCCGGAACCACCTGCCGAGTATGCCAGAACCACCTGATCCACTCCCCAGAACCACCTGCTGGACACGCCAAAATCACCTGCCTGCTATGCCACAACCACTCGGCAGACACTCCGGAATCACCTGCCGGGCATGCCGGAACCACCTCTCAGATGTCACAGAATCACGTGCCGGACACGCTGGAACCACCTACCGGACACAACGGAACCACCTGCCGGACACGCCTGAACCACCTGCCGAGCATGCAGGAACCACCTGCTCGACTCACAGGACCCACCTGCCGGACACGCCAAAATCACCTGCCGGCTATGCCAGAACCACTTGCTGGAAACTCAGGAAACACCTGTCGATCATGCCAGAACCACATCTCAGACGTGCCAGAAGCATGTGCTGGACATGCCAGAAGCACCTCCAGGACAGACCAGAACCATCTGCCGGATCCACCTGAAGCACCTGCTGAGCACGCTCGAACAACCTGCTCGACTCGCTAAAATAACCCGCCGGAACTGCAAAAATCACCTGCCGGCTACGCCACAACCAGTTGGTGAACACTTCGGAATCACCTGCCGGGCTTGCTGGAACCACCAGCCGGTCATGCCAAAATCACCTGCCAACTACGCCAGAACCAGTTGGCGGACACTGCAGAAACACCTGTCGGGTCGGCTGGAAGCACATCTCAGGCGTGCCAGAACCATGTGCAGGAGATGCCGGAACCACACCCCGAACCGACGGAAACCACCTGCCAGACCCGCCTGAACCACCTGCCGAGCACGCCGGAACCACCTGCTTGACTTGCCGGAACCACCTACCTCACACGCCAAAATCACCTGCCGGGAATGCCAGAATCACTTGGCAGGCACTCCGGAATCATCTGCGGGACATGCCATAACCAGCTCTCAGACACACCAGAACCTCGGGCCAGAGAGGCCAGAAGCACCTGCCGAGCATGCCGGAGCCACCTGCTCGACTCGCCAGAAACACCTGCCGGACACGCCAAAATCACCTGCTGGGTATGCCAGAACCACTTGGCGGACACTCCGGAATCATCTGCCGGACATGCCGGAACCAGCTCTCAGACATGCCGGAACCACCTGCCTTCACGCAGGAGCCACCTGCTCGACTCGCCGGAACCACCGGCCGGACAGGCCACACTCAACAGCTGGCTATGCGGGAACCACCTGGGGGACAGTCCGGAATCATCTGCGAGCAATGGCGGAACCACCTCTCAGACGTACCAGAACCACGTGCTGGACAACCTGGAAACACGTACTGGACAGACAGGAACCACCTGCCGGCCATGCCTGAACCACCTGCCGAGCACGACGGAACCACCTGCCGGACACGCCAAAATCACCTGCGGGTTATGCCAGAACCACTTGGAGGACACTCCGGAATCACCTGCCGCGCATGCCGGAACCACCTCTCAGAGGTGCCAGAAGCACGTGCCGGACACGCCGGAAACACCTACCGCACAGACTGGAACTACCTGCCAGACATGCCGGAACCACCTGCCGAGCACGCCGGAGCCACCTGCTCGACTCGCCGGAACCACCTGCCGGACACGCCAAAATCAACTGCTGGCTATGCGAGAACCACCTGGCAGACAGTCCGCAATCACTTGCCGGGCATGCACGAACCACCTCTCAGACGTACCAGAACAACATGCCCGACACGCTGGAACCACGTCCTGGACAGACTGGAACCATCTGCCGGACACACCGGCACCACCTGCCGAGCACGCCGGAAGCACCTGCTTGACTCGCAGGACCCACCTGCCGGACACGCCAAAATGAACTGCCGGCTACACCAGAACCACTTACCGGACACTCCGGAATCAGCTGCCGTGCATGCCAGAACCACCTCTCAGACGTGCCAGAACCGGAATGACCTACCAGACAGAACGGAACCACCTGCCAGACACGCCGGAACCACCTGCCTAACAAGCCGGAGCCACCTGCTCGACTCGCCGGAACCACCTGCCAGACAGGCCAAAATCAACTGCCAGCTATGTCACAACGACCTGGGGGACAGTCCGGAATCACCGGCCAGCCATGGCAGAACCACCTCTCAGACGTACCAGAACCACGTGCTGGAGACGCCGGAAGCACCTGCCGAGCATGCCTGAGCCACCTGATCGACTTGCAAGAAACACCTGCCGGACACACCAAAATCCCCTGCCGGCTACGCCAGAACCACTTGGCCGTCACTTCAGAATCACCTGCCGCTCATGCTGGAACAACCTCTCAGACGTACCAGAACCACATGCCGGACACGCTTTAACCACGTCATGGACAGACTGGAACCACCTGCCAGACACGCCGGAACCACCTGCCAAGCACGCCGGAAGCACCTGCTTGACTCGCAGGACCCACCTGCCAGACATGCCAAAATGAACTGCCAGCTACACCAGAAACACTTACCGGACACTCCGGAATCACCTGCTGGGCATGCCAGAACCACCGCTCAGATGTGCCAGAAGCACGTGCCGGACATGCCGGAACGACCTACTTGACAGAACGGAATCACCTGCCAGACACGCCGGAACCACCTGCCGAACAAGCCGCAGCCACCTGCTCAACTCACCGGAACCACCGGCCGGAAAGGCCAAAATCAACTGCCGGCTATGCCACAACCACCTGGGGGACAGTCCGGACTCACCTGCCAGACATGCCGGAACCACCTCTCCGACGTAAGAGAACCACGTGCCGGAGAAGCTGGAAACATGTACTGCACAGACTGGAACGACCTCCAGGCCACGCCTGAACCCCCTGCCGAGCATGCCGGAACCACCTGCCGGATACGCCAAAATCACCTGCCGGCTACACCAGAACCACTTGGAGGCCTCTCCGGGATGACCTGCCGGGCATGCCAGAATCACCTCTCCGACGTGCCAGAACCACGTGGCGGACAGTCCGGAATCACCTGTTGGGCATGTGCAACCACCTCTGAGACGTCCCAGAACCACATGCCATACATGGCGGAACCACCTACCGGACAGACCGGAATCACCTGTCGGACACAGTGGAACCATCTGCCAAGCACGCCGGAACCAACTGCTCGCCTCACCATAACCAGATCCCTGACATGCCAAAATCAGCTGCTGGGTATGCCAGAAGCACGTGGCTGACAGTCCGGGTTCAAATGCCGGGCATGCTGGAACCACCTGATGCACTCCCCAGAACCACCTGCCGGACACGCCAAAATCACCTGCCGCCTATGCCAGAACCACTTGGGGGACACTCGGGAATCATCAGCTGGGCATGCCTGAATCACCTCTCAGACGTGCCTGCACCACGTGCCGGACACACGGGAACCACCTACCGGACAGAAGGGAACCACCTGCCGGACACACCGGAACCAACTGGCCGAGCACGCCAGAGCCACCTGCTCGACTAGCCAGAAACACCTGCCGGACACGCCAAAATCACCTTCCGGCTATACCAGAACCACTTGGTGGACAATCCGGAATCACCTGCCAGTCATGCCGGAACCACCTCTCAGAGGTGCCAGAACCACGTGCCGTAGACGCTGGAACCACCTACCGGACAGCCCGGAACCACCTGCCAGACTCGCCGGAAGCACCTGCCGGCTACGTCAGAAAAACTTTGCGTACAAGCCAGAATAATGTTTCGGGCATGACGGCACAACCTCTCAGACGTGCCAGAAGCACGTGCCAGACACGTGGGAACAACCTCCAGGACAGACCAGAACCACCTGCCGGACACGCCGGGACCACCTGCTTGACTCGCCAGAACCACCTGCCGGACACGCCAAAATCACCAGCCGGCTACGCCACAACCACTTGTCAGACACTCCGGAATCACCTGCCGGGCATGCTGGTACCACCTCTCAGAGGTGCCACAACCACATGCCGGAGACGGTGGAAGCACCTGCCGAGAATGCTGGAAGTTCCTGATCCACTCCACAGAAACACCTGCCGGACACGCCAAAATCACCTGCTGGCTACGCCAGAACCACTTGGCGGACGCTCCAGTATCACCTGCCGGGCATGCCAGCACAACCTCTCAGAAGTGCCAGAAGCACGTGCCGGACAGCCGGGAACCATCTCCCGGACAGACCGGAACCACAGGAAACACTCGCCGGAACCACCTGCTTGACTCACCAGTCCCACCTGCCGGACACGCCAAAATCACCTGCCCGCTACACCAGAACCACTTGGCGGACAAGGCGGAATCATGTGAAGGGCTTGCCGGCACAACCTCTCAGATGTGCCAAAACCTCGTGCCGGACACCCCAGAACCACCTACCGGACAGACCAGAACCACCTGCCGGACACGCCGCAACCACTGGCTCGACTCGCCGGAACCACCGCCGGACATGCAAAATCACCTGCCGGGTACGCCAGAACCACTTGGCGAACACTCTGGAATAACCTGCCGGGCATGCCAGAACCACCTCTCAGGCATGCCAGAACCACATGCCAATGACACCAGAAGCACCTGCCGAGCAAGCCAGAACCACCTGCTCGACTCGCCAGAACCACATGCCGGACACGCCAAAATCACCTGCCAGCTACGCCACAACCCCTTGGTGAACACTTCGGAATCACTTGCCGGGCTTGCTGGAACCACCTCTCAGACGTGCCAGAACCATGTGCCTGAGATGCCGGAACCACACCCTGAACAGACCGAAACCACCTGCCAGACCCACCTGAACCACCTGCCGAGCACGCCAGAACCACCTGCTCGACTCGCCGGAACCACCTACCTGACATGCCAAAATCACCTGCTGGGTATGCCAGAACCACTTGGCAGACACTCCGGAATCATCTGCCGGAGATGCCAGAACCAGCTCTCAGACACACCAGAACCACGTGCCGGAGATGCCGGAAGTACCTGCCGAGCATGCCGGAGCCACCTGCTCGACTCTCCGGAACCACCTACCTGACACGCCAAAATCACGTGCCGGGTACGCCAGAATCACCTGGCGGACACTCTGGAATCATCTGCCGGACATGCCGGAACCAGCTCTTAGACACAACAGCACCACGTGCCGGAGACGCCGGAAGCACCTGCCGACCATGATGGAGCCACCTGCTCGACTCGCCAGAAACACCTGCCAGACATGCCAAAATCACCTGCCGGGTACGCCAGAACCACCTGGCGGACACTCCGGAATCACCTGCTGCGCATGCCAGAACCACCTCTCAGACGTGCCAGAAGCACGTGCCGGACATGCCGGAACGACCTATCAGACAGAACGGAACCACCTGCCAGACACGCCGGAACCACCTGCCGAGCACGCCACAGCCACCTGCTCGACTCGCCGGAACCACCAGCCGGACAGGCCAATGTCAACTGCTGGTTATGCCAGAACCACCTGGGGGACACTCCGGAATCACATGCCACGCATGCCGGAACCACCTCTCAGACGTGCCGGAAGCACGTGCTGGACACGCTGGAAACACCTACCGGACAGACCGGAACCACCTGCCATCACGCCGGAGCCACCTGCTCGACTCGCTGGAGCCACCTGCCGGACAGGACAAAATCAACAGCTGGCTATGCAGGAACCACCTGACGGAAAGTCCGGAATCACCTGCCGGGCATGCAGGAACCACCTCTCAGATGTAACAGAACCACGTGCCAGACACGCTGGAACCACGTCCTGGACAGACTGGAACCACCTGCTGGACACGCCTGGACCACATGCCAAGCACGCCGGAACCACCTGCTCGACTCTCAGGACCCACGTGCCGGACACGCCAAAATAAACTGCCGGCTACACCAGAACCACTTACCCGACACTCCGGAATCACCTACTGGGCATGCTGGAACCACCTCTCAGACGTGGCAGAAGCACGTGCCAGACATGCCTGAACGACCTATCGGACAGAACGGAACCACCTGCCAGACACGCCAGAACCACCTGCCAAACATGCCACAGCCACCTGCTCGACTCCCTGGAACCACCTGCCGGACAGGCCAATATCAACTGCTGCCTATGCCAGAACCACCTGGGGGACAGTCCGGAATCACCTGCCAGCCATGCCGGAACCAGCTCTCAGACACACCAGAACCACGTGCCGGAGACGCCGGAAGCACCTGCCGAGCATGCCGGAGCCACCTGCTCGACTCGCCAGAAACACCTGCCGGACATGCCAAAATTACCTGCCGGGTACGTGAGAACCACCTGGCGCACTCCGGAATTACCTGCCGTGCATGCCGCAACCACCTTTCAGACGTGCCGGAAGCACGTGCTGGACACGCCGGAAACACCTACCGCACAGACCAGAACCACCTGCCAGACATGCCGGAAGCACCTGCCGAGCACTCCGGAGCCACCTGCTCGACTCGCCTGAACCACCTGCCGGACACGCCAAAATCAACTGCTGGCTATGCGAGAACCACCTGGCGGACAGTCCGCAATCACCTGCCGGGCATGCCGGAACCACCTCTAAGATGTGCCAGAACCACGTGGTGGACAGTCCGCAATCACCTGCCGGGCATGCGGGAACCACCTCTCAGACGTACCAGAACCACATGCCAGACACGCTGAAACCACGTCCTGGACAGACTGTAACCACGTGCCGGACATGCCGGAACCACCTGCCGAGCACGCCGGAAGCACCTGCTTGACTCGCAGGACCCACCTGCCGGACACGCCAAAATGAGCTGCCTGCTACTCCAGAACCTCTTACCGGACACTCCGGAATCACCTGCCGGGCATGCCAGAACTACCTCTCAGACGTGCCAGAAGCACGTGACGGACATGCCGGAACGACCTACCGGACAGAACGGAACCACCTGCCACACATGCCGGAACCACCTGCCGAGCACGCAGGAGCCACCTGCTCGACTCGCCGGAACCACATGCTGGACATGCCAAAATCACCTGCCGGCTACGCCAGAACCACTTGGAGGTCTCTCCGGGATGACCTGCCGGGCATGCCAGAATCACCTCTCAGACGTGCCAGAACCACGTGGCGGACAGTGCGGAATCACCTGTTGGGCATGCGCGACCACCTCTGAGACGTCCCAGAACCACGTGCCATACACGCCGCAACCACCTACTGGATAGACCGAAACCACTTGTCGGACACACCGGAACCATCTGCCGAGCACGCCAGAACCAACTGCTCGACTCACTGTAACCAGATTCCTGACATGCCAAAATCACCTGCTGGGTATGCCAGGAGCACGTGGCTGACAGTCCGGGTTCAAATGCCGGGCATGCCAGAACCACCTGATCCACTCCCCAGAACCACCTGCCGGACACGCCAAAATCACCTGCCAGCTGTGCCAGAACCACTTGGCACACACTCCGGAATCACATGCCGGTCATGCCAGAACCACCTCTCAAACGTACAATAACCACATACCAGAGATGCCAGAAGCACGTGCCGAGCATGCCAGAACCACCTGTGCCACTCCACAGAACCACCTGCCGGACACGCCAAAATCACCTGCCGCCTATGCCAGAACCACTTGGCGGACACTCCGGAATCACCTGCCGGGCATGCCGGAATCACCTCTCAGACGTGCCAGCACCACGTGCCGGACACGTGGGAACCACCTACCGGACAGAAGGGAACCACCTGCCGGACACGCCGGAAACAACCGGCCGAGCACGCCAGAGCCACCTGCTCGACTAGCCAGAAACAACTGCCGGACACGCCAAAATCACCTTCCGGCTACACCAGAACCACTTGGTGGACAATTGGGAATCACCTGCCGGTCATGCCGTAACCACCTCTCAGAGGTGCCAGAACCACATGCCGTAGACGCTGGAACCACCTACCGGACAGCCCGGAACCACCTGCCAGACTCGCCGGAAGCACCTGCCGGCTACGTCAGAAACACTTTGCGTACAAGCCGGAATAATGTTTCGGGCATGACGGCACAACCTCTCAGACGTGCCAGAAGCACGTGCCAGACACGTGGGAACCACCTCCAGGACAGACCGGAACCACCTGCGGGACATGCTGGGATCACCTGCTTGACTTGCCAGAACCACCTGCCGGACATGCCAAAATCACCAGCCGGCTACGCCACAACCACTTGTCGGACACTCCAGAATCACCTGCCGGGCATGCTGGTACCACCTCTCAGAGGTGCCACAACCACCTGCCGAGCACGCTGGAACCACCTGCTCGACTCGCCGGAACCACCTACCTGACACGCCAAAATCACCTTCCGGCTATGCCAGAACCACTTCTTGGACACTCCGGAATCATTTGCCGGTCATGCCAGAACCAGCTCTCAGACACAGCAGAACCACGTGCCGGAGACGCCGGAAGCACCTGCTGAGCATGCCTGAGCCACCTGCTCGACTCGCAAGAAACACCTGCCAGACATGCCAAAATCACCTGCCGGGTAGGCCAGAACCACGTGGCGCACACTCCGGAATCACCTGTCGGGCATGCCGGAACCACCTCTCAGAGGTGCCAGAACCACATCCCGGACACTCCGGAATCACCTGTTGGGCATGCCGGAACCACCTCTCAGACTTGCCAGAAACATGTTCCGGACACGACGGTAGCACCTGCCGAGTATGACAGAACCACCTGCTCCAATCCACAGAACCGCCTGCCGGACACGCCAAAATCACGTGCTGGCTATGCAAGGACCACATGGCGGACACTCCTGAATCACCTGCCGGGCATGCCAGCACAACCTCTCAGAAGTGCCAGAAGCACGTGCCGGACAGGCTGGAACCATTTGCCGGACAGACCGGAACCACAGGAAACACTCGCTGGAACCACCTGCTTGACTCACCGGTCCCACCTGCCGGACATGCCAAAATCAACTGCCCGCTACACCAGAACCACGTGGCGGACGAACTGGAAACACGTGAAGGGCATGCCGACACAACCTCTCAGACGTGCCAGAACCTCGTGCTGGACACCCCAGAACCACATGCTGGACACACCGGAACCAGCTGCCAGACATGCCGGAACGACCAGCGCGAGTCGCCGGAACCACCACTGGACATGCCAAATCACATGCCTGCTACGCCAGAACCACTTGGCGAACACTCTGGAATCACCTGCCAGGTTTGCTGGAACCACCTGCCGGTCATGCCAACATCACCTGGCAGCTACGCCAGAACCACTTGGCGGACACTCCAGAATCACCTGCCGGGCATGCCAGCACAACCTCTCAGAAGTGGCAGAAGCAGGTGCCGGACAGGCCAGAACCAACTCCCAGACAGACCTGAACCACAGGAAACACTCGCCGGAACCACCTGCTTGACTCACCGGTCCCACCTGCTGGACATGCCAAAATCACCTGCTGGCCACGCCAGAACCACTCGGCAGACACTCTGGAACCACCTCCAGGACAACCGGAACCACCTGCCTGACACGCCGGGACCACCAGCTTGACATGCCAGAACCACGTCCCGGACATGCCAATATCACCAGCCAGCTATGCCACAACCACTTGTGGGACACTCCGGAATCACCAGCCGGGCATGCTGGAACCACCTCTCAGAGGTGCAACAAGCCAATACTGGAGATGGCGGAAGCAACTGCCGAGAATCCCAGAAGTTCCTGATCCACTCCACGGAACCACCTGCCGGACAAGCCAAAATCACCTGCCGGCTACACCAGAACCACTTGGCGGACAAGCCTGAATCA
Organism: Equus przewalskii; assembly: GCF_037783145.1. Classification (NCBI taxonomy): domain Eukaryota; kingdom Metazoa; phylum Chordata; class Mammalia; order Perissodactyla; family Equidae; genus Equus; species Equus przewalskii. The sequence goes on from NC_091859.1 coordinate 75,726, forward strand.
CGTGAAGGGCATGCTGACACAACCTCTCAGACGTGACAGAAACTCGTGCCGGACACCCCAGAACCACCTGCCAGACAGACTGGAAACAACTGCCGGACATGCCGGAACCACCTCTCAGAGGTGCCAGAACCACATGCTGGACACTCCGGAATCACCTGCCGGGCATGCCGGAACCATCTCTCAGACGTGCCACAACCACGTGCCGGAGAGACCGGAAGCACCTGCCGAGCTCGCCGGAACCACCTGCTGGACATGCTGGAACCACCTGCCTGACAGGCCAAAATCATACGCCGGCTACGCCAAAACCACTTGGTGGACACTCCAGAGTGACCTTGCGGGCATGCCGGAACCACGTCATGGACAGACTGCAAACACCTGCCGGACATGCCTGAACCACCTGCCGAGCACGCCGGAACCACCTGCTCGACTCGCCGTAACCACCGCCGGACATGCAAAATCACCTGCCCGCAACGCCAGCACCAATTGGCGCACACTCCGGAATCACCTGCCGGGCATGCCAGAACCACCTCTCAGACGTGCCAGAACGATGTGCCGGACACACCGGTACCACTTGCCGAGTATGCCGGAACCACCTGATCCACTCCTCAGAACCACGTGCTGGACACGCCAAAATCCCCTGCCAGCTACGCCAGAACCACTTGGCAGACACTCCGGAACCACCTCCAGGACAGACCGGAACCACCTGCCGGACACGCCGGGACCACCTGCTTGTCTCGCCAGAACCCCCTGCCGGACACGCCAAAATCACCAGCCGGCTACGCCACAACCACTTGGCGAACACTCTGGAATCAACTGCCGGGCATGCCGGAACCACCTCTCACACAGGCCAGAACCACATGCCAATCACACCGGAAGCACCTGCAGAGCACGCCGGAACCACCTGCTTGACACACCGGTCCCACCTGCCGGACACGCCAAAATCACCTGCCCAGTAAACCAGAACCACTTGGCGGACAAGCCGGAATCACGTGAAGGGCATGCGGACACACCCTCTCAGACGTGCCAGAACCTCGTGCCGGACACCCCAGAACCACCTGCCGGACACGCCGGAACCACCGGCTCGACTCGCCGGAACCACCGCCGGACAGGCAAAATCACCTGCCGGCTACGCCAGAACCACTTGGTGAACACTGCGGAATCACTTGTCTGGCATGCCGGAACCACCTCTCAGAGTTGGCAGAACCATGTTCCGGACACGCCGGTACCACCTCCCGAGTATGCCGGAACCTCCTGATCCACTCCCCAGAACCACCTGCTGGACACACCAAAATCACCTGCCGGCTGTGCCAGAACCACTCGGCACACATTCGGGAATCACGAGCCGGGCATCACAGAACCACCTCTCAGAGGTGCCAGAACCACATGCCGGAGACTCCAGAATCACCTGCCTGGCATGCCGGAACCATCTCTCTGACGTGCCACAACCACGTGCCACAGAGTCCGGACCCACCTGCCGAGCATGCCGGAACCACCTGCTTGACTCGTCAGAACCACCTGCTGGACATGCCAAAATCACCTGCCGCCTAGGCCACAACCACTCGGCAGACACTCCGGAACCAGCACAAGGACAGACCGGAACCACCAGCCGGACACGCCAAAATCACCTGCCGAGTATGCCAGAAGCACTTGGTGGACACTCCGGAATCATCTGCCGGACATGCTAGAACCAGCTCTGACACACTGCAGAACCATGTGTCGCACACGCCGGAGGCACCTGCTGACCATGCCTGAGCCACCTGCTCGACTCGCAAGAAACACCTGCCGGACACGCCAAAATCACCTTCCAGGTACGCCAGAACCACTTGGCGGACACTCCGGAATCACCTGTCGGGCATGCCGGAACCACCTCTCAGACTTGCCAGAACCATGTTCCGGACACGCTGGTACCACCTGCGGAGTGTGCCGGAACCACATGATCCACTCCCCAGAACCACCTGCTGGACATGCCAAAATCATCTGCCGGCCACGCCAGAACCACTCGGCAGACACTCCGGAACCAGCTCCAGGACAGACCGGAACCACCTGCCGGACACGCCGGGTCCACCTGCTTGACTCGCCAGAACCACCTGTCGGACACACCAAAATCACCAGCCTGCTACGCCACAACCACTTGTTGGACACTCTGGAATCACCTTCTGGGCATGCTGGAACCACCTCTCAGAGGTGCCACAACCACATGCCGGAGACAGCAGAAGCACCTGCCGAGAATGCCGGAAGTTCCTGTTCCACTCCAGAGAACCACCTGCTGGACACGCCAAAATCCCCTGCCAGGTATGCCAGAACCACTTGATGGACACTCCGGAATCATCTGTGGGCATGCCAGAACCAGCTCTCAGACACACCAGAACCACGTGCCAGGGACGCCGGAAGCACCTGCTGAGCATGGCTGAGCCACCTGCTCGATTCGCAAGAAACACCTGACGGACACGCCAAAATCACCTGCCGGCTACGCCAGAACCACTTGGCGGACACTCCAGAATCACCTGCCGGTCATGCCAGCACAACCTCTCAGAAGTGCCAGAAACACGTGCCAGACAGGCCGGAACAATCTCCCGGACAGACCGGAACCACAGAAATCACTCGCCGGAACAACCTGCTTGACTTACCGGTCCCAGCTGCCGGACACACCAAAATCACCTGCCCGGTACACCAGAACCACTTGGCAGACAAGCCTGAATCACGTGAAGGGCATGCTGACACAACCTCTCAGACGTGACAGAAACTCGTACCGGACACCCCAGAACCACCTGCCAGACAGACTGGAAACAACTGCCGGACACGCCGGAACCACTTGACAGACACTCCGGAATCACCTGCCGGGCATGCCGGAACCACCTCTCAGAGGTGCCACAACTACATGCCGGACACTCTGGAATCACCTGCCGGGCATGCCGGAACCATCTCTCAGACGTGCCACAACCACGTGCCGGAGAGACCGGAAGCACCTGCCGAGCTCGCCGGAACCACCTGCTGGCCATGCCGGAACCACCTGCCTGACAGGCCAAAATCATATGCCGGCTACGCCAAAACCACCTTGTGGACACTCCAGAATCACCTTGCGGGCATGCTGGAACCTGGTCATGGAAAGACTGCAAACACCTGCCGGATCTGCCTGAACCACCTGCCGAGCACGCCGGAACCAACTGCTCGAATCACCAGAGCCACCTGCCGGACACACCAGAAACACCTGCGGGGTATGCCAGAGCCACTTGGACGACTCTCCGGGATCACCTGCCGGGCATGCTGGAACAACCTCTCAGACGTGCCAGAACCATGGGCCTGACATGCCGGAACCAGCTGGCGAGTATGCCAATACCACCTGATCCACTCCCCAGAACCACCTTCTGGACACGCCAAAATCACCTGCCGTCTACGCCAGAACCACTCGGCAGACACTCCGGAACCACCTCCAGGACAGACCGGAACCACCTGCCGGTCATGCCGGGACCACCTGCTCGACTCGCCGGAACCACCTACCTGACACGCCAAAATCACCTGCCGAGTATGCCAGAAGCACTTGGTGGACACTCCGGAATCATCTGCCGGACATGGTAGAACCAGCTCTGAGACACCGCAGAACCACGTGTCGCACACGCCGGAGGCACCTGCTGAGCATGCCTGAGCCACCTGCTCGACTCGCAAGAAACACCTGCCGGACACGTCAAAATCACCTTCCGGGTACGCCAGAACCACTTGGCGGACACTCCGGAATCACCTGTCGGGCATGCCGGAACCACCTCTCAGACTTGCCAGAACCATGTTCCGGACACGCTGGTACCACCTGCCGAGTATGCCGGAACCACATGATCCACTCCCCAGAACCACCTGCTGGATATGCCAAAATCATCTGCTGGCCACGCCAGAACCACTCGGCAGACACTCCGGAACCAGCTCCAGGACAGACCGGAACCACCTGCCGGACACGCCGGGTCCACCTGCTTGACTCGCCAGAACCACCTGTCGGACACACCAAAATCACCAGCCTGCTACGCCACAACCACTTGTTGGACACTCTGGAATCACCTTCTGGGCATGCTGGAACCACCTCTCAGAGGTGCCACAACCACATGCCGGAGACAGCAGAAGCACCTGCCGAGAATGCCGGAAGTTCCTGTTCCACTCCAGAGAACCACCTGCTGGACACGCCAAAATCCCCTGCCAGGTATGCCAGAACCACTTGATGGACACTCCAGAATCACCTGCCGGTCATGCCAGCACAACCTCTCAGAAGTGCCAGAAACACGTGCCGGACAGGCCGGAACAATCTCCCGGACAGACCGGAACCACAGAAATCACTCGCCGGAACAACCTGCTTGACTTACCGGTCCCAGGTGCCGGACACAGCAAAATCACCTGCCCGGTACACCAGAACCACTTGGCAGACAAGCCGGAATCACGTGAAGGGCATGCCGACACAACCGCTCAGACGTGCCAGAATCGCGTGACGGACACCCCAGAACCACCTGCCGGACAGACCGGAACACCTGCCGGACACAGCAAAATCACCAGCCGGCTACGCCACAACCACTTGTCGGACACTCCGGAATCACCTGCCGAGTATGCTTGAACCACCTCTCAGAGGTGCCACAACCACATGCCGGAGATGGCGGAAGCACCTGCCGAGAATGCCGGAAGTTCCTGATCCACTTCACAGAACCAGCTGCCGGACACGCCAAAATCAACCGCCGGCTACGCCAGAACCACTTGGCGGACACTCCAGAATCACCTGCCGGGCATGCCAGCACAACATCTCAGAAGTGCCAGAAGCACGTTCCGGACAGGACGGAACCATCTCCTGGACAGACCGGAACCACAGGAAACACTCGCCGGAACCACCTGCTTGCATCACCGGTCCCACCTGCCGGACATGCCAACATCAACTGCCCGCTACACCAGAACCACGTGGCGGACGAACTGGAAACACGTGAAGGGCATGCCGACACAACCTCTCAGACGTGCCAGAACCTCGTGCTGGACACCCCAAAACCACATGCTGGACACACCGGAACCAGCTGCCAGACATGCCGGAACGACCAGCGCGAGTCACCGGAACCACCACTGGACATGCAAAATCACATGCCTGCTACGCCAGAACCACTTGGCGAACACTCTGGAATCACCTGCCAGGTTTGCTGGAACCACCTGCCGGTCATGCCAAAATCACCTGGCAGCTACGCCAGAACCACTTGGCGGACACTCCAGAATCACCTGCCGGGCATGCCAGCACAACCTCTCAGAAGTGGCAGAAGCAGGTGCCGGACAGGCCAGAACCAACTCCCAGACAGACCTGAACCACAGGAAACACTCGCCGGAACCACCTGCTTGACTCACCGGTCCCACCTGCTGGACATGCCAAAATCACCTGCTGGCCACGCCAGAACCACTCGGCAGACACTCTGGAACCACCTCCAGGACACACCGGAACCACCTGCCTGACACGCCGGGACCACCAGCTTGACACGCCAGAACCACGTCCCGGACACTCCAAAATCACCAGCCAGCTATGCCACAACCACTTGTGGGACACTCCAGAATCACCAGCCGGGCATGCTGGAACCACCTCTCAGAGGTGCAACAAGCAAATACCGGAGACGGCGGAAGCACCTGCCGAGAATCCCGGAAGTTCCTGATCCACTCCACGGAACCACCTGCCGGACAAGCCAAAATCACCTGCCGGCTACGCCAGAACCACTTGGTGAACAAGCCTGAATCACGTGAAGGGCATGCTGACACAACCTCTCAGACGTGACAGAAACTCGTACCGGACACCCCAGAACCACCTGCCGGACAGACTGGAAACAACTGCCGGACACGCCGGAACCACTCGACAGACACTCCGGAAGCACCTGCCGGGCATGCCGGAACCACCTCTCAGAGGTGCCAGAACCACATGCTGGAGACTCCGGAATCACCTGCCGGGCATGCCGGAACCATCTCTCAGTCGTGCCACAACTACGTGCCGGAGAGACCGGAAGCACCTGCCGAGCTCGCCGGAACCACCTGCTGGCCATGCCGGAACCACCTGCCTGACAGGTCAAAATCATATGCCGGCTACGCCAAAACCACCTGGTGGACACTCCAGAATCACCTTGCGGGCATGCCGGAACCTCGTCATGGACTGACTGCAAACACCTGCCGGACCTGCCTGAACCACCTGCCGAGCACGCCGGAACCAACTGCTCGAATCACCAGAGCCACCTGCCGGACACACCAGAAACACCTGTGGGGTACGCCAGAGCCACTTGGACGACTCTCCGGGATCACCTGCCGGGCATGCCGGAACCACCTCTCAGACGTGCCAGAACCATGGGCCGGACATGCCGGAACCAGCTGGCGAGTATGCCAATACCACCTGATCCACTCCCCAGAACCACCTACTGGACACGCCAAAATCACCTGCCGGCTACGCCAGAACCACTCGGCAGACACTCCGGAACCTCCTCCAGGACAGACCGGAACCACCTGCCGGACACGCCGGGACCACTTGCTCGACTCGCCAAACCACCTGCCGGACAGGCCAAAATCACCAGCCTGCTACGCCACAACCACTTGTCGGACACTCCGGAATCACCTGCCGGGCATGCTGGAACCACATCTCAGAGGTGCCACAACCACATGCCGGAGACGGCGGAAGCACCTGCCGAGCATGCCGTAAGTTCCTGATCCACTCCACAGAACCAGCTGCCGGACACGCCAAAATCATCTGCCGGCTGCGCCAGAACCACTTGACGGCCATTCCAGAATCACCTGCCGGGCAGGCCAGCACAAACTCTCAGAAGTGCCAGAAGCATGTGCCGGACACGCCGGAACCATCTCCCGGACAGACCGGAAACACAGGAAACACTCGCCGGAACCACCTGCTTGACTCACCGGTCCCACCTGCCGGACACAGCATTATCACCTGCGCGCTACACCAGAACCACTTGGCAGACACTCCGGAATCACCTGTAGGGCATGCCGGAACCACCTTCCAGACGTACCAGAACCACGTGACGGACACGCTGGAACCATGTCCTGGACAGAGTGGAACCACCTGCCTTTCACATCTGGACCACCTACCGAGCATGCCGGAACCACCTGCTCGACTCGCAGGACACACCTGCTGGACACAGCAAAATGAACTGCCGGCTACACCAGAACCACTTACCGGACACTCCGGAATCACCAGCCGGGCATGCCAGAACCACCTCTCAGACATGCCAGAAGTACGTCCCGGACATCTAGGAACGACCTACAGGATAGAATGGAACCACCTGCCAGACACTCTGGAACCACCTGCCGAACACGCTGGAGCCACCAGCTCGACTCGCCGGAACCACCTGAGGTACAGGCCAAAATCACCTGCCGGCTACGCCAGAACAACCTGGGGTACAGTCCACAAGCACCTGCCAGCCATGCCGGAACCACCTCTCACACGTACCAGAACCACGTGCCGGACAAGCTGGAAACACGTACTGGACAGACTGGAACCACCTGTCAGACACTCTGGAGCCATCTGCCGAACACACCGGAGCCACCTGCTCGACCCCCCCAGAACCACCTGCCGTACAGGACAAGGTCCACTGCCGGCTGTGCCAGAACCACCTGGGGGACAGTCCGGAATCACCTGCCAGCCATGCCGGAACCACCTCTCAGACGTACCAGAACCACGGGTGGGACAAGCTGGAAAAACGTACTGGACAGACTGGAACCACCTGCCGGCCACGCCTGAACCAGCTGCTGAGCATGCCGCACCCACCTCCCGGAAATGCCAAAATCACCTGCCGGCTATGCCTGAACCACTTGGAGGACTCTCCGGGATGACCTGCCTGGCATGCTGGAACCAACTCTCAGATGTGCCAGAACCACGTGGCGGACAGTCCGGAATCACCTGTTGGGCATGCGCAACCACCTCTGAGACGTACCAGAACCACGTGCCATACACGCAGGAACCACCTACCGGACAGACCGGAACCACCTGCCGGACACACCAGAACCACCTGCCGAGCATGCCAGAGCCACCTGCTCCACTCGCCGGAACCACCTGCCAGACACACCAAAAGCACCTGCAGGACACACCAAAATCACCTGCCGGATACGCCAGAACCACTTGCTGGACACTCCGGAATCACCTGTCGGGCATGCCGGAACCACCTCTCAGACTTGCCAGAACCACGTGCTGGACACGCCAGAATCACCTGCAGGGCATGCCGGAACGACCTCTCAGATGTCCCAGAACCACATGCCGCAGCTTCTGGAATCACCTGCTGGGCATGCCGGAACCACCACTCAGACATGCCAGAAACACATGTAGGACACTCCGGTATCACCAGCCGGGCATGCCGGAACCACCTCTCAGACGTGCCAGAACCACGTGCTGGACATGCCGGAAACGCCTCTGGGACAACCAGAACCACCTGCAGGACCCACCTGAACCACCTGCCGAGCACGCTGGAACCACCTACTGGAGTCACCGGAGCCACATGCCGGACACGGCAAAATCACCTGCCGTCTACACCAGAACCACTTGCCGGACACTCTGGAATCACCTGCCGGGCATGATAGAACCACCTCTCATACGTGCCGGAACCACGTGCCTGACATGCCGGAACCACCTCCCGGAAAGACCAGAGCCATCTGCCGGACCTGCCTGAACCAACTGCCGAGCACGCCGGAACCAAATGCTGGACACGCCAAAATCACCTGACGGCTACGCCAGACCCACTTGGAGGACTCTCTGGGATTATCTGCCTGGCATGCCGGAACCACCTCTCAGAAGTGCCAGAACTACGTGGTGGACACTCCAGAATCACCTGCGGGCATGCCAGCACAACGTCTCAGACGTGCCAGAAGCATCTGCCAGACATGCCGGAACGACTGCCAGGACACACCGGAACCAACCGCCAAACTCGCTGGAACCACCTGCTTGACTCGCCGGACCCACCTGCTTGACACGCCAAAATCACCAGCCAGCTACGCCAGAACCACTTGGCGGACAAGCCGGAATCACGTGCCGGGCATGCCGGCACAACCTATCATACGTACCAGAACCACATGCTGGACACGCTGGAACCACGTACTGGAGAGACTGGAACCACCTGTCGCCCACACGTGAACCACCTACCGAGCACACCGGAACCACCTGCACCACTCACAGGAGCCACCTGACGGACACGCCAAAATCACATGCCGCCTATGCAAGAACCACTTGCCGGACACTCTGGAATCTCCTGCCATGCATGGCGGAACCACCTCTCAGACGTGCCAGAACCACATGCCAGAGACGCCAGAAGCACCTGCCGAGCACGCCGGAACCACCTGATCCACTCCCCAGAACCACCTGCAGGACATGCCAAAATCACCTGTTTGCTATGGCAGAAGCACTTGGCGGACAGTCTGGAATCATCTGCCGGGCACGCGGGTACCACCTCTCAGACGTACCAGAACCAGGTGCCAGACATGCTGGAACCACGTCCTGGATAGACTGAAGCCACCTGCCGGACACGCCTGAACCACCTGCCGAGCATGCCGGAACCACCTGCTCAACTTGCAGGACCCACCTGCCGGACACACCAAAGTAAACTGCTGGCTACACCATAACCACTTGCCGGACACTCCGGAATCACCTGCCGGGCATGCCAGAACCACCTCTCAGACGTGCAAGAACCACATGCCTGGGACGCCGGAAGCACCTGCCGAGCATGCCGGAGCCACCTGCTCGACTCGCCAGAACCACCTACCGAACACACCAAAAACACCTGCCAACTACGCCAGAATCCTATGGCGGACAGTCCGGAATCACCTGCCGGGCATGCCAGAGCCAACTCTCAGACGTGCCAGAACCATGTGCCAGACAAGCCGGAACCACCTACTGGACAGAACCGAACCACCTCTCAGACACGCCAGAACCACCTGTCGAGCATGATGGAACCACTGGCCGGATATGCCAGAATCACCTGCGGGCTATGCCAGAACCCCTTGGAGGACTCTTGGATGACCTGCCAAGCATGCTGGAACCACCTCTCAGACGTGCCAGAACCACGTGGCAGACAGTCCGGAATCACCTGTTGGGCATGCGCAACCACCTCTTAGACGTACCAGAACCACGTGCCGTACACGCCGGAACCACCTACCCGACAGACCGGAACCACATGCCAAACACGCTGGAACCACCTGCTGGACATGCCAAAATCACCTGCCGGCTACACCAGAACCACTTGGTGGACAATTCAGAATCACCTGACGGTCATGCCGGAACCAACTCTCAGAGGTGCCAGAACCACGTGCCGTACACGCCGGAACCACCTACCGGACAGACCAGCACCACCTGCCAGCCTCCCTGGAAGCACCTGCCGGACATGCCAAAATCAACTACCGGATACGTCAGAACCACTTTGCGTACAAGCTGGAATAATGTTCAGGGCATGACGGCACATCTTCTCAGACGTGCCAGAAGCACGTGCTGGACACACGGGAACCACCTCCAGGACAGTCCGGAACCACCTGCCGGACACGCCAGGACCACCTGCTTGACTCGCCAGAACCACCTGCCGGACACGCCAAAATCACATGCTGGGGACGCCAGAAACACTTGGCGGACACTCCGGAATCACCTGCCACACATGCCGGAACCACCTCTCAGACGTGCCAGAAGCACATGCCGGACACGCTGGAAACACCTACCAGACAGACCAGAACCACCTGCCAGACATGCTGGAACCACCTGCCGAGCACGCCGGAGCCACCTGCTCGACTCACCGGAACCACCTGCCGGCCACGACAAAATTAACAGCTGGCTATGCGAGAACCACCTGGTGGACAGTTTGGAATCACCTGCCGGGCATGCTGGAACCACTTCTCAGACGTCCTAGAAGCACATGCCAGAGACGCCACAACCACCTCCCGAACAGCCTGGAACCAACTGCTGGACCTGCCTGCCTGAACCAACTGCCGAGCACACTGGAACCACCTGCTGGACACGCCAAAATATCCTGCCGGCTACGCCAGAACCACTTGGAGGACTCTCCGGGATGACCTGCCGGGCATGCTGGAACCACCTCTCATACATGCCAGAACCACGTGGTGGACAGTCCAGAATCACCAGTTGGGCATGTGCAACCACCTGAGAGACGTACCAGAACCATGTGCCATACACGCCGGAACCACCTACCAGACAGACCGGAACCACCTGCCGGACATGCCGGAACCACCTGTCGAGCATGCCGGAGCCACCTGCTCGACTCGCCGGAACCACCTGCCGGACACGCCAAAATCACCTGCTGGACATGCCAAAATCAACTGCCGGCTACGCCAGAACCACTTGCCGGACACTCCAGAATCACCTGTCGGGCATGCCGGAACCACCTCTCAGATGTGTCAGAAACACGTGCCAGAGATGCCAGAAGCACCTGCTGAGCTCGCCGGAACCACATGCCGGACATGCCAGAACCACCTGTCAGACGTGCTGGAACCACGTGCCGGACACGCCAGAACCACCTCCCGGACAGACTGGAACCACCTACCGGACCTGCCTGAACTACCTGCCGAGCATGCCGGAACCACGTGCCGGACATGCCAAAATCAAGTGCGGGCTAGGCCAGAAACACTTGGAGGACCCTCCGGGATCACCAGCTGGGCATGCCGGTACCACCTCTCAGATGTGCCAGAACCACGTGGCGGACAGTCCGGTATCACCTGCTGGGCATGCCGGTACCACCTCTCAGACGTGCCAGAAACACATTCTGGACATGCCGGAACCACCTCCAGTACAGACCAGAACCACCTGCCGGACCCACCTGCACCACCTGCTGAGCACGCTGAAACCACCTGCTCGAGTCGCCGGAACCACATGCCGGACACGCCAAAATCACCTGCTGGCTACGCCAGAACCACGTGGCGGATACTCCAGAATCACCTGCAGGGCATGCTGGAACCAAATCACAGACGTGCCAGAACCATGTGCCGGACACACAGGAACCACCTGCCAAGTAGGCCGGAAACACCAGATCCACTCCCCAGAACCACCTGCTGGACACGCCAAAATCACCTGCCGGCAATGCCAGAACCACTTGCTGGACACTCCGGAATCACCTGTCGGGCATACAGGAACCACCTCTCAGACGTGCCACAACCATGTGCCAGAGACACTGGATGCGCCTGTCGAGCACGCCGGAGCCTCCTGCTCGACTCGCCGGAACCACCTCCCGGAGATGCCAAAATCACCTGCCGGCTAGGCCAGAACCACGTGGCCGACTCTATGGAATCACCCGCAGGGCATGCCGGAACCACGTCTCAGACTTGCCGAAAGCACGTACTGGACACGCCGGAACCACCTACTGGACAGACCGGAACCACCTGCCGGACCCGCGTGAACCACCTGCTGAGCACGCCGGAACAAACTGTTCGACTCGCTGGAGCCACCTGCTGGACCCGCCAAAAACACCAGCTGGCTATGCCAGAACCACTAGCCAGACACTGCGGAATCACCTGTAGGGCATGCCGGAACCAGCTCTCAAATGCGCCAGAACCACATGCCGCAGACTCCGGAATCACCTGCCGGGCATGCCGGAACCACCTCTCAGACGTGCCACAACCACATGGCGATCAGTCCGGAATCAGTTTGGGCATGCGGGAACCACCTCTCAGACGTAACAGAACCACTTGTGGCACACGCCGGAACCCAATACCGGACAGACCGGAACCACCTGCCGGACACGCCGGAACCACCTGCCTGACACGCCAAAATCACGTGCCGGCTACGCCAAAATCACTTGGTGGACACTCCAGAATCACCTTCCGGGCATGCCGGAACCACATCATGGACAGACTGCAAACACCTGCCGGACCTGCCAGAACCACCTCCCGAGCATGCCGGAACCACCTGCTCGACTTGCCAGAACCAGCTGCCGGACTCACCAAAAACACCTGCGGGCTATGCCAGAACCACTTGGAGGACTGTCTGTGATCACCTGCTGGGCATGCCGGAACCACCTCTCAGACGTGCCACAACCATGTGCCGGACACGCCGGAACCACCTGCCGAGTATGCCGGAACCACCTGATCCACTCCCCAGAACCACCTGCTGGACACGCCAAAATCACCAGCCGGCTATGCCAGAATCACTTGCCGGACACTCTGGAATCACCTGCAGGGCATGCCGGAACCACCTATCAGATGTGCCAGAACCACATGCTGGAGACTCCGGAATCACCTGCCGGGCATGCCGCAACCACCTCTCAGACGTGCCAGCACCACATGCCAGACACGCGGGAACCACCTACCGGACAGAAGGGAACCACCTGCTGGACACGCCGGAACCAACCGGCCGAGCACACCAGAGCCAGCTGCTCGACTAGCCGGAAACACCTGCCGGACGCGCCAAGTTCAAATGCCGGCTATGCCAGAGCCACTGTGCGGACTCTCTGTAATCACCTGCCGGGCATGCCGGAACCGGCTCTCAGACGTGCCGGAACGATGTGCCAGACACGCCGGAACAACCTCCCGGAAAGAGTGGAACCACCTGCCAGACCTGCCTGAACCAACTGCCGAGCACGCCGGAACCACATGTTCAACTTGCTGGAAACACATGCCGGACATGGCAAAATCACCTGCCGGCTACACCAGAACCACTTGGCGGACACTCCAGAATCACCTGCCGCGCATGCCAGCACAACCTCTCAGAAGTGCCAGAAGCACGTGCCGGACAGGCCGGGACCATCTCCCGGACAGACTGGAACCACAGGAAACACTCGCCAGAACCACCTGCTTGACTCACTGGTCCCAGCTGCCGGACACGCCATAATCACCTGCCCGCTACACCAGAACCACTTGGTGGACAAGCCGGAATCATGTGAAGGGATGCCAGCACAACCTCTCAGACGTGCCAGAACCTCGTGCTGGACACCCCAGAACCACCTGCCGGACAGACCGGAAGCACCTGCTGGACACGCCAGAACAACCGCCAGACATGCAAAATCACCTGTCGGGTACGCCAGAACCACTGGGCGAACATTCCGGAATCACCTGCCGGGCATGCCGGAACCACCTCTCAGACATGCCAGAACCACATGCCAATGACACCGGAAGCACCTGCCTAGCGCGCCGGAACCACCTGCTCGACTCACCAGAACCACCTGCCGGACACGCCAAAATCACCTGCCGGCTACGCCACAACCAGTTGGTGAACACTTCAGAATCACCTGCCGGCTTGCTGATACCACCTGCCAGTAACGCCAAAATCACCTGCCGGCTACGCCACAACCAGTTGGTGAACACTTCAGAATCACCTGCCGGCTTGCTGATACCACCTGCCAGTAACGCCAAAATCACCTGCCGGCTATGCCAGAACCACTTGGCGGACACTCCGGAATCACCTGCCGGGCATGCCTGAAGCACCTCTCAGACGAGCCAGCCCCACGAGCCAGACACACGGGAACCACCTACCAGACTGAAGGGAACCACCTGCCGAGCACGCCAGAGCCAAGTGCTCGACTCGCCGGAACCACCTGCCGGAGATGCCAAAATCACCTGCCGGACACGCCAGAACCACTTGCCGGACACTCCGGAATCACCTGTCGGGCATGCCGGAACGTCCTCTCAGAGGTGCCAGAAACACATGCCGGAGACACCAGAAACACCTGCCAGGCATGCCAGAGCCACCTCTCAGATGTGCGGGAACCACGTGGCGGACAATGCGGAATCACCTGCCGGGCATGCCGGAACCACATCTCAGACGTCCTAGAAGGACGTGCCGGAGACACCGGAAGCACCTGCTGAGCACGCCACAACCACCTCCCAGACAGACAGGAACCACCTTCTGGACACAGCTGAACCACCAGCCCAGCTACCTGAATCACCTGCTCGAATCAACAGAAACACCTGCTGGACATGCCAAAATCACCTGCCAGCTATGCTACAACCACGTGGCGGACAGTCCGGGATCAAGTGCTGGGCATGCCGGAACCACCTCTCAGACGTGCCAGAACCATGTGCCGGACACTCTGGAACCACCTGCTGAGTATGCCGGAACCACCTGATCCACTCACCAGAACCACCTGCTGTACATGACAAAATCACCTGCCGGCTATGCCAGAACCACTCGGCAGACACTCCGGAATCACCTGCCGCACATGCCGGAACCACCTCTCAGACATGCCAGAACCACGTGCCGGACATTCCGGAACCACCTAGCTGACACACCTGAACCACGTGCCGAGCATGCAGGAACCACCTGCTCGACTCGCAGGACCCAGGTGACGGACACGCCAAAATCTCCTACCGGCTACACCAGAACCACTTGGCGGAACTCCGGAATCACCTGCCAGGCATGTTGGAACCACATCTAAGACATGCCATGACCATGTGCCAGACACGCAGGAACCAACTCCCACACAGACCGGAACCACCTGCCGAGCACTCTGTAACCACCTACTCGACTCGCCGGAACCACATGACGGACACGCCAAGATCACATGCTGGCATGCCAGAACGACATGGCAGACATTACGGAATCACTTGGGGGGCATGCCAGAACCTCCTCTCAAACATGCCACAACCACATGCCAGAGATGCCGGAAGCACATGCCGAGCACGCCGGAACCACCTGCTCAACTCACCGTAACCACAGCCAGACACGCAAGGTCACCTGCCCATCATGCCGGAAGCACCTGTCTGCCCAAAGGACCCACCGGCCAGCCACGTCAAAATCACCTGCCGGCTATGCCAGAGCCACTTGCCAGACACTCCGGAATCACCTGTAGGACATGCCGGAACCACCTCTCAGATGTGCCAGAAACACCTGCTGGAGTCGCCGGAAGCACCTGCGAAGCACGCCGGAACCACCTGCTCGACTCAAAGGAACAACCTGCCGGACACGCCAAAATCACCTGCCAGCTATGCCAGAACCACTTGGTGGACACGCCGGAATCACCTGCCAGGCAAGCTGGACCCACCTCTCAGACGTACCAGAACCACGTGCCGGACACGCCAGAACAACATCATGTATAGTCTGGAACCACCTGCCGGACACA
This sequence comes from Equus przewalskii, assembly GCF_037783145.1. Lineage (NCBI taxonomy): Eukaryota > Metazoa > Chordata > Mammalia > Perissodactyla > Equidae > Equus > Equus przewalskii. The sequence goes on from NC_091859.1 coordinate 91,754, forward strand.
ACTGAACCATCTGCTGAGCACGCTGGAACCACCTGCTCGACTCACCGGAACCACCTGCGGGACACACCAAAATCACGTGCCAGCTACGCCAGAACCACTCGGCAGACACTCCGGAATCACCTGCCGGGTGTGTCAGAACATCTAAGACGTGCCAGAACCATGTGCCAGACACGCAGGAACCACCTGCCAGACAGACCGGAACCAACTGCTGAGCATGCCATAACCACCTGCCGGATACGCCTGAACCACCTCCTCGAATATCCGGAACCACCTGCAGGACACACCAAAATCACCTGCCGGCTACGGCAGAAACACTTGGCGGACTCTCCGTAATCACCTGCCAGGCATGCCGGAACCAACTCTCAGACGTGCCAGAACCAGGTGCCGGACATGCCGGAAAGACGTGCTGAGTATGCCGCAACCACCTGATCCACTCCCCAAAACCACCTGCCGTACACGCCAAAATCACCTACCGGCTATGCCAGAACCACTCGGCAGACACTCTGGAATCACCTGCCGGCCATGCCGGAACCACCTCTCAGACATGCCAGAACTACGTGCCGGACACGCCGGAACCACCTACCGGACACAATGGAACCACCTGCCGGACACGCCTGAACCACCTGCCGAGCATGCAGGAACCACCTGCTCGACTCGCAGGACCCACCTGCCAGACACGCCAAAATCACCTGCCGGCTATGCCAGAACCACTTGCTGGACTTTCCAGAATCACCTGCCGTGAATGCCGGAACCATGTCTCAAATGTGCCAAAATCAAGTGCCAGAGATGCCAGAAGCACCTGCCGAGCTAGGCGGAAGCACCTGCTCAATCGTCAGAACCACCTGTAGGACACGCCAAAATCACCTGCCGGCTACGCCAGAACCACTTGGTGGACAATCCGGAATCACCTGCCGGACATGCCAGAACCACCTGTCAGATGTGCCACAACCACGTGCTGGACACGCCGGAACCACCTCCCGGGCAGACCAGAACCACCTACTGGACCTGCCTGAACCACCTGCTGGACACACCAAAATCACCTGCGGGCTAGGCCAGAACCACTTGGAGGACTCTCTGGGATCACCTGCCGGGCATGCCGGTACCACCTCTCAGATGTGCCAGAACCACGTGGCGGACAGTCCGGAATCACCTGCTTGGCATGCGGGAACCACCTCTCAGACGTACCAGAACCACGTGCGGCACACGCTGGAACCCACTACCGGGCAGACCGGAACCACCTGCCGGACACGCCAGAATCACCTGACGAGAACGCCGGAACCACCTGAACTGCTCCCCAGAAACACCTGCCAGACACGTCAAAATCACCTGCTGGACACGCCAAAATCACCTGCCAGACATGCCGAAATCACCTGCTGGCTATGCCAGAACCACTTGCCGGACACTCCGGAATCACCTGTCGGGCATGTCGGAACAACCTCTCAGACGTGCCGGAAGCACGTGCCGGACTTGTGGGAACCACGTCCTGGACCGACCGGAACCACCTGCCGGACACGCCTGAACCACCTGCTGAGCACACAGGAACCACCTGCTGATCTCACAGGGCCCACTTACCGGAGATGCCAAAATCACATGCCAGCTGTGCCAGAACCACTTGTAGGACACTCTGGAATCAACTGTCAGGCATGCCGGAACCACATCACAGACGTGCCACAACCACGTGCCAGATACTCCGGAAGCACCTGCTGAGCTCACCGGGACCACCTTGTCGACTCGCTGGAAACATGTGCCGGACACGCCAAAATCACCTGCCAGCTATGCCAGAACCACATGGCGTACAGTCCGGAATCACCTGCTGGGCATGCCGGAACCACCTCTCAGACGTACCAGAACCATGTGCCGGACACACCAGAACCACGTCCTGAATAGACTGGAACCACGTGCAGGACACGCCTGAACCACCTGCCGAGCACGCCGGAACCACCTGCTCAACTCCCAGGACCCACCTGCCGGACACGCCAAAATCACCTGCCTGCTGCCAGAACCACTTGCTGGACATTCTGGAATCACCTGCTGAGCACGCCGGAACGACCTCTCAGACGTGCGAGAACCACGTGCCGGAGATGTCAGAAGCACCTGATGAGCTCGCCGAAACCACCAGCTCGACTTACCGGAACCACCTGCCAGGTACGCCAAAATCACCTGCCGTCTACACCATAACCACTTGGTGAACAATCCGCAATCACCTGCCAGTCATGCCGGAACCACCTCTCAGAGGTGCCAGAACCACATGCCGGACACGACGGAAGCACGTCCCGGACAGACCAGAAACTCCTGCCAGACTCTCTGGAACCACCTGCCGGACACACCAAAATCACCTTCTGGCTACGTCAGAACCACTTGCCGTACAAGCCAGAATAACGTTCCAGGCATGCCGGCACAACCTCTCAGACGTGCCAGAAGCACATGCCGGACACGCCGGAACCACCTCCCATACAGACCACAACCACCTGCCAGACTTGTCATGACCACCTGCTTGACTCACCGGACCCACCTGCCAGACACACCAAAATCAGCTGCCGGCTACGCCAGAACCACTTGTCGGAAGCTCCGGAATCACCTGCTGGGCATGCTGGAACCACCTCTCATATGTGCCAGAACCGCATGCCGGAGACGCCGGAAGCACCTGTCGAGATTGCCGGAAGTACCTGATCCACTCCACAGAACCATCTGCCGAACACACAAAAATCACCTGCTGGCTACGCCAGAACCACTTAGAGAAATCTCCGGGATCACCTGCCGGGCATGCTGGAATCACCTCTCAGACGTGCCAGAACCACCTGCCGAGCACGCCGGAACCACTTGATCGACTTGCCAGAACCACCTGCCGGAAACGCCAAAATCACCTGCTGGCTACACCAGAACCACTTGAGAAGTCTCCGGGATAACCTGCCGGGCATGCTGGAATCACCTCTCAGACGTGCCAGAACCATGTGCCGCACACGCCGGAACCACCACCTGGACAGACTGGAACCACCTGTCGGACCCACCTGAACCACATGCCGAGCACCCCGGAACCACCTGCTCGACTCGCCGGGACCACCTGTCTGACATGCCAAAATCACCAGCTGGCAACGCCAGAACCACTTGGAGGACTCTCCGGGATCACCTGCCCGACATGCCAGAACCACCTCTCAGACATGCCAGAACCATGTGCTGGACACGCAGGAACCACCTGCTGAGTATGCCAGAACCACATGATCCACTCACCAGAACCACATGACGGACATGCCCAAATCACCTGCCGGCTACACCAGAACCACTTGGCGGACAATCCGGAATCACCTGCCGGTCATGCTGGAACCACCTCTCAGAGGTGCCAAATCCAGGTGCCGGACATGCCGGAACCACCTCCAGGACAGACCGGAACCACCTGCCAGACTGGCCGGAACCACCTGCCGGACACGCCAAAATCACATGCCGGCTACCCCAGAACCACTTGGTGGACACTCCGGAATCACCTGCCGGGCATGCCGGAACGACCTGCTTGACTCACCAGAAGCACGTGCCAGGCACGACAAAAACACCTGCCGGCTACGCGAGAAGAACTTGCAGGACACTCTGGAATCACAGGATGGGCATGCAGGATCCACCTCTCTGATGTACCAGAAACACATGCCGGACACCCAGGAGCCACCTCCCACACAGACCGGAACCACCAGCCGAGCATGCCGGAACCAACTGCTCGACTCACCGGAACCCCCCACCGGACATGACAAAATCACCTGCCAGCTGCGCCAGAACCACTTGTAGGACACTGCGGAATCACCTGCCGGGCATGCCGGAAGCATCTCTCAGATGTGCCAGAACCACGTGCCGGACACCCCGGAAACACATCCCGGACTGACCGGAACCACCTGCTAGACACGCCTGAACCACCTGCAGAACACGGTGGAACCACATGCGAGCTATGTCAGAACCACTTGGTGAAGACTCCGGAATCACCTGCCGGGCCTGCCAGAAATGCCTTTAGATGGGCCAGATCGATGTGCCTGACACGCCGGAACCACCTGCCGGACAGACCTGAACCACCTGTCGGACACGTCTGAACCACCTGCCAAGCACTCCAGAACCACCTGCTCGACTCGCCAGAACCAGTTGACGGACACGCCAAAATCACCAACCGGCTAAGCAAGAACCAGTCGGCAGACACTCTGGAATCACCTGCCAGGCATGCCGGAACCACCTCTCAGACATGCCAGAACCACGTGCCAAAGACACCAGAAGCACCTGCCCAGCACTCCGGAACCACCTGCTTGACTCTCCAGAAGCACCTGCCAGACATGGCCAAATCACCTGCAGGCTATGCCAGAACCACGTGGTGGACTCTCTTGAATCAGCTGCCAGGCATGCCGGAACCACCTCTCAGACGTGCCAGAACCAACTGCTGGAAATGCCGGAACCACATGCCGAGTATACCGGAAGCACCTGATCCACTCCCCAGAACCACCTGCTGGACACTCCCAAATCACATGCCAGCCACGCCAGTACCACTTGGCTGACTCTCTGCAATCACCTGCCGGGCATGCCGGAACCACCTCTCAGACGTGCCGCAACCAATTGCCGGACACGCCAGAATCACGTCACGGAGAGACTGGAACGACCTGACGGACCTGCCAGAACCACCTGCAGAGCATGCTGGAACTACCTGCCAGACACACCAAAATCAGCTGCCGGCTACACCACAACCAGTTACCGGACACTCCAGAATCACCTGCCCGGCATGCCAGCACAACCTCACAGATGTCCCAGGAGCACGTGCTCGACACGCTGGAACCACCTCCGGGACAGACCAGAACCACCTGCCAGACTCGCCGGAATCACCTGTTTGACTTGCTGGACCCACTTGCCGGACATTCCAAAATCACCTGCTGGCTACGCAAAACCACTTGGCGAACAAGCCTGAATAACATTCCAGGCATGCCGGCACAACCTCTCAGACGTGCCAGAAGCACGTGCCGGACACGCTGGAACCACCTGCTCGACTCGCCAGAATCACTTGGTGGACAATCCGGAATCACCTGCCGTGCATGTCGGAACTACCTGTCAGACGTGCCAGGAACACGTGCCAGTGACGCCGGAAGCACCTGCCAAGCATGCCGGAACCACCTGCTCGACTCGCCGGAACCACCTGCCGGACATGCCAAAATCACCTGCCGGCTATGCCAGAACCATTTGACGGACACGCCGGAATCACCAGCAGGGCATGCCGGAACCACCTCTCAGATGTGCCACAACCACGTGCCGAACACGCCGGAACAACCTACCGGGCAGAACGGAAGCACATGATGGACACACCTGAACCATCTGCCGAGCATGCCGGAACCACCTCTCAGACGTACCAGAACCACGTGGGGCACACGCCAGAATCCGGTACCGGACAGACCAGAACCACCTGCCAGACACGCCGGAATCACCTGCCGAGAACGCCGGAACCACCTGAACAGCTCGCCAGAAACACCTGCTGGACACGTCAAAATCACCTGCCGGACACACCAAAATCACCGGCCGGACATGCCAAAATCACCTGCCGGCTACGCCAGCACCACTTGCCGGACACTCCAGAATCAGCTTCCGGGCATGCCGGAACCAGCTCTCAGACATGCCAGCACCACGTGCCAAAGATACCGGGATCATCCACCCAGCACGCCAGAGCCATCTGATCTACTCACAGGAAGCAGCTGCCAGACACGCCCAAATCACCTGCCGGCTATGCCAGAACCACTTGGCATACAAGCCGGGATAACGTTCAGGGCATGCCGGCACAATCTCTCAGACGTCCCAGGAGCATGTGCCAGACACGCCGGAACCACCTCCAGGACAGACCAGAACCACCTGCTGGACACGCCAGAACCACCTGCTCGACTCACCGGAACCACTGCCGGACACACAAAATCACCTGCTGGCTATGTTAGAACCACGTGGCGGACACTCCGGAATCACCTGCCAGGCATGCCGGAACAAGCTCTCAGACATGCCAGCACCATGTGCCAAAGATACCGGCAGCACCCGCCCAGCACGCCGGAGCCACCTGCTCTACTCACTGGAAGCAGCTGCCAGACACACCCAAATCATATGCCAGCTACACCAGAACCACTTGGCGGGCTCTCTGAAAACACCTGCCAGGCATGCTGGAACCACCTCTAAGAAGTGCCAGAACCACATGCCGGACACGCCAGAACCACCTCCCAGACAGGCCGGAACCACCTCCTGGACAGACCGGAAAGACCTGCCGGACCTGCCTGAAACACCTGCCGAGCACGCCGGAACCACCTGCTTGACTCGCAAGAACCACCTGCCGGACACGCCAAAATCAACTGCCAGCTATGCCAGAACCACTTAGCGGACACTCCGGAATCACCAGCCGGGCATGCTGGAACCACCTGTCAGATGTGCCAGAACCTCGTGCCGGACACGCTGGAACAACCTATTGGACAGAACGGAACCACATGACGGACGCACTTGAACCACCTGCCGAGCATTCCGGTACCAACTGCTCGACTCGCAGCACCAGCTGCCGGACATGCCAAAGTCATCTGCCGACTATGCCGGAACCACTTGCCGGACAATCCGGAATCACCTGCCAGGCATGCCAGAACCACCTCACAAACGTGCCAGAACCACGTGCCGGAGATGCCAGAAGCACCTGTCGAGCTCGCCAGAACCACTTGCTCGACACGCCAGAACCACCTGTCTGACACGCCAAAATCACCTGCTGTCTATGTCAGAACTACTTGGCGTACAAGCTGGAATAACATTCTGGGCATGCAGGCACGACCTCTCAGATGTGATGGAACAACGTGCCGGACATAACACAACCACCTGCCAGACAAGCCGGGACAACTTGCCATACACGCCGGAGCCACATGCTCGACTCCCCCGAACCACCTGCTGGACAGGCCAAAATCAACTGCCGGCTATGCCAGAACCACCTGGGGGACAGTCCGGAATCACCTGCCAGCCATGCCGGAACCACCTCTCAGACGTACCAGCAGCACGTGCCTGACAAGCTGGAAACATGTACTGGACAGACTGGAACCACCTGCCGGCCACGCCTGAACCACCTGCCGAGCATGCCAGAACAACCTGCCAGACACGCCAAAATCAGCAGCTGGTTATGCCAGAACCACGTGGCAGACAGTCCGGAATCACATGCTGGGCATGCCGGAACCACCTCTCAGAAGTACAGGAAGCATGTGCCAGAGATGCCAGAACCACGTCCTGGACGGATGGGAACCACCTGCCGGACAGGCATGAACCACCTGCTGAGCGTGCCAGAACCACCTGCTCGACTCACAGGACCCAACTGCCAGACACTCCAAAATAACCTGCCGGCTATGCCAGAACCACTTGGAGGACTCTCTGGGATGACCTGCCTGGCATGCTGGAACCACGTCTCAGACGTGCCAGAACAACGTGGCAGACAGTCCAGAATCACCTGTTGGGCATGCACAACCACCTCTTAGACATACCAGAACCACGTGCCGTACACGCCAGAACCACCTACCGGACAGACCGGAACCACCTGCCGGACACACCGGAACCATCTGCCGAGCACGCTGGAACCACCTGCTCGACTCACTGTAACCAGATCCCTGACATGAAAAAATCACCTGCTGGGTATGCCAGAACCACTTGCCGGACACTCTGGAATCACCTGTCGGGCATGCCGGACCCGCCTCTCAGACGTACCAGAACCATATGCCGGACACACAAGATCCATGTCCTTAACACACTGGAGCCACCTGCCGAGCATGCCGTAACCACCTGCTCGACTCCCAGGACCCACCTGCCGGACACTCCAAAATCACCTCCCGGCTAGGCCAGAACCACTTGCCGGACATTCTGGCATCACAGGCTGGGCATGCCGGAACCACCTCTCAGACCTGCCAGAACCACGTGTCCGAGACTCCGGAAGCACCTGCCGAGCTCGCCAAAACCACCAGCTCGTCTTGCCGGAACCACCTGCCGGACAGGCCAAAATTACCTACCGGCTACACCAGAACCACTTGGTGGACAATCCGGAATCTCCTGCTGGTCATGCCAGAACCACCTCTCAGAGGTGCCAGAACCACGTGCTGTGCATGCCGGAACCACATCCTGGACAGACTGGAACCACCTGCCAGACCTGCCTGAACCACCAGCCGAGCACACCGGAACCACCTGCTCAACTCGCAGGACCCACTTACCAGACATTCCAAAATCACATGCCGGCTGCACCAGAACCACTTGTCGGACACTCCGGAATCACCTGCTGGGCATGCTGGAACCACATCTCAGACATTCCAGAAACACATGCTGGAGTCACTGGAATCACCTGCCGAGAATGCCGGAACCACCTGCTCGACTCCCAGGAGCCACCTGCCGGACACGCCAAAATCACCTTCTGGCTACACCATAACCACTTGGCAGACACTCCAGAATCACCTCCCGGCCATGCCAGAACCACTTCTCACACGTGCCAGAACCACGTGCCGGAGACACCGGAACCAACTACTGGACAGAAAGGAACCACCTGCCGGACGCGCCAAAATCAAATGCCGGCTATGCCAGAGCCACTGGGCGGACTCTCTGGAATCACCTGCCGGGCATGCAGGAACCAGCTCTCAGATGTGCCAAAACGATGTGCCAGACACGCTGGAACCACCTCCTGGACAGACCGGAACCACCTGCCGGACCTGCCTGAACCAATTGCCAAGCACGCCAGAACCACATGCTCAACTCGCTGGAACCACATGCTGGACACGCCAAAATAAACTGCTGGCTATGTGAGAACCACCTGGCAGACAGTCCGGAATCACCTGCCGGGCATGCAGGAACCACCTCTCAGACGTACCAGAACCACGTGACGGACACGCTGGAACCACGTCCTGGACAGACTGGAACCACCTGCCAGACACATCTGGACCACCTGCCGAACACGCCGGAACCACCTGCTCGACTCGCTGGACACACCTTCCAGACACAGCAAAATGAACTGCCGGCTACACCAGAACCACTTACCGGACACTCCGGAATCACCAGCCGGGCATGCCAGAACCACCTCTCAGACGTGCCAGAAGTACGTGCCGGACATGCAGGAACAACCTACAGGATAGAACGGAACCACCTGCCAGACACGCCGGAACCATCTGCCAAACACTCTGGAGCCACCTGCTCGACACACCAGAGCCACCTGCCGGACAGACCAAAATCAACTGCCGGCTATGCCAGAACAACCTGGGGTACAGTCCGGAAGCACCTGCCAGCCATGCCGGAACCACCTCTCAGACGTACCAGAACCACGTGACGGACAAGCTGGAAATACGTACTGGACAGACTGGAACCACCTGCCAGACACGCCAGAACCAAATGCCGAACATGCCGGGGCGACCTGCTCGACTCCCCGGAACCACCTGCCGTACAGGACAAAGTCAACTGCTGGCTATGCCAGAACCACCTGGGGGAGAGTCCGGAATCACCTGCCAGCCATGCTGGAACCAGCTCTCAGATGTACCAGAACCACTTGTCGGACAAGCTGGAAACAAGAACTGGACAGACTCGAACCACCTGCCGGCCACGTGTGAACCACCGGCCAAGCACGCCAGAACCACCTGCCGGACATGCCAAAATCACCTGCCAGCTATGCCAGAACCACATGGAGGACTCTCCGGGATCACCTGCCGGGCATGCCGGAACCACCTCTCAGATGTGCCAGAACCATGTGGCGGACAGTCCAGAATCACCTGTTGGGGCTGCGCAACCACCTCTGAGACGTACCAGACCCACGTGCCGTACACACCAGAACCACCTACCGGACAGACCGGAACCACCTGCCGGACATGCCAGAACCACCTGCCGAGCATGCCGGAGCCACCTGCTTGACTCGCCGGAACCACCTACTGAACAGGCCAAAATCACCCACCGACTATGCCAGAATCCTATGGCGGACAGTCCGGAATCACCTGTTGGGCACACGCAACCACCTCTGAGACGTACCAGAACCACGTGCCGTACACGCCGGAACCACCTACCGGACAGACCGCAACAACCTGCTGGACATGCCGGAACCACCTGCCGAGCATGCCGAAGCCACCTGCTCGACTCGCCGGAACCACCTGCGGGACATGCCAAAATAACCTGCCAGACACGCGAAAATCACCTGCCAGCTACGCCAAAACCACTTAGTGGACACTCCGGAAACACCTGTCGGGCCGGCCGGAACCACCTCTCAGGTGTGGCAGAACCATGTGCCTGAGATGCCGGAACCACACCCCGAACTGACCGAAACCACCTGAATCACCTGCAGAGCACGCCGGAACGACCTGCTCGACTCACCAGAACCACCTACCTGACATGCCAAAATCACCTGCCTGGTATTCCAGAACCACTTGGCGGACACTCCGGAATCGTCTGCCGGACATGCTGGAACCAGCTCTCAGACACACCAGAACCACGTGCTGGAGACGCCGGAAGCACCTGCCGAGCATGCCTGAGCCACCTGCTCGACTCGCAAGAAACACCTGCAGGACACGCCAAAATCACCTGCCGGGTACTCCAGAACCGCTTGGCGGACACTCTGGAATCACCTGCTGCACATGCTGGAACCACCTCTCAGACGTGCCGGAAGCACGTGCCGGTTATGCCGGAAACACCTACCACACAGACCGGAAAAGCCTGCAAGACATACCGGAACCATGTGCCGAGCACGCCGGAGCCACCTGGTCGTCTCGCCAGAACCACCAGCCGGACACGCCAAAATGAACTGCCGGCTACACCAGAACCACTTACCGGACACTCCAGAATCACCTGCCGGGCATGACAGGACCACCTCTCAGACGTTCCAGAAGCACGTGCCAGACATGCCGGAACGACCTACCGGACAGAACGGAACCACCTGCCAGACACCCCGGAACCACCTGCCGAACAAGCCAGAGCCACCTTCTCGACTTGCCGGAACCACCTGCCAGACAGGCCAAAATCAACTGCCGGCTATGCCAGAACCACCTGGGGACAGTCTGGAATCACCTGCAAGCCATGCCGGAACCACCTCTCACACGTACCACAACCACGTGACGGACAAGCTGAAAACACTTACTGCACAGACTGGAACCACGTCCCGGCCACATCTGGACCACCTGCCGAGCACGCCAGAACCACCTGCCGGACACGCCAAAATCACCTGCCGGCTACGCCAGAACCACTTGGCGGATAAGCCTGAATCACATCCCAGGCATGCTGGCACAACCTCTCAGATGTGCAAGAACCATGTGCTGAAAACGCTGGAACCACCCCCCAGACAGTCCGCAACCACGTGGCAGTCACGCCAGAACCACCTGTTCAACTCACTGGAGCCACCGCTGGACACGCAAAATCACCTGCCGGCTATGCCAGAACCACTTGCTGGACTCTCCTTAATCCTCTGCCAGACACGCCGGAACCAGCTCTCAGACACACCAGAACCACGTGCTGGAGACACCGGAAGCACATGCCAAGCATGGGGGAGCCACCTGCTCGACTCGCCAGAAACACCTGCCGGACATGCCAAAATCACCTGCAGGGTACGCCAGAACCACTTGGCGGACACTCCGGAATCACCTGCCGTGCATGCCGGAACCACTTCTCAGACATGCCGGAAGCACGTGCCGGACACGTCGGAACCACCTACCGGACAGAACGGAACCACCTGCCAGACATGCCGTAACCACCTGCCGAGCACGCCGGAGCCACCTGCTCGACTTGCTGGAACCACCTGCCGGACACGCCAAAATCAACTGCTGGCTATGCCAGACCACTTGGAGGACATTCCAGAATCACCTCCTGGCCATGCCAAAACCACCTCTCACATATGCCAGAACCACGTGCCGGAGACACCGGAACCAACTACTGGACAGAAAGGAACCACCTGCCGCACGTGCCAAAATCAAAGGTGGGCTATGCCAGAGCCACTGGGTGGACTCTCTGGGATCACCTGTCAGGCATGCTGGAACCAGCTCTCAGACGTGCCGGAACGATGTGTCAGACAAGCCGGAACCACCTCCCAGACAGACAGGAACCACCTGCCGGACCTGCCTGAACCAACCACTGAGCACGCCGGAACCACATGCTCGACTCGCCGGAACCATATGCTGGACACGCCAAAATCACCTGCCGGCTATGCCAGAACCACTTGGTGGACACTCCGGAATCACCTGCCAGGCATGTCAGCATAACCTTTCAGAAGTGCCAGAAACATGTGCCGGACAGGCCGGAACCATCTCCTGGACAGACTGGAACCACAGGAAACACTCGCCGGAACCGCCTGCTTGACTCACAGGTCCCACCTGCCGGACAAGCCAAAATCACCTGCCCACTACACCAAACCACTTGATGGACAAGCCGGAATCACGTGAAGGGCATGCCGGCACAACCTCTCAGACGTGCCAGAACCTCGTGCCGGACACCTCAGAACCACCTGCCGAACAGACCGGAACCACCTGCCGGGCACGCTGGAACCACGGGCTCGACACGCCAGAAGCACCGCCGGACATGCAAAATCACCTGCCGGCTACGCCAGAACCACTTGGCGAACACTCCGGAATCACCTGCCATACATGCCAGAACCACCTCTCAGAAATGCCAGAACCATGTGCCAATGACACTGGAAGCACCTGCCGATCACGCCGGAATGACCTGCTCGACTCACCAGAACCACCTGCCGGACATGCCAAAATCACCTGCCGGCTACGCCACAACCAGTTGTTGAACACTTCTGTATCACCTGCGTGGCTTGCTGGAACCACCTGCCGGTCACGCCAAAATCACCTGCCAACAACGCCAGAACCACTTGGCAGACACTCCGGAAACACCTGTCGGGCTGGCAGGAACCACCTCTATGACGTGCCAGAACCATGTGCATGAGAAACCAGAACCACACCCCGAACAGACCAAAACCACCAGCCAGACCCGCCTGAACCACCTGCCGCGCACGCCGGAGCCACCTGCTCGACTTGCTGGAACCACCTGCCTGACACACCAAAATCACCTGCCGGGTATGCCAGAACCACTTGGCGGACACTCCGGAATCATCTGCTGGACATGGCAGAACCAGCTCTCAGACACACCAGACCCACGTGCCGGAGATGCCGGAAGCACCTGCCGAGCATGCCTGAGCCACCTGCTCGACTCGCCATAAACACCTGCCGGACACGCCAAAATCACCTGCCAGGTATGCCAGAACCACCTGGCGGAGACTCCGGAATCACCTGCCGCACATGCCGGAACCACCTCTCAGACGTGCCAGAAGCACGTGCCGGACACGCTGGAAACACCTGCCAGACACGCCTGGACCACCTGCCGAGCATGCCGGAAGCACCTGCTCGACTCACAGGACCCACATGCCGGCCACGCCAAAATGAACAGCCGGCTACACCAGAACCACTTAGCGGACCCTCCAGAATCACCTGCCCGGCATGCCAGAACCACCTCTCAGATGTGCCAGAAGCACGTGCCAGACATGCCAGATCGACCTACCGTACAGAACGGAACCACCTGCCAGACACCCCGGAACCACCTGCTGAACACGCCGCAGTCACCTGCTCGACTCGCCGGAACCACCTGCCAGACAGGCCAAAATCAACTGCCAGCTATGCCAGACCCACCTGGGGGACAGGCTGGAATCACCTGCCAGCAATGCCGGAACCACCTCTTAGACGTACCAGAACCACGTTCCGGACAAGCTGGAAACACGTACTGGACAGACTGGAACCACCTGCCGTCCACGCCTGAACCACCTGCCGAGCACGCCAGAACCACGTGCCGGACACGCCAAAATCACCTGCCGGCTATGCCAGAACCACTTGGAGGACTCTCTGGGATCACCTGCCGCGCATGCCGGAACCTCCTGCCGGACACGCCGGAACCACCGGCTCGATACGCCAGAAGCACCTCCGGACATGCAAAATCACCTGCCGGCTACGGCAGAACCACTTGCCGGACACTCCTGAATCATCTGACGGACATGCCAGAACCAGCTCTCAGACACACCAGAACCACGTGCCGGTGATGCCGGAAGCACCTGCCGAGCATGCTGGAGCCACCTGTTCAACTCGCCAGAAACACCTGCCGGACACGCCAAAATCACCTGCCGGATACGCCAGAAACACTTGGCGGACACTCAGGAATCACCTGCCAGGCATGCAGGAACCACCTGTCAGATGTACCAGAACCACGTGATGGACACACTGGAAACACCTACCGCACAGACCGGAACCACCTGCCAGACATGCCGGAACCACCAGCCGAGCACGCCAGAGCCACCTGCTCGACTCGCTGGAACAACCTGCCGGACGTGCCAAAATCAACTGCTGGCTATGCGAGAACCACTTGGCGGACAATCCGGAATCACCTGCCGGGCATGCAGGAACCACCTGTCAGATGTACCAGAACCACGTGCCGGACACGTGGGAACAATGTACTGGACAGACTGGAACCACCTGTCGGCCACGTGTGAACCATCTGCCGAGCACGCCGGAACCACCTTCACCACTCGCAGGACCCACCTGCCGGACATGCCAAAATAAACTGCTGGCTACACCATAACCACTTGCCGGACGCTCTGGTATCACCTGCTCAGCATGCCAGAACCACCTCTCAGACGTGCAAGAACCACATGCCGGAGACGCCGGAAGCACCTGCCGAGCACGCCAGAGCCACCTGCTCGACTTGCCAGAACCACCTACCAGACACACCAAAATCACCCGCCAACTATGCCAGAATCCTATGGCGGACAGTCCGGAATCACCTGCCGGGCATGCCGGAACCACCTCTACGACGTGCCAGAAGCATGTGCCAGACACGCCGGAACAACCTACTGGACAGAACGGAACCACCTGCCGGACCTGCCGGGACCAACTGCCGAGCACGCCGGAACCAAATGCCGTACATGCCAAAATCACCTGACAGCTACGACAGAACCACTTGGAGGACTCTCCGGGATGACCTGCCGGGCATGCCAGAACCACCTCTCAGACGTGCCAGAACCACGTGGCGGACAATTCCGAATCACCTGCCGGGCATGCTGGAACCACCTCTCAGACGTGCTAGAAGCATGTGCCAGAGACACCGGAAGCACCTGCTGAGCACTCCACAACCACCTCCCGGACAGACAGGAACAACCTGCCGGACACAGCTGAACCACCAGCCCAGCTACCGGAACCACCTGCTCGAATCAACAGAAACACCTGCTGGACACGCCAAAATCACATGCCATCTACGCCAGAACCACTTGGCGGACAGTCTGGAGTCACCTGCCAGGCATGACAGAACCACCTCTCCGAAGTGCCAGAAGCATGTGCCGGACACGCCGGAACAACCTACTGAACAGAACGGAACCACCTGCCGGACGTGCCTGAACCACCTGCCGAGCATGCCGGAAGCACCTGCCGAGCTTGCCAGAACCACCTGCCGGACACACCAAAATCACCTGACAGCTATGCCAGAACCTCTTGGTGGACAATCCGTAATCACCCACTGGGCATGCCGGAACCACCTCTCAGATGTGCCAGAAGCACGTGCCGGAAACGCCGGAACCACCTGCCAGACACACCAAAATCACCTGCCGGCTATGCCAGAACCACGTGGCAGACAGTCCTGAATCACCTGCTGGGCATGCCGGACCCACCTCTCAGACGTACCAGAACCATGTGCCAGACATGCAAGATCCACGTCCTTAATACACTGGAACCACCTGCCGAGCACGCTGTAACCACCTGCTCGACTCCCAGGACCCACCTGCCAGACATGCCAAAATCACCTGCCAGCTATGGCAGAACCACTTGTTGGTGAATGCAGAATCACGTGCCCTGAATGCCGGAACCACCTCATAGACGTCCCAGAAGCACGTGCCGGACACGCCAGGACAACCTACCGGACAGTCCGGAACCACCTGCCAGACTCATAACCACCTGCTTGACTCGCTGGACACATCTGCCGGACACACCAAAATCACCTGCCGGCTACGCAAGAACCACTTGGCGGACTCTCAGGAGTCACCTGCCGGGCATGCGGGAACCACCTCTCATGTGCCAGAGCCACATGCCGGACAAGCTGGAACCACGTGTCGGCCACACGTGAACCACCTGCTGAGCTCGCCGGAATTACCTGCTCCACTCACAGGACCCACCTGCCGGACATGCCAAAATCACCTGCTGGCTATGCCAGAACCACTTGCCGGACACTCTGGAATCACCTGCTGTGCATGCTGGAACCACCTCTCAGATGTGCCAGAACCACGTGCCGGACACGCTGGAACCACATAATGGACAGACCGGAACCACCTGCCAGACATGCCAGAACCACCTGCCGAGCATGCTGGAGCCACCTGCTCGACTCGCCGGAACCAAATGCCGGACACGCCAAATTCACCAGCTGGCTATGCCAGAACCACCTGGCGCACACTCGGAATCATCTGCCAGCCATCTCAGCACAACCTTTCATACGTACCAGAAGCATGTGCCGGACGTGCCGGAACCACCTCCAGGACAGACTGGAACCAACTGCCAAACTTGCCGGAACCACCTGCTTGACTTGCTGGACCCACCTGCTGGACATGCCAAAATCACCCGTCGGCTATGCCAGAAACAGTTGGCGGACAAGCCAGAATCACGTCCTGGGCATGCCAGCACAACCTGTCACATGTGCAAGAACCACGTGCTGGACACGCCAGAACCACCTCCCAGACAGTCTGGAACCACCTGGTAGACATGCCGGAACCACCTGATCGACTCACCGGAACCACAGCCGGACACGCAAAATCACCTGCCGGCTATGCCAGAACCACTTGCCGGACACTCCTGAATCATCTGCCGGACATGTCGGAACCAGCTCTCAGACACACCAGAACCACGTGCTGGAGACGCCGGAAGCACCTGCTGAGGATGCCGGAGCCACCTACTCGACTCGCCAGAACCACCTGCTGGACACGCAAAAATCACCTGCCGGCTATGCCACAACCAGTTGGTGAACACTTCGGAATCACCTGCCGGGCTTGCTGGAGCAACCTGCCGGTCACGCAAAAATCACATGCCAAATACGCCAGAACCACTTGGCAGACACTCCGGAAACACCAGTCGGGCCGGCCAGAACCACCTCTCAGACATGCCAGAACCATGTGCCTGAGATGCCGGAACCACACCCCGAACAGAACGAAACCACCTGCGAGACCCGCCTGAACCACCTACCTGACACGCCAAAATCACCTGCCGGGTATGCCAGAACCACTTGGAGGACACTCCAGAATGACCTGCCGGGCATGCCAGAATCACCTCTCAGACGTGCCAGCACCACGTGCCAGACACGCGGGAACCACCTACCGGACAGAAGGGAACCACCTGCCGGACACGCCGGAACCAACCGGCCGAGCACGCCAGAGACTCCTGCTCGACTAGACAGAAACACCTGCCAGATATGCCAAAATCACCTTCCGGCTACACCAGAACCACTTGGCGGACAATCCGGAATCAACTGCCGGTCATGCCGGAACCACCTCTCAGAGGTGCCAGAACCACGTGCCATAGATGCTGGAACCACGTACCGGACAGACCGGAACCACCTGCCAGACTCGCCGGAAGCACCTGCCGGCTACGTCACAACCACTTTGCGTACAAGCTGGAATAATGTTTTGGGCATGACGGCACAACCTCTCAGACATGCCAGAAGCACGTGCCGGACACACGGGAACCACCTCCAGGACAGACCGGAACCACCTGCCGGACACGCTGGCACCACCTGCTTGACTCACCAGAACCACCTGCCGGACACGCCAAAATCACCAGCCGGCTACGCCACAACCACTTGTCAGACACTCCGGAATCACCTGCCGGGCATGCTGGAACCACCTCTCAGAGGTGCCACAACCACATGCCGGAGACGGCGGAAGCACCTGCCGAGAATGCCGGAAGTTCCTGATCCACTCCCCAGAACCACCTGCCAAACACACCAAAATCCCCTGCCGGGTATGCCAGAACCACTTGGCGGGCACTCTGGAATCATCTGCCGGACATGCCGGAATCAGCTCTCAGACACACCAGAACCACGTGCCGGAGAGGCCGGAAGCACCAGCCGAGCATGCCTGAGCCACCTGCTCGACTCACAAGAAACACCTGCCCGACACGCCAAAATCACCTGCTGGGTACGCCAGAACCACTTGGCGGACACTCCGGAAACACCTGCTGCACATGCCGGAACCACCTCTCAGACGTGCCGGAATCACATGCCTGACACGCCGGAAACACCTACCGCACAGACCGGTACCACCTGCCAGACATGCCGGAACCACCTGCTGAGCACGCCGGAACCACCTGCCAGACACGCCAAAATCAACTGCTGGCTATGCGAGAATCACCTGGCGGACAGTCCGGAATCACCTGCCCGGCATGCAGGAACCACCTCTCAGACGTGCCGGAACCACGTGTGGACCCGCCAGAACCACCGCCCTGACATGCCGGAACCACCTGCTTGACTCGCGCGAACCACCTGCTGGACACGCCAAAATCTACTGCCAGCTACGCCAGAACCACTTGGCGGACACTCCGGAATCACCTACTGGCCATCCTGGAACCAGCTATCAGACATGCCAGAACGATGTGCCAGACACGCCAGAATCACCTCCGGGACAGACCAGAACCATCTGCCCGACCTGCCTGAACCAACTGGTGAGCACACCGGAACCACATGCTCGACTCGCCGGAACCACATGCCAGACACGGGAAAATCACCTGCTGCCTACGCCAGAACCACTTGGCAGACACTCAGGAATCACCTGCCAGGCATGCCAGCACAACCTCTCAGAAGTGCAGGAGCACGTGGCGGACAGGCCGGAGCCATTTCCTGGAGAGACCAGAACCACAGGAAAGACTCGCACGAACCACCTGCTTGACTCAGCAGAACCATCTGCCGGATACGCCAAAATCACATGCTGGCTACGCCAGAACCACTTGGCCGACACTTCGGAATAACCTGCCATTCATGCCGGAACCGCACCTCAGTTGTGCCAGAACCACGTGCTGGACGCCACGGACCACTTCCGTGAAAGACCAGAACCACCTGCTGAGCATGCCGGAAACACCTGCTCGACTCCCGGGAACCGCCTCCGGGAAAACTGTCATAGAAATGCAGGTCAAATGGCCTTTCTTGCCAGCCCTTAACTCGCCACTTTAGAACTTCTGCTTCTGCCACAATTGCACCTTGCCAACCCGGCTCAGACGAAATGCCTACATCTTCCCCTTAAGCAACTGGGCTAAGTCCCAAATGATTGAGCGTCCACGTGCTTAGGAGGCGATAGGCTGCACGCCCTTTTCCAACCACCATTGTGCACTGCTGGAGAGAGTGTCGGAAAGCAGCTATGTCAGAAAGACCCCTTTGCTCTCAGCCGTGCCCTACATTGCTCTAGAGGCAGGAGGCACAAGGCACTGGCACCACCCCTGAAGGGGATCAGAAAGCACCTATGGCAGAAAGCCCCCTTTGCTCTCAGCCGTGCCGTCCATTGCTCTGCAGGTGGAAGGCACAAAGCACTGCCTCCATCCTTCAATGGGAGACAAGCCATAAACTGTCTTGCCTCCAGCTCTTTAGGAAGCTGACAAACAACTCGTTTTCCACAGTCCTGTTACAGCATACGAGGAACCTCTCATACAAAGGCAGCTCAAACGGCATTTCTTCCCAGCCCTTAACTCGCAGCTTTAGGACTTCTGCTTCTGCCCCAATTCCACCTTGCCAACCCGGCTCAGACGAAATGCCTACATCTTCCCCTTAAGCAACTGGGCTGAGTCCCAAATGATTGAGCGTCCACGTGCTTAGGAGGCGATAGACTGCACGCCTTTTTCCAGCCACCATTGTGCACTGCTGGAGAGAGTGTCGGAAAGCAGCGATGTCAGAAAGACCCCTTTGCTCTCAGCCATGCCCTCCATTGCTCTAGATGCGGAATGCACAATGCACTGGCTCCACCCCTCAAGGGGCGACAAGCCACAGACCATCTTCCTTCCATCTCTTTAGGAAGCTGAGAAAGAACTCGCTTTCAACAGTGCTCTTTCTGTGTCCTGGCAACATCTCATAAAAAGTCAGCTGATATGCCGTTTCTTTTCAGCGCTTAACTCGCCGATTTAGAACTTCTGCTTCTGCCAGATTTCCACCTTGCCAACCTGGCTCAGACGAAATGCCTACATCTTCCCCTTCAGCAACGGGGACGAGGCCCAGATGATTGTGCTTCCACATGCTTACCAGGAGCAGACAATAGGCTTTTTACAAACCGCCATTGTGCACTGGGTCAGAGAGTGTCAGAATGCACGTATGTCAGAAAGGGCCCTTTGCTCTCAGCCGTGCCCTCCATTGCTCTAGAGGTGGAAGGCACAAAGCACTGCCTCCATCCTTCAATGGGAGACAAGCCATAAACTGTCTTGCCTCCAGCTCTTTAGGAAGCTGACAAACAACTCGCTTTCCACAGTCCTGTTACAGCAGACCAGGAACATCTCCTACAAAGGCAGCTCAAATGGCATTTCTTCCCAGCCCTTAACTCGCAGCTTTAGAACTTCAGCTTCTGCCACAATTCCACCTTGCCAACCCGGCTCAGACAAAATGCCTACATCTTCCCCTTAAGCAACTGGGCTGAGTCCCAAATGATTGTGCAACCATGTGTTTAGCAGGGGAGAGACAATACGCTTTTCACCAACCACAGTTGAGCACTGGTGGAGAGAGTGTCAGAAAGCACCTATGTCAGAAAGGCCCCTTTCCTCTCAGTCTTGCCCTCCATTGCTCTAGATGCGGAATGCACAATGCACTTGCTCCACCCCTCAAGGGGCGAAAGCCACAGACCATCTTTCTTCCATCTCTTTAGGAAGTTGAGAACAAACTCACCGGACGTATAAAAAGGAATCATGCCCCTTAGATTCCAGAAATCCCCGGGAGACATGCCAAAACCACCCTCCGCAAACTCTCAAAGAACCACACATTCATGCCAAAACGACCCAACAGGCACACCAGAAGCACCCACCTTGCATGCCAGAACCACCTGTAACCACCTGCCGGACACAGTGGAATAATGATTCTGACACTGCAGAACCATCTCTTCAACATGCCAGCTGCATACAACAGACACGATGGAACCAGATTGCAAACGTAGCACAACAACATGCCAGACACATTGGAAACAGCTGATGGATATGCCGCAAACAGGTGCCAGAAACACTGAAACCACCTGCGGAGTATGTCAGTACTGGGGGCCAGAAATGCCACCAACACCTGTATTACAAGCCAGAGCCACGAGCCCAAAAAGCAGGAAAGACCTGCTGGAGATGCCAAAATAACCTGCCAGTGACGCCAGAACCACTTGGCTGACACTCAGGAATCAGCTGCCTGGCATGCCCGAAGCACCTCTCAGACGTGCCAGAACCACGTTCTGGACATGCCAGCACCACCTCCCAGACAGACCAGAACCACCTGCCAGATACGCCAGAACCACCTGCTGAGCATGCCAGAACCACCTGCTCATCTCAGCGGAACCACATGCCGGACATGCCAAAATCACCTGCCGGCTATGCCAGAACCACTTGTCGGACACTCCGGAATCACCTGCCGCCCATGTCAGCATAACCTCTCAGACGTGCCAGAAGCATGTGCCGGACATGCAGGAACAACCTCCAGGACAGACTGGAACCACCTGCCAGACATGCCTGAACCACCTGCCGAGCAAGCCGGATCCACCTGCTCGACTCCTAGGACCAACCTGCCGGACATGCCAAAATCACCTGCCAGCTAAACCAGAACCACTTACTGGAGACTCCAGAATCACCTACCGGGCATGCCAGCACAACCTCTCAGACGTGCCTGAAGCACATGCTGGACATGCCGGAACCACCTCCAGGACAGACTGGAACCAACTGCCAAACTTGCCAGAACCACCTGCTCGACTCGCCGGACCCACCGGCCTGACATGCCAAAATCACCTGTCGGCTAAGCCAGAACCCCTTGGCGGACACTCGGAATCACCTGCTGGGCATGCCGGAACCACCTCTTAGATGTACCACAACCACGTGGCGGACACGCTGGAACCACGTGCTGGAGAGACTGGAACCACCTGCCGGCCCCACCTGAACCACCTTCTGAGCACACTGGAACCACCTGCTCGACTCGCAGGACCAACTGCGGGACAGGCCAAAATCACCTGCCAGCTAAGCCAGAACCACTTGCCGGACACTCCAGAATCACCTGCTGGGCATGCCAGCACAACCTCTCAGACGTGCCAGAAGTACGTACCGGACATGCCGCAACCACCTCCAGGACACACCAGAACCAAACGCCAAACTCGCCGGAACCACCTGATTGACTCACCGGACCCACAGGTTGGATACGCCAAAATCACCTGCCGGCTACGCCAGAACATCTTGGCAGACAAGCCGAAATCAAGTGCCGGGCATGCCGGAACCACCTCCCGGACAGAGCGAAACCACCTGGCAGACACGCCGGAACCACCTGTTTGACTCGCCGGAACCACCACCGGACAAGCAAAATCACCTGCCGGCTATGCCAGAACCACTTGCCAGACACTCCGTAATCATCTGCCAGACATGCTGGAACCAGCTCTCAGGCACACCGGAACCAAGTGCCAGAGACGCCGGAAGCACCTACTGAGCATGCCGAGCGACCTGCTCGACTCACCAGAAACACCTGCCGGACAAGCCTAAATCACCTGCCGGGTACTCCAGAACCACTTGGCGGACACTCCGGAATCACCTGCTGCGCATGCCGGAACCACCTCTCAGATGTGCCGGAAGCACGTGCCGGACACACCGGAAACACCTACCGGACAGACCGGAACCACCTGCCAGACATGCCGGAGCACGCCGGAGCCACCTTCTTGACTCGCCGGAACCACCTGCCGGACACGCCAAAATCAACTGCTGACTATGCGAGAACCACCTGGCGGAGAGTCCAGAATCACCTGCCGGGCATGCGGGAGCCACCTCTCAGACGTACCCGAACCACGTGCCGGACACACTGGAACCACGTCCTGGACTGACTGGAACGACCTGCCAGACATGCCTGGACCACCGGCAGAGTACGCAGGAACCACCTGCTCCACTAACAGGACCCACCTGCCGGACATGCCAAAATCACATGCCGGCTCCACCAGAACCGCTTGGCTAACACTCTGGAATCACCTGCTGGGCATGCCGGAACCACTTCTCAGACATGCCAGAACCACATGCCAATGACACTGGAAGCACCAGCCGAGCACACCGGAACCACCTGCTCGACTTGCCAGAACCACCTGCCGGGCATGCCAAAATCACCTGCTGGCTATGCCACAACCAGTTGGTGAACACTTTGGAATCACCTGCCGGGCTTGCTGGCACCACCTGCCAGTCACACCAAAATCACCTGCCAGCTACGCCAGAACTACTTGGCGGACACTCCAGAAACACCTGTTGGGCCGGCCGGAACCACCTCTCAGATGTGCCAGAACCATGTGCATGAGATGCTGGAACCACACCCCGAACAGACCGAAACCGCCTGAACCAACTGCCGAGCACGCCAGAACCACCTGTTAGACTCGCCGGGACCACCTACCTGACAAGCCAAAATTACCTGCCGGGTATGCCAGAACCACATGGCGGACACTCTGAAATCATCTGCCAGACATGCCGGAACCAGCTCTCAGACACACCAGAACCACGTGCCGGAGACGCCGGAAGCACCTGTCGAGTATGCCGGGGCCACCTGCTCAACTCACCAGAAACAGCTGCCGGACACACCAAAATCACCCGCCGGGTACGCCAGAACCACTTGGCGAACACTCCGGAATCACCTGCCACACATGCCGGAACCACCTCACAGACGTGCTGGAAGCACGTGCCGTACACGCCGGAAACACCTACCTGATAGACCAGAACCACCTGCCAGACATGCCTGAAACACCTGCCGAGCACGCCGGAACCACCTGCTTGACTCGCGAGAACCACCTGCCAGACACACCAAAATCAAGTGCCAGCTACACCAGAACCACTTGGCGGACACTCTGGAATCACCAGCCGGGCATGCCGGAACCAGCTCTCAGAAGTGCCAGAACCACGTCCCGGACACGCCGGAACAACCTACTGGATAGAATGGAACCACATGACGGACGCGCCTGAACCACCTGCCGAGCATGCCGGAACCAACTGCTCGACTTGCAGCACCCACCTGCCGGACATGCCAAAGTCAGCTGCCCCCTATGCCAGAACCACTTGCCGGACACTCTGGAATCACCTGCCAGGCATGATGCAACCACCTCACAAACCTGCCAGAACCATGTGCTGGAGATGCCGGAAGCACCTGCTGAGTTCACCAGAACCACCTGCTCGACATGCCGGAACCACCCGCCGGACACGTCAAAATCACCTGCCAGCTACGCCAGAACCACTTGGCAGACACTCTGGAATCACCTGCCGCGCATGCCGGAACCACCTCTCAGACGTGCCGGATGCACGTGCCAAAAACGCCGGAAACACCTACTGGACAGACCGGAACCACCTGCCAGACATGCCTGAAACACCTGCCGAGCACGCCGGAACCACCTGCTTGACTCGCGAGAACCACCTGCCAGACACACCAAAATCAAGTGCCAGCTACACCAGAACCACTTGGCGGACACTCTGGAATCACCAGCCGGGCATGCCGGAACCACCTCTCAGACGTGCCGGAAGCACGTGCCAGACACACTGGAACCCCCTACTGGACAGTTCGAAACAACCTTCCTGACCCGCCAGAACCACCTGCTGAGAACGCCGGAACCACTTGCTTGACTCGCGAGAACCACCTGCCAGACACGCCAAAATCAACTGCAAGCTATGCCAGAACCACTTGCCAGACACTCCGGAATCACACGCCGGGCATGCCGGAACGACCTCTCAGATGTGCCAGAACCACATGCCACAGACTCCGGAATCACCTGCTGGGCATGCCGGAACAACCTCTCAG
Organism: Equus przewalskii; assembly: GCF_037783145.1. Taxonomy (NCBI): domain Eukaryota; kingdom Metazoa; phylum Chordata; class Mammalia; order Perissodactyla; family Equidae; genus Equus; species Equus przewalskii. The sequence goes on from NC_091859.1 coordinate 116,738, forward strand.
ACATGCCAGAACCACGTGCCGGACACGCGGGAACCACTTGGTGGACACTCTGGAATCACCTGCCTGCTACGCCAGAACCACTTGCCGGACACTCCGGAATCACCTGTCAGGCATGCCGGAACCAGCTCTCAGACGTGCCAGAACCACCTGCCAGAGACACCGGATGCAGCTGCCGAGCACGCCGGAACCTCCTGCTGGAGACGCCAAAATTACCTGCTGGCTAGGCCAGAACCACGTGGCGGACTCTACGGAATGACCCGCCGGGCATTCCAGAACCACCTCTCAGAAGTGCCGGAAGCACGTGCCGGACACGCCGGAACCACCTACTGGACAGTCCGGAACCACCTGCCAGACCCGCCTGAACCACCTTCTGAGCACGCCAGAACAACCTGCTCGACTCACTGGAGCCGCCTGCTGGACACGCCAAAATCACAAGCCGGCTATGCTAGAACCACTTGCCAGACACTGCGGAATCACCTGCAGGGAATGCCGGAACCACCTCTCAGATGTGCCAGAACCACATACCGCAGACTCCAGAATCACCTGCCGGGCATGCCAGAACCACCTCTCAGACGTGCCAGAACCACATGTCGGACAGTCCGGAATCACCTGCCGGGCATGCCGGAACCACCTCTCAGACGTGCCACAACCACTTGCCGGAGAGATCGGAAGCACCTGCCGAGCTCGCCGGAACCACCTGCTGGACACGCCGGAACCACCTGCCTGACAGACCAAAATCATGTGCCGGCTACGCCAAAACCACTTGGTGGACACTCCAGAATCACCTTCGGAGCATGCCGGAACCTCGTCATGGATAGACTGCAAACACCTGCTGGACCTGCCTGAACCACCTGCCGAGCACACTAGAACCACCTGTTCGACTCGCCAGAACCACCTGCCAGACACACCAAAAACACCTGCGGGCTATGCCAGAACCACTTGGAGGACTCTTCAGGATCACCTGCTGGGCATGACGGAACCACCTCTCAGACGTGACAGAACCACATGTCGGACACTCCGGAACCACCTGCCGAATATGCCGGAACCACCTGATCCACTCCCCAGAACCACCAGCTGGACACGCCAAAATCACCTGCTGGCTACGCCAGAACCACTCAGCAGACACTCTGGAATCACCTGCCGGACATGCCGGAACCACCTCTCAGACATGCCACAACCACGTGCTAGACACGCCGGAACCACCTACTGGACACAACGGAACCACCTGCCGGACACGTCTGAACCACCTGCGGAGCATGCAGGAACCACCTGCTCGACTCGCAGGACCCATCTGCCAGACACGCAAAAATCAACTGCTGGCTGTGCCAGAACCACTTGCCGGACTTTCTGGAATCACCTGCCGGGAATGCCGGACCCACGTCTCAAATGTGCCAAAATCAAGTGCCGGAGACGCCAGAAGCACCTGCCGAGCTAGCCGGAAGCACATGCTGGAATCGTCGGAACCACCTGTGGGACACACCAAAATCACCTGCCAGCTATACCAGAACCACTTGGTGGACAATCTGGAATCACCTGCCGGACATGCCAGAACCACCTGTCAGACGTGCCGGCACCACATGCCGGACACGCCGGAACCACCTCCCGGACAGACCGGAACCACCTACCGGACCTGCCTGAACCACCTGCCGAGCATGCCGGAACCACCTGCCGGACACACCAAAATGACCTGCGGGCTAGGCCAGAACCACTTGGAGGACTCTCCGGGATCACTTGCCGAGCATGCCGGTACCACCTCTCAGATGTTCCAGAACCACGTGGTGGACAGTCAGGAATCACCTGCTGGGCATGCCGGAACCACCTGATCAACTCCCCAGAACCACCAGCCAGACATGCCAAAATCACCTGCTGGCTACACCATAACCACTTACTGGACATTCCAGAATCACCTGCTGGGCATGCCAGAACCACCTGTCAGACGTTCCAGAACCGCATGCCGGAGACGCCGGAATCACCTACCGGACAGAATGGAACCACCTCTCAGACACGCCAGAACCACCTGCCGAACAGGCTGGAGCCACCTGCTCAACTCGCCAGAACCACCTGCCGGACTGGCCAAAATCAACTGCTGGCTATGCCAGAACCACCTGAGGGACAGTCTGGAATCACCTGCAAGCCATGCTGTAACCACCTCTCAGACGTGCCAGAACCACGTGCTGGACACGCGGGAGCCACTTGGTGGACACTCTGGAATCACCTGCCCACACGACAAAACCACCTACAGGACAGACGGGAACCACGTGCTGAGCATGCCAGAACCACCTGCTCGACTCGCCGGAACCACCTGCCAGACAAGCGAAAAATCACCTGCAGGCTACAACAGAACCACTTGGTAGACACTCCAGAATCACCTGCCGAGCATGCCGGAACCACCTCTCAGACATGCCAGAACCACATGCCGGACATGCTGGAACCACCTAATGGACAGAGTGGAACCACCTGCCAGACATGCCGGAACCACCTGCTGAGCACACCGGAGCCACCTGCTCGACTCACCGGAACCAAATGCCGGACATGCCAAAATCACCTGCCGGCTATGCCAGAATCACATGGCGGACACTCGGGAATCACCTGCCGGCCACATCAGCACTACCTCTCATATGTGCCAGAAGCATGTGCCGGACATGCCGGAACCACCTCCAGGACAGACTGGAACCAACTGCCATACTCGCTGGAACCACCTGCTTGACATGCCGGACCCACCGGCTGGACACGCCAAAATCACCTGCAGGCTACGCCAGAACCAGTTGGCGGACAAGCTGGAATCACGTCCCGAGCATGCTGGCACAACCGATCAGATGTGCAAGAACCACGTGCTGGACACGGCGGAACCACCTCCCAGACAGTCCGGAACCACCCGGCAGACACGTCGTAACCACCTGTTCGACTCACTGGAACCACCGCCGGACACGCAAAATCACCTGCCAGCTATGCCAGAACCACTTGCCGGACACTCCGTAATCATCTGCCGGATATGCCGGAACAAACTCTCAGACACAACAGAACCACATGCCGGAGATGCCGGAAGCACCTGCCAAGCATGCCGGAGCCACCTGCTCGACTTGCCAGAAACACCTGCCGGAACGCCAAACTCACCTGCCGGGTACGCCAAATCCACTTGGCGGACACTCTGGAATCACCTGCCACGCATGCCGGAACCACCTCTAAGACGTGCTGGAAGCACGTGCCGGACACGCCGGAACCACCTACAGGACAGACCTGAACCACGTCTAAGACGTGCCGGAACCACATGCCGAGCACACCGGAGCCACCTGCTCGACTCGCCAGAACCACCTGCCGGACACCCCAAAATCAACTGCTGGCTATGCGAGAACCACCTGGCATACAGTCCGGAATCACCTGCTGGGCATGCGGGAACCACCTCTCAGATGTACCCGAACCACGTGCCGGACACGCTGGAACCATGTCCTGGACAGACTGGAACCACCTGCCGGACATGCCTGGACCACCTGCCAAGCACGATTGGAACCACCTGCTCCACTCACAGGACCTACCTGCCAGACATGCCAAAATCACATGCCGGCTACGCCAGAACCACTTGCCGGACACTCTGGAATCACCTGCCGGGCATGCCGGAACCACCTCTCAGATGTGGCAGAACCATGTGCCAGACACACCGGAACCACCTCCCGTACAGACCGGAACCTCGTGCTGGACACGCCAGAACCACTTGGTGTGCACTCTGGAATCATCTGCCAGCCACTCTGAAACCACCTACAGGACAGACCGGAGCAACGTGCCGAGCACGCCGAAGCCACCTGCTTTACTCGCTGGAACCACCTGCCAGACACGTCAAAATCACCTGCTGGCTACGCCAGAACCACTGGGCAGATACTCCGGAACCACCTCCTTGAGAGACTGGAACCACCTGCTGGACCCGCCTGAACCATCTGCCGAGCAAGCTGGAACTACCTGCTCGACTTGCCGGAACCACCACCCAGACACGCCAAAATCACCTGCCAGCTATGCCAGACTACTTGGTGGACACTCCAGAATCACCTGCCAGGCATGCCGGAACCACCTCTCACATGTGGCACAACCATGTGCCGGACACGCCGGAACCACCCGGCTGAGCACGCCAGAGTCACCTGATCAACTCGCTGGAACCACCTGATGGACACGCCAAAATCACCAGGCGGCTATGCCAGAACCACGTGGCAGACAGTCTGGAATCACATGCCGGGCATGCCAGAACCACCTCTCTGATGTACTGAAACCACATGCCGGACATGCCGGAACCGCATCCTGGACCGACTGGAACCACCTGCTGGACATGCCTGAACCACCTTCCGAGCAAGCCGGAACCACCTGCTCGAATCCCAGGACCAACCTGCCGGACACGCCAAAATCACCTGCCGGCTTCACCACAGCCACTTACTGGAGACTCCGGAATCACCTGCCGGGCATGCCAGCTCAACCTCTCAGACGTGCTTGAAGCACGCGCCAGACATGCCGGAACCACCTCCAGGACAGACCAGAACCAACTGCCAAACTCGCTGGAACCACCTGTTCGACTTGCCGGCCCCACCTGCCGGACACGCCAAAATCACCTGTCAGCTAAGCCAGAACCACTTGGCGGACACTCGGCATCACCTGCCAGGCATGCCAGAACCACCTCTCAGACGTACCAGAACCACGTGCCGGACAAGCTGGAAACACGTACTGGACAGACTGGAACCACCTGCCGGCCACGCATGAACCACATGCCGAGCATGCCGGAACAACCTGCCGGACACGCCAAAATCACCTGCGGGCTACGCCAGAACCACTTGGAGGACTCTCCGGGATGACCTTCCGGGCATGCCAGAAGCACCTCTGAGATGTACCAGAACCATGTGCCGTACACGCCAGAACCACCTACCGGACAGAACGGAACCACCTGCCGGACATGCCGGAACCACCTGCCGAGTACGTTGGAGCCACCACCTCGACTCGCCAGAACCACCTGCCGGACACACAAAACTTACCTGCCAGACTCGCCAAAATCACCTGCCGGCTATGCCAGAACCACTTGCTGGACACTCCGGAATCACCTGTTGGGCACGCCGGAACCACATCTCAGATGTGCCAGAAACACATGCCGGAGACACCGAAAGCACCTCCCGAGCACTCAGGAACCACCTGCTCAACTCGCCTGAACCACCAGCCAGATACGCCAAAATCACCTGCCGGCTACGCCAAAACCACTAGGTGGACTCTCTGGAATCACCTGCTGGGCATGATAGAACCACCTCTCAGACGTGCCAGAACCATGTGCTGGACATGCCGGAACCACCTCCCGGACAGACCAGAACCACCTGCCGGACCTGCCTGAACCAACTGCCGAGCATGCTGGAACCAAATGCCGGACACGCCAAAATCACCTGACGGCTACGCCAGAACCCCTTGGAGGACTCTCTGGGATGACCTGCCGAGCATGCCGGAACCACCTCTCAGATGTCCTAGAAGCACATGCCGGAGACGCCGGAAGCACCTGCTGAGCACGCCACAACCACCTCCCGGACAGACAGGAACCACCTTCTGGACACGCCAAAATCACCTGCCGACTATGCCAGAACCACGTGGCGGACAGTCCTGAATCACCTGCCCGGCATGCCGGACCCAACTCTCAGACGTACCAGAACCATGTGCTGGACACGCAAGAACCACGTCCGTAACACACTGGAACCACCTGCCGAGCACGACGTAACCACCCGCTCAACTCCCAGGACCCACCTCCCGGACATGCCAAAATCACCTGCCGGCTAAGCCAGAACCACTTGCCTGACATTCTGGAATCACCGGCTGGGCATGCCGGAAACAGATCTCAGATGTGCCAGAAACACATGCCCGAGATGCCGGAAGCACCTGCCGAGCTCGCCAAAACCACCAGCTCGTCTTGCCGGAATGACCTGCTGGACACGCCAAAATCACCAGCCGGCTATGCAAAACCACTTGTTGGACACTCTGGAATCACCTGCAGGGCATGCTGGAACCACCTCTCAGAGGTGCAACAACCACATTCCAGAGATGACGGAAGCACCTGCCGAGAATGCCGGAAGTTCCTGTTCCACTCCACAGAACCACCTGCCGGACACGCCAAAATCACCTGCCGGCTACACCAGAACCACTTGGCAGACAGGCCGGAATCACGTGAAGGTCATGCCGGCACAACCTCTCAGACGTGCCAGAACCTCATGCCGGACAGCCCAGAACCACCTGCCAGACAGACCGGAACCACCTGCCTGACACGCAGGAACCACTGGCTCGACTTGCCGGAACCACCGCCGGACATGCAAAATCACCTGCCAGCTATGCCAGAACCACTTGGCGAACACTCTGGAATCACCTGCTGGGCATGCCGGAACCACCTCTCAGACATGCCTGAACCACATACCAATGACACTGGAAGAACCTGCCGAGCGTGCCGGAACCACCTGCTCGACTCGCCAGAACCACCTGCTGGACACTCCAAAATCAGCTGCCGGCTACGCCACAACCAGTTGGTGAACACTTCGGAATCACCTGCCGGGCTTGCTGGAACCACCAGCCAGTCACTCCAAAATCACATGCCAGCTACGCCAGAACCACTTGGCGGACACTCCGGAAACACCTGTCACACCGGCCGGAGCCACCTCTCAGACGTGCCAGAACCATGTGCATGAGATGCCGGAACCACACCCCAAAAAGACTGAAACCACCTCCCAGACCCGCCTGAACCACCTGCCGAGCACGCCCAAACCACCTGCTCGACTTGCCGGAACCACCTACCTGACATGCCAAAATCACCTGTCGGGTATGCCAGAACCACTTGGCAGACACTCTGGAATCATCTGCCGGACATGTCGGAACCAGCTCTCAGACACACCAGAATGACGTGCCAGAGACGGCAGAAGCACCTGCGGAGTATGCCGGAGCCACCTGCTCGACTCACCAGAACCACCTGCCAGACACGCCAAATCGCCTGCTGGCTACACCAGAACCACTTGGCAGAAACTCCAGAATCACCTCCCGGGCACGTCGGAACCACCTCTCACACGTGCCAGATGCCAGAACCAACTACTGAACATAAAGGAACCACATGCCGGACGTGCCTGAACCACCTGCCAAGCATGCCAGGACCACCTGCTTGACTCACAGGACCCACCTGCTAGACACGCCAAAATCTGCTGCCGGCTATGCCAAAACCACTTGCCAGACACTCCGGAATCACCTGCCGGGCAAGCCAGAACCACCTCTCAGATGTAACAGAACCATGTGCTGGACATGCCAGAACCACGTCCTGGATGGACGGAAACCACCGGCCAGACAGGCATGAACCACCTGCCAAGCATGCCAGAACCACCTGCTTGACTCACAGGACCCACCTGCCGGACATGCCAAAATCACCTGCCGGCGATGCCAGAACCACTTGCCGGACACTCCGGAACCACCTGCCGGGCATGCCAGAACCACCTCTCAGATGTACTGAAACCATGTGCCAGAAACGCTGGAACCATGTCCTGGACCGACTGGAACCACCTGCCAGACACGCCGGAACCAACCGGCCAAGCACGCCAGAGCCACCTGCTCGACTAGCCGGAACCACCTGCCGGACACGCCAAAATTAAATGCTGGCTATGCCAGAGCCACTGGGCGGACTCTCTGGAATCACCTGCCGGGCATGCCGAAACCAGCTCTCAGACGTGCCGGAACAATGTGCCAGACACGCCGGTACCACCTCCTGGACAGACCAGAACCACCTGCCGGACCTGCCTGAACCAACTGCAGAGCACGCCGGAACCACATGCTCGACTCGCCATAACCACATGCCGGACACGCCAAAATCACCTGCTGGCTACGCCACAACCAGTTGGTGAACACTTCGGAATCACCTGCCGGGCATGCTGGAACCACATGCCGGTCACACCAAAATCACCTGCCAGCTATGCCAGGGTCACTTGGCAGACACTCCGGAAACACCTGTTGGGCCGGCCGGAACCACTTCTCAGATGTGCCAGAATCATGTTCATGAGATGCCCGAACGACACCCCAAAAAGACCGAAACCACCTCCCAGACCCACCTGAACCACCTGCCAAGCACGCAGGAAACACGTGCTCGACTCGCAGGACCCACCTGCCAGACACGCCACAATCTGCTGCCGGCTATGCCAAAAACACTTGCCGGACACTCCAGAATCACCTGCCGGACATGCCGGAAGCACCTCTGAAATGTGACAGAACCACGTGCCAGAGACGCCGGAAGCACCTGCCTAGCTCTCCGGAACCACCAGCTCGACATACCGGAACCACGTGCCGGACATGCCAAAATCACCTGCCGTCTACACCAGAACCACTTTTGGACACTCTGGAATCACCTGCCAGGCGTGTTGGAACCACATCTAAGACTTGCCAGAACCATGTGCCAGACATGCAGGAACCACCTCCAGGACAGACCGGAACCAACTGCCGAGCCCTCCAAAACCACCTGCTCGACTCGCTGGAACCACCTGCCGGACTCTCCAAAATCACCTGCCGGCTATGCCAGAACCACTTGACGGGCACTCCAGAATCACCTGCTTGGAATGCCGGAACCACTTCTCAGAAATGCCAGAACCACATGCCGGACACGCCTGAACCACCTGCTGAGCACGCCGGAACCACATGCAGGCTATGTCAGACCCACTTCACGGACACTCTCGAATCACCTCCCAGCCACGCTAGAACCACTTGGCAGACACTCCGGAATCACCTGCCAGGCATGATAGAATCACCTCTCAGACGTGCTAGAACCACGTGCCAGACACACCGGAACCACCTGACGGACACGCCAAAATCACCTGCCGGCTATGCCAGAAGCACTTGGAGGACTCTCTGGAATCACCTGCCAGGCATGCTGGAACCACCTCTCAGACATGCCGGAACCACGTGCCAGACATGCCGGAACAACCTCCCGGGCAGACCGGAACCAGCTCATGGACAGACAGGAACCACCTGCCAGACATGCCTGAACCACCTGCCGAACACGCCAAAATCACCTGCAGATTACACCCGAACCAGTTGACAGACAAACAGGAATCACGTGCCGGGCATGCCGGCACAACCTCTCAGACGTGCCAGAACCACGTTCCGGAGACGCCGGAACCACCTTCCGGACAGTCTGGAACCACCTGCTGGACACGCCAGAACCACCTGCTCGACTCGCCGGACCCACCTGCCAGAAACGCCAAAATCACCTGCCGGCTACGCCAGAACCACGTGGCGGACTCTATGGAATCACCCGCCGGGCATGCCAGAACCACCTCTCAGGCGTGCGGGAAGCATGTGCCGGACACGCCGGAACAACCTACTGGACAGACCGGAACCAACTGCCGGATCCGCCTGAACCACCTGCTGAGCACGCCGGAACAACCTGCTCGACTCGCTGGAGCCACCTCCTGGACAAGCCAAAATCACCAGCCGGCTATGCCAGAACCACTTGCTGGACACTCCGGAATCACCTGAAGGGCATACCAGAACCACGTCTCAGACGTGCTAGAACCACATGTCGGACACTCCGGAATCACATGTCGGGGATGCCGGAACCACCTCAGACGTGCCAGAACCACATGTCGGACACTCCGGAATCACCTGTCGGGGATGCCGGAATGACCTCTCAGACGTGCCAAAACCCCGTGCTGGAGAGACCGGAAGCACCTGCCGAGCTCGCCGGAACCACGTGCTGGACACGCCGGAACCACCTGCCTGACACACCAAAATCACGTGCTGGCTGCGCCAAAACCACTTGGTGGACACTCCAGAATCACCTTCCGGGCATGCTAGAACCTCATCATGGATAGACTGCAAACACCTGCCGGACCTGCCTGAAACACCTGCCGAGCATGCCGGAACCACCTGCTCGACTCACCAGAACCACCTGGCGGACACACCAAAAACACCTGCGGGCTACTCCAGAACCACTTGGAGGACTCTCCGGGATGACCTGCCGGGCTGCCGGAACCACCTCTCAGACATGCCAGAACCATGTGCCGGACACGCCGGAAGCACCTGCCGAGCATGCAGGAACCACCTGCTCGACTCACAGGCCCCACCTGCCCGACACGCAAAAATCACCTGCTGGCTATGCCAGAACCACTTGCCGGACTTTCCAGAATCACCTGCCAGGAATGCCGGACCCACCTCTCACATATGCCAAAATCAAGTGTCGTAGACGCCAGAAGCACCTGCCGAGCTAGCCAGAAGCACCTGCTCGAATCGTCGGAACCACCTGTGGGACACGCCAAAATCACCTGCCGGCTATGCCAGAACCACTTGGTGGACAATCCGGAATCACCTGCTGGACATGCCAGAACCATCTGCCTGATGTGCCGGAACCATGTGCCGGACACGCCTGAACCACCTCCCAGACCTGCCTGAACCACCTGCCGAGCATGCCGGAACCAACTGCTGGACACGCCAACATCACCTGCGGGCTAGTCCAGAACCACTTGGAGGACACTCTGGGATCACTGGCGGGGCATGCCGGTACCACCTCTCAGATGTTCTAGAACCATGTTGCTGACAGTCCGGAATCACCTGCTGGGCATGTGGAAACCACCTCTCAGACGTACCAGAACCACGTGCTGGACATCCCGGAACCACCTCCAGGACAGTCCAGAACCACCTGCCGGACCAACCTGAACCACCTGTGAGCACGCTTGAACCACCTGCTTGAGTCGCTGGAACCACCTGCTCAAGTTGCCGGAACCACATGCCGGACATGGCAAAATCACCTGCCGGCTACGCCAGAACCACTTGCTGGACACTCTGCAATCAACTGTCGGGCATGCTGGAACCACCTCTCAGACGTGTCAGAACCACATGCCAGAGACACAGGATGCACCTGACGAGCACGCCGGGACCTCCTGCTCGACTCTCCGGAACCACCTGCCAGAGACACCAAAATCACCTGCCGGCTAGGCAAGAACCACGTGGCGGACTCTATGGAATCACCCGCTGGGCATGCCGGAACCACCTCTCAGAAGTGCCAGAACCACATGTCGGACACGCTGGAACCATCTCTCAGACGTGCCGGAAGTGCGTGCCAGACACGCCGGAACCACCTACTGGCCAGACCGGAACAACCTGCCAGAGCCGCCTGAACCACCTGCTGAGCACGCCGGAGCAACATGCTCGACTCGCTGGAGCCACCTACTGGACACGCCAAAATCACCAGCCGGCTATGCCAGAACAACTTGCCAGACACTCCAGAATCACCTACTGAGCATGCCAGAACCACCTGATCCGCTCCCCAGAACTACCTGCCGGACACACCAAAATCACCTGCCGGCTACGCCAGAACCACTTGCCGGACACTCCGACGTCACCTGCATGGCATGCTGGAACCACCTCTAAGACATGCCAGAACAACGTGCCAGAGACACCGGATGCGCATGCCGAACACGCCAGAACCACCTGCTCGAGTCGCTGGAACCACCTGCCAGACACCCCAAAATCACATGCCGGCTACACCAGAACGACTTGCCGGACAAGCCGGAATCACGTGCCGGGCATGCCGGAACCACATCTCAGACATGCCACAACCACGTGCCAGAGACTCCGGAAGCATCGCCAAGTTCACCCAAACCACCCTATCGACTCGCTGGAACCACCTACCGGACATGCCAAAATCACCTGCCGGCTACGCGAGAAACACTTGCCGGACACTCCGGAATCACCTGCTGGGCATGTGGGAAGCGCATTTCAGACGTACCAGAACCACGTGCGGCATACGCCGGAACCCACTACCGGAAAGACCGGAACCACCAGCCGGACACACTGGAATCACCTGCCGGCCACGCCAAAATCACCTGCCAGACACGCCAAAATCACCTGCAGGCTACGCCAGAACCACTTGCCGAACACTCCGGAATCACCTGTCTGGCATGCCGGAACCACCTCTCAGACGTGCCAGAACCACGTGTTGGACATCCCAGAACCACCTCCAGGACAGTCCAGAACCACCTGCCGGCCCCACGTGAATCACATGCCAAGCACGCTGGAAGAACCTGCTCGACTCCCTGGAGCCACCTGATGGACAAGCCATAATCACCAGCCGGCTATGCCAGAACCACTTGCCGGACACTCCGGAATCACCTGCCGGGCATGCCGGAACCACCACTCAGACGTGCCAGAACCACGTGCTGGACATGCCGGAACCACCTCCAGGACAGACCAGAACCACCTGCCGGACCCACCTGAACCACCTGCCTTGCAAGCTGGAACCACCTGCTCGAGTTGCCGGAACAACATGCCGGACACGGCAAAATCACTGGCTGGCTATGCCAGAACCACTTGGCGGACACTCCAGAATCACCTGCCAGGCATGCTGGAACCACCTGTCAAACGTGAGAGAATCATGTGTCAGAGACACCAGATGCACCTGCCGAACACGCCGGAACTGCCTGCTCGACTCGCCGGAACCACCTGCCAGAAACGCGAAAGTCACCTGCCGGCTAGCCAGAACCACGTGGCGGACTCTGTGGAATCACCCACTGGGCATGATGGAACCACCTCTCAGAGGTGCTGGAAGCACGGGCCGGACACGCCGGAATCACCTACTGGACACACCGGAACCACCTGCCAGAGCCTACTGAACCACCTGCTGAGCATGCCGGAACAACCTGCTCGACTCGCTGGAGCCACCTGCTGGACACGCCAAAATCACCAGCCAGCTATTCCAGAACCACTTGTCGGACACTCTGGAATCACCTGCAGGGCATGCCGGAACCACCTCTCAGATGTGCCAGAACCACATGACGCAGACTCCGGAATCACCTGCCGGGCATGCCGGAACCACCTCTCAGACGTGCCACAACCACCTGCTGGAGAGACCGGAAGCATCTGCTGAGCTCACCGTAACCACCTGCTGGACATGCCGGAAACACCTGCCTGACACACCAAAATCACGTGCCGGCTACGCCAAAACCACTTGGTGGACACTCCAGAATCACCTTCCGGGCATGCCGGAACCACGTCATGGACAGACTGCAAACACCTGCCGGACCTGCCTGAACCACCTGCCGCGCACACCGGAACCACCTGCTCGAGTCTCCACAACCGACTGCCGGACACACCAAAATCACCTGCGGGCTACGCCAGAGCCACTTGGAGGACTCTCTGGGATCACCTGCCGGGCATGCCGGAACCACCTCTCAGACGTGCCAGAACCATATGCCGGACACGCCAGAACCACTTGCCGAGTATGCTGGAACCACCTGAACCACTCCCCAGAACCACCTGCCGGACACGCCAAAATCACCTGCCGGCTAATCCAAAACCACTCATCAGACACTCTGGAATCACCTGCCGGGCATGCTGGAACCACCTCTCAGACATGCCAGAACCACGTGCTGGACACGCCGGAACCACCTACCGGACACAACAGAACCACCTGCCGGACACGCCTGAGCCACCTGCAGAGCATGCAGGAACCAGCTGCTCGACTCTCAGGACCCACCTTCGGGACAAGTAAAAATCACCTGCTGGCTGTGCCAGAAACACTTGCCGGACTTTCCGGAATAACCTGCCGGGAATGCTGGACCCACCTCTGAAATGTGCCAAAATCAAGTGCCGGAGACGCCAGAAGCACCTGCCGAGCTAGCCAGAAGCACCTGCTCGAATCGTCAGAACCACCAGTGGGACACGCCAAAATCACCTGCCAGCTACGCCAGGACCACTTGGTGGACAATCAAGAATCACCTGCCGGACATGCCAGAACCACCTGTCAGACGTGCCAGAACCACGTGCCGGACACGCCGGAACCACCTCCCGGACAGACTGGAACCACCTACCAGACCTGCCTGAACCACCTCCCGAGCATGCCGGAACCACCTGCCGGACACGCCAAAATCACCTGCGGGCTAGGCCAGAACCAATTGGAGGACTCTCCAGGATCACCTGCTGGGCATGAGGGAACCACATCTCAGATGTGCCAGATCCACGTGTGGCACACTCTGGAACCCACTACCGGACAGACCGGAACCACCTGCCTGACACGCCAGAATCACCTGCCGAGAACGCCGGAACCACCTGAACAGCTCACCAGAAACACCTGCCGGACATGTCAAAATCACCAGCCGGACACGCCAAAATCACCTGTGGGCTAGGCGAGAACCACTTGGAGGACTCTCCGGGATCACCTGCCGGGCATGCCGGAACCAGCTCTCAGACGTGCCACAACCACGTGCCGGACATGCCGGAACCACCTGCCGAGCTCACCGGAACCTCCTGCTGGACACGCCGGAACCACCTGCCTGACACGCAAAAATCACATGCCGGCTACGCCAAAACCACTTGGTGGACACTCCGGAATCACCTTCCGGGCATGCCAGAACCACGTCATAGACAGACTGCAAACACCTGCCGGACCTGCCTGAACCACCTGCCAAGCACGCCAGAACCACCTGCTCGACTCGCCAGAACCACCTGCTGGACACACCTAAAACACCTGCGGACTACGCCAGAACCACTTGGTGGACAATCTGGAATCACCTGCCGGACATGCCAGAACCACTTGTCAGATGTGCTGGAACCACGTTTCGGACACGCCGGAACCACCTCCCAGACAGACTGGAAACACCTACTGGACCTGCCTGAACCACCTGATGAGCATGCCGGAACCACCTGCCGGACACGCCAAAATCACCTGCGGGCTAGGGCAGAACCACTTGGAGGAATCTCCAGGATCACCTGCCGAACATGCCTGAACCACATCTCAGATGTGCCAGAACCACGTGGCAGACAGTCTGAAATCACCTGCTGGGCATGCGGGAACCACCTCTCAGACTATCCAGAACCACGTGTGGCACATTCCGGAACCCACTACCGGACAGACCGGAACCACCTGCCGGACACGCCGGAATCACCTGCCGAGAACGCTGGAACCACCTGCACAGCTCGCCAGAAACACCTGCTGGACACATCAAAATCACCTGCTGGACACGCCAAAATCACCTGCCGGACATGCCAAAATCACCAGCTGGCTACGCCAGAACCACTTGCCAGACACTCTGGAATCTCCTGTCTGGCATGCCGGAACCACCTCTCAGACGTGCCAGAACCACGTGCTGGACATGCCAGAACCACCTCCAGGAGAGTCCAGAACCACCTGCCGGACCCACCTGAACCACCTGCCGAGCACACTGGAACCACCTGCTCGAGTTGCTGGAACCACATGCAGGGCACGGCAAAATCACCGGCTGGCTATGCTAGAACCACTTCGCGGACACTCCAGAATCACCTGCCGGGCATGCTGGATCCACCTCTCAGATGTGCCAGAATCATGTGCCGGAGACACCAGATGCACCTGCCGAGCACGCCGGAACTGCCTGCTCGACTCGCCGGAACCACCTGCCAGAGACCCGAAAATCACCTGCCGGCTAGCCAGAACCACGTGGCGGACTCTATGGAATCACCCACTGGGCATGCTGGAACCACCCCTCAGACGTGCCGGAAGCACATGCTGGACACGCCAGAACCACCTACTGGAAAGACCGGAACCACCTGCCGGACCCGACTGAACCACCTGTTGAGCACGCCGGAACAACCTGCTCGACTCGCTGGAGCCACCTGCTGGACACGCCAAAATCACCAGCCAGCTATGCCAGAACCACTTGCCGGACACTCCAGAATCACCTGCAGGGCATGCCGGAACCACCTCTCCGATGTGCCAGAAGCACATGCCGCAGACTCCGGAATCACCCGCCGGGCATGCCGGAACCACTTCTCAGACCTGCCAGAACCACATGTCGGACACTCCGGAATCACCTGCCGGGCATGCCAGATCCACCTCTCAGACGTGCCACAACCATGGGCCGGAGAGACCGGAAGCACCTGCCGAGCTCGCCAGAACCACCTGCTGGACACGCCGGAACCACATGCCTGACACGCCAAAATCACGTGCCAGCTACGCCAAAACTACTTGGTGGAGACTCCAGAATCACCATCCGGGCATGCCAGAACCACCTGTCAGACGTGCCGGAACCACGTGCCGGCCACCCTGGAACCACCTCCCGGACAGACCAGAACCACCTACTGGACCAGCCTGAACCACCTGCCGAGCATGCCGGAACCAACTGCCGGACATGCCAAAATCACCTGCGGCTAGGCCAGAACCACTTGGAGGAGTCTCAAGGATCACCTGCCGGGCATGCCGGTACCACCTCTCAGATGTGCCAGAACCACGTGGCGGACAGTCCAGAATCACCTGCAGGGCATGCCGGAACCACCTCTCCGATGTGCCAGAACCACATGCCGCAGACTCCGGAATCACCTGCCGGGCATGCCGGAACCACCTCTCAGACATGCCAGAACCACGTGCCGGACACGCCGGAACGACCTACCAGACACAATGGAACCACTTGCCGGACACGCCAGAACCACCCGCCGAGCATGCAGGAACCACCTGCTCGACTCGCAGGACCCACTTACCAGACATGCCAAAATTACATGCCGGGTGCGCCAGAACCACTTGTCGGACACTCCGGAATCACCTGCCAGGCATGCCGGAACCACCTCTCAGACATGCCAGAACCACGTGCCGGACACGCCGGAACGACCTACCAGACACAATGGAACCACTTGCCGGACACACTGGAACCACCTGCCGAGCATGCCAGACCCACCTGCTCGACTCGCAGGAACCACCTGCCAGACACGCCAAAATCACCTGCCAGACAAGCCAAAATCACCTGCCGCCTATGCCAGAACAACTTGTGGGACACTGCAGAATCACCTGTCGGGCATGTTGGAACCACCTGTCAGACGTGCCAGAAACATGTGCCGGAGACACCAGAGGCACCTGCCGAGCACTCTGGAACCACCTGCTCAACTCACCGAAACCAGCTGCCGGACACGCCAAAATCACCTGCCGGCTATGCCACAACCACTTGGCGGACTCTCTGGAATCACCTGCCGGGCATGATAGAACCACCTCTCAGACATGCCGGAACCACATGCCGGACACGCCGGAACCACCTCCCGGACAGACCGGAACCACCTGCCGGACCTGCATGAACCACCTGCCGAGCACGCCAGAACCACCTGCCGGACATGCCAAAATCACCTGACGGCTACGACAGAACCACTTGGAGGACTGTCTGGGATGACCTGCCGTGCATGCCAGAACCACCTCTCAGATGTGCTAGGAGCACATGCCGTAGACACCGGACGCACCTGATGAGCATGCCACAACCACCTCCCGGGGAGACGGGAACCACCTACCGGACCCGTCGGAACCACCTCCCGGACAAACAGGAACAACCTGCTGGACACACGTGAACGACCAGCCCAGCTCGCCGGGACCAACTGCTCGAATCACTGGAACCACCTGCTGGACATGCCAAAGTCACCTGCCAGCTACTCCAGAACCACGTGGGTGACAGTCAAGGATCACCTGCCGGGCACGCCGGAACCAACTCTCAGACATGCCAGAACCATGTGGGGGACACGCCGAAAACACCTATAGGACAGACTGGAACCACCTGCCCGAAACGCCTGAACCACCTGCAGAGCCCGCCGGAACCACCAGCATGACTCGCCAAAACCACCAGCCCGACACACCCAAATCACCAGCCGGCTACGCCAGAAGCACTTGTTGGACACTCCGGAATCACCTGCCGGGCATGGCGGAACCACCTCTCAGACGTGCCAGAAGCACATGCCGGAGACACCGGAAGCACCTGCCGAGCACGCCGGAACCACCACTAGACACGCAAAGTCACCTACCGGCTACGCCAGAACCACTTGGGGGACACCCCGGAATCACCTGCCGGGCATGCCGGAACCACCTCTCAAACGTGCCAAAATCAAGTGCCGGAGATGCCGGAAGCACCTGCCGAGCTCACCGGAAGCACCTGCTCGAATCGCTGGAGCCTCCTGTGGGACACGCCAAAATCACCTGCTGGCTACGCCAGAACCACTTGGTGGACAATCCGGAATCACCTGCCAGGCATGCCGGAACCACCTCTCAGACATGCCGGAATCACGTGCCGGACACGCTCGAAGCACCTGCTGGACCTACCTGAACCACCTGTCGAGCACGCCGGCACCACCAGCTGGACACGCCAAAATGACTGCACGGCTACACAAGAACCACTTGGAGGACTCTTCGGGATCACCTGCGGGGCATGCCGGAGCCACTTCTCAGACGTGCTGAAACCATGTGCTGGACACGCCGGAACCACCTCCCGGACAGACCGGAACCACCTGCCGGACCTGCATGAAACACCTGCCGAGCACGCCGGAACCACCTGAAGGACACACCAAAATCACCTGATGGCTATGCCAGAACCACTTGGAGAAGTGTGCGGGATGACCTGCCGGGCATGCTGGAACCAGCTCTCAGATGTGCCAGAACCACGTGGCAGACAGTCCGGAATCACCTGCTGGGCATGTGGGAACCACTTCTCAGATTTACCAGAACCACGTGCTGCAAAAGCCGGAACCCACTACCGGAAAGACCGGAACCACCTGCCGGACACGCCAGAATAACCCTGCGAGAACGCCAGAACGACCTGAACAGCTTGCCAGAATCACCTGCGGGACATGCCAAAATCACCTGCCGGCTACGCTAGAACCACTTGCCGGACACTCCGGAATCAGCTGTTGGGCATGCCGGAACCACCTCTCAGACGTGCCAGAATCACATACCAGAGACACCGGATGCACCTGCCGAGCACATCTGAACCTCCTGCTCGACTCGCCGGAACCACATGCCGCAGACGCCAAAATCATCTGCCGGCTAGGCCAGAACCACGTGGCGGACTCTATGGAATCACCCGCCGGGCATGCTGGAACCACCTCTCAGACGTGCCAGAAGCACGTGCCGGACACGCCGGAACCACCTACTGGACAGTCCGGAACCACCTGCCAGACCCGCCTGAACCACCTGCTGAGCACGCCGGAACAAACAGCACGACTCGCTGGAGCCACCAGCTGGACACGCCAAAATCACCAGCTGGCTATGCCAGAACCACTTGCAGGACACTCCGGAATCACCTGCAGGGCATGCCAGAACCACTTCTCAGATGTGCCAGAACCACATGCCGGAGACTCCGGAATCAACTGCCGGGCATGCCGGAACCACCTCTCAGACATGCCACAACCATGTGCCAGAGAGACCAGAAGAACCTACCGAGCTCGCCGAGACCACCTGCTGGACACACCAGAACCACATGCCTGACACGCCAAAATCACCTGCCGGACACGCCAAAACACATACTGGCTACGCCAAAACCACTTGGTGGACACTCCAGAATCACCTTCCGGGCATGCTGGAACCACGTCATGGACAGACTGCAAACACCTGCCGGACCTGCCTGAACCACCTGCTGAGCACACAGGAACCACCTGCTCGACTCGCTAGAACCACCTGCCGGACACACCAAAAACACCTGCGGACTATGCCAGAACCACTTGGAGGACTCTCCGGGATCACCTGCCAGGCATGCCAGAACCATCTCTCAGATGTGCCAGAACCATGTGCCGGACACGCCGGAACCACCTGCTGAGTATGCCTGAACCACCTGATCCACTCCCCAGAACCACCTGCTGGACACGCCAAAATTACCTGCCGGCTACGCCAGAACCACTCAGCAGACACTCCGGAATCACCTGCCGGGCATGCCGGAACCACCTCTCAGACGTGCCAGAAACACATGCCGGACTCGCCGGAACCACCTGCCGGACACGCCTGAAACACCTGCCGAACATGCAGGAACCACCTGCTCGACTCACAGAACCAACCTTCCCGAAACGCAAAAATCACCTGCTGGCTATGCCAGAACCACTTGCCGGACTTTCCGGAATCACATGCCAGGAATGCCAAACCCACGTCTCAAATGTGCCAAAATGAAGTGCCGGAGACGCCAGAAGCACCTGCCGAGCTAGCTGGAAGCACATGCTTGAATCGTCGGAACCACCTGTGGGAGACGCCAAAATCACCTGGCGGCTACGCCAGAACCACTTGGTGGACAATCCGGAATCACCTGCCGGACATGCCAGAACCACCTGTCAGAAGTGCCGGTACCACATGCCGGACACACTGGAACCACCTCCGGGACAGACCGGAACCACCTACCGGACCTGCCTGAACCACCCGCCGAGCATGCCGGAATCACCTGCTGGACATGCCAAAATCACCTGCTGGACACGCCAAAATCACCTGCTGGCTACGCCAGAACCACTTGCTGGACAATCCGGAATCACATGCCAGACTTGCCAGAACCACCTGTCAGATGTGCCAGAACCACGTGCGGCACACGCCGGAACCCACTACTGGAGAGACCGGAACCACCTGCCAGAAACGCCACAATGACCTGCCGAGAATGCCGGAACCACCTGCTCGACTCACCTGAACCACCTGCCTGAGTCACCAAAAACACGTGCGGGCTATGCCAGAACCACTTGGAGGACTCTCCGGGATCACCTGCTGGGCATGCCGGAACCACCTCTCAGACGTGCCAGAACCACGTGCCGGACACGCCGGAACAACCTGCCGAGCATGCAGCAACCACCTGCTCGACTCGCAGGACACTCCTGCCGGACAGTGAAAAATCTCCTGCCGGCTACGCCTAAACCACTTCGTGGACAATCCGGAATCACATGCCGGACATGCCAGAACCACATGTCAGATGTACCGGAACCACGTGCCGGCCATGCCGGAACCACCTCCCAGACAGACTGGAACCACCTACCGGACCTGCCTGAACTACCTGCCGAGCATGCCTGAACCAACTGCCGGACACGCCAAAATCACCTGCGGGCTAGGCCAGAACCACTTGGAGGACTCTCCGGGATCACCTGCCGGGCATGCCGGAACCACATCTCAGACATGCCACAACCACGTGCCGGAGAGACCAGAAGCACCTCCCGAGCTCGCCAGAACCACCTGCTGGACATGCCAGAACCACCTGCCTGACATGCCTAAATCACCTGCCGGCTACGCCAGAACCACTTGCCAGACACTCCGGAATCACCTGTTGGGCATACCGGAACCATCTCTCAGACGTCACAGAACCACGTGCCAGAGACACCGGATGCACCTGCGGAGCACGCTGGAACCTCCTGCCCGACTCGCCGGAACCACCTGCCGGAGACACCAAAATCACCTGCCAGCTAGGCCAGAACCTCGTGGCGGACTCTATGGAATCACCCACCAGAACCACTTCTCGGAGTGACCGGAACTACCTGCAGGACACGCCTGAACCACCTGGTGGCTAGGCCAGAACCACTTGGCCGACACTCCAGAATCACCTTCCTGGCATGCTGGAACCATGTCTCAGACGTGTCAGAACCACATGCTGGACATGCCACAACCACGTCCTGGACAGACTAGAACCACCTGCCGGACACGCCTGAACCCCAAGCTGAACACGCCAGACCCACCTGCTCGCCTCGCAACAACCACCTGCCTGACATTCCAAAATCACCTGCCAGCTAGGCCAGAACCTCTTGGCAGACACTCAGGATTCACCTGCTGGTCATCCCAGAACCACCTCTCAGACGTGCCAGAACCACGTGCCGGCACGTCAGAACCACCTCCCGGACTGACCAGAACCACCTGCCAAGCATGCCGGAACCACCTGGTCATCTCACCGGAACCACCTGCCGGCTACACCAGAACCACTTGGCGGACACTCAGGAATCACCTGCCAAGCATCCTGGAACCACCTTTCAGACGTGCCAGAATCACGTGACGAACACGCCGGAACCGCCTGCTGAGCACTCCGGACTCATCTGCTCAACTCAGCAGAACCACCTGCCGGAGCCGCCAAAATCACCTGCCGCCTATGCCGGAACCAAATGTTGGACACTCCAGAATCACCTGCCGGGCATGCTGGTACCACCTCTCGGACGTGCCAGAAACACGTGGAGTACACGCTGGAACCACCTGCCAGGCAGACCGGAACCACATGCCGGTCACGCCAGAACCACCTGCTGAGCACCTCAGAACCACCTGCTCGACTCGCCGGAAACACCTGCTGAACATGCCAAAATCACCTGCCGGCTATGCAAGAACCACATTGCGGACAGTCTGGAAAGACATGCTGGGCATGCCGGAAACACATGTCAGACGTGCCAGAACCGCATGCCAGACACGGCTGAACCACCTGCTCGACTCGCTGGAGCCACCAGCGGGACACACCAAAATCACCTGCCGGCTAAGCCAGTACCACTTGGTGGACACTCCGGAATCAGCTGCTGGGCATGCCGGAACCACGTCCTGGGAAGACTGAAACCACCTGCAAGACATGCCTGAACCACCTGCTGACCACCCTGGAAGCACCTGCTCGACTCCCCGGAACCACCTGCTGGACATGCCAAAATCACCTGCCAGCTACGCCAGAACCACTTGGCAGACACTCCTAATCACATGCAGGGCTTGCCGGAACCACCTCTCAGACGTGCCAGAACCACATGCTGGAGACGCCAGAAGTACCTGAAGAGCATGCCGGAACGAACTGATCCACTCCTCAGAACCACCTCCCAGACAGGCCAAAATCACCTGCCGGCTACTCCAAACCCTCTTGGCGGACACTCAGGACTCACCTGCCAGGCATGCAGGAGCCACATTTAAGATGTACCAGAACCATGTACCAGACATGCCAGAACCACGTCCTGGACAGACTGGAACTGACTGCCAGACACGCCTGAACCACCTGCCAAGCACGCCGGAACCACCTGCTCAACTCTCTGGAACCACTGCCGGACACGCAAAATCACCTGCCGGCTATGCCAGAACAACTTGGCGGACACTCTGGAAGCACCTGTCGGGCATCCCAGCACATCCTCTCTGACGTGCCAGAAGCACGTGCCAGACACGCTGGATCCACCTCCCAGACAGACCGGAACAACCTGCCAGACCCGCCGGAAACAGTTGCTTGACTCGCCGGACCGACCTGCTGGACACGCCGAAATCACCTGCCAGCTACACCAGAACCACTTGGCGGATAAGCCGGGAAAACATTCCGGGCATGCCGGCACAACCTCTCAGACGTGACAGAAGCACGTGCCAGACACGCCGGAACCACCTCCAGGACAGACCGGAACCACCTGCCAGACACGCCAGAACCGCATGCTCAATTCGCCGGAACCACCGCCGGACACACAAAATCACCTACCGGCTACGCCAGAACCGCTGGGCGGACACTCCAGAATCACCTGCCGGGTATGCCAGAACCACCTCTCAGACATGCCAGAACCACATGCCAAAGACACCGGAAGCACCGGCCAAGCAGGCCAGAAACATCTGCTCAATTCCCCGGAACGACGTGTTGGACTCACCAAAATCACCTGCCGGCTATGCCAGAACCACTTGGTGCACTCTCTGGAATCACCTGCTGGGCATGCCCGAACCACCTCTCATACGTTCCGCAACCACGTGCCTTACACGTCGGAACCACCTCCCGGACAGACCAAAACCACCTGCTGGACCGGCCTGAACCACCTGCTGAGCACGCCGGAACAACCTGACGGACATGCCAAGATCACCTGTGGGCTACACCAGAACCACTTGGCAGACACTCTGGAATTACCTGCCAGGCATGCCGGAACCCCCTCTCAGACGAGCCAGAAACATGTGCCGGACACGCCGGAACCACCTACTGGACACAACGGAACCACCTGCTGAGCATACAGGAACCACCTGCTCGACTCGCAAGACCTACTTGCTGGACACGTCAAAATCACCTGCCGGCTATGTCAGAACGACTTGCCGGACACTCTGGAATCACCTGCCGGGCATGCCAGAACCACCTCTCAAACGTGCCAAAATTAAGTGCTGGAGAAGCCGGAAGCACCTGACGATCTCGCCGGAACCACCTGCTCGAATCATTGGAACCACCTGTGGGACACGCCAAAATCACCTGCCGGCTACGCCAGAACCACTTTGTGGACAATCCAGAATCACCTGCCAGACATGCCAGAACCAGCTGTCAGACGCACCGGAATCACATCCCGGACACGCGGGAACCACCTCCTGGACACGCCGGAAACACCTGCCGGACATGCCAAAATCACCTGCTGGCTACGCCAGAAGCACTTGGAGGACTCTCCAGGATCGCCTGCCTGGCATGCCGGAACCACCTCTCAGACGTGCCAGCACCACGTGCCAGACATGTCGGAAACACCTACCGTACACACTGGAACCACCTGCTGGACATGCCGGAACCATCTGCCGAGCACGCCGGAGCCACGTGCTCAACTCGCTGGAACCACCTGCCGGACAGTCCAAAATCACCTGCCGCCTGGCCACAACCACTTTTCGGACACTCCGGGATCACCTGGTGGGCATGCCAGAGCCGCCTCTCAGACGTGCCGGAAGCAAGTGCCGGACACGCCGGAATCACCTGCCGGGCATGCTGGAACCACCTCTCAAACGTGCCAAAATTAAGTGCCTGAGAAGCCGGAAGAACCTGACGATCTCACTGGAACCACCTGCTAGAATCGTTGGAACCACCTGTGGGACACGCCAAAATCACCTGCCAGCTACGCCAGAACCACTTTGTGGACAATCCAGAATCACCTGCCGGACATGCCAGAACCAGCTGTCAGGCGCACCGGAAGCACATCCCGGACATGCGGGAACCACCTCCTGGACACACCGGAACCACCTACCGGACCTGCCTGAACCAGCTGCCGAGCACGCTGGAAACACCTGCTGGACTTGCCAAAATCACCTGCTGGCTACGTCAGAGCCACTTGGAGGACTCTCCAGGATCACCTGCCTGGCATGCCTGAACCACCTCTCAGACGTGCCAGAACCACGTGCCAGACATGTTGGAAACACCTACCGTACACACTGGAACCACCTGCTAGACACGCCAGAACCATCTGCCGAGCACGCCGGAGCCACATGCTCAACTCGCTGGAACCACCTGCCGGACACGTGAGAATCAACTCCCGGCTGGCCACAACCACTTTTCGGACACTCCGGGATCACCTGGTGGGCATGCCAGAACCGCCTCTAAGACGTGCCGGAAGCAAGTGCCGGACACGCCGGAACCACCTCCCGTACAGACCGGAACCACCTGCCTTACCTGCCTGAACCACCTGCCGAGCACGCCGGGACCACCTGCCGGACACGCCAAAATCACCTGCCGCCTACGCCAGAATCACTTAGAGGACTCTCCGGGATCAGCTGCTGGGCATGCCGGAACCACCTCTCAGACGCGCTAGAACCACGTTGGGGACAGTCCACAATCACCTGCCGGGCATGCCGGAACCACCTCTGAGACGTACCAGAGCCACGTGCCGGACACGCCGGAACCACGTCCTGGACAGACTGGAACTACCTGCCGGACACATCTGAACCACCTGCCGAGAATGCCGGAACCACCTGCTCGACTCGCAGGACCCACATACCAGACATGCCAAAATCACATGCCGGCTGCGCCAGAACCACTTGTCGGACACTCCGGAATCACCTGCCAGGCATCCCGGAACCACATCTCAGACGTGCCACAACCACGTGCTGGAGACTCTGGAAGCACCTGCCGAGCTCACTGGAACCACATTCTCAAGTGGCTGGAACCACTGCCAGACAGACCGGAACCACATGCTGCACACGCTGGAGCCACCTGCTGTGCACGCCGGAGCCACCTGCTCGACTTGGCGAACCCACCTGTCAGACATGCCAAAATCAACTGCCGGCTATGCCAGAACCACGTGGCGGACAGTCCGGAATCATCTGCCAGTCATGCCAGAACCACCTCTCAGACGTGCCAGAACCACGTGCCAGATACGCTGGACCCAATTCCTGGACAGACTGGAACCACCGTCCAGACACGCCTGAACCACATGCTGAGCACACCGGACTCACCTGCTCAACTCCCTAGACCCACCTGCCGGACACACGAAAATCACCTGCTGGCTATGCCAGAACCACTTGCCGCACACTCCGGAATCACCTGCTGGGCATGCAGGAACCACTTCTCAGACGTGCCAGAACCATGTGCCAGAGACGCCGGAAGCACCTGCCGAGCTCGCAAAAACCACCTGCTCGACTCGCAGGAACCACCTGCCAGACACGCCCAAATCACCTCTCGACTACACCAGAACCACTTGCCAGACACGGTGGAGTCACCCGCCGGGCATGCTGGAACCACCTCTCAGACGTGCTAGAAGTACATGGTGGAGACGCCGGAAGCACCTGCCAAGCATGCCGGAATCATCTCCCGGACAGACTGGAACCACATGCTGAACACTCCTGAACCATCTGCCGAGCATACCGGAACCACCTGCTTGACTTTCCGGAACCACCTGCCGGACACGCCATAATCACCTGCCAGCTACACCAGAACCACTTCTCGGACAATCTGGAATCACCTGCCTGGCATGCCGGACCCACCTGTCAGACATGCCAGAACCATGTGCCAGAGACTCTGGATGCAACTGCCAAGCACGCCGGAACCACCTAATCCACTCCCCAGAACTACCAGCCGGACACGTGAAAATCACCTACGACTACCCCAGAACCACTTGCCGGACTCTCTGGAATCACTTGCCTGGCATAACGGACCCACCTCTCAAATGTGCCAGAACTACGTGCCGGAGATGCTGGAAGCACCTGCCAATCTCGCCGGAACGACCTGCCAGACATGCCAAAATCACCTACGGCTATGCCAGAACCACTTGCTGGACAATCCGGAATCACCTGAGGGAATGCCTGAACGACCTCTCAGATGTGCCAGAACCACGTGCCGGAGACGCCAGAAGCACCTGCCGAGCACGCCAGAACCACCTGCTAGAGTCGCCGGAACCTCCTGCCGGACACGGGAAAATCACCTGCCGGCTACACCAGAACCACTTGTTGGACACTCCGGAATCACCTGCTGGGCATGCCAGCACAACCTCTCAGACGTGCCTGAAGCACCCTCCGGACACGCTGGAAACACATCCTGGACAGACTGGAACCACCTGCCAGACTCGCCAGAACCACCTGCTTGACTCGCCGAACCCACCTGCTGGACATGCCAAAATCACCTGCCAGATACACCAGAACCACTTTGCAGACAAGGCAGAATCACGTGACGGGCATGCCGGCAAAACCTCTCAGACATGCCAGAACCACGTGCCGGACACGCCGGGACCACCTCCAGGACAGACCGGAACCACCTGCTGGACACGCCGGAACCACCTGCCGGACATGCCAAAATCACCTGCCGACTACACCAGAATCACTTAGAGAACTCTCCGGGATCACCTGCCGGGCATGCCGGAAGCACATCTCAGACGTGCTAGAACCATGTGGGGGACAGTCCAGAATTACCTGCTGGGCATGCGGGAATCACCTCAGAGATGTACCAGAAGCACGTGCTGGACACGCCGGAACCAGGTCCTGGACAGACTGGAACCACCTGCTGTACATGCCTGAAACACCTGCCAAGCATGCCGGAGCCACCTGCTCGACTCGCTGGAACCACCTTCTGGACACGCCAAAATCACCTGCCGGCTATGCCAGAACCACTTGGCAGACACTCCAGAATAACCTGCAGGGCATGCCGGAACCACCTCTCAAACACGCCAGAACTACATGCCGGAGACGCCGGAAGCACCTGCCGAGCATGCCAGAACAAACTGATCCACTCCCCAGAACCACCTCCCGGACAGGCCAAAATCACCTGCCGGCTAAGCCAGACTCAATTCGCGGACACTCCGGAATCACCTGTCGGGCATGCCGGACCCACCTCTCAGACGTACCAGAACCATGTGCCGGACACGCCAGGTCCACGTCCTGGAGAGACTGGAACTAAATGCCGGACACGCCTGAACCACCTGCCAAGTACGCTGGAACCACCTGCTCGACTCTCCGGAACCACTGCTGGACACGCAAAATCACCTGCCGGCTATCCCAGAACAACTTGGTGGACACTCTGGAAGCACCAGCTGGGCATCCCAGCACAAACTGTCAGACGTGCCAGAAGCACATACCAGACACGCCGGATCCACCTCCCGGACAGACCGGAACCACCTGCCAGAATCGCTGGAACCACCTGCTCAACTCGCCGGAACCACCGCCGGACATGCAAAATCACCTGCCTGCTATGCCAGAACCACTTGGCGGACACTCCACAATCACCTGCCGGGCATGCCAAAACCACCTCTCAGACATCCCAGAACCATGTGCCAAAGACATTGGAAGCACCTGGCAAGCATGCCGGAACCACCTGCTCAACTTGCCAGAACCACCTGTTGGACAAGCCAAAATCAGCTGCCAGCTATGCCAGAAGCACTTGGTGCACTCTCTGGAATCACCAGCGAGGCATGCCAGAACCACCTCTCATACGTGCCGGAACCACGTGCCTTACACGTCGGAACCACCTCCCGGACAGACCAGAACCAACTGTCAGACCTGCCTGAACCACCTGCCGAGCATGCCGGAACCAATTGTCGGACACTCCAAGAACACCTGCGGGCTATGCCAGACCCACTTGGCAGACACTCCGGAATTACCTGCCAGGCATGCCGGTACCACCTCTCAGACGTGCCAGAACCACATGCCGGACACACCAGAACCACCTGCCAAGCATACAGGAACCACCTGCTCGACTCGCAAGACCTACCTGCCGGACACGCCCAAATCACCTGCTGGCTATGTCAGAACCACTTGCTGGACACTCCGGAATCACCTGCTGGGCATGCCGGAACCACCTCTCAAACGTGCCAAAATCAAGTTCCGGAGAAGCCGGAAGCACCTGCTGAGCTCGGCGGCAGCACCAGCTCGAATCGTTGGAACCACCTGTGGGACACTCCAAAATCACCTGCCGGCTACGCTAGAACCACTTTGTGGACAATCCAGAATCACCTGCCCGACATGCCAGAACCACGTGTCAGACGTGTCGCAACCACATGCCGGACACGCCGGAATCACCTCCCGGACACACCGGAACCACATACCGGACCTGCCTGAACAACCTACTGAGCACACCGGATCCACCTGCTGGACACGCCAAAATCACCTGCTGGATACGCCAGAACCACTTGGAGGACTCTCCAGGATCACCTGCTGGCATGCCGGAACCACCTCTCAGATGTTCCAGAAGCACGTGGCGGACAGTCCGGAATCACCTGCTTGGCATGCGGGAACCACCTCTCAGACGTACCAGAACCACATGCCATACACGTCAGAACCACCTACCGGGCAGACCGGAACCACCTGCCGGACACGCTGGAACCACCTGCTGAGCACGCCGGAGCCACCTGCTCGACTCGCCGGAACCACCTGCCAGATACGCCAAAATCACCTGCCGGCTATGTGACAACCACTTTTCGGACTCTTGGGGAACACCTGGTGGGCATGCCGGAACCACCTCTCACACGTGCCGGAAGCAAGTGCCGGACATGCCGGAACCACCTCCCTGACAGGCCGGAACCACCTGCCTTACCTGCCTGAACCACCTGCCGAGCATGCCGGAACCACCTGCCGGAAATGCCAAAATCACCTGCCAGCTACACCAGAATCACTTGGAGGACTCTACGGGATGACCTGCCGGGCATGCCGGAACCACCTCTCAGAGGTGCTAGAACCACGTGTGGGACAGTCCGGAATCACCTGCCGGGCATGCCGGAACCACCTCTGAGACGTACCAGAACCACGTGCCAGACACACCGGAACCACGTCCTGGACAGACTGGAACCACCTGCTGGACACTTCTGAACCACCTGCCGAGCACGCCGGAACCACCTGCTCGACTCCCAAGACCCACCTGCCAGACATGCCAAAATCAGCTGCTGGCTACGTGAGAACCACTTGGCAGACATTTCGCAATCACATGCCGGGCATGCCAGAACCACCTCTCAGACATGCCAGAACCACGTGGCAGACAGTCTGGAATCACCTAACGGAGAGACCAGAACCACCTGCCGGACACACCGGAACCACCTGTCGAGCACGACGGAACCACCTGCTCGACTCGCCAGAACCACCTGCCGGACATGCCAAAATCACCTGCCGACTACGCCACAACCACTTGGTGGACTCTCTTGAATCACCTGCCGGGCATGATAGAACCCCCTCTCAGACGTGCCAGAACCACGTGACAGTGACACCGGAAGCACATGCCGAGCATGTCGGAACCACCTCCCGGACACCCCGGAACCACACACTGGACCTGCCTGAACCACCTGTCGAGCACGCTGGAACCACCTGCCGGACATGCCAAAATCACCTGCTGGCTACACCAGAACCACTTGGAGGACTCTCCGGGATCACCTGCCTGGCATGACGGAACCACCTCTCAGATATGCCAGAACCACGTGACAGTGACACCGGAAGCACATGCCGAGCACATCGGAACCACCAGCTCGATTCGCTGGAACCGCCTGCTCGACTCGCC
The DNA here is from genome assembly GCF_037783145.1 of Equus przewalskii. Lineage (NCBI taxonomy): Eukaryota > Metazoa > Chordata > Mammalia > Perissodactyla > Equidae > Equus > Equus przewalskii. Next base: position 147,112 of record NC_091859.1, read on the forward strand.
GTAACCACCTAACGGAAACATCAAAATCAACTGCTGGGTATGCCAGAAACACGTGGCGGACAGTCCGGGCTCACATGCCAGGCATGCCGGAACCACCTCTAAGACGAAACAGAACCACATGCCGGACATGCCTGAATCACTTGCCGAGCAAGCCGGAACCACCTGCGCGACTTGCAGGACCCAGCTGCCAGACACGTCAAAATAACCTGCCGGCTGCGCCAGAACCAGTTTTTGGACACTCCAGAATAACCTGCCGGGCATGCCGGAACCACCTCTCAGATGTGCCAGAACCACATGCCGGAGAGGCCGGAAGCACCTACCAAGCTTTCCGGAACCACCTGTTCGACTTGCCAGACACGCCAAAATCACCTGCCGGCTATGCCAGAACCACTTGCCGGACACTCTGGAATCACCTGCCGGGCATGCATGAACCACCTCTCAGACGTTCCAGAACCACATGTCGGACACTCCAGAATCACCTACTGAGCATGCCGGAACCACCTGATCCGCTCCCCAGAACTACCTGCCGGACACACCAAAATCACCTGCCGGCTATGCCAGAACCACTTGCCGGACACTCCGACGTCACCTGCATGGCATGCTGGAACCACCTCTAAGACATGCCAGAACAACGTGCCAGAGACACCGGATGCACATGCCGAACACGCCGGAACCATCTGCTCGAGTCGCTGGAACCACCTGCCAGACACCCCAAAATCACATGCTGGCTACACCAGAACGACTTGCCGGACAAGCCGGAATCAAGTGCCGGGCATGCCGGAACCACATCTCAGACGTGCCACAACCACGTGCCGGAGACTCCGGAAGCATCTGCCAAGTTCACCCAAACCACCCTCTCGACTCGCTGGAACCACCTACCGGACATGCCAAAATCACCTGCCGGCTACGCGAGAAACACTTGCTGGACACTCCGGAATCACCTGCTGGGCATGCCAGAACCACCTCTCAGACGTGCCAGAACCATGAGCCGGAGACGCCTGAAGCACGTGCCTAGAATGCCAGAAGTACCTGATCCACTCCCAGAACCACCTGCCGGACACCCCAAAATTACCTGCCAGCTACACCAGAACCACTTGGCAGACACTCCGGAATCAAATGTCGGGCATGCCGGAACCACCTCTCAGACGTGCCAGAACCACGGGCTGGACACACCGGAACCACCTACCGGACAGAACGGAACAACTGGACGGACACGCCTGAACCATCTGCAGAGCATGCCAGAAACACCTGCTCGACTCACAGGACCCACCTGCCGGACACGCCAGACACACCTGCCGGCTATGCCAGAACTACTTGCCGGACACTCCAGAATCATCTGCCAGGCATCCAGGAACCACCTCTCAAACGTGCCAGAACCACGTGCCAGTGACGTCGGAAGTACCTGCTGAGCTCACAGGAACGACCTGCTTGACATGCCGGAACCACCTGCCGGACAAGCCAAAATCACCTGCCAGCTATGCTAGAGCCACTTAGTGGACAATCCGGAATCACGTGCTGGGCATGGCAAAACCACCTCTCATACGGGCCAGAACCATGAGCCAGAGACGCCGGAAGAACCTGCCACGAATGCTGGAAGTAACTGATGCACAGCACAAAACCAGCTGCCGGACACCCCAACATCACCTGCCAGCTACGAGAGAACCACTTATTGGACAATCTGGAATCATGTGCTGGGCATGCCAGAACCACCTCTCAGACGTGCCAGAGCACGTGCCAGACACTCCAGAAGCACCTCCCGGGCAGACCAAAATCACATGCCGGACACGCCGGAACCACCTGCTCGACTCACCGGTACCACCGCTGGACACGCAAAATCACCTGGCGGCTACACCAGAACCACTTGCCGGACACACCGGAATCACCTGCCAGGCATCCCGGAACCACCTGTCAGAAATGTCAGAACCCCGTGCCAAAGACACCGGGAGCACAAGACAAGCACTCCAGAACCACCTGATCGACTCGCTGGAAGCACCTGCCGCACATGCCCAAATCACATGCCGGCTACGCCAGTACCACTTGGCGGACTCTCTGGAATCACCTGCCAGGCATGCCAGAACCACCTCTCAGACGTGCCGGAACCACATGCCAGACACGCTGGAACCTCCTCCCGGACAGACCAGAACCCCGTGCCAGACCCGCCAGAACCACCTCCTGAGCATGCCAGAACCACTTACTCGACTCACAGGACCCACCTGCCAGACACGTCAAAATCATCTGCCTGCTATGTCAGAACCACTTGCCGGACACTCCGAAATCACCTGCCGGGCATGCCGGGACCACCTCTCAAACCTGCGAGAACCACATGCCAGAGACGCCAAAGCACCTGTCGAGCTCTCCAGAGCCACATTCTCGACATGCTGGAACCACCTGCCGGACACGCCAAAATCACCTGCCGGCTTACACCAGAACCACTTGGTGGACAATCCGGAACCACCTGCCGGGCATGCCAGAACCACCTCACAGACGTGCGAGAACCATGTGGTGGACAGGCCGGAATCACCTGCCAGGCATGCCAGAACCACCTCTGAGACGTCCCAGAACCACATGCCGGACACGCCGGAACCACGTCCTGGACAGACTGGAACCACCTGCTGGACACGCCTGAACCACCTGCCGAGCACGCCGGAACCACCTGCTCGACTGGCAGGACCCACTTTCCGGACATGCCAAAATCACATGCCAACTGCCAGAACCACTTGCCGGACACTCCGGAATCACTTGCCGGGCATGCCGGAACCACCTCTCAGACGTGCCAGAAACACGTGCTGGAGTCGCTGGAAGCACCTGCTGAGCACGCCGGAACCACATTCTTGACTCTCAGTACCGACCTGCCAGACACGCCAAAATCACCTGCCGGCTACGCCAGAACCACTTAGTGAGCAATCCGGAATCACGTGCCAGGCATGTCAGAACCACCTCTCAGACATGCCAGAACCACGTGCTGGAGACACCGGAAGCACCTGCTGATCTCGCCCAAACCACATGCCTGACTTGCCGGAGCCACCTGTTGGACACGCCTAAATGACCTGCTGGCCAGGCCAGAACCACTTGGTGGACAATCCGGAATCACCTGCCAGGCATGCCGGAACCACCTCTCAGACGTGCCAGAAGCACGTGCCGGACACGCCGGAACCACCTCCCGGACAGATGGGATCCACCTGCTGGACATGCCGGAACCACCTGCTCGACTCGCCGGAACCACCACTGGACACGCAAAATCACCTGTCGGTTTTGCCAGAACCACTTGCCGGACACACCGAAATCACCTGCCCGGCATGCCTGAACCAACTGTCAGACATGCCAGGACCATGTGCCAAAGACACCGGGAGCACCAGCCGAGCACTCCGGAGCCACCTGCTCGACTCGCTGGAAGCACCTGCCGCACATGCCCAAATCACATGCTGGCTACGCCAGTACCACTTCGCGGACTCTCTGGAATCACCTGCCGGGCATGCCAGGAACACCTATCAGATTTGCCGGAACCACGTGCCGGACACGCCGGAACCTCCTCCCGGACAGACTGGAACCTCCTGTCTGATACGCCTGAACCACCTGCTGAGCATGCCGGAACCACCTGCTCGTCTCACAGGACCCACCTGCCAGACACGTCAAAATCACCTGCCTGCTATGTCAGAACCACTTGCCAGACACTCCGGAATCACATGTCGTTCATGCCGGAACCACCTCTCAAACCTGCCAGAACCACGTGCCAGTGATGCCGGAAGCACCTCCCGAGCTCGCTCAAACCACATGCTCGACTGACCAGAGCCACCTGCCAGACACGCCAAAGTGACCTGCTGGCTACACCAGAACCACTTCGTTGACAATCTGCAATCACCTGGCGGGCATGCCGGAACCACCTCTGAGACGTCCCAGAACCACGTTCCAGACACGCCGGAACTACGTCCTGGACAGACTGGAACCACCTGTCGGACACACCTGAACCACCTGCTCAACTCACAGGACCCACTTTCCGGACATGCCAAAATCACATGCCGACCGCCAGAACCACTTGCCAGACACTCCGGAATCACCTGCCAAGCACGCCGGAACCACCTTCTGGACTCCCAGGACCCACCTGCCGGACATGCCAAAATCACCTGCCGGCTATGCCAGAACCACTTGCCGGACATTCCAGAATCACCTGCCGGGCATGCCGGAACCAACTCACAGACGTGCAAGACCCATGAGCCGGAGACGCCGGAAGCACCTGCTGAGAATGCCGGAAGTACCTGATGCACTCCACAGAACCACCTGCCGGACATGTCAAAATCACCTGCCGGCTACGCCAGAACCACTTGGCGGACACCCCAGAATCACCTGTCAGACATGCCAGAACCACCTCTCAGACATGCCAGAACCACATGCCGGACATGCCTGAACCACCTACCGAACAGAACAGAACCACCTGCTGGACGCGCCTGAACCACCTGCCGAGCATGCCGAAACCACATGCTCGACTCGCAGGACCCACCTGCCTTACACGCCAAAATACCTGCCGGCTACACCAGAACCACTTAGTGGACAACCCGGAATCACGTGCCAGGCATGCCAGAACCACCTCTCACACGTGCCAGAACCACGTGCCGGAGACGCCGGAAGCACCTGCCGAGCTCGCCCAAACAACATGCTCGACTCGCAGGAGCCACCTGCCAGACACACCAAAATCACCTGCCGGCTATGCCAAAACTACTTGGCAGACACTCCAGAATCACCTGCCAGGCATGCCTGAACCACCGCTCAGACGTGCCAGAACCATGTGACAGTGGCACCGGAAGCACATGCCAAGCACGTCGGAACCACCTGCTCGACTTGCTGGAACCACCTGCTCGACTCGCCGTAACCACCTAACGGAAACGTCAAAATCACCTGCTGGGTATGCCAGAAACACGTGGTGGACTGTCGGGGGTCACATGCCGGGCATGACGGAACCACCTATAAGACATACCAGAACCACGTGCCAGACACGGCTGAACCACCTGCCGAGGAAGCCGGAACCACCTGCACGACTTGCAGGACCCAGCTACCGGACACGCCAAAATCACCTGCCGGCTGAACCAGAAACACTTGTTGGACACTCCAGAATCACCTGTCTGGAATGCCGGAACCACTTATCAGACGTGCCAGAACCACATGCTGGAGAAACCGGAAGCACCTGCCGAGCTTGCCGGAACCACCTGCTCGACTCGCCGGACACGACAAAGTATCCTGCTGGCTATGCCAGAACCACTTGCCGGACACTCCGGAATCACCTGCCGGGCATGCCGTAACCACCTATCGGACGTGCCAGAAGCACGTGCTGGACATGCCGGAACCACCTCCCGGACCGACCGGAACCACCTGCCGGAAACGCCGGAACCACTTGCTCGACTCGCCGGAACCACCGCTGGACACGCAAAATCTCCTGCTGGCTACGCCAGAACCACTTGGTGGACACACCGGAATCACCTGCTGGGCGTCCCAGAACCACCTGTCAGACGTGCCAGAACCACCTGCCAAAGACACCAGGAGCACCAGCCGAGCACGCCGGAACCACCTGCACGACTTGCTGGAAGCACCTTCCGGACACGCCCAAATCCCATGCCGGCTACGCCAGTACCACTTGGTGGACTCTCTGGAATCACCTGCTGGGCATGCCAGAACAACCTCTGAGACATGCCTGAACCATGTGCCGGACACGCTGGAACCACCACCCGGAGAGACCGGAACCCCCTGCCGAAACCGCCTGACCCACCAGCCGAGCATGCTGGAACCACCTGCTCGACTCGCCAGAGCCACCTACCGGACACTCCGAAATCACCTGTCAGCTATGCCAGAACCACTTGTTGGACTCTTCAGTATCACCTGGCGGGCACGCCAGAACCACCTGCTCGACTCACTGGAAGCACCTGCCGGACACACCCAAATCACATGCCGGCGATGCCAGTACCACTTGGCGGACTCTCCGGGATCACCTGGTGGGCATGCCGGAACCACCTCTCAGACGTGCTGCAACCAAGTGCCGGATACGCCGGAACCACCTCCCAGACAGACCGGAACCACCTGCTGGACCTGCCTGAACCACCTGCCAAGCACGCCAGGACCACCTGCCGGACATGCCAAAATCACCTGCTGGCTATGCCAGAATCACTTGGAGGACTCTCCGGGATCAGCTGCTGGTCATGCCAGAACCACCTCTCAGACGTGCTAGAACCACGTGGGGGACAGTCCAGAATTACCTGCCAGTCATGCCGGAATCACCTCTGAGATGTACCAGAACCATGTGCCGGACACTCCGGAACCACGTCCTGGAAAGACTGGAACGACCTGCCAGACACGCCTGAACCACCTGCTGAGCACACAGGAACCATCTGCTTGACTCGCAGGACCCACTTACCTGACACGCCAGAATCACATGCTGGCTGCACCAAAACCACTTCTCGGACACTCCGGAATCACCTGGCAGGCATGCTGGAACCACATATCAAACGTGCCACAACCACATGCCGGAGACTGCGGAAGCACATGCCGAGCACACAGGAACCACCTGCTCGACTCAGCGGAACCACCTCTCAGACTTGCCAGAAACATGTGCTGGTGTTGCTGGAAGCACCTGCCGTGCACCCTGCAACCACGTGCTCGACTCCCAGGACCCACATGCTGGGCACGCCAAAATCACCTGTCGGATATGCCAGAACCACTTGCCAGACATTCTGGAATCACCTACCGGGCATGCCGGAACCACCGCTCAGACTTGCCAGAACCACGAGCCAGAGACGCCGGAAGCACCTGCCGAGAATGCCTGAAGTATCTGACCCACTCCACAGAACCACCTGCCAGAAATGCCAATATCACCTGCCGGCTACGCCAGAACCACTCGGCAGACACTCCGGAATCACCTGCCCGGCATGCCAGAACCACCTCTCAGACGTGCCAGAACCAAGTGCTGGACACGCCAGAACCACCTACCAGACAGAACGGAACCACCTGCCAGACGCGTCTGAACCACCTGCTGAGCATGCTGGAACCATCTGCTAGACTCACAGGACCAACCTGCCAGACACGTCAAAATCACCTGCCAACTATGTCAGAACCACTTGCTGGACACTCCGGAATCACCTGCCGGGCATGCCGGAACCGCCTCTGAAACCTGCCAGTGCCACGTGCCAGAGATGCCAGAACAACCTCACAGACAGAGCATAACCACCTGCCGAGCACTCCGGAACCACCTGCTTGACTCACTGGAACCCCCTCCGGACAATCCAAAATCACCTGTCGGCTATGCCAGAACCACTTGTCAGACACTCCGGAACCCCCTGCCGGTCATGCCACAACCACCTCTCAGACGTGCTAGAAGCGTGTGCCGGAGATGCCGGAAGCACCTTCCCAGCACACCGGAACCACCTCCTGGACAGAGTGGAATTACCTGCTGGACACTCCAGAACCACATCCCGTGCATACTGGAACCACCTGCCGGACACGCCTGAACCACCTGCCGAGCACGCCGGAACCACCTGTTCAACTCACAGGACACACCTACCAGACATGTCAAAATCACCTGCCGGCTGCGCCAGAACCACTTGCCGGACACTCCAGTATCACCTGACGGGCATGCCATAACCAAATCTCAGTCGTGCCAGAACCACATGCCGGAGACGCCGGAAGCAACTGCCGAGCTCGCCAGAACCACCTGCTCGACTTGCTGGAACCAGCTGCTGGACACACCAAAATCACCTGTCTGGTAAGCCAGAACCACTTGGTGGACAATCCGGAATCACCTGTCGGGCATGCCAGAACCACCTCTCAGACGTGCCAGAAACATGTGCTAGATACTCCGGAAGCACCTGCCGAGTAGGCCTGAACCACCTGATTGACTTGCCAGAACCACCTGTGGCACACGCCAAAATCACCTGACGGCTATGCCAGAACCACTTGGCTGACTCTCTGGAATCACTTGCTGGGCATGCGGGAACCACCTCTCAGACGTGCAGGAACCACATGCCAGACACGCCGGAGCCACCTCCCGGACAGACCGGAACCTCCTGCCGGACCCGCCAGAACCACCTGCCGAGCACTCCGGAACCACCTGCTCGACTCGCAGGACCCACCTAGCAGACACGCCAAAATCACCAGCAGGCTGCACCACAACCACTTGTCAGACACTCCGGAATCACCTGCCAGGCATGCCGGAACCACATCTCAGACGTGCCAGAACCACGTGCCGGAGAAGCCAGAAGCACCTGCCAAGCTCGCCAGAACTACCTGCTCGAATCACCGGAACCATCTGCTGCACACGCATAATCACCCTCCGGCTATGCCACAACCTCCTGGAAGACACTCCGGAACCACGTCCAGGACAGACCAGAACCAGCTGCCGGAGATGCCTGAACCACCTGCCGAACACTTCGGAATCACCTGCTCGACTCGCTGGAAACACCTGCCGGACACGCCAAAATCACCTGCCAGCTACGCCAAAACTACTTGTTGGACACTCCGGAATCACCTGCCGGGCATGCTGGAACCACCTCTCAGACGTGGTAGAACCACATGCTCTAGCCGGCGGAAGCACCTGCTCGACTCGCCGGAAACACCTGCCAGACACGCCAAAATCACCTGCAGCTATGGCAGAACCACTTGCACATACTCTCCAGAATCTCCTGTTGGGGATGCCTGCACCCCATCTCAAACATGCCAGAAACATGTGCCGGAGACGCTGGAACCACCTGTTCGACTCGCCAGAACGACCACCGGACACGCAAAATCACCTGCCGGCGATGCCACAACCACTAGGCGGACACTCCAGAATCACCTGCCGGGCATGCCGGAAGCACGTCTCACACATGCCAGAACCAGGTGCCAAAGATACTGGATGCACCCACCGAGCACGCCAGAAGCATCTGCTTGACTCGCTGGAACCACCTGCCGGACACGCCAAAATCTCCTCCTGGCTACGCCACAACCACGTGCTAGACAGTCCAGAATTACCTGCCAGGCATGCCAGAACTATCTCTCAAACGTAACAGAAACACGTGCCGGAAACCCTGGCACCACCTCCCGCACAGACAGGAACCACCTGCCGAGCATGCCGGAACCACCAGCTCGACTCGACGGAACCACCTGCCAGACACGCCAAAATCACCTGCTGGCGACGCCAGAACAACTTGGCAGACAATCCCGAATCACCTGCCAGGCATGCCAGAACCACCTCTCAGACTTGCCAGAAATACGTGCTGCACACACCGGAACCACCTCCTGGAAAGACTGGAACCAGCTGCCGGACACACCTGAACCACCTGCCGGCTAGGACAGAATCACTTGGCAGACACTCCGGAATCCCCTGCCGGGCATGCCAGATCCACACCTCAGACATGCCAGAACAACGTGCCGGACACTCCGGAAGCACCTGTTCCACTTGCCGTCACGAGCTGCAGGACATGCCTGAACCACCTGCCGGCTACGCCAGAACCACTTGGCCGACAGTCCAGAATTACCTGCCGGGCATGCCGGAACTCCCTTCAGCTGTGCCAGAACCATGTAACGGACACGCCAGACCCACCTCCCGGATGACTGGAACCACCTACTGGACACGCCTGAACAACATGCCGAGCACGCTGGAACCACCTGCTCGACTCGCCGGAACCACCTGCCAGACACGCTGAAATCACCAGCGGGCTAAGCCAGAACCAATCGGCGGACACTCCAGAATCACCTGCCGGGCATGCAGGAACCACCTCTCAGATGTACCAGAACCACATTCCGGACACCCTGGAAGCACCTCCCGGAAAGAACGGAACCAACTGCTGGACACGCCTGAACCACCTGCTGAGTACGCCGGAACCACCTTCTTGACTTCCAGTCACTGGCTGCCGGACATGCCAAAATCCCCTGCCGGCTACGCCAGAAAGACATGCGGACACTCCAGAATCACCTGCCAGGCATGCCGGAACCACATCTCAGATGTGCCAGAACCAAATGCAAGACATGCGGGAACCACCTCCTGGACAGACCGGAAACACCTGCCGGACATGCCTGAACCACCTGCTCAACTCACTTGAATCACCTGCCGGACACGCCAAAATCACCTGCCAGCTATGCCAGCACACTTGGCGGACACTCCGGAATCACCTGCCGGACATCCCAGAACCACCTCTCAGATCTGCAAGAACCACATGCCGGCCACACCGGAACCCCCTCCGTACACACCAGAAACACCTGGTGGACACGCCTGACCCACCTGCCGAGCACGCCAGAACCACCAGCTTGACTTGCCAGAAACACCCGCTGGACACGACAAAATCACCTGCCGGCTACAGCAGAACCACTTGGAGGACACTCGGGAATCACGTGTCGGGCATGCTGGAACCACCTCTCAGACGTGCCAGAAACACGTGCCGGATACGCTCGAGCCACCTCCCGGAAAGACCGGAACCACCTGCCGGACACGCCTGAACCACCTGCCAGCTACGCCAGAAGCACTTGGTCGACAGTCCGGAATCACCTGGCGGGCATGCCGGAACCACCTTCAGCTGTGCCAGAACCACGTGCTGGACACGCCAGACCCACCTCATGGACAGACTGGAACCACATACCGGACACGCCTGAACCACCTGCCGAGCATGCCAGAACCACCTGCTCGACTCGTCGAAACCACCTGCCAGACATGCAAAAATCAACTGCCGGCTAAGCCATAACCACTTGGCGGACACTCTGGAATCACCTGCCGGGCATGCTGGAACCACCTCTCAGACGTGCCAGAACCACGTGCCGGACTCGCTGGAACCACCTCCCAGACAGACCAGAACCACCTGCCAGACTTGACTGAACCACCTGCCGATCAGGCCCGAACCACCTGCTCGACTTGCCGGATTCAACTGGCGGACATGGCAAAATCACCTGCCAGATTAGCCCAGAACCACTTGCTGGACACTCCAGAATCACCTGCAAGGCATGCTGGAACTCCCTTCAGCTGTGCCAGAACCACGTGCCGGACATGCCAGACCTACCTCCCGGACAGAGCGCAACCACCTGCTGGACACGCCTGAACCACCTGCCAAGCACACCGGAACCACCAGCTCAACTCTCTGGAATCACTTGCCAGACATGCCAAAACCACCTGATGGCTACGCCTGCACCATTTGGCGGACACTCTGGAATCACCTGCCGGGCATGCTGGAACCACCTCTCAGACGTGCCAGAAACACGTACCAGACATGCTGGAACCACCTCCCGGATAGATCGGAACCAACTGCCGGACACACCTTAACCACCTGCCGGTTACTCCAGAACCACTTGCTCGACTTGCCGGAACCACCTTCTGGAGATGCCAAAATCACCTGCTGGATCCGCCAGAACCACTTGGCAGACACTCCGGAATCACCTACCAGGCATGCCGGAACCACCTCTAGGACATGTCAAAACCATGTTCTGGACACGCTGCAAGCACCTCCAGGACAGACCGGAACCACTTGACGGACACGCCTGAACCACGTGCTGAGCATGCCGGAACCACCTGCTCGACTCGGGGAACCACCTGACGGACACGTCAAAATCACCTGCCGGCTACGCCAGAACCACTTGGGTGACACTCCGGAATCACCTGCCTGGCATGTCGGAACCACCTCTCAAACATGCCAGAACCACGTGCCGGACACGCCGGAAACACATCGCGGACAGACCAGAATCACGTGCCGGACATGCCCGAAGCACCAGCTGAACACGCCAGAACCACCTGCTCGACTCGCTGGAATCTCCTGCCAGACACACCGATATCACCTGCCTGCCATGCCAGAACCACTTGTTGGACATTCCGGAATCACCTGCTGGACATGCCGGAACCACCTCTCAGACCTGCCAGAATCACATGTCGGAGACGCAGGAAACACCTCTCGGACAGACTGGAACAACCTGCCGGACACACCTGAACCACCTGCCGAGCACGCAGGAGACACCTGCTTGACTCGCTGGAACCACCTGCTGGGCACGACAAAATCAACGGCCAGCTATGCCAGAACCAACTGGCGGACAGTCCGGAATCAGCTGCCAGGCATGCAGGACCACCTCTCAGACATACGAGAAGCACGTGCCAGACACGCTGGAACCACGTCCTGGACAGACTGGAACCACGTGCTGGCCACACCTGAACCACCTGCCGAGCACGCTGGAACCACCTGCCGAGCATGCCGGAACCACCTGCTCCACTCGCAGGACCCACCTGCCAGACATGCCAAAATCACCGACTGGCTATGCCGAAACCACTTGCTGGACACTCTGGAATCACCTGACGGGCATGCCGGAACTACCTCTCAGACGTGCAGGAACCACGTGCCGGACATGCCTGAACCACCTGCCGAGCATGCCAGAACCACCTGCTCGACTCGGAGGAACCACCTGCCGGACACGTCAACATCAATGGCTGGCTACGCCAGAACCACATGGCGGACAGTCCGGAATCACCTGTGGGGCATGCCAGAGCCACCTCTCAGACGTGCCAGAACCACATGCCGGAGACACCGGAAACACCTGCCGAGCATGCCAGAACCACCTGTTCAAATCACCGGAACCATCTGCCGGACAGGCCAAGGTCACGTGTGGGCTACACCAGAACCACTTGGAGGAATCTCCAGGATCACACGCTGGGCATGCTGGAACCACCTCTCAGACATGCCAGAACCACGTGCCAGACACGCCGGAACCACCTACCGGAAACAACGGAACCACCTGCCAGACACGCCTGAACCACCTGCTCGACTCACAAGACCTACATGCCGGACACGACAAAATCACCTGCTGGCTATGCCAGAAACACTTGACGGACACTCCGGAGTCACCTCTCACACGTGCCAGAAGCAAGTGCTGGACACGCCGGAACCAGGTCCTGGACAGACTGGAACCACCTGCCAGACACGTCTGAACCACCTGCCAAGCACGCCGGAATCACCTGCTCGACTTGCAGGACCCACTTACCGGACATGCCAAAACCACACACCGGCTGCTCCAGAACCACTTGTCGGACACTCCAGAATCACCTGGAAGGCATCCCGGAACCACATCTCAGACGTGCCACAACCACGTGCCGGAGACTATGGAAGCACCTGCCGAGCTCACCGGAAACACCTTCTCGACTCTCTGGAACCACCTGCTGGACACGCCAAAATCACCTGCTGGCTACGCCAGAACCACTTGCAGGACATTCCGGAATCAACTGCCAGGCATGCCGGAACCACCTCTCAGACATGAGAGAACCACGTGCCGGAGACGCTGGAAGCACCTGTCGAGCTCGCCGAAACCACCTGCTCGACTGGGTGGAACCACCTACTGGACACGCCAAAATCACCTGCAGCTACACCAGAACCACTTGATGGACAATCCAGAATCATCTGCCAGGCATGCCGGAAACACCTGTCAGACGTGCCAGAACCACATGCTGGACATGCCGGAACCACATCCCGGACAGACTGGAACCACCTGCCAGTCTCATCAGAACCACCTGCTTTACTCACCAGACCCACCTGCCGGAAATGCCAAAATCACCTGTGGGCTATGCCAGAACAACTTGGCGTACAAACCGGAATAACATTCTGGGCATGCCGGCACAACCTCTCAGACGTGCCAGAAGCAAGTGCCGGACACGATAGAACCACCTCCAGGACAGACTGGAAACACCTACCAGGCACGTCGGAACCACCTGCTCGACTCGCTGGAACCACTGCTGGACACGTAAAATCACCTGCTGGCTACGCCAGAACCACTTGGCAGACATGCGGGAACCACCTGCCGGGCATGAGGGTACAACCTCTCAGACATGCCAGCACCACGTGCCAAAGATACCGGGAGCACCTGCCCAGCACGCTGGAGCCACCTGCTCGACTCGCTGGAACCAACTGCCTGACACGCCAAAATCACGTGCCAGCTATGCCAGAACCACTTGGCGGACCCTCCGGAACCACCAGCCGGGCACGCCAAAATCACCTGCTGGCTACGCCAGAACTGCTTGGCGGACACTCTGGAATCACCTGCCGGTCATGCCGGAACCACCTCTCAAACGTTCCAGAACCACATGCTGGAAAGGCTGGAACCAGTCCCAGACAGACCGGAACCACCTGCCGAGCACGCCGGGACGAAATGCTCGACTCACCGGACCAACCTGCCGGACATGCTAAAATCACCTGCTGGGTATGCCAAAGCCACTTGGCGGACAATGCAGAATCACCTGCCGGGCATGCTGGCACAAGCTCTGAGACGTGACAAACCACGTGCCGGAGATACTGGAAGCACCTGCCCAGCATGCCGGAACCACTTGCTTGACTAGCCAGAACCACCTGCCGGACACACCAAAATCCCCTGCCGGCTACGCCAGAACCACTTGCCGGACAAGCCGGAATCACTTGATGGGCATGCCGACATAATCTCTCAGACGTGCCAGAACCACGTGCCGGACACGCTGGAACAACTTCCCGGACAGACCAGAACCACCTGCCGGACCCACCTGAACCACCTGGCAAGCACGCCGGAACCACCTGCTCGACTCGCCAGAACCACCTGCTGGACACGGCTAAATCACCTCCCAGCTACAGCAGAACCACTTGCAGGACACTCCAGAATCACCTGCTGGGTATGCAGGCACTAGCTCTCAGATGTGCCACAAGCATGTGCCGGACACGCCGGAACCACCTCCATGACAGACCAGAACCACCTGCTGGACTCGCTGGAACCACCTGCTTGACTCGCCAGACTCACCTCTCGGAACCAGCTGCCAGACATGCCAAAATCACCTGCCGGCTTCACCAGAACCACATGCCGGACACTCCAGAATCACCTGCCAGGCAGGCCAGAACCACCTCTCAGATGTGCCAGGACCACATGCCGGATACAATGAAACCACCTGCTGAGCACGCTGGACTCACCTGTTCGCCTCACCACAACCACCTGCCGGACACGCCAAAATGATCTACCCCCTATGCCAGAACCACTTGCCTGACACTCCGGAATCAAATACCTGGCATGGCGGAAGCACCTCTCAGACGTGCCAGAACCATGTGCAGGAGATGCGGGAAGCACCTGCCGAGCTCGCCGAAACCACCTGCTCGACTCGCCGGAACCACCTGCCAGACATGCCAAAATCACCTGCCGGCTACGCCGGAACCACTATGTGCACAATCTGGAATCACCTGCCGGGCATGCCAGAACCACCTCTCAAACATGCCAGAACCACGTGCCGGATACCCCAGAATCACCTCCTGGACAGACCGGAACCACCTGCCAGACATGCCCCAACCACCTGCTCGACTCGCTGGAACAACAGCCGGACATGCAAAATCACCTACCATCTACTCCAGAACCACTTAGCGAACACTCCGGAATCACCTGCCGGGCATGCTGGAACCACCTCCCAGACGTGCCGGAACCACGTGCCGGACACGCCGGAACCACCTGTTCGACTCACCAGAATCACGTGCCGGACACGCCAAAATCACCTGCTGGTTACTCCAGAACCACTTTTCGGACACTCCGGAATCACCTGCTGGACATGCCGGAACCACCTCTCAGACGTGTCTAAACCACATGCTGGACACGCCAGAACACCTACCGGACAGAACGGAACCACCTGCCAGATCCGCCTGAAACACCTGCCGAGCACCCCAGAACCACCTGCTCGACTCGCCAGAACCACCTGCTGGACATGGCTAAATCACCTCCCAGCTACAGCAGAACCACTTGCAGGACACTCCAGAATCACCTGCTGGGTATGCAGGCACAAGCTCTCAGACGTGCCAGAAGCACGTGCCGTGCACACTGGAACCACCTCCCGGACAGACCAGAAACACCTTCCGGACACGCCGGAACCACCTGCTCGTCTTGCCAGACACACCTGCCGGACATGCCAAAATCACCTGCCGGCTATGCCAGAACCACTTGGCGGACACTCCGGAATCACCTGCCCTGCATGCCGGAACCACCTCTCAAACGTTCCAGAACCACGTGCTGGAAATGCTGGAACCAGTCCCGGACAGACAGGAACCACCTGCCGAGCACTCTGGAAGCACCGGCTGAGCACGCCGGAGCCACCTGCTTGATTCACTGGAACCACCTTCCAGACATGCCAAAATCACCTGCCAGCTATGCCAGAACCAAGTGGCGGACAGTCCGGAATCACCTGCTGGGGATGCTGGATCCATGTCTCAGATGTGCCAGAACCACGTGCCGGACACGCCGGAACCACAACCCATACAGACTGGAACCAAATGCCAGAGACGCCTGAACCACCTGCTGGCTAGGTCAGAAGCACTTGGCTGACACTCCGGAACACCTGCCGGGCAGCCGGAACCAGCTTTGGAACGTTCCTGAAACACGTGCCTGACACGCCGGAACCACCTCCCGGACATACTGGAACCACCTGCCTGACACGCCTGAACCACCTGCCAGCTAGGCCAGAACCACTTGGTGGACACTCCAGAATCACCTGCCAGGCATGCCAGTACGACCTCTCAGACGTGCCAGAACCATGTGCTGGAAATGCCGGAACCACCTCCCATACAGACCGGAAACACATGCCAGACATGCCTGAAACACCTGCCAAGCACACCAGAACCACCTCCTTGACTCGCAGGACCCACCTGCCGAAAACGCCAAAATCACCTGCCGGCTACGTCAGAAGCACTTGCCGGACGCTGCGGAATCACCTGCCTGGCACACCGGAAACACCTGTCACACTTGCCAGAACCACATGCTGGAGATGCCGGAAGCACCTGCCGACCTCGCGAAACCACCTGCTGGAGTTGCCGGAACCACCTGCCGGACACGCCAAAATCATCTGTTGGCAACACCAGAACCACTTACCGGACGCTCCGGATTCACCTGCCCGGCATGCCGGCACACCCTCTCAGACATGCCACAAGCACGTGCCGGACAAGCCGGATCCACCTCCATGACAGACTGGAACCACCTGCTGGACTCGCTGGAACCACCTGCTTGACTCGCCAGACTCACCTGTCGGAACCAGCTGCTGGACACGCCAAAATCACCTGCCGGCTTCACCAGAACCACATGCCGGACACTCCGGAATCACCTGCCAGGCAGGCTGGAACCACCTCTCAGATGTGCCAGGACCACATACCGGATACAATGAAACCACCTGCTGAGCATGCTGGACCCACCTGCTCGCCTCACCACAACCACCTGCCGGACACGCCAAAATCATCTACCCCCTATGCCAGAACCACTTACCTGACACTCCGGAATCAAATACCTGGCATGGCGGAAGCACCTCTCAGACGTGCCAGAACCATGTGCAGGAGATGCAGGAAGCACCTGCCGAGCTCGCCGAAACCACCTGCTCGACTCGCCAGAACCACCTGCCAGACATGCCAAAATCACCTGCCAGCTACGCCGGAACCACTATGTGCACAATCTGGAATCACCTGCCGGGCATGCCAGAACCACCTCTCAAACATGCCAGAACCACGTGCCGGACACCCCAGAACCACCTCCTGGACAGACCGGAACCACCTGCCAGACATGCCCCAACCACCTGCTCGACTTGCCGGAACAACAGCCGGACATGCAAAATCACCTACCGTCTATGCCAGAACCACTTGGCGAACACTCTGGAATCACCTGCCGTGCATGCTGGAACCACCTCCCAGACGTGCCGGAACCACGTGCCGGACACGCCGGAACCACCTGTTCGACTCACCAGAATCACGTGCCGGACACGCCAAAATCACCTGCCGGTTACTCCAGAACCACTTTTCGGACACTCCGGAATCACCTGCTGGGCATGCCGGAACCACCTCTCAGACGTGCCTGAACCACATGCCGGACATGCCGGAACACCTACCGGACAGAATGGAACCACCTGCCAGATCCGCCTGAAACACCTGCTGAGCACGCCGGAACCACTTGCTCGACTCGCCTGAGGGACCTGCCAGACAATCCAAAATCACCTGCCGGCTACGCCAGAACCACTTTTCGGACACTCCGGAATCACCTGCCAGGCAGGCCGGAACCACCTCTGAGACGTGCCACGACTGTGTTCCGGACTCGCCAGAACCACCTCCCGAACTAACCGGAACCACCTGCTCGACTTGACGGAACCACATGCCGGATATGCCAAAATCAGCTGCCGGCTATGCCAGAACCACTTGGTCGACACTCCGGAATCACCTTCTGGGCATACTGGGACCACGTCTCAGACGTGCCAGAACCACATGCTGGACATGCCAGAACCACCTCCTGGACAGACCGGAAGCACGTGTCAGACACGCCTGAACCACCTGATGAGCACCCCGGAACCACCTGCTGGACATGCCAAAATCACCATCCGGCTACGCCACAACCTCCTGGCAGACACTCCGGAACCACGTCCCGGACAGACCAGAACCAGCTGCCGGACACGCCTGAACCACCTGCCGAGCACATTGGAATCACCTGCTCGACCCGCCAGTACCACATGCCAGACACACCAAAATCACCTGCTGGCTATGCCAAAACTACTTGGCAGACACTCGTAAATAACCTGTCAGGCATGCCTGAACCACCTCTCAGATGTGCCAGAGCCATGTGACAGTGACGCCGGAAGCATCTGTCGAGCACGCCGGAATCACGTGCTCGATTCACCAGAACCACCTGCTCGACTCGCTGGAACCACCTTCTGGATATGCCAAAATCTCCTGCCCGGTATGGCAGAACCACGTGGCGGACAGTCCGGAATCACCTGCAGGGCATGCTGGAACCACCTCTCAGACGTACCAGAACAACGTGCCGGACAGGCCGAAACCACCTCCTGGACAAACCGGAACCACCTGTCGGACATGCCGGAACCAGCAGCCGAGCACACTGAAACCACCTGCTCAACTCGACAGAACCACCTGCCGGACACGCTTGAACCACCTGCCGGCTACGCCTGAACCACTTGGTGGACACTCCGGAATCTCCTGCCGAGCATCCCAGAACCACCTCTCAGATGTGCCAGAACCACGTGCCAGACACACTGGAACCACCTGCTGAGCACGCCGGACCCACCGGCTCGCCTCGCCACAACCACCTGCCGGACAAGCCAAAATCACCTGCCAAGCATGCCGGAACCACCTGCTTGACTCGCCGGAACCACATGCCGGATACGCCAAAATCACCTGCCGGCTATGCCAGAACCACTTGGCTGACACTCTGGAATCACCTGTCGGGCATGCTGCAACCACGTCTCAGACGTGCCAGAACCACGTGCCGGACATGCCGGAACCAACAGCAGGACAGACCAGAACCACCTGCAGGACACGCCTGGACAATGTGCCGAGCACTCCGGAACTACCTGCTCGACTCGCTGGAACCACCTGCCACACACGTCAAAATCACCTGCCGGCTATGCCAGAACCATTTGTCCGACACTCGGGAATCACCTGCCGGGCATGCTGGAACCACGTCTCAGATGTGCCAGAACCGCATGCCAAACATGCCGGAACCTCCTCCTGGACAGACTGGAACCACCTGCCGGACACGCCTCAACCACCTGCCGAGCACCCTGGAACCACCTGCTTAGCTCACCCGAAACACCTGCCAGACACGCAAAAATCACCTGCCAGCTACCCCAGAACCTCGTGGCGGGCACTCAGGAATCACCTGCCGAGCATGCTTGAACCACCTGTCAGACGTGCCAGAAACACGTGCCGGACACGCCAGAACCCACTGCTGAGCACGCCGGACCCACCTGCTCAACTCGTCGGAACCACCTGCCAGAGCTGCCAAAATCACCTGCCGGCTACGCCGGAACCAATTGTCGGACACTCCGGAATCACCTGCCGGGCATGCCTGCATCACCTCTCGAACGTGCCAGAAACACGTGCAGTACATGCAGGAACCACCTGCCAGACAGACCGGAAACACATGCCGGACACGCCATAACCACCTGCCGAACATGCTGGAACCACCTGCTCGACTCTGCGGAAACACCTGCCGAACATGCCAAAATCACCTGCTGGCTATGCCAGAACCACATGGCGGACAGTCTGGAAAGACATGCCGGGCATGCCGGAACCACCTATCAGACATGCCAGAACCACATGCCAGACTCGGCAGAAGCACCTTCCAAGCATGCCGGAAGCACTTCCTTGACTCGCTGGAACCACCGGTGGGTCACACCAAAATCACCTGCCAGCTACGCCAGAACCACTTGGTGGACACTCCGGAATTACCTGCCGAGCATGCCGGAATGACCTGCTCGACTCGCCAGAACCACGTGCCGGGCATGACACAAACACCTGCCGGCTATGCCAGAACAACTTGCAGGACACTCCAGAATCACCTGACGGGCATGCATGATCCACCTCTCTGATGTACCAGAAACACATGCTGGACACCCCAGAACCACCTCCCGCACAGACCGGAACCACCTGCCGAGCACTCCGGAAACAACTGCTCGACTCACTGGACTCTCCTGCCGAACACAGCAAAATCGCCTGCCGGCTACTCCAGAACCTCTGGGTGGACACTCCAAAATCACCTGCCAGGCATGCCAGAACCACCTCTCAGACGTGCCACAACCACGTGCTGGACATGACGGAACCACCTCCTGGACAGAACGGAACCACCTGCCAGACATGCCTGAACCACCTGCCGAGCATGCTGGAACCACATCCTCCGCTTGCCGGAACCACCTGCTGTACACACCTGAACCACGTGCCGAGCACGCCGGAACCACCAGCTCAACTCGCCGGAACCTCCTGCAGGACACAGCAAAATCACCTGCCGGCTACGCCAGAATCACTTGGGGGACACTCCGGAATCACCTGTCTGGCATGACAGAACCCCCTTCAGATGTGCCAGAACCACGTGAAGGACACGCCAGAACCACCTCACAGACTGAACGGAACAACCTGACGGACAAGCCGAAATCACCTGAAGGCCACGCCAGAACCACTTGGCGGAATCTCCAGAATCACCTGTCGGGCATGCCAAACCCACCTCTCAGACGTGCCAGAAACACGTGACGGACACCTGGCACCACCTCTCATACAGACCGGAACCACCTGCCGAGCAGGGGGGAACCACCTGCTCGACTTGCCGGATCCACCTGTCGGATGCCAAAATCACCTGCCGGCTATGCCAGAACCGCTTGGCATACACTCCGGAATCACTTGCTGGGCATGCCGGAACCACCCTTCAGATGTGCCAGGACCACGTGCCAGACACACCGGAACCACCTGCTGAGCACACCGGACTCACCTACTCGCCTCGCTACAACCACCTGCCGGACACGTCAAAATCACCTGTCAGTTAACCCAGAACCACTTGGCCGACACTCCGGAATCACCAGCCGGGCATGCCGGAACCACCTCTCAGATGTGCCAGAAACACTTGCCAAAAACGCTGGAACCACCTCCCCTACAGACTGGAACCACCTGCCAGACACGCCTGAACCACCTGCCGTCCAGGCTAGAACCACTTGGCGGACACTCCGGAATCACCTGCCAGGCATGCCAGAACCACCTCTCAGACATGCCTGAAACACGTGCCGGACACTCTGGATCCACCTCCTGGACTAACTGAACCACCTGCCGGACCTGCCTGAACCAACTGCCGAGCACACCAGAATCACCTGCTCAACTAGCCGGAACCATCTGCTGGACTCTCCTCAACCACCTGCCGGCTACGCCAGAACTACTTGGCGTACACTGAGGAATCACCTGCCGAGCATCCCAGAACCACCTGTCAGACGAGCCAGAACCACGTGACGGACACGCCGGAACCACCTGCTGAGCACACCACAGCCACCTACTTGCCTCGCCATAACCACCTGCCGGACACGCGAAAATCACCTGTGGGATACGCCAGAACCTCTTGTTGGACACTCTGGATTCACCTGTTGGGCATCACAGAGCCACCTCTCAGATGTGCCACAACCACGTGCTGGACACGTCAGAACCACCTCCTGGACTGACCAGAACAACCTGCCGGACACGCATGAACCACCTGCCAAGCACGCCAGAACCACCTGCTCTACTCGCAGGAATCACCTGTCGGACACGCCAAAATCACCTTCTGGCTACGCCAGAACCACTTGGCGGACACTCTGGAATCACCTGCCGGGCATGCTGGAACCCCCTCTCAAACATGCCAGAAACATGTGTCGGAAATGCCGGAACGACCTCCAGACAGTCCGGAACCAACCACCAGACATGCCTGAACCACCTGCCGAGCACGCCTGAATCACTGGCTCAATTTGCCTGGTCCACTTGCCGGACACACCAAAATCACCTTCTGGCTATGCCAGAACCACTTGGCAGACACTCCGGAATCACCTGCCGGGCATGCCGGAACCATCTCTCAAATGTGCCAGAACCACATGCCGGACACATCAGAACCACCGCATGGACAGACCGGAACCACCTGGCGGACACGCATTAACCACCTGTCGAGCACACCAGAAGCACTTGCTGTGCTGGCCGGAACCACCTGCCATACATGCCAAAATCACCTGCCGGCTACGCCAGAACCACTTGGCAGACACTCAGGAATCACCTGTCGGGCATGCCGGAACCATGTCTCAGACGTGCCAGAAGCACGTGCCGGACACACCAGAACCACCTCCCAGACAGACCGGAACCACCTGCCGGACACGCCGGAAGCATCTGCTCAACTCACAGGAGCCACCTGCCGGACACACGAAAATCACCTGCCGGCAATGCCAGAACGTCTTGCCAGAGACTCCGGAATCACCTGCCGGGCATGCCGAAACAACCTCTCAGGCATTCCAGAACCACCTGCCGGACTTGCCAGAACCATCTAGAGGACAGACAGAAACCACCTGCCAGACACACCTGAACCTCCTGTCAAGCATGCTGGAACCACCTGCTCGACTAGCTGGACCCACCTGCCGGACATGACAAAATCACCTGCCGGCTACGCCAGAACCACTTGCCGGACACTCCGGAATCACCGGCCGGGCATGCCGGCACAACCTCTCAGACATGCCAGAAGCATGTGCTGGACACGCCGGAACCACCCGCCAAGCATGCCAGAACTGCCTGCTCCACTCGCAGGAGCCACCTGCCATAGAGGTCAAAATAACCTGCGGGCTATGCCAGAACCACTTGCTGGAAACTCCAGAATCACCTGCCAGGCATGCCGGAACCACCTCTCAGACGTGCCAGAACCATGTGCCGGAGAGGCCGGAAGCACCTGCCGAGCTCGCCAGAAACCACCTGCTCGACTCGCCGGAACCACCTGCCGGACACGCCCAAATCACCTGCTGGCTACGCCATAACCCCTTGCCAGACACTCCGTAATCACCTGCCGGGCATGCCGGAACCAAGTCTCACACGTGCCAGAACCATCTGCTGGACACGCCGGAACCACCTCCCGTACAGACCGGAACCACATGCCGGACACGTCCCAACCACCTGCCGAGCACGCCATAACCACCTGCTCCACTCACAGGAACCACCTGCCATACATGCCAAAATAACCTGCCGGCTATGCCAGAACGACTTGGCAGACACTCTGGAATCACCTGCCGGGCATGCCGGAACCACCTCTCAGACGTGCCTGAAACACGTGCCAGACATGCCGGAAACACCTGGCGGACACGCATTAACCCAGACTGACCGAAACCACATGCCGAGCACAACGGAACCACCTGTTCGACTCGCTGGAACTACCTGCCGGACATGCCAAAATCACCTGTTGGCTACGCCAGAGCCACATGGCGGACAATCCAGAATCACCTGCCGGGCATGCAGGCACAACCTCTCAGACATGCCAAACCACGTGCCGGAGATGCCGGAAGCACCTGCCGAGCATGCCGGAACCACCTGATCGACTCCCCAGAACCACCTGCTAGACACGCCAAAATCACCTGCCAGCTACATCAGAACCACTTGCCGGACACTGCAGAATCACCTGCCGGGCATACCAGAAACACCTCTCACACGTGCCAGAACCACGTGCCGGAGACTCTGGAAGCACCTGCCGACCTCGCCGAAACCACCTGCTTGAGTCCACAGAACCACCTGTCAGACACGCCAAAATCATCTGTCGGCGACACCAGAACCACTTGCCGGACACTCCGGAATCACCTGCCCGGCATGCCGGCACAATCTCTCAGACGTGCCACAAGCACGTGCCGGACATGCCAGAACCACCTCCATGACAGACCAGAACCACCTGCTGGACTCCCGGGCCCACCTGTCGGACATGCCTAAATCACCTGCCAGCTACGCCAGAACCACTTGGCGGACTCTCTGGAATCACCCGCTGGGCATGCCGGAACCACCTCTCACATGTGCTAGAACCACGTGCCAGACATGCCGGAACCACCTGCCGGACAGAACAGAACCACCTGCCTTACCTGCCTGAACCACCTCCGAGCACGCTGGAACCACCAGCCAACATGCCAAAATCACCAGCCGGCTATGCCAGAACCACTTGCTGGAAACTCCGGAATCACCTGCCGGGCATGCCAGAACCACATCGCAGACGTGCCAGAACCGCGTGCCAGAGACGCCAGAAGCACCTGCTGAGCTCGCGGGAACCACCTGTTCGACTCGCCAGAAGCACCTGCCGGACAAGCGAAAATCACCCTCCAGCTACACCACAACCTCCTAGCGGACACTCCGGAACCACACCCTGGACAGACCGGAACCAGCTGCCAGACATGCCTGAACCACATGCCGAGCACATCAGAATCACCTGCTCGATTCGCCGGAACCACCTCCCGGACATGCCAATATCACCTGCCAGGTATGCCAGAACCACATGGTGGGCTGTCTGGGGTCAGCTGCTGGGAATTCCGGAACCACCTCTCAGACGTACCAGAACTATGTGCCGGACACGCCAGAACAACCTGCCGAGTATGCCGGAACCACCTGATCCACTCCCCAGAACCACCTGCCAGACATGCCAAAATCCACTGCCAGCTATGCCAGAACCACGTGGCGGACAGTCCGGAGTCACCAGCCGGGCATGCCGGAACCACCTCTCACATGTACCAGAACCACGTGCGAGACACTCAGGAACCACGTCCTGGACAGACTGGACCCACCTGCTGGACACGCCTGAACCCCCTGCTGAGCACGCTGGAACCACCTGCTCGATTCGCCGGAACCACCTACTTGACTCGCCGGAAGCACCTGCCGGACACACCCAAATCACCTACAGGCTACACCAGAACCACTTGGCAAACTCTCTGGAATGACCTGCCGGGCATGCCGGAATCCTCTCTCAGACGTGCCAGTACCATGTGCCAGACACGCCGGAACCACCTGCCTAGTATGCCAGAACCACCTGATCCACTCCCCAGAACCAACTGCCGGACACGCCAAAATCACCCGCTGGCTATGCCCGAACCACTTCGCGGACACTCTGGAATGACCTGCCGGGCATGCCACAACCACCTTTTAGATGTGCCAGAACCATGTGCTGGACACGCCGGAACCACCTACCGGACAGACCGGAAACACCTGCCGGACACGCCGGAACCACCTGCCGAGTACGCCAGAGTCGCCTGCTCGACTCGCTGGAACCACCTGCCGGACACGCCAAAATCACCTGCTGGCTATGCCAGAACCACGTGGCGGATAGTCCTGAATCACCTGCCGGGCATGCCGGAACCATGTCCTGGAGAGACTGGAACACCTGCCAGACACGCCTGAATCAACTGCTGGGCATGCCACAACCACCTCTCAGACATGCCAGAAACACGTGCCGGAGACACCGGAAGCACCAGCCAAGCACGCTGGAACCACCTGCTCAACTCTCCAGAACCACCTGTCGGACGCACCAAAATCACCTGCAGGCTACGCCAGAACCACTGGGAGGACTCTCCGGGATCACCGGCTGGGCATGCCGGAACCACCTCTCAGACATACCAGAACCATGTACTGGACACGCCGGAACCACCTACCGGACATCACGGAACCACCTGCCGGACACGCCGGAACCACCTGATCCACTCGCCGGAACCACCTGCCGGAAACACCAAAATCACCTGCCGGCTATGCCAGAAACACGTGGCGGACAGTCGGAAACACCTACCGGGCATGCCGGAACCGTGACCTGGACAGACTGGAACCACCTGCCGGACACGCCTGAACCACCTGCCGACCACGCTGGAAGCACCTGCTCGACTCGCCAGAACCACCAGCTGGACATGCCAAAATCACCTGCGGGCTATGCCAGAATCACTTGGCGGACACTCCAGAATCACCTGCAGGGCATGCCGGAACCACCTTTCAGACGCGCCAGAACCACATGCCGGAGATACCGGAAGCACCTGCCGAGCATGCCGGAACGACCTGATCCACTCCCCAGAACCGCCTTGCGGACAGGCCAAAATCACCTGCGGGCTACACCAGAACCACTTGGCGGAAACTCCGGAATCACCCGCCGGGCATGCAGGAACCACCTCTCAGATGTGTCAGAACAACATGCCGGACACGCCGGAAGCACCTACCGGACAGGCCAGAAACACCAACCGGACACGCCGGAACCACCAGCTGAGCATGCAGGAGCCATCTGCTCGAGTCGCCGGAACAACGTGCTGGACATGCCAAAATCACCTGCGGGCTATGCCAGAACCACTTGGCGGACACTCTGGAATCAATTGCCAGGCATGACGGAACCACCTCTCCGACGTGCCACAACCACATGCTGGACACGCTGGAAGCACATGCCGAGCACGGCGGAACCACCTGCTCGACTTGCCGGAACAACCTGTCGTACACCCCAAAATCACCTGATGGCTACGCCAGAACCACTTGGCGGACACTCCAGAATCAACTGTCGGGCATGCTGGAACCACCTCTCAGACACGTCAGAACCACGTGCCTGACATGCTGGAACCTCCTACTGGACAGACCGGAACCACATGCCGAAAACGCCAGAAACACCTGCTCGACTTGCCGGAACCACCTCGCAGACAGACCGGAACCACCTGCCCGAAACGCCTGAACCACCTGCCGAGCACACCGGAACCACCTGCTCAACTCGCTGGAACCACCAGCCTCACATGCCAAAATCACCTGCTGGCTACACCAGAACCACTTGCCGGACACTGTGGAATCACCTGCCGGGCATGCCGGAACCACCTCTCAGACGTGCTGGAAGCACGTGCCAGAGATGCCTGAAGCACCTGCGGAGCACGCCGGAACCACCTCCCGGACAGACAGGAATGACCTGCCCGACACCCTGGAAGCACCTGCCGAGCACTCCAGAGCCACCTGCTTGACCCACCAGAATCACCCGCTGGACACGCCAAAATCACCTGCCAGCTATGCCAGAACCACTTGGCGGAGAGTCCTGAATCACCTGCTGGGCATGCCGGAACCACCTCTCAGACGTACCAGAACAACGTGCCGGACACGCTGAAACCCCCTACAGGACAGACCAGAACCATATGCCGAGCATGCTGCAACCACCTGCTCGACTCGCCGGAACCACCTGCTGGACACACCAAGTTCACCTGCTGGCATGCCAGAACCACTTGTCGGACATTCCAGAATCACTTGCCGGGCATGCCAGAACCTCCTCTCAGACGTGCCACAACCACATGGTGGAGACGCCGGAAGCACATGCCGAGCACGCCAGAACCACCTGCTCGATTCGCCGGAACCACCTGCTGGACATGCCAAAATCAACTGCCAGAAATGCCAGAACCACTTGCTGGACACTCCGGAATCACCTGTCTGGCGTGCCTGAACCACCTCTCAGACGTGCCAGAACCACGTGCTGGACACGCCGGAACCACCTCCCGTACAGACCGGAACCACCTGCCGGACCCACCTGAACCACCTGCTGAGCACGCCGGAACCACCTCCTCGACTCGCTGAAACCACCTCCCAGACATGCCAATATCACCTGCCAGCTACACAAAACCACTTGCTGGACTGTGGAATCACCGGCCGGGCATGCCGGAACCACCTCTCAGACGTGCTAGAAGCACGTGCTGGAGACACCGGAAGCACCTGATGAGCAGGATGCATGTGTGGCAGACATGTTGCCACGCATGTGTGACATGCCGTTCAGGTGTGGCTCCCATGTGACTCACAGGTTGCTGAAACGTTGCTCCCGCATACTCAGTCATTCCCAACACGTGGCTCAAGCAAGGCTCAGCTGTGTTTCTTGTGTGGCTCCCATGTGGTTCATGTGCTGTTCAAGCTTGGATCATGTGTGTTTCACAGGTGGTTCAGATGTGCTTCAAGGGTGTCTTACATGTGGTTCATGCATGGCTCACACGTGGTTCAGGTATAATTCAGGAATGGCTCACGCACAAGTCATCTGGGTCACAAATGGTAGAGGACACTTTCACACGTGGTTCAGGCATAGCTCAGCCATGGCTCATACGTGACTCAGGCGTGCCACAGCACTGGCTCCCAAGTATCTGACACATGATTCAGGCCTTTGTCATGCTTGGCTCACACATGGCTCAGGAGTGGCTCATGCACGGCTGTGGTGTTGCTCAGGCATGGTTCACATGTGTTTGTGGCATGGTTGGCACGTGGTTCAGTCATGGCAGGCAAGTCGTGCCAGTATGGCTGACACGTGCTTCAAGTGAGGCTGACCTGTGTTTCAAGTGTGACTGGCACTTGGTGTGGCTCCTATGTGACTCACAGGTTGCTGAAACGTGGCTCCCGCCTACTCAGTCATGGCTTGCACGTGGCTCACGCATGGCTCAGCTGTGTTTCATGTGTGGCTCCATTGCGGGTCATGTGCAATTCAAGCATCGAACATGTGTGTTTCACTGGTGGTTTAGATGTGCTTCAAGGGTGTCTCACATGTGGTTCATGCATGGCTCACACATGGTTCAGGTGTAATTCAGGCGTTGCTCATACACGACTCTGGTGGGTCACAGATCGTAGAGGACAATTTCACCAGTGGTTCAGGCATAGCTCAGCCATGGCTCACACGTGATGTATGGGTGCCACAGCACTGGCTCCCACGTATCTGACACATGATTCAGGATTTTGCCATGCAGGGCTCACACATGGTTCATGTGTGGCACATGCACAGCTGTGGTACTGCTCAAGCGTGACTCACATGTGTTTGTGGCATGGTTGTCACGTGGTTCAGGCATGGCAGGCAAGTTGTGTCAGTGTGGCTGACACGTGCTTCTAGTGAGGCTGACCTGTGGTTCAAGTGTGACTGGCACTTGGTTCAGCATGGGCTGGAATGTGACATCGGCATGGCTGAGATGTGACTCAGGCGTGGCTCACATGTCATGCAGGCGTGGCTGACACATGACTCAGGTGAGGTGGCCATGTGACACAGGCGTGCGAGACATGTTCACCAGGTTGTGGTTCACACATGGCTCATGCATGGCCTTCATGTGGTTCAGGGGTGGCTGGTGCAGGGTTCACGCATTGGTGGCAGGTGGTTCAGGTGTGGCTGACATGTGACACAGGCATGTGTTAAACATGACCCTGGTGTGGCTCACACATGCCTCAGTCATGGCTGACACGTAACTCAGGCATACATAGCAGAGGATGCATGTGTGGCAGACATGTTGTCACGCGTGTGTGACATGCCATACAGGTGTGGCTCCCACGTGACTCACAGGTTGCTGAAACGTGGCTCCCGCATACTCAGTCATGCCAGGCACGGGGCTCAAGCAAGGAGAAGTTGTGTTTCATGTGTGGCTCCCATGTGGTTCATGGGCTGTTCAAGCATTGATCATGTGTGTTTCACAGGTGGTTCAGATGTGCTTCAAGGGTGTCACACATGTGGTTCATGCATGGCTCACACATGGTTCGGGTGTAATTCAGGCGTGGCTCAAGCACGAGTCCTCTGCGTCACAAATGGTAGAGGACACTTTCACACGTGGTTCAGGCATAGCTCAGCCATGGCTCACACGTGACGCAGGCGTGCCACAGCACTGGCTCTGATGTCGCTGACGCATGGTTCAGGCTTTTGTCACCCACGCCTCAAACATGGCTCAGGTGTTTCTCATGCACAGCTGTCTTGTAAAAGCCTGGCTCAATGTGTTTGTGGCATGCTTGGCACGTGGTTCTGGCATGGAAGGCAAGTTTTGCCAGTGTGGCTGAGACGTGCTTTGAGTGAGGTTGACCATGGTTCAAATGTGACTGGCACTTGGTTCAGGCCTGTCTGGTACGTGAATTGGTGCGGCTGAGCCTTGACACAGGCGTGGTTCACACGTTGTTCAGGCATGGCTGAAACATGACTCAGGTGAGGTGGAAAAGTGACACAGGCGTGCCTGACAAGTCACACAGGTGTGGTACACACATGGTTCATGCATGGCCTTGGTGTGGTTCAGGGGTGGCTGGGGCATGGTGTACGCATGGGTGGCAGGTGGTTCAGGCGTGGCTGAAATGTGACTCTGGCATGTGTGAAACAGGACTCCGGTGTGGCTGACACATGTGCCAGGCATGACTGACACGTGACTCAGGCATTCATCGCCCAGTATCCATTGTGACGGAAATGTGATCACGCAGGAGTCACATGCCGTACATGGGTGGCTCCCACAGGACTACAGGTTGCTGAAACGTGGCTCCCACATACTCAGTCATGGCTGCCACGTGGCTCATGCATGGCTCAGCTGTGTTTCACGGGTGGCTCCCCTGTGGTTCATGCGTGGAGCAAGCATGGAACATGTGTGTTTCACAGGTTGTTCAGATGGGGATCAAGGGTGTCTCCCATGTGGTTCCTGCATGGCTCACACATGGTTCGGGTGTAATTCAGGTGTGGATCTTAAACGACTCATCTGGGTCACATATGGTTGAGGACACTCTCACATGAGGTTCAGGCATAGCTCAGCCATCACTCACACGTGACGCAGGCATGCAGCAGAACTGGCTCCCAGGTGGCTGACACATGATACAGGCTTTGGTCATGCATGGCTCACACATGGTTCAGGTATGGCTCATGCATGTCTGTGGTGTTGGTCAGACGTTGCTCACATGTGTTTTTGGCATGGGTGGCTTGTGGTTCAGGCATGGCAGGCAAGTTGTGCCAGTGTGGCTGACACGTGCTTCAAGTGAGGCTGACCTGTGGTTCAAGAGTGACTGGCACTTGGTTCAGGCCTGGCTGGCACGTGACTTGGCGCAGGTGAGCCTTGACACAGGCGTGGTTCATATGTTGTTCAGGCGTGGCTGACTCGTGAGTCAGGTGAGTGGGAAATGTGAAACTGGCATGTCTGACACGTCAAGCAGGTGTGGTTCACAAATGGTCATGCATGGCCTTTGTGTGGTTCAGGGGTGGCTGGTGCATGGTGCACGCATGGGTGGCAGGTTGTTCAGGCATGGCTGAAATGTGACTCTGGCATGTGTGAAACAGGACTCCGGTGTGGCTGACACATGTGTCAGGCATGGCTGACACGTGACTCATTCATCGCCCAATATCCATGTGTGACGGTAATGTGATCGCATGGGTGTCACATGCTGTACATGGCTGGCTCCCACGGGACTACAGGTTGCTGAAACTTGGCTCCCACATACTCATTCATGGCTGCCACGTGGCTCACGCATGCCTGAACTGTGTTTTATGGGTGGCTCCACTGTGGGTCATGCGTGGTTGTAGCATGGACCATGTGTTTTTCACAGGTTGTTCAGATGTGGTTCAAGGGTGTCTCCCATGTGGTTCCTGCATGGCTCACACATGGTTTGGGTGTAATTCAGGCGTGGATCTCACACGACTCCTCTGGGTCTCATATGGTTGAGGACACTCTCACATGTGGTTCGGGCATAGCACAGCCATGGCACACATGTGATGCAGGCGTGCCACAGAGCTGGCTCCCATGTGGCTGACACATGATACAGGCTGTGGTCATGCATGGCTCGCACATGGTTCAGGTGTGGCTCATGCATGTCAGTGGTTTTGGTCAGGTGTGGCTCACATGTGTTTGTGGCATGGGTGTCACGTGGTTCAGGCATGGCAGGCAAGTTGTGCCAGAGTGGCTGACATGTGCTTCAAGTGAGGCTAACCCGTGGTTCCAATGTGACTGGCACTTGGTTCAGTCCTCGCTGGCACGTGACTGGGTGCAACTGAGCCTAGACACAGGCGTTGTTAACACGTTGTTCAGGCGAGGCTGACACATCACTCAGTTAAGCTGGAAACCTGACACAGGCCTGCCTCATTCATCACGTAGATGTGGTTCACATGGTTCATGCATGGCCTTCGTGTGGTCCAGGTGTGGCTGGTGCACCGTGCACGAGTGGGTGACAGGTGGTTCATGCGTGGCTGAAATGTGACTCCAGCATGTGTGAAACAGGACTCCGGTGTGACTGACACATCTGTCAGGTATGGCTGACACGTGACTCATGCATTCATCGCCCATATCAATGTCTGACGGAAAGGTGATCATGCAGGTGACACATGCCGCACATTGGAGGCTATCACGTGAAGTACAGGTTGCTGAAACGTGGCTCCCACATACTCAGTCATGGCTTCCACGTGGCTCATGCATGGCTCAGCTGTGTTTCATGTGTGGCTCCTCTGTGGTTCATGAGTGGTTCACCCATGGAACAGGTGTGCTTCACAGGTTCTTCAGTTGTGTTTCATGGGTGTCTCACATGTGGTTGCTGAATGGCTCACACATCGTTCAGGTGTAATTCAGGCGTGGAACTCACACAACTCGTCTGGGTCACATATGGTTGAGGACACACTCATGCATGCTTCAGGCATAGCTCAGGCATGGCTGAACGTGATTCAGACGAGAGACAGAACTGGCTCCCATGTGGCTGACACATGATACAGGCTTTGGTCACGCATGGCTCACACATGGTTCAGGTGTGGCTCATGCATGTCTGTGGTGTTGGTCAGGCGTGGCTCACATGTGTTTTTGGCATGGGTGGCACGTGCTTCAGGACTGGCAGGCAAGTTGTGCCAGTGTGGCTGACACGTGCTTCATGTGAGGCTGACCTGTGGTTCAAGTGTGACTGGCATGGGACTTGGCGCAGCTGAGCCTTGACATAGGCGTGGTTCACATGTTGTTCAGGCATGGCTGAAACATGACTCAGGTGAGGTGGAAACGTGACACAGGTGTGCCTGACACGTCACACAGGTGTTTTACACACATGGTTCATGCATGGCATTCGTGTGTTTCAGGGGTGGCTGGTGCATGGTGTACGCATGTGTGGCATGTGGTTCAGGCGTGTCTGAAATGTGACTCCAGCATGTGTGAAACAGGAAGCCAGTGTGGCTGACACATGTGTCAGGCATTGCTGACCCGTGACTCAGGCATTCATCGCCCAGTAACCATGTGTGTCAGAAATGTGATCACGCAGGAGTCACATGCCGTACATGGGTGGCTCCCACATGACTACAAATTGCTGAAATCTGACTGCCACATAGTCTGTCATCGCTGCCATGAGGCTCATGCATGGCTCAGCTGTGTTTCATGGGTGGCTCCCCTGTAGTTCATGCGTTGTTCAAGCATGGAACATGTGTGTTTCACAGGTTCTTCAGATGTGGTTCAATGGTGTCTCCCATGTGGATCATGCATGGCTCACACATGGTTCGGGTGTAATTCAGGCGTGGATCTCACATGACTGGTCTGGGTCTAATATGGTTGAGGACACCCTCACACGTACTTCAGGCATAGCTCAGCCATGGCTGAACGTGATGCACATAAGCCACAGAACTGGCTCCCATGTGGCTGACACATGATACAGGCTTTGGTCACGCAGGGACCACACATGGTTCCGGTGTGGCTCATGCATGTCTGTGGTGTTGTTCAGGCATGGCTCACATGTGTTTTTGGCATGGGCGGCAAGTGGTTCAAGCATGGCAGGCAAGTTGTGCCAGTGTGTCTGACATGTGCTTCAAGTGAGGCTGACCTGCGGTTCAAGTGTGATTGGCACTTGGTTCAGGCCTCGCTGGCACGTGACTTGATGTGGCTGAGCCTTGACACAGATGTGGTTCACACGTTGTTCAGGCGTGGCTGACACATAACTCAGATGAGGTGGAAATGTGACACAGGCGTGCCTGACACGTCACACAGGTGTGGTTCACACATGGTTCATGCGTGGCCTTCGTGTGGTTCAGGGGTGGCTGGTGCATGGTGCACGCACGGGTGGCAGGTGGTTCAGGCGTGGCTGAAATGTGACTCCAGCATGCATGAAACAGG
The DNA here is from genome assembly GCF_037783145.1 of Equus przewalskii. NCBI lineage: Eukaryota > Metazoa > Chordata > Mammalia > Perissodactyla > Equidae > Equus > Equus przewalskii. The sequence goes on from NC_091859.1 coordinate 181,181, forward strand.
ACTCCGGTGTGGCTGACACATGTGTCAGGCATGGCTGACACGAGACTCAGGCATTCATCGCCCGTTAGCCATATATTACGGAAAGGTGATCACGCAGGAGTCACATGTCGTACATGGGTGGCTCCCACGGGAATACAGGTTGCTGAAACGTGGCTCCCACATACTCAGTCATGGCTGACACATGGCTCACGCATGGCTCAGCTGTGTCTCCTGGGTGGCTCCCCTGTGGTTCATGCGTGGTCCAAGCATGGAACCTCTGTGTTTCACAGGTTCTTCAGATATGGTTCAAGGGTGTCTCCCATGTGCTTCCTGCATGGCTCACACATGGTTCGGGTGTAATTCAGGCGTGGATCACACACGACTCTTCTGGGTAACATATGTTTGGGGACACTCTCACACGTGCTTCAGGCATAGCTCAGTCATGGCTCACACGTGACGCAGGCATGCCACAGAACTGGCTCCCATGTGGCTGACACATGATACAGGCTTTGGTCTCTCATGGCTCACACATGGTTCAGGTGTGGCTCATGCATGTCTGTGGTGTTGGTCTGGCGTGGCTCACATGTGTTTTTGGCATAGGTGGCACATGGTTCAGGAATGACAGGCTAGTTGTGCCAGTGTGGCTGACACGTGCTTCAAGTGAGGCTGACCTGTGGTTCAAGTGTGACTGGCACTTGGTTCAGGCCTGGCTGGCACGTGACTTGGTGCGGCTGAGCCTTGACACAGGCGTGCCTTACACATTTGTCAGGCCTGTGTGACACGTGACTCAGGTGAGGTGGAAACGTGACACAGGCGTGCCTGACATGTCATGCTGGTGTGGTTCAGACATGGTCATGCATGGCCTTCTTGTGGTTCATGGGTGGCTGGTGCATGGTGCACGCATGTGTGGCATGTGGTTCAGGCGTCTCTGAAATGTGACTCCGGCATGTGTGAAACAGGACGCCGGTGTGGCTGACACATGTGTCAGACATGGCTGACACGTGACTCAGGCATTCATCACCCAGTAACCATGTGTGACAGAAATGTGATCACACAGGAGTCACATGCCGTACATGGGTGGCTCCCACATGACTACAAGTTGCTGAAATCTGGCTGCCACATAGTCATTCATTGCTGCCATAAGGCTCACGCATGGCTCAGCTGTGTTTCATGGGTGCTCCCCTGTAGTTCATGCTTTGTTCAAGCATGGAACATGTGTGTTTCACAGGTTCTTCAGATGTGGTTCAATGGTGTCTCCCATGTGGTTCCTGCATGGCTCACACATGGTTCGGGTGTAATTCAGGCGTGGATCTCACATGACTCAGCTCAGTCACAAATATTTGAGGACACACTCACACGTGCTTCAGGCATAGCTCAGGTATGGCTGAACGTGATTCAGACGAGAGACAGCACTGGCTCCCATGTGGCTGACACATGATACAGGCTTTGGTCACACATGGCTCACACATTTTTCAGGTGTGGATCCTGCATGTCTGTGGTGTTGGTCAGGCATGGCTCACATGTGTTTTTGGCATGGGTGGCACGTGCTTCAGGCCTGGCAGGCAAGTTGTGCCAGTGTGGCTGTCACGTGCTTCAAGTGAGGCTGACCTGTGGTTCAAGTGTGACTGGCACGGGACTTGGCGAGGCTCAGCCTTGACATAGGCGTGGTTCACACATTGTTCAGGCATGGCTAACACATGACTCAGGTGAGGTGGAAACGTGACACAGGTGTGCCTGACACATCACGCAGGTGTTTTAACACATGGTTCATGCATGGCCTTCGTGTGGTTCAGGGGTGGATGGTGCATGGTGTACACATGGGTGGCAGATGGTTCAGGGGTCTGAAATTTGACTCTGGCATGGGTGAAATAGGACGTTGGTGTGGCTGACACATGTGTCAGGCATGGCTGACACGTGACTCAGGCATTCATCACCCAGTAACCATGTGTGTCGGAAATGTGATCACGCAGGAGTCACATGCCATACATGGGTGGCTCCCACATGACTACAAGTTGCTGAAATCTGGCAGCCACATAGTCAGTCATTGCTACCATGAGGCTCACGCATGGCTCAGCTGTGTTTCATGGGTGGCTCCCCTGTAGTTCATGCTTTGTTCAAGCATGGAACATGTGTGTTTCACAGGTTCTTCAGATGTGGTTCAACGGTGTCTCCCATGTGGATCATGCATGGCTCACACATGGTTCGGAAGTAATTCAGTCGTGGATCTCACATGACTGGTCTGGGTCTAATATGGTTGAGGACACCCTCACGTGTACTTCAGGCATAGCTCAGCCATGGCTGAATGTGATGCACGCAAGCCACAGAACTGGCTCCCATGTGGCTGACACATGATACAGGCTTTGGTCACGCAAGGCTCACACATGGTTCAGGTGTGGCTCATGCATGTCTGTGGTGTTGGTCAGGCGTGGCTCACAAGTGCTTTTGGCATGGGTGGGATGTGGTACAGGCATGGCAGGCAAGTTTTGCCAGTGTGCCTGACACATGCTTCAAGTGAGGCTGACCTGACGTTCAAGAGTGACTGGCACTTTGTTCAGGCCTCGCTGGCACGTGACTAAGCGGCTGAGTCTTGACACAGGCGTGGTTCACATGTTGTTCAGGAGTGGCTGACACATGACTCAGGTGAGGTGGAAACGAGACACAGGCGTGCCTGACACGTCACGCAGGTGTCGTTCACACATGGTTCATGCATGGCCTCCATGTGGTTCAGGGGTGGCTGGTGGATGATGTACGCATGGGTGGCAGGTGGTTCAGGCGTGGCTGAAATGTGACTCCAGCATGTGTGAAACAGGACTCCGGTGTGCCTGACACATGTGTCCAGCATGGCTGACACGTGACTCAGACATTCATCGCCCAGTATCCATGTGTGACGGAAATGTGATCACGCAGGTGTCACATGCCATACATAGGTGGCTCCCACGGGACTACAGGTTTCTGAAACATGGCTCCCACATACTCAGTCATGGCTGCCACGAGGCTCATGCAGGGCTCAGCTGTGTTTCATGTGTGGCTCCCTGTAGGTCATGCTTGTTCAAACATGGAACATGGGTGTTTCACAGGTTCTTCAGATGTGGTTCAAGGGTGTCTCCCATGTGGTTCCTGCATGGCTGACACATTTTTCAGGTGTAATTCAGGCGTGGATCTCACACGACTCGTCTGGGTCACATATGGTTGCGGACACTCTCACACGTGGTTCAGGCATAGCTCAGCCATGGCCCACACGTGACGCAGGCGTGCCACAGAGGTGGCTCCCATGTGGCTGACACATGATACAGGCTTTCATCACGCATGGCTCACACATGGTTCAGGTGTGGCTGATGCATGTCTCTGGTGTTGGTCAGCCATGGCTCACATTACTTTCTGGCATGTGTGGCACGTGCTTCATGCATGGCAGTCAAGTTGTGCCAATGTGGCTGACATGTGCTTCAAGAGAGGCTCACACGTGGTTCAAGTGTGACTGGCACTTGGTTCAGGCCTTTCTGGTACGTGACTTGGCACGACTCAGCCTTGACACAGGCGTTGTTCACACGTTGTTCAGGCATGGTTGACACATGACTCAGGTGAGGTGGAAACGAGACACAGGCATGCCTGACATGTTACGTAGGTGTGGTTCACACATGGCTCATGCATGGCCTTCGTGAGGTTCAGGGGTGGCTTGAGCATGATGCACGAATGGGTGGCAGATAGTTCAGGCATGGCTGAAATGTAACTCCGGCATGTGTAAACAAGACTCTGGTGTGGCTGACACATGTGTCAGGCATGGCTGACACGTGACTCAGGCATTCATCGCCCAGTATCCATGTGTGATGGAAATGTGGACACACAGGAGTCACATGCCGTACATGTCTGGCTCCCACGTAACTACAGATTGCTGAAACCTGGCTCCCACATACTCAGACATGGCTGCCACATGGCTCCCGCAGGGCTCAGCAGTGTTTCATGGGTTCCTCCCCTGTGGCTCATGCGTGGTTGAAGCATGGAACTTGTGTGTTTCACAGGTTCTTCAGATGTGGTTCAAGGGTGTCTCCCATGTGTTTCCTGACTGGCTCACACATGGTTCTGGTGTAATTCAGGCGTGGATCTCACACGACTCGTCTGGGTCACATATGGTTGAGGACACTCTCACACATGGGTCAGGCATAGCTAAGCAGTGGCCCACACTTGATGCAGGCGTGCCACATAACTGGCTCCCATGTGGCTGACACTTGATACAGGCTTTGGTCACGCATGGCTCACACATGGTTCAGGTGTGGCTCATGCATGTCTGTGGTGTTGGTGAGGCATGGCTCACATGTGTTTTTGTCATGGGTGGCTGGTGGTTAATGCATGGCAGGCAAGTTGTGCAGGTGTGGCTGACACGTGCTTCAAGTAATGCTGACCTGTGGTTCAAGTGTGACTGGCACTTGTTTCAGGCCTGGCTGGCACGTGACTTGGCACGACTGAGCCTTGACACAGGTGTGGTTCACACGTTGTTCAGGCATGGTTGACACATGACTCAGGTGAGGTGGAAACGAGACACAGGCATGCCTGACACGTTACGTAAGTGTGCTTCACACATGGCTCATGCATGGCCTTCGTGTGGTTCAGGGGTGACTGGTGCATGGTGCATGCATGGGTGGCAGGTGGTTCAGTCGTGGCTGAAAGGTGACTACGGCATGTGTGAAACAGGACTCCGGTGTGGCTGAAACATGTGTCAGGCATGGCTGACAAGTGACTCAGGCATTCATCGCCCTTTATCCATGTGTGACGGAAATGTGATCACGCAGGAGTCACATGCCATACATGGGTGGCTCCCACGGGACTACAGGCTTCTGAACCGTGCCTCCCACATACTCAGTTATGGCTGCCACGTGGCTCATGCATGGCTCAGCTGTGTTTCATGTGTGGATCCCCTGTGCTTCATGTGCGGTTCAAACATGGAGCATGTGTGTTTCACAGTTCTTCAGATGTGGTTCAAGGGTGTCTCCCATGTGGTTGCTGCATGGCTCACACATGGTTCGGGTGTAATTCATTCGTGGATCTCCGACGACTCGTCTGGGTCACATATGGTTGAGGACACTCTCACACGTGGTTCAGGCATAGCTCAGCCATGGCTCTCATGTGACGCAGGTGTGCAACAGAACTGGCTCCAATGTGGCTGACACATGATACAGCCTTTCATCACGAATGGCTCACACATGGCTCAGGTGTGGCTCATGCATGTCTGTGGTGTTCCTAAGGCGTGGCTCACATGTGATTTTGGCATGGGTGGCACGTGGTTCAGGCATGGCATACAAGATGTGCCAGTTCGGCTGACACGTGCTTCAAGTGAGGCTGACATGTGGTTCAAGTGTGACTGTATCCATGTGTGAAGGAAATGTGATCATGCAGGTGTCACATGCCGTACATGGGTGGCACCACGTGACTACAGGTTGCTGAAATCTGGATCCCACATACTCAGTCATGGCTTATTGGTGGTTCTCACATGACTCAGCTTTGTTGAATGTGTGGTTCCCCTGTTGTTCATGCATGGGTCTAACAAGGAATATGTGTGTTTCCCAGCTTCTTCAGATGTGGTTCATCGGTGTATCACATGTGGTTCCTGCATGGCTCACACGTGATTCGGGTGTAATTCAGGCATGGATCTCTCATGACTCATCTGGGTTACATATGGTTGAGGACACTCTCACACGTGGTCAGGCACAGCTCAGCCATGGCTCACAAGTCATGCACGTGTGCCACAGAACTGGGTCCCTTGTGGCTGCTATATGATACTGGCTTTCATCAGGCATGGCTCACACATGGTTCAGGTGTGGCTCATGCATGTCTGTGGTGTTCCTCAGGCATGGCTCACATGTGTTTTTGGCATGGGTGGCATGTGGCTCAGGCATGGCAGGCAAGCTGTGCCAGTGTGGCTGACACCAGATTCAAGTGAGGCTGACCTGTGGTTCAAGTGTGACTGTATCCATGTGTCATGGAAATGTGATAAAGCAGGAGTCACGTGCCGTACATGGATGGCTCCCAAGTGACTACAGGTTGCTGAAACCCGGCTCCCACATACTCAGTCACATTGCTCACGCATGGCTGTCACGTTGTTCACGCATGGCTCAGCTGTGTTTCATCAGCGGCTCCCCTGTGGTTCATGCGTGGTTCAAGCATGGAGCATGTGTGTTTCCCAGGTTCTTCAGATGTGATTCAAGGGTGTCTCCAATGTGGTTCCTGCATGGCTAACAGATGGTTCAGGTGTAATTCAGGCGTGGATCTCACACGACTCATCTGGGTCACATATGGTTGCGGACACTCTAACACGTGGTTCAGGCATACCTCAGCCGTGGCTCACACGTGATGCAGGCGTGCCACACAACAGGCTCCCATTTGGCTGACACATGATACAGGCTTTGGTCAAGCATGGCTCACACATGGATCAGGTGTGGCTCATGCATGTCTGTGGTGTTGGTCAGGCGTGGCTCACATGAGTTTTTGGCATGGGTGGCACGTGGTTCAGGCATGGCAGGCAAGTTGTGCCAGTGTGGCTGACACGTGCTTCAAGTGAGGCTGACCTGTGGTTCAAGTGTGACTGGCACTTGGTTCAGGCCTGGCTGGCACGTGCCTTGGTGCGGCTGAGCCTTGACACAGGCTTGGTTCACAGGTTGTTCAGGCGTGGCTGACACATGACTCAGGTGAGGTGGAAACGTGACACAGGCGTGCGTTACACGTCACACAGGTGTGGATCTCACATGGTTCATGCAGGGCCTTCGTGTGGTTCAGTGCTGGCTGGTGCATGGTGCACACATGGGTGGCAGGTGGTTCAGGCGTGGCTGAAATGTGACGCCAGCATGTGTGAAACAGGACTCCGGTGTGGGTGACACATCCGACAGGCATGGCTGAAACGTGACTCAGGAATTCATTGCCCAGTAGCCATGTGTGATGGAAATGTGATCACGCAGGAGTCACATGCGATACATGGGTGGCTCCCACGGGACTACAGGTTGCTGAAACGTGGCTCCCACATACTCAGTCATGGCTGCCACGTGGCTACGCATGACTCAGCTGTGTCTCATAGGTGGCTCCCCTGTGGTTCATGCGTGCTTCAAGCATGGAAGAGGTGTGTTTCACAGGTTCTTCAAATGTGGTTCAAGGGTGTCTCCCATGTGCTTCCTGCATGGCTCACACATTTTTCAGGTGTAATTCAGGCGTGGATCTCACACGACTCGTCTGGGTCACATATGGTTGAGGACACCCTCACACGTGGTTCAGGCATAGCTCAGCCATGACTCACACGTGATGCAGTCATGCCACAGAACTGGCTCCCATGTGGCTGACACATGATACAGGCTTTGGTCACGCATGGCTCACACAAGGTTCAGTTGTGGCTCATGCATGTCTGTGGTATTGGTCAGGCGTGGCTCACATGAGTTTTGGCATGGGTGGCACGTGGTTCCATCATGGCAGGCAAGTTGTGCCAGTGTGGCTGACACGTGATTCAAGTGAGGCTGACCTGTGGTTCAAGAGTGACTGGCACTTAGTTCAGGCCTGGTTGGCACGTTATTGGCCCGGCTGAGCCTTGACTCAGGCGTGGTTCACACGTTGTTTAGGCGTGGCTTACACGTGACGCAGGTGAGGTGGAAACGTGACACAGTCGTGCCTAACATGTCACGCCGGTGTTGTTCACCCATGGTTCATGTATGGCCTTTGTGTGGTTGAGCGGTGGCTGGTGCATGGTGCACACATGGGTGGCAGGTGGTGCAGGCGTGGCTGAAATGTGACTCCGGCATGTGTGAAACAGGACTCTGGTGTGCCTGACACATGTGTCAGGCATGGCTGACACGTGACTCAGGCATTCATTGCCCAGTAGCCATGTGTGACGGAATGGTGATCATGCAGGAGTCACATGGCGTACATGGGAGGCTCCCACGGGACTTCATGTTGCTGTAACCTGGCTAGCACATACTCAGTCATGTATGCCACGTGGCTCACGCATGGCTCAGTTGTGTCTCATGGGTGGATCCCCTGTGGATCATGCGTGTTGCAAGCATGGATTATGTGTGTTTCACAGGTTCTTCAGATGTGGTTCAAGGGTGTCTCCCATGTGCTTCCTGCATGGCTCACACATTGTTCGCATGTAATTCAGGCGTGGATCTCACACTACTCGTCTGGGTCACATGTGGTTGAGGACACTCTCACACGTGGTTCAGGCATAGCTCAGCCATGCCTCACACGTGATGCAGGCATGCCACAGAACTGGCTTCCAATTGGGTGACACATGATGCAAGATTTGGTCACGCATGGCTCACATATGGTTCAGGTGTGGCTCATGCATGTCTGTGGTGTTAGCCAAGCATGGCTCACATGTGTGTTTGGCATGTGTGGCATGTGGTTCAGACATGGCTGGCAAGTTGTGCCAGTGTGGCTGACACGTGCTTCAAGTGAGGCTGACCTGCGGTTCAAGTGTGATTGGCACTTGGTTCAGCCTGGCTGGCATGTGACTTGGCGTGGCTGAGCCTTGACACAGGCGTGGTTCACACGTTGTTCAGGCGTGTCTGACACATGCCTCAGGTGAGGTGGAAACGTGACACAGGTGCGCCTGACATGTCACGCAGGTGTGGTTCACACATGGTTCATGCATGGCCTTCGTGTGGTTCAGGGGTGGATGGTGCATGGTGCATGCATGGTTGGCAGGTGGTTCAGGTGTGTCTGAAATGGGACTCTGGCATGTGTGAAACAGGAATCTGGTGCGGCTGACACATGTGTCAGCCATGGCTGACACGTGACTCAGGCTTTCATTGCACACTATCCACGTGTGATGGAAAGGTGATCACGCAAGTGTCACATGCCTTACATGGGTGTCTCCCACGTGACTACAGGTTCCTGAAATGTGTGGCCCAGATCCTCAGTCATGGCTGCCGCGTGGCTCACGCCTGGCTTAGCTGTGTTTCATGTGTGGCACCCCTGTGGTTCATGCGTGTTTCCCGCAGGGAACATGTATGTTTCACAGGTTCTTCAGATGTGTTTCAAGGGTGTATCCCAAGTGGTTCCCGTGTTGCTGACACTTGGTTCGGGCGTAATTCAGGCGTAGATCTCACAGGACTCTCTGGGTCACATATGGATGAGCACACTCTTACACGTGATTCAGCCATAGCTCAGCCATGGCTCACAAGTGATGCAGGCGTGCCACAGAACTGGCTCCCATGTGGCTGACACATGATGCAGCCTTTGGTCACGCATGGCTCACTCATGTTCCAGGTGTGGCTCATGTGTGTCTGTGGTATTGGTCAGGCGTGGCTCAAGTGTGTTATTGGCATGTGTCGCACATGGTTCAGGCATGGTTGGCAAGTTGTGCCAGTGTGGCTGACACGTGCTTCAAGTGAGGCTGACCTGTGGTTCAAGTGTGACTGTCACTTGGTTCACGCCTGGCTGGCACATGACTTGGCACAGCTGAGACTTGACACAGGCGTGGTTCACACGTTGTTCAGGCATGGCTGCCTGATGACTCAGGTGAGGTGGAAACATGACAGAGGCGTGCCTGACACGTCACGCAGGTGTGTTTCACACATGGTTCTTGCACGGCCTTCGTGTGGTTCAGGGGTGGCTGGTGCATGGTGCACGCATGTGTGGCAGGTGGTTCAGGCGTGGCTGAAAGGCATCTCTGGCGTGTGTGAAACAGGAATCCGGTGTGGCTGACACATGTATCAGTCATGGCTTACACGTGACTCAGGTATTCATCACCCAGAATCCATGTGTGACGGAGATGTGAACACGCAGGAGTCACGTGCCGTACATGAGTGTCACTCACGTGACTAAAGTTTGCTGAAACATGGCTCCCACATACCCAGTCATGGCTGCCATGTGGCTCACGCATGGCACAGCTGTTTTGCATGGGTGGCACCCCTGTGGTTCATGCGTGCTTCAAGCATGGAACATGTGTGTTTCCCAGGTTCTTCAGATGTGGTTCAAGGGTGTCTCCCCTCTGGTTCCTGCAGGGCTCACACATGGTTCAGGTGTGGCTCATGCATGTCTGTGGTGTTGCTCAGGCGTGGCTCACATGTGTTTTTGGCATGGGTGGCATGTGTTTCAGGCATGGCAGGCAAGTTGTGCCAGTGTGGCTGACACGTGCTTCAAGTGAGGCTGACCTGTGGTTCAAGTGTGACTGGCACTTGTTTCTGGACTGGCTGGCACGTGACTTGGCAGGGCTGAGTCTTGACACAGGCGTGGTTCACATGTTATTCAGGCTTGTTGACACATGACTCAGGTGAGGTGGAAACGTGACACAGGCAAACCTGACACATCACGCAGGTGTGGTTCACACATGGTTCATGCGTGGCCTTCGTGTGGTTCAGGGGTGGCTGGTGCATGGTGCATGCACAGGTGGCCCGTGGTTCAGGCGTGGCTGAAATGTGACTCCGGCATGTGTGAATCAGGACTCCGGTGTGGCTGACACATATGTCAGTCATGGCGGACACATGACTCAGGCATTCATTGCCCAGTAGCCATGTGTGATGGAAAGGTGATCACACAGGAGTCACATGCCATACATGGGTGGCTCCCACCAGACTACGGGTTGCCAAAAACTGGCTCCCACATACTCAGTCATGGCTGCCACGTGGCTCCCGCATGGCTCAGCTGTGTCTCATGGGTGGGAACCCTGTTGTTCATGTGTGCTTCAAGAATGGAACATGTGTGTTTCACAGGTTCTTCAGATGTGATTCTAGGGTGTCTCCCATGTGGTTCCTGCATGGCTCACACATGGTTCAGGTGTAATTCAGGCGTGGATCTCACACGAGTCATCTGGGTCACATATGGTTGAGGACACTCTCACACCTGGTTCAGTCATAGCTCAGCCATGCCTCACACATGACTCAGGCCTGCCACAGAAATGGCTCCCATGTGGCTGTCACATGATACAGGCTTGGCCACGCATGGCTCACATATGGTTCATGTGTGCCTCATGAATGTCTGTAGTGTTGGTCAGGCGTGGCTCACATGTGTTTTTGGCATGGGGGCACGTGTTTCAGGCATGGCAGGCAAGTTGTGCCAGTGTGACTGACAAGTGCTTCAAAAGAGGGTGACCTGTGGTTGCAGTGTGACTGGCACTTGGTTCAGGCCTGGCTGGCACGTGACTTGGCTCGGCTGAGCCTTGACACAGGCGTGCTTCACACATTGTTCAGGCGAGGCTGACACATGGTAACGTGACACAGGCGTGCCTGACACATCACACAGGTGTGGTTCACATGTGGTTCATGCATGGCCTTCGTGTGGTTTAGGATTGGCTGGTGGATGGTGCACGCATGCATTGCAGGTGGTTCTGGCATGGCTGAAATGTGACTCTGGCATTTGTGAAACAGCACTATTGTGTGGCTTACACGTGTCAGGCATGGCTGACAGGTGACTCAGGCATTCATCACCCAGTATCCATGAGGGCCGGATATGTGATCATGCAGGAGTCACATGCCGTACATGGGTGGCTCCCACATACTCAGTAATGGCTACCACATGGCTCACGCATGGTTCAGCTGTGTCTGATTGGTGGTTCCCCTGTGGTTCATGTGTGCTTCAAGCATTTAACATGTGTGTTTCACAGGTTCTTCTGATGTGGTTCAAGGGTGTCTCCCATGTGTTTCCTGAATGGCTCACACATGGTTCGGGTATAATTCAGGCGTGGATCTCACATGACACGTCTGGGTCACATATGGTTGAGGACACCTTCACATGCCGTGCAGGCATCTGTGAGCCATGACTCACACGTGATGCATACGTGCAAACAGAACTGGCTTCCCTGTGGCTGACACATGACACATGCTTTGGTCACACATGGCTCACACATGGTTCAAGGGTGTCTCATGCATGTCTGTGGTGTTGGTCAGGCATGGTTCAGATGTGTTTTTGGCATGGGTGTCACGTGGTTCAGGCATAGCAGGCAAGTTGTGCCAGTGTGGCTGACACGTTCTTCAAGTGAGGCTGACCTGTGGTTCAAGGGTGACTGACACTTGGTTCAGGCCTGGCTGGCACGTGACATGGCGCGGCTGAGCCTTGACACAGGCTTGATTCACTCGTTGTTCAGGCGTGGCTGACACGTGACTCAGGTGTGTGGAATCGTGACACAGGCGTGCCTGACACGTCATGCAGGTGTGGTTCACACTTGGTAAATGCATGGCCTATGTGTGGTTCAGGGGTGGCTCGTGCATGGGGCATGCATGGGTGGCAGGTGGTTCAGGGGTGGCTGAAGTGTGACACTGGCATGTGAGAAACAGGACTCCAGTGTGGCTGACACATGAGTCAGGAATGGCTATCATTTGACTCAGGGATTCATCTCCCAGTATTCATGTGTGATGGAATGGTGATCACTCAGGAGTCACAGGCCGTACATGGGTCGCTCCCATGGGAGTACCGGTTGCTGAAACATGGCTCCCACATAGTCATGGCTGCCACATGGCTCACGCATGGCTCAGCTGTGTCTCATGGGTGGATCCCCTGTGGTTCATGCGTGCTTCAAGCATGGAACATGTGTGTTTCACAGGTTCTTCAGATGTGGCTCAAAGGTGTCTCCCATGTGGTTCCTGCATGGCTCACACATGGATTGTGTGTAATTCAGGCATGGATCTCACACGACTCGTCTGGGTCACATATGGTTGAGGACACTCTTACACGTGGTTCAGGCATAGCTCAGCCATGGCTCACACGTGATGCAGGTGTGCCACAGAACAGGCTCCCATGTGGCTGACACATGATACAGGCTTTGGTCACGCATGGCACACATGGTTCTGGTGTGGCTCATGCATGTCTGTGGTGTTGGTCAGTCGTGGCTCACATGTGTGGCTGGCATGGGTGGCACGTGGTTCAGGCATGGCAGGCAAGTTGTGCCAGTGTGGCTGACATGTGCTTCAAGTGAGGCTGACCTGTGGTTCAAGTGTGACTGGCACTTGGTTCAGGCCTGGCTGGCATGTGACTTGGCACGGCTGAACCTTGACACAGGCGTGGTTCACTCGTTGTTCAGGCATGGCTGACACGTGACTCAGGTGAGGTGGAAACATGACACAGGCGTGACTGACACGTCATGCAGGTGTGGTTCACACTTGGTTCATGCATGGCCTTAGTGTGGTTCAGGGGTGGCTGGTGCATGGTGCACAAATGGGTGGCAGGTGGTTCAGGCGTGGCTTAAATGGGACTCTGGCATGTGTGAAACAGGACTCCGGTGTGGCTGACACATGTGTCAGGCATAGCTGACACGTGACTCACTCATTCATCGCCCAGTATCCATGTGTGATGGAAAGGTGATCACGCAGGGGTCACATGCCGTACATGGGTGGCCCCCACGGGAACACAGGTTGCTGAAACTTGGCTCCCACATACTCAGTCATGGCTGCCACGTGGCTCATGCATGGCTCAGCTGTGTCTCATGGGTGGCTCCCCTGTCGTTCATGTGTGCTTCAAGCATTGATCAGGTGTGCTTCACAGTTTCTTCAGATGTGGTTCAAGGGTGTCTCCCATGTGCTTCCTGCATGGCTCACACATGGTTCGGGTGTAATTCAGGCGTGGATCTCACACGAGTCCTCTGGGTCACATATGGTTGAGGACACTCTCACACGTGGTTCAGGCATAGCTCAGCCATGCCTCACACGTAATGTAGGTGTGCGACAGTACTAGCTCCCATGTGGCTGACGCATGATACAGGCTTTGGTGACGCATGGCTCACACATGGTTCAGGTGTGGCTCATGCATGTCTGTGGTGTTGGTCAGGCATGGCTCACATGTGATTTTGGCACGGGTGGCACGTGGTTCAGGCATGGCAGGCAAGTTGTGCCAGTGTGCCTGACACGTGCTTCAAGTGAGGCTCACTTGTGGTTCAAATTTGAATGGCAGTTGGTTCAGGCCTGGCTATCACGTGACTAGGAGCGGCTGAGCCTTGACACAGGCATGGTTCACACGTTGTTCAGGCGTGGCTGACACATGACTCAGGTGAGGTGGAAACGTGACACAGGCGTGCCTGACAGGTCATGCAGGTGTGGTTCACACAAGGTTCATGCAGGGCTTTCGTGTGGTTAGGCGTGGCTGGTGCATGGTCCACACATGGGTGGCAGGAGGTTCAGGCGTGGCCGAAATGTGACTCTGGCATGTGTGAAACAGCACTATTGTGTGGCTGACACGTGTCAGGCATGGCTGACAGGTGACTCAGGCATTCATCGCCCAGTAGCCATGTGTGGTGGAAATGTGGTCACACAAATGTCACTTGCCATACATGGGTGGCTCCCACGTGACTATAGGTTGCTGAAACGTGGCTCCCACATACCCAGTCATGGTTGCCACGTGGCTCAGGCATGGCTCAGCTGTGTCTGATCGTGGTTCCCCTGCAGTTCATGCATGGTTCAAGCATGGAACATGTGTGTTTCCCAGGTTCTTCAGATGTGGTTCAAGGGTGTCTCCCATGTGTTTCCTGCATGGCTCACACATGGTTCAGGTATAATTCAGGCGTGGAATTCACATGAGTCGTCTGGGTCACATAAGGTTGAGGACACCCTCACACGCTGTTCAGGCATAGGTGAGCCATGACTCACATGTGAGGCATATGTGCAAACAGAACTGGCTCCCCTGTGGCTGATACATGACACATGCTTTGGTCACGCATGGCTCACTCATGGTTCAAGAGTGTCTCATGCATGTCTGTGGTGTTGGTCAGGCATGGCTCACATGTGTTTTTGGCATGGGTGACACGTGTTTCAGGCACGGCAGGCAAGTTGTGCAAGTATGGCTGACACGTGCTTCAAGTGAGGCTGACCTGCGCTTCAAGTGTGACTGGCACTTGTTTCTGGACTGGCTGGCATGTGACTAGGTGCGGCTGAGCCTTGACACAGGCGTGGTTCACACGTTATTCAGGCGTGGCTGACACGTGACTCATGTGAGGTGGATACATGACACAGGCGTGCCTGACACATCACACAGGTGTGGTTCACACATGGTTCATTCGTGGCCTCCGTGTGCCTCAGGGGTGGCTGGTGAATGGTGCACGCATGGGAGGCAGGTGGTTCAGGTGAGGCTGAAATGTGACTCCGGCATGTGTGAAAAAGGACTCTGGTGTGGCTGACACATGTTTCAGGCCTGGCTGACATGTGACTCAGGCATTCAACACCCAGTATCAATGTGTGATGGAATGTGATCACGCAGGAGTCACATGCCATACCTGGGGGGCTCCCACGTGACTACAGGTTGCTGAAACTTTGCTCCCACATATTCACTCATGGCTGCCATGTGGCTCAATCATAGCTCAGCTGTGTCTCATGGGTGGCTCCCCTGTGGTTCATGCGTGGTTCGAGCATGGAAAATGTGTGTTTCACAGGTTCTTCAGATGTGGTTCAAAGGTGTTTCCCATGTGCTTCCTGCATGGCTCACACATGGTTCGGGTGTAATTCAGGCGTGGATCTAACACGATTCGTCTGGGTCACATACGGTTGAGGACACTCTCACACGTGGTTCAGTCATAGCTCAGCCATGGCTCACCCGTGACGCAGGCATGCCACAGCACTGGCTCCCATGTGGCTGACACATGATACAGGCTTTGGTCATGCAGGCTCACACATGGTTCAGGTGTCTCTCATGCATGTCTGTGGTGTAGGTCAGGCGTGGCTCACAAGTGTTTTTGGTATGGCTGGCACGTGTTTCAGGCATGGCAGGCAAGTTGTGCCAGTGTGGCTGACATGTGCTTCAAGTGAGACTGACCTGTGGTTCAAGTGTGACTGGCACTTGTTTCTGGACTGGCTGGCACGTGACTTGGCGCGACTGAGCCTTGACACAGTCATGGTTCAGACGTTATTCAGGCATGTTGACACGTGACTCAGGTGAGGTGGAAACGTGACACAGGCTTGCCTGACACGTCATGCAGGTGTGGTTCACACATGGTTCATGCATGGCCTTCGTGTGGTTCAGTGGTGGCTGGTGCATGGTGCACGCATGTGTGGCAGGTGGTTCGGGCGTGGCTGAAATGGGACCCCGGCGTGTGTGAAACAGGACTCTGGTGTGGCTGACACATGTGGGAGGCATGGCTGACATGTGACTCAGGCATTCATCACCCAGTATCCATGTGTGATGGAAAGGTGATCATGCAGGGGTCACATGCCATACATGGGTGGCCCCCACGGGACTACAGGTTGCCAAAACTTGGCTCCTGCATACTCAGTCATGGCTGCCACGTGGCTCACGCATGGCTCAGCTGTGTCTCATGGGTGGCTCCCCTGTCGTTCATGCGTGGTTCAAGCATGGAACATGTGTGTTTCACAGGTTCTTCAGATGTTGTTCAAGGGTGTCTCCAAAGTGGTTACTGCATAGCTCACACATGGTTCCGCTGTAATTCAGGCGTGGATCTCACACGACTCGTCTGGGTCACATATGGTTGAGGACACTCTCACACGTGGTTCAGGCATAGCTCAGCCATGGCTAACAGGTGATGCAGGCGTGCCACAGAACTGGCTCCCCTGTGGCTGACACATGATACAGGCTTTGTTCACACATGGCTCACACATGGTTCTGGTGTGGCTCATGCATGTCTGTGGTGATGGTCAGTCGTGGCTCACAGGTGTGATTGGCATGTGTGGCACACGGTTCAGATATGTCAGGCAACTTGTGCCAGTGTGGCTGACACGTGCTTCAAGTGAGGCTGACCTGTGCTTCAAGTGTGACTGGCACTTGGTTCAGGCCTGGCTGGCACGTGACTTGGCACAGCTGAGCCTCGACAGAGGCGTGGGTCACACTTTGTTCAGGCCAAGCTGACACATGACTCAGGTGAGGTGGAAATGTGACACTGGCGTGCCTGACATGTCAAGCAGGTGTAGTTCGAACATGGTTCATGCATGGCCTTTGTGTGGTTCAGGGGTGGCTGGTGCATGGTGCACACATGGGTGGCAGGTGGTTCAGGCATGGCTGAAATGTGACTTCAGCATGTGTGAAACAGGGTTCAATTGTGGCTGACACATGTGTCATGCTTTGCTGACACGTGACTCAGGCATTCATCGGCCACTAGCCATGTGTGATGGAAAGGTGATCACGCAGGAGTCACATGCCGTACATGGGTGGCTCCCACGGGACTACAGGTTGCTGAAACGTGGCTCCCACATACTCAGTCATGGCTGCCACGTGGCTCACTCATGGCTCAGCTGTGTCTCATGAGTGGCTCCCCTGTGGTTCATGCCTGCTTCAAGCTTGGATCATGTCTGTTTACTAGGTTCGTCAGATGTGGTTCAAGGGTGTCTCCCATGTGGTTGCTGCATGGTTAACACATGGTTCGGGTGTAATTCAGGCGTGGATCTCACATGACTCGTCTGTGTCACATATGGCTTAGGACAATGCCACACGTTGTTCAGGCATATCTCAGCCATGGCTCACACGTGATTCAGGAGTGCCACAGAACTGGAACACCTGCGGCTGACACATGATACAGGCTTTGGTCACGCATGGCTCACACATGGTTCAGGTGTTGCTTATGCATGTCTGTGATGTTGGTCAGGTGCGGCTCACATGTGTTTTTGGCATGGGTGGCACGTGGTAAGGCATGGCAGGCAAGTTGTGCCAGTGTGGCTGACACGTGCTTCAAGTGAGGCTCACCTGTGGTTCAAGTGTGACTGTCACTTTGTTCACGCCTGGCTGGCACATGACTTGGTGCAGCTGAGACTTGACACAGGCGTGGTTCACACGTTGTTCAGGCCTGGCTGACACGTGACTCAGGTGAGGTATAAACGTGACACAGGCGTGCCTGACAAGTCACACAGATGTGGTTCACACATGGTTCATGCATGACGTTCGTGTGGTTCAGGGGTGAGTGGGGCAGGGTGCACTCATGGGTGGCAGGTGCTTCAGGCGTGGCTGAAATATGACTCCAGCATGTGTGAAACAGGTCTCCGGTGTGGCAGATACATGTGTCAGGCACGGCTGACACGTGACTCAGGCATTCATTGCCCGGTAGCCATGTGTGATGGACAGCTGATCACGCAGGAGTCACATGCCGTACATGGGTGGCTCCCACGGGACTACAGGTTGCTGAAACTTGGCTCCCACATACTCAGTCATGGCTGCCACATGGCTCACGCGTGGCTCAGCTGTGTCTCATGGGTGACTCCCCTGTGGTTCATGCGTGCTTCAAGCATGGAACATGTGTGTTTCCCAGGTTCTTCAGATGTGGTTCAAGGGTGTCTCCCATGTGTTTCCTGCATGGCTCACACATGGTTTGGGTGTAATTCAGGCGTGGATCTCACATGACTCGTCTGGGTCACATATGGTTGAGGACATTCCCACACGTCGTTCAGGCGCAGCTCAGCCATGGCTCACACGTGACGCAGGCGGGCCACAGAACTGGCTCCCATGTGGCTGACACATGATACCGGCTTTGGTCACACATGGCTCACACATGATTCAGGAGTGTATCATGCATGTCTGTGGTGTTGGTCAGGCGTGGCTCACAGGTGTTTTTTCATGGGTGGCACATGTTTCAATCATGGCAGGCAAGTTGTGCCAGCTTGGCTACACGTGCTTCAAGTGAGGCTGACCTGTGCTTCAAGTGTGACTGGCACTTGTTTCAGGCCTGACTGGCACGTGACTTGGCATGGCTGACCCTTGACACAGGCGTGGTTCACACGTTGTTCAGGCTTGGCTGACACCTGACTCATGTGCGGTATAAACGTGACACAGGCGTGCCTGACATGTCATGCAGGTGTGGTTCACACATGGTTCATGCATGGCCTTCATGTGGTTCAGGGCTGGCTGGTGCTTTATGCACGCATGGCTGGCATGTGGTTCAGGTGTGGCTCAAATGTGAATCCGGCATGTGTGAAACAGGACTCCGGTGTGGCTGACACATGTGGGAGGCATGGCTGACATGTGACTCAGGCATTCATCGCACAGTATCCATGTGTGACGGAAAGGTGATCACGCAGGAGTCACATTCCGTGCATGGGTGGCACCCACGGGACTACAGGTTGCTGAAACGTGGCTCCCACATACTCAATCATGGCTGCCAGTTGGCTCACGCATGGCTCAACTCTGTCTCATGTGTTGCTCCCCTGTGGTTCCTGCATGTTTCAAGCATGGAACATGTGTGTTTCCCATCTTCTTCAGATGTGGTTCAAGGGTGTCTCCAAAGTGGTTCCTGCATGGCTCACACATGGTTCAGGTGTAATGCATGCGTGGATCTGACACGACTCATCTGGGTCACATATGTTTGATGACACTCTAACACGTGGTTCAGGGTTAACTCAGTCATGGCTCACACGTGATGCAGGCATGCCACAGAACTTGCTCCCCTTTGCCTGTCACATTATACAAGCTTTGGTCACGCATGGTTCACTCATGGTTCAATTGTGGCTCATGCATTTCTGTGGTGTTGCTCAGGTGTTGCTCACATGTGTTTTTGGCATGGGTGGCATGTGCTTCAATCATGGCAGGCAAGTTGTGCCAGTGTGGCTGACACGTGCTTCAAGTGAGGCTGACCTGTGCTTCAAGTGTGACTGGCACTAGGTTCGGGCCTGGTTGGCACCTTACTTGGTGAGGCTGAGCCTCGACACACGCATGGCTCACACGTTGTTCAGGCGTGGCTGCAACATGGCTCAGGTGAGGTGGGAACGTGACACATGCATGCCTGAAGCGTCACGCAGGTGTGGTTCACACATGGTTCATGCATGGCCTTTGTGTGGTTCAGGGGTGGCTGGTGCATGGTGCATGCTTGGATGGCATGTGGTTCAGGCGAGGCTGAAATGTGACTCCGGCATGTGTGAAACAGGACTCCGGTGTGGCTGACACATGTGTCAGGCATGACTGACACGTGACTCAGGCATTCATTGCCCAGTATCCATGTGTGACGGAAAGGTGAATAAGCAGGAGTCACATGTCGTACATGGGTGGCTCCCACGGGACTACAGGTTGCTGAAACGTGGCTCCCACATACTCAGTCATGGCTGCCACGTTGCTCACACATGGCTCAGCTGTGTCTCATGGGTGGCTCCCCTGTGGTTCATGCGTGGTTCAAGCATGGAACATGTGTGTTTCTTAGGTTCTTCTGAAGTTTTTCAAGGGTTTCTCCCATGGGGTTCCTGCATGTCTCACACATGGTTCAGGTGTAATTCAGGCGTGGGTCTCACATGACTCGTCTGTGTCCCATATGGTTGAAGACACTCTCACACATAATTCAGGCATAGCTCAGCCATGGCTCACACATGATGCAGGCATGCCACAGAACTGGCTCCCATGTGGCTGACACATGAACTGTGCCAGAAGCACATTTGAGGCACCCTTGGACCACATCTGAACCACATTGGAAGCACCCATGTTCAATGCTTGAACCACACATGAACCTCAGGTGAGCCACACATGAAACACAGCTGAGGCATGCATGAACCACGTGCCAACCATGACTGAGTATGTGGGAGCCATATTTCAGCAACGTGGGAGCCACACCTGTATGCCCTGTGCCATGTGTGACCACATGCCTGAAACTTATGGATAATGTGCAATGAATGCCTGAGACACGTGTCAGCAATGCCTGCATCATGTGTCAGCCCCACATCAGTAAAGTGCCTGCCACACCTGAATCACCTGTCACCCACATCCGAACCACATATCAGCCAACCTGAGCCATGTATCAACCGCAACACACCTTGTGTCAGCCCCACAACAATCACGTGTCACTGTGGCTTCAAGACCACACAGCACTGGAACCCGTGCCCGACCCACCTGAATCCCATGCCTGAAACACATGTGAGCAACACCTGATTCTCGTGTCAGACATGCCTGAGCCACATACCTACCATGCCAGAGTCATACCCCCGGCATGCGTGAGCCTCCCCTCAGACGTGTGTTAGCCGTGTGTGACAAACTCCTGAATCATGTGTCAACCTCACGTGGCACCAGTCTGAGGCTCGCCTGAACTCCATGTGAGCCATGGCTGAGCCATGCCTGCACCACGTGTGAGCCATGCCTGAATCACGGCTCAAATACACCTCAACCATATGGGACACGCACATGAGCCATGTGTGAGCCACACCTGAGTTACACCTGAACCATTTGGGAGCCAAACCTGAACCATGACTGAAGCATGTGAGGTACACTTGAACCACATGTGAAACACGTGTGAAGCACACGTGTTCAAGGTTTGAACCACAAGTGAACCACAGGGGAGCCAGTCATGAAACATGGCTGGGCCATTCATGAGCCATGTGCCAGCCACGTCTGAGTAGGCGGGAGCCATTTGTCAGCAGTGAGTGAGTCACATGTGTGCTACACGTGAACGACATGTAACCCATGCATGAAACACATGTCTGCCGGGCACAGATAATGTGCAATGAATGCCTGAGTCACGTGTCAGCCATGCCTGTGTCATGTGTCAGCCTTACCTGAAACACTTGGCACCCATGTGTGAACCATGCAACAGCCACCCCTGAGCCAGGTGAAGGCCACACATGAACAAGGTGGGAGCCACAGCTGCATGATATGACAGGCATGCCTATGTCACATGGCTGCCTCACCTGTGTCATGTGTCAGCTATGCCTGAAAAACTTGTGAGCCACGCCTGAGTCTCATGTCAGCCATGCCAAAGTCACATGCCAGCCACAACTGAACCATGTGCCAGTCCCAATTTCAACACATGCCAGCCTCACTTGAAGCACGTGTCAGCCACGCTGGAGCCACCTGTCGACCATGCCTGAAGAATGTGCCAACCATGCCACAAACAAGTGTGAGCCACGCCTGAGCAGCAACACCGCCATGCATGAGCCACACCTCAGCCGTATGGGAGCCATGCATGACAAATGCCTGAATCATGCCTCAGCCACATGTGACCCAGTTCCGTGGCAGTGTTTCAGCAACTGTATGACATGTTCCACGTGTGACCCCATGCGTGACAAACATGGGTAATGTGGGATGAATGCCTGAGTCACGTGTGGGCCATGCCTGAGTCATGCATCAGCCCCACATCAGAAAATTGCCAGCCACACCTGAGTCACCTGTCACCCACATTCGAACCACATGTCAGCCACGCCTGAGCCATGTGTCACCTGCGACACACCAAGTGTCAGCCACACAGCAATCACGTGTCACTGCGATCTGAACGAACCATCACATACCACTGGAACCTGTGTGTGACACGCCTTAATCCCATGCCTGAAACACATGGCAGAAACTCCTGAATCTCGTGTCAGACATGTCTGAGCCACCTGGCAATGATGCCACAGCCATGCCCCGGCATGGCGTGAGACTCATCTGAGACAAGTATTAGCCATGTGTGACAAACTCGTGAATCATGTGTCAGCCGCTCCTGGCCCCGCTCTGAGGCTCGCCTGACCTCCATGTGAGCCATGGCTGAGCCATGCCTGCACCACGTGAGAGCACGCCTGAATCAAGGGTGAAACACTCCTCAACCATAGGTGAAACGTACATGAGCCATGTGTGAGCCACACCTGATTTACACATGAACCATTTGGGAGCCACACCTGAACCATGACTGAACCAAATGAGACACACGTGAAGCACATGGGAAACACGTGTGAAGCACACATGTTCAAGTTGTGAACCACACGTGAACCACAAGGGAGCCACTCGTGAATCATGGCTGGGGCATACGTGAGCCATGTTTCTGCCACGACAGAGTAGGTGGGAGCCATGTGTCAGCAGCGAGTGAATCACGTGTTTGCCACACATGAATGACATGTAACCCATGCATGAAACACATGTCTGCTGGGCACGGATAATGTGCTAAGAATGCCTGAGTCATGTGTCAGCCATGCCTGCGTCATGTGTCAGCCATACCTGAAACACCTGGCACCCCTGCGTGAATCACCCACCAGCCACCCCTGAGCCACATGAAGGCCGTGCATGAACCAGGTGCGAGCCACACCTGCGTGATGTCACAGGCACGACTGTGTCACATGGCTACCTCAATGAGTCATCTGTCAGCCATGCCTGAAAAACGTGTGAGCCATGCCTGAGTCTCATCTCAGCCATGCCGAAGTCACATGCCAGCCACAACTCAACCATGTGCCAGACCCAATTTCACCACACGCCAGCCTCACTTGAAGCACGTGTCAGCCATGCTGAGCCACATGCCAGCAATGCCTGAACCACGTGCCTACCATGCCACAAACAAGTGTGAGCCACGCCTGAGCATCACCACAGCCATGCATGAGCCACACCTCAGCCGTGTGGGAGCCATGCGTGACAAACCCCAGAATCATGCTTCAGCCACATGTGACCCAGTTCTGTGGCGTGCCAGCATCACGTGTGAGCCTTGGCTGAGCTGCACCTGAACGATGTGTGAGCCATGCCTAAATCATGTGTGAAAAACTCCTGTAGCATTTGAGACCCACACAAGTCATTTGTGAGCCATGCCTGAATTACAGCGGAACCGTGAGTGAGCCACAACTGAACCGTGCAGGAAGCACATTTGAGGTACCGTTCAACCACATCTGGACCACATGGGAAGCACCCGTGTTCTATGCTTGAACCACACATGACCCTGAGGTGTGCCACACATGAAACAAGGCTGAGGCATGCATGAGACACGTGCCAGCCACGTCCTATGAGGCAGGAGTCATTTGTCAGCAGTGAGTGAGTCACATGTGTGCTACACGTGAATGACATGTAACCCATGCATGAAACACATGTCAGCCGGGCACGGATAAAGGGCAATGAATGCCTGAGTCGCATGTCAGCCATGCCTGTGTCATGTGTCAGCCACACCTGAAACACCTGTCACCCATGCGGGAACCACGCACCAGCCACCCCTGTGCCACATGAAGGCCGCGCATGAAGCAGGTGAGACCACAGCTGCGTGATGTGACAGGCACACCTGTGTCGCGTGGCTGCCTCACCAGAGTCATGTGTCAGCCATGCCTGAAAAACGTGTGAGCCACACCTGAGTCTCATTTCCGCCATGCTGAAGTCACATGCCAGCCACAACTGAACCATGTGCCACTCCCAATTTCACCACATGCCAGCCTCACTTGAAGCACGTGTGAGCCACTCTGGAGCCACATGCGGGCCATGCCTGAAGAAACTGCCAACCATGCCGCAAACTAGTGTGAGCCATGCCTGAGCAGCACCATAGCCATTCATGAGCCACACCTCAGCCAGGTGTGAGGGATGCGTGACAAACGCCGGAATCATGCATCAGCCACATGTGACCCAGTTCTGTGGCGTGCCTGCATCACGTGTGAGCCTCGGCTGACCTGCACCTGAACCATGTGTGAGCCATGCCTAAATCATGTGTGAAAGTCTCCTGTAGCATTTGAGACCCACACAAGTCATGTCTGAGCCATGCATGTATTACATAGGAACCGTATGAGAGCCACAAGAGAACCTTGCCGGAAGCACATGTGAGGCACCCTTGAACCACACTTGGACCACATGGGAAACAGCCATGTTGAATGCGTGAACCACACATGAACCTCAGGTGAGCCACACATGAAACACAGCTGAGACATGCATGAGCCACGTGCCAGCCGTGACTGAGTATGTGGGGCCTTCGTGTGAGCAACGTGTGAGCCACACCTGGACATTTCCCAGGTGTGCCCACATGCCTGCCATGCATGGATAATGTGCGATGAATGCCTGAGTCGCGTGTGAGCCATGCCTGCATCATGTGTCAGCCTCGCATCAGAAAAGTCCCAGCCACTCCTGAATCACATGTAACCCTCATCTGAACCACATGTCAGGCACGCCTGAGCCATGTGTCACCTGCGACACACCAAGTGTCAGCCACACAGCAAGCACGTGTCACTGCAGCCTGAATGAAACATCACTTATGACTGGAACCCATATCCAACACTCCTGAATCCCATGCCTGAAACACATGTCAGCAACGCCTGAGTCTCCTGTCAGACATGCCTGAGCCACGTGCCAACCATGCCAGAGTCACGCCCCAGCCATGTGTGATCCTCCCCTGCGACCTATGTTAGCCATGTCTGACAAACTCCTGAATCATGTACCAGCCACACTGGTCCCAGATCTGAGGCTAGCCTGAACTCCATGTGAGCCATGTTTGAGCCATGCCTGCACCACATGTGAGCTGCACCTGAATCACAGCTGAAACGCTCCTCAAACATATGTGACACACACATGAGCCATATGAGAGTCACACCTGGGTTACACCTGAACCATTTGGGAGCTACACCTGAACCATGACTGAACCACGTGAGGCACACTTGAACCACTTGTGAAACACGTGTGAAGCACACACGTTCCAAGTTTGAACCACATGTGAACCACAGGGGCGCCACTAGTGAAACATGGCTGCTCCATGCATCAGCCACGTGCCAGCCACTTCCAAGTAGGTGGGAGCCATTCGTCAGCAGCGAGTGAGTCACGTGTGTGCCACTCAGGAACGACATGTAACCCATGCATGAAACACATGTCTGCCAGGCATGAATAATGTGCGATGAATGCCTGAGTCACGTGTGAGTCATGCCTGCGTCCTGTTTCAGCCACACGTCAAACACCTGGCACCCCTGCGTGAACCACGCAGCAGCCAGCCCTGAGCCATGTGAAGGCCATGCTGGAACCAGGTGCGAGCCACAGCTGCGTGATGTGACAGGCACACCTGTGTCACATGGCTGCCTCACCTGAGTCATGTCTCAGCCATGCCTGAAAAACGTGTGAGCCACGCCTGAGTCTCATCCCAGCCATGCCGAAGTCACATGCCAGCCACGACTGAACCATGTGCCAGTCCCAATTTAACCACATGCCTGCCTCACTTGAAGCACGTGTCAGCCACGCTAGAGCCACCTGCCTGCCATGCCTGAACCAAGTGCCAACCATGCCACAATCAAGTGTGAGCCACGCCTGAGCAGCACCAAAACCATGCATGAGCCACACCTCAGCCATGTGGGAACCATGCGGGACAAATGCCTGAATCTTGCATCAGCCACATTTGACCCAGTTCTGTGGCATGCCTGCCTCACGTGTGAGCCTTGTCTGAGCTGCACCTGAACCTCGTGTGGGCCATGCCTAAATCATGTCTCAAAGTCTCCTGCAGCATTTGTGACCCACACAAGTCATGTGTGAGCCATGCCTGAATTACATCTGAACCTTGTGTGAGCCACAACAGAACCATGCCTGAACCACATGTGAGGCACCCTTGAACCACATCTGAAGCACATGGGAAGCACCCATGTTCAATGCTTGAACCACACATGAACCTCAGGTGAGACACACATGAAACACAGCTGAGGCATGCATGAGCCACGTGCCAGCCATGACTGAGTATGTGGGGGCCACATTTCAGCAAGGTGGGAGCCACACCTGTATGACGTGTCCCACATGTGCCCACATGCCTGCCACGCATTTATAATGTACAATGAATGCCTGAGTCACGTGTGGGCCATGCTTGCATCATTCATCAGCCCCGCATCAGAAAATTGCCAACCACACCTGAATCACCTGTCACCCACATCTGAACCACATGGCAGCCACGCCTGAGCCATGTGTCAACTGCAACAAACCAAGTGTCAGCCACACAGTAAGCATGTGTCACTGCAGCCTGAACGAAGCATCACATACCACTGGAACCTGTGTGCAACACGCCTTAATCCCATGCCTGAAACACATGCCAGAAACGCCTGAATCTCATGTCAGACATGCCTGAGCCACGTGGCAACCATGCCCGAGCCACGCCCCAGCATGGTGTGAGCCTCACCTGAGACATGTGTTAGCCTGTGTGACAAACTCCTGAATCATGTGTCATCCATACCTGGCCCCGGTCTGAGGCTCGCCTGAACTCCGTGTGAGCCATGGTTGAGCCATGCCTGCACCACGTGTGAGCCACGCCTGAATCAGGGGTGAAACACTCCTCAACCATAGGTGACACGGACATGAGCCATGTGTGAGCCACACCTGGATTACACCTGAACCATTTGGGAGCCACACCTGAACCATGACTGAACCACATGAGACACACTTAAACCACATGGGAAACCCGTGTGAAGCACACATGTTCAAGGTGTGAACCACACGTGAACCACAAGGGAGCCACTCGTGAATCATGGCCGGGCCAAGTGTCAGCCACGTGCCAGCCACGTCTGAGTAGGTGGGAGCCATGTGTCAGCAGCGAGTGAGTCACGTCTGTGCCACACATGAACGACATGTACCCCATTCATGAAAAACATTTCTGCCAGGCATGGATAATGTGCGATGAATGCCTGAGTCATGTGTCAGCCATGCCTGCAAAATTTGTCAGCCACACCTGAAACACCCGGCACCCCTGTGTGAAACACGCACCAGCCACCCATAAGCAACGTGAAGGCCATGCATGAACCAGGTGCGAGCCACACCTGAGTGGTGTGATAGGCACACCTGTGTCACGTGACTGCTTCACCTGAATCATGTGTCAGCCTGCCTGAAAAACGTGTGAGCCACGCCTGAGTCTCATCCCAGCCATGCTGAAGTCACATGCCAGCCATGACTTAACCATGTGCCAGTCCCAATTTAACCACAAGCCCGCCTCACTTGAAGCACGTGTCAGCCATGCTGGAGCCACCTGCCTGCCATGCCTGAACCACGTGCCAACAATGCCACAATCAAGTGTGAGCCATGACTGAGCAGCACCACAGCCATTCATGAGCCACACCTCAGCCGTGTGGGAGCCATGCGTGACAAAGTCCTGAATCGTGTGTCATCCACATGCAACCGTGTTCTCTTTCGTGCCTGCATCACATGTGAGCCTTGGCTTAGCTGCACCTGAACCATGTGTGAGCCATTCCTCAATCATGTGTGAAAGTCACCTGTTGCATTTCTCAGGCTCACAAGTCATGAGTGAGCCATGCCTGAATTACATCTCAACCGTGTGTGACCCACAACTGAACCATGCTGGAGCCACGTGTGAGGCACCTTTCAACCACATCTGAGCACATGGGAAGCGCACATGTTCAATGCTTGAACCACACATGAATCTCAGATGAGCCACACATGAAACACAGCTGAGGCATTTATGAGCCATGTGCCAGCCATGACTGAGAATGTGGGTGCGATGAATGCCTGAGCCACGTGTCCATCATGCCAGCGTCATGTGTCAGCCACACCTGAAACACCTGGCACCCATGCAGGAACCACGCAGCAGTCACCCCTGAGCCATGTGAAGGCCATGCATGTACCAGGTGCAATCCACACCTGCGTGATGTGACAGGCACGCCTGTGTCACATCGCTGCCTCACCTGAGTCATGCCTCAGCCATGCCTGAAAAACGTGTGAGCCACGCCTGAGTCTCATGTCATCCATGCCGAAGTCACATGCCAGCCACGACTGAACCATGTGCCAGTCCCAATTTAACCGCATGCCAGCCTCACTTGAAGCACGTGGAAGCCACGCTTGAGCCACCTGCCTGCCATGCCTGAACCATGTGCCAACCATGCCACAATCAAGTGTGAGCCACGCCTAAGCAGCACCACAGCCATGCATGAGCCACACCTCAGCTGGGTGTGAGCCATGCGTGACAAATGCCTCAATCATGCGTCAGCCACATGTGACCCCGTTCTGTTTTGTGGCTGCATCATGAGTGAGCCTTGGCTGAGCTGCAACTGAACCATGTGTGTCCCATGCCTCAATCATGTGTGAAAGTCTCCTGTAGCACTTGTGACGCCCACCAGTCATGTGTGAGCCATGCCTGAATTACATCTGAACCATGTGTGAGCCACAACTGAACCATGATGGATCCACGTGTGAGGCACCCTTGAACTACATGTGAAGAACACATGTTCAATGCTGGAAGCACACATGAACCTCAGGTGAGCCACACATGAAGCACAGCTGAGGCATGCATGAACCATGTGCCAGCCGTGACTGAGTATGTGGGCACCACGTGTCAGCAACGTTGGAGCCACAGCTGGTCGAAATCTACCACGTGTGACTACACGACTTCCACACATTGAAAATGTGCTATGAACGCCTGAGTCACGTGTGAGCAATGCCTGCATCATGTGTCAGCCACACATCAGTAAAGTGCCTGCCACACCTGAATCACCTGTCTCCCACATCTGAACCATGTGGCAGCCACGCCTCAGCCATGTGTCAACTGCGACACACCAAGTGTCAGCCACACAGCAATCATGTGTCACTGTGGCCTGAACGAAGCATCACATACCACTGGAACCTGTGAGTGACACGTCTTAACCCCAAGCCTGAAACACATGCCAGCAACACCTGAAACTCGTGTCAGACACGCCTGAACCACGTGCGAACAATGCCAAAGCCACGCCACAGCATGGCGTGAGCCTCACCTGAGACATATGTTAGCCATGTGTTTCAAACTCTTGAATCATGTGTCAGCCAGACCTGGCCCCTGAACTACATGTGAGCCATGGCTGAGCAATGCCTGCATCACGTGTGAGCCACGCCTGAATCACGGGTGAAGCACTCCTCAACCATAGGTGACATGCACATGAGCCATGTTTGAGCGACACCTGGGTTACACCTGAACCATATGGGAGGCACACATGAACCATGACTGAACCACGTGAGGCACACTTGAACCACATGTGAAACACGTGTGAAGCACACACGTTCAAGGTTTGAACCACACGTGAACCACAAGGGAGACACTCATGAAACACGGCTGGGCCATGCGTGAGCCAGGTGCCAGCCATGTCCGAGGAGGTGGGAGCCATTTGTCAGCAGCGTGCGAGTCACATGTGTGTGTCACACAGGAATGACATGTAATCCATGCATGAAACACATGTTTGCCAGGCTCAGATAATGTGCGATGAAAGCCTGAGTCATGTGTCAGCCATGCCTGCGTCATGTGTCAGCCACACCTGAAACACCAGGCACCTCTGCGTGAACCACACACCAGCCACCCCTGAGCCACGTGACGGCCGGGCATGAACCAAGTGTGAGCCACAGCTGCATGATATGACAGGCACACCTGTGTGATGTGGCTGCCTCACCTGAGTCATGTCTGAAAAACGTGTGAGCCAGGCCTTAGTCGCATCTCAGCCATGCCGAAGTCACATGCCAGCCACGACTGAACCATGTGCCAGTCCCAATTTAACCACATGCCAGCCTGACCTGAAGCACGTGTCAGCCACGCTGGAGCCACCTGCCTGCCATGCCTGAACCACGTGCCAACCATGCCACAATCAAGTGTGAGACACACCTGATCAACACCACAGCCATGCATGAGCCACACCTCAGCCGGGTGTGAGCCATGAGTGACAAACGCCGGAATCATGCATCAGCCACATGTGACCCAGTTCTGTGGTGTGCCTGCATCCCATGTGAGCCTTGGCTGAGCTGCACCTGAACCATGTGTGAGCCATGCCTAAATCATGCATGAAAGTCTCCTGTAGCATTTGTGACCAATGCAAGTCATGTGTGAGCCATGCCTGAATTACATCGGAACCACGTGTGAGCCACAACTGAACCATGCCTGAAGCACATGGGAGGCACCCACATTTGGACCACGTGGGATGCAGCCATGTTGAATGCTTGAACCACACATGAACCTCAGGTGAGCCACATATGAAACACAGCTGAGGCATGCATGAGCCATGTGCCAGCCGTGACTATGTGGGCACCACGTGTCAGCAACGTGGGAGCCAAACCTGTACCACATGTCCCACGTGTGACCACATGCCTGCCACACATGGATAATGTTCGATGAATGCCTGAGTCACGTGTGAGCCATGCCTGCGTCATGTGTCAGTCCCTCATCAGAAAAGTGTCAGCCACACCTGAATCACCTGTCACCCACATCTGAACCACATGTCAGGCACGCCTGAGCCAAGTGTCAACTACGACACACCAAGTGGCAGCCACACAGCAAGTTCGTGTCACTGCGGCCTGAACGAAGCATCACATACCACTGGAAGCCGTGTCTGACACACCTGAATCCCATGCCTGAAACACATGTCAGCAACGCCTGAGTGTCATGTCAGACATGCCTGAGCCACGTGCCAACCATGCCAGAGCCATGCCCCAGCCATACATGAGCCTCCCCTCAGAAATGTGTTAGCCGTGTGTTGCAAACTCCTGAATCACGTGTCAGCCACACCTGAATCATGGGTGCAACACTCCTCAACCATAGGTGACACACACATGAGCCATATGTGAGCCAAACCTGGGTTACACCTGAACCATTTGGGAGCCACCCCTGAACCATGACTGAACCACATGAGACACACTTGAACCACATGGGAAACACGTGTGAAGCACACATGTTCAAGGTGGGAACCACACATGAACCACAAGGGAGCCATTCGTGAATCATGGCTGGGCCATGCGTGATCCACGTGCCAGCCACGTCAGAGTAGGTGGGAGCCATGTGTCAGCAGCGAGTGAGTCACGTGTGTGCCACACATGTGACAAATAAAAATGGCAAGCAATAGGATATATTCGAGTATATGAGGAAGCCATTTGGTATAAACCTAATCCGGTCTGACTTTTTTTTTTTTCCTCCAAAAGGGCCTAACTGGCTATTGAGCATGCATTGCATATCTGCTTAGACATTTCCTATGGCCAGAACAAAGGCCCTTGAGATAAAGATGCAACTTCCCCCCGATGTTAGCATTTTTCCTTAAGCTAGGAACTGATTGCTGCACTCACCTCCCAGCTCACCTGAGACCACCCAGCTGGAGACAACAGACTGCCACCCTGCTGTGTTCACTGAGACAGAAGACCTACCTGCTATTTCCATCAATCGCTGTGCTGACAGAGTAGTCTCATGACTATTGTAAAAGGGACATTCCAATCACATGTGAAACATCCTCTTTAAGGGTATATAAAGACCCTGTATACCCCCCCCCACCTCTTTGGAGTGCTCTGTTCCTTTGTGGAAAGACTCTCCCGGGTTATAATCCTTAGAGTTAAGCTCAGAATAAACTCACCCAAATTTTCATTTATAGATTGGTTATGGATTATTTTCATTTACAGTTCTTGGAGTAGTCATGGCAGGATTTCAGAGAAACCCACCAGAGGCCACCTGGAATCTACACTGAACCAGCATTCGGTATCAATAAGGGCCCATTGAGCCCCCCGGATCACTGCATTCTTCAGGTGACCTTGGTGAGTTCTCCTGAAACCCGGACCTCCTTACTTTAAGTTGACGGTCCAAGAGTTTATATGAGCTGGGTAAGGTCTTAGGACTAGAGGTTTTGAGGGGTACCGGTACAGTTCATAGGTGGAGAAAAACCTAGAGAGAATTCCTAAGCCTCAGGGGCTCAGAGGAGCTTGGAGTCAGCTGGGCTGGTTGTCCTTTTAATTTGGCTTTGAATTGGAAAGAATTGTGTTTATAAGGTCTGAACAAACTGCTTGATAGAGAAATGAGAGACTGAACCTGTTCAGCTCCCAAGAAAAGGGACACTTGCTCCTCCCGGCCTTTACCAAAAGGCGCCCTTAGGTGGCTAAGGACCTCAGCCGGAGTGTCAGAGGCTCAATCCTCGAGACGTGCAGCGGTCCCATAGGGAACTCCACTCATTCACGGTAATTAATTACAGGCTCGTCCAGACACACACACATAAGGGCTGGTCACCCACGCTTCCGAGCTCCCACAGCAGTATTATGTGGACGGAGGGAAAAACCGAGGCACGTAAGAGAGTGTTTATGACCTTTCTATGGGGAGTAACACTCACAAGCAGCACACTTCTGACCCACTACACTGTCCTTAGAAGTTGTTCAGACTTTATTTAAAAAGAAAAACAGACAAGCAAAAAGAAAATGGGAAAACCGTGCTTTTCAAAGCTGGCCAGCTCCCGGATGGACGACCTCCCAATAGAACTCCAGCTGGTTTCCTGTATGGAAACAATGCTTGCAAGTATCTAACAAAATGGGAAGGATTAACTAAGAATGACTTAAGTGGCCAAAGTGGGGAACGTTCGATATCTCAAAGCTCCTGTATTTGCACGCACAAGTAGAAAGAGCCGGCTCTAAAACTAAAGCAAAAGAATGGGAAGCTTATTATGATTGGCATTTAGAGGCTTCAAAACGTAATAATGATAAAATGAATCCTTTACTGGAGACTAACTTTAAATTGGCAGAGACTGTAACTGAATTAAAAAAGGATAAAAATTCAGAAACTGTCCCAGCCCGCTTATCCCTTCCATCTCCCCTGCAGCTGCCTTTGGAATCTCAGAGCTCATCTCCTTCTTTTCTAAAGAGCTCTATTCCATTGACTTAAAGTAAGTGCTTACAAAAAGTTTTTCTGAATAGAACTAACCCAAATGTCTTCATCTCTCTTAAGAGTTACAATGGCCATTTTTGCCTCCTTTTTAGCTTTGCAACCAGGAAACAAAGAAATCTTTCAAGAGTCAAAGGCTCCACCCCTGGGAGCCCCAACTTTGGGTTTCTGGGCCTGATCCCCCCAGCAACCCTAAGCGGGGTGCCCTCTCTTGACAGTTGACTCATTGAGTATTTTGGTCACCTACTGAGTCAGTTATAAGGGTAGGAGACCTGTGATTTATTCTGTGAACTGTCCTGCTGGGGTTGTGTGTCCAGCATAGGAACTGTTGTGTGACTCTTATCTTGATAACCCTCTGGAAGAGGCCATGAGGGCGAGGTCTGATCTCATCTCTTCTTTTCTTTGTTTTGCTCGTCATCTCTTCTGTTGTCACCAAGCCGAGGTTAAGTTCAGGCTGGACCTGACCAGAACCTGGACCTTCTGTAAAATCGAAAACTTGGGTTTCTCTGTGCCTTTGTGATGCAGTTGGACAGGTAGATCAACCTGGAATGTAATTTGAGTTAAAACCCAGTTTCTGAGAAATCAAGAGTTTTGGCTTAAAGTAAGTGCTTACATAAATTCTAAATGTAGTAGAAATTAACCCAGTATCTTTCAAAGTTAACGTCTTGTGAATTAACCTTTGGTAAATGAAAGCTTGTTTAAGTTTGTTGGTTTGATTGAAAATAGTCTTGTTGTCAGAGTTGTCGGTATTTGCATACGATGCAGACATGCAGCCTGGGTTTACTAGTCAAATAAGTTCATGTTGTCTGTTAGAATTTCGTCAGCAAAATAATAGCTTTAAATGAGTACCAGTTTTGTCTAATGTCTCACGAGGTTTTTGTAGGTAATCTGTGATGCGGGGTCGGTGAGCTGAGGAGTCGAAAGAAAGATTTCTTAGACTCTTAAGATCTGGCAGTAGTGCTCTTTTACTTAGAGAATAGTGTAGCATCGGGACAGGACCCATGGGCAGTCAGAGCTTCCGCTGCCGCCGTTTCTGCTGCCCCCGCTGGCATGGGGACGGGACCCATGGGCAGGCAGAGCTGGTGTGTGGGGACAGGACCCACGGGCAGTCAGAGCTCCTGCTGCTGCTGCTGCAAAGTTGGGTGGAGTGTAAGGCTAAATTTAAGGCATAGTTATGTGAATTATCTCTTTACAAGACAAAGACTATGTAAACAAGTTAAAATGGTATCAGTGCCCATATAGTCTGGCCATTTGGCGGTCCCACAACTTTTAGATAAGAATCAAACCGGATTAAGTAAATGGCAGAAGTCACCGCTTGAATTTTATCCTCGGCTAAAGACAAAGGAGGATTTGTGGGGGTGGGGTGGAGTGGGGGTCAGTTACATGAGGTTGCCAGACAGTAACCAACTTAAGTTCTTGCCTCTGGCATTGATTAAGAGTTTCTAGAGATAAGACCATCCCCCCTTCTTCCTGGCATAGAGAGGGAGGCAGCTTCACAGATAGAGGTTTCCCTTAGAAATGTAAATGTTTCCCAACAAAGGGGCAAACAAATTCCACTCCTTGGAGCCTGAATCTCATCTGTAGTTTTAAAACTAACCAGCCTAAAAATCCTCATCATAAGCCATTTTAAAATTAAGCAGCCTAAAAATCCTCATCAATCTGAACATAATTCTTGGAAACGAACGGTTTAAATAGATAAAAGTGGGTACAATAACTGTTTTATGGTCTGTATACTGGGAAAAAAAACCACCTTCAAATTCTTTTTGATAACAATCTTGAGTTTTGCCAAGTTAAGTCAAATGATAAAAATCTGAGTATCTGGGTAATTTTTGGATTGGATAGAACAAACGTTGCTAAACATCTAAGTTTATCTGCTTTTGGTTTTTATTGCAGAGATGCTAAAAGTCTTTGGGTCTTTTATTGTAAAGTGATGTGTTCCTGGAAATTATGAAGTGTTTAGAATGCTGATATAAAAGACAATTCATAATTGCTTACCTTTTGTCTGTTAATGGTTAAAAGTTCTAATTAACGCTATTGGAAATTAATAAGGAAAACAGCTCTGCATTCAAGGAAAGATAGAATGTAAGTTTTCAGTAAGGAAGGTATAAAGAATGGAAATATTTTTGTTGGTTGGTTAAGAAAGATAAATTTGTCCTAATGTACTAGAAGGGAAGAAAGAAAGCATGGGACAAATTCTGAAGGCAAAAAGAAAGTTGTAGAAGGTTTGTGAGGGAGAAATTCTGAAAGGAGTTTTATGCCTGAACACATAGACTGAGATTAAAGTAAATCCAATTAAGCAAATGAGTTTTAATGTTAAAAAACAAAACTGCTAACAGAGATTAAGATCAAGAACCGGTTATGCAGGACTGAATGAACTGAGGATGATTATAATTTTTTTATGACTTTTGTTTGAAACATTGTTTTTGATATGCTGTTTTGTTTTCTCAGATTTAAGGAAATCTTTTCTCTTATGCTAACCATGTCTTATAGCAACCAGTGAAATTATACCTTTGTGAGGAAAACTGAAACATTTGTCTTTTTCTCCCTACCTGATCCCTCCAGAATTGGGAAACTCTTTGTGAGTGAGTACAGTTATTTCGTGGCAATATAGTTATTTTCATAAGTTCAATAAGAATCTGTTCTCCTTGTAACAGGACACATTTGTTATCTCACCAAAACTTGACTGGAATGTCATGTTTGAGAGAAAGATACAGACTCAGATATGACAATACTGCCTTTGAGGAATAAGGTTGACTTTCTGGAAATAAAGCCACTTGGAAATATGGGCCTGGTACCTTGCTTTACAGAGAGAGATTCCAGCAATCTTACCTGGTAAGTAAGGAGGCTTGCTTATCTGGCAGGTGCAATGAACCTCAAAATATTCTGGGGAATCTCAAGAAAGGAGAGAAAGTCACCCAAATCTAAGGTATTGCAGGCAAGGCCTCATGGCACAAATCCTTGGCTTGGCTTTTCTGGCCTCAAGAAGTCTTTAAAGTTCAATCTGAGATTCCTCATAAAAAATTCCAGCAAAGCAGATTTAAGAGCCTATATGATCAATTGCTATTCTTGCTGCACTTATGTAAATAATCGGGCCAAGTTTCTTGAAACTAAACTTATTTTGGCAAACCAATTAGTCTTAACTTGACAATCTTTGGTAAAAATGAGGGTGATTTTAGAGAGAAGAGTTGTTTCAGTGAAAAATTATAATACGCATTTGTGTATATTAGATCCTAGTTCTGTTAATTGTCTTTGAGGCTTTTTCTACCTGTGAAGTGAACTGCGTCCTGAATTCTTCTACTGAAATATCTGGTTACAAATCTCCAAACTAATGTTTTCAATTTTTCCCTCATTTTCATTTGGAATCATTGAGAATTGATCATGCTCTTTTTCCTGAAACCTTGCAAACTTAAGCTGAACGACTTGATAGAAACTTAAGAGAGATTCCTGTCTGTTGCTGTGTAAGCTGTAAGCCACTCAAAAAGATACCTGAATGCCTGATGACATCATCAGAGACCTTTCAAGCTGCAAAAAGATGCTTTGACTCTGACATCTAGAAGTCTTCTTGACTGCCCCCTGGACGCAGGAACTAATTTATAATTTTCTCCAACCATTAACCTTGTTACCTTGCTTCCACCATCACAAGGGAGAGAAGACCAGGACTGCATTCCATTGTTTAATTTGGTTTACAAATGAGTCTTACTTAAATGATAAGTGAGGATGTTACACTGTCTAGCCTCAAGAATGCCTGCCACTTTCTGTTAACTCTGCTAACCCAGTAAAAGATTTCCTTCTACAGGCTCAAGAAATTGCCACAGAACAAGAGAAACAGATATGGCAGTCAAAAGGGGGAATTTTTGACACCCCCTCACAGATGTGGTTTGGGCCCAATAAGAAACCCACTCCATGGGTCACAAGGCCACTTTCCCTTCCTAAGGGACCCTTTGAGGTATGACAATTGAACTTTGTCCAAATGCCACCATCTCAAGGATAAACGTATCTTGTAATGATCTGTATGTTCTCACATTGTTTTGAGGCCTTTCCTTGCAGAAGAGCGATGGCTTTAGGTAAATTATTATCAAAAAGAATAAATTCCTGTTTTAGGAATTCATCCCGAGTTACACAGTGAGTCGGGGAACTTAAATCTATTTGTAATGTTTGGCCAATACTGCAGCATTTCTACTGTGCTGACCATCCTCAATCCTCAGGATTGGTAAAAGGAACTAATGGCACAACCAAAACTTAATTGGAAAGCTTTCAGATACATTTACTCCCTCACGGCCAAAAGCTCTTATGCTAGTGCTCTTTAATCTTAGATCTATACTTTTTGTAAACATCGGCTGTCTCCTTTTTAAATAGTACAACAGCCTATGCAATTAAATGAAGAAATATATGAACCAGCTTTGCTTAAGGGATGTATTACATTGTTTTCATGGTCTTATTGTGGTGCTTAAAAGAAATGAAAGATTTGTAGCTGATTATTTCACAGAGAAGTCCCAGAACTTAAGGATGATGGACTGCAACATGAAGAATTTATTTATTGAAAGAGACATCAAATAAGACTCTTTGCAACCATGTTGGAAAGGACAATACCAGGAGGAGAAGAAGACGATATCTGTTGTAGACAGCTGTCCCAAGACTCCAGACCAGGCCTGTATTCCCAACTTTATATCTCCTAATTTAAACCTTTGTTATGCTTAAACTATACACCTATTTTATAATTGTTTGGAATGCTATCATACTTAAAGTGATTAATTTGGAACAGACTGGACTTGAAGGCCAGGAATTTATCAAGTGAGTCCTAATGGAACTCAGTGGTTATGTGGAAGAAATCTTTGGCCTTGGCTACTGCCTGCATGGCTAACACACTTCACCCTGAGTTTCCCTTAAAAGCAGGGAAGGAATCAGGCTGAGTTAAAATCTGTTGCCAATTTCCCTCTCTTTAAGGCCAGATGGGCTTGTTCAGTGTTTCACAGGTATGACTGTATTTGCAGCTATGTTTGCTCCTTCCTTGGGGCTAGAAGATGTCATATTACATATAGAAGCTCTGACTAAATTTACTCAACAAGCCCTTAATGATAGTCAAGCAGGAATAGCCTTATTAAATACTGAAATGACTGTAATGCGAAAGGCTGTCCTTCAAAATAGAATGGCCTTAGATATTCTTACAGCATCCCAAGGTGGCACATGTGCAATCATTCAGACTGAATGCTGTGTTTTTATACCTGATGAATCTTCCAATGTGTCATCTCTGCTAAAGCACATGAAGAAACAGGTGGATGCCTTATGCGCTCCGTCACCTAGTTTGATTTGTTTCATTGGTTCCCTTTCAGTACCTGTTCCCTTTTTCAACCCGGATCGGAATTCCTATTTCTATTACTTATTGGAATCCTTGTACTGGTTATAATATTCAAACTAATTGTTATTTTCTTTACTCAGTGTTGTAAGAGTAGCATACAAACTAAAGTAATGATTGCTCGACAGCTTGAGATGGTCAGTCTGTCTTATAACCCTGGACAATTTCCTTTTCTGATATGGATTATGACTAAGAATTCATTTCAGACTAATCTTTTCAAAAATGCTGTTCTTATCGTTACTGTACTTCTTCTATAATCATATACAATGTAAATGCAAGGTGTCATAGAAAAGTGCATATGCAATGTTTGTGCAACAATCTAAATTAATTACATAACATATGAAATGCTTCCTCTGTTAATAAATATACTTCCATGCTTGTCCACTATTTCCCCCCAACGTGGACGACTAGGCAAATAAATAAGATAAAAGCCTAGCACTGAGGGACATGATGGACCCAGGGCAGGCAGCAGCCACCCTGGTGCCAAGGGACAATATTTGATCATAAATGCTTTCTATCGAAAGATTAGAGATCAAAAGGGGAAAATGACTAATAAAAATGGCAAGCAATAGGATATATTGGAGTATACGAGGAAACCATTTGGTATAAACCTAATTTGGCCTGACTTCTTTTTTTTCCTCCAAAAGGGCCTGACTGGTAATTGAGCATGCATTGCATATCTGCTTAGACATTTCCTATGGCCAGAACAAAGGCCCTTGAGATAAAGATGCAACTTCCCCCCGATGTTAGCATTTTTCCTTCAGCTAGGAACTGATTGCTGCACTCACCTCCCAGCTCACCTGTGACCACCCAGCTGGACACAGACTGCCACCCTGCTGTGTTCACCGAGACAGAAGACCTACCTGCTATTTCCATCAATCGCTGTGCTGACAGAGTAGTCTCATGACTATTGTAAAAGGGACATTCCAATCACATGTGAAACATCCTCTTTAAGGGTATATAAAGACCCTGTATACCCCCCACCTCTTTGGAGTGCTCTGTTCCTTTGTGGAAAGACTCTCCCGGGTTATAATCCTTAGAGTTAAGCTCAGAATAAACTCACCCAAATTTTCATTTATAGATTGGTTATAGATTATTTTCATCGACACATGAACGACATGTAACCCATGCATGAAACACATTTCTGCCAGGCATGGATAATGTGCGATGAATGCCTGAGTCACGTGTCAGCCATGCCTGTGTCATGTGTCAGCCAGACCTGAAACACCTGGCACCTCTGCGTGAACCATGCACTAGCCACCCCTGAGCCATGTGAAGGCTGTGCATGAACCAGGTGTGAGCCACAGCTGCGTGATGTCACAGGCATGCCTGTGTCACGTGGCTGCCTCACCTGAGTCATATGTCAGCCATGCCTGAAAAACGTGTGAGCCACGCCTATGTCTCATCCCAGCCATGCCGATGTCACAGGCCAGCCACGACTGAACCATGTGCCAGTCCCAATTTAACCACACGCCCTCCTCACTTGAAGCACGTGTCAGCCACGCTGGAGCCACCTGCCTGCCATGCCTGAACCACGTGCCAAACTTGCCACAAACAAGTGTGAGCCACACCTGAGCAGCACCACAGCCATGCATGAGCCACACCTCAGCCATGTGGGAGCCATGCGTGACAAATGCCAGAATCTTGCATCAGCCACATGTGACCCAGTTCTGTGGCGTGCCTGCATCACGTGTGAGCCTTAGCTGAGGTGTAGCTGAACCATGTGTGGGCCATGCCTAAATCATGTCTCAAAGTCTCCTGCAGCATTTGTGACCCACACAAGTCATGTGTGAGCCATGCCTGAATTACATCCAAACCGTGTGTGAGCCACAACTGAACCATGCCTGAACCACATGTGAGGCACCCTTGAACCACATCTGAACCACATGGGAAGCACCCATGTTCAATGGTTGAACCACACATGAACCTCAGGTGAGCCACATATGAAAAACAGCTGAGGCATGCATGAGCCACGTGCCAACCCTGACTGAGTATGTGAGGGCCACGTCTCAGTAATGTGGGAGCCACACCTGAACGACATGTCCCATGTGTGACCACATGCCTGCCACACATGGATAATGTGCAATGAATGCCTGAGTCACGTCTGAGCCATTCCTGTGTCATGTTTCTGCTGCATATCAGAAAAGTGCCAGCCACACCTGAATCACCTGTCACCCCATCTGACCCACATGTCAGCCACACCTGAGCCATGTCTCAACTATGACACACCAAGCGTCAGCCACACAGCAATAACGTGTCACTGCGGCCTGAATGAAGCCTCACACAGCACTGGAAGCCGTGTCGGACACACCTGAATCCCATGCCTGAAACGCATGTCAGCAACACCTGAGTCTCGTGTCAGACATGCCTGAGCCATGTGCCAACCATGCCTGAATTCATGCCCAAGCTATGAGTAAGGCTCACCTGAGACATGTGTTAGCCATGTGTGACAAACTCCTGAATCATGTGTCAGCCACACCTGGCCCGGTCTGAGGCTCGCCTGTGCTACATGTGAGCCATGGCTGAGCCATGCCTGCAACACGTGTGAGCCACGCCTGAATCACGGGTGCAACACTCCTGAAGCATAGGTGAAATGAACATGAGACATGTGTGAGCCACACCTGGGTTACACCTGAACCATTAGAGAGCCACACCTGAACCATGACTGAACCACATGAGACACACTTGAAACTCATGGGAAACACGTGTGAAGCACACATGTTCATGTCTTGAACCACACGTGAACCACAAGGGAGCCACTCATGAAACTTGGCTGGGCCAGGCGTGAGCCACGTGCCTGTCATGTCTGAGTAGGTGGGAGACATACATCAGCAGCGATTGTGTCACATGTGTGCCACACATGAATGACATGTAACCCATGCATGAAACACATGTCTGCCAGGTATGGATAATGTGCGATGAATGCCTGAGTCACGTGTCAGCCATGTCTTCATCATGTGTTAGCCACACCTGAAACACCTGGCACCCCTGTGTGAACCCCGCACTAGCCACCCCGAGACACTTGCAGGCCATGCATGAACCAGGTGTGAGCCAGACCTGCGTGATGTGACAGTCACACCATTGTCACGTGGCTGCCTCACCTGAGTCATGTGTCAGCCATGACTGAAAAACGTGTGAGCCACACCTGAGTCTCATCTCAGCCATGCTGGTCACATGCCAGCCACGACTCAACCATGTGCCAGACTCAATTTAAACACACGCCCTCCTAACTTAAAGCACGTGTCAGCCATGATGGAGCCACCTGCCTGTCATGCCTGAATCATGTGCCAACCTTTCCACAAACAAGTGTGAGCCACGCCTGAGCAGCACCACAGCCATGCATGAGCCACACCTCAGTCGTGTGGGAGCCATACGTGATAAACGCCTGA
This sequence comes from Equus przewalskii, assembly GCF_037783145.1. Taxonomy (NCBI): domain Eukaryota; kingdom Metazoa; phylum Chordata; class Mammalia; order Perissodactyla; family Equidae; genus Equus; species Equus przewalskii. The sequence goes on from NC_091859.1 coordinate 223,023, forward strand.
ATATTGCGTCAGCCACATGTGACCCAGTTCTGTGGTGTGCCTGCATCACATGTGAGCCTTGGCTGAGCTGCAACTGAACCATGTGTGGGCCATGCCTAAATCATGTCTCAAAGTCTCCTGCAGCATTTGTGCTCCACACAAGTCATGTGTGAGCCATACCTGAATTACATCCGAACTGTGTTGAGCCACAACTGAACCATGCCTGAACCACATGTGAGGCACCCTTGAACCACATCTGAAGCACATGGGAATCACCCGTGTTCAATGCTTGAACCACACATGAAACTCAGGTGACTCATACATGAAACACAGCTGAGGAATGCATGAACCACGTGCCAGCCATGACTGAGTATGTGGGTCCACATTTCAGCAACGTGGGAGCCACACTGTACCACATGTCCCACGTGTGACCACATGCCTGCCACACACAGATAATATGCGATGAATGCGTGAGTCACATGTGGACCATGCCTGCGTCATGTGTCAGCCCCACATCAGAAAATTGTCAGCCACACCTGAATAACCTGTCACCCACATCTGAACCACATGTCAGACACGCCTGAGCCCTGTGTCAACTGCAACTCACCAAGTGTCAGCCACACAGCAAGTACGTGTCACTGAGGTCTGAATGAAGCATCACATACCACTGGAACCCGTGTGTGTCACGCCTTAATCCCATGCCTGAAACACATGCCAGCAATGCCTGAATCTTGGGTCAGACATGCTTGAGCCACATGGCAACCATGCCAGAGCCATGCCCCAGCATGGCCTGAGCCTCACCTGATACATGTGTTAGCCATGTGTGACAAACTCCTGAATCATGTGTCAGCCACACCTGGCCCCCGTCTGAGGCTCACCTGAACTCCATGTGAGCCATGGCTGAGCCATGCTGCACCACGTGTGAGCCACGCCTGAACCATGGTTGAAACACTCCTAAACCATAGGTGACACGCACATGAGCTGTGTGTGAGCACAACATGGGTTACACCTGAACCATTTGGGAGCCACACCTGAACCATGACTGAACAACATGTTTCAAACTTGCACCACATCGGAACCATGAGTGAAGCACCCATCTTCAATTCCTGAACCACACCTGGGCCACATGGGAGCCACACGTGAAACATGACTGGGCTATGTGTCAGCCACGTGCCAGGCACGTCTGAGTAGGTGGGAGCCATGGGTTAGCAAGAAGCGAGTCACGTGTGTCACACACGAATGACACGTAACCCATGCATGAAACACATGTTTGCCATGCATGGATAATGTGTGATGAATGCCTGAGTCACGTGTCAGTCATGCCTGCGTCATGTGTCAGCCACACCTGAAACACCTGGCACCCACGCGGGAACCATACACCAGCCACACCTGAGCCACGTGAAGGCTGTGCATGAACCAGGTGCGAGCCAGACCTGCGTGATGTGGCAGGCACGCCTGTGTCACGTGGCTGCCTCCCCTGAGTCATGAGTCAGCCATGCCTGAAAACCGTGTGAGCCACACCTGAGTCTCATCTCAGCCATGCTGAAGTCACATGCCAGCCACGACTGAACCATGTGCCAGGCCCAATTGAACCACACGCCAGCCAAACATGAAGCATGTGTCAGCCACGCTCGAGCCACCTGCCTGCCATGCCTGAACCACGTGCCAACCATGCCACAAACATGTGTGTGCCATGCCGGAGCAGCACCACAGCCATGCATTAGCCACACCACAGCCGTTGGGAGCCAGGTGTGACAAACGCCTGAATCTTGCGTCAGCCACATGTGACCCCTTTCTCTTTCGTGCCTGCATCAGGTCTGAGCCTCGGCTGTGCTGCACCTGAACCATGTGTGAGCCATGACTCAATCATGTGTGAAATTATCCTGTAGCATTTGTGACGCTCACAAGTCATGTGTGAGCCAGGCCAGAATTAAATCTGAACCATGTGTGAGCCACAACTGAACTGTGCTGGATCCACGTCTGAGGCACCCTTGAACCACATTTGAAGCACATGGTAAGCACACATGATCAATGCTTGACCCACACATGAATCTCAGGTGAGCCACACATGAAACACAGCTGAGGCATGCAGGAGCCACATGCCAGCCAGGTCTGAGTATGTAGGGGCAACGTTTCAGCAACGTGGGAGCCACACCTGTATGACATGTCCCACGTTTGAAAACATGCCTGCCACCCATGGATAATTTGCAAGCAATGCTTGAGTCAAGTGTGAGAAATGCCTGTGTCATGTGTCAGCCCCGCATCAATAAATTGCCAGCCACATCTGAATCACCTGTCACCCACATCCGAACCACATGTCAGCCACGACTGAGCCATGTGTCAACTGCGACACACCAAGTGTCAGCCCCACAGCAAGCACGTGTCACTGTGGCCTCAATGAAGCACCACACAGCACGGGAACCCGTGTCTGACACACCTGAAACTCATGCCTGAAATACATGTGATCAACGCCTGAGTCTAGTGTCAGACATGCCTGAGCCACTTGTCTACCATGCCAGACCCATGCCCCAGCCATGCGTGAGCCTCCCCTCAGACGTGAGTTACCCATGTATGACAAACTCCTGAATCACGTGTCAGTCACACCTGGCCCCAGTGTGAGGCTCGCCTGAACTATGAGTGAGCCATGCCTGAGCCATGCCTGCACCACGTGTGAGCCACGCCTGAGTCACGGTTGAAACACTCCTCAACCATATATGACACTCACATGAGCCATGTGTGAGCCACACCTGGGTTACACCTGAACCATTTGGGAGCCACACCTGAACAATGACTTAACCACAGGTGTCACACTTGAACCACATGGGAACCACGAGTGAAGCACCCAAGTTCAAGGTGTGAACCACAGGTGAGCCACATGGGAGCCACATGTGAAATATAGTGGGGCCATGTGTCAGCGACGTGCCAGGCATGTCTGAGTAGGTGGGAGCCATCAGTCAGAAAAAAGTGAGTCACGTGTGTCGCACACACGACCGACACACAACCCATGCATGAAACACATGTCTGCCATGCATGGATAATGCGGGAAGAATGCCTGAGTCACATGTCAGCCATGCCTGCGTCATGTGTCAGGCACACCTGAAACACCTGGCACCCATACGGGAACCACGCACCAGCCACGCCTGAGCCACGTGAAGGCCATGCATGAACGAGGTGCGAACCACACCTGCGTGATGTGACAGGCATGCCTGTGTCACTTGGCTGCTTCATGTGAGTCATGAGTCAGCCATGCCTGAAAAACATGTGAGCCAGGCCTGAGTCTCATCTCAGCCATGCCAATATCACATGCCAGCCAGGACTGAACCATGTGCCAGTCCCAATTTAACCATACGCCATCCTCACTTGAAGCACATGGCAGCAACTCTCATGCCACCTGCCTGCCATGCCTGAACCATGTGCCAAGCATGCCACAAACAAGTGTGCACCACACCTGAGCAGCACCACAGCCATGCATGAGCCACACCTCAGCCGTGTGGGAGCCATGTGTGACAAATGCCTGAATCATGCATCAGCCACATGTGACCCAGTTCTGTGGCGTGCCAGCATCACGTGTGAGCCTTGCCTGAGCTGCACCTCAACCATGTGTAGGTCATGCCTAAATCATGTGTGAAATTCTCCTGCAGCATTTGTGACCCACACAAGTCATGTGTGAGCCATGCCTGAATTACATCTGAAGCGTGTGTGAGCCACAACTGAACCATGCCTGAACCACATGTGAGGCACCATTGAACCACATCTGAACCACATGGGAAGCATCCATGTTCAATGCTTGAACCACACATGAACATCAGGTGAGCCACACATGAAACATGGCTGAGGCATGCATGAGCCACGTGCCAGCCATGACTGAGTATGTGGGGGCCACGTTTCAGCAACGTGGAAGCCACACCTGTACGACATGTCCCACGTGTGACCACATGCCTGCCACGCATGGATAATGTGAGATGAATGCCTGAGTCACGTGTGGGCCATGCTTGCATCATGCATCAGCCCCGCATCAGAAAAGTGCCAGCCACACCTGAATCATCTGTCACCCACATCTGAACCATGTCAGCCACACCTGAGCCATGTGTCAACTGTGACACACCAAGTATCAGCCACACAGCAAGCACATGTCACTGCGGCCTGAACAAAGCATCACATATCACTCGAACCCGTGTGTGACAAGCCTTGGTCCCATGCTTGAAACTCATGTCAGCAATGCCTGAGTGTCGTGTCTGAGATGCCTGAGCCACATGCCAACCATGCCAGAGCCGTGCCCCAGCCATGAGTGAGCATCATCTGAGACATGTGTTAGCCATGTGTGACAAACTCCTGAATCATGTGGCAGCCACACCTGGACCCGGTCTGAGGCACGCCTGAACTCCATGTGAGCCATGGCTGAGCCATGCCTGCACCACGTGCCAGCCATGCCTGAATCACGGCTTAGACACTCCTCAACCATATGTGACACGCACATGAGCCATGTGTGAGCCACGCCTGAATTACACCTCAACTATTTGGGAACCACGCCTGAACCATGACTGAACCACATGAGACACACTTGAACCACATGTGAAACACGTGTGAAGCACACACATTCAAGGTTTGAATCACAGGTGAACCACAAGGGAGCCACTCGTGAAACATGGCTGTTCCATGCGTGAGCCACTTGCCAGCCATGTCCGAGTAGGTGGGAACCATTTGTCAGCAGCGAGTGAGTCACGTGTGTGCCACACAAGACCGATATGTAACCCATGCATTAAACACATGTCTGCCAGGCATGAATAATGTGCGATGAATGCCTGAGTCATGTGTCAGCCATGCCTGCGTCATGTGTCAGCCACCCCTGAAACACCAGGCACCCATGTGTGAACCATGCACCAGCCACACCTAAGACACGTGAAGGCTGGGCATGAACCAGGTGTGAGCCACAGCTGCATGATATGACAGGAACGCCTGTGTCATGTGGCTGCCTCACCTGAGTCATGTGTAAGCCATGCCTGAAAAACGTGTGAGCCACGCCTGAGTCTCATCTCAGACATGCCAAAGTCACATGCCAGCCACGACTGAACCATGTGCCAGTCCCAATTTCAACACACGCCCGCCTGACCTGAAGCACATGTCAGCCACGCTGGAGCCACCTGCCAGCCATGCCTGAACCATGTGCCAACCATGCCACAATCAAGTGTGAGCCACGCCTGATCAGCACCACAACCGTGTATGAGCCACACCTCAGCCGTGTGTGAGCCATGCGTGACAAACGCCAGAATCATGCGTCAGCCACATGTGACCCAGTTCTGTGGCGTGCCTGCATCAAGTGTGAGCCTTGGCTGAGCTGCACCTGAACCATGTGTGGGCCATGCCTACATCATGTGTGAAAGACTCCTGCAGCATTTGTGACCCACACAAGTCATGTGTGTGCCATGCCTGAATTACATCTGAACTGTGTGTGAGCCACAACTGAACCATGTCTGAACCACATGTGAGGCACCCTTGACCCACATCCGAACCACATGGGAAGCAACCATGTTCAATGCTTGAACCACGCATGAACCACAGGTGAGCCACACATGAAACAAAGCTGAGGCATGCATGAGCCACGTCCCAGCCGTGACTGAGTATGTGGGGACCATGTGTCAGCAATGTGGGACCCACACCTGTACGACATGTCCCACGTGTGCCCACATGCCTGCCACACATGGATAATGTGCGATGAATGCCTGAGTTGCATGTGAGCCATGCCTGCGTCGTGTGTCAGCCCCGCATCAGAAAAGTGCCAGCCACACCTGAATCACCTGTCACCCACATCTGAACCACATGTCAGGAATGCCTGAGCCATGTGTCAATTGCGACACACCAAGTGTCAGCCACACAGCAAGCACGTGTCACTGCGGCCTGAATGAAGCATCACATACCACTGGAAGCCGTGTCCGACACACCTGAATCCCATGCCTGAAACACATGTCAGCAACGCCTGAGTGTCGTGTCAGACATGCCTGAGCCACGTGCAAACCATGCCAGAGCCACGCCCCAACCATGTGTGAGCCTCACCTGAGACATGTGTTAGCCATGTGTGACAAACTCTTGAATCATGAGTCAGCCAAACCTGGCCCCGGTCTGAGGCTCACATGAACTGCATGAGAGCCATGGCTGAGCCATGCCTGCAGCACCTGTGAGCCACACCTGAATCATGGCTGAAACACTCCTCAACCATCTGTGACACGCACGTGAACCATGTGTGAGTGACACCCGGGTTACACCTGAACCATTTGGGAGCCACGTCTGAACCATGACTGAACCACATGAGACACACTTGAACCACATGTGAAACACGTGTGAAGCACAGTCGTTCAAGGTTTGAACCACACGTGACCCACAAGGGGGCCACTCGTGAAACATGGCTGGGACATGCGTCAGCCACGTGCCAGCCACGCCCGAGTAAGTGGGAGCAATTTGTCAGCAGAGAGTGAGTCACGTGTGTGCCACACTGGAACAAGTAACCCATGCATGAAACACATGTCAGCCGGGCATGGATAAAGGGCGATGAATGCCTGAGTCGCACGTCAGCCATGCCTGAGTCATGTGTCAGCCACACCTGAAACACATTGCACCCATGCTTGAACCACCCGCCAGCCCCCCCCTGAGCCAGGTGAAGGCTGTGAATGAACGAGATGCGAGCCACAGCTGCATGATATGACAGGCATGCCTGTGTCACGTGGCTGCCTCCCCTGAGTCATATATCAGACATGCCTAACAAACGTCTGAGCCACTCCTGTGTCTCATCTCAGCCATGCGGAATTCACATGACAGCCAGGACTAAACCATGTGCCAGTCCCAATTTCACCACATGCCAGCCTCACTTGAAGCACGTGTCAACCAGGCTGGAGCCACCTGTCGTCCATGCCTGAACCACGTGCCAACCGTGCCACAAACAAGTGTGAGCCACGCCTGAGCAGCACCACAGCCATGCATGAGCCACACCTCAGCCGGGTGTGAGCCATGCGTGTTGAATGCCGGAATCATGTGTCAGCCACATGTGACCCAGTTCTGTGGCATGCCTGCATCACGTGTGAGCCTTGGCTGAGCTGCACCTGAACCATGTGCGGGCCATGCCTACATCATGTGTGAAAGTCTCCTGCAGCATGTGTGACCAACACAAGTCATGTGTGAGCCATGTCTGAATTACATCCAAACCGTGTGTGAGCCACAACTGAACCATGCCTGAACCACATGTGAGGCACCCTTGAACCACATCTGAACCACATGGGAAGCACCCATGTTCAATGGTTGAACCACACATGAACCTCAGGTGAGCCACACATGAAACACAGCTGAAGCATGCATGTGCCATGTGCCAGCCGTGACTGAGTATGTGGGCACCACGTATCAGCAACGTGGTAGCCACACCCCTATGACATATCCCACCTATGACCACATGCCTGCCACGCATTGATAATGTGCGATGAATGCCTGAGTTGCGTGTGAGCCATGCCTGCATCATGTGTCAGCCCCGCATCGGAAAAGTGCCAGCCACACCTGAATCACCTGTTACCCACATCTGAACCACATGTCAGGAAGGCCTGAGAAATGGGTCAACTGCCACACACCAAGTGTCAGCCACACAGCAAGCATATGTCACTGCAGCCTGAACAAAGCATCACATACCACTGGAAGCCGGGTCCAACACACCTGTATCCCATGCCTGAAACACATGTCAGCCATGCCTGAGTGTCATGGCAGACATGCCTGAGCCACGTGCCAACCATGCCAGAGCCACGCACCAGCCATGCGTGAACCTCAGCAGAGATATGTGTTAGCCATGTGTGACAAACTCTTGAATCATGTGTCAGCCAAACCTTGCCCCAGTCTGAGGCTCGCATGAACTGCATGTGAACCATGGCTGAGCCACGCCTGTACCACGTGTGAGCCACTCCTGAATCACGGCTGAAACACTCCTCAACCATATATGACACTCACATGAGCCATGTGTGGCTCCCCTGTGGTTAACGTGTGGTTGAAGCATGGAAACTGTGTGTTTCACAGGTTCTTCAGATGTGGTTCAAGAGTGTCTCCCATGTGGTTCCTGCATGGCTCACACATGGTATGGGTGCAATTCAGGCGTGTATCTCACATGACTCTTCTGGGTCACATATGGTTGAGGACAATAGCACACGTGGTTCAGGCATAGCTCAGCCATGGCTCACAGGAGATGCAGGCGTGCCACAGAACTGGCTCCCCTGTGGCTGACACATGATACAGGCTTTGGTCACGCATGGCTCACACATGGTTCAGGTGTGGCTCATGCATGTCTGTTGTTTTGCTCAGGCGTGGCGCACATGTGTTTTTGGCATGGGTGGCACGTGGTTCAGGCATGGCTGGCAAGATGTGAATGTGTGGCTGACACGTGCTTCAAGTGAGGCTGACCTGTGGTTCAAGTGTGACTGGCACTTGTTTCAGGCCTGGCTGGCAAGTGACTTGGCGTGGCTGAGCCTTGACACAGGTGTGGTTCACAAGTTGTTCAGGCGTGGCTGACACATGACTCAGGTGAGGTGGAAACGTGACACAGGTGTGCCTGACATGTCAGTCAGGTGTGGTTCACACATGGTTCATGCATGGCCTTCTTGTGGTTCAGGGGTGGCTGGTGCATGGTGTACGCATGGGTGGCAAGTGGTTCAGGCGTGGCTGAAATGTGACTGGCAAGTGTGAAACAGGTCTCCGGTGTGGCTGACACATGTGGCAGGCATGGCTGACACGTGACTCAGGCATTCATCGCACCGTGTCCATGTGTGAGGGAAATGTGATCAGGCAGCAGTCACATGCCGTACATGGGTGGCTCCCACGTGACTACAGGTTGCTGAAACGTTGCTCCCACATACTCAGTCATCCCTCCCACGTGGCTCACGCATGGCTCAGCTGTGTTTCATGGGTGTCTCTCCTGTGGTTCATACCTGCTTCAATCATGTAACATGTGTGTTTCACAGGTTCTTCAGATGTGATTCAAGGTTGACTGTGATGTGGTTGCTGCATGGCTCACACATGGTTCGGGTGTTATTCACGCATGGATCTCACATGAGTCGTTGGGTCACATATGGTTGAGGAAACTATCACACGTGGTTCAGGCATACTCAGCCATGGTTAACACGTGATGCAGGCATGCCACAGAACTGGCTCCCACGTGGCTGACACATGATACAGGCTTTGGTCATGCATGGCTAACACATGGTTCAGTTGTGGCTCATGAATGTCTGTGGTGTTGGTCAGGTGTGGCTCACGTGTGTTTTTGCATGGCTGTCACGTGGTTCAGGAATGGCAGGCAAGTTGTGCCAGTGTGGCTGACACATGCTTTGAGTGAGGCTGACCTGTGGTTCCAGTGTGACTGTTACTTTGTTCAGGCCTGGGTGGCACGTGACCTCGGCACGGCTGAGACGTGTCTCAGGCATGGCTCACACGTGATGATGGTGTGGCTGACACATGACTTAGGTGAGGCAGCCATGTAACACAGGCGTGCATGACACATCATGCAGGTGTGGGTCACACATGCTTCATGCATGGCCTTCGTGTGTCTCAGGGGTGGCTGCTGTGGTGTTCACACATGGGTGGCGGGTGGTTAAGGTGTGGCTGACATGTGATGCAGGCATGTGTGAAACATAACCCTGGTGTGGCTAACAAATGTCACAGACATGGCTGACACGTGACTCAGGCATTCATCCCGCAGGATCCATGTGTTGCTGACATGTGGTCACGTGTGTGTGACATGCCATAGAGGTCTGGCTCCCACGTGACTCACAGGTTGCTGAAACGTGGCTCCCGCATACTCAGTCATGGCTGGCAAGTGGCTCATGCATGGCTCCGCTGTGTTTCATGTGTGGCTGCATTGCGGGTCATGTGAGATTCAAGCATTGATGATGGGTGTTTCACGGGTGGTTCAGATGTTCTTCAAGGGTGTCTCACATGTGGTTCATGCATGGCTCACACATGGTTCGGGTGTAATTCAGGCGTTTCTCACACAAGACTCATGTGGGTCACATATCGTAGAGGACAATTTCACCTGTGGTTGAGGCATAGCTCACCCATGGCTCAAACATGATGCAGGCGTGCCACAGCACTGGCTCCCAGTTGGCTGACACGTGATTCAGGCTTTTGTCATGCTTGGCTCACAGAAGGTTCAAGAGTGGCTGATGCACGGCTGTGGTGTTGCTCAGGTGTGGTTCACAAGTGTTTGTGGCATTGTTTGCACATGGTTCCAGCACGGCAGGTAGGTTGTGCCAGTGTGGCTGACACGTGCTTCAAGTGAGGCTGACCTTTGGTTCAAAAAGTGTGACTGGTACTTGGTTCAGGCCTGGCTGGCACATGACCTCGGCATGGCTGAGACATGTCTCAGGCGTGGCTCACACGTTATGCTGGCGTGGCTGACACATGACTCAGGACAGGCGGCCACATGACAGAGGCATGCATGCCACATAACGCAGGTGAGCATCACACATGCTTCATGCATGGCATTCATGCGTCTCAGGGGTGGCTGATGAAGGGTTCACGCATGGGTGACAGGTGGTTCAGGCGTGGCTGACATGTGACAGAGGCATGTGTGAAACATGTGCCTGGTGTGGAACACACGTGTCTCAGGCATGGCTGACACGTGACTCAGGCATGCATCACACAGGATCCATGTGTGGCAGACATGTGGTCACACGTGTGTGACATGCTGTACAGGTGTGGCTCCCTCATGACTCACAGGTTGCTGAAACGTGGCTCCCGCATACTCAGTCATGGCTGGCACGTGGCTCACGCATGGCTAAGTTGTGTTTCATGTGTGGCTCCCCTGCAGTTCATGTGCGGTTCAAGCATCGATGATGTGTGTTTCACAGGTAGTTCAGATGTGCTTCAAGGGTGTCTCCCATGAGGTTCATGCATGGCTGACACATGGTTCGGGTATAATTCAGGCGTGGCTCATGCACGACTCGTCTGGGTCACAAATGGTGGTGGACACCTTCACACGTGGTTCAGGCATAGCTCAGCCATGGCTCACAGGTGATGCAGGCATGCCACAGCACTGACTCCCACGTATCTGCACATGATTCAGGCTTTTGTCATGATTGGCTCACACATGGCTCATGAGTGGCTCATGCATGTCTGTGGTGTTGCTCAGGCATGGTTCACATGTGTTTGTGGCATGGTTGACAGGTGGTTCAGTCATGGCAGGCATGTCGTGCCAGTGTGGCTGATATGTGCTTCAAGTGAGTCTGACCTGTGGTTCAAGTGTGACAGCTACTTGCTTCAGGCCTAACTGGCACATGACTTTGGCACTGCTGCATCCACCTACATGGGTACTGCATCTTATGTCACCACATACTTCATCCACCTTCTGGGACACTGCAACTACTGCATGGGAGCTGCATACACATTCAGGGAATTGTAGGGGGCACTGCAACCACTGCAGCATCACTGCATCCACATTCATTTGCCTTGCATCTTCCATCACAACAACCTGCATCCACAAGGTGGGACACTGAATCCACTGCATGACTACTGCATACACATTCCCAGACAATGCTGGGGGCATTGCAAACACTGGAGGGACACTGCATACAGCTGAAGGGGCACTTCAGGTGCACTGCCATTGGCACTGCATCAACATTCCAGGACAATGCCAGGGCCAAGGCAACCACTGCAGGGACACTACATCCACCTACATGGGCACTGCATCCTCCGTCACAACATACTGCATAAACCATTAGGTAAACTACATTCACTGCATGGGCACTGCATTCACCTTTGGGGACACAGAAGTTGGCACTGCAACCCCTGCAGTGACACTGCTTCCATCTGATGTGGGAATACAGGTGAACTGCAATCAGTGCAGGATCACTGTATCCAATGCATGTTCACAGCATCCACATTCAGGGACACAGAACGGTGCACTGCAACCACTGCAGGATTGTTGCATGCACCTTCATGGGCACTGCATCCTCTGTCACAACATACTGCATGCACCTTGTGGTACACTGCATTCAATGGCTGGGCACTGCATCCACGTTCTCGGACAATGCAGTAGGCACTGCAACCACTGAAGGAACATTGCATACAGCTGAAGTCGCAATGCAGGCACACAGCATTCAGCACAGGCTCACTGCATCCACCTTCTTGGGCACTGCATCTTCAATCACAACATACTGTATCCACCTTGTGGGACACTGCACCCACTGCATGACTACTGCATCCACATTCCCAGACAATGCGGGGGCACTGCAGGGACACTGCATCCACCTTCATGAGAACTGCATCATCCGTCATAACATACTGCATCCACCTTGTGGGACACTGCATACACTTCCTGGGCACTGCATCCACATTCCCGGACAATGCAGAGGGCACTGAAACCACTGCAGTGACACTGCATCCAGCTGAAGTGGCACTGCAGGTGCAATGCCATCACGGCAGGATCACTGCAGTCACCTTCATCGGCACTGCATACTACAACGCACCACAATGCCTCCACATTGTGGGACACAGCATCCACTGCATGAGCACTGCATCCACATTCCAGGACAATGCAGGGGGCATTGCAACCTCTGCAGGGACACTGCATCCAGCTGAAGTGGCACTGAAGGCGTACTGCAATCACTGACGGCTAACTGCATCCAAATCGTGGGCACTGCATCCTCTGTCACAACATACGGCAACCAACTTTTGGTACTCTGCATCCACAGCATGGGCACTGCATCCACATTCTGAGACACAGAACGGGGCACTGCAACCACAGAAGGGACACTTCAGCCAGCTGAATTGGCACTGCAGTTGCACTGCAATGACTGTAAGAGCACTGCATCCTCCATCATGATCCCTGAATCCTCCAACCCAACATAAGGCATCCACCTTTTGGAACACTGAATCCACTGCATGAGCACTGCATCCACATTCAGGTAAACTGCAGGGGGCACTGCAACCACAGCAGGATCACTGCATCCACCTTCATGGACACTGCATCGTCCTTCACAACATACTGCATGCACATTTTGGGGCACTGCATCCACTGCATGGGCACTGTATCCACATTCCAGGACAATGCCGGGGGCAATGCAACAACTGCAGGGACACTGCATCCACCTTCATGGGCATTGCATCCTCCGTCACAACATACTGCAGAAACCTTTAAGTACACTGAATCCAATGCATGGACACTGCATTCACGTTAGGGGACTCAGAAGGAGGCACTGCAACCCCTGCAGGGACACTGCTTCCAGCTGATGTGGAAATGCAGGCGCACTGCAATCACTGCAGGATCACTGCATCCACAGCATGTTCACAGCATCCACCTCAGGGACACAGCAGGGTGCACTGCAGCCACTGCCAGATCACAGCATCCACCCTCATGGGCACTACATCCTCCATCACAACATACTGCATGCACCTTGTGAGACACTGCATCCACTTCATGGGCACTGCATCCACATTCAGGAACAATGCAATGGGCACTGCAACCACTGCAGGGACACTGCACCCTGATGAAGTGGCACTGCAGGTGCACTGCTATCACTGTGGGATCACTGCATCGTCCTTCATGTGCACTGAGTCCCACTTCACAACATACTGCATCCACCTTGGGTCAAAATGCAGACACTACATGGGCCCTGCATCCACATTCAGGCACATGGCAGGCTGCTCTGCACCCACTGCAGCTGCACTGCATCCAGCAGAAGTGGCACTGCAGGCGCACTGCAATCACTGAAGTTTCACTGCAACCACTGCATTGGCACTACATCAACATTCCAGGACAATGCCGCTTGCACTGCAACCAGTGCAGGGACACTGAATCCACCTTCATAGGCACTGGATCTTCCATCACAACATACGACATCCACCTTGTGGGACACTGCATCCACTGCATGACCCCTGCATCCACATCCAGCACAAGGCTGGGGGCCCTGCAACCATGGCAGTGACACTGCATCCTCCTTCATGCGCACGGCATCCTCCATCACAACATACTGCCTAAACCTTTAGGTACACTGCCTCCAATGCATGGCCACGGCATTCACCTTCAGGGACAAAGAAGGTGGCACTGCAATCATTGAAGCAACACTGCTTCCAGCTGATGAGGAAATGCAGGGGCACTGTAATCACTGCAGGATTACTGCATCCACTGCATGTTCACAGCATCCACATTCAGGGACAGAGCAATGTGCACTGCAACAATTGCAGCGACACTGCATCCAGATGAAGTGGCACTGCAGGTGTACTGCAATGACTGCAGGATCACTGCACCGTCCTTCATAGGTACTGAATCCTGCTTCACAACATGCTGCATCCACCTTGAGTCACACTGCAGACACTGCATGGTCACATCATCCACATTCAGTGACATGGCAGGCGGCTGTGCAACCACTGCAGCTACACGGCATCCAGCTGAAGTGGCACTGCAGCCACACTGCAATCACTGAAGATTCACTGCATACACTGCATAGGAACTGCATCAACATCTCAGGACAATGCTGGGGGCACTGCAACCACGGGAGGGACAATGCATCCCCCTTCATGGACACTGCATCCTCCGTCACAACATATTGCTTAAACTTTTAGGTGCAAGTATCCACTGCATGGGCACTGCATTCACCTTAGGGACACCGAAGGCAGCACTGCAACCCCTGCAGGGACACTGCTTCCAGCTGATGTGGAAATGCAGGTGCACTGCAATCACTGCAGGATCACTGCATCCACTGCATGTTCAGAGCATGCACATTCAGTGATACAGCATGGTGCACTGCAACAACTTCCGGATCACCGCATCCAACCTCATGGGCACTGCATCCTCCATCACAACATACTGCATCCACCTTGTGGGACATTGCATCCACTGCATGACTACAGCATCCACATTCCCGGACAATTCAGGGGGCACTGCAAGCACTGCATGGACACTGTATCCACCTTCATGAGAACTGCATCATCCATCACAACATACTGCATCCACCTTGAGGGACACTGCATCCACTGCCTCGCCACTGCATCTACATTCCCGGACATGCAGGGGGCACTGCAACCAGCTGAAGTGGCACTGAAGGCATGCTGCAATCACTGCTGGATCACAGCATCCACCCTCATGGGCACTGCATCCTCCGTCACAACATACTGCATGCACCTTGTGTGACAGTGCATCCAATGCCTGGGCATTGCATCCACGTTCTTGGACAATGCAATGGGCACTGCATGCACTGTGGGTGCGCTGCATTCAGCACAGGCTCACTGCATCCTCCTCCGTGGGCACTGCATCTTCCATCACAACATACGACATCCACTTTGTGGGACACTGCAACTACTGCATGGGCACTGCCTTCACATTCAGGGAATTGTAGGGAGCACTGCAACCACTGCAGCAACACTGCATCCAGCTGAAGTGGCACTGCAGGTGCACTGCCATCACTGCAGGATCACCTCTTCCACCTTCATGGGCACTGCATCCTCTGTCACAACATACTGCATGCACATTGTGGGACACTGCATCCACTGCATGGGGACTGCATCTGGGTTCAGTGACACTGCAGTTGGCTCTGCAACCACAGCAGCAACACTGCACCTAGCTGAAGTGGCACTGCAAGTGCACTGAAATCACTTCAGGCTCACTGCATCCACCTTCCTTGGCACTGCATCCTCCCTCACAGCATACAGGAACCACCTTGGGGACACTGCATCCACTGCATCGTCAATGCATCCACATTCAGGGAAACTATAGTGGGCACTGCAACCACTGCAGGTTCACCGCATCCAACTTCATGGGCTCTGCATGCTCTGACAAAACATACTGCATCCACCTTATGAGACACTGCATCCACTGCATGACCCCTGCATCCACATCCCAGCACAATGCCGGGGACATTTCAACCACTGCAGTGACACTGCATCTGCCTTCATGCGCACTGCATCCTCCATCACAACACACTGCCTAAACCTTTAGGTACACTGCCTCCACAGCATGGGCACTGCATTCACCTTCAGGGGCACAGAAGGTGGCACTGCAACCACTGCAGCAACACTGCTTCCCTCTGATGAGGAAATGCATGTGCACTGCAATCACTGCAGGATCACTGCATCGTCCTACATGGGCACTGAATCCTGCTTCACAACATACAGCATGCACATTGTGGGACACTGCATCCACTGCATGAGCACTGCATCCACATTCTAGGACATTGCAGGGGGCATTGTAACCACTGCAGGGACACTGCATCCAGCTGAAGTGGCACTGAAGGCCTACTGCATTCAGTGCCGGCTCACTGCATCCAAAAATTGGGCACTGCATCTTCTGTCACGACATACGGCAACCAACTTTTGGTAATCTGCATACACTGCATGGGCACGGCATCCACATTCAGGGACACAGAATGGGGCACTGCAACCACTGCAGTGACACTCCAGCCAGCTGTAGTGGCAATGCAGGTGCACTTCAGTGACTGCAGGATCACTGCATCCTCCTTCATGATCACTGAATCCTCCGTCACAGCATAATGCATGCACCTTGAGGGACACTGCATCCACTGCATGAGCACAGCATCCACTTTCAGGTAAACTGCAGGGGGCACTGCAACCTCTGCAGAATCACTGCATCCACCTTCATGGACACTGCATCATCCATCACAACATACTGCATGCACATTGTGGGAAACTGGAACCACTGCAGGGACACTGCATTCACGCTCAGGGACACTGTAGTTGGCCCAGCAACCACTGGAGCAACACTTCATCCAGCTGAAGTGGCAATGCAGGCGCACTGCAATCACTGCATCCACTTTCCTGGGCACTGCATCCTCCTCAACACACACTGCATCCACTTTGTGGGACTCTGCATGTACTGCATGGGCATTGAATCCACATTCTGGGAAACTGTAGGGGGCACTGCTGCCACTGCAGGTTCACCGCATCCACATTCATAGGCACTGCATCCTCCGACAAAACATACTGCATCTGCCTTTTGAGAAACTGCATCCACTGCATGGGCACCACATCCATGTTCAGGGAGACTGCAGTTGTCTCCACAACCACTGCAGCAACATGGCATTCAGCTTAAGTGGCACTGCAGGTGCACTGCAATCACTGCAGACTCACTGCATCCACCTTCGTGGGCACTGCATACTCCATCACAGCATACTGTGTCCACCTTGTGGGACACTGCATGCACTGCCTGGGAACTGCAGCCACATTCAGGGAAACTGTATCGGGCACGGCAACCACTGCAGGTTCACCGCATCCACCTTCATGGGCACTGCATCCTCTGACAAAATACACTGCACCCGCCTTGTGAGACACAGCATCCACTGCATGACCACTGCAGGCACATTTCAGGACAATGCCAGGAGCACTGCAACCACTGCAGGGACACTGCATCCATCTTCATGGGCACTGCATCCTCCATCACAACATACTGCATAAACCTTTAGGTACACTGCATCCACTGCATGGGCACTGCATTCACCTTCAGGGACACAGAAGGTGGCACTGCAACCCCTGCAGGGACACTGCTTCCAGCTCATGTGGAAATGCAGGCATACTGCAATCACTGCAGGATCACTGCACCCACTGCATGTTCACATCATCCATATTCAGGGACACAGCAGGGTGCACTGCAACCACTGGTGGATCACTGCATCCACCTTCATGGGCACTGCATCCTCCATCTCAACATACTGCATGCACCATGTTGGACACTGCATCCAATGCCTGGGCACTGTATCCACGTTCTCGGACAATGCAGTGGGCACTGCAACCACTGCAGGGACACTGCATACAGCCGAAGTTGCACTGCAGGCACACTTCATTTAGCACAGGCTCACTGCATCCATCTTCGTGGGCACTGCATCTTCCATCACAACATACTGCATCCACCTTGTGGGACACTGCGTCCACTGCATGGGCACTGCATCCACATTCCCGGTCAATGCAGGGATCACAGCAACCACTGCAGCAACACTGCATCCTGGTGAAGTGACACTGCAGGCACACTGACATGACTGCAGGATCACTGCATCCACTGAAAGGGCACAGCATTCTCATTCAGGGACAATGCAGGGGGCACTGCAACCACTGCAGGATCACTGCATGCACCTTAATAGGCACTGCATCATCCATCACAGCATACTGCATCTACCTTCAGTGACAGTGCAGCCATTGAATGGGCACTGCATCCACATGCAGGGACAGTGCAGGGGGCTATGGAACAACTGAAGGGACACTGCAGACACCTGAAGTGGCACTGCTGGCGCACTGCAATCACAGCAGGATAACTGCATCCACCTTATGGGCACTTCATCCTCCTTTACAACATTCTGCATCCACCTTGTGGGAGACTGCAACCACTGCATGAGCACTACATCCACATTCAGGTAAACTGTAGGGGGCACTACAACCCCTGCAGAGCCACTGCTTCCAGATGGTGTGGAAATGCAGGTGCATTGCAATCACTGCAGGAACCATGCAGCCACTGCATGTTCACAGCATACACATTCAGGGACACAGCACTGTGCACAGCATCCACTGCCAGATCACTGCATCCACCTTCATGGACACTGCATCTTCCGTCACAACGTACACAATGCACCTTCTGGGACACTGCATCCAATGCCTGGGCACTGTATCCCCGTTCTTGGACAATGCAGTTGGCACTGCAACCACTGCAGGGACACTGCATACAGCTGAAGTTGCACTGCAGGCACACTGCGTTCAGCACAGGCTCACAGCATCCACCTTCGTGGATACTGCATCTTCCATCACAAGATATGAAATCAACCATTTGGGACACTGCAACTACTGCATGGGCACTGCATCCACATTCAGGGAACTGTAGGGTGCACTGCAACCACTGAAGCACCACTGCATCCACCGGCAAGGGCCCTGCATCCTCCATCACAACGTACTACATCCACACTGTGGGACGCTGCATCCACTGCATGACTACTGCATCCACATTCCCGGACAATGCAGGGGGCTCTGCAACCACTGCAGCAACACTGCTTCCAGCTGAAGTGGCACTGCAGGCACACTGCCATCACTGCAGGATCACTGCATTCACCTTCATGGGCACTGCATACTGCAAAACACAACAATGCCTCCACATTTTGGGACACTGTATCCACTGCATGAGCATTTCATCCATATTACTGGACAATGCAGGGGGCATGGCAACTACTACAGGGACACTGCATGCATCTGAAGTGTCACTGCAGGTGCACTGCAATCACTGAATGTTCACTGCATCCACTGCATGTTCACTGCATCCACATTCAGTGACACTGCAGGGTGCACTGCATCCACTGCAGGATCACTGCCTCCACCTTCATGGACACTGCATCCTCTCTCACAAAATACTGCATCCACATTGTAGACAGTGATCCACTGCCTGGGCATATCATCCACATTCCCGGACAATACTGGGGATAGTGCAACCACTGAAGCAACACTGTAACCAGGTGAAGTGACACTGCATGCACACTGATATTACTGCAGGATCACTGCATCCACCTTCATGGGCACTGATTACTACAACACAACAGACTGCCTCCACCATGTGGGACACTGCATCCACTGCAAGGGCACAGCATTCTAATTCAGGGACACTGCAGGGGGCACTGCAACCACTGCAGGATCACTGCATGCACCTTCATAGGCACTGCATCCTCCATCACAACACACTGCATCTACATTCAGTGACAGTGCAGCCATTGCATGGACACTGCATCCACAATCAGGCACAGTGCAGGGGGCAATGTAACCACTGCAGGGACACTGCATCCAGCTGAGGAGGCACTGCAGGTGCACTGCATTCAATGCAGGATCAGTGTATCCGCATACATGGGCACTGCATCCTCAGTCACAACATTCTGCATCCACCTTTTGAGATTCCGTATCCTCTGCATGGGCACATCTTCAGCATTCAGGGCCAATGCAGGGGCACGGCAACCACTGTGGGACACTGAATCCAGATGAAGTGGCACTGCAGCTGCACTGCAGTCACTGCAGAATCAATTCATCCACATTCATGGGCACAGCATCCACCTTATGGGACACTGCATCACCTGCATGAGCACTGCATCCACATTCAGGGACACAGCACGTTGCACTGCTACCACTGTAGCATCACTGCATCCACCCTCATGTGCACTGAATCCTCTGTCACCACATACTGCATCCATCTTGTGGCTCACTGCATCCACTGCATGGGCACTTCATCCACATTGAGGGAAAATGCAGGGGGCACTGCAACCACAGATGGGAGACAGCATCCACATGAAGTGGCACTGTAGGTGCACTGTAATCACTGCAGGATCACTGCATCCTCCTTCAAAGGCTGTTCATCCTACTGCAAAACATACTGCATCCACCTTGTGGGACACTGCATGGGCACTGCATCCACATTCATGAAAACTGCAGGGGACACTACAACCACTGCAGCAACACTACATTCAGCTGAATTGGCACTGCAGGCACACGGCCATCACTGCAGGATCACTGCATTCACCTTCATTGGCACTGCGTACTACAGCACAACACAATGCCTCAAAATTGTGGGACACAGGATCCACTGCATGAGCAATGGATCCACATTTCAGGAAAATGCAGGGGGCATTGCAACCACTGCAGGGACACTGCATCCAGCTGATGTGGCACTGAACGCATACTGCAATCACAGACAGCTCACTGCATCCAACTCGTGGGCACTGCAACCCCTGTCACAACATAGGGCAACCAACTTTTGGTACTCTGCATCCACTGTATGGGCACTGCATCCACATTCAGGGAAAATGCAGGTTTCATCACAACCATTGCAGGGACACTGCATCCAGATGAAGTGGCACTGCGGGTGCACTGCAATAACTGCAGAATCAGTGCATCGTCCTTCATGGGCACTGAATCCTGCTTCAAAACATACTGCATCCACCTTGAGTCACACTGCAGACACTGCATGGGCACTGCATCATGTTCAGGGACACAGAAGGTGGCACTGCAACCCCTGCAGGGACACAGCGTCCAGCAGATTTGGAAATGCAGTTGCACTGCAATCACTGCAGGATCACTGCATCCACTGCATGTTCACACCATCCAAATTCAGGGACACAGCAGAGTGCACTGCAACCACTGACACATCACTGCATCCACCTTCGTGGGCACTGCATCCTCCATCACAACATACTGCATGCACCTTGTGGGACACTGCATCCAATGCCTGGGCATGGCATCCACGTTCTTGGATGATGCAGTGGGCACGGCAACCACTGAAGGGACACTGCATACAGCTGAAGTCAGACTGCAGGCGCACTGCATTCAGCACACGTTCACTGCATCCAGCTATGTGGGCACTGTATCTTCAATCAAAACATACGACAGCCACCTTGTGGGACACTGCATCCACTGCATGTGCACTGCATCCACATTCAGGGAATGTTGGGGGCACTGCAACCACTATAGCATCACTGCATCCACCTTCATGGGCACTGCATCCACCATGTGGGACACTGCATCCACTGCATGACTACTGCATCCACATTCAGGGAATGTTGGGGGCACTGCAACCACTATAGCATCACTGCATCCACCTTCATGGGCACTGCATCCACCATGTGGGACACTGCATCCACTGCATGACTACTACATCCACATTCCAGGCAATGCAGGGGGCACTGCAAGCACTGCAGGGACACTGCATTCACCTTCATGAGAACTGCATCATCCATCATAACATACTGCATCCACCTTAGGGACACTGGATCCACTGGCTGGCCACTGCATCCACATTCCAAGACAATGCCGGGGTCACTGCAACCACTGCAGCAACACTGTATCCCGCTAAAGTGGCACTGCAGGAGCACTGCCATCACTGCAGGATCTTTGCATTCACCTTCATTGGCACGGCATACACATCACACCACAATGCCTCCACATTGTGGGACACTGTATCCACTGCATGGGCACTGCGTCCACATTCCAGGACAATGCAGGGGGCATTGCAACCACTGCAGGGACAGTGCATCCTGCTGAAGTGGCACTGAATGCATACTGCAATAACTGCTGGCTCACAGCATCCAGCTCATGGGCACTGCATCCTCTGTCACAACCTACAGCAACCAACTTTTGGTACTCTGCAGCCACTGCATGGGTGCTACATCCACATTCAGGGACAAAGAATGAGGCACTGCAACCACTGAAGGGACAGTGCAGCCAGCTGAAGTGACACTGCAAGTTCACTGCAATGACTGCAGGATCACTGCATCCTCCTTCATGATCACTGAATCCTCCAACCCAACATAAGGCATCCACATTGTGGGACACTGCATCCACTTCATGAGCTTGCGTCCAGATTCAGGTAAACTGCAGGGGGCACTGCAACCACTGCAGGATCACGGCATCCACCTCCATGGGCACTGCATCCTCCGTCAAAACATACTGCATGAACATTGTGGGCCACTGCATCCAATGCATGGGCCCTGCATCCACATTCTCGGACAATGCACTGGGCACTGAAACCACTGCAGGGACACTGCATACAGCTGAAGTCGCACTGCAGCCACACTGCATTCCTCACTGGTTCACTGCATCCACCTTTGTGGGCACTACATCTTCCATCACAACATATGACAGAAACCATGTCGGACACTGCAACTACTGCATGGGCACTGTATCCACATTCAGGGAACTGTAGGGGGCACTGCAACCACTGCAGGGACACTGCATCCCCCTTCATGGGCACTGCATCCTCCGTCACAACCTACTGCATAAACCTTTAGGTATGCTGCTTCCACTGCATGAGCACTGCATCCACATTGAGGTAAACTGCAGGGGGCACTGCAACCACTGCAGGGACACTGCATAAAGCTGATGTCAGACTGCAGGCACAGTGCATTCAGCACAGGCTCACTGCATCCACTGCCAGGGCACTGCATCCACATTTCCGGACAATGCAGGGGGCACTGCAACCACTGCAGCAACACTGCATCCAGATGAAGTGGCACTGCACGTGTTCTGACATCACTTCAGCATCACTGCATAGACCTTCATGGGCCCTGCATCCTCCATCACAACATACTGCATCCTCCTTGGGTCACACTGCAGACACTGCATGGGCTCTTCATCCACATTCAGAGACATGACAAGGGGCTCTGCAACCACTGCAGCAACACTGCATCCAGCTGAATTCGCACTGCAGGTGGTCTGCAATCACTGAAGTTTCACTGGATCCACTGCATTGTCACTGTATCAATATTCCGGTACAATGCCATTGGCACTGCACCACTGCAAGGGCACTGCATCCACCTTCATGGGGATTGCATCCTCTGTCACAACATACTGCATGCACCTTGTGGGGCACAGCATCCAATGCCTGGGCACTGCATGGAAAATCCCAGACAATGCAGGGGGCATTGCAACCACTGCAGGGACACTGACTTCAGCGGAAGTGGCAGTGAAGGCATACTGCAATCTGTGCAGGCTGACTGGATCCACCTTCTTGGGCACTTCATTTTCCATCATAACATACGACATCCACCTTATGGGACACTGCAACTAATGCATGGGCACTGCATCCACATTCAGGGAACTGTAGGGGTCACTGCAACCAATGCAGCATCACTGCATCCACCTTCATGGGCCCTGCATCCTCCATCACAACATACAGCATCCACCTTGTGGGACACTACATCCACTGCATGACCATGGCATCCACATTCCAGGACAATGCAGGGGGCATTGCAACCACTGCAGGGACCCTGCATCCAGCTGAAGTGGCAATAAAGGCATACTGACATCACTGCCGGCTAACTTCATCCAAATCCAGGATTCTGCATCATCTGTCATAACATACGGCAGCAAACTTTTGGTGCTCTGCATCCAAAGCATGGGCACTGCATCCACATTGAGGGACACAGAACAGGGCTTGCAACCACTGCAGGGACAGTGCAACCAGGTGATGTGGCACTGGAAGTTCACTGCAATGACTGCAGGATCACTGCATCCTCCTTCATGATCTCTGAAACCTCCAACACATCATAAGGCATCCACCTTGAGAGATACGGCATCCCCTGCATGAACACTGCATCCAAATTCAGGTAAACTGCAGGGGGCACTGCAACCACTGCAGGATCACTGCATCCCCCTTCATGGGCACTTCATTCTCCTTCACAACATAATGCATGCACGTTGTGGGACACGGCATCCACTGCATGGGCACTGCATCCACGTTCAGGGACACAGCAGTTGGCTCTGCAACCACTGCAGCAACACTGCATCCAGCTGAAGTGACACTGCAAGCACACTGCAATCACTTCAGTCTCACTGCATGCACCTTCGTGGGCACCACATCCTTTGTCACAGCATACCACCTCTACTTTGTGGGACACTGCATACACTGCATGGGCACTGCATCCACATTCTGGGAAACTCTAGGGGGCACTGCAACCACTGCAGGTTCACTGCATCCACCTTCATGGGCACTGCATCCTCCGACAAAACATACTGCATCCGCCTTGTGAGACACTGCATCCACTGCATGAACCCTAAATACACTTACCAGCACAATGCCGGGGGCCCTTCAATGAGTCCAGGGACACTGCATCCGCCTTCATGTGCACTGCATCCTCTGTCACAACATATGGCATAAACCTTTAGGAACACTGGCTCCAATGCAGGGGCACTGCAATCACCTTCAGGGACACAGAAGGCGGCACTGCAACCTCTGCGGCAACACGGCTCCAGCTGATGAGGAAATGCAGGTGCACTGCAATCACTGCAGGATCACTGCATCCACTGCATGTTCACAGCCTCCAAATTCAGGGACACAGCAGGGTGCACTGCAACCACTGCAGGGACACTGCATCCAGATGAAGTGGCACTGCAGGTGCACAGCTATCACTGCAGCATAACTGAATCCACTTCATTTTCAGAGCATGCACACTCAGGGACACAGCAGAGTGCAGTGCAACCACTGCCGGATCACTGCATCCACCCTCATGGACACTGCATCCTCAATCACAACATACTGCATGCACCTTGTGGGACACTGGATCCACTGCATGTTCACAGCATCCACATTCAGAGACACAGCAGGTTGCACTGCAACCACTGCAGGGACACTGCATCCAGATGATGTGGCACTGCAGATACACTGCAATGACTGCAGGATCACTGCATCATCCCTCATGGGCACTGAATCCTACTTCACAACATACTTCATGCACCTTGTGGGACACTGCATTCAATGCCTGGCCACTGCATCCACACTCAGACAATGCAGTGGGCATTGCAACCACTGCAGGGACACTGGATACAGGTAAAGTCACACTGCAGGTGCACTGCATTCAGCAGAGGCTCACGGCATCCACCTTCGCTGGCACCTCATCTTCCGTCACTACATACAACATCCACATTGTGTGACACTGCAACCACTGTATAGGCAATGCATGAACATTCAGGGAAATGTAGGGGACACTGCAACCACTGCAGCATCACTGCATCCACCTTCATGGGCCCTGCATCAACCATCACAACATACTGAATCCATCTTGTGGGACACTGCATCCACTGCATTTCTGCTGAATCCACATTCCAGGACAATCCAGGGGGCACTGCAAGCACTGCAGGGACGCTGCATCCACCTTCATGAGAACTGCATCATCCGTCATAACATACTGCATCCACCTTGTGAGACACTGCATCCACATTACCAGACAATGCAGGGAGCACTGCAACGACTGCAGCAACACTGCATCCAGCTGAAGTGGCACTACAGGCGCACTGCCAACACTGCAGGATCACTGCATTCACCTTCGTCGGCATTGCATACTACATCACACCACAATGCCTCCACATTGTGGGACACTGCATCCACTGCATGCCCACTGCATCAACATGTCAGGACAATGCCGGGGGTGCTGCAACCACTGCAGTGACAGTGCATCCACCTTTATGGGCAATGCATCCTCCGTCACAAGATACTGCATGCACCTTGTGGGACACTGCCTCAAATGCCGGGGCACTGCATTCACATTCAGGGAAACAGAATTCGGCACTGCAACACCTGCATGGACACTGCTTCCAGCTGAAGTGGAAATGCAGTTGCACTGCAATCACAGCAGGATCACTGCATCCACTGCATGTTCACAGCATCCACATTAAGGGACACAGCAGGGTGCACTGCAACCACTGCCGGATCACTGCATCCACCTTCATGGGCATGGCATCCTCCATCACAACATACTGCATGCAGCTTGTGGGACACTGCATCCAATGCCTGGGCACTGCATCTACGTTCTTGGACAATGCAGTGAGCACTGCAACCAATGCAGGGACACTGCATACAGCTGAAATCGCACTGCTGGCTCACTGCATTCATCACAGGTTCACAGCATCCACCTTCGTTGGCAGTGCATGTTCCATCACAACATACGACATCCACCTTGTGGGACACTGCAACTACTGCATGGGCAGTGCATCCACATTCAGGGAACTGTAAGGGCAATGCAACCACTGCTGCATTACTGCATCCATCATCATGGGCCCTGCATCCTCCATCACGACATGCTGCATCCACCTTGTGGGACACTGCAGCCACTGCATGACTACTGCATCCACCTTCCCGGACAATGCAGGGGGCAGTCCAAGCAATGCAGGCACACTCCATCCACATTCATGGGCACCTCATGCTCCCTCACAACATACTGCATAAACCTTTAGGTACATTGACCCACTGCATGGGTATTGCATTCACCTTCAGGGACACATATGGCGGCACTGCAACACCTGAGGCACACTCCTTCCAGCTGATGTGGAAATCCAGGCGCACTGCAATCACTGCATGATCACTGCATCCAATGCATGTTCACAGCATTCACCGTGAGGGACACAGCAGGGTGCACTGTAAAAACTCCCGGATTACTGCATCCACCTTCATGGGCACTGCATCCTCCGTCACAACATACTGCATGCACATTCTGGGACACTGCATCCACTGCATGGGCACTGCATCCACTTTCAGGGACAAATCAGTTGGATATACAACCACTGCAGCAACACTGCATCCAGTTGAAGTGGCACTGCAGGCACACTGCAATCACTGAAAGCTCACGACATCCACCTTCATGGTCACTGCATCCTCCGTCACAACAGACTGCAGCCACCTTGTCAGACACAGCATGCACTGCATGGGAACAGCATCCACATTCAGGGAAACTGTATGGGGCACTGCAACCACACAGGATCACCGCATCCACCTTCAAGGGCACTGCATCCTCCGTCACAACCTACTGCATAAACCTTGAGGTACATTGCATTCACTGCATGAGGACTGCATTCACATACAGGGACACAGAAGATGGCACTGCAACCCCTGCAGGGACACTGCTTCCAGCTGATGTGGAAATGCAGGTGCAGGATCTCTGCATCCACTGCATGTTCACAGCATCCACACTCAGGGACACAGCAGGGTGTACTGCAACCACTGCCGGATCACTGCTTCCACCATCATGGGCACTGCATTGTCCATCACAACATACTGCATGCACCTTGTGGGACACTGCATCCAAAGCCTGGGCACTGCATCCACCTTATGGGACAATGAAGGGAGCACTGCAACCACTGCAGGGACACTGCATCAAGATGAAGTAGCCCAGCAGGTGCACTGCATTGACCACAGGATCACGGCATCGTCCTTCCTGGACACTGAATCCTAGTTCACAACATACTGCATTCACCTTGGGTCACACTGCAGACACTGCCTGTGCACTGCATCCACATTCAGAGACATGGGAAGGGGCTCTGCAACCACTGCAGATAAACTGCATCGAGCTGAATTGGCACTGCAGGTGCACTGCAATCACTGAAGATTCACTGCATCCAGCACATGGTTACTGCATCAATATTCCTGGACAATGCCGTTGGCACTGCAAGCACTGCAGGGACACTGCATGCACCTTCATGGGGACTGCATTCTCCGTCACAATATACTGCATGCACCTAGTGGGACACTGGATCCCATGCCTGGGCACTGTATCTACATTCTCAAACAATGCATTGGGCACTGCAACCACTTCGGTGACACTGCATACAGCTGAAGTCACACAGCAGGTGCACTGCATTCAGCACAGGCACACTGCATCCACCTTCGTGGGCACAGCATTTTCCAACACAACATAGGACATCCACCCTGTGGGACACTGCAACTACTCTATGGGCACTACATCCACATTCAGGGAACTGTAGGGGACACTGCAACCACTGCAGCATCACTGCATCTACCTTCATGGGCAATGCATCCTCCATCACAACATACTGCATAAACCTTTGGTACACTGCAGCCACTGCATGGGCACTGCAGCCACCCTCAGGGACACAGGACAGGGCACTGCAACCACTACACGGACACTGCAGCCAGCTGAAGTTGCACTACAGGTGCAGTGCCATGACTGTAGGATCACTGCATACTTCTTCATGATCACTGAATCCTCCATCACAACATAAGCCATCCACATTGTGGGACACTGCATGAGCACTGCATCCACATTCCAGGACTATGCAGGGGGCACTGCAACCACTGCAGCAACCCTGCATCATGCTGAATTGGCACTGCAGGCTCACTGCCATCCTTGGAGGATCAGTGCATTCACCTTCATCGGCACTGCATACTACAACACACCACAATGCCTCCACATTATGGGAACCTCCATCCACTGCATGAGCACAGCATCCACATTCCAGGACAATCCAGGGGCCTTGCAACCTCTGCAGGGACACTGCATCCAGCTGAAGTGGCACTGAAGTCGTACTGCAATCACTGACAGCTTGCTGCATCCAACTCATGGGCACTGCATTCTCTGTAACACCATACGGCAACCAACTTTTGATACTCTGCATCCTTTGCATGGGCACTGCATCCACATTCAGGGACACAGAACGGGGCACTGCAACCACTGCAGGGAAACTGCAGCCAACTGAAGTGGCCCTGAAAGTGCACTGCAATGACTGCAGGATCACTGCATCCTCCTTCATGATCAATGAATCCTCCATCACAACATAAGGCATCCACCTTGAGGGACACTGCATCCACTGCATGAGCACTGCATCCACATTCAGGTAAAATGCAGGGTGCACTGCAACCACTGCAGGAGCACTTCATCCACCTTTATGGGCACTGCATCCTCCATCACAACATACTGCATGCACATTGTCGGACACTGCATCCACTGCATGGGGACTGCATTCACGTTCAGGGATACTGCAGTTGGCTCTTCAACCACTACAGCAACACGGCATCCAGCTGAAGAGGCACTGCAAGCACACTGCAATCACTGCATGTTCACTGCATCAAACTTCATGGGCGGTGCATCCTCCATCACAACATACTGCATAAACCTTTAAGTACACTGCATCCACTGAATGGGCTCTGCATTCACCTTCAGGGAGAAAGAAGGTGCCACTGCAACCATTGCAGGGACACTGCTTCCAGCTGATTTGGAAATGCAGGTGCACTCCAATCACTGCAGGATCACTGCATCCACTGCATGTTCACAGCATCCACATTCAGGGACAAACCAGGGCACACTGCAACCACTGCCGGATCACTGCATCCACCTTCATGAGCACTACATCCTCTGTCACAACATACTGCATGCATATTGTGGGACACTGAATCCACTGCATGGGCACTGCATCACATTCAGGGACACCTCAATTGGATCTGCAACAACTGCAGCAACACTGCATCCAGTTGAAGTGGCTGTGCAGGCGCACTGCAATCACTGCAGGCTCACGCAATCCACCATCATGGTCACTGCATCGTCCGTGACAACAGACTGCTTCCACCTTGTGGGACACAGCATGCATGCATGGGGACTGGATCCACATTCAGGGAAACTGTAGGGGGCACTGCACCAACACAGGTTCACCGCATCCACCTTCATGTGCACTGCATCCTCCAACAAAACATACTGCATATGCCTTGTGGGACACTGCATCCACTGCATGACCCCTGCATCCACATTCCAGCACAATGCCAGGAGCCCTGCAACCACCACAGGGACACTGCCTCCACCTTCATGCACACTGCATCATCTGTCACAACATGTGGCATAAACCATTAGGTACACTGCCTCCACTGCATGGGCACTGCATTCACCTTCAGTGACACAGAAGGCGGCACTGCAACCACCACAGCAACACTGCCTCCAGCTGATGAGGAAATGCATGCGCACTGCAATCACTGCAGGATCACTGCATCCACTGCATGATCACAGCATCCACATTGAGGGAAACAGCAGGATGCACTGCAACCACTGCCAGATCACTGCATCCACATTCATGGGCACTGCATCCTCCATCACAACATACTGCATGCACATTGTGGGACACCGCATCCACTGCATGGGCACTGCATCCACGTTCAGGGACACCTCAATTGGATCTGAAACCACTGCAGGAACACCGCATCCAGTTGAATTTGCTCTTGAGGTGCACTGCAATGACTGCAGGCTCACGACATCCACCATCATGGTCACTGCATCGTACATCACAACAGACTGCTTCCACCTAATGGGACACAGCAAGCACTGCATGGGCACTGCATCCACATTCAGGAAAACTGTACGGGGCACTGCAACCACACAGGTTCACTGCATACACCTTCACGGGCACTGCATCCTCCGTCACAAGATACTGCATAAACCTTTAGGTACAATGCATTCACTGCATGTGCACTGCATTCACATTCAGGGAACAGAAGGCGGCACTGCAACTCCTGCAGGGACACTACCTCCAGCTGATGTGGAAATGCAGGTGCACTGCAACCACTGCCAGATCACTGCATCCACCTTCATAGGCACTGCATCCTCCATCACAACATACTGCATGCACCTTGTGGGACACTGCATCCAAAGCCTGGGCACTGCATCCACATTCAGGGACAATGCAGGGGGCACTGCAACCACTGCAGGGACACTGCATCCTGATGAAGTGGCACTGCAGGTGCACTGCAACGACTGCAGGGTCACTGCATCATCCTTCATGGGCACTGAATACCACTTCACAACATACTGCATCCACCTTGGTTCACACTGCAGACACTGCATGCGCACTGCATCCACATTCAGAGACATGGTAAGGGTCTCTGCAAGCACTGCAGCTACACTGCATCCAGCTGAAGTGGGACGCAGGAGCACTGCAATCACTGAAGTTTCACTGCATCCACTTCATTGGGACTGCATCAATATTCCAGGACAATGCAATTGGCACTGCAAGCACTGCAGGGACACTGCATCCACCTTCATGGGGACTACATCCTCCGTGGCAACATACTGAATGCATCTTGTGGGACACTGAATCCAATGCCTGGGCACTGCATCCATGTTCTCGGGCAATGCAGTGCACACTGCAACCACCAAAGGGACACTGCATACAGCTGAAGTGGCACTGCAGGTGCACTGCAATGACTCCAGGATATCTGCATCCTCCTTCATGACCACTGAATCCTCCATCACAACATGAGGCATCCACGTTGAGGGACACTGCACCCATGGCATGAGCACTGCATCCACATTCAGGTAAACTGCAGGGGGCACTGCAACCACTGCAGTATCACCGCATCCACCATCATGGTTACTGCATCCTCCATCACAACATACTGCATAAACCTTTAGGTACACTACATTCACGGCATGGGCACTGCATTCACATTCAGGGACACAGAAGATGGCACTGCAACCCCTGCAGGGACACTGCTTCCAGCTGATCTGGAAATGCAGACGCACTGCCATCACTGCTAGAACACTACATCCACTGCATGTTCACAGCATCCACATTAAGGGACACAGCAGGGTTCACTGCAACCACTGCTGGGTCACTGCATTCACCTTCAATTGCAGTGCATCCTCCGTCACAACATACTGCATGCACCTTGTGGGACACTGCATCCAATTCCTTGGCACTGAATCCACGTTCTCAGACAATGCAGTGTGCACTGCAACCACTGCAGGGACACTGCATACAGCTGACGTCACACTGCAGGCGCACTGCATTCAGCACAGGCTCACTGCATCCACCTTCATCAGCACTCCATCTTCCATCACAACATACGACATCCACCTGAGGGACACTGCATCCAATGCAAGACCACTGCATCCAGTTGAAGTGGCATTGAAGGCGTACTTCAATCACTGTCATCTCACTGCATCCTAATCGTGGGCACTGCATCCTCTGACAAAACGTATGGCAACCAACGTTTGGTACACTGCATCCACTGCATGTGCACTGCATACACATTCAGGGACAAAGAACGGGGCTCTGCAACAACTTCAGGGACACTGCAGTCAGCTGAAGTGGCACTGCTGTAGCACTGCCATGACTGCAGGATCACTGATTCCTCCTTCATGATCACTGAATCCTCCATCACAACATAAGGAATCCACCTTGAGGGACACACCATCCACTGCATGACCACTGAATCCAGATTCAGGTAAACTGCAGGGGGCACTGCAACCACTGCAGCATCACTGCATCCACCTTCATGGGAACTGCATCCTCTGTCACAACATACTCCATGCACATGGTGGGAAACTGAAACCACTGCATGGGCACTGCATCCACGTTCATGGACACTGCATTTGGATCTGCAACCACTGCAACAACACAGCATACAGTTGAAGTGGCACTGCAAGCGCACTGCGAGCACCGCAGGCTCACTGCATCCACAATCGTGGGCACTGCATCCTCTGTCAGAACATACCGCATCCACATTGTGGGACACTATATGCACTGCATGGGTACTGCATCCACATTCAGGGAAACTGCAGCGTGCACTGCAACCACTGCAGGTTCACCGCATTCACCTTCATGGGCACTGCAACCTCCAACAAAACATACTGCAATGGCCTTATGAAACACTGTATCCACTGCATGACCACCGCATCGAAATAAAAGCACAATGCCACATGCACGGCCATCTTTGCATGGACACTGCATTCACCTTCATGGGCCCTGCATCCTCCGTCACAACATACTGCATAAACCTTTAGGTACACTGCATCCAGTGCATGGGCATTGCATTCACCTTCAGGGACACAGAAGGTGGCACTGCAACCCCTACAGGGACAGTGCTTCCAGCTGATGTGGAAATGCAGGTGCTCTGCAATCAATCCTGGATAACAGCCTACACTGCATGTTCCCAGCATCCACATTCAGGGACACAGCTGCATGCACTGCAACCACTGCCACATCACTGCATCCACCTTCATGGGCACTGCATCTTCCATCACAGCAGACTGCATACCCCATGTGGGACACAGCATCCACTGCATGGGCGCTGCATCCACATACTCGGATGATGCAGTGAGCTCTGCACCCACTGCAGCAACACTGCATCGTGTTGAAGTGGCGCTACAAGCACACTGCAATCTCTGCAGGCTCACTGCATCCACCATCGTGGGCACTGCATCTTCCATCACAGCACACAGCATCCACATTGTGGGATACTGCATGTGCTGCTTGGGAATGCATCTACATTCAGGGAAAGTGTAGGGGTCACGGCAACCACTGCAGGTTCACCGCATCCACCTTCATGGGCACTGCATCCTCCGACAAAACATACTGCAACCGCCTTGTGAGACACGGCATCCACTGCATCCGCATTCCACGACAATGCCCAGGGCACTGCAACCACAGCAGGGACACAGCATCCATCTTAATGGGCACTGCATCCTCCGTCACAACATACAGCATGCACCGTGTGGGACACTGCATCCTATCCTGGGCACTGAATCCACGTTCTCGGACAATGCAGTGAGCACTGCAACCACAGAAGGGACACTGCATCCAGCTGAAGTGGCACTGCAGGTGCACTGCCATCACTGCAGTATCACTCCATTCACCTTCATCGGCACTGCATACTACAACACACCAGAATGCCTCCACATTTTTGGACACTGCATGCACTACATGAGCATTGCATCCACATTCCAGGACAATGCAGGGGACATAGCAACCACTGCAGGGACACTGCATGCAGCTGAAGTGACACTGAAGAGTGCTGCAATCACTGCCAGCTCACTGCATCCCACCCCTGGGCACTGCATCATCTGTCACAACATATGGCAACCAACTTTTGGTACTCTGCATCCAATGCATGGGCACTGCATACACACTCAGTGACACAGAACTGGGCACTGCAACCACTTTTAGGACAATGCAGCCACCTTCATGGTCACTGAATCCTCCTTCACAACATACTGCATGCACCTTGTGGGACACTGCATCCAATGCCTTGGCACTGAATCCAAGTTCTCAGACAATGCAGTGTGCACTGCAACCACTGCAGGGACACTGCATACAGCACAGGCTCACTGCATCCACCTACGTCGGCACTACATCTTCCATCACAACATACGACATCCACCTTGAGGGACACTGCATCCGCTGCATAAGCACTGCACCCCCTTTCACGTACACTGCACTGGGCAGTGCAGCCACAGCAGGATCACTGCATCCACCTTCATGGGCACTGCATCCTCCGTCTCAACATACTGCATAAACCTTTAGGTACACTGCATCCACTGAATGGGCACTGCATCCAAGTTCTCGGACAACGCAGTGTGCACTGCAATCACTGCAGTAACACTGCATCCAGCAGAACTGGCACTTCAGGCGCCCTGCCATCACTGCTGGATCACTGCATTCACCTTCATCGGAACTGTATACTACAACACACTACAACGCCTCCACCCTGTGGGACACTGCACCCACTGCATGAGCACTGCATCCACATTCCAGGACAATGCAGGGGGCACTGCAACCACTGCAGCAACACTGCATAGAGCTGAAGTGGCACTGAAGGCATACTGTAATCACTGCTGGCTCACTGCATCCAACACCACGGTTCTGCATCCTCTGTCACAACATATGGCAACCAACTTTTGGTACTCTGCATCCACTGCATGGGCACTGCGTCCACATTCAGGGACACAGGACGGGACACTGCAACCAATGCAGGGACACTGCAGCCAGCTGAATTGGCACTGCAAGTTCACTGCAATGACTGCAGGAAAACTGCATTCTCCTTCATGATCACTGAATCCTCCAACACATCATAATGCATCCACCTTGAGGGACACTGCATCCATTGTATGACCACTGCATCCACATTCCAGCACAATGCTGGGGTCACTGCAACCACTGCACGGACACTGCATCCACCTTCATGGGCACTGCATCTTCCATCACATCATTCTGATTAAACCTTTTGGTACACTGCACCCACTGCATGGGCACTGCATTCACATTCAGGGACACAGAAGGCGGCACTTCAACACCTGAAGGGTCACTGCTTCCATCTGATGTGGAAATGAAGGCGCACAGCAAACACTGCAGGATCACTGCATCCAACTCGTGGGCACTCCATCGTCTGTCACAACTTTTGGCAACCCACGTTTGGTACTCTGCATCCTCTGCATGGGAACCCCACCCACATTCAGGGACACAGAACAGGGCACTGCAACCACTGCAGGGACACTGCATGCAGCTGAATTGGCACTGAAGGTGCACTGACATCACTGCAGTACCACTGCATTCACCTTCATCGGCACTGCATGCTATAGCACACCAGAATGCCTCCAAATTTTGGGACACTTCATCCACTGCATGAGAACTGCATCCAAATTCTGGTAAAGTTCAGGTGCCACTGCAACCACTTCAGGTTCACCGCATCCACCTTGATGGGAACGGCATCCTCCGACAAAACATACTGCATCCGCCTTGTGAGACACTGCATCCACTGCATAGGCGCTGCATCCACCTTCAGGTACACCGTAGTTGGGAATGCAACCACTACAGCAACACTGCATCCAGCTGAAGTGGCTCTGCAGGTGCACTGGAATCACTGCAGTCTCACTGCATCCACCTTCATGGGCACTTCATCCTCCATCACAACATACTGCATCCACCTTGTGGGACACTGCATCCACTGCATGACTACTGCATCCACATTCCCGGACAATGTGGGGGGCACTGCAAGCAGTGCAGGGACACTGCATCCACCTTCATGGGCCCTGCATCCTCCATCACAACATAGTGCATGCACCTTGTGGTACACTGCATCCAATGCCTGGGCACTGCATCCACATTCTTGGACAATGCAGTGGGCACTGCAACCACTGCAGGGACACTGCATACACCTGAATTCGCACTGCAGACGCACTGCATTCAGCACAGGGTCACTTCATTCACCTTGCTGAGAACTGCATCAGCCATCATAACATAATGCATCCACCATGTGTATCGCTGTATGCACTGCCTGGGCACTGCATCCAGATTCCCGGACAAGGCAGGGGGCACTGCAACCACTGCAGCAACACTGCATCCAGCTGAATTGGCACTGAAGGCGTACTGACATCACTGCAGTACCACTGCATTCACCTTCATCGGCACTGCGTACTATAGCACACCACAACGTCTCCACATTGTGGGACACTTCGTCCACTGCATGAGCACTGCATCCACATGCAGGTAAACTGCAGGGGGCACTACAACCAGTGCAGGATCACTGCATCCACCTTCATTAGCACTGCATCCTCCGTCACATCATCCTGCATGAACATTGTGGGACACGCATCCACTGCATGGGCACTGCATCCACGTTAAAGTTCACTGCAGTTGGCTCTGCAAACACTGCAGAAACGCTGCATCCAGCTGAAGTGGCACTGCAGGTTCACTGCAATCACTGCAGTCTCACAGCATCCACCGACAAAACACACTGCATCCAACTTTTGAGACACTGCAACCACTGCATGACCCCTGCATCCACATTCCAGGACTATGTCAGGGGCACTGAAACCACTGCAGGGACACTGCATTCACCTTCATGGGCACTGCATCCTCCGTCACAACATACTCCATGCACCTTGTTGGACACTGCATCCAATGACTGGGCACTGCATCCACGTTCTCAGACAATGCAGTGGGCACTGCAACTACTGCAGCGACACAGCATACAACTGAATTCACAGTGCAGGTGCACTGCATTCAGAACAGGCTCACTGCATCCACCTTCGTGGGCACTGGCTCTTCCTTCACAACATACGACATCCACCATGTGGGACACTGCAACTACTGCATGGGCACTGCCTCCGCGTTCAGGGATCTGTAGGGGGCACTGCGACTACTGCAGCATAACTGCACCACATTCATGGGCCCCGTATCATCCATCACAACAATCTGCATCCACCTTTTGGGACACTGCCTCCATTGCATGACTACTGCATCCACATTCCCGCACAATGCGGGGGGCAATGCAACCACTACTGCAACACTGCATTCAGCTGAAGTGGCACTGCAGGCAAACTGCCATCCCTGCAGGATCACTGCATACACCTTGATTGGCACTGCATACTACAACACCCCACAATGCGTCCACATTGTGGGACACTGCATCCACTGCATCAGCACTGCTCCACATTCCAGGACAATGCAGGGGGCATTGCAACCACTGCAGGTAGACTGCATCCAGCTGAAGTGGCACTGAAGGCATACTGCAACAACTACAGGTTTACCGCATCCACCTTCATGGGCACTGCATCCTCTGACAATATATACTGCATTTGCCTTCTGAGATACTGCAGCCACTGCATGAGTCCTACATCCACATTCCAGCACAATGCCAGGGGCCCAGCAACCTCTGCATGGACACTTCATCCACCTTCATGTGCACTGCATCCTCCATCACAACATACTGCATAAACCCTTAGGTAATCTGCATCCACTGTACGTGCACCGCATCCACACTCAGGGACACAGGACGGGGCACTGCAACCACTGCAGGGACACTGCATTCAGATGAAGTGGCACTGCAGGTGCACTGCAATGACTGCAGGATCACTGCATCATCCTTCATGGGCACTGAATCCTACTTCACAACATACTGCATCCACCTTGCGTCACAGTGCAGACACTGCATGGGCACTGCATCCACATTCAGGGACATGGCAGGGGTCTGAACCACTGCAGCTACACTGCATCCAGGTGAAGTGGCACTGCAGGTGCACTGCAATCACTGAAGATTCACTGCATCCACTGTATAGGCACTGCATCAACATTTCAGGACCATGTCAGCGGCACTGCCACCACTGGAGGGACACTGCATCCCCTTTCATGTGCACTGCATCCTCAGTCACAACATACTGCATATACCTTTAGGTAAATTGCATCCACTGCATGGGCACTGCATTCACCTTCAGTGACACAGAAGGTGACACTGCAACCTCTGCATGGACACTGCTTCCAGCTGATATGGAACTGCAGGTGCACTGCAATCACAGCAGGATCACTGCATCCACTGCATGTTCACAGCATGCACATTCAGGGACACAGCAGGGTGCACTGCAAACAGTGCCGGATCACTGCATCCACCCTCATGGGCACTGCATCCTCCATCACAACCTACTTCATTCACCTTGTGGGACACTGAATCCAATGGCTGGGCACTGCATCCACGTTCTTGGACAATGCTGTTGGCAATGCAACCACTGCAGGGATACTGCAAACAGCTGAAGTCGCACTGCAGTTGCACTGCATTCAGCACAGGCTCACTGCATCCACCTCCGTGGGCACTGCCTCTTAGGTCACAACATATGACATCCACCTTGTGGGACACTGCAACTGCTTCATGGGCAGTGCATCTACATTCAGAGAACTGTAGGGGGAACTGCAACCACTGCAGCATCACTGCATCCACCGTCATGGGACCTGCATCGTCCATCACAACATACTGCATCAACCTGTGGGACAGTGCATCCACTGTCTGGGCACTGCATCCAAATTCCAGGTCAATGCAGGGGTCATGGCAATCACCGCAGGGACACTGCATCCAGATGAAGTGGCACAGCAGGTACACTGCAATGACTGAAGAATCAATGCAAAGTCCTTCATGGGCACTGAATCCTCCTTCACAAAATACTGCATCCACATTGAGTCACACT
Source organism: Equus przewalskii (assembly GCF_037783145.1). Classification (NCBI taxonomy): domain Eukaryota; kingdom Metazoa; phylum Chordata; class Mammalia; order Perissodactyla; family Equidae; genus Equus; species Equus przewalskii. Next base: position 261,983 of record NC_091859.1, read on the forward strand.
GCTGACACTGCATGGGCACAGCATCCACATTCAGGGACATGGCATTGGGTCTGAACTACTACAGCTACACTGCATCCAGCAAGTGTCACTGCAGGTGCACTGCAATCTCTGAAGATTCACTGCATCCACTGCATAGGCACTGCATCAACATTTCAGTACCATGCAGGGGGCACCGCAAACACTGCAGGGACACTGCATCCCCCTTCATGGGCACTGCATCCTCCGTCACAACATACTGCAGAAACCTTTAGGTACACTGCATCCACTGCATGGGCACTGCATTCACGTTCAGCAACACAGATGTCGGTACTGCAACCCCTGCAGGGACACTGCTTCCAGCTGAGGTGGAAATGCAGGCGCACTGCAATCACTGCAGCATCACTGCATCCACCTTCATGGGCACTGCGTCCTCCATCACAAGACACAGAATGCACCTTGTGGGAAACCGTTTGCACTGCATGGGCAGTGCATCCACATTCAGGGAAACTGTAGGGGGCACTGCAACCACTGCAGATTTACTGCATCCACCTTCATGGGCAGTGCATCCTCCGACAAATCATACTGCATAAACCTTTAGGTACACTGCCTCCACTGCATGGGCTCTGCATTCATCTTCAGGGACACAGAAGGCGGCACAGCAACCAAGCAGCAACACCACTACCAGCAGATGAGGAAATGCAGGTGCACTGCAGTCATTGCAGTATCACGGCATCCAATGCATGTTCACAGCCTCCACATTCCAGGACACACAGGCTGCACTGCAACCACTGCAGGGACACTGCATCCACCTTCATGAGAACTGTATCATCCGTCATAACATAATGCATCCACCTTGTGGGGCACTGCATCCACTGCCTGGGCACTGCATCCACATTCCCGGACAATGCAGGGGGCACTGCAACCACAGCAGCAACACTGCATTCAGCTGAAGTGGCACTGCAGGCGCACTGCCATCACTGCAGGATCACTGCATTCACCTTCATCGGCACTGCATCCTACAACAAACCACAATGCCTCCACATTGTGGGACACTGAGTCTGGTGCATGAACACTGCATCCAATTTCTAGGACAATGCTGGGGTCATTGCAAACACTGTAGGGACCCTGCATCCAGCTGAAGTGGCACTGAAGGCAGACTGCAATCACTGCCGGCTGTATGCATCCAATGCATGGGAACTGCCTCTTCTGTCACAACATACCACGGCCAAATTTTGGTACTCTGCATCCACTGATGGGCACCGCATACACATTCAGGGCCATAGGCCAGGGCACTGCAACCACTGCAGGGGCATTGCAGCCAGCTGAAGTGCCACTACAAGTTCTCTGCAATGACTGCAGGATCACTGCATCCTCCTTCATGATCACTGAATCCTCCAACACATCATAAGTCATCCACCTTGAGGGACACTGCATAGACGGCATGAGCACTGCATCCACCTTCAGGTAAACTGCAGGGGGCACTGCAACCACTGCAGGATCAGTGCATGCACCTTCATGGGCAATGCATCCTTCGTCACAACATACGGCATGCACATTGTGGGACACTGCATCCACTGCATGGGGACTGCATCCACGGTCAAGGACACTGCAGTTGGCTCTGTAACCACTGCAGCAACACTGCTTCCAGCTGATGAGGAAATGCAGGCACTCTGCAATCACTGCAGGATCACTGCATCCACTGCATGTTCACAGCATTCACATTCAGTGATAGCATGGTGCGCTGTAAACACTGCAGGGAAACTGCATCCCGATGAAGTGGCACAGCAGGTGCACTGCAATGACTGCAGGATTACTGCATCGTCCTTCATGGGCCCTAAATCCTGCTTCACAACATACTACATCCACATTGAGTCACACTGCAGACACTGCATGGGCACAGCATCCAAATTCAGGGACATGGCAGGGGGCTCTGCAACCACTGCAGCTACACTGCATCTAGCAGTAGTGGCACTGCAAGCACACTGCAATCACTTAAGATTCACTGAATCCACTGCATAGGCACTGCATACTACAACACACCACAATGCCTCCACATGGTGGGACACTTCATCCACTGCATGAGCACTGCATCCACATTCCAGGACAATGAGGTGGCATTACAACCACTGCAGGGACACTGCATCCAGCTGAAGTGTCACTGAAGGTGTACTGCAACCACTGCCAGCTCTCTGCATCCAACTCCAGGGCTCTTCATCCTCCGTCACAACATACGGTAGCCAACATTAGGTACTCAGCATCCACTGCATGGGCAAGCATCCACACTCCGGGTCACAAGAGGGGGCACTGCAACCGCTCCAGGTTCACTGCAGCCAGCTGAAGTGGCACTGCAAGTTCACTGCAATGACTGTAGGGTCACTTCCTCCTCATTCATGATCACCAAATCCTCCAACACATGATAAGGCATACACCTTGAGGGACACTGCATCCACTGCATGATCACTGCATCCACATTCAGGTAAACTGCAGGGGGCATTACAACCACTGCAGGATCACTGCATCCACCTTCATGGGCGTGCATCCTCCGTCAAAACATACTGCATGCACATTGTTGGAAACTGCATCCACTGCATGGGCACTGCATCCTAGTTCAGGGACACTACATTTGGCTCTGCAACGACTACAGGGACACTGCATACATCTGAATTCGCAGTGCAGGTGCACTGCATTCAGCACAGGCTCACTGCATCCACCTCTGTTGGCACTGCATCTTCCATCACAACATACGACATCCACATTGTAGGACACTGCAACTACTGCATGGGCAATGCCTCCACATTCAGGGAACTGTAGGGTGCACTGCAACCACTGCAGCAGCACTGCATCCACCTACATGGGCCCTGCATACTCCATCACAACATACTGCATCCACATTGTTGGACACTGCATCCAATGCATGGGCACTGCATCCACATTCCTGCACAATGCAGGGGGCAATACCCCCAAAGCAGCAACACTGCATCCAGCTGAAGTGGCACTGCAGGTGCACTGCCATCACTGCAGGATCACTGCATTCACCTTCATCGCTACTGCATACTACAACACACCACAATGCCTCCACATTGTGGGGCACTGCATCCACTGCAGGAGCACTGCATCCACATTCCAGGACAATGCAGGGGGCATTGCAACCACTGCAGGGACACTGCATACAGCTGAAGTGGCACTGAAGGTGTACTGCAATCACTGCCAGCTCACTGCAACCAACAGGTGGGCACTGCATCCTCTGTCACAACATATGGCATGCACATTGTGGGACACTGCATCGACTGCATGGGCAATGCACCCACGTTCAGGGACACTGCAGTTGGCTCTGCAACCACTGCAGCCACACTGCATCGTGTTGAACTGGCACTGCAGGCACACTGCAATCACTGCAGTCTCACTGCTTCCACATTCGTGGGCACTTCATCCTCCTTCACAACTACTGCATCCACCTTGTGGGACACTGCATGCACTGCATGGGCACTGCATCCACATTCAGGGAAACTGTAGGGGCACTGCAACCACTGCAGGTTCACCGCATCCACCTCCATGGGCACTTCATCCTCCGACAAAACATACTGCACCTGCCTTGTGAGACACTGCATCCACTGCATGGCCACTGCATCCACATTCCAGGACAATGCCAGTGGCACTGCAACCACTGCAGGTTCACTGCATCCACTTCCATGGGCACTTCATCCTCCGACAAAACATACTGCACCTGCCTTGTGAGACACTGCATCCACTGCATGGCCACTGCATCCTCATTCCAGGGGAATGCCGGGGGCACTGAAACCACTGCAGGGACACTGCCTCCACCTTCATGGGCACTGCATCCTCCGTCACAACAAATTGCATCCACCTCGCGGGACACTGCGTGCACTGCATGGGCACTTCATCCAATTTCAGGGAAAATGTAGATGGCACTGCAACCACTGCAGGTTCACTGCATGCACCTTCATGGGCACTGCATCATCTGTCACAACATACTGCATCCACCTTGTGAGGCACTGCATCCACTGCATGACCACTGCATCCACAATTGAGGATAATTCTGTGGGCACTGCAACCATTGCAGGTGCACTGCCTCCACCTTCATGGGCACTGCATCGCCCGTCACGACATACTGCATAAACCTTTAGGTACACTGCATCCACTGCATGTGCACTGTATTCACCTTCAGGGACACAGAAGGCATAACAGCAATCATGGCTGGGACACTTCAGCCGGCTGAAATGGCACTGCAGGTGCACTGCAATGAATGCTGGATCACTACATGCTCATTCATGATGATTGAATCCTCCATCACAACATAAGAAATCCACTTTGTGGGACACAGCATCCACTGCATGAGCACTGCATTCACATTCGAGGACAATGCCATGGGCACTGCAACCACTGCAGGGGCACTGACTCCACCTTCATGGGCACTGCATCCTCTGTCACAACATACTGCATAAACCTTTAGGTACACTGCATGCATTGCATGGGCACTGCATTCACCTTCAGGGACACAGAAGGCAGAAATTCAACCACTGCAGGGACACTGCATCCAGCTCAAGTGCCACTGCAGGTGCACTGCAATGACTGCAGGATAATTGCATCCTCCTTGATGATCACTGAATCCTCCATCAAAACATAAGGCATCAACCTTGTGGGATACTGCATCCAGTGCATGAACACTGCATCCACATTCAGGGAAATGGCAGGGGGCACTGCAACCACTGCATGATCACTGCATCCACCTTCCTGGGCACTGCATCCTCCGATAAAATATACTGCATCCGCCTTCTGAGACACTGCATCCACTGCATGACCACTGCATCCATATTTCAGGACAATGCTGGGGGCACTGCAACCACTGCAGGGACACTGCATCCACCTTCATGGACACTGCATCCTCCGCCATAACATGCTGTGTAAATCTTTAGGTGTACTGCATCCACTGCATGGGCACTGCATTCACCTTCAGGGACACAGAAGTCAGCACTGCAACCCCTACAGGGACACTGCTTCCAGCTGATGTGGAAACGCAGGCGCATGGAAATCACTGCAGGATCACTGCATCCACTGCATGTTCAGAGCATACACATTCAGGGACACAGCAGGGTGTACTGCAACAACTGCCGGAATACTTCATCCACCTACATGGGCACTGATTCCTCCATCAAAACATACTGCATGCACCTTGTGGGACACTGCATCCAATGCCTGGGCACTGCATCCACGTTCTCAGACAATGCAGTCAGCACAGCAACCACTGCAAAGACACTAAATATTGCTGAAGTTGCACTGCAGGTGCACTGCATTCAGCACAGGCTCACTGCATCCACCTTAGTGGGCACTGCATCTTCAATCACAACATACGACATCCACCATGTGGGACACTTCAACTACTGCATGGGCACTGCATCCAGATTTAGGGAACTGTAGCGGGCACTGCACCCACTGCAGGATCCCAGCATCCACCTTCTTGGGCCCTGCATCCTCCTTCACAAAATACTGCATGTACATTGTGGGACACTGCATTCACTGCATGAGCACTCCATCCACATTCAGGTACACTGCAGGGGGCACAGCAACCACTGCAGGATCACTGCATCCACCTTCATCGGCCCTGCATCCTCCATCAGAACATATTTCATCCACCTTGTGTGATTCTGCATCCACTGCATGAATACTTCATCCACATTCCCGAGCAATGTGGTGGGCACGGGAAGCACTGTGCTGACACTGCATCCAGCTGAAGAGGCAATGCAGGTGCACTGCCATCACTGCATTATCACTGCATTCACCTTCATTGTCACTTCATACTACAACACACCAGAATACTTCCACATTGTGGGACACTGCATCCACTGCATGGGCACTGAATGAACATTCCGGGACACTGCAGTTGGCTCTGCAACCACTGCAGCAACTCTGCATCCAGCTGAACTGGCACTGCAGGTGCACTGCCATCACTGCAGGATTACTGCATTCACCTTCAATGGCACTGCATGCTGCAACACACCACAAAGCCTTCACATTTGGGACACTGCAACCACTACAGGAGAACTGCATCCACATTCCAGGACAATGCAGGGGGCATTGCAACCACTGCAGGGGCACTGCAACCAGCTGAAGTGGCACTGCAAGTGCACAGCAATCACTTCAGGCTCACAGTATCCACCTTCGTGGGCACCGCATCCTCCATCACAACATACTGCGTCCACCTTGTGGGACACTGCATCCAATGCCTGGGCACTGCATCCACAATCCCGGACAATACAGGGGGCATTGCAACCACTGCAGTGACACTGACTTCAACTGAAGTGGCACTGAAGACATACTGTAATAACTGCAGGCTCACTAGATCCATCTTCGTGGGCACTGCATCATCCATCACAACATACGACATCCACATTGTGGGACACTGCATCCACTGCATGACTACTGCATCCACATTCCCGGACAATGCGAGGGGCAATGCAAGCAGCGCAGCAACACTGCATCCAGGTGAAGTGGCACTTCAGGCGCACTGCCATCACTGCAGGATAAGCGCATTCACCTTTATCTGCACTGCATATTACTATACTCCACAATGTCTCAACATTGTGGGACACTGCATCCACAGCATGGGCACTGCACCCACATTCGGGGACACAGGATGGGGCACTGCAACCACAGAAGGGACACTGCAGCCACCTGAAGTGGCACTGCAAGTTCACTGCAATGACTGCAGGATCACTGCATCCACCTTGATGGGCACTGCAACCTCAGTCACAACATACTGCATGCACATGGTGGGACGTGGCATCCACTTCATGGGCACTTCATTCACCTTCTCGGACAATGCAGTGGGCACTGCAACCACTGCAGGGACAGTGCATACAGCTGAAGTCACACTGCAGGCGAACAGCATGCAGCACAGGCCCACTGAATACACCTCTGAGCGGCCTGCATCTTCTGTCACAAAATACTGCATGGACATTGTGGGACACTGCATCCACTGCATGGGGACTGCATCCACCTTCAGAGACACTGCAGTTGGCTCTGCAACCACTGCAGCAACACGGCATCCAGCTGAAGTGGCACCGCAAGTGCACTGCAATCACTTCAGGCTCACTTCATCTGCCTTTGTGGCCACTGCATCCTCCGTCACAGCATACTGCATCCACCTTGTTTGACACTGCATGCACTGCATGGACACTGCATCCACATTCAGGGAAAATGTACGATGCACTGCAACCACTGCAGGTTCACTGCATCCACCTTCATGGGCACTGCATCCTCTGACAAAACATACTGCATTCGACTTTTGAGACACTGCATCCACTGCATGACCCCTGCATCCACATTGCAGCACAATGCCGGGGGCCCTGCAACCACTGCAGGGACAATGCATCCACCTTCATTTGCACTGTATCCTCCATCACAACATACTGTATAAATCTTTAGGTACACTGCCTCCACTGCATGGGCACTGCATTCACCTTCAGGGACACAGAAGGTGGCACTGCAACCCCTGTAGCAACCTGCTTCCAGCTGATGAGGAAATGAAAGTGCACTGCTGTTACTGCAGGATAACTGCATCCACTGCATGTTCAGAGCATGCACATTCAGGGACACAGCAGGCTGCACTACAACCACTGCTGGACCACTGCATACAGCTGAAGTAGCACTGCAGGTGCACTGCATTCAGCACAGGCTCACTGCATCCACCTCTGTGGGCACTGCATCTTCCATCACAACATATGACATCCACCTTGTGAGACACTGCAACTACTGCATGGGGACTGCATCCACATTCAGGGAGCTGTAGGGGGCACTGCAACCAATGCAGCAACACTGCATCCAGCTGAAGTGTCACGGCAGGTGCTCTGCCATCACTGCAGGATCACTGCTTTCACCTTCATCAGCACGGCATACTACAACACACCACAATGACTCCACATTTTGGGACACTGCATCCACATTCCAGGGCAATGCAGGTCGCATTGCAACCACTGCAGGGACACTTCAACCAGCTGAAGGGGCACTGAAGGCGTACTGCAATCACTGCTGGTTCACTGCATCCACCTTCAGGGCTCTGCATCCTCTGTCACAATATACGGAAACAAACTGTTGGTACTCTGCATCCATTGCATGGGCACTGCATCCACATTCAGTGACACAGAAAAGGGCACTGCAACCACCTGAGGGACACTGCAGTCAGCTGAAGTGGCACTGCAATTTCATTGCATTGACTGCAGGATCACTGCATCCTCCTTCATGATCACTGAATCCTCCGACAGATAATAAAGCATCCACCACGAGCGACACTGCATCCACTGCATGAGCACTGCATCCACATTCAGGTAAACTGCAGGGGGCACTGCTACCACAGCAGGTTCCCCGCATCCACCTTCATGGGCACTGCATCCTCCGTCAAAACATACTGCATGAACCTTAGGTACACTGCATCCACTGCATGGGCAGTGCAGTCACTTTCAGGGACACAGAAGGTGGCATTGCAACCCCTGCAGGGACAGTGCTTCCAGCTGATGTGGAAATGCAGGCACACTGCAATCACTGCAGGATCACTGCATCCAATGCATGTTCACAGCATCCAAAATCAAGGGCAAAGCAGGTTGGCCTGCAACCACTGCTGGCTCACTGCATCCACCTTCCTGGGCACTACATCGTCCATCACAACATACTGCATGCACCTTGTGGGACAGTGCATCCAATGCCTGGGCACTGCATCCACGTTCTCGGACAATGCAGTGGGCCCTGAAAACACTCAGGATCCCTACATACAGCTGAAGTTGCACTGCAGGCACACTGCATTCAGCAAAGGCTCACTGCATCCAGATTCAGGGAACACTAGGAGGCACTGCAAGCACTGCAGGTACACTGCATCGACCTTCATGAGAACTGCATCATCCGACATAACATGCTGCATCCACATTGTGGGACACTGCATCCACTGCATGACCCCTGCATCACAATTCCAGCACAAGGCCCGGGGCCCACAACCACTGCAGAGACAATGCATCCACCTTCATGCACACTGCATCCAACGTCACAACATACTGCATAAATCTTTATGTACACCGCTTCCACTGCATGGGCACTGCATTCACCTTCAGGGACACAGAAGGCGGCACTGCAACCACTGCCCCAAAACTGCTTCCAGCTGATGAGGAAATGCAGGCACTCTTCAATCACGCCAGGATCACTGCATGCACTGCATGTTCACAGAATCCACATTCAAGGACACAGCAGGGTGCACTGCAACCACTGCCAGATCACTGCATCCACTGCATTGTCATTGCATCCACATTCAGAGACATGGCAGGGGTCTCTGCAACCACTGAGCTACACTGCATCCAGCCAAAGTGGCCCTGCAGGAGCAGTGCAATCACTGTGGGATCACTGCATCCACTGCATGTTCAGGGCATGAACATTCAGGGACACATCAGGGTGCACTGCAACCACTGCCGGATGACTGCATCCACCTCCCTGTGCACTGCATCTTCCATCACAACATACGACATGCACCTTGTGGGACACTGCCACTACTGCATGGGCACTGCATCCACATTCTGGGATACTGCAGTTGGCTCTGAAACCACTGCAGCAACACTGCATCCAGTTTATGTGGAAACACAGCAATCACAGCAGGGACACTGCATCATCCTTCCTGGGCACTGCATCCTCCATCACAACATGTCGCATCCACATTTTCTTACACTGCATGCACTGCAATGGCACTGCATGCACATTCAGGGAAACTGTAGTGGGCACAGCAACCACTGCAGGTTCACCGCATCCACCTTCATGGGCACTGCATCCTCCAACAAAATGTACTGCATCGGACTTGTGAGACACTGCAACCACAGCATGACCCCTGCATCCACATTCCAGGACAATGAGGGGGCACTGCAACTACTGCAGGGACACTGCTTCCACATTCAGGGAACTGTAGGGGGCACAGCAACCACTGCAGGGACACTGCATCCACCTTCATGGGCCCTTCATCCTCCAACACAACATACTGTATCCACCTTGTGGGACAACGCATCCACTGCATGACTACTGCATCCACATTCCTGGACAATGCAGGTGAAACAGCATGCAATACAGGGACACTGCATCCACCTTCATGAGAACTGCAGCATCCGTCATAACATACTGCATCCACCTTGTGGGACACTGCATCCACTGCCTGGGTACTGCATCCACATTCCCGGAGAATGCAGGGGTACTGCAACCACTGCAGCAACACTGCATCCAGCTGAAGTGGTACTGCAGGCGAACTGCCATCACTGCAGGATCACTGTGTTCTCCTCCATAAGCACTGCATACTAAAACACACCACAATGTGTCTGCATTGTGGGACACTGCATCCACTGCATGAGCACTGCATCCACATTTCAGGTCAATGCAGGGGGCATCACAACCACTGCAGGGACACTGCATTCAGCTGACTTGCACTGAACACATACGGCAATCACTGCCGGCTCACTGCATCCAACTCGTGGGCACTGCGTCCTCTGTCACAACATACGGCAAGCAACATTTGGTACTCTGCATCCACTGCAGGGGCATGGCATCCACACTCAGGGACACAGAAGGAGGCTTTGCAGCCACTGCAGGAACACTGAAGCCATCTGAATTGGCACAGCAGGTGCACTGCAATGACTGCAGGTTCACTGCATCCTCCTTCATGATCACTGAATCCTCCATCACAACATAAGTCATCCACATTGAGGAACAAGGCATCCAGTGCATGAGCACTGCATCCACATTCAGGCAAACTGCAGGGGGCAGTGCAACCACTGCAGGTCCACCGCTTCCAACTTCATGGTCACTGCATCCTCAGACAAAGCATACTGCATCCACCTTGTGACACACTGCTTCTACTGCATGACCCCTGCATGCACATTCCAGGACAATGCCGGGTTCACTGGAACCACTGCAGGGACACTGCATCCACCTTCATGGGCACTGCATCCTCTGTCACGACATACTGCATGCACATTGTGGGACACTGCATCCACTGCATGGGGACTGCATCCACGTTCAGGTACTCTGCAGTTGGCTCTGCAACCACAGCAGCAACACTGCATCTGACTGATGTGGAAATGCAGGCACACAGCATTCACTGCAGGGACACTGCATCCACCTTTGTGGGCAATGCATCCTCCATCACAACATACTGCATAATCCTTTAGGTACACTGCATCCACTGCGTGGGCACTGCATTCACCTTCAGGAACACAAAGGCGGCACTGCAACCCCTGCAGGGACACTGATTCCAGCTGATGTGGAAATGCAGGCGCACTGCAATCACTGAAGGATCACTGTATACACTGCATGTTCACAGAATCCACATTCGGGAACACAGAAGGGTGCACTGCAACCACTGCCAGATCACTGCATCCACCTTCATCAGCACTGCATCCTCCATCACAACATACTGCATGCACCTTGTGGGACACTGCATCCAATGCCTGGGCACTGCATCCACAGTCTCGGACAATGCACTTAGCACTGCAATGACTGCAGGGACACTGCATACAGCTGAAGTCGCACTGCAGGTGCACTGCATTCAGCATATACTCACTGCATCCACCTTAGTGGGCACTGCATCTTCCATCACAACAATCGACATCCACCTTGTGGGACACCGCACTACTGCATGGACACTGCATCCACATTAAGGTAACTATAGGGGGCACTGCAACCACTACAGCATCACTGCCTCCACCTTCATGGGCCCTGCATCCTCCATCACAACATACTGCATCCACCTTGTGGGACACTTCATCCACTGCATGACTACTGCATCCACATTTCTGGACAATTTGGGGGGCACTGCAAGCACTGCAGGGACACTGTATCCACATTCAGGGAACTGCATCATCCGTCACATCATTCTGCTTAAACCTTTAGGTACACTGCACCCACTGCATGGGCACGGCATTCACCTTCACGGACACAGAAGGAAGCACTTCAACCCCTGCAGGGACACAGCAGCCAGCTGAAGTGGCACTGCAGGTGCACTGCAATGACTGCAGGTTCAGCAAATCCACATTCACTGAAGGGACACTGCATCCACATTCATGAGAACTGCATCATCCGTTATAACATACTGCATCCACCTTGTGGGACACTGCATCCACTGCCTGGGCTCTGCATCCACATTCCTGGACGATGGAGGGGGCAGTGGAATCACTGCAGCAACACTGAATCCAGCTGAAGTGGCACTGCAGGTGCACTGACATCACTGCTGGATCACTGCATTCACCTTCATTGGCACTGCATATTACAACACACCGCGATGCCTCCACATTATGGGACACTGCATCCACTGCAGGAGCATTGCATCCACGTTCCAGGACAATGCCAGGGGCACTGCAACAACAGGAGGGACACTGAATCCCCCTTCATGGGCACTGCATTCTCCGTCACAGCATACTGCATAAACCTTTAGGTACACTGCAACCACTGCATGGGCATTGAATTCACATTCAGCGACACAGAAAGTGGCACTGCAACCCCTGCAGGGACACTGCTTCCAGCTGATGTGGAAATGCAGGTGCACTGCAATCACTGCAGGATCACTGCATCCACTGCATGTTCAGAGCAAGCACATTCAAGGACACTGCAGGGTGCACTGCACCCACTGCTGAATCGCTGCATCCACCGTCTTGGGTACTGCATCCTCTGTCACAAGATACTGCATGCAGCTTGTGGAACACTGCCTCCAATACCTGGGCTGCATCCACATTCAGGGAAACAGAATGGGGCACTGCAACCACTGCCAGGACACTGCATCCACCTTCATGAGAACTGCATCATCCATCATAACACACTGCATCTACCTGGTGGGACACTGCATCCACTGACTTGGCACTGCATCCACATTACCGGACAGTGCAGGGGTAACTGTCACCTCTGCAGCAACACTGCATCCAGCTGAAGTGGCACTGCAGGTTCACTGCCATCACTGCAGGACCACTGCATTCACCTTCATCGGCAGTCCATACTACAACACACCACAAGGCCTCGCAATTGTGTGACACTGCATCAACTGCATGAGCACTGCATCCACATTCAGCGACACAGAACGGGGCACTGCAACCAGCTGAAGTGGCACTGCAGGTGCACTGCAATGACTGCAGGATCACTGGATCCTCCTTCATGGTCACTGAATCCTCCAGCACAACATAAGGCATCTGCCTTTTGGGACACTGCATCCGCTGCCTGTGCATTGCTTCCAAATTCTCAGACAATGCAGGGGTCACTGCAACCACTGCAGGATCACTGATTCCACCTTCATGGGCACTGCGTCCTCCATCACAACATGCTGCTTGAACAGTGTGGGACACTGAATCCACTGCATGGGCACTGCATCAACGTTCTCTGACAATGCAGTTGGCTTGCAACCAGTGCAGCAACACTGCATCCACCTGAAGTGGCGCTGCAGGTACCCTGGAATCACTGGAGGGTCACCGCATACACCTTTGCAGGCACTGCATCCTCTGTCACAAAATACTGCATAAACCTTTAGGTACACTGCATCCACTCAATGGGCAGTCCATTTACCTTCTGGGACACAGAAGGTGGCACTGCAAATGCCTGAATGGGCACTGCTTCCAGTTTATTTGGAAAAGCAGGTGCACTGCAATCACTGCAGGATCACTGCATCCACTGCATGTTCACAGTATCCACAGTCAGGTACAATGCAGGGTGCACTGCAACCACTACTGGAGCACTGCATCCACCCTCATGGGCACTGCATCCTCGGTCACAAGAAACTGCATGCACCTCGTGGGACACTGTATCCACTGCTTGGGCACTGCATCCACATTCAGGGACAATGCAGTTGGCTCTGCAACCACTGCAGCAACACTGCATCCAGCTAAAGTGCCACTACAAGCACACTGCAATCACTTCAGGCTCACTGCATCCACCTTCATGGGCACTGCATCCTCCATCACAACATACTGAATGCACATTGTGGGACACTGAATCCACTGCATGAATACTGCAACCACATTCCAGGACAATGTGGGGGGCACTGCAAGCACTGCAGGGACACTGCAACCACCTTCTTGAATACTGCATCATCCATCATAACATACGGCATCCACCTTGTGGGACACTGCCTCTACTGCCTGGGCACTGCATCCACATTCCCGGACAATGCAGGGGGCACTGAAACCACGGCAGCAACACTTAATCCAGCTGAAGTGGCACTGCAGGCACACTGCCATATAAGCAGGATCACTGCATTCGCCTTCATTGGCACTGCATACTACAACACACCACAATGTCTCCACATTGTGGTACACTGGATCCACTGCATGAGCACGGCATCCACATCCCAGGACAATGCAGGGGGCATTGCACCCACTGCAGGGACACTGCATCCAGCTGAAGTGGCACTGAAGGCGTACTGCATTCACTGCCAGCTCACTGCATCCAATTCGTGGGCACTGCATCATCCATCACAACATAGGGCAACCAACATTTGGTACTCTGCATCCAATGCATGGACAATGCATCCACATTCAGGGACACAGAACGGGGCATAAAACCACTGCAGGGACACTGCAGCCAGCTGAAGTAGCACTGCAGGTGCACTGAAATGACTGCAGGGTCATTGCATACTCCATGATCACTGAATCCTCTATCACAACATAAGGCATCCACCTTGTGGGACACTGCATCAACTGCATGAGCAATGCATCCAAATTCCAGGACAATGCAGGGGGCATTGCAGGTACTGCAGGGACACTGCATCCACCTGAAGTAGCACTGAAGGCGTACTACAATTACTGCTGCCTCACTGCATAAAACTCGTGGGCACTGCATCCTCTGTCACAACATACGGCATGGAAATTTTGGTACTCTGCATCCACAGCATGAGCTCTGCAGCCACGTTCATGTAAACTGCAGGATCACTGCATCCACCTTCATGGGCACTGCACCCTCTGTCGCAACATATTGCATGCAGATTGTGGCACGCTGCATCAACTGCCTGGGCACTGCATCCACTTTTAGGGACACTGCAGTTGGCTCTGCAAGCACTGCCTCAACACTGCATCAAGCTGAAGTGGTACTGCAGGCTCACTACATCCACCTTCGTGGGCACTGCATCCTCCATCACAACATACTGCATCCACCTTGTGGGACACTGCATCCATGGCATGACTACTGTATCCACATTCCCGGACAATGCTGGGGGCACTGCAAGCACTGCAGGGACACTGCATCCACCTGCATGAGAGCTGCATCATCCGTCATAACATACTGCATCCACCCTGTAGGACACTGCATCCACTGCCTGGGCACAGCATCCACATTCTTGCACAATGCAGGGGGCATTGCAACCACTGCAGGACACTGCATCCAGCTGAAGTGGCACTGAAGGCATGCTGCAATCACTGCTGGCTCACTGCCTCCAACTCGTGGGCACTGCATCCTCTGTCACAACATACGGCAACCAACAATTGGTACTCTGCATCCAGTGCATTGGCACTGCATCCACACTCAGGGACACAGAATGGGGCACTGCAACCATTTCAGGGACACTGCAGCCAGCTGAAGTGGCACTGCAGGTGCACTGCAATGACTGCAGGAACAATGCATCATCCTACATGATCACTGAATCCTCCATCAGAACATAAGGCATCCACCTTGAGGGACACTGCATCCAATGATGAGCACTGCATCAACATTCAGGTAAACTGCAGGGGGCAGTGCAACCACTGCAGGATCACTTATCCACCTTCATGGGCACTGCATCCTCCCTCAGAACATACTGCATGCACATTGTGGGACACTGCATCCACTGCATGGGGACGGAATCCACGTTCATGGACACTGCAGTTGGCTCTGCAACCACTGCAGCAACACTACATCCAGCTGAATCGGCACTGTAGGTGCACTGCAATCACTGCAGGCTCACAGCACCTACCTTCGTGGGCACTGCATCCTCCGTCACAACATAGAGCATCCACCTTGTGGTGCACTGCATGCACTGCATCAGCACTGCAACCACATTCAGGGAAACTTCATGGGGCATTGCAACCACTGCAGGTTCCCCACATCCACCTTCATGGGCACTGCATACTCCAACATCACATACTGCATCTGCCTTGTGAGACACTGCATCCACTGCATGAAACTTTCATCCACATTACAGGACAATGCCAGGGGCACTGCATCCACTGCAGGGACACTGCATCCACCTTCATTGGCAATAGCTCCTCTGTCACTACATTCGACATAAACCTTTAGGTACACTGCATCATCTGCATAGGCACTGCATTCACCTTCATGGGCACAGAAGGCTGCACTGCAAGCCCTGCAGGGACACTGCTTTCAGCTGATGTGGAAATGCAGGCTCACTGCAATCACTGAAGGATCACTGCATCCACTGCATGTTCACAGCATCCTCCTTCAGGAGAACAGCAGGGTGCACTGCAACCACTGCAGCGACACTGCATCCAGATGAAGTGGCACTACAGGTGCACTGCCATGACTGCTGGATCACTGCATCCACTTTCCTGGGGGCTGCATCCTCCGTCACAACATACTTCATGCATATTGTGGAACAGTGCATCCACTGCATGGGCACTGCATTCACGTTCAGGTACACCTCAGTTGCATCTGCAACCACTGTAGCAACACTGCATCCAGCTGAAGTGGCAATGCAGGAACACAGCCATCACTGCAACATCACTGCATTCACCTTCATCGGCACTGCATACTACCACACACCAGAATGTCTCCACATTGTGGGACATTACATCCACTGCCTGAGCACAGCATCCACATTCCAGGACAATGGAGGGGGCTCAGCAACCACTGCAGCAACACTGCATCCAGCTGAAGTGGCACTGCAAGCACACTGCAATCACTTCAGGCTCACTGCATCCACCTTCGTGGGCACTGGATCCTCCGTTACAACCTACTGCATCCACGTTGTGGGACGATGCATGCAATGCATGGGCACAGCATCCAAACTCAGGGAATCTGTAGGGGGCACTGTCACTACTGCAGGTTCACTGCATCCACCTTCATGGGCACTGCATCCTCCATCTCAACATACTGCATAAACCTTTATGTAAACAGCATCCACATTCATGGGCACTGCATCCTCCGTCACAACATACTGCATCCACCTTCTGAGACACTGCATCCAATGCATGGTCACTGCGTCCAAGTTCTCACACAATGCTGTGTGCACTGCAATCACTGCAGGCTCATGGAATCCACCTTCGTGGGCACCGCATCCTCCATCACAACAGACTGCATCCACCTTGTGGGACACAGCATGCACTGCATGGGCACTGTATCCACATTTAGGGAAACTGTAGAGGGCACTGCAGCCACACAGGTTCACTGCATCCACCTTCATGGGCACTGCATGTTCCGTCACAACATACTGACTAAACCTTTAGGTACACTGCATCCACTTCATGGCCACTGCATTCACCTTCAGGGACACAGAAGGTGCACTGCAACCCCTGCAGGGACACTGCATCCAGCTGAAGTGGAAATGTAAGTGCACTGCAATCACTGCAGGATCGCTGCATGCACTCTCATGGGCACTGGATCCTCTGTCAAACATACTCCATGCACCTTGTGGGACACTGCATGCACTGCATGGGCAGTGCAGCCACATTCAGGGAAACTGTAGGGGGCACTGCAACCACAGTAGGTTCACCGCATCCACCTTCATGGGCACTGCATCCTCTGACAAATCATACTGCATCCGCCTTGTGAGACACTGCATGCAATGCATGACCACTGCATCCACTTTCCAGGACAATGCCAGGGTCAATGCAACCACTGCACCGACACTGCATCCACCTTAAGGGGCACTACATTCTCCATCACAACATAAGCATAAACCTTTAGGTACACTGCATGAGCACTGCATTCACCTTCAGGGACACAGAAGGTGGCACTGAACCACTGCAGCAACACTGCTTCCAGCTGATGTGGAAATGCAGGCGCACTGCATTCACTGCAAGATGACTGCATCCACTGCATGTTCACAGCATCCACATTCAGGGACACAGCAGGGTCCACTGCAACCACTGCCAAATCACTGCATCCACTCTCATGGGCACTGCATCCTCCGTCGCAATGTACCGCATGCTCATTGTGGGACATGGCATCCACTGCATGGGCACTGCATCCACACTCAGGGACAATGCAGTGGGCACAGCAACCACTGCATGGACACTGCATCCAGATGAAGTGGGACTGCAGATGCACTGCAATGACTGCAGGATCACTGCATCATCCGTCATGGGCACTGCATCCTCCGTCACAACATACTGCATAAATCTTTAGGTACACTGCATCCACTGCATGGACACTGCATCCACCTTCATGGGCACACCATTCTCCGTCACAATATACTGCATAAACGTTTAGGTACACTGACTTCACTGCATGGACACTGTATTCACCTTTAGGGAAAACGAAGGCAGCACTCCAACCCCTGCAGGGTCACTGCTTCCGGTTGAAGTGGAAATGCAGGCACACTGCAATCACTGCAGGCTCACTGCAGCCACTGTATGTTCACAGCATCCACATTCAGTGACACTGCAGGGTGCACTGCAACCATTGCCGATCACTGCATCCACCCTCATGGGCACTGCATGATCCATCACGACATATTTCATGCACCTTGTGAGACACTGCATCCACTGCATTGGCACTGCATCAACATTCCAGGACTATGCGGCAGGCACAGAAACAACAGCAAGGACATTGCATCCACCTTCATGGGCACTGCATCCTCCGTCACCACATACTGGATAAACCTTTAGGTACACTGCATTCACTGCATGGGCATTGCATTCACATTCAGGGACACAGAAGGTGGCACTGCAATCCGTGCAGGGACACTACTTCCAGCTGATGTGGAAATGCAGGATCACTGCATCCATTGTATGTACACAGCATACACATTCAGGGAAACAGCAGGGTGCAGTGCAACCACTGCCGCATCACTGAATCGACCTTCATGGGCACTGCATCCTACATCACAACATACTGCATGCACCTTGTGGGACACTGCATCCAATGCTTTGGCACTGCATCCACGTTCTTGAACAATGCAGTGGGCACTGCAACCACGGCAGGGACAATGCATACAGCTGAATTCACAGTGCAGGTGCACTGCATTCAGCAAAGGTTCACTGCATCCACCTCACCTTCGTGGGCACTACATCTACCATCACAACATACGACATGAACCTTGTGAGACACTGCAACTACTGCCTGGGCACTGCATCCACATTCAGGGAACTGTAGGGGGCACTGCAACCACTGCAGCATCACTTCATCCACCTTCATGGGCCCTGCATCCTCCATCACAACTTACTGCTTCCACCTTGTGGGACACTGCATCCACTGCCTGTGCACAGCATCCACATTCCAGGACTATGCAGGGTGCATTGCAGTCACTAAGGGACACCGCATCCAGCTGAAGTGGCACTGAACGTACTGCAATCACTGCCGGCTCACTGCATCCAACATGTGGGCACTGCCTCCTCTGTCACAATATACGGCAACCAACATTTGGTACTCTGTATCCACTGTATGCACACTGCACCCACGTTCAGGGACACAGAACGGAGCAGTGCAACCACTGCAGGGACACTGCTGCCAGCTGAAGTGGCACTGCAGGTGCCCTGCATTGACTGCAGGATCACTGCATCCTCCTTCATGATCACTGAATCCTCCATCATAACATAAGGCATCCACCTTTTATGACACTGCATCCACTGCATGAGCACTGTATCCACATTCATGTAAACTGCAGGGGGCACTGCAACCATGGCGGGGACACTGCATCCAGCTGACGTTGCACTGAAGGTGTAGTGCAATCACTCCCGGCTCACTGCATCCATGACGTGGGCACTCCATCCTCTCTCAAAACATACGGCAACCAACTTTTGGTACTTAGTATCCACTGCATGGGCACTGCATCAACCTTCAGCGACACAGAAGGGGGCACTGCAACCACTGCAGGTTCAGCGCATCCACCGTCATGGGCACTTCATCCTCCGACAAAACATACAGCATGTTCCTTGTGGGACACTGCATCCAATGCCTCGGCATTACATTCATGTTCTCGGAGAATGCAGTGGGCACTGCAACCACTACAGGGACACTGCATCCACCTTCAAGGGCACTACATTCACCTTCAGGGACACAGAAGGCGGCACTGCAACATCTGCTGGGACACTGCATCCACCTTCTTGGGCACTGCATCCTCCATAACAACATACTGACTAAACCTTTAGGTACACTGCATCCACTGCATGGGCACTGCATTCAACTTCAGGGACACAGAAGGCGGCACTCCACCCTCTGCAGGGACACTTATTCCAGCTGATGTGGAATGGCAGGTGCACTGCAATCACGGCAGACTCACTGCATCCACTGCATGTTCACAGCATGCAGATTCAGGGACAGAGCTGGATGCACTGCAACCTCTGCCAGATCACTGCATCCACCTTCATGGGCACTGCATCTGCCATCACATCATACAGCATGCACCTTTTGGGACACAGCATCCATCGCCTGGGCACTGCATCCACGTTCTTGGACAATGCAGTGGGCACTGCAACCACTGCAGCGACACTGCATACAGCTGAAGTCACACTGCAGGTGCACTGCATTCTTCACAGGCTCACTGCATCCACCTTGATGGCCCCTGAAACCTCCATCACAACATACTGCATCCATGATGTGGGAAACTGCATCCACTGCATGACTACTGTATCCACATTCCAGGACAATGCCAGGTCCTTTCAACCACTGCAGGGACACTGCACCCACCTTCATGGGCCCTGCAAACTCCATCACAACATACTGGATCCATGAGGTGGGAAACTGCATCCACTGCATGACTACTGTATCCACATTCCATGACAATGCCGGGTCCTTGCAACCACTGCAGGGACACTGCATCAACCTTCATGGGCCTTGCATCCTCGATCACAACATACTGCATCCACCTTTTTGGTCACTGCATCCACTGCATGCCTACTGCATTCACATTCCCAGACAATGAGGGGGGAACTGCAAGCACTGCAGGGACACTGCATCCACCTTCATGAGAACTGCATCCTCCATCATAACATACTGCATCTACCTGGTGGGACACTGCATCCACTCCCTTGTCACTGCATCCACATTCCAGGACAATGCAGGGGGCACTGCAAACTCTGCAGCAAAAATGCATCCAGCTGAAGTGGCACGGCAGACGCACTGCCATCACTGCAGGATCACTGCAATCACCTTCATCAGCAGTGCATACTACAACACACCCTAAGGACTCCACATTGTGGGACACTGCATGCACTGCATGGGTACTGCAACCACATTCAGGGAAACTGTAGGGGGCGCTGCAACCACTGCCGGTTCACGGCATCCACCTTCATCGTCACTGCATCCTCCTACAAAACATACTGCCTCCACCTTGTGAGACACTCCATCCACTGCATGACCACTGCATCTACATTCCCGGACAATGTGGGGGATCTGCAAGCACTGCAGGGACACTGTATCCACCTTCATGAGAATTGCATCATCTGTCATAACATACTGCATCCACCTTGAGGGACACTGCATCCACTGCCTGGGCACTTCATCCACAATGCCAGACACTGCAGAGGCACTGCAATCACTGCAGTAACACTGCATCCTCCTTCATGATCATTCAATCATCCATCATAACATAAGGCTTCCACCTTGATGGACACTGCATCCACATTCCAGTACAGTGCCGGGGGCACTGCAACAACTGCCGGTACACTGCATCCACCTTCATGGGCACTGCATCCTCCATCACAACATCCTGCATAAACCATTAGGGACACTGCATCCACTGCATCAGCACTGCATTCACCTTCGGGGACACAGAAGGCAGTATTACAACCACGGCAGTGACACTCATTCCAGCTGATGTGTAAATGCAGGTGCACTGCTATCACTGCAGGATCACTGCATCCACTAATGTTCACAACATCCACATTCAGGGACACAAAAGGGTGCTCAGCAACCACTGCCGGATCACTGCTTCCAGCCTCATGGACACTGCATCCTCCGTCACAAAATATTTCCTGCACTTTGTGGGACACTACACCCACTGCATTGACACTGCATCCACATTCAGGGACAATACAGGGGGCATGGCAACCACTGAAGGTACTCTGCATCCACCTTCATGGGCATTGCATCCTCTGTCACCACATACTGCATAAACCTTTAGGTACACTGTATCCACTGCATGGGCACTGCATTCAACTTCAGGGACACGTAAGGTGGCACTGCAACCCCTGCAGGGACACTGCTTCCAGCTGAAGTGGAAATGCAGGTGCAGTGCAATCACTGCAGGATCACAGCAGCCACTGTATGTTCACAGCCTCTGCATTCAGTGACACAGCGGGGTGCACTGCAACCACTGACGGATCACTGCATCCACCTTCATGGGCAGTTCATCCTCCGCCACAACATACAGCATGCACCTTGTGGGACACAACATCCAATGCCTGGGCACTTCATCCATGTTCTCGGACAATGCAGTGGGCACTGCAACCACTGCAGGGACACTGCATACAGCTGAAGTCGCACTGCAGGTGCACTGCATTCAGCAAGGCTCACTGCATCCACCTTCTCTGGGCACTGCATCTTTCACCACAACCTACGACATCCACCTTGTTGGACACAACATCCACTGCGTGACTGCTGCATCCACATTTCCGGACAATGTGGGGGCCACTCCAAGCACAGCAGGGACACTGCATCCACGTTCATGGGCACTGCATCCTCCGTCACAACATACGGGATAAATCTTGAGGTACACTTCATGGGCACTTCATTCACCTCCAGGTACACAGAAGGCGGCACAGCAACCATGGCAGCAACAATGCTTCCAGCTGAAATGGCATTGCAAACGCACTGCCATCACTGCAGGATCGCTGCATTCACCTTCATCGGCACTGCATACTACAACACACCACAATGCCTCCACATTGTGAGACATTGCATCCACTGCATGAGCACTGCATCCACATTCCACGACAATGCCGGGGGCATTGAAACCACTGCTGGGACACTGCGTCCAGCTGAAGTGGCATTGAAGGTGTACTGCAGTCACTTCTGGCTCACTGCATCCAAATCGTGGGCACTGCATCCTCTGCCACAACATATGGCAACCAACATTTGGTACTCTGCATCCACTGCATTGGCACAGCATCCACATTCAGCAACACATAACAGGGCACTGCAACCACTTTAGGGACACTGCAGCCAGCTCAAGTGGCACTGCAGGTGCACTGTAATGACTGCAAGATCACTGCATCCACTGCATGTTCACAGCATCCACATTCATGGACACAGCAGGGTGCACTGCCCCCGCTGCTGGGTCACTGCATCCTCCTTCATGAGCAATCAATACTCCATCACAACATAAGGCATCAACTTTGTGGGAAAATGCATCCACTGCATGAGCACTTCATCCACATTCAGGAAGACTGCAGGATGCACTGAAATCACTGGTGGATCACTGAATGCACCTTCATGGGCAGTGCATCCTCTGACAATACATACTGCATGTACACTGCTTCCACTGCATGGGCACTGCATTCACCCTCAGGGACACAGAAAGTGGCACTACAACCACTGCAGTAACATGGCTTCTAGCTGATGAGGAAATGCAGGCGAATTGCATTCACTGCCTGATCACTGCATCCACTGCATGTTCACAGCATTCACATTCAGGGACACAGCAGGGTTCTCTGCAACCACTGCAGCAACACTGCATCAAGCTGAAGTGGCATGCAGGCACACTGCAGTCACTGCAGGCTCACTGCCTCCACCTTCGTGAGCACTGCATCATCCGTCAAAATATACTTCATACTCATTGTGGGACACGGCATGCACTGCATGCGCACTGCATCCACGTTCAGGGGTACTGCATTAGGCTCTGAAACCACTGCAGCAACACTGCATCCAGCTGATGTGGCACAGCAGGTGCTGTGAAACCACTGCAGTCTCACTGCATCCACCTTCGTGGGCACTGCATCCTCCATCACAACATACTGCATCCACATTGTGGGACACGGCATGCACTGCATGGACACTGCATCAACATTCAGTGAAAATGTAGGGGATACTGCAGCCACTGCACATTCACCGCATCCACCTCCATGGGCACTGCATCCTCCGTCACAACATACTGCATAAACCTTTAGGTACACTGCATCCACTGCATGGGTACTGCATTCACCTTTAGGGACACGGAAGGTGGCACTGCAAAAGGCCTGAATGGGCACTGCTACCAGATTATGTGGAAATGCAGGCCCCCTGCAATCACTGCAGGATCATTGCATCCACTGCATGTTCACAGCATCCACATTCAGGTACAATGCTGGGTGCACTGCAACCACTTACGGATCACTGCATCCACCCTCACTGGCACTGTATCCTCCGTCACAACATACTGCATGCACCTTGTGGGACAGTGCATCCTGTGCTTGGGCACTGCATCCACATTCAGGGTCAATGCAGGGGGCACTTGCAACCACTGCAGGGACACGGTATCCCGATGAAGTGGCACTGCAGGTGCACTGCAATGACTGCAGGATCACTTCATCGTCCTTCATGGGCACTGGATCCTACTTCACAACGTACAGCATCCACCTTGGGTCTCACTGCGGACACTGCATGGGCAGTGCATCCACATTCAGGGACATGGCTGGGGGCTCTGCAACCACTGCAGCTACAGTGTATCCAGCTCAAGTGGCAATGCAGGTGCACTGCAATCACTGCAGTTTCACTGCATCCACTGCATTGACACTGCATCTACATTCCAGGACAATGGCGGCTTCACTGAAACCACTGCAGGGACACGGCATCTGCCTTCATGGGCACTGTATCCTCCGTCACAACATACTGCATGCTCCTTGTGGGACACTGCATGGACTGCATGGGCACTGCATCCACATGCAGGGAAACCGTAGTGGCACTGCAACCACTGCAGGGACATGGCATCCGTCTTCATGGGCACTGCATCCTCCATCACAACATACTGCATAAACCTTTATGTACACTGCATTTACTCAATGGGGACTGCATTCACGTTCAGGCACAGAGAAGGCGGCACTGCAACCCCTGCAGGGACACTGCTTCCAGCTGAAGTGGCACTGCAGGCCCACTCCAATCACTGCAGTCTCACAGCATCCACGTTCGTAGGCACTGCATCCTCCTTCACAACATACTGCATCCACCTTGTGGGACACTGAATCCACTGCATGGGCTCTGCATCCACATTCAGGGACAAGGCAGGGAGCCCTGCAACCACTGCAGGGACACTGCATCCTGATGAAGTGGCACTGCAGGTGCACAGCAATGACTGCAGGATCACTGCATCGTCTTACATGGGCACTGGATTCTATTTCACAGAATACTGCATCCACCTTGTGTCACAATGCAGACACTGCATGGGCAGTGCATCCACATTCAGGGACATTGCAGGGGGGTCTGCCACCACTGCAGCTAGACTGTATCCAGCTGAAGTGGCACGGCAGGCACACTGCACTCACTGATTTTTCAGTGCATCCACTGCATTGGGAGCTCATCAACCTTTCAGGACAATGCCTGGGCACTGCAAACACTGCAGGGACCCTGCATCCACCATCATGGGCACTTCATCATCCATCACAACATACTGCATGCACATTGTGGGACACTGCAGCTACTTCATGGGCACTGCATCCACTTTCTCGGACAATGCATTTGGCTTGCAACCACTGCTGCAACACTGCATCCAGGTGAAGTGGAACTGCTGGTACACTGCAATCACTGCAGGCTCTCTGCATCCACCATCGTGGGCACTGTATCCTCCATCACAACTTAATGCATCCATCTTGTGGGACACTGCATGCACTGCATGGGCACTGCATCCACATTACAGGAAACTGTATGGGGCATTGGAACCACTGTAGGTTCACCGCATCCACCTTCATGGACACTGCATCCTCCCACAAAACATACTGCATCCGCCTTGTGAGACCCTGCATACACTGTATGACCACTGCATCCATATTCCAGGACAATGCTGGGGCCACTGCAATCACTGCAGGGACACTGCATCCACCTTCATGGGCACTGCATCCTCCATCACAACATACTGCATAAACCTTTAGGTACACTGCATTCACTGCATCTGCACTGCATTCACATTCAGGGACACAGAAGATGGCACTGCAACCCCTGCATGGACACTGCTTCCAGCTGATGTGGAAATGCAGGCACACTGCAATCACTGCAGGATCACTGAATCCACTCCATGTTCACAGCATCCACATTCAGGGACACAGGAGGGTGCACTGCAACCATTGCAGGATCACTGCATCCACCTTCATGGGCACTGCATCCTCCATCACAACATACTGCATAAACCTTTAGGTACACTGCATTCACTGCATCTGCACTGCATTCACATTCAGGGACACAGAAGATGGCACTGCAACCCCTGCATGGACACTGCTTCCAGCTGATGTGGAAATGCAGGCACACTGCAATCACTGCAGGATCACTGAATCCACTCCATGTTCACAGCATCCACATTCAGGGACACAGGAGGGTGCACTGCAACCATTGCAGGATCACTGCATCCACCTTCATGGGCACAGCATCCTCCATCACAACATACTGCTGCACCTTGTGGGACATTGCATCCAATGACTCTGCACTGCATCCACTTTCTCGGATAATGCAGTGGGCCCAGCAACCACTGCAGGGACACTGCATACAGCTGAAGTCTCACTTCAGGCACTCTTCAGTCAACACAGGCTCAGTGCATCCACCTTCGTGGGCACTGCATCTTTCTTCCATCACAACATACGACATCCACCTTGTGGGACACTGCAACTACTGCATGGGAACTGCATCCACATTCAGGGAACTCTAGGAGGCACTGCAACCACTGCAGCATCACTGCATCCACCACATGGGCACTGCTTCCACATTCAGGGATAATGCAGGGGGCACTGCAACCACTGCAGGGACACTGCATCCAGAGGAAGAGACACTGCAGGTGCACTGCCATGACCGCATGATCACTGCATCGTACTTCATGGGCACTGGATGCTACTTCACAACATACTGCATCCACCTTGGGTCACACTGCAGACACTGCATAGGCAGTGCATCCACATTCAGGGACATGGCAGGTGAATCTGCAACCATGGCAGCTACACTCTATCCAGCTGAAGTGGCACGGCAGGCGCACTGCAATCACTGAAGATTCACTGCATACACTGCATTGGAAATGCATCAACATTTCAGGACAATGCCGGCGCACTGCAAACACTGCAGGTACACTGCATCCACTGTCATCGGCACTGAATCCTCCATCACAAAACACTGCATGCACATTGTGGGACACTGGATCCACTGCATGGGCACTGCATCCACCTTCTTGGGCAGTGCATTTGGCTTGCAACCACTGCAGCAACACTGCATACAGCTGAAGCAACACTGCAGACGCACTGCAATCACTTCAGGCTCACTGCATCCACCTTCATGGGCAGTGCATAATCCGTCACAACATACTGCAGCCACCTTGTGGGACACTGCATGCACTGCACAGGCACTGCATCCACATTCATGGAAACTGTAGGGGGCACTGCAACCACAGCAGTTTCACCCCATCCACCTTCATGGGCAGTGCATCCTACAGCACAACATACTGCATCCACCTTGTGGGACACTGCATCCACTGCATGACTACTGCATCCACATTCCTGGACAATGCAGGGGGCACTGCAGGCACCGCAGGGACACTGCATCCACCTTCATGATAAATGCATAATACGTCATAACATACAGCATCCACCTTCTGGGACATTGCATCTACTTCTTGGGTACTGCATCCACATTCACGGACAATGCAGGGGACACTGCAACTACTGCAGCAACACTGCATCCAGGTTAAGTGGCACTGCAGGCACATTGCAATGACTGTATGATCAGTGCATCCACTGCATGTTCACAGCATCCACATTCAGGGACACAGCAGGGTGCACAGCAACCACTGGCGGATCACTGCATCCACCGTCATGGGCACTGCATCGTCCATCACAAGATACTGCATTCACCTTGTGGGACACTTCACCCTCTGCATGCACACTGCATCCACATTCAGGGACAATGAAGGGGGCACTGCAATCACTGCAGGGACACTGCCTCCACGTTCATGGGCACTGCATCCTCCGTC
The DNA here is from genome assembly GCF_037783145.1 of Equus przewalskii. Lineage (NCBI taxonomy): Eukaryota > Metazoa > Chordata > Mammalia > Perissodactyla > Equidae > Equus > Equus przewalskii. Next base: position 290,259 of record NC_091859.1, read on the forward strand.
ACCACATTCTGCATAAACCTTTAGGTACACTGCATTCAAGGCGGGGCACTGCATACACCTTCAGGGACACAGAAGGTGGCACTGCAACCCATGCAGGGACACTGCCTCCAGCTGATGTTGAAATGCAGGCACACTTCAATCACTGCAGAATCACTGCACCCTCCTTCATATGCAATGAATCATCCCTCATAACATACTGCATCCACCTTGTGGGGCACTGAATCCACTGCAAGGGCACGGCAGTCTCATTCAGGGACCCTGCAGGGGGCACTTCAACCACTGCTGGATCACTGCATCCACCTTCATGGGCACTGCATCCACAATCAGGGACACAGAATGGGGCACAAAACCAGTGCATTAACTCTGCATGCACCTTCATGGGCAATGCATCATCCATCATAACATACTGCATCTACCTTCAGTGACACTGCAGCCATTGTATGAGCACTGCAGCCAGATTCAGGGACAGTGCAACAGGCACTGCAAACACTGCAGGGACTCTGGTTCCAACTCTTGGCACTGCAGGCACACTGCAATCACTGCAGTAGCACTGCATCTACCTTCATGTGCACTGCATCCTCCATCAGATCATACTTCATCACTGCATGAGCACTGCATCCAAATTCAGGGACAGTGCTGGTTGCACTGCAGCAACTGCGGGGACACTGAATCCAGCTGTAGTGGCACTGCATGCGCACTGCAACCATTGCAGGATCACTGCGCCCACCTTCATGGGCACTGTATCCTCTGTCACAACATGCCACATCCATCTTATGGTACTCTGCATCCACTAAATGGGCACTGGATTCATATTCAGAGACACAAAAGGGGGCACTGCAACACCTGCAGGCACACTGCAGCCAGCTGAAGTGGCACTGCAGGTGCAGCACTATCACTGAATGTTCACTGCATCCACTGCTTGTTCACTGCATCCACATTCAGGGACACTGCAGTGTGCACAGAAACCACTGCAGCATCACTGCATCCACCTTCATGGGCACTGCATCATCCATCACAACATACTGCATTTGCATTCAGTGACACAGCAGCCATTTCATGGGCACTGCAGCCAGGTTCAGGGACAGTACAACAGGAACTGCAACCACTGCAGGGACTCTGGATCCAGCTGAAGTGCCACACCAGAACACTGCAATCACTGCAGGATCCCTGCATCTGCCTTCATGGGCACTGCATTCTCCAGCACAGCACACATCATCACTGAATGAGCAACCAATCCACATTCAGGAACACTGCAACCAGATGAATTGAAACTGCAGGTGCACTGCAATGAATGCAGGATCACTGCACCCTCCTTCATGGGTACTGCATTCTACTTCACAACATACTGCATCCACCTTGGGTCACACTGCAGAGACTGCATGGGCTCTGCATTCACATTCAGAGACAATGCAGTGGGCTCTGCAACCACTGCAGCAACACTGCATCCAGCTGAAGTGTCATTGCAGGTGCACTGCCATCACTGCAGGCTCACTGCATCAACCTTCGAGGGCACTGCTTCCTCCGCCACAACATACCGCATCCACCTTGTGGGACACTGCATGCTCTGCATGGGCACTGCATCCACATTCAGGGAAAGTGTAGCGGGCACTGCAACCACTGCAAGTTCACCGCATCCACCTTCATGGGCACTGCATCCTACGACACAACATACTGCATCTGCCTTGTTTACACTGCAGCAATGCATCATCACTGAATCCACATTCCAGCACAATGCCAGGGGCCCTGAAACCACTGCAGGGACACTGCATCCACCTTCATGAGAACTGCATCATCCGTCATAACATACTGCATCCACCCTGTGGGACACTTATACCACTGCCTGGGCACTGAATCCACATTCCCGGACAATGCAGGGGGCACTGCAACCACTGCAGCAACACTGCATCCAGCTGAAGTGGCACTGCAGTCGCACTGCCATCACTGCAGGATCACTGCATTCACCTTCATTGGCACAGTATACCACAACACACCACAATGCCTCCAAATTGTGGGACACTGCATCCACTGCATGAGCATTGCATCCACATTATAGGACAATGTAGTGGGCATTGCAACCACTGCTGGGGCACTGCATCCATCTGAAGTGGCACTGAAGGCGTACTGCAATCAATGCCAGCTCACTGCATGCAACGTTTGTGCACTGCATCCTCTGTCACAACATACGGCAACCAAATTTTGGTACTCTGCATCAACTGCATGGGCACTGCATCCACATTCAGGGCCACAGAACGGGGCACTGCAACCACTGCAGGGACACTTGAGCCAGCTGACGTGGCACTATAGGTGCACTGCAATGACTGCAGGATCACTGCATCGTGCTTCATGTTCACTGAATCCTCCATCACAACACAAGGCATCCACCTTGTGGGACACTGCATCCACTGCATGAGCACTGCATCCACATTCAGGTAAATGGCAAGGGGCACTGCAACCACTGCAGGATCACTGCACCCACCTTCATGGGCACTGCATCCACCCTCACAGCATACTGCATGCACCTTGTGGGACACTGCATCCACTGCACGGGCATTGCATCTGCGTGCAGGGAGACAGCAGTGCTCTCTGCAACCCCTACAGCAATACTGCATCTAGATGAAGTGGCACTGCAGGCTCACTGCCATCACTGCAGGCTCACTGCATCCACGTTCATGGGCAATGCATCCTCTGTTACAACACACTGCATCCACCTTGTGGGACACTGCATGCACTGCATGGGCACTGCATCCACATTCAGGGACAATGCAGGGGGCACTGCCACCATTGCAGGGACACTGTGTCCAGATGAAGTGACACTGCAGGCGCACTGCAATCACGGAAGTTTCACTGCATACACTGCATTGTCATTGCAGCAACATTCCAGGACAATGCCAGTGGCACTGCAACCACTGCCGGATCACTGCATCCACATTCATGGGCATTGCATCGTCTGTCACAACATACGACATCCACCTTGTGTGACACTGCAACTACTGCATGGGCACTGCATCCACATTCTGGAACTGTAGGGGGCACTACAACCACTGCAGCATCACTTAATCCAGCTGAAGAGGCACAGCAGGCGCACTGCCATCACTACAGGATCACTGCATTCACCTTCATCGGCACTGCATACTACAACACACCACAATGCCTCCTCATTGTGGGACACTGCATCCCCTGCATGAGCACTGCATCCACATTCCAGGACAATGCAGGGGTCATTGCAACCACTGCATGGACACGGCATCCAGCTGAAGTGGCACTGAAGGCGTACTGCAATTTCTGATGGCTCACTGCATCCAACTCGTGATCACTTCATCCTGTCACAAGATATGGCAACCAACATTTGGTACTCTGCATCCACTGCATGAGCACTGCATCTGCATTCCAGGACAATGCAGAGTTCATTGCAACTACTGCAGGGACACGGCATGCAGCTGAAGTGTCACTGCAGGTGCACTGCAATCACTGACTGTTCACTGCATCCACTGAATGTTCACTGCATCCACATTCAGTGACATTGCAGGGTGCACTGCAACCACTGCCAGTTCACGGCATCCACCTTCATGGGCACTGCATGCTCTGTCACAACATACTGCATTCGCATTGTGGGACATTGCATCCATTTCATGGGCATTGCATCCATGTTCAGGGACACTGCACTGGCCTCTGCAACCACTGCAGCTACACTGCATCCAGCTGAAGTGGAATTGCAGGCACACTGCAATCACTGTAATTTCACTGCATCCAGCGCATTTTCACTGAATCAACATTCCAGTACAATGCCAGGGGCACTGCAACCACTGCAGGACCCTGCATCCACCTTCATGGGCACTGCCTCCTCCGTCACCACATACTGCATGAACCTTTAGGTACACTGCATTCACTGAATGGGCACTGCATTCACCTTCAGGGAATGAGAAGGCGGCAATGCAACCACTGCAGGGACACTGCTTGCAGCTGATGTGAAAATGCAGGCGTACTGCAATCACTGCAGGATCACTGCATCCACTGCAGGTTCACAGCATCCACATTCAGGCACACAGCACTGTGCAATGTAACCACTGCCGGATCACTGCATCCACCTTCATTGGCACTGCATCCTCCATCACAAAATGCTGCATGCACATTGTGGGACAATGTATCCAATGCCAGGGCACTGCATGCTTGTCCTCGGACAATGCTGTGGGCAGTGCAACCACTGAAGTGACACTGCAACCAGATGAACTCGCACTGCAGGCACGCTGCATTCAGCACTGGCTCACTGCATCCACCTTCGTGGGCACTGCATCTTCCATCACAACATACTACATCCACCTTATGGGACACTGAAACTACTGCATGGGCAACGCATCCACATTCAGGGGACTGTAGGAGGCAATTCAACCACTGCAGCATCACTGCATCCAACCTCATGGGTCCTGCATCCTCCATCACAACATACTGCATCCACCTTGTGGGACACTCCATCCACTACATGACTACTGCACCCAAATTCCTTCACAATGAGGGGGGATCTGCAAGCGCTGCAGTTTCACGGCATCTACCTTCATGGGCACTGCATCCTACGACAAAACATACTGCATCCGCCTTGTGAGACAGTGCATCCACTTCAGGATCACTGCATCCACTGCATGTTCACAGCATCCAGATTCAGGGACACAGCAGGGTGCACTGCAAGCAGTGCCAGATCACTGCATACACACTCATGGGCACTGCATCCCCTGTCACAACATACTTCAAGCACCATGTTGGAAACTGGATCCACTGCATGGGCGCTGAATCCACATTCAGGGACAATGCAGGGAGCACTGCAACCACTGCAGGGACACTGCATACAGATGCAGTGGCAGTGCAGCTGCACTGCAATTACTGCAGTATCACTGCATCATGCTTCATTGGCACTGGATCCTACTTCACAAGATACAGTATCCAACTTGGGTCACACTGCAGACACTGCATGGGCACTGCATCCACATTCAGCGACATGGCAGGAGTTTCTGCAATCACTGCCGCATCACGCAACCACCGTCATGGGCCCTGCATCCTCCATCACAACATACTGCATCCACATTGTGGGACACTGCATCCAATGCCTGGTGACTGCATCCACACTCACGGACAATGCAGGGGGCACTGCAACCACTGCAGCAACACTGCATCCAGCTGAAGTGGCACTACAGGCACACTGCCATCACTGCAGGATCACTGCATTCACCTTCATCGGCACTGCATACTACAACACACCACAATGCATCAACATTTTGGGACACTGCATGCACTGCATGAGCACTGCACCCACATTCTGGGAAACTGCAGGGGGCACTGCAACCACTGCAGGATCACTGCATCCATCTTCATGGGCACTGCATCCTCCATCACAGCATCGTGCATGCACACTGTGGGACTATGCATCTACTGCATGGGCACTGCATCCACTTTCAGTGACACTGCAGTTGGCTCTGCAACCACTGCTGCAACGCTGCATCCAGCTGAATTGGCACTGCAGGTGCAGTGAAATCACTGCAGGCTCACTGCATCCACAGTCGTGAGCACTTAATGGTCCGTCAACACATACTGCATCCACATAGTGGTAGAGTGCATGAACTGAATGGGCACTGCATCCACTTTCAGGGAAACTGTAGGGGGCCCTGCAACCTCAGCAGGGTCACCAACCCACCCTCATGGGCACTGCATCCTCCAACAAATCATTCTGCTTCCACCTTGTGAGACACTACATCCACTGCATGAGCACTGCATCCACATTCCATTACAAGGCAGGGGGAACTGCAACCACAGCAGCGACACTGCATCCACCTTCATGGGCATAGCATCCTCTGTCACAACATACTGCATAAACCTTTAGGTACATTGTATCCACTGTGTGGGCACTGCATTCACCTTCAGGGAAACGCAAGGTGGCACTGACACCACTGCAGACACACTGCCTTCTGCTGATGTGGAAATGCAGGCGCATTGCAATCACTGCAGGATCACTGCATCCACTGCATGTTCACCGCATCAACATTCAGGGACAATGCAGGGTGCACTACAATCACTGTCAGCTCACTGCATCCACCCTCATGGGCACTGCATCCTCCATCACAACATACTGCATGCACCTTGTGGGACACTGCATACACTGCATGGGCCCTAGATCCACATTCAGGGACAAGGCAGGGAGCACTGCAACCTCTGCAGGGACACTGCATCCAGAGGAAGTGGTACGGCAGGTGCACCACAATCACTGCATCCTCCTTCATGGGCCCTGGATTCTGCTTCACAACATACTGCATGCAGCTTGGATCACACTGCACACACAGCATGGGCAGTGCATCCACATTCAGGGACATTGCAGGGGGCTCTGCAACCACTGCAGCTACACTGTATCCAGCTGAAGTGGCACTGCAGCCTCACTGCAATCACTGAAGTTTCACTGCATCCACCGCATTGGCACTGCATCAAAATTCCAGGGCAATGCCTGGGGAACTGCAACTGCTGCAGGGACACTGCATCCAGCTTCATGGGCAATGCATCCTCCGTCACAACATACTGCATAAACCTTTAGGTGCACTTCATTCAATGCATGGGCACTGAATTACACTTCAGCGACACAGAAGGCAGCACTGCAACCCCTGCAGGTTCACCCCATCCACCTTCATGGGCACTGAATCATCCCAAAAAACATACTGAATCCTGATTGTGAGACACTGCATACTCTGCATGACCACTGCATCCACATTCCAGGAAAATGCCGGGTGCACTGCAGCACTGCAGGGACACTGCATCCAACTTCATGGGCACTGCATCCTCCATCACAACATACTGCATTCACCTTTTGGGACACAGCATCAAATGCCTGGGCACTGCATCCACATTATCAGATAATGCAATGGGACTGCAACCACTGCAGGGACACTGCATCCACCTTCATGGGCACTGCATCCACTGCATGTGCACTTCATTCACCTTCAGGGACACAGAAGGTGGCACTGCAACCACTGTAGCAACACTGCTTCCAGCTGATGTGGAAATGCAGGCGCACTGCAAACACTACAGGATCACTGCATCCACTGCAGGTTCACATCTTCCAATTCAGGGAAGGTGCACACAGCAGGGTGCACTGAAACCATGGCTCGATCACAGCATCCAAATTCATGAGCTCTGCATCCTCCATCACAACATACTGCATCCACCTTGTGGGACATTGCATCCACTGCATGACTACTGCATCCGCATTCCAAGACAATGCGGGGGGCTCTGCAAGCACTGCTGGGAAACGGCCTCCACCTTCATGAGAAGTGCATCATCAGTCATAACATACTGCATCCACATTGTGGGACACTGCATTAACTGCAGGGGCATGGCATCCATTGCATTGGCACTGCATCAACATTTCAGTACAGTGCCTGGGGCATTGCAAGCACTGCAGGGACACTGCATCCACCTTCATGCTCATTGAATCCTCCCTCACAACATACTGCATAAACCATTAGGTACAGTGCATCCACTGCATGGGCACTGCATTCACCTTCAGGGACACAGAAGGTGGCAGTGCAACCCCTGCATGGACACTGCTTCCAGCTGATGTGGAAATGCAGGCGCAATGCAATCACTGCAGGATCACTGCATCCACTGCATGTTCACAGCATCCACATTCAGGGACAGAGCAGGGTGCACTGCAACCACTGCCAGATCACTGCATCCACTGCATTGGCACTTCATCCATATTCAGGGATAATGAAGGGGGCACTGTAACCACTGCAGCGACACTGCATCCAGATGAAATGGCGCTAGAGGTGAACTGCAATTACTGCAGGATCAATGCATCATCCTTCATGGACAGTGAGCCTACTTTGCTACATACTTCATACACCTTGGATCACACTGCAGACACTGTATGGGCACTGCATCCACATTCAGGGCCATGGAATGGGGCTCTGCAACCACTACAGCTACAATGCATCCAGCTGAAGTGGCACTGCAGGCACACTGCAATCACTGAAGTTTCACTGCATCCACTGCATTGGCACTGCATCCACGTTCCAGGACAATGCCGGGGGTATTCCAACCACTGCAGGGACACTGCATCCACCTTCATAGGCACTGCATCCTCCATCACAGCATACTGCATAAACCTTTAGGTACACTGAATTCACTGCATGGACACTGTATTCACCTTTAGGGAAAGAGAAGGGGGCACTGAACCCCTGCAGGGACACTGCTTCCAGCTGAAGTGGAAATACAGGCGCACTGCAATCACTGCAGGATCACTGCATCCACTGCATGATCACAGCATCCACATTCAGGAACAATGCAAGGGGCACTGCAATCACTGCAGGGACACTGAAACCAGATGAAGTGGCACTGCAGGTGCACTGCAATTACTGCTGCATCACTGCATTGTGCTTCATGGGCACTGGATCCTAATTCACAACATACTGCATCCACCTTGGGTCACACTGCGGACACTGCATGGGCACTGCATCCACATTCAGGGAGATGGCAGGGGGTTCTGCAACCACTGCAGCATCGCGCATCCACATTCACGGGCCCTGCATTCTCCCTCACAACATCCTGCATGTACATTGTGGGACTATGCACCCACTGCATTGGCACTGCATCCAAATTCAGGGACACTGCAGTTGGCTCTGCAACCACTGCAGCAAAACTGCATCCTGCTGAAGTGGCACTGCAGGTGCACTGCAATCACTGCAGGCACACTGCATATACATTCGTGGGCACCACATTGTCCATCAACACATACTGCATACACATAGTGGGACACTGCATTCACTGCATTGGCACTGCATCCACTTTCAGGGAAACTGTAGGGGGCACTACAACCATTGCAGGGTCACTGCATCCACCTTCATGGGCACTGCATCATCTGACAAAACATTCTACTTCCGCCTTGTGAGACACTGCATCCACTGCATGACCACTGCATCCACATTCCATTACAATGCAGGGGGCACTGCAACCACAGCAGGAACACTGCATCCAACTTCATGGGCACGGCATCATCCATCACAACATACTGCATATACCTTTAGGTACACTGTATCCACTGCGTGGGCACTGCATTCACCTTCAGGGACAAGCAATGTGGCACTGAAACCACTGCAGCAACACTGCCTCCAGCTGAGGTGGAAATGCAGGTGCACTGCAATCACTGCAGGATCACTGCATGCACTGCATGTTCCCAGCATCCACATTCAGGGACAAAGCAGGGTGCATGCAACCACTTCCGGATCACTGCATCCACCCTCATGGGCACTGCATCCTCCATCACAACATACTGCCTGCACCTTGTGGGACTCAGCATCCACTGCATGGGCGATGCATCCCCATTGAGGGACAAGGCAGGGGGCACTGCAATCACTGCAGGGACACTGCATACAGTGGAAATGGTGCTGCAGGTGCACTGCATTCAGCACATGCTCACTGCATCCATCTTCATGGGCACTTCATCTTCCATCACAACATAAGACATCCACCTTGTGGGAAACTGCAACTACTGCATGGGCACTGCATTCACATTCAGGCAACTATAAGGGGCACTGCAACCACTGCAGCATCACTGCATCCACCTTCATGTGCCCTGCATCCTCCATCACTTCATATGGCATTGACCTTGTGGGACACTGCATCCACTGCAAGACTACTGCATCCACATTCCCAGACAATGCGGGGGGCACTGCAAACACTGCAGGGACACTGCATCCACCTTCATGAGAACTGCATCATCCCTCATAACATACTGCATGCACCTTGTGGGACACTACATCATCTGCATGGGCACTTCATCCACATTCAGGGACAAGGCAGGGGACATTGCAACCACTGCAGTGACAATGCATCCAGATGAAGTGGCACTGCAGGTGGCTTGCAATCACTGCAGGATCACTGCATCCTCCTTCATGGGCACTGGATACTACTTCACAACATACTGCATCCACCTTGGGTCACACTGCAGACACTGCATGGGCAGTGCATCCACATTCAGGGACATTACAGGTGCTCAGCCACCACTGCAGCTATACTGTATCCAGCTGAAGTGGCACTGCAGCCGTTCTGCAATCACAGAAGTTTCACTGCCTCCACTGCATTTGCACTGCATCAAAATTCGAGGGCAATGCCGGGGGAACTGCAACCACTGCAGGGACACTGAATCCAGCTTCATGGGCACTGCATCCTTCGTCACAACATACTGCATAATCCTTTAGGTACACCACATTCAATTCATGGGCCCTGCATTGAAGTTCAGCAGCACAGAAGGTGGCACTGCAACCGCTGCAGGGACACTGCTTCCAGCTGACCTGGAAATGCAGGCACACTGCAACCATTGCCAGATCACTGCATCCACCCTCATGGACACTGCATCCTCCGTCACAACATACTACATGTATCTTGTGGCACACTGCACACAATGACTTGGCACTGCATCCACGTTCTTGGACAATGCAGATTGCCCTGCAACCAGTTCAGGGACACTGCAAACAGCTGAAGTCGCACTGCAGGTGCACTGCATTCCGCACAGGCTCACTGTATCCACCTTCGTGGGCACTTCATTTTCCATTATGACATACGACATCCACCTTGTGGGACACTGCAACTACTGCATGGGAACTGCATCCACATTCAGGGAACTGTAGGGGGCACTGCAACCACTGCAGCATCACTGCATCCACCTTCATGGGCCCTGCATCCTCCATCACAACATACTGCATCCACCTTGTGGGACACTGAATCCACTGCATGACTACTGCATCCACAGTCCCAGACTATGCGGGGTGTAGTGTAAGCACTGCAGGGCCTTGCACCCACCTTCATGAGAACTGCATCATCTGTCATATCATACTGCATCCACCTTGTGGGACACTGCATCCACTGCATGGGCACTGCATCCACGTTCAAGGACACTGTAGTTGGCTCTGCAACCACTGCAGCAACACTGAATCCAGCAGAAGAGGCACTGCAGTCACAGTGCAATCACTGCAGGCTAACTGCATCCACCTTCGTGGGCACTGCATCCTCCGTCACAACATCCTACATCCACCTTGTGGAACACTGCATGCACTGCGTGGGCACTGCATCCAAATTCAGGGAAAGTGTAGTGGACACCACAACCACAGCAGGTTCACCACATCCACCTTCATGGGCACTGCATCCCCCAACAAGACATACTGCATCAGCCTTGTGAGACACTGCAACTACTGCATGACAACTGCATCCACATTACAGGACAATGACGGTGGCATGGCAACCACTGCAGGGACACTGCATTCACCTTCATGGGCACTGCATCCTCTGTCACAACATACTGCCTTAACCTTAGGTAAACTGCATCTACGGCATGGGCCCTGCATTCACCTTCACGGACACAGAATGTGGCACTGCAGCTACTGCAGCAACACTGCTTCCAGGTGATGTGGAAATGCAGGTGCACTAAAATCACTCCAGGTTCACTGCATCAACTGCATGTTCACAGTATCCACATTCAGGGACACAGCAGGGTGCACTGCAACCACTGCTGGTTCACTGTATCCAACCTCATGGGCACTGCATCCTCCGACAAAACAGACTGCATTCGCCTTGTGAGACACTGCATCCATTGCATGACCACTGCACCCACATTCAGGGACAAAGCAGGGTGAACTGCTACCACTGCCAGATCACTGCATCCACCGTCATGTGAACTGCATCTTCTGTCACAGCATACTGCATGCACCTTGTGGGACACTGCATCCACTGTTTGGGCACTGCATCCACATTTAGGGACAATGTAGGGGGCACTGCAACCACTGCAGGGACACGGCATCCAGATGAAGTGGCACTGCAGGTGCACTGTGATCACTGCAGGATCACTGCAACGTCCTTCATGGGTACTGGATCCTACTTCAAAACATACTGCATCCACCTTGGGTCACAATACAGACACTGCATGGGCAGTGCATCCACATTCAGGTACATGGCAGGGGCTCTGCAACCACTGCAGATACAATGTATCCAGCTGAAGGGACAGTGTAGGTGCACTGCAATCACTGAAGTTTCACTGCATCCACTGCATTGGTACTGCCTCAAAATTCCAGGACAATCCCGGGGGCACTGCAACCAGTGCAGGGACACTGCATCCAACTTCATGGGCACAGCATCTTCCGTCACAATATACTGCATAAATCTTTAGGTAGGCGGCATTCACTGCATAGGCACTGCATTCACCTTCAGGGACACAGAAGGAGGCACTGCAACCCCTGCAGGGACACTGCTTCCAGCTGAGGTGGAAATGTAGGCGCAATGCAATCACTGCAGGATCACTGCATCCACTGCATGTTGACAGCATCCACATTCAGGGGCACAGCAGGGTGCAATGAAACCACTGCAGGGATACTGCATCCAGATGAAGAGGCACTGCAGGTGCAGTGCAATGACTGCAGGATCACTGAAATGTCCGTCATGGGCACTGAATCCTGCTTCAAAACATACTGCATCCACCTTGAGTCACACTGCAGACACTGCATGGGCACAGCATCCACATTCAGGGACATGCATGGGGCTCAGCAACCACTGCAGCTACACTGCATCCAGCTGAAGTGGCACTGCTGTTGCGCTGCAATCACTGAAGATTCACTGCATCCACTGCATAGGCACTGCATCAACATTTCAGCAGAATGCCGTGGGCACTGCAACCACTGGAGCGACTCTGCCTCCCCATTCATGGCAACTGCATCCCCCGTCACAACATAATGTGTAAAACTTTAGGTACACTGCATCCATTGCATGGGCACTGCATTCACCTTGAGCTACACAGAAGGCGGCAGTGCAACCACTGCAGGGACACTGCTTCCAGGTGATGTGGAAATGCTGGAGCACTGAAATCATTGCAGGATCAATGCATCCACTGCATGTTCAGAGCATGCACATTCAGGGACACAGCAGGGTGCACTGCACCCACTGCCGGATCACTGCAACCACCCTCATGGGCACTGCATCCTCCATCACAACATACTGCATGCACCTTGTGGGACACTGCATCCAATGCCTGGGCACTGCATCCACGTTCGCAGACAATGCAGTCGGCACTGCAACAACTGCAGGGATACTGCCTACAGCTGAAGTCACACTGCAGGCACACTGCATTCAGCATAGGCTCACTGCATCCACCTCCCTGGGCACTGCATCTTCCATCACAGCATACGACATCCACCTTGTGGGACACTGCAACTACTGCATGGGCACTGCATCCACATTCAGGGAACTGTAGGGGGCACTGGAACCACTGCAGCATCACAGCATCCACCTTCATGGGCCCCGCATCCTCCATCACAACATACTGCATCCAGCTTGTGGGACACTACATCCTCTGCATGACCATTTCATCCACATTCGCGGACAATGCAGGGGAGAATGCAAGCACTGCAGTGACACTGCGTCCACCTTCATGAGAACTGCATAATCCGTCATGACATACTGCATCCACCTTGTAGGAAACTTCATCCACTGCCTGGGCACTGCATGCACATTCCCGGACAATGCAGGCAGCACTGCAACCACTGCAGCAACACTGCATCTGGCTGAAGTGGCACTGAAGGCGCACTGCCATCACTGCAGAATCAGTGCATTCACCTTCATCGGCACTGCATACTACAACACACCACAATGCCTCGACATTGTGGGGCACTGCATCCAGTGCAGGAGCACTGCCTGCACATTCCAGGTCAAAGCAGGTGGCATCACAACCACTGAAGGGACACTGCATCCAGCTGAAGTGGCACTGCAAGTGCACAGCAATCACTGCTGGCTCACTGCATCCACCCACATGGGCACTGCATCCTCCATCACAACGTACTGCATGCACCTTGTGGGACACTGCATCCAATTCATGGGCACAGCATCCCCGTTCTCGGACTATGGATTCAGCACTGCCACCACTGCAGGGACACGGCATCCAGCTGAAGAGGCACTGAATGCATACTGCAATCACTGCTGGCTCACTGGATCCAAATTCAGGGTTCTGCATCCTCTGTCACAACACATGGCAGCCAAGTTTTCGTACTCTGCATCCACTGCTTGGGCACAACATACTGTGTAAACCTTTAGGTACACTGCATCCACTGCATAGTCACTGCATTCACTTTCAGTGACACAGAAGGCAGCACTGCAACCCCTGCAGGGACGCTGCTTCCAGCTGATGTGGAAATGCAGGCACACTGCAATCACTGCAAGATCACTACATACACCCTCATCGGCACTGCATCCTCCATCACAACCCTCTGCATGCACCTTTTGGGACACTGCATCCAATGCCTGGGCACTGCATCCACTTTCTCGGACAATGCACTGGGCAATGCAACCACTGGATGTTCACCGCATCCTCATTCATGGGCTCTGCATTCTCCGACAAAACATACTGCATCTGCCTTGTGAGGCACTGCATCCACTGCATGACCCCTGCATCCATAATCCAGCACAATGCCAGTGCCCCTGCAACCACTGCAGGGACACTGCATCCACCTCATGCACACTGCATCCTCCATCACAACATACTGAATAAACCTTTAGGGACACTGCCTGCACTGCATGGACACTGCATCCATGCTCAGGTACACAGGACGGGTGACTGCAAAAATTGCAGGGACACTGCAGCCAGCTGAAGTGGCACTGCAAGTACACTGCAAGGACAGCAGGATCACTTCATCCCCCTTCATGATCACTGAATCCTCAAACACATCATAAGGCATCCACCTTGAGGGACACTGCATCCACTGCATGAGCATGCATCCACATTCAGGTAAAGTGCAGGGGGCACTGCAACCACTGCAGGATCACTGCATTCATCTTCATGGGCACTGCATCCTCCATCACAACATACTGATTGCACATTGTGGGACACTGCATCCACTGCATGGGGACTGCATCCACGTTCAGGGACACTGCAGTTGGCTCTGCAACCACTGCAGCAACACTGGATACTGGTGAAGTGGCACTGCAAGAGCACTGCAATGACTTCTGGCTCACTGCATACACCATCGTGGGCACTTCATCTTCCATCACCTCATACGACATCCACCTTGTGGGACACCGCAACTACTGCATGGGCACTGCATCCACATTCAGGGAACTGTATGGGACACTGCAACCACGGCAGCATCACTGCATCCACCTTCATGGGCCCTGCATCCTCCATCACAACATATATCATCCACCTTGTGGGACACTGCATCCACTGCATGACTACTGCATCCACATTACTGGACAATGCATGGGGCACTGCAAGCACTGCAGGGATACTGCATCCACCTTCATGAGAACTGCATCATCCGTCATAACATACTGCATCCACCTTGTGGGACACTGCATCCATTGCATGACTACTGCATCCACATTCCAGGTCAATGCCCAGGGCATTGCAACCCCTGCAGGGACACTGCTTCCAGCTGATGTGGAAATGCAGGGGCACTGCAATCAAGCAGGATCACTGCATACAGTGCATGTTCAGAGCATGCACATTCAGGGACACAGCAGTGTGCACTGCAACCATGGCCGGATCACTGCATCCACCCTCATGGGCACTGCATCATCCGTCACTACCCCTTGCATGCACCTGGTGGGACACTGCATCCAATGACTGGGCACTGCATCAACATTCCCGGACAATGCAGGGGTCACTGCAACCACTGCAGCAACACTGCATCCAGCTGAACTGGCACTGCATCAATATTCCAGGACAATGCCGTCGGCACTGCAAGCACTGCAGGGACACTGCATCCAACTTCATGGGGACTGCATCCTCCTTCACAACATACTGCATGCACCTTGTGGGACACTGCATCCAATGCCTAGGCATTGCATCCACGTTCTTGAACAACGCATTGGGCACTGCAACCACCACAGGGAAACTGCATACAGCTGAATTTGCACTGCAGCCACACTGCATTCAGCTCAGGCTCACTGCATCCACCTTCGTGGGCACTGAATCTTCCATCACAAGATACAACATCCACCATGTGGGACACAGCAAATACTGCATGGGCACTGCATCCACATTCAGGCAACTGTAGGGGGCACTGCAACCACTGCAGCATCACTGCATCCACCTCCATGGGCTCTGCATCCGCCATCACAACATACTGCATTCAACTTGTGGGATACTTTATCCACTGCATGACAACTGCATCCACATTCATGGACAATGCTCTGCATTGACACTGCATACACATTCATGAGAACTGCATCATCCGTCATAACATACTGCATACATCTTGTGGGACAGTGCAAATACTGCTTGGGCACTGCCTCCACATTCCTGGACTAGGCACCACTTCAGCTGGATGCAGTGTAGCTGCTGTGGTTGCAGAGCCCCCTGCCATGTACCTCAATGTGGATGCAGTGCTCATGCAGTTGATGCAGTGTCCCTCATGTTGGATGCCTTATGTTGTGACAGAGGAAGCAGTGCCCATGAAGGTGGATGCAGTGATCCCGCTGTGGTTGCAGTGCACCATGCTGTGTCCCAGAATGTGCATGCTCTGAACATGCAGTGGATGCAGAGATCGTACACTGATTGCAGTGCAGCTGCATTTCCACATCAGCTGGAAGCTGTGTCCATTCAGGTGTTGCAGTGCCGCCTTCAGTGTCTCTGAATGTGAATGCACTGCCATGCAGTGAATGCAGTACACCTAAAGGTTTATGCAGTATGTTGTGACGGAGGATGCAGTGCCCATGAAGGTCGTTGCGGTGAACCTAAAGTGATTGCCGAGCCCCTTGCCATGTCTCTGAATGTCAATGCAGTGCCCACGAAGTGTCTTCAGTGTGAACCAAGGTGGATGCAGTATGTTGTGAAGTAGGATTCAGTGCCCATGCAGTATGATGCAGTGAACCTGCAGTCATTGCAGTGCACGTGCAGTGCGACTTCATTAGTATGCAGTGTCCCTGCAGTGGTAGCAGTGCCCCCTACAGTTACTCTCAATGTGGATGCAGTGCCCATGCAGTGCATGCTGTGTCCCACAAGGTGGTTGGGACATGTTCTGACGGAGGTTGCACTGCACACGAAGGTGGATGCAGTGAGCCTGCATTGATTGCAGTGTGCCTGCAGTGCCACTACAGCTGGAAGCAATGTTGCTGCAGTGCTTGCATAGCCAACTGTAGTGTCCCTGAACGTGGATGCAGTGCCCATGCAGTGGATGCAGTGTACCTAAAAGTTTATGCAGTATGTTGTGATGGAGGATTCAATGCCCATGAAGGGGGATGCAGTATTCCTGCAGTGGTTGCAGTGCCCAGTACAGTTTACCTGAATGTTGATGAAGTGTACATGCAGTGGATGCAGTGTCCCACAAGGTGGATGCAGTATGTTTTGATGGAGGATGCAGGGCCCATGAAGGTGGATGCAGTGTCCCTGCAGTGCTTGTAGTGACCCCTTCATTGTCTGGGTAAGTGGATGCAGTAGTCATGCAGTGGATGCAGGGTCCTACAAGGTGGATGCAGTATGTCATGATGGAGGATGCATTGCCCATCAAGGTGGATGTGGTGATCTGGAAGTGGTTGCAGTGCACCTTGCTCTGTCCCTGAATGAGGATGCTGTGAACATGCAGTGGATGCAGTGATCCTGCAGTGATTGCAGAGCACCTGCATTTCCACATCAGCTGGAAGCAGTGTCCCTGCAGGTGTTGCAGTGCCGGCTTCTGTGTCATTGAAGGTGAATGCAGTGCCCATGTAGTGGATGCAGTGTACCTAAAAGTTTATGCAGTATGTTTTGACAGAGGATGCAGTGCCCATGAAGGTGGATACAGTGTCCCTGCAGTGCTTGCAGGGCCCCCCATATTGTCCGGGAATGTGGATGCAGGGGTCTTGCAGTGGAAGCACTGCAGGAACACTGCATCCACCTTCATGGGCACTGCATCCTCCATCACAACATACTGCGTGCACATTGTGGGACACTGCATCCACTGCATGTACACTGCATCAACATTCAGGTAAACTGCATTGGGCAATGCAACCACTGCAGGAATACTGCATCCACCTTCATGGGCACTGCATCCTCCGTCACATCATACTGCATCCACTGCATGGGCACTACATCCACGTTCAGGGATACTGCAGTTGGCTCTGCAACCACAGCAGGATCACTGCATCCACCTTCATAGGCTCTGCATCCTCCATCACAGCATACTTCATCCACCTAGGGTGACACAGCATCCACTGCATGACTACTGCATCCACATTCCTGGACCATACAGGGGGCACTGCAAGCTCTGCATTGACACTGCATCCACCTTCATGAGAACTGTATCATCCGTCATAAGATACTGCATCCACCTGCATGAGCACTGCATTCACATTCGCTGACAATGCAGGGGGCATTGGAACCACTGCAGCAACACTGCATCCAGCTGAATTGACATTGCAGGCGCAGTGCAATCACTGCAGGCTCAGTGCATCCACCTTCGTTGGCACTACATCCTCTGTCACAACATACCGCATCCACCTTGTGGGACACTGCATGCACTGCTTGGGCACAGCATCCACATTGAGGGACATGGCATGGGGCTCTGCAACCACTGCAGCTTCACTGCAATCACTGAAGATTCACTGCAGCCAATGCATAGGCACTGCATCAACATTTCAGGACAATGCTGATTTGCACTGCAAACACTGGAGGGACAATGCATCCCCTTCGTGGGCACTGCACCCTCCGTCACAACATACTGCATAAACCTTTAGGTACACTGCATCCACTGCATGGGCACTGCATTCACCTTCAGTGACACAGAAGGCGGCAGTGCAATCCCTGCTCGGACACTGATTCCAGCTGATGAGGTAATGCAGGCGCACTGCAGTCACTTCAGGATCACTGCATTTACTGCATGTTCACAGCATCCTCATTCAGGGACACAGCAGGGTGCACTGCAACCTCTTCAAGGGCACTGCATCCACATGAAGTGGCACAGCAGGTGCACTGCAATGACTGCAGGATCACTGTATCGTACTTCATGGGCACAGAATCCTGCTTCACAACATACTGCATCCACCTTGAGTCACACTGCATGGGCACAGCATCCAAATTCATGGACATGGCAGGGGGCTCTGCAACCACTGCAGCTACACTGCATACAGCTCAAGTGGCACTGCAGGCGCACTGCAATCACTGAAGATTCACTGCATCCACTGCATCAACATTTCAGGACAATGCTGGGGGCACTGCCACCACTGTAGGGACACTGCCTCCCCCTTCATGGGCACTGCATCCCCCGTCACAACATATTGCATAAACCTTTAGGTACACTGCATCCACTGCATGGGCACTGTATTCACCTTCAGCGACAGAGAAAGCAGCAATGCTACCCATGCAGGGACACTGCTTCAAGGTGATATTTAAAGGCAGGTGCACTGAAATCACTGCGGGATCACTGCATTAACAGCATGTTCAGAGTATGCGCATTCAGGGGCACAGCAGGGTGCATGGCAACCACTGCCGGATCACTGCATCCACCTTCATGGGCACTGCATCCTCCATCACAACCTACTGGATGCACCTTGTGGGACACTGCATCCAATGTCTGGACACTGCATCCACGATCGGGGACAATGCCGTTGGCACTACAACCACTGCAGGGACACAGCATACAGCTGAAGTCACACTGCAGGTGCACTGCATTCAGCACAGGCTCACTGCATCCACATCCGTGGGCCCTGCATCTTCCATCACATCATACGACACCCACCTTATGGGACACTGCAACTACTGCATGGGCACTGCATCCACATTCATGGAACTGTAGGGGGCACTGCAACGACTGCAGCATCACTGCATCCACCTTCATGGGCCCTGCATCCTCCATCACAACATACTTCATCCACCATGTGGGACACTGCATCCACTGCATGACTACTGCATCCACATTCTCGGACAATGCGATGGGCAATGCAAGCACTCCAGGGACACTGCATCGACCTTCATGAGAACTGCATCATCCATCATAACATACTGCATCCACCTTTTGGGAGACTGCATCCACTGCCTGGGCACTGCATCCACATTCCCAGACAATGCAGGCAGCACTGCAACCTCTGCAGCAACACTGCATCCAGCCGAAGAGGCACTGCAGGTGCACTGCCATCACTGCAGGATCACTACATTCACCTTCATTGGCACTGCATAACTACAACACACCACAATGCCTCCACATTGTGAGACACTGCCTCCACTGCACGAGCACTGCATTAACATTCCAGGACAATGCAGGGGGCATTGCAACAACTGCAGGGACCCTTAATCCAGCTGAATTGGCACTGAAGGCGTACTGCATTCCCTGCCAGCTCACTTCATCCAAATCCAGGGCTCTGCATCTTCTGTCACAACATACGGCAACCAACTTTTGGTACTCTGCATCCACTGCATGGGCCCTGCATCCACTTTCAGGGACACAGAGCATGGCACTGCACGGACTGCATGGACACTGCAGACAGCTGAGGTGGCAATGCAGGTGCACAGAAGTAACTGCAGGATCACTGCATCTTTCTTCATGATCACTCAATACTTCATCACAACATAAGGCATGCAGCTTGTGGGACTCTACATCCACTGCATGAGAACTGCATCCCCATTCAGGTAAACTTCAAGGGGCACTGCAACCACTGCTAGATCACTGCATACACATTCATGGGCACTGCATCCTCCATCACAACATACTGCATGCACATTATGGGACACTGCATCCAGTGCATGGGCACGGCATCCACCTTATGGGACACTGGTGGCTCTGCAACCACTGCAGCAACAGTGCATCCAGCAGAAGTGGCACTGCAGAGGCACTTCAATCACTGCAGGCTCACTGCATCATCCTTCGTGGGCCCTGCATCCTCCATCACAACATACTGCATCCACCTTGTGGGACACTGCATGCACTGCATGGGCACTGTATCCACATTCAGGGAAACTGTAGGGGGCACTGCAACCACTGCAGGTTCACTGCATCCACCTTCATTGGCAGTGCATCCTCCAAGAAAAGATACTGTATCCGTGTTGTGAGACACTGCAACCAATACATGACCACTGCATCCACATGCCAGGACAATGACAGGAGCACTGCCACCACTGCTGGTACACTGCATCCACACTCATGGGCACTGTATGCTCCGTCACAACACACTGAATAAACCTTTAGGGACACTGCATCCACTTCATGGGCACTGCATTCACCTTCAGGGACACCGTAGGCGGCACTGCAACCACAGCTGGGACACTGCTTCCAGCTGATGTGGCAATGGAGGCGCACTGCAATTGCTTCAGGATCACTGCATCCACTGCATGTTCACAGCATGCACATTCAGGGACACAGCAGGGTGGACTGCAACCACTGCCAGATCACTGCATCCACATTCATGGGCAATCCATCCTCCATCACAACATACTGCATGCACCATTTGGGACACTGCATCCACTTACTGGGCACTGCATCCACATTCCAGGACAATGCCGGGGGCACTGCAACCACTGCAGAGACACTGCATCCAACTTCATGGGCCCTGCATACTCCATCACAACATACTAATCCTCCTTTTGGGACACTGCATCCACTGCATGACTACTGCATCACATTCCCAGACAATGCAGGGGTCACTGCAAGCACTGCAGTGGGACTGCATACAGCTGAAGTTGCACTGAAGTGGAACTTCAGTCACTGGAGGCTCACTGTATCCAACCCGTGGCTACTGCATCCTTTGCCACAACGTACTGTCTCCACCATTTGTGACACTGCATGCACTGGAGGGACACTGCAGCCACATTCAGGGAAACTGTAGGGGACACTGCAACCACTGCAGGGACACTGCATCCTCATTCAAGGGCAGAGCATCCTCCGTCACAACATACTGCATGCATGTTGTGGGACACTGCATCCACTGCAAGCTCACTGCATCCAGATTAAAGGACAATGCCGGGGGCACTGCCACCATTGCAGGGACACTGCATCCACCTTCATGGCACTGCATCCTCTGTCACAACATACTGCATGCACCTTGTGGGACACTGCATCCAATGCCTGGGCACTGCATCCACATTCTCGGACTATGCAGTTGGCACTGCAACCACTGCAGGGACACTGCATACAGCTGAAATCACACAGCTGGTGCACTGCATTCAGCACAGGCTCACTGCATCCACCTTCGTTGGCACTGCGTACTACAACACACCTCAATGCCTCCAAATTGTGGGACACTGCATCCACTGCATGAGCACTGCATCCACATTATAGGACAATATAGTGGCATTGCAACCACTGCTGGGACACTGCATCCATCTGAAGTGGCACTGAAGGTGTACTGCAATCACTGCCATCTCACTGCATGCAACACTTGTGCACTGCATCCTCTGTCACAACATACGGCACCCAAATTTTGGTACTCTGCATCCACTGCATGGGCACTGCATCCTCATTCAGGGCCACAGAACGGGGCACTGCAGCCACTGCAGGGAGACTTCAGCCAGCTGAAGTGGCACTACAGGTGCACTGCAATGACTGCAGGATCACTGCATCCTGCTTCATGTTCACTGAATCCTCCATCACAACACAAGGCATCCACTTTTGTGGGACACTGCATCTACGGCCTGAGCACTGCATCCACATTCAGGTAAACTGCCGGGGTCACTGCAACCACTGCAGGATCACTGAATCCACCTTCCTGGGCACTGCATCCTCCATCACGCATACTGCATGCACCTTGTGGGACACTGCATCCACTGCATGGGCATTGCATCCACGTTCAGGGACACTGCAGTGCTCTCTGCAACCCCTGCAGCAACACTGCATCCAGATGCAGTGGCACTGCAGGTGCACTGCAATCACTGCAGGCTCACTGCATCCACGTTCCTAGGCATTACATCCTCCGTCACAACATGCTGCATCAAACTTGTGGGACACTGCATGCACAGCATGGGCACTGTATCCACATTCAGGGAAACTGTAGGGGGCACTGAAACCACTGTAGGTTCACCACATCCACCTTCATTGGCACTGCATCTTCCGATAAATCATACTACATCCACATTGTGAGACACTGTGTCCACTGCATGACCATTGATTCCACATTCCAGGACAATGATGGGGGCACTGCAACCACTGCAGGGACACTGCACCCACACTCGTGGGCACTGCATCCTCCGTTAAAACATACAGCATAAACCTTTAGATACACTGCATCCTCTGCATGCACACTGCATTCACCTTCAGGGACACAGAGTGTGGCACTTCAACCACGGCAGGATTATTGCATCTACTGCATGATCACAGCATCCACATTCAGGGACACAGAAGGGTGCACGGCAACATCTGCCAGATCACTGCATCCACCCTCATGGTCACTGCATCCTCCGTCACAACATACTGCATGGACGTTTTGGGACTCTGCATCCACTACATGGGCAGTGCACTCATATTCAGGGACATTGAATGGGCCCAGCAACCACTGCAGGGACATGTATCCAGATGAAGTGGCACTGCAGGCACACTGCAATCACGGAAGTTTCACTGCATACACTGCATTGGCACTGCATCAACCTTCCAGGACAATGCCAGTGGCACTGCAACCACTGCCAGATCACTGCATCCACCTTCATGGGCACTGCCTCGTCTGTCACAACATACAACATCCACGTTGTGTGACACTGCAACTACTGCATGGGCACTGCATCCAAATTCTGGAACTGTGGGGGGCACTGCAACCACTGCAGCATCACTTAATCCAGCTGAAGTGGAACAGCAGTTGCACTATCATCACTGCAGGATTACTACATTCACATTCTTTGGCACTGCATACTATAGCACACCACCTGCCTCCACATTGTGGGACACTGCATCCACTGTATGAGCACTGCATCCACATTCCAGGACAATGCAGGGGGCATTGCAACCACGGCAGGCACACTGCAAGCAGCTGAACTGGCACTGAATCATACTGCAATCACTGCCGGCTCACTGCATCCAACTCGTGGGCAGTGCATCCTCTGTGACAACATACGGCAACCAACCTTTGGTACTCTGCATGCACTTCATCGGCACTGCATCAACATTCAGGGAACTGTAGGGGGCACTGCAACCACTGCAGCATCAATGAACACACCTTCACGGACCTGCATCATCCATCACAGCATACTTCATCCCCCTTGTGGGACACTGTATCCACTGCATGAATACTGCATCCACATTCCCGGACAATGCGGGGGGCACTGCAAACCCTGCAGGGACACTGCATCCAAGTTCATGAGAACTGCATCATCCGTCACAACATACTGCAACCACCTTGTGGGACACTGGATCTACTGCCTGGCCACTGCATTCACAATGCCAGACAATGCAGGGGCACTGCAACCACGGAAGCAACACTGCATCCAGCTGAAGTGGCACAGTAGGCGCACTGCCATCAGTGCAGGATCACTGCATTCACCTTCATCAGCACTGCATACTACAACACACCACAATGCCTCCACATTGTGGACACTGCATTCACTGCATGAGCACTGCCTCCACATTCCAGGACAATGCCGGGTGCACTGCCACCACTGCTGGTACACTGTATCCACCCTCATGGGCACTGCATCCTGTGGCACAAAATACTGAATAAACCTTTAGGAACGCTGCATCCACTGCATGCTCACTGCATTCACCTTCAGGGACACAGAAG
This sequence comes from Equus przewalskii, assembly GCF_037783145.1. NCBI lineage: Eukaryota > Metazoa > Chordata > Mammalia > Perissodactyla > Equidae > Equus > Equus przewalskii. Next base: position 314,937 of record NC_091859.1, read on the forward strand.
TCGGTACTGCAACCCTTACAGCACCACTGTTTCCAGCAGATGAGGAAATTCAGGCGCACTGCAAACACTGCAGGATCACTGCATACAGCTGAAGACGCACTGCAGGTGCACTGCAATGACTGCAGGATCACTGCATCATCCTTCATGGGCACTGACTCCTGCTTCACAAAATACTGCATCCACCTTGAGTCACACTGCAGACACTGCATGGCCATATCATGCACATTTAGGGACATGGCAGGGGGCTCTAAATCCACTGCTGCTACACTGCATTCAGCTGACGTGGCAATGCAGGTGCACTGCAATCACTGAAAATTCACTGCATCCACTGCTTAGGCACAGCCTCAGCATTTCAGGACAATGCGGCGGGCACTGCAACTACTGGAGATACACTGCATCCCCCTTCATGGGCACTACATCCTCCGTCACAACATACTGCATAAACCTTTAGGTACACTGCATCCACTGCATTGGCACTGTGTTCAACTTCAGCGACAAAGAAGGCGGCACAGCAACCCCTGCAGGGACTGTGCTTCCAGCTGATGTGAAAATGCAGGCGCAATGCAAACAATGCAGAATCACTGCATACAGCTGAAGATGCACTGCAGGTGCACTGCAATGACTGCAGGATCACTGCATCCTCCTTCATGATCAGTGAATCCTCCATCACAACATAAGGCATCCACATTGATGGACACTGCATCCACGGCAAGAGCACTGCATCCACATTCAGGTAAATTGCTGGGGACACTGCAACCACTACAGGATCACCGCGTCCACATTCATGGGCACTGCATCCTCTGAGAAAACATACTGCATCCGCCTTGTGAGACACTGCATCCACTGCGTGAACCCTGCATCCACATTTCCAGACAATGCGGGGGGGCACTGCAAGCACTGCAGGGACACTGCATCCACCATCATGGGCACTGCATCATCTGTCACAACATACTGCATAAACATTTAGGTAAACTGCATCCACTGCATGGGCACTGCATTCACCTTCAGGGACACAGAGGTGGCACTGCAACCCCTTCATGGACACTGCTTCCAGCTGATGTTGAAATGCAGGCGCACTGCAATCACTGCAGAATCACTGCATCCACTGCATGTTCACCGCATCCACATTCAGGGACACAACACAGTGCACTGCAACCAGTGCAGGGACACTGCATCCAGGTGAAGTGGCACTGTAGGTGCACTGCAATGACTGCAGGATGACTGCATCATTCTTCATGGGCACTGAATCCTGCTTCACAACGAACTGCATCCACCTTGAGTCACACTGCAGACACTGCATGGGCACAGCGTCCACATTTTGGGACACAGCAGGGTGCACTGCAGCCACTGCCAAATCACTGCATCCATCTTCATTGGCACTGCATCCTCCGTCACAACATACTGCATCCACTTGGGGGACACTTCATGCACTGCATGGGCACTGAATCCACTAGTCAGGGAAACTGTATGGGGTACTGCAACCACTGCAGGTTCACCAAATCCACCTTCATGGGCCCTGCATCCTACATCACAACATACTGCATCCAACTTGTGTGACACTGCATCCACTGCATGACTTCTGCATCCAAATTCCCAGACAATGCAGGGGACACAGCAACCACTGCCGGAACACTGCATCCATGCTCATGGGCGTTGCCTCCTCCGTCACAACATACTGCATGCACCTTGTGGGACACTGCATCCAATGCATGGGCACTGCATCCAAGTTACCGGACAATGCAGTGGCCACTGCAACCACTGCAGTGACACTGCATACATCTGAAGTGGCACTGAAGGCATATTGCAATTACTGCCAGCTCCCTGCATACAACTCGTGGACACTGCATCCTTTGTCACAACACATGGCAACCAACTTTTGGTACTCTGCATCCACTGCATGGGCACTTCATCCACACTCAGGGAAGTGTAGGGGGCACTGCCACCACTGCAGGATCACTGCATCCACCTACATGGGCGCTGCATCCTCCATCACAACATACTGCATTCACCTCGTGGGACACTGCATCCACTGCATCACTACTGCTTCCAAATTCCCGGATAATGCGGGGAACACTGCAAGCACTGCAGGGACACTGCATCTACCTTCATGAGAACTACATAATCCATCATAACATACTGGATCGACCTTGTGGGACACTGCTTCCACAGCATGACTACTCCATCCACATTGCCGGACAATGTGTGGGACACTGCAGCACTTCAGAGACACTGCATCCACCTTCATGAGAACTGCATCATCCATCATAACATACTGCATCCACCTTGTGGGACACTGCATTCACTGCCTTGGTACTGCATCCACATTCCAGGACAATGCAGGGGGCTTTGCAACCACTGCAGGGACACTGCATCCAGCTGAAGTGGCACTGAAGGCGTACTGTAATCACTGCCGGCTCACTGCATCCAATTCTTTGGCACTGCCTTGTCTGTCACAACATACGGCAACCAACTTTTGGTATTCTGCATCTAATGCATGGGCACTGCATCCACATTCTGGGACAAAGAATGGGGCACCACAACCACAGCAGGGACACTGTAGCCAACTGAAGTGGCACTGCAGGTGCACTGCAATGACTGCAGGATCACTGCATCCTCCTTCATGATCACTGAATCCTCCATCACAACAAAAGACATTCACCTTGAGGGAAACTGCATCCAATGCATGTGCACTGCATCCACATTCAGGTAAACTGCAGGTGGCACTGGACCCATTGCAAGGACACTGCTTCCAGCTGATGTGGAAATGCAGGCTCACTGCAACCACTGCAAGATCACTGCATCCACTGCATGTTCACAGAATCCAAATTCAGGGACACAGCAGAGTGCACTGCCACCACTTCCCGATCACTGCAGCCACCTTCAAGAGCCCTGTATCCTCCATCACAACACACTTCATCCACCTTGTGGACACTGCTACCTCTTCATGACTACTGCATTCACATTCCCAGACAGTGCGGGGGGAACTGCAAGCAATCCACTGACACTGCATCGACCTTCACGAGAACTGCATCATCCGTCATAACATACTGCATCCAACCTGTGGGACACTGGATCCACTTTTAGCCACACCATACACCTTCCAGGACAATGCAGGGGGCACTGCAACCACTGCAGTGACACTGCATCCAGCTGAAGTGGCACTGCATGCATTCTGCCATCACTGCAGGATCACAGTATTTACCTTCATTGGCACTGCATACTACAACACACCACAATGCCTCCACATTGTGGGACAGTGCATCCAATGCATGAGCACTGCATCCAAATTCCAGGACATGCAGGGGCATTGCAACCACTGCAGCAACACTGCTTCCAGCTGATGAGGAAATGCAATTGCACTGCAATCACTGCAGGATCGCTGCATCCACTGCATGTTCATAGCATCCACATTTAGGGACACAGTAGGGTGCACTGCAACGACTGCAGGGACACTGCATCCAGATGAAGTGGCACTGCAGGTGCACTGCAACGACTGCAGGATCACTGCATGCTCATTCATGGGCACTGAATCCTGCTTCACAACATGCTGCATCCACCTTGAGTCACACTGCAGACACTGCATGTGCACAGCATCTAAATTTAGCGACATGGCACGGGGCTCAGCAACCACTGCAGCTACACTGCATCCAGCTGAAGTGGCACTTCAGGGGCACTGCAATCACTGAAGATTCACTGCATCCACTGCAGAGGCACTGCCTCATCATTTCAGGACAAAGCTTGGGGCACTGCAACCACTGGAGGGACACTGCATCCCCCTTCATGGGCACTGCATCCTCCGTCACAAAATACAGCATAAACCTTTAGGTACTCTGCATCCACAGCATGGGCAGTGCATTCACCTGCAGTGACACAGAAGGCAGAACTGCAACCCCTGCAGGGAGACTGCTTTCAGCTGATGTTCAAATGCAGGCGCCCTGCAATCACTGCAGGATGACTGCATCCATTGCATGTTCAGAGCATGCACATTCAGGGACACAGCAGGGTGCACTGCAACCACTACCAGATCACTGCATCCACCCTCATTGGAATTGCATCCTCCATCACAACATACGGCATGCACCTTGTGAGACACTGCATCCAATGCCTGGGCACTGCATCCACGTTCTTGGACAATGCAGTGGGCACTGCAACCACTGCAGGGACACTGCATACAGCTGAAGTCACACTGCAGGCGCACTGCATTCAGCACAGGCTCACTGCATCCATCTTCATGGGCACTGCATCTTCCATCACGACATAAGACATCCACATTCTGGGACACTGCATCCACTGGATGAGCACTGCATCCACATTCCAGGACAATGCAGGGGGCATTGCAACCACTGCAAGAACACTGCATCCAGCTGAAATGGCACTGTATGAGCCCTGCAATGACTGAATGATCACTGCATCATCCTTCATGGGCACTGAATCCTGCTTCACAACATACGGAATCCACCTTGGGTCACACTGCAGACTTTGAATGAGCACTGCATCCATATTCAGGGACACGGCACGGGGATCTTCAACCACTGCAGTTACACTGCATCCAGCTGAACTGGCACTGCAGGGGCCCTGCAATGCCTGAAGGATCACTGCATTGTCCTTCATGGGCACAGCATCCTCCATCACAATATACTGCATGCACCTTGTGGGACACTGCATCCAATGCCTGGGCACTGCATCCACGTTATCGGACAATGCAGTGCGCACTTTAACCACTGCAGGGACACTGTATACAGCTGAAGTCGCACTGCAGGCGCACTGCATTCAGCACAGGCTCACTGCATCCACTTTCGTGGGTACTGCATGTTCCATCACAATCTACGACATCCACCTTGTGGAACACTGCAACTTCTGCATGGGCACTGCATCCTCATTGAGGGAAAGTGTAGTGGGCACTGAAACCACTGCAGGTTCACCGCATCCACCTTCAAGAGCACTGAATCTTCCATCACAACAAACTGCATGCACATTTTGGGACACTGCATCCACTGCATTGGGACTGCATCAACGATTAGGGACACTGCAGTTGGCTCTGCAACAACTGCAGCAACATTGCATCCAGCTGAAATGGCAGTGCAGGTGCACTGCAATCATTGAAGGCTCACTGCATCCACCCCATGGGTACTGCATCCTCCGTCACAACACTCTGCATCCATCTTGTCGCACACTGCATTCACTGCATGGGCACTGCCTCCTCATTAAGGGAAACTCTAGGGAGCACTGCAAGCACTGCTGGTTCACTGCTTCCACCTTCATAGGAACTGCATCCTCTGACAAAACATACTGCATCCACCTTGTGAGACACTGCATCCACTACTTGGCTTGACTAGTGCATCCACATTTCAGGACAATACTGGGGAACTGCAACCACTGTAGAGACACTGCATCCGCCTTCATGGTCACTGCATCCTCTGTCACAACATACTGCATAAATGTTTAGGTACACTGCATTCACTGCATGTGCACAGGATTCATCTTCAGGGACACAGAAGGTGGCACTGCAACACATGCAGTGTCGCTGCTTCCAGCTGATCTGGAAATGGAGGCGCACTGCAATCACTGCAGGATCACTGCATCCACTGCATTTTCACAGCATCCACATTCAGCGACACAGCACGGTGCACTGCAACCACTGCCGGATCACTGCATCCACCCTCATGGGCACTGCATCCTCCATGACAACATACTGCATGCACATTGTGGGACACTGCCTCCACTGCCTGGGCACTGCATACACATTCCCGGACAATGCAGTGGGGACTGCAACCACTGCATCAACACCGCATCCAGCTGAAGTGGCACAGCAGTTGCACTGCCATCACTCCAGGATTACTACATTCACCTTCCTTGGCACTTCATACTACAACACACCAAATGCCTCCACATTGTGGGACACTGCATCCACTGCATGAGCACTGCATCCACATTCCAGGACAATGCAGTGGGAATGGCAACAACTGCAGGGACACTGCATACAGCTGAAGTCACAATGCAGGCGCACTGCATTCAGCAAAGGTTCACTGCATCCACCTTCGTGGGCCCTGCATCTTCCATCACAACATACGACAGCCACCGTGTGGGACACTGCAACTGCTGCATGGGCACAGCATCTACATTCAAGGAACTGTAGGGGGCACTGCAACGACTGCAGCATCACTGCATCCACCTTCATGGGCCCTGCATCCTCCATTACAACATACTGCATCCACCTTGTGGGACACTGCATCCACTGCATGACTACTGCATCCACATTCCTAGACAATGTGGGTGGCACTGCAAGCACTGCAGGGGCTCTGCATCCACCTTCATGAAAACTGCATCATCCTTCATAACATGCTGCCTCCACCTTGTGGGACACTGCATCCACTGCCTGTGCACAGCCTCCACATTCCAGGTCTATGCAGGGTGCATTGCAAGCACTTAAGGACACTGCATCCAGCTGAAGTGGCACTGAAGGTGTACTTCACTCACTACCGGCTCACTGCATCCAACTCTTTGGCACTGCATCCTCTGACACAACATACGGCAACCAACATTTGGTACTCTGCATCCACTGCATGGTCATGGCACCCACATTCAGGGACACAGAACGGAGCAGTGCAACCACTGCAAGGACACTGCCACAAGCTGAAGTGGCACTGCAGGTGCCCTGCAATACCTGCAGGATCACTGCATCCTCCTTCATGATCACTGAATCCTCCATCACAACATAAGGCATCCATCTTGTGGGACACTGCATCCACTTCATGGGCACTGCATCCACATTCAGGGAACCTTCAGGGGCACTGCAACCACTGCAGCATCACTGCATCCACCTTCATGGGACCTGAACCCTCGATCACAACATACTGCATCCAGCTTGTGGGACACTCCATCCACTGCATGACTACTGCATACACAATCACGGACAATCCGGTGGACACTGCAAGCACTACAGGGACACTGCATCCAAATTCAGGGACACAGTACGGGACACTGCAACCACTGCAGAGACACTGCAATGAGCTGCTGTGGCACAGCAGGTGCACTGCAATGACTGCAGGATCACTGCATCCTCCTTCATGATCACTCAAACCTCCATAACAACATAAGGCATCCACTTTGTGGAACACTGCAACCTCTGCATAGGCACTCCATCCACCTTCAGGGAACCTGTAGGGGGCACTGCAACAAGTGCAGGATCACGGCATCCACCTTCATGGGAACTGCATCCTCCATTACAACATACATCATCACTGCATGAGCACTGAATACGCATTCAGGGACACTGCATCCAGATGAATTGACACTGCAGGTACACTCCAATGAATGCAGGATCACTGCATCCTCCTTTATGGGTACTGCATCCTAATTCACAACATACTGCATCCACCTTGGTTCACACTGCAGAGGCTGCAGGGGCCCTGCATCCACATTCAGAGACACTGCAGTGGGCTCTGCAACCACTGCAGGGACACTTTAGCCAGCTGAAGTGGCACTGCAGCTGCACTGCAATCCCTGATGTTTCAGCGCATCCACTGCCTGTGCACTGCGACCACATTCAGGGACACTGCAGTGTGCACGGAAACCACTGCAGGATCACTGCATCCACCTTCATGGGCACTGCATCCTCTGTCACAACATACTGCAGCCAACTTGTTGACACTGCATGCACTGCCTGGGCACTGCATCCACATTCCCGGACAATGCAGGCAGCACTGCAACCACTGCAGGGACACTGTATGCAGCTGAAGTGCCACTGCAGGTGCACCGCAATCACTGAATGTTCACTGCATCCACTGCCTGTTCACTGCATCCACATTCAGGGACACTGCATGTGCACTGCAATCACTGCTGTCTCACTGCATTCACAGTCGTGGGCACTGCATCTTCCATCACAACATGCTGCTTCCACCTTGTGTGACCACTGCAGGGACTCTGGATTCAGCTGAAGTGGCACTGCAGGCTCACTGCAATTACTGCAGGATCACTGCATCTGCCTTCACTGGCACTGCATCCTCCATCACAACATACTTCATCAGTGCATGAGCACTGCATCCAAATTCAGGGACAGTGCAGGTTGCACTGCAGCGACTGCAGGGACACTGCCTCAGGCTGAAGTGGCACTGCGTGTGCACTGCAACCACTGCAGGATCACTGGATCCACATTCATTGGCACTGCATCCTCTATCACAACATACCACATTTATCTTTTAGGGCCCTGCATCCACTGCATGGGCACTGCATTTGTATTCAGAGACACAGAAGGGGCACTGCAACCACTGCAGGCACACTGCAGCCAGCTGAAGTGGCATTGCAGGTGCACTGCCATCACTGCAGAATCACTGCGTCCTCCTTCATGGGCAATGCATCATCCGACACAACATACTGCAACCACCTTGTGGGGCACTGAATCCACTGCAAGGGCATGGCATTCTCATTGACGGACCCTGCAGGGGGCACTGGAACCACTGCAGGATCACTTCATCCACCTTCATGGCCACTGCTTCCTCCAACACAACATACTTCATATACATTCAGTGACACTGCAGTCATTGCATGGGCACTGCATCCACGTTCAGGGACAGTGCAACAGGCACTGAAACCACTGCAGGGACACAGGATCCACCTGAAGTGGAACTGCAGATGCACTGTGATCACTGCAGGATCACTGCATCTGCCATCATGGGAACTCCATCCTCCATGACAACACACATCATCACTGCATGAGCACTGAATCCACGTTCAGGAACACTGCATCCAGATCAATTGACACTGCAGGTACACTCCAATGAATGCAAGAGCACTGAATCCTCCTTAATGGGTACTGCATCCTACTTCACAACATACTGCATCCAACTTGGGTCACACAGCAGAGGCTGCATGGGCCCTGCATCCACATTCAGGGAACCTGAAGGGGGCACTGCAACAACTGCATGATCACCGCATCCACCTTCATGGGCACTGAATCCTCCATTACAACATACTGCATCTGCCTTGTGGGACACTGCATCCACTGACTGGGCACTGCATCTGGTTTCCAGGACAATGCAGGGGGCACTGCAACCACTGCAGGTTCACCGCATTCACCTTCATGGGAACTGCATCCTGTGACAAAACATACTGCGTCCTCCTTGTGAAACACTGCATCCACTGCATCCACATTCCAGGATAATGCCAGGGGCACTGCAACCACTGCAGAGACACTGCATCCAACTTCATGGGCCCTGCATACTCCATCACAACATACTGCATCCACCTTTTGGGACACTACATCCACTGCATGACTACTGCATCCACATTCCCGGACAATGCTGGGGCACTGCAAGCACTGCAGGGACACTGCATCCACCTTCATGTGAACTGCATTATCCGTCATAACATACTGCATGCACCTTGTGGGGCACTGAATTCAGTGCAAGGGCACAGCATTCTCATTCAGGGACCCTGCAGGGGGCACTTCTACTGCAGCAATTTCACTGCATCCACCTTCATGGGCACTGCATCCTCCATCACAACATACCGCATCTACCTTCAGTGACACTGTGGCCATTGCATGGGCACTGCAGCCACGTTCAGGGACAGTGAAACAGGCACTGCAACAACTGCAGTGACTCTGGATCCACCTGAAGTGTCACTGCAGATGCACTGCAATCACTGCAGAATCACTGGATCCTCCCTAATGGGCAATGCATCATCCATCATTTCATACTGTCTCCACATTTGGGGCACTGAATCCACTTCCTGGGCACTGCATCCTCGTTCCCAGACAATGCAGGGGAACTGCAGCCACTGCAGCAACACTGCATCCAGCTGAAGTGGCACTGCAGGTGCACTGCCATCACTGCAGGATCACTGCATTCACCTTCATCAGCACTGCATACTACAACACACCACAATGCCTAAACATTGTGGGACAATGCATCCACTGTTTGAGTACTGCATCCACATTCCACGACAATGCAGGGAGCATTGAAACCACTGCAGGGACACTGCATCCAGCTGAATGGCACTGAAGACGTACTGCAATCACTGCCGGCTCACTGCATCCAACTCTTGGGTACTGCATCCTCTGTCACAACATACGGCAGCCAACTTTTGCTACTCGGCATCCACTGCATGGGCACTGCATCCACATTCAGGGACACAAAATGCAGCACTGCAACCACTGCAGGAAAACTGCAGCCAGCTGAGGTGGCACTGCAGCTGCACTGCAATGACTGCATGATGACTGCATCATCCCTTATGATCACTGAATCCTCCATCACAGCAAAAGGCATTCACCTTGAGGGACACTGCATCCACTGCATGAGCACTGCATCCACATTCAGGTAAACTGTACGGGGCACTGCAACCATTGCAGGGACACTGCATCCACCTTCATGGGTACTGCATCCTCTGTCACAACATATTTCATAAACCTTTAGGTACACTGAAACCAGTGCATGGGCACTGTATTCACCTTCAGGGACAAAGATGGCAGCACTGCAACCCCTGCTGGGACACTGCTTACACCGGAGGTGGAAATGCAGGTGCACTGCAATCACTGCAGTCTCACTGCATTCACAGTCGTGGGCACTGCATCTTCCGTCACAACCTACTGCACCCTACTTGTGCGACACTGCATCCACTGCTTGGACTCTGCATCCACATACAGGGAACCTGAAGGGGACACAGCAACAACTGCAGAATCACTGCATCCACCTTCATGGGCACTGAATCCTCCATTACAACATAATACATCTACCTTGTGGGACACTGCATCCACTGCATGGGCATTGCATCCACAATCAGGGAGACAGAAGGGGACATGACAACCAGTGCAGGAACACTGCATGCACCTTTATGGGCAATGCACTATCCGTCATAACATACTGCATCCACCTTGTGGGGCGCTGAATTCAGTGCAAGGGCACAGCATTCTCATTCAGGGACCCTGCAGGGGGCACTTCTATTGCAGCAATATCACTGCATCCACCTTCATGGGCACTGCATCCTCCATCACAACATACCGCATCTACCTTCAGTGACACTGCGGCCATTGCATGGGCACTGCAGCCACGTTCAGGCACAGGGCAACAGGCACTGCAACCACTGCAGGGACTCTGGATCCAGCTGAAGTGGCATTACAGACGCACTGCAATCACTTCAGGATCACTACATCTGCTTTCACACGCACTGCATCTTCCATCACATCGTACTTCATCAGTGCATGAGCACTGCATCTAAATTCAGGGACACTGCAGGTTGCACTGCAGTGACTGCAGGAACACTGCATCCACCTGAAGTGGCACTGCATGCGCACTGCAACCACTGCAAGATCACTGCATCAACATTGATGGGCACTTCATCATCTGTCACAACTTACTGCATCCAACTTCTGTGACACAGCATACACTGCCTGGGCACTGAATCCACATTCCCGGACAAATCAGGCAGCACTGCAACCACTGCAGGAACACTGCATCAACCTTCATGGTCACTGCTTCCTACAAAACAACATACTGCATTTACCTTCAGTGACAGTGCAGCCATTGCATGGGCACTGCATCCACGTTCAGGGACAGTGTGACATGCACTGCAACCACTGCGGGGACACTGGATCCACCTTAAGTGGCACTGCAGATTCACTGCAATCACTGCAGGATCAAGGCATCTGCCTCCATCTGCACTGCATTCTCCATGACAACATACATCATCACTGCATGAGCAGTGAATCCACATTCAGGGACACTGCATCCAGATGAATTGACACTGCAGGTGCACTGCAATAAATGCAGGATCACTGCATCCTTCTTCATTGGTACTGCATCCTACTTCACAACATACTGCATTCACCTTGGGTCACAAGGCAGAGGCTTCATGGGCCCTGCATCCACATTCAGAGACACTGCAGTGGGCTCTGCAACCACTGCAGCAAAACTGCATTCAGCTGAAGTGGCACTGCAGGCACACTGCCATCACTGCAGGATCATTGTGTATGCCTTCATGGGCACTGCATCCTCCATCACAACATACTTCCTCACTGTATGATTACTTCATCCAAATTTAGGGACAGTGCCAGTTGCACTGCAATGATTGTAGGGACACTGCATCCAGCTGAAGTGGCACTGCATGCACACTGCTACCACTGCAGGATCACTGCATCCTCATTCATGGGCACTGCATCCTCTGTCACAACATACTGCATCCACCATTTGGGACACTGCATCCAATGAATGGGCACTGCATCAATATTCAGGGACAATGCAGGGGGCACCTCAAACACTGCAGGAACACTGCATACAGCTGCAAGGGCACTGCATACTCCTTCACACCACTCTGCATCCACCGTTTGGGACACTGCATCCACTGCATGGACACTGCATCCACATTCAGGGACAGTGAAGGTGTCACTGGAACCACTGCAGGGACACTTCATCCAGCAGAAGTGGTAATGCAATCACTGCAGGATCACTGCACCCCCTTAAATCGCAGTGCATCATAAATCATAACATACTGCATCCACCTTGTGGGACACTGCATCCAATGCCTGGGCACTGCATCCACGTTTCCGGACAATGCAGGGGGCACTGCAACCACTGCAGTGACACTGCATCCAGCTGATGATGCACTGCAGACGCACTACCATCACTACAGGATCTCTGCATTCACCTTCATCGGCACGGCATACTAAAACACACCACAGTACCTCCACATTGAGGGACACTGCATCCACTGCATGAGCACTGCATCCACATTCCAGGACAATGCAGGGGGCATTGCAACTTCTGCAGGGACACTACATGCAGCTGAAGTGGCACTAAAGGTGTACTGCAATCACTGCCGGCTCACTGAAACCCACTTGTGGGCGCTGCATCCTCTGTCACAACATACGGCAATCAAATTTTGGTACTCTGCTTCCACTGCATGGGCACTGCATCCACATTCAGGGACACAGAAGGGGCACTGCACTCACTGCAGGGACACTGCAGCCAGCATAAAGGTCACTGCACGTTCACTGCAATGACAGCAGGATCACTGCATCCTCCTTCATGATCACTGAATCCTCCATCACAGCATAAGGCGGCCACCTTGAGGAACACTGCAACAACTTCATGAGCACTGCATCCACATTCAGGTAAACTGTAGGGGGCACTGCAACCCCTGCAGGGACACTGCTTCCAGCTGATGTGGAAATGCAGGTGCAATGCAATCACTGCAGGATCACTGCAGCCATAGCATGTTCACAGCATCCACATTCAGGGACACAGCACTGTGCACAGCATCCACTGCCGGATCACTGCATCCACCTTCATGGGCACTGCATCCTCCATCACAACGTACTGCATGCACCTTCCAGGACACTGCATCCAATGCCTGGGCACTGCATCCACATTCTCGGACAATGCAGTGCGCACTGCAACCACTGCAGGGACAGTGAATACAGCTGAAGTTGCACTGCAGGCGCACTGCTTTCAGCACATGCTCACTGCATCCACCTCGTGGGTACCGCATCTTCCATCACAACATACGAAATCCACCTTTTGTGACACTGCAACTACTGCATGGGCACTGCATCCACATTCAGGGAATGGTAGGGGCACTGCAACCACGGCAGCATCACTGCACCCACTTCATGGGCATTGCATCCACGTTCAGGGACACTGCACTGGAGTCTGCATCCACTGCTGCTACACGGCATCCATCTGAAGTGGCACTGCAGGCACACTGCTATTACTGAAATTTCACTGCATCCACTGCATTGGCACTGAATCAACATTCGAGGACTATGCCAGGGGCAATGCAATCGCTGCAGGACACTGATTCCACCTTCATGGGCACTGCCTCCTCCATCACCACATACTGCATAAACCTTTAGGTACACTGCATTCACTGAATGGACACTGCATTCACCTTCAGGGAATCAGAAGGCGGCAGTGCAACCCCTGCAGGGACACTGCTTCCAGCTGATGTGGAAATGCAGGCGCACTGCAATCACTGCATGGTAACTGCATCCACTGCATGTTCACAGCATCCACATTCAGGAACACAGCAGGGTGCACTGCAACCACTGCCGGATCACTGCATCCACTGCATTTGCACAGCATCCACATTCAGGGACAATGAAGGGGGCACTGCAACCAATGCAGGGACACTGGAACCAGATGAAGTGGCACTGCAAGTGCACTGCAATTACTGCAGGATCACTGCATCATGCTTCATGGGCACTGGATCCTACTTCACAACATACTGCATCCACCTTGGGTCACACTGCGGACACTGCATGGGCACTGCATCCACATTCAGGGACATGGAATGGGGTTCTGCAAGCACTGTAGCATCACGCATCCAACTTCATGGGCGCTGCATCCTCCATCACAACATCCTGCATGCACATTGTGGGACTATGCATCCACTGCATGGGCACTGCATCCACATTCATGGACACTGCAGTTGGCTCTGCAACCACTGCAGCAACACTGCATCCTGCTGAAGTGGCACTGCAGGTGCACTGCAATCACTGCAGGCACACTGCATCCACATTCGTGGGCACCGCATGGTCTATCAACACACACTGCATCCACATAGTGGGACACTGCATGCACTGCATGGGCACTGCATTCACCTTCATGGGCACTGCAATATCCAACAAAACATTCTCCTTCCGCCTTGTGAGACACTGCATCCACTGCATGACCACTGCATCCACATTGCATTACAATGCTGGGGGCACTGCAACAACAGCAGGAACACTGCATCCACCTTCATGGGCACTGCACCCTCCATCACAATATACTGCATAAACCTTTAGGTACACTGTATCCACTGCGTGGGCACTGAATTCACCTTCAGGGCAAGCAATGTGACACTGAAACCACTGCAGCAACACTGCCTCCAGCTGAGGTGGAAATGCAGGTGCACTGCAATCACTGCAGGATCACTGCATGCACTGCATGTTCCCAGCATCCACAGTCAGGGACAAAGCAGGGTGCACTGCAACCAAGGCCAGATCACTGCATCCACCCTCATGGGCACTGCATCTTCCGTCACAACATACTGCATGAACCTTGTGGGACACTGCCTCCAATCCCTGGTGACTGCATCCACGTTCTCGCACAATGCAGTAGCCACTGCAAACACTGCAGCGACACTGCATACAGCAGAATGTTCACTGCAGGTGCACTGCATTCAGCACAGGCTCACTGCATCAATCTTCTTGGGCACTGCATCTTCCATCACAGCATACGAAATCCACCTTGTGGGACACTGCAACTGCATGGGCACTGCATCCACATTCAGGGAACTGTATGGGGCATTCCAACCAATGCAGCATCACGGCATCCACTTTCATGGACCTTGCATCCTCCGTCACAACATACTGCATCCACCTTGTGGGGCACTGCATCCACTGCATGACTACTGCAATCACATTCCAGGACAATGCCAGGGGCACTGCAAACACTTCATGGACACTGCATCCACCTTCATGTGAACTGCATCATCCATCATAAGATGCTGCATCCACCTTGTTGGACACGGCATCCACTGCCTGGGCAGTGCGTCGACATTCCTGGACAATGCAGCGGGCACTGCAACAACTGCAGGAACACTGCATCCAACTTCAGGTGCACTGCATCCTCTGACAAAACATACTGCATCCGCCTTGTGAGACACTGCATCCACAGCATGACCACTGCATCCACATTCCAGGAAATGCCGGGGGCTCTGCAACCACTGCAGGGACACTGCAGCCAGCTGAAGTGGCAATGCAGATGCACTGCAATGACTGCAGGATCACTGCATCCTCCTTCATGATCACTGAATCCTACAACACATCATAAGGCATCCACCTTGAGGGACACTGCATCCAATGCATGAGCTCTCCATCCACATTCAGGTACACTACAGGGGGCACTGCAACCACTGCACGATCACTGCATCCCCATTCATGGGCACTGCATTCTCCGTCACAACATATGGCAGCCACCTTTTGGGACACTGCATCCACTGCCTGGGCACTGCATCAACATTCCCAGAAAATTCAGGGGACACTGCAACCACTGTAGGGACACTGTTTCCAGCTGATGTGGAAATGCAGGCGCAGTGCAAACTCTGCAGCATCACTGCATCCACCTTCATGTGCACTGCATCCTCCGTCACAACATACTACATAAACCTTTAGGTACACTGCATCCACTGCATTGGCAGTGCATTCACCTTCAGGGACACACAAGGTGGTACTGCAACCACTGCAGCAATACTGATCCCAGCTGATGTGGAAATGCAGGCGCAGTGTAAGCACAGCAGAATCACTGCATCCACTGTATGTTCACGGCATGAAAATTCAGGGACACAGCAGGATGCACTGCAACCACTGCCAGATCACAGCATCCTCCTTCATGCGCACTAAATCCTCCAGCACAACATAAGGCATCCACCTTGTGGGACCTACATCCACCGCATGAGCACTGCAAGCATATTCAGGGAAACTGAGGCGGCACTGAAACCTCTGCAGGATCACTGCATCCACCTTCATGGGCACTGCATCCTTCGACAAAACATACTGCATGCACTTTGTGAGAGACTGCATTAGCTGCATGAGCAATGTATCCACATTGAAGGACTATGCCAGTGGACACTGCCACCACTTCAGGGATATGGCATCCACCTTCATGGGCACTGCATCCTCCATCACAACATACTGCATAAACCTTCAGGTACACTGCATCCACTGCATGGGCACTGCATTCAACTTCAGAGACACAGAAGATGGCACTGCAACCACTGCTGCAACACTGCTTCCAGCTGATGTGGAAATGCAGGCACACTGCAAACACTGCTGAATCACTGAATCCACTGCATGTTCACAGCATCCACATTCAGGGACACAGCAGGGTGAACTGAAACCACTGTCCAATTACTGCATCCACCCTCATGGGCACTGCCTCCTCCATAATAACATAATGAATTTACCTTGTGGGACACTGCATCCACTGCATGGGCACTGTATCCACGTTCAGGGACACTGCAGTTGGCTCTAAATCCACTGCAGCAACACTGCATCCAGGTGAAGTGGCACAGCAGGCAAACTGCAATCACTGCAGTCTCACGGCATCCTCCTTCATGGGCACTGCAACCTCCGTCACAACATACTGAATCCACCTTGTGGGACACTGCATGCACATCATGGGCACTGCATCCACATTCAGGGAAAGTGTAGGGGAACTGCAACCACTGCAGGTTCACTGCATCCACCTTCATGGGAACTGCATCCTCCAACAAAACATACCGCATCTGCCTCGTGACACAAAGCCTCCCCTGCATGACAACTGCATCCACATTACAGGACAATGCCGGTGGCACCACAATGACTGCATGGACACTGCATCCACCTTCATGGGCACTGCTTACTCCGTCACAACATACTTCATAAAACTTTAGGTACACTGCATCCACTGCATCAGCACTGCCTTCACCTTCAGGGACACAGAAGGTGGCAGTGCAACCACAGCAGCAACACTGCTTCCAGCTGATTTGGAAATGCAGGCACAATGCAATCACTGCAGGATCACTGCATCCACTGCATGTGCACAGCATCCACATTCAGGGACACAGCAGGGTGCACTGCAACCACTGCCGAATCACTGCATCCACTCGCATGGGCACTGTATCCTCCGTCACAACATACTTCACGCACCTTTTGGGACACTGCATCCACTGCATGACTACTGCATCCACATCCCTTGACAATGTGGGGGGCACTGCAACCACTGCTCAGACCCGGCATCCAGATGAAGTTGGACGTCAGGTGCACTTCAATGACTGCAGGATCACTGCATCATCCTTCATGGGGACAGAATCCTCCGTCACAACATACTGAATAAACCTTTAGGTACACTTCATCCACTGCGTGGGCACTGCATTCACATTCAGGGACACAGAGTGCGGCACTGCAACCACTGCAGCAACACTGCTTCCAGATGAGGTGGCACTGCAGTGGCAATTCAGTGACTGGAGGATCACTGCATCGTACTTAATGGGCACTGAATCCTATTTCACAACAAACTGCACCCACCTTGGGTCACACTACAGACACTGCATGGGCACTGCATCCACATTCAGGGACAGGGCAGGGGGTTCTGCAACAACTGCAGCTACACTGCATCCAGCAGAAGTGGTAATGCAGGTGCACTGCAATCACTGGAGTTTCAGTGCATCCACTGCATTCGCACTGCATCAACATTCCAGGACTATGCCGGGGGCACTGAAACCACTACAGGGACACTGCATCCACCTTCATCGGGACTGCATCCTCCATCACAACATACTGCCTAAACCTTTAGGTACACAGCATCCACTGCATGGGCACTGCATTCACCTTCAGGGACACAGAAGGTGCACTGCAAACCCTGCAGGGACACTGGTTCCAGCTGAAGTTGAAATGCTGGTGCACTGCAATCACTGCAGGATCACTGCATCCACCCTCATGGGCACTGCATCCTCCATCAAACATACTGCATGCACCTTGTGGGACACTGCATCCACTTTCATGGACACTGCATCCTCTTTGAAAACATACTGCATCCACCTTTTGGGACACTGCAACACTGCATGGGCACTGCATTGACCTTCAGGAACTGAGAAGGCCGCACTGAACCACTACAGCAACACTGCTTCAAACTGTTGTGGAAATGCAGGCGCACTGCATTCACTGCAGGATGACTGCATCCACTGCATGTTCACAGCATCCACATTCAGGGACACAGCAGGGTGCACTGCAACCACTGCCAAATCACTGCATCCACTCTCATGGGCACTGCATCCTCTGTCACAACATATTGCATGCACCTTTGGGGACACTGCATGGGCACTTCATTCACATTCAGGGACAATGCAGTGGGCACTGCAAACACTGCACGAACACTGCATCCAGATGAAGTGGGACTGCAGGTGCACTGCAATGACTGCATGATCACTGCATCGTCCTTCATGGGCACTGCATCCTCCATCACAACATACTGCATACACCTTAAGGTACACTGCATCCACTGCATGGGCACTGCATCCACATTCATGGGCACACCATCCTCCGTCACAACATACTGCATAAACGTTTAGGTACACTGAAGTCACAGCATGGACACTGTATTCACGTTTAGGGAAAGCGAAGGCGGCACTCCAACCCCTGCAGTGACACTGTTTACTGCTGATGTGCAAATGCAGGTGCACTGCAATCACTGCAGGATCACTGCAAACACTGCATGTTCACAGCATCCACATTCAGGAACAAAGCAGGCTGCACTGCAACCACTATCGGATCACTGCATCGACACTCATGGGCGCTGCATGCTCTGTCACAATATATTTCATGCACCTTGTGAGACACTGCATCCACTGCATGGGCACTGCATCCACATTCAGGCAAAATGCTTGGGCACTGCAACCACTGCAGGGACAGTGCATCCGGAGGAAGTGGCACTGCAGGGGCACTGCAGTGACTGCAGGATCACTGCATCTTTCTTAATGGGCACTGTATCCTACTTCACAACATACTGCATCCACCTTGTGTCACACTACAGACACTGCATGGGAACTGCATTCACATTCAGGGACAGGGCATGGGGCTCTGCAACCACTGCAGCTACACTGCATGCAGCAAAAGTCGCAATGCAGGCACACTGACATCACTGGAGGTTCACTGCATCCACTGCATTGGCACTGCATCAACATTCCAGGACTATGCGGTGGACACAGAAACCACAGCCAGGACACTGCATCCACCTTCATGGGCACTGCTTCCTCCTTCACCACATACCAGATAAACCTTTAGGAACACAGCATTCATGGCATGGGCACTGCATTCACGTTCAGGGACACAGAAGTTGGCACTGCAACCCATGCAGGGACACTGCTTCCAGCTGATGTGGAAATGCAGGCGCACTGCAATCATTACAGGATCACTGCATCCATTGCATGTACACAGCATACACATTCAGGGACACAGCAGGGTGCAATGCAACTACTGCTGCATCACTGCATCCACCTTCATGGGCACTGCATCCTACATCACAACATACTGCATGCATCTTGTGGGACACTGCATCCAATTCCTGGGCAGTGCATCCACGTTCTCGGATAATGCAGTGGGCACTGCAACCACTGCAGGGACACTGCATACTGCTGAAGTCACAATGCAGGTGCACTGCATTCAGCAAAGGTTCACTGCATCCACCTTCGTGGGCCCTGCATCTTCCATCACAACATATGACAGCCACCTTGTGGCACACTGCAACTACTGCATGGGCACAGCATCAACATTCAGGGAACTGTAGGGGGCAGTGCAACGACTGCAGCATCACTGCATCCACCTTCATGGGCCCTGCATCCTCCATCACAACATACTGCATCCACCTTGTGGGACACTGCATCCACTGCATGACTACTGCATCCACATTCCCAGACAATGCGGGCGGCACTGCAAGCACTGCAGGGGCTCTGCATCCACCTTCATGAAAACTGCATCATCCTTCATAACATGCAGCCTCCACCTTGTGGGACACTGCATCCACTGCCTGTGCACAGCATCCACATTCCAGGACTATACAGGGTGCATTGCAATCACTCAGGGACACTGCACCCAGCTGAAGTGGCACTGAAGGTGTACTGCAATCACTACCAGCTCACTGCATCCAACTCGTTGGCACTGCATCCTCTGTCCCAACATAAGGCAACCAACATTTGGTAATCTGCATCCACTGCATGGGCACGGCACCCACATTCAGGGACACAGAACGGAGCACTGCAACCACTGCAGGGACACTGCCATCAGCTGAAGTGGCACTGCAGGTGCCCTGCAATGCCTGCAGGATCACTGCATCCTCCTTCATGATCACTGAATCCTCCATCACAACATAAGGCAACCACATTTTGGGACACTGCATCCACTGCATGAGCACTGCATCCAGATTCATGTGTACTGCAGGGGTCACTGCAAACACGGCCGGGACACTGCATCCAGTTGACGTGGCACTGAAGGTGTACTGTAATCATACCCGGCTCACTGCATCCACCACTTGGGCAATGCATCCTCTCTCACAACATATGGCAACCAACTTTTGGTACTTAGCATCCACTGCATGGGCACTGCATCAACCTTCAGCGACAAAGAACAGGGCACTGCAACCCCTGCTGGGACACTGTATCCACCTTCATTGGCACTCCATCCTCCGCCACAACATACTGCATAACCCTTTAGGTACACTGAATTCACTGCATGGACACTGTATTCACCTTTTGTGAAAGCGAAGTTGTCACTGCAACCCCTGCAGGGACACTGTTTCCCACTGATGGGGAAATGCAGGTGCACTACAATCACTGCAGGATCACTGCATCCACTGCATGTTCACAGCATCCACATTCAGGGACAAAGCAGGGTGCACTGCAACTACATCCGGATCACTGAATCCACCCTCATGGGCACTGCATCCTCCATCACAACATATTTCATGCACCTTGTGAGACATGCATCCACTGCATGGGCACTGCATCCACATTCAGGGACAATGCAGGGGTCATGGCACCCACTTCAGGTACACTGCATCCAGATGAAGTGGCACTGAAGGTGCACTGCAGTGAGTGCAGGATCACTGCATCGTAATTAATGGGCACAGAATCCTACTTCACAACATACGGCATCACCTTGGGTCACACTACAGAAACTGCAAGGGCACTGCGTCCACATTGCAGGTCAATGCTGGAGGCACTGCAACCACAGCAGAGACACTGCATGCACATTCACGGTCACTGCATCCTCCATCACAACATACTGCATAAACCTTTAGGTACACTGCATCCACTACATCAGCACTGCATACACGTTCAGGCACACAGAAGGCAGCACTGCAACCACTGCAGCAACAGTGCTTCCATCTTATGTGGAAATGCAGGCGCACTGCGATCACTGCAGGATCCCTGCCTCCACTGCATGTTCACAGCATCCCCATTCAGGGACACAGCAGGGTCCACTGCAACCCCTGCCTGATCACTTCATCCACTATCATGGGCACTGCATCCTCCATCACAACTTACTGCACACATCATGTGGAACACAGCATTCACTGCATGGGCACTGCATCCACATTCAGGTGAACTTCAGGGGGCACTGCAACCACTGCAGGATCACTGCATCCACCTTCATGGGCAGTGCATCCTCCATAAAAACATACAGCATGCACAATTTAGGACACTGCATCCACAGCATGAGAACTGCTTCAACCTTCAGGGACACTGCAGTGTGCTCTGCAACCACTGCAGCAACACTGCATCCAGCTGTAGTGGCCCTGCAAGTGCACTGCAATCACTCCATGCTCACGGAACCCACCTTCATGGGCACTGCATCCTCCATCATAACATACTGCATCCACCTTGTGGGACATGGCATGCACTGCATGTGCACTGCATCCACATTCAGATAAACTGTAGGGGGCATTGCAACGACTGTATGTTCACCACATCTACCTTCATGGGCATTGCATCCTCTGACAAAACATACTGCATCCGCCGTGTGAGAAACTGCATCCAGTTTATGAACACTGCATCCACATTCCAGGACAATGCCAGGGGCACTGCAACCACTGCAGGGACACTGCATTCACCTTCACCAGCACTGCATCCTCTGTCACAACATAATGCCTAAACCTTTAGGTACAATGCATCCACTGCATGGGCACTGCATTCACCTTCTGGGACACAGAAGGCGGCACTGCCACCCATGCAGGGCCACTTCTTCCAGCAGAAGTGCTAATTCAGGTGCACTGCAATCACTGCAGGATCACTGCTTCCACTCTCATGGGCACTGCATCCTCTGTCAAACATACTGCATGCATCTTGTGGGACACTGCATCCACTGGTTGGGCACTACATCCACATTTAGGGACAATGCAAGGGGCACTGCAACCAATTCAGGGACACTGCATACAGCTGAAGTCGCACTGCTGGCGCACTGCATTCAGCACAGGCTCACTGAATCCAACTCAGTGGGCACTGCATCTTCCATCACAACATACGACCTTCACCTTGTGGGACACAGCAACTACTGCATGGGCACTGCATCAACATTCAGGGAACTGTAGGGGGCACTGCAACCACTGCAGCATCAATGAACACACCTTCACGGACCTGCATCATCCATCACAGCATACTTCATCCCCCTTGTGGGACACTGCATCCACTGCATGAATACTGCATCCACATTCCCGGACAATGCGGGGGGCACTGCAAACCCTGCAGGGACACTGCATCCAAGTTCATGAGAACTGCATCATCCGTCACAACATACTGCAACCACCTTGTGGGACACTGGATCTACTGCCTGGCCACTGCATTCACAATGCCAGACAATGCAGGGGCACTGCAACCACGGAAGCAACACTGCATCCAGCTGAAGTGGCACAGTAGGCGCACTGCCATCAGTGCAGGATCACTGCATTCACCTTCATCAGCACTGCATACTACAACACACCACAATGCCTCCACATTGTGGACACTGCATTCACTGCATGAGCACTGCCTCCACATTCCAGGACAATGCCGGGTGCACTGCCACCACTGCTGGTACACTGTATCCACCCTCATGGGCACTGCATCCTGTGGCACAAAATACTGAATAAACCTTTAGGAACGCTGCATCCACTGCATGCTCACTGCATTCACCTTCAGGGACACAGAAGTCGGTACTGCAACCCTTACAGCACCACTGTTTCCAGCAGATGAGGAAATTCAGGCGCACTGCAAACACTGCAGGATCACTGCATACAGCTGAAGACGCACTGCAGGTGCACTGCAATGACTGCAGGATCACTGCATCATCCTTCATGGGCACTGACTCCTGCTTCACAAAATACTGCATCCACCTTGAGTCACACTGCAGACACTGCATGGCCATATCATGCACATTTAGGGACATGGCAGGGGGCTCTAAATCCACTGCTGCTACACTGCATTCAGCTGACGTGGCAATGCAGGTGCACTGCAATCACTGAAAATTCACTGCATCCACTGCTTAGGCACAGCCTCAGCATTTCAGGACAATGCGGCGGGCACTGCAACTACTGGAGATACACTGCATCCCCCTTCATGGGCACTACATCCTCCGTCACAACATACTGCATAAACCTTTAGGTACACTGCATCCACTGCATTGGCACTGTGTTCAACTTCAGCGACAAAGAAGGCGGCACAGCAACCCCTGCAGGGACTGTGCTTCCAGCTGATGTGAAAATGCAGGCGCAATGCAAACAATGCAGAATCACTGCATACAGCTGAAGATGCACTGCAGGTGCACTGCAATGACTGCAGGATCACTGCATCCTCCTTCATGATCAGTGAATCCTCCATCACAACATAAGGCATCCACATTGATGGACACTGCATCCACGGCAAGAGCACTGCATCCACATTCAGGTAAATTGCTGGGGACACTGCAACCACTACAGGATCACCGCGTCCACATTCATGGGCACTGCATCCTCTGAGAAAACATACTGCATCCGCCTTGTGAGACACTGCATCCACTGCGTGAACCCTGCATCCACATTTCCAGACAATGCGGGGGGGCACTGCAAGCACTGCAGGGACACTGCATCCACCATCATGGGCACTGCATCATCTGTCACAACATACTGCATAAACATTTAGGTAAACTGCATCCACTGCATGGGCACTGCATTCACCTTCAGGGACACAGAGGTGGCACTGCAACCCCTTCATGGACACTGCTTCCAGCTGATGTTGAAATGCAGGCGCACTGCAATCACTGCAGAATCACTGCATCCACTGCATGTTCACCGCATCCACATTCAGGGACACAACACAGTGCACTGCAACCAGTGCAGGGACACTGCATCCAGGTGAAGTGGCACTGTAGGTGCACTGCAATGACTGCAGGATGACTGCATCATTCTTCATGGGCACTGAATCCTGCTTCACAACGAACTGCATCCACCTTGAGTCACACTGCAGACACTGCATGGGCACAGCGTCCACATTTTGGGACACAGCAGGGTGCACTGCAGCCACTGCCAAATCACTGCATCCATCTTCATTGGCACTGCATCCTCCGTCACAACATACTGCATCCACTTGGGGGACACTTCATGCACTGCATGGGCACTGAATCCACTAGTCAGGGAAACTGTATGGGGTACTGCAACCACTGCAGGTTCACCAAATCCACCTTCATGGGCCCTGCATCCTACATCACAACATACTGCATCCAACTTGTGTGACACTGCATCCACTGCATGACTTCTGCATCCAAATTCCCAGACAATGCAGGGGACACAGCAACCACTGCCGGAACACTGCATCCATGCTCATGGGCGTTGCCTCCTCCGTCACAACATACTGCATGCACCTTGTGGGACACTGCATCCAATGCATGGGCACTGCATCCAAGTTACCGGACAATGCAGTGGCCACTGCAACCACTGCAGTGACACTGCATACATCTGAAGTGGCACTGAAGGCATATTGCAATTACTGCCAGCTCCCTGCATACAACTCGTGGACACTGCATCCTTTGTCACAACACATGGCAACCAACTTTTGGTACTCTGCATCCACTGCATGGGCACTTCATCCACACTCAGGGAAGTGTAGGGGGCACTGCCACCACTGCAGGATCACTGCATCCACCTACATGGGCGCTGCATCCTCCATCACAACATACTGCATTCACCTCGTGGGACACTGCATCCACTGCATCACTACTGCTTCCAAATTCCCGGATAATGCGGGGAACACTGCAAGCACTGCAGGGACACTGCATCTACCTTCATGAGAACTACATAATCCATCATAACATACTGGATCGACCTTGTGGGACACTGCTTCCACAGCATGACTACTCCATCCACATTGCCGGACAATGTGTGGGACACTGCAGCACTTCAGAGACACTGCATCCACCTTCATGAGAACTGCATCATCCATCATAACATACTGCATCCACCTTGTGGGACACTGCATTCACTGCCTTGGTACTGCATCCACATTCCAGGACAATGCAGGGGGCTTTGCAACCACTGCAGGGACACTGCATCCAGCTGAAGTGGCACTGAAGGCGTACTGTAATCACTGCCGGCTCACTGCATCCAATTCTTTGGCACTGCCTTGTCTGTCACAACATACGGCAACCAACTTTTGGTATTCTGCATCTAATGCATGGGCACTGCATCCACATTCTGGGACAAAGAATGGGGCACCACAACCACAGCAGGGACACTGTAGCCAACTGAAGTGGCACTGCAGGTGCACTGCAATGACTGCAGGATCACTGCATCCTCCTTCATGATCACTGAATCCTCCATCACAACAAAAGACATTCACCTTGAGGGAAACTGCATCCAATGCATGTGCACTGCATCCACATTCAGGTAAACTGCAGGTGGCACTGGACCCATTGCAAGGACACTGCTTCCAGCTGATGTGGAAATGCAGGCTCACTGCAACCACTGCAAGATCACTGCATCCACTGCATGTTCACAGAATCCAAATTCAGGGACACAGCAGAGTGCACTGCCACCACTTCCCGATCACTGCAGCCACCTTCAAGAGCCCTGTATCCTCCATCACAACACACTTCATCCACCTTGTGGACACTGCTACCTCTTCATGACTACTGCATTCACATTCCCAGACAGTGCGGGGGGAACTGCAAGCAATCCACTGACACTGCATCGACCTTCACGAGAACTGCATCATCCGTCATAACATACTGCATCCAACCTGTGGGACACTGGATCCACTTTTAGCCACACCATACACCTTCCAGGACAATGCAGGGGGCACTGCAACCACTGCAGTGACACTGCATCCAGCTGAAGTGGCACTGCATGCATTCTGCCATCACTGCAGGATCACAGTATTTACCTTCATTGGCACTGCATACTACAACACACCACAATGCCTCCACATTGTGGGACAGTGCATCCAATGCATGAGCACTGCATCCAAATTCCAGGACATGCAGGGGCATTGCAACCACTGCAGCAACACTGCTTCCAGCTGATGAGGAAATGCAATTGCACTGCAATCACTGCAGGATCGCTGCATCCACTGCATGTTCATAGCATCCACATTTAGGGACACAGTAGGGTGCACTGCAACGACTGCAGGGACACTGCATCCAGATGAAGTGGCACTGCAGGTGCACTGCAACGACTGCAGGATCACTGCATGCTCATTCATGGGCACTGAATCCTGCTTCACAACATGCTGCATCCACCTTGAGTCACACTGCAGACACTGCATGTGCACAGCATCTAAATTTAGCGACATGGCACGGGGCTCAGCAACCACTGCAGCTACACTGCATCCAGCTGAAGTGGCACTTCAGGGGCACTGCAATCACTGAAGATTCACTGCATCCACTGCAGAGGCACTGCCTCATCATTTCAGGACAAAGCTTGGGGCACTGCAACCACTGGAGGGACACTGCATCCCCCTTCATGGGCACTGCATCCTCCGTCACAAAATACAGCATAAACCTTTAGGTACTCTGCATCCACAGCATGGGCAGTGCATTCACCTGCAGTGACACAGAAGGCAGAACTGCAACCCCTGCAGGGAGACTGCTTTCAGCTGATGTTCAAATGCAGGCGCCCTGCAATCACTGCAGGATGACTGCATCCATTGCATGTTCAGAGCATGCACATTCAGGGACACAGCAGGGTGCACTGCAACCACTACCAGATCACTGCATCCACCCTCATTGGAATTGCATCCTCCATCACAACATACGGCATGCACCTTGTGGGACACTGCATCCAATGCCTTAGCACTGCATCCACGTTCTCGGACAATGCAGTGAGCAAAGCAACCACTGAAGGCGCACTGCATTCGGCACCAGCTCACTGCATCCACATCCGTGGGAACTGCATCTTCCATCACAACATACATCAACCTTGTGGGACACTGCAACTACTGCATGACACTGCATCCACATTCAGGAAACTGTGGGAGGCACTGCAACCACTGCAGCAACCTTGCATCCACCTTCATTGGCCCTGCATCCTCCAACACAACATACTGCATCCACCTTGTGGGACACTGCATCCAATGAATTAATGCTGCATCCACATTCCCGGTCAAAGCGGGGGTCACTGCAAGCACTGCAGGGACACAACATCAACTTTCATGAGAACTGCATTATCCGGCATAACATACTGCATCCACCTTGTGGGACACTGCATCTAGTGCCTGGGCAAAGCATCCACAATCTCGGACAATGCAGGGGGCATTGCAACCACTGCAGGGAGACTGACCTCAGCAGAAGGGGCAATGAAGGCGTACTGCAATCACTGAAGGCTAACTGCATGCAACTTCGTGGGCACTGAATCTTCCATCACAACATACGACATCCAACTTGTGGGACACTGCAACTACTTCATGGGCACTGCATCCACATTCAGGGAACTGTAGGGGCCACTGCAAGCACTGCAGGGACACTGCATCCACCATCATGAGACTGCATCATCCATCATAATATACTGCGTCCACCTTTTGGACACTGCGTCCACTGCCTGGGCACTGCATCCACATTCCCGGACAATTCAGGGGGCACTGCAACCACTGCAGCAACACTGCATCCACCTGAAGTGTCACTGAAGGCGCACTGCCATCACTGCAGGATCACTGCATTCACCTTCATCGGCACTGCATACTACAACACACCACAATGTCTCCACATTGTGGGACACTACATCCACTACATGAGCACTGAATCCACCATCCAGGACAATGCAGGGGGCACTGCAACCATTGTAGGCACACCACAGCCAGCTGAAGTGGCACTGCAGGTGCCCTCAATCACTGCAGAATCACTGCATCCACCTTCATGGGCACTGCATCCTCTGTCACAACATACTGCATCCAACTTGTGTGACACTGCATCCACTGACAGGGCACTGCATCCACATTCCCGGATAATGCAGGCAGCACGGCAACCACTGCAGGGACACTGTATACAGTTGAAGTGGCACTGCAGTTGCACTGCAATCACTGCAGTTTCACTGCATCCACAGTCATGGGCACTGCATCTTCCATCACAACATACTGCACCTGCCTTGTGGGAAATTGCATCCACTGCATGGGCACTGCATCCACAATCAGGGACACAGAAGGGGGCACGACAACTAGTGCAGGAACACTGCATGCACATTCATGGGCAATGCATCATCCGTCATAACATACTTCATCCACCTTGTGGGGCACTGAATCCACTGCAAGGTCACGGCATTCTCATTCAGGGACCCTGCAGGGGGCACTTCCACCACTGCAGGATCACTGCATCCACCTTCATGGGCACTGTACACTCCGTCACAACATACTGCATCTAGCGACAGTGACACGGCAGCCATTGCATGGGCACTGCAGCCACGTTCAGGCATAAGGCAACAAGCATTGCAACCACTGCAGGGACTCTGGATCCAGCTAAAGTGGCACTGCAGGCGCACTGCAATCACTGCAGGATCACTGCATCTGCCTTCATGGGCACTGCGTCCTCAATCACAACATACATCATCATTGCATGAGCACTGCATCCAAATTCAGGGACAGTGCAGGTTGCACTGCAGCGACTGCAGGGACACTGCATCCAGCTGAAGTGGCACTGCATGGGCACTGCAAGCAATGCAGGAGCACTGCATCCACCTTCATGGACACTGCTTCCTCCAACACAACATACTGCATCTACCTTCTGTGACACTGCAGCCATTGCATGGGCCCTGCATCCACGTTAAGGGACAATGCAGATGGCTCTGCAACCACTGCAGCAACACTGCATCCAGCTGAAAAGGCAGTGCAGGCGCACTGCAATCACAGCAGGCTCACTGCATCTACCTCGTGGGCACTGCATCCTCCGTCACAACATTCTGCATCCACCTTGTGGCACACTGCATCCAGTGCATGACTACTGCATCAACATTCAGAGAAACTCTAGGGGACAATGCAAGCACTGATGGTTCACCACTTCCACCTTCCTGGGCACTGTATCCTCTGAGAAAACATACAGCATCTGCCTTGTGATCACTTCATCCACTGCTTGACCACTGCATCCACATTCCAGGACAATGCCTGGGGCAGTGCAACCACTGCAGGGACACTGCATTCACCTTCATGGGCACTGCATCCTCTGTCACAACATACTGCATAAACCTTTAGGTAAACTGCATTCGCTGCATGGGCACTGCATTCACCTTCAGGGACACAGAAGGCGGCACTGCAACCCCTTCACGGATGCTGCTTCCAGCTGATCTGGAAATGCAGGTGCAATGCAATCAATGCAGGTTCACTGCATCCACTGCATGTTCACAGCATCCACATTCAGGGAAACAGCAGGGTGCACTGTAACCACTACCATATCACTGCATCCAACTTCATGGGCACTGCATAATCCATCACAACATACTGTATGCACCTTGTGGGACACTGCATCCAATGCCTGGGCACTGCATCCACGTTCTCAGACAATGTAGTGGGCTCGGCAACCATGTCAGGGACACTGCATACAGCTGAATTCGCACTGCAGGCACACTGCATTCAACACAGGCTCACTGCATCCAACTTCATGGGCACTGCATCTTCCATCACAACATACGATATCCACCTTCTGGGACACTTTAACCACTGCATAGGCACGGCATCCACATTCAGGGAACCTTCGAGGGCACTGCAACCACTGCAGCATCACTTCATCCACCTTCATGGGCCCTGCATCCTCCATCACATCATACTGCATCCAGCTTGTTGGACACTGCATCCACTGCATGACTACTGCATCCACATTCCCGGACAATCCGGTGGGCACCACAAGCACTGCAGGGACACTGCATTCACCATCAACAGAACAGCATCATCCGGCATAACATACTGCATCCACCTTTTGGGACACTGCATCCACTGCCTGGGCACTGTATCCACGTCTGTGACAATGCAGTTGGCACTGCTACCACTGCAGGGACACTGCATACAGCTGAAGTCACACTGCAGGTGCACAGCATCCTCTGTCATCACTCTGCATCACAGAGTCATCACACTGCAGGTTCTGTATCCTCTGTCACAACATACGGCAGACAACTTTTGGTACTCACCATCCACTGCATGGGCACTGCATCCACATTCAGGGACACAGGACGCGGCATTGAAACCACTGCAGGGACACTGCAGCCAGCGGAAGTGGCACTGCAAGTTCTCTACAATGACTGCAGAATCACTGCATCCTCCTTCATGATCACTGAATCCTCCAACACATCATAAGGCATCCACCTTGAGGGACACTGCATCCACTGTATGAGCACTGCATCCACATTCAGGTAAACTGCAGGGGGCACTGCAACCACTGAAGGATCACTGCATCCACCTTCATGGGCACTGCATGCTCTGTCACAACATAATGCATGCACATTGTGGGACACTGCAACCACTGCATGGGCACTGCATCCACATTCCCGGACAATGCAGTGGGCAGTTCAACCACTGCTGCAACACTGCATCCAGCTGAAGTGGCACTGCAAGTTCACTGCAACGACTGCAGGATCACTACATCCTCGTTCATGATCACTGAATCCTCCAACACACCATAGGGCATCCAACTTGAGGGACACTGTACCCACTGCATGAGCACTGCATCCATATTCAGGTAAACGGCAGGGGGCAGTGCAACCACTGCAGGATCACTGCATCCACCTTCATGGGCACTGCATCCTCCGTCACAACATACTGCATGCAAATTGAGGGAAACTGCAACTACTGCATGGGCACTGCAGCCACATTTAGGGAATTCTAGGGGGCACTGCAACCACTGCAGCATCACTGCATCAACCTTCATGGGCCCTCGATCCTCCATCACAACATACTCCACCCACATTGTGGGACACTGCATCCTCTGCATGACTACTGCATCCACATTCCCAGTTAATGTGGGGGGCAGTGCAAGCACTTTAAGGACACTGCATACACCTTCATGAGAACTGCATCATCCGTCATAACATACTGCATCACCTTGTAGGACCCTGCATCCACTGCCTGCCCACTGCATCCACATTCCTGGACAATGCAGGGGGCCGTTCAATCACTGCAGGGACTCTGCATCTGCCTTAATGCGGACTTCATCCCCAGTCACAACATACTGCATAAACCTTTAGGTAAACTGCCTCCACGGCATGGGCACTGCATTCACCTTCAGGGACACAGAAGGTCTCACTGCAACCACTGCAGCAGCACTGCTTCCAGGTGATGAGCAAATGCAGGCACACTGCAAATACAGCAGGATCCCTGCATCCACTGCATGTTCACAGCATCCACATTAGGGGACACAAAAGGGTGCACAGCAACCACTGCAGGCACACTGCCTCCAGCTGAAGTGGCACTGCAGGTGCACTGCAATGACTGCAGGATCACTGCATCATCCTTCATGGGCACTGAATCCTACTTCACAACATACTGCATCCACCATGAGTCACACTGCAGACACTGCATGGGCACAGCATACACATTGAGGGATGTGGCAGGGGGCTCTGCAACCACAGCAGTTGCACTGCATCCAGCTGAAGTTGCATGGCAGGCACACTGCAATCACTGAAGATTCATTACATCCACTGCATAGGCACTTCATCAACATTTCAGGACAATGACGGGGGCACTGGAACCACTGGAGGGAAACTGCATCCCATTCATGGACACTGCATACTTGTCACAATATACTGCAAAATCCGTTATGTCCGCTGCTTCCACTGCATGGGCACTGCTTTCACCTTCAGCGACACAGAAGGTGGCACTGAAACCCCTGCAGGGACACTGCTTCCAGCTGATGTGGAAATGGAGGCGCACTGCAATCACTGCAGGATCACTGCATCCACTGCATGTTCAGAGCATTCACTGCCAGGGACACAGCCGGGTGCAGTGCAACCACTGCCAGATCACTGCATCCACCCTCATGGGCACTGCATCCACCGTCACCACATACTGCATGCACCTTGTGGGACAATGCACACAATGCCAGGGCACTGCATCCACATTCTCGGACAATGCAGTTGGCATGCAACCACTGCAGGGACACTGCATACACCTGAAGGAGCACTTCAGGCACCTGGCATTCAGCACAGGCTCATTGCATCCACCTTCATGGGCACTGCATCATCCGTCACAAGAATACTGCATGCACATTGTGGGACAGTGCACCTACTGCATGGGCACTGCATCCACATTCCCGGAAAATGCAGGGGGCACTGCAACCACTGCAGCAACACTGCATCCAGCTGAAGAGGCACTGCCGGCACACTGCCATCACTGCAGAATCACTGCATTGACCTTCATCGGAACTGCATACTACAACACACCACAATACCTCCAAATTGTGTGACACTGCATCCACTGCATGAGCATTGCATCCTCATTATAGGAAAATGTAGTGGGCATTACAACCACTGCAGGGACACTGCATCCATCTTCATGAGAACTGCATCATCCATCATAACATACTGCATTCACCTTGTGAGACACTGAATCCACGCCTGGGCACTGCATACACATTACCCAACAATGCAGGGGCACTGCAACTGCTGAAGATTCACTGCATCCACTGCATTGGCACTGCATCCACATTGCAGGACAAGGCCGGGGGCACTGCAACCACTGCATCCAGCTGAAGTGGCACTGCAGGGGCACTGCAATCACTGCAGGCTCACTGCATCCACCTTCATGGGCACAGCATTCTACATCACAACACACTGCATGCACATTGTGGGAGACTGCATCCACTTCATGGGCACTGCATCCACGTTCAGGGACACTGCAGTGGGCTCTGCAACCACTGCAGCAACATTGCATCCAGCTGAAGTGTCACTGCAGGCGCATTGCAATCACTGCAGGCTCACTGCATCCACATTCGTCGGCACTGCTTCAACCGTCACAACATACTACATCCACCTTGTTGGTGACTGCATGCACTGCATGGGCACTGCATCCACATTCCCGGAAAATGCAGGGCTCACTGCAACCACTGCAGCAGCACTGCATCCAGCTGAAGAGGCACTGCCGGCACACTGCCATCACTGCAGAATCACTGCATTCACCTTCATCGGAACTGCGTACTACAACACACCACAATGCCTCCCAATTGTGGGACACTGCATCCACTGCATGAGCACTGCATCCACATTATAGGAAAATGTAGTGGGCGTTACAACCACTGCAGGGACACTGCATCCACCTTCATGAGAACTGCATCATCCGTCATAACATACTGCATTCACCTTGTGAGACACTGAATCCACGATTGGGCACTGCATACACATTACCTGACAATGCAGGGGGCACTGCAACTGCTGAATTTTCACTGCATCCACTGCATTGGCACTGCATCCACATTGCAGTACAAGGCCGGGGGCACTGCAACCACTGCATCGAGCTGAAGTGGCACTGCAGGGGCACTGCAATCACTGCAGTCTCACTGCATCCACCTTCGTGGGCACAGCATTCTACGTCACAACATACTGCATGCACCTTGTGGGACACTGCATCCACTGTTTTTCCACTGCATCTGGATTCTAGGACAATGCCGGGGGCACTGCAACCACTGTAGGAACACTGCATCCACCTTCATGGGTACTGCATTCTCCGTCACAACATACTGCATAAACCTTTAGGTACACTGCTTCCACTGAATGGGCACTGCATTCACCATCAGGGACATAGAAAGCAGCACGGCAACCCCTGCATGGACACTGCTTTCAGGTGATGTGGAAATGAAGGCACAATGCAGTCACTGTAGGATCACTGCATACTCTGCATGTTCACAGCATCCACTTTCAGGGACACAGCATGGTGCACTGCAACCACTGCCAGATCACTGCATCCACTTTCATGCACGCTGCATCCTCCATCACAACAAACTGCATGCATCTTGTGGGAGACTTCATCCACTGCATGGGCACTGCATCCACGTTCAGGGACAACTCCGGGAGGACTGCACAACTGCAGGTACACTGCATCCAGCTGCAGTGGCACTGCAGTGGCACTGCAGTGACTGAAGGATCACTGCATAGTCCTTCATGGTCACTGAATCCTACTTCACAACATGCTGCATCCACCTTGGGTCAGACTGCAAACATTGCATGGGCACTGCATCCACATTCAGGGACATGACATTGGGCACTGCAACCACTGCAGCTACACTGCATGCAGCTGAATTGGCACTGCAGGTGCCCTGCAATCAGTGAATGTTCACTGCATCCATTTCATGTTCACTGCATCCACATTCAGGTACACTACAGTGTGCACGGAAACCACAGCAGGATCACTGCATCCACCTTCATGGGCACTGCATCCTCTGTCACAACATACTGCATCCAACTTGTGTGACAAAGCATAGACTGACTGGGCACTGCATCCGCATTTCTGGATAATGCAGGCAGCACTGCAACCACCACAAGGACACTGTATGCAGCTGAAGTGGCACCGCAGGTGCACTGCAATCACTGCACTCTCACTGCATTCACAGTCGTGGCCAATGCATCTTCCATCACAACATACTGCATCCACCTTGTGCGAGATGGCATCCACTGCATGGGCACTGCATCCACATTCAGGGAACCTGAAGGGGGCACTGCAACAACTGCAGGATCACCGCATCCACCTTCATGGGAACTGCATCCTCCATTACAACATACTGCATCTGCCTTGTGGGACACTGCATCCAGTTCATGGGCACTGTATCCACAATCAGGGACACAGAAGGGGCACGACAACCAGTGCAGGAACACTACATCCACCTTCATTGGTAATGCACCATCCGTCATAACATACTGCATCCACCTTGTGGGGCACTGAATCCACTGCATCTGTACGGCATTCTCATTCAGGGACCATGCAGGGGCACTGCATGCATTGTATGATCAATGCATCCACCTTCATGGCTACTGCATCCTCCATCACAACATACTGCATCTACCTTCAGTGACACTGCAACCATTGCATGGGCACTGCATCCACGTTCAGTGACAGAGCAACAGTCACTGCAACTCTTGCTGGGACTCTGGATCCAGCTAAAGTGGCACTGCAGGTGCACTGCAATCACTGAATGTTCAGTGCATCCACTGCTGGTTCACTGCATCCACATTCAAGGACACTGCATTGTTTACAGAAACCAGTGCATGATCACTGCATCCACCTTTATGGGCACTGCATCTTCCGTCACAACATACTGCATCCACCTTGTGTGACACTGCATCCACTGCATGGGCACTGCATCCATATTCAGGGCCACAGAAGGGGGAACGACAACCAGTGCAGGAACACTGCATGCACCTTCATGGGCACTGCATCCTCCATTAAAACATACTGCATCTGCCTTTTGGGACACTGCCTCCACTGCATGGGGACTGCATCTACAATCAGGGACACAGAAGGGGGAACGACAAGCAGTGGAGAAACACTGCATGCACCTTCATGGGCACTGCATCCCCTGTCTCAACATAACACATCCATCTTTTGGTATTCTGCATCCACTGCATGGGCACTGCATTCGTATTCAGAGACACAGAAAGGGACACTGCAACCACTGCAGGCACACTGCAACGAGCTGAAGTGGCATTGCAGGTGCACTGCAATCACTGCAGAATCACTGCATCCTCCTTCATGGGCAATGAATCATCCCTGATATCATACAGCATCCACCTTGTGGGGCACTGAATCCACTTCAAGGGCATGGCATTCTCATTCAGGGACCCTGCAGGGGGCACTTCAACCACTGCAGGATCTCTGCATCCATCTTCATGGGCACTGCATTCTCCGTCACAACATACGGCATCCAACATGTGTGACACTGAATCCACAGCCTGGGCACTGAATCCGCATTCCTGGAAAATGCAGGCAGTACTGCAACCACTGCAGGGACACAGTATACAGTTGAAGTGGAACTGAATGTGCACTGCGATCACTGCAGTCTCACTGCATTCACAGTCGTGGGCACGGCATCTTCCATCACAACATACTGCATCCACATTGTGTGACTCTGCATCCATTGCATGGGCACTGCATCCACATTCAGGGAACCTGATGGGGGCACTGCAACAACTGCAGGATCACCGCATCCACCTTCATGGGTACCGCATCCACCATTAGAACAGAATGCATCTGCCTTGTGGGACACTGCATCCACTGCATGGGCACTGCATTCTCAATCAGGGACACAGAAGGGGCCATGACAACTAGTGCTGGAATACTGCATGCACCTTCATGGGCAATGCATCATCCGTCATAACATACTGACTCCACCTTGTGGGGCACTGAATCCACTGCAAGGGCATGGGATTCTAATTCAGGGACCCTGCAGGGGGCACTTCAACCACTGCAGCAACACTGCATTCACCTGATGTGGCACTGCAGGTGCACTGCAATCACTGAATGTTCAGTGCATACACTGCTTGTTCACAGCATCCACATTCAGGGACACTGCAGTCTGCACGGAAACCACTGCAGGATCGCTGCATCCACCTTCATGGGCACTGTATCCTCTGTCACAACATACTGCATGCAACTTGTGTGACACTGCATACACTGCCTGGGCACTGCATCCAAATTCCCGAACAATGCAGGCAGCACTGCAACCACTGCAGGCAAATGGCAGCCAGGTGAAGTGGCACTGCAGGTGCACTGCAATTGCTGAATGTTCAGTGCATCCACGTCTTTTTTGACTGCTTCCACTTTCATGGGCACTGTATCCTCTGTCACAACACACTGCATCCAACTTGTGTTACACTGCTTGGGCACTGCATCCAAATTCCCGGACAATGCAGGCAGCAATGCAACCACTGCAGGGAAAGTGTTTGGAGCTGAAGTGGCATAGCAGGTGCATCACAATCACTGAATGCTCACTGCAACCACTTCATGTTCACTGCATCCACATTCATAGGCACTGATTCCTCTTTCACAACATCTTTTGAGACTCTGCACCCAATGCATGGGCACTGCATTCATATTCAGAGACAAAGAAGGGGTCACTGCAACCTCTGCAGGCACACTGCAGCTAGGTGATGTGGCACTGCAGGTGCACTGCAATCACTGCTGAAACACTGCATCTTCCTTCATGGACAATGCATCATCTGCCATAACATACTGCATCCACATTGTTGGACACTGAATCCACTGCAAGGGCATGGCATTCTCATTCAGGGACCCTGCAGGGGGCACTTCAACCACGGCAGGATCAGTGCATTCACCTTCATGGGCACTGCATCCTCTGTCACAACATACTGCATCTACCTTCAGTGACACTGCAGCCATGCAGCTGAAGTGTCCCTGCAGGTGCACTTCAATCTCAAATCTTCAGTGCATCCAGTCAATCCTCACTCAATCCTCGATCACAAGACAAGTATCCACCTTGTGGGACACTGAATACACTGTATGGGCACTGCATCGACATTCAGGGAAACTGCAGATGGCACTGCAACCACTGCAGCATCACTGCATCCACCTACATGGGCACTGCATTCTCCTTAAAGAACACAGAAGGCGGCACTGCAACCACTGCAGCAACACTGCTTCCAGATGTTGAGGAAATGCAGGCACACTGCAATCACTGCAGGATCACTGCATCCACTGCATGTTCACAGCATCCACATTCATGGACACAGCAGGGTGCACTGCAACCACTTCAGGGACACTGCATCCAGATGAAATAGCACTGCATGTGCACTGCAATGAATGCAGGATCACTGCATCATCCTTCATGGGCACTGAATCCAACATACTGCATCCACCTTGAGTCACACAGCAGACACTGCATGGGCACAGAATACACATTCAGGGACATGGCAGGGGGTCTGAACCACTGCAGATACATTGCTTACAGCTGAAGTGGCACTGTAGGCACACGGCAAACACTGAAGATTCATTGCATCCTCTGCATAGGCACTGCATCAACATTTCAGGACAATGCCAGGGGCACTGCAACCACTGGAGGGAGACCGCATCCATGTACATGGGCACTGCATCCTCCGTCACAACATACTGCATAAACTTTTGGGTGCACTGCATCCACTGCATGGGCATTGCATTCAATTTCAGAGACACAGAAGGGCCTACTGCAACCCCTGTAGGGAGACAGATTAAAGCTGATCTGGAAATACAGGTGCACTGCAATCACTGCAGCATCACTACATCCACTGCATGTTCAGAGCATGCACATTCAGGGACACAGCAGGGTGCATGGCAACTGGTGCTTGATCACTGCATCCACCCTCATGGGCACTGCATCCTCCGTCACAACATACTGCATGCACCTTTTGAGAAACTGCATCCAATGCCTGGGCACTGCATCCACGTTCTTGGACAATGCAGTCGGCACTGCCACCACCGCAGGGACACTGCATACAGCTGAAGTCGCACTGCAGGGGCACTGCATTCAGCACAGCCTCACTGCATCCACCTCCGTGGGCACTGCATCTTCCATCACAACATACGACATTCACTTGTGGGACACTGTAACTACTGCAAGGGCACTGCATCTACATTCAGGGAACAGTAGGGGGTACTGCAACAACTTCAGCACCACTGCACCCACCTTCATGGGCCCTGCATCCTCCATCACAACATACTGCATCCACCTTGTGGGACACTGCACCCACTGCATGACTACTGCATCCACATTCCCAGACAATGCAGTGGGCACTGCAAGCACTGCATGGTCACTGCATCCACCTTCATGAGAATTGCATCATTCATCATAAAATACTGCACCCAACTTGTGGAACACTGCATCCACTGCCTGCTCACTGCATAAACATTCCCAGACAATGCAGGGGGCACTGCAACCACTGCAGTGACACTGCATCCAGCTGAAGTGGCACTGCATGCATTCTGCCATCACTGCAGTATCACTGCATTCACCTTCATCGGCACAGCACCCTACAACACACCACAATGCCTCCACATTGTGGGACACTGCATCCACTGTAAGAGCACTGCATCCACATTCCAGGACAATGCAGGGGGCACTGCCACTGTAGGGACACTGCATGCAGATGAAGTGGCACAGATGTCATACTGCAATCACTGCCGGCTCTCTGCATGCAACTCCAGGGCTCTGCCTCCTTTGTCACAATATACAGCATCAAACTTTTTGTACTCTGCATAAACTGCATGGGCACTGCATCCACACT
The DNA here is from genome assembly GCF_037783145.1 of Equus przewalskii. Taxonomy (NCBI): domain Eukaryota; kingdom Metazoa; phylum Chordata; class Mammalia; order Perissodactyla; family Equidae; genus Equus; species Equus przewalskii. The sequence goes on from NC_091859.1 coordinate 355,124, forward strand.
CAGGAGCAGAGCATGGGGCACTGCAACCACTCCAGGGACACTGCAGCCAGGTGAAGTGACACTGCAATGACTGTAGGATCACTTCATCCTCGTTCATGATCACTGAATCCTCCAACACATGATAAGGCATCCACCTTGAGGTACACTGCATCCACTGCATAAACACTGCATCCACATTCAGGTAAACTGCAGGGGGCATTGCCACCACTGCAGGATCACTGCATCCACCTTCATGGGCCCTGCATCCTCCGTCTCAACATACTGCATGCACATGGTTGTTCACTACATACACTGCATGGTAACTGCATCCACGTCCAGGGACACTGAAGTTGGCTCTGCAACCACATCAGCAACACGGCATCCAGCTGAAGTTGCACTGCAGGAGCACTGCAATCACTACAGTATCACTGAATCCACCTTCATGGGCACTGCATTCTACATCACAACATACTGCATGCACATTGTGGGACACTGAATCCACTGTATGGGGACAGCATCCACGTTCAGGGACACTGCAGTTGGCTCTGCAACCACTGCACGGACACTGCATCCAGCTGAAGTGGCACTGCAGGCGCACTGCCATCATGGCATGATCACTGCATTCACCTTCATGGGCACTGCATACTACAATACACCACAATGTCTCCACATATTGGGAGACTGCATCCACTGCATGAGGGCTGCATCCACATTCCAGGACAATGCAGGGGGCATTGCAACCACTGCAGGGACACTGCATCCAGCTGAAGTGGCAATGAAGGTGTACTGCAATCACTGCTGGCTCACTGCATCCCACTCCAGGGCCCTGCATCCTCTGTCACAACATGCTGCAACCAACTTTTTGTGCTCTGCATCCACAGCATGCACACTGCATCCACATTCAGCGACAGATGCTGGGACACTGCAACCACTGCAGGGACACTGCTGGCAGTTGAATTGGCCCTGCAAGTCCACTGCAATGACTGCAGGATCACTGCATCCACCTTCGTTGGCACAACATCCTCCGTCACAACATACGACATCCCCCTCTGGGACACTGCATCCACTGCATGGACACTGCATCCACATTACGGGAAACTGTAGGGGGCACTGCAACCACTTCACGTTCACTGAGTAGACCTTCATGGGCACAACATCCTCCAACAAAATATACTGCATCCGCCTTGTGAGACACTTCATCCACTGCATGACCCCTGCATGCACATTCCCGGACAATGTGGGGGGCACTGCAAGCATGGCAGGGACACTGTATCCACCTTCATGGGCACTACACCCTCCGTCACAACATATTGCATAAACCTTTAGGTACACTGCATCCACTGCAGGGGCAGTACATTCACATTAAGGGTCACAGAAGGCGGCACTGCAAACCCTGCAGGGACTCTGCTTCCAGCTGTTGTTAAAATGCAGGTGCACTGGCATCACTGCTGGATCACTGCTTCCACCGTCATGGGCACTGCATACTCTGTCACAACATACTGCATGCACCTTGTGGGACACTGCATCTAATGCCTGGGCACTGCATCCACGTTCTTGGTTAATGCAGTGGGCACTGCAGCCACTGCAGGGACACTGCATCCACCTACATGGGCACTGCATCCTCTGTCACAAAATACTGAATAAAGCTTTAGGTACACTGCATACACTTCATGGGCACTGCATTCACCTTCAGGAACACGGAAGGCAGCACTGCAACAATTGGAGGGACACTGCTTCCCGCTGATGTGGAAATGCAGGCTCACTGAAGTCACTACAGGTTCACTGAATCCACTGGTTGTTCACAGCATTCACATACAGGGACACAGCAGGGTGCAATGCAACCACTGCCGGATCACTGCCTCCTCCTTCATGGGCACTGTATCCTCCGTCACAAGATACTGCATGCACATTGTGGGACACTGCATCCACTGCATGGGCACCTCATCCACGTTCAGGGACACCTCAGATGGATCTACAACCACTGCAGCAACAGTGCATCCAGTTGAAGTTGTACTGCAGGTGCAATGCAATCACTGCAGGCTCACGGCATCCACCTCCGTGGGTAGTGCATCCTCCGTCACAACACACTTCATCCACCTTGTGGGACACTGCCTGCACTGCAGGGGCCCTGAATCCACATTCAGGGAAACTGTAAGGGGCACTGCAACCACACAGGTTCACCGCATCCACCTGCATGGGCAGTGCATCCTCCATCACAACATACTGCATGCACATTGTGGGACACTGCATCTACTGCATGGGCACTGCATCCACGTTCAGGGACACTGCAGTTGGCTCTGCAACCACTGCAGCAACACTGCATCCAGCTGAAGTGGCACTGCAGGCACACTGCAATCACTGCCGGCTCACTGCAAACACCTTCATGTGCACTGAATCCTCCGTCACAACATACTGCATCCACCTTGTAGGACACTGCATGCACTGCATGGGCACTGCATCCACATTCAGGGAAAGTGTAGGGGGCACTGCAACCACTGCAGGTTCACTGCAACCACCTTCATGGGCACTGCATCCTCCAACATAACATACTTCATCCGCCTTGTGACACACTGCATCCACTGCATGACCCCTGCATCCATATTCCAGGAAAGTGCCGGGGGCACTGCAGCCACTGCAGGTAAAGTGCATCCACATTTATGGGCACTGCATCCTCTGTCACAACATTCTTCATAAACATTTAGGTACACTGCATGCACTGCATGGGCACTGTATTCACCTTCAGGGACACAGAAGGCGGCTCTGCAAACCCTGCAGGGACACTGCTTCCAGCTGATGTGGAAATGCAAGCACACTGCAATCATGGCAGGATCAGTGCATCCACTGCATGTTCAGAGCATGCACATTAGGGACACAGCAGGATGCACTGCAACCACTGCCGGATCACTGCATCCACCTTCATGGGCACTGCATCCAATGTCACAACATACTGCACGAACCATGTGGGACCTTGCATCCAATGCCTGAGCACTCCATCCACTTTCGCGGAAAATGCAGTGTGCACTGCAACCACTGCAGGGACACTGCAGCGAGCTGAATTAGCACTTCAGGTACACTGCAATGACAGCAGGATCACTGCAACCACCTTAATGATCACTGAATCATCCATGAATACAAAAGGCATTCACCTTGAGGGACACTGCATCCACTGCATGAGTACTGCATCCACATTCAGGTAAACTGCTGGGGGCACTGCATCCACAGCAGCATCACCACATCAACCTTCTTGGGCACTGCATACTGCATCAAAACATACTGCATGCACATTGTGTGACACTGCATCCACTGCCTGGCCAATGCATCCACGTTCATGGACACTGCAGGTGCCTCTGCAACCACTGCAGCAACACTGCATCCAGTTGAAGTGACACTGCAAGTGAACTGCAATCACTGCAGGATGACGGCATCCACCTTCGTGGGCACTGAATCCTCCATCACAGCATACCACATCCTCCTTGTGGGACACTGCACCCACTGCATGGGCACTGCATCCTCAGTCAGGGACACAGAAGGGGGCACGACAACCAGTGCAGGAACACTGCATGCATCTTCATGGGTAAGGCATCCTCCATCACAACATACTGCATCTACCTTCTGTGACACTGCAGCCATTGCATGGGCACTGCAGCCACGTTCAGGGACAGGGCAACAGTCACTGCAACCACTGCAGGATCACTGCATCTGCCTTCATGGTCACTGCATCCTCCATCACAACATACTTCATCCCTGCATGAGCACTGCATCCAAATTCAGGGACAGTGCAGGTTGCACTGCAGCGAATGCAGGGACACTGCATACAGCTGAAGTGCCACTGCATGCACACTGCAAGCACTGCAGGATCACTGCATCCACATTCACGGGCACTGCATCCTCTGTCACAACATGCCACATCCATCTTTTGGTACTCTGCATGTACTGCATGGGCACTGCATTCATAGTTACAGACACAGAATTTGGCACTGGAACCCCTGCAGGACCACTGCAGCCAGCTGCAGAGACACTTCAATCACTGCAGAATCACTGCACCCTTCTTAATGGGCAATGCATCATCCGTCATATCATACTGCATCCACCTTGTGGGGAACTGAATCCACTGCAATGGCACGGCATTCTCATTCAGGGACCCTGCAGGGGGCACTTCAACCACACCAGGATCACTGCATCCACCTTCATGGGCCCTGAATCATCTGTCACAACATACTGCATCCCACTTTTGTGACACTGCATCCACTGACTGTGGACTGCATCCGCATTCCCGCATAATGCATGCAGCACTGCAACCACTGCAGGGACACTGTATACAGTTGAAGTGGCACTGCAGGTGCACTGCAATCACTGCACTATCACTGCATTCACAGTCGTGGGCACTGCATCTTCCATCACAATATACTGCATCCAGCTTGTGCGACACTGCATCCACTGCATGGGCACTGCATCCACATTCAGGGAATCTGAAGCGGACACTGCAACAACTGCAGGATCACCGCATCCACATTCATGGGCACTGCATCCACTATCAGGGACACAGAATGGAGCACGACAATCAGTGCATTAACTCTGCATGCACCTTCATGCACACTGAATGATCCATCATAACATACTGCAACTACCTTCAGTGACACTGCAGCCATTGTATGAGCACTGCAGTCACGTTCAGAGTCAGTGCAACAGGCACTGAAACCACTGCAGGGACTGTGGTTCCAACTGAAGTGGCACTGCAGGCGCATTGCAATCACTGCAGGATCACTGCATCTGCCTACATGGGCACTGCATAATCCATCACAAAATACTTCCTCACTGCATGAGCACTGCATCCAAATTCAGGGACAGTGCACGTTGCACTGCAGTGACACTGCATCCAGCTGAAGTGGCACTGAATGCGCACTGCAACCACTGCAGGATCACTGCATCCACATTCATGGGCACTGCATCCTCTGTCACAACATACTGCATCCCACTTGTGCGACACTCCATCCACTCTCTGGTCAATGTATTCGCATTCCCTGACAATGCAGGCAGCACTGCAACCACTGCAGGGACACTGTATACAGTTGAAGTGGCACTGCAGGTGCACTGCAATCACTGCATCTGCCTTCATGGACACTGCATCCTCCATTACAACATTCATCACTGCATGAGCACTGAATCCACATTCAGGGACACTGCATCCAGATGAATTCACACTGCAGGTGCACTGCAATGAATGCAGGATCACTGCATCCTCCTTCATGGGTACTGCATCCTACATCACAACATACTGCGTCCACCTTGTGTCACACTGCAGAGGCTGCATGGACCCTGCATCCACATTCAGAGACACTGGAGTGGACTCTGCACCACTGCAGCAACACTGCTTTCAGTTGAAGTGGCACTGCAGGTGCACTGCAATCACTGAACGTTCAGTGCATCCACTGATTGTTCACTGCATCCACATTCAGGGACACTGCAGTGTGCACGGAAACCACTGGAGGATCGCTGCATCCACCTTCATGGGCACTGCATTCTCTGTCACGACATACTGAATCCAAGTTTTCTGACACTGAATCCACTACATGGGCACTGCATTCACCTTCAGGGACACTGTAGGTGGAACTGCAACCACTGCAGCAACACTGTTTCCAGCTGATGAGGAAATGCAGGTGCACTGCAATTACTGCAGGATAACTGCATCCACTGCATGTTCAGTGCATGCACATTCAGGGACTCAGCAGGGTGCACTGCAATGCTGTTGGATCACTGCATACAGCTGAAGTTGCACTGTAGGCGCACTGCATTCAGCACAGGCTCCCTGCATCCACCTCAGTGGGCACTACATCTTGCATCACAACATACGACATCCACCTTGTGGGGCACTGCAACTACTGCATGGGCACTGCATCCAAATTCAGGGAACTGTCGGGGGCACTGCAATCACTCCAGCATCACAAAATCCACCTTCAAGGGCCCTGCATCCTCCATCACAACATACTGCATCCATCTTGTCAGACACTGCATCCACTGCATGACTACTGCATGAACATTCCATGACAATGCAGGGGGCACTGCAAGCACTACAGGGACACTGCATCCACCTTCACAAGAACTGCATCATCCGTCATAACATACTGCATCCATCTTGTGGGACACTGCATGCACTGCCTGGTCACTGCATCCACAATCCTGGACAATGCAGGGGCACTGCAACCACTGCAGGTACACTGACTTCAGCAGAAGTGCCAATGAAGGCGTACTGGAATCACTGCAGGCTCACTGCATCCAACTTCCTGGGCACTGAATCTTCCATCACAACATACGACATCCAAATTGTGGGACACTGCAACTACTGCATGGGCACTGCATCCACATTCAGGGAACTGTAGGGGACACTGCAACCACTGCAACATCACTGCATCCACCTTCATGCGCCCTGCATCCTCTGTCACAACATCCAGCATCCAACTTGTGGGACACTGCACCCACTGACTGGGCACTGCATTCACATTCCTGGACAATGCAGGGGGCACTGCAACCACTGCAGCAACACTGCATCCAGCTTAAGTGGCACTGCTGGCGCACTGCCATAACTGCAGGATCATGGAATGCACCTTCATCGGCACTGTGTAATACAACACACCACAATTCCTCCACATTTTGGGACACAGCATCCATTGCATGAGCAATGCATCCACATTCTGGACAATGCAGGGTTCATTGCAACCACTGCAGGGACACTGCATTCATCTGAATTGGCACTGAATGCATACTACAATCACTGCCAGATCTCTGCATCCAACTCGTGGGCACTGCATCCTCTGTCACAACAGACGGAAACCAACTTTTGGTACTCTGAATCCACTGCATCAGCACTGCATCCACATTCAGGGACACAGAACGGGGCACTACAACCACTGCAGGGAGACTACAGCCATATGAAGTGCCACTGCCAGTGCACTGAAATGACTGCAGGATCACTGCACCCGCCTTCATGATCACTAAATCCTCCATCACCACATAAGTCATCCAACTTGAGGGAAACTGCATTCACTGCATGAGCACTGCATTCACCTTCAGGGACACAGAAGGAGACACTGCAACCCCTGCAGGGACACTGCATCTAGCTGAAGTGGCACTGCAAGTGCACTGCAATCACTGCAGGCTCACTGCATCCACATTCATGTGCACTGCATCCTCCGTGACAGCATACCGCATCCACCTTGTGGGACACTGCATCCACTGCAGGGGCACTGCATCCACATTCAGGGAACCTGAAGGGGGCACTGAAACAACTGCAGGATCACAGCATCCACCTTCATGGGCTCTGCATCCCCCGTCACATCATATTGCATGCACAATGAGGGACACTGCATCCACTGCATGGGCACTGCATCCACATTCAGGGACACAGAATGGTGCTCTGCAACCATTGCAGGGACACAGCAGCCAGCTGAATTGGAACTGCAGGTGCACTGCAGTGACTGCAGGATCACTGCATCCTCCTTCAGAATCACTGAGTCCTCCATCACAACATAAGGCATCCACATTGTGGGACACTGCATCCACGGCATGAGGACTTCACGCACATTTAGGTAAACTGCAGGGGGCACTGCAAGCAATGCAGGATCACTGCATCCACCTTCATGGGCACTGCATCCTCCATAACAACATAATGCACATTGTGGGACACTGCATCCACTGCATGGGAACTGCATCCACTTTCAGGGACACTGCAGTTGGCTGTGCAACCACTGCAGCAACACTGCATCCAGCTGAAGTGGCTGTGCAGGCGCACTGCAATCACTGCATGCTCATTGCATCCACCTCGTGGCCACTTCCTCCTCAATCACAACATACTGCATCCACCTTGTGGCACAGTGCATGCACTGCATGGGCACTGCATCCATATTCAGGGTAACTCTTCGGGAACTACAACCACTGCTGGTCACTGCTTCCACGTTAATGGGCACAGCATCCTCTGACAAAACATACTGCATCTGCCTTGTGAGACACTGCATCCACTGCTTGACCACTGCATCCACAGTCCAGGACAATGCCAGGGGCACTGCAACCACTGCAGAGACACTGCATCGAACTTCATTGACACTGCATCCTCCGTTACAACATACTGCATAAACCTTTAGGTACACTGCATACACTGCATGGGCACTGCATTCACCTTCAGGGAAACAGAAGGCGACACTGGACCCCTGCAGGGACACAGCTTCCAGCTGATGTGTAAATGCAGGCACACTGCCATCACTGCACGATCACTGCATCCACTGCATTTTCACAGTATCCACATTCAGGCACACAGCAGGGTGCACTGCAACCACTGCTGGATCACTGAATCAAACTTCATGGGCACTGCATCCTCCATTACAACATACTGCATGCACCTTGTGGGACACTGCTTCCAATGCCTGGGCACTGCATCCACGTTCTCAGACAATGTAGTGGGCACTGCAACCTTGGCAGGGACACTGAATACAGCTCAAGTCGCACTGCACACACAATGCATTCAGCACAGGCTCACTGCCTCCAACTCTATGGGCACTGAATCTTCCATCACAACATACGACATCCAACTTGTGCGACACTGCATTTACTGCATGGGCACTGCATCCACATTCAGGGAAGAACTGTATTGGGCACAGCAACCACTGCAGCATCACTGCATACACCTTCATGGGCCCTGCATCCTCCATCACAACATACTGCATCCAGCTTGTGGGACACTGCATCCACTGCGTGACTACTGCATCCACATTCCTGTTCAATGCGGGGGGCACTGCAAGCACTGCTGGGACACTGCATTCACCATCATCAGAACAGCATCATCCAGCATAACATACTGCATCCACCTTTTCGGACACTGCATCCACTGCCTGGGCATGGCATCCACGTCTCGGACAATGCAGTCGGCACTGCAACCATTACAGGGACACTGAATACATTTGAAGTCACACTGCAGGTGCACAGCATTCAGCACAGGCTCACTGCAGCCACATTCGAGGGCACTGCATCTTCCATCACAACATATGACATCCACCTTGTGGGACACTGCAACTACTGCATTGGCACTGCATCCACAATCAGTGACACAGTATGGGGCACAGCAACCACTGCAGCAACACTGCAGCTAGCTGATGTGGCACTGCCAGTGCACTGCAATGACTGCAGGATCACTGCATCATCCTACATGATCACTCAATCCTCCATAACAACATAAGGCTTCCACCTTGTGGGACACTGCATCCACTGCAGAGGCACTGCATCCACATTCAGGGAACCTGAAGGGGGCACTGAAACAACTGCAGGATCACAGCATCCACCTTCATGGGCTCTGCATCCTCCGTCACAGCATACTGCATGCACAATGTGGGACACTGCATCCACTGCATGGGCACTGCATCCACATTAATGGACACAGAATGGTGCTCTGCAACCACTGCAGGGACACAGCAGCCAGCTGAATTGGAACTTCAGGTGCACTGCAGTGACTGCAGGATCACTGCATCCTCCTTCGGGATCACTGAGTCCTCCATCACAACATAAGGCATCCACCTTTTGGGACACTGCATCCACGGCATGAGGACTTCACACACATTTAGGTAAACTGCAGGGGACACTGCAACGACTGCAGGATGACTTTATCCACCTTCATGGGCACTGCATCTTCCATCACAACATACTGCATGCACATTGTGGGACACTGCATCCACTGCATGGGCGCTGCATCCACGTTCTGTAACACTGCAGTTGGCTGTGCAACCACTGCAGCAACACTGCATCCAGCTGAAGTGACTGTGTAGGTGCACTGCAATCACTGCAGGCTCACTGCATCCACCTCGTGGGCACTGAATCCTCCGTCAAAACATACTGCATCCACCTTGTGGCACAGTGCATGCAATTCATGGGCACTGCATCCACATTCAGGGAAACTCTAGGGGGTACTGAAAGCACTGCTGGTTCACTGTTTCCACCTTCATGGGCACTGCATCCTCCGACAGAACATATTACATCTGCCTTGTGAGAAAATGCTTCCACTGCTTGACCACTGCATCCACAGTCCAGGACAATGCCGGGGGCACGGCAACCACTGCAGGGACACTGCATTGACCTTCATTGGCACTGCATCCTCCGTTTCAACTTACTGCATAAACCTATAGGTACACTGTATACACTGCATGGGCACTGCATTCACCTTCAGGGACACAGAAGGTGACACTGGACGCCTGCAGGGACACAGCTTCCAGCTGATGTGTAAATGCAGGCACACTGCCATCAATGCACGATCACTGCGTCCACTGCATTTTCACAGCATCCACATTCAGGGACACAGCAGGGTGCACTGCAACCACTGCCGGATAACTGCATCCAACTTCATGGGCGCTGCCTCCTCCGTCACAACATACCGCCTGCACCTTGTGGGACACTGCATCAAATGCCTGTGCACTGCATCCACATTCTCGGACAATGCAGTGGGCACCTCAACCATCACAGGGACACTGCATACATCTGAAGTCGCAATCCAGGCATACTGCATTCAGCACAGGCTCAATGCATCCAACTCTATGGGCACTGCATCTTCCATCACAACATACGACATCTACCTAGTGGGACACTGTAATTACTGCATGGGCACTGAATGCACATTCAGGGAACCTTCAGGGGCACTGCAATCACTGCAGCATCACTGCATCCACCTTCATGGGCCCTGCATCCTCCATCACAACATACTGCATACAGCTTGGGTGACAATGCATCCACTGCATGACTACTGCATCCACATTCCTGGACAATCCAGTGGGCACTGCAAGCACTGTACGGACACTGCATCCACCATCATCAGAACTGCATCATCCGTCATAACATACTGCATCCACCTTGTGGGACACTGCATCCACTGCCTGGGCACTGTATCCACATCTTGGAAAATTCAGTTGGCACTGCAACCACTACAGGGACACTGCATACAGAGGAAGTCACACTGCAGGTGCACAGCATTCAGCACAGTCTCACTGCATCCACCTTCGTGGGCACTGCATCTTCCATCACAACATACGACATCCACCTTGTGGGACACTGAACTACTGCATGGGCACTGCATCCACATTCAGGGACAAAGTACTGGGCACTGCAACTACAGCAGGGACACTGCAGCCACCTGATGTGGCACTGCTGGTGCACTGCAATGACTGCAGGATCACTGCATCCTCCTTCCTGATCACTCAATCCTCCATAACAACATAAGTCATCCATCTTGTGGGCCACTGCTTCCACTGTATGAGCACTGCATCCACAATCAGGGACACAGAAGGGGGCACGACAACCAGAGAACGAACACTGCATACCCCTTCATGGTCAATGCATCATGCGTCATAACATACTGCACCCACATTGTTGGGCACTGAATCCACTTCAAGGGCACGGCATTCTCATTCAGGGACCCTGAATGGGGCACTACAACCACTGCAGGATCACTGCATCCACCTTCATGGGCACTGCATCCTCCATCGAAACATAGTGCATCTACTTTCAGTTACACTGCAGCCCATGCATAGGCACTGCAGCCACGTTCAGGGACAGGGCAATGGGCACTGCAACACTGCAGGGACTCTGGACCCGGCTGAAGTGGCACTGCAGGCGCACTGAAATCACTGCAGGATCACTGCATCAGCCTTCATGGGCACTGCATCCTTCCTCACAACATACATTACCACTGCATGAGCACTGCATCCAAATTCAGGGACAGTGCACGTTGCCCTGCAGTGACTGCAGGGACACTGCATCCAGCTGAAGTGGCACTGAATGCGCACTTCAACCACTGCAGGATGACTGCATCCACATTCATGGGCACTGCATCCTCTATCACAACATACCACATCCATCTTTTGGTGCTCTGCATCCACTGCATGGGCACTGCATTCGTATTCAGAGACACAGAAGGGGGCACTGCAACCACAGCAGGCACACTGCAGCCAGCTGAAGTGGCACTGCAGGTGCACTGCAATCACTGCAGAAACACTGCATCCTCCTCCTTGAGCAATGCATCATCCGTCATAACATACTGCATCCACCTTTTTGGGCACTGAATCCACAGCAAAGGCATGGCAGTATCATTCTGGGACCCTGCAGGGGGCACTGCTACCACGGCAGGATCATTGCATCCACCTTCAGGGCCACTGCTTTCTCCAACACAATATACTGTATCTACCTTCAGTGACACTGCAGCGATTGCATGGGCACTGCATCCACGTTCAGGGACAGTGCAACAGGCGCTGCAACCACTGTAGGGACACTCGATACACCAGAAGTGGCACTCCAGATGCACTGCAATCACTGCAGGATCACAGCATGTGCCGTCATGGGCACTGCATCCTCCATGACAACATACATTATCAGTGCATGAGCAACCAATCTACATTCAGGGACACTGCATCCAGATGAATTGACATTGCAGGTGCACTGCAATGAATGCAGGATCACTGCAACCTCCTTCATGGGTTCTGCATCCTACTTCACAACATACTGCATCCACCTTGGGTCACACTGCAGAGGCTCCATGTGCCCTGCATCCACATTCAGAGACAATGCAGTGGACTCTGCAACCCCTTCAGCAACACTGCATCCAGCTGCAGTGGCACTGCAGGTGCACTGCAATCACTGAATGTTCAGTGCATCCACTGCTTGTTCACTGTATCCACATTCAGGGACACTGCAGTGTGCACGGAAACCACTGCAGGATCACTGCATTCATCTTCATGGGCACTGCATCCTCTGTCACAACATACTGCATCCAACTTGTGTGACACTGCATCCACTGTCTGGGCACTGCATCCGCATTCCCGGAAAATGAAGGCAGCACTACAGCCACTGCAGTGACACTGTATACAGTTGAAGTGGCACTGCAGGCACAGTGAAATCATTGCAGTCTCACTGCATTCACAGTCGTGGGCACTGCATCTTCCGTCACAACATGCTGCATCCACCTTGTGCGGCCCTGCATCCACTGCATGGGCACTGCATCCACATTAAGGAAACCTGAAGGGTGCACTGCAACAACGGCAGTATCACCTCATCCACCTTCTTGGGCACTGCATCCTCCATTACAACATACTGCATCTCTCTTTTGGGACACTGCATCCACTGCATGGGCACTGCATCCACAATCAGGGACACAGAAGTGGCACGAAAACCAGTGCAGAAACACTGGATGCTCCTTCATGGGCAATGCATCATACGTGATATCATACTGCATACGCCTTGTGGGGCACTGAATCCACTGCAAGGGCACGTCATTCTCATTGAGGGACCCTGCAGGGGGCACTACAACCACTGTAGTATCGCTGCATCCACCTTCATGGCCTCTGCTTCCTCCAACACAGCATACTGCATCTAAGTTCTGTGAAACTGCAGCCATTACATGGGCACTGCATCCACGTCCATGGGCAGTGCAACAGGCACTGCAACCCCTGCAGTAACACTGGATCCAAATGAAGTGGCACTGCAGATGCACTGCAATCACTGCCGTATCACTGTATCTGCCTTCATGGGCACTGCATCCTCCCTGACAACATACATCACTGCATGAGCACTGAATCCACATTCAGGGAAACTGCATCCAGATGAATTCACACTGCAGGTTCACTGCAATGAATGCAAGATCACTGCATCCTCCTTCATGGGTACTGCATCCTACTTCACAACATACTGCATCCACCTTGGCTCACACTGCAGAGGCTGCATGGGCCCTGCATCCACTTTAAGAGATACTGCAGTGGGCTCTGCAACTACTGCAGCAACACTGCATTCAGCTGAAGTGGCAATGCAGGTGAACTGCAATCACTGAACTTTCAGTGCATCCACTGCTTGTTCACAGCATCCACATTCAGGGACACTGCAGTCTGCACGGAAACCACTGCAGGATCACTGCATACACCTTCATGGGCACTGCATCCTCTGTCACAGCATACTGCTTCCAACTTGTGTGACACTGCATACACTGCCTGGGCACTGCATCCGCATTCACAGACAATGCAGGCAGCACTGCAACCACTGCAGGCACACTGTATGGAGCTGAAGTGGCGCTGCAGGTGCACTGCAATCACTGAATTTTCACTGCATCCACTTCATAGTCACTGCATCCAAATTCAGGCACACTACAGTGTGCACAGAAACCACTTCAGGAACACTGCATCCACCTTCATGGGCACTGCATCCTCTGTCACAACATACTGCATCCAACTTGTGTGACACTGCCTACACTGTGTGGGCACTGCATCCACAGTCCCGGACAATGCAGGCATCACTGCAAACACTGCAGGTACACTGTATGCAGCTGAAGTGGCACTGCAGGTGCACCGCAATCACTGAATGTTCACAGCATCCCCTTCATGTTCACTGCATCCACATTCAGGGACACTACAGTGTGTAGGGAAACAACTGCAGGATCACTGCATCCACCTTCATTGGCACTGAATCCTATGCACAACATACTGCATCCAACTTGTGTGACACTGCATCCACTGCCTGGGCACTGCATCCGCATTCCCTGACAATGCAGGCAGCAATGCAACCACTGATGGGAATCCTTATACAGTTGAAGTGGCACTGCAGGCGCACTGCAATCACTGCAGTCACACTGCATTCACAGTCGTGGGCACTGCATCTTCCTTCACAACATACTGCATCCACCTTGTGTGACACAGCATGCACCTCATGGGCACTGCATCCACATTCAGGGAACCTGAAGGGGGCACTGCACCCACTACAGGCACACTGCAGCCAGATGAAGTGGCAATGCAGGTGCACTTCAATCACTGCAGAATCACTGCATCCTCCTTCATGGGCCATGCATCATCCATCATAACATACTGCATCCACTTTGTGGGGCACTGAATCCACTGCAAGCGCACAGCACTCTCATTCAGGGAACCCGAAGAGGGCAATGCAACAACAGCAGGATCACTGCATCCACCTTCATGGGCACTGCATCCTCCATTAAAACATACTGCATCTGCCTTGTGGGAGATTGCATCCACTGCTTGGGTACTGCATCCACATTGCTGGAGAATGCAGGCATCACTGCAAACACTGCAGGCACACTTTTGCAGCTGAAGTGGCACTGCAGGCGCACTGCAATCACTGCAGGATCACTGCATCTGATTTCACGGGCACTGCATCCTCCATCACAACATACTTCATCACTGCATGAACACTGCATCCAAATTCAGGGACAGTGCACGTTGCACTTCAGCAAATGCAGGGACACTGAATCCAGCTGAAGTGGCACTGCCTGCGCACTCTAACCACTGCAGGATCACTGCATCCACAGTCATGGGCACTGCATCCTCTCTCACAACATATCAGATCCATCTTTTGGTACTCTGCATACAATGCATGGGCACTGCATTCATATTCTGAGATACAGAAGGAAACACTTCATCCACTGCAGGTACACTGCAGCCAGCTGAAGTGGCACTGCAGGTGCACCACAGTCACTGCAGAATCACTGCATCATCCTTCATGGGCAATGCATCATCCGTCATAACATACTGCATCCAACTTGTGGGGCACTACATCCACTGCATGGGCACTGCATCCACAATCAGGGACACAGAAGGGGGCACAACAACCAGTGCAGGAACACTGCATACACCTTCATGGGCAATGCATCATCTGTCATAACATACTGCATCCACCTGTGGGGCGCTGAATCCACGGCAAGGGGAAGGCATTCTCATTCAGGTTCCCTATAGGGGTCACTTCAACCACTGCAGGATCACTGCATCCACCTTCATGGCCAATGCTTCCTCCAACACGACATACTGCATCTACCTTCAGTGACACTGCAGCCATTGCATGTGCACTGCAACCATTTTCAGGGACATTGCAACAGGCACTGCAACCCCTGCAGGCACTCCGGATCTAGCTGAAGTGGCACTGCAGGCACACTGCAATCACTGCAGGATCACAGCATCTGCCTACATGGGCACTGCATCCTCCATTACAACATATGTCGTCACTGCATGAGCACTGAATCCACATTCAGGGACATTGCATCCAGATGAATTCACACTGCAGGTGCACTGCAATGAATGCAGGATCACTGCATCCTCCTTCATAGGTCCAGCATCCTAATTCACAACATACTGCATCCACCTTGGGTCACACTGCAGAGGCTGCATGGGCCCTGCATCCACATTCAGAGACACTGCAGTGGGCTCTGCAACCACTGCAGCAACACTGCATCAAGCTGAAGTGGCACTGCAGGTGCACTGCAATCACTGAATGTTCTCTGCATCCACTGCATGTTCACTGCATCCAAATTCAGTGACACTGCAGGGTGCACTGCAACCACTGCAGGATCACTGCTTCCACCTTCATGGACACTGCATTCTCTCTCACAACATACTGCATCCACATTGTGGACACTGCATCCACTGCCTGGGCACGGCATCCACATGCCCAGACAATGCTTGGGATAGTGCAACCACTCAAGCAACACTGTAACCAGGTTAAGTGACACTGCATGCACACTGACATCACTGCATGATCACTGCTTCCACCTCATGGGCACTGATTACTACAACACAACAGCCTGCCTCAACCATGTGGGACACTGCATCCACTGTAAGGGCATGACATTCTAATTCAGGGACACTGCAGGGGGAACTGCAATGACTGCAGGATCACTGCATGCACTTTCATGGGCACTGCATCCTCCGTCACAACACACTTCATCTACCTTCAGTGACAGTGCAACCATTGAATGGACACTGCATCCATATTCAGGCACAGTGCAGTGGGCAATGCAACCACTGCAGGGACACTGCATCCAGCTGAAGAGGCACAGCAGGTGCACTGCAATCACTGCAGGATCAGTGAATCCACAAACATGGGCACTGCATCCTCCATCACAACATTCTGCATCCACCTTTTGAGATTCTGCATCCTCTGCATGGGCACTGCATCAGCATTCAGGGCCAATGCAGGGGCACTGCTACCACTGCAGGGCCACTGAATCCAGATGAATTGACACTGCAGCTGCACTGCAATCATTGCAGAATCACTTCATCCACATTCATGGGCACTGTATCCACCATTTGGGACACTGCATCACCTGCATGAGCACTGCATCCAAATTCAGGGACACCGCAGGTTGCACTGCTACCACTGCAGCATCACTGCATCCACCCTCCTGTGCAATGAATCCTCTGTCACCACATATTGCATCCATCTTATGGGACACTCTGTCCACTGCATGGGCACTTCATCCACATTCAGTGAAAATGCAGGGGGCACTGCAACCACAGAAGGGAGACTGCATCCACATGAAGTGGCACTGTAGGTGCATTGTAATCACTGCAAGATCACTGCATCCTCCTTCAAAGGCACGTCATCCTACTGCAAAACATACTGCATGCACCTTGTGTGACACTGAATGCACTGGTTTGGCACTGCATCCACATTCATGGAAACTGTAGGGGGCACTGCAACCACTGCAGCAACATTGCATTCGGCTGAAGTGGCACTGCAGGTGCACTGCCATTACTGCAGGATCACTGCATTCACCTTCATTGGCACTGCATACTACAGCACACCACAATGCCTCCACATTGTGAGACACCGGATCCACTGCATGAGCACTGGATCCACATTCCAGGACAATGCAGGGGGCATTGAAACCACCGTAGGGACACTGCATCCAGCGGATCTGGCACAAAAGGCGTACTACAATCACAGTCAGCTCACACATCCAACTCGTGGGCACTGCAACATCTGTCACAATATAGGACAACCACTTTTGGTACTCTGTATCCACTGCGTGGGTGCTGCATCCACATTCAGGGACATAGAACAGGACACTGCAACCACTGCACGGACACTGCAGCCAGCGGAAGTGGCACTGCAGGTGTACTGCAATGACTGCAGGATCACTGCATCCTCCCTCATGATCACTGAATCGTCCATCACAACATAAGGCATCCACCTTGAGGGAAACTGCATCCACTGCATGAGCACTGCATCCACCTTCATGGGCACTGCATCCTCCATCAGAACATACTGCATGCACATTGTGGGACACTGCATGCACTACCTGCGCACTGCATCCACGTGCAGGCACACTACAGTTGGCTCTGCAACCACTGCAGCAACACTGCATCCAGCTGAAGTGGCACTGCAGGCGCACTGCAATCACTGCAGGCTCACTTCATCCACCCTCGTGGGCACTGCATCCTCCGTTACAACATGCAGCATCCACATAGTGTGACACTGCATGAACTGCATGGGCACTGCATCGAAATTCAGGGAAACTGTAGGGGGCACTGCAACCACTGCTGGTTCACGGCATCCATCTTCATGGGCACTGGATCGTCCAACAAAACATACTGCATCCGCCTTGTGAGGCACTGCATTCACTGCAAGACCACTGCATCCAAATTCCAGGACAATGCCGGAGGCACTGCAACCACTGCAGGGACACTGCATACACCTTCATGGGCACTGCATCCTCCGTCACAACATACTTCATTCTCCTTGGGTCACACTGCAGACACTGCATGGGCACTGCATCCACATTCAGGGACTTGACAGGGGGCTTTGCAACCACTGCAGCTACACTGAGTTGAGCTGAAGTGGCAATGCAGGTGCACTGCAATGACTGAAGATTCACTGCATCCACTGCATGGCACTGCATCCATATTCCAGGACACTCCCAGTGGCACTGCAACCACTGCAGGGACACTGCATCCACCTTCATGGGTACTGCATCCTCCGTCACAACATACTGCATAAACCTTTAGGTACACTGCATGCACTGCATGGACACTGCATCCACAATCCCGGACAATGCAGGGGGCACTGCAACCACTGCATGGACACTGCATCCAGATGAAGTGGCACTGCAGGTGCACTGCAATGACTGCAGGATCACTGCATCTTCCTTCATTGGCACTGAAACCTACTTCACAACATACTGCATCCACCATGGGTCACACTGCAGACACTGCATGAGCAGTGCATCCACATTCAGGGAAACTGTAGGTTGCACTGCAACGACTGCAGGTTCACCACATCCACCTTCTTCTGCACTGTATCTTCCATCACAACATACGACAGCCACCTTGTGGGACACTTCATCCACTGCCTGGGCACTGCATCCACCATCTCGGACAATGCAGGGGACTCTGCAACCACTGAAGGATCACTGCATCCACCTTCATGGGCACTGCATCCTCGATCACAACATACTGCATAAACCTTTAGGTACAGTGCATGCACAGGATGGGCACTGCATTCACATTGAGGGACACAGAAGGCAACACTGCAACCTCTGCTGGATCACTGCATCCACCCTCATGGGCACTGCATTATTTGTCACACCATGCTGCATGCATCTTGTGGGACACTGCATCCACTGCATGGGCACTGCATCCACATTTAGGGACAATGCAGGAAGCAGTTCAAAAACTGTGGGGACACTGCATCCAGCTGAAGTCACAGTACAGCTGCACTGCATTCAGCACTGGTTCACTGCATCCACCTTCGTGGGCACTGCATCTTCCATCACAACCTAAGACATCCACCTTCTTGGAGACTGCAACTACTGCACGGGCACTGCATCCACATTCAGGGAACTGTAGGGGGCACTGCTACCACCGCCGTATCACTGCATCCACCTTCATGGGCCCTGCATCCTCCATTACAACATACTGCATCCACCTTGTCGGATGCAACCCAACTGCAACCACTTCAGGACTACTGAATCCACACTCCCAGACAATGCGAGGGGCACTGCAAGCACTGCATGCATACTGCAACCACTTTCATGAGAACTGCATCATCCGTCATAACATACTGCATCCATCTTGTGGGAAACTACATCTGCTGATGGGCCCTGCATCCACATTCTGGGACAATGCAGGGGCACTGCAACCACTGCAGGGACACTGCATCCAGATGATGTGGCACTGCAGGTGCACTGCAATGACTGCAGGATCACTGCATCATCCTTCATGGGCACTGAATCCTACTTCACAACATACTGCATCCACCTTGGGTCACACTGTGGACACTACATGGGCCCTTCATCGATATTCAGGGACATGGCAGGAGGCTCTGCAACCACTGCAGCTACACTACATCCAGCTGAAGTGGCACTGCAGGCACACTGCAACCACAAATGTTTCAATGCATCCACTGAATTGGCACTGCATCCACATTCCAGGACACTGCCGGGCGCACTGCAACCACTGCAGGGACACTGCAGCAAGCTGAAATGGCACTGCAGGTGCACTGCAATGACTGCAGGATCACTGCATCTTCCTTCATGATCAGTGAATCCTCCATCACAAAATAAGGCATCCATCTTGTGGGACACTGCATCCACTACATGAGCACAGCATCCATATTCAGGTAAACTGCAGGGGGCACTGCAACCACTGCAGGTTCACAGCATCCACCTTCATGCGCACTTCATCCTCCATCACAACATACTGCATGCACATTGTGGAACACTGCATCCACTACATGGGCTTTCATCCACGTTCAGGGACACTGCTCTAGGCTCTGCAACCACTGCAGCTACACTGCATCCAGCTGAAGTGGCACAGCAGGCGCACTGCAATCACTGATATTTCACTGCATCCACTGTATTGGCACTGAATCAACATTCCAGTACAATGCCGAGGACACTGCAAGCACTGCCAGACACTGCATCCAACTTCATGGGCACTGACTCCTTCATCACCACATACTGCATTAACCTTTAGGTACACTGCATTCACTGAATGGGCACTGCATTCACCTGCAGTGAATCAGAAGGTGGCAGTGAAACCCCTGCAGGGACACTCCTTCCAGCTGATGTTGAAATGCAGGCGCACTGCAAACACTGCAGCATCACTGAATCCACTGCATGTTCACAGCATATTCATTCAGGGACACAGCAGGGTGCACTGCAACCACTGCTGGATCACTTCGTCCACTGCATTGGCACTGCATCCACATTCAGGCAAACTGTAGGGGACACTGCAACCACTGCAGGTTCACCGCATCCATGTTCATGGGCACTGCATCCTCCGACAAAACATACTGCTCGCCTTTGAGACACTGCATCAACGGCATGACCACTGCATCCACATTCAGGGACACAGCACAGTGCAATGAAACCACTGCCAGATCACTGCATCCACCTTCATTGGCACTGCTTCCTCAGTCGCAAAATACTGAACGCACATTGAGGGACAATGCATCCAATGCCTGGACACTGCATTCATGTCCTCGGACAATGCAGTGGGCAGTGAAACCACTGCAGGGACATTGCAGTCAGCTGAATTCGCACTGCAGGCGCACTGCATTCAGCACAGGCTCACTGCATCCACCTTCATGGGCACTGCATCTTCCATCACAACATACGACATCCAAGTTGTGGGACACTGCAACTACTGCATGGGCACTGCATCCATATTCAGGGAACTGTAGGAGGCACTGCAACCACCGCACCATCACTGCATCCACGTTCATGGGCCCTGTATCCTCCATCACAACATACTGCATCCACCTTGTGGGACACGGCATACACTGCGAGACTACTGTGCCCAAATTCCGGGACAATGCAGGGGGCACGGCAAGCACTGTGGTTTCACCACATCCACCTTCATGGGCACTGCATCCTCTGACAAGACATACAGCATCCGCCTTGTGAGACACTGCATGAAAGGCAGGATCACTGCATCAACTGAATGTTCACAGCATCCACCTTCAGGGACACAGCAGTGTGCACTGCAAGCACGGCAAGATCACAGAATTCACACTCATGGGCACTGCATTACCCATCACAATGTACTGCATGCACCGTGTTGGAAACTGGATCCACTGCATGGGCACTGAATCCACATTCAGGGACAATGCAGGGGGCACTTCAACCACTTCAGGGACACTGCATCCAATCAAGAGGCATTGCAGGTGCACTGCAACCCTGCAGGATAACTGCATTGTGCTTCATGGGCACTGCATCCTACTTCACATCTTACTGCATCCACCTTGGGTTACACTGCAGACACTGCATGGGCAGTGCATCCACATTCAGGAACATGGCAGGGGGATCTGCAACCACTGCAGCACCATGCATCCACCTTCATGGACCCTGCATCCTCCATCACAACATACTGCATCCACCTTGTGGGACATGGCATCCACTGCATGTTCACAGAATCCAAATTCAGGGACACAGCAGGGTGCACTGCAACCACTGCAGGATTACTGCATCCAGCTTCATGGGCACTGCATCCTCCATCATAAAATAATGCATGCACCTTCTGGGACACTGCATCCACTGCATGGACACTCCATCCACATATAGGGACAAGGCAGTGAGCAATGCAACCACTGCTGGGACAGTGCATCCAGATGAAGTGGCACTTCAGGTGTACAGCAATGACTGCAGGATCACTGCATGGTCATTCACGGGCACTGAATCCTACTTCACAACATACTTCATCCACCTTGGTTCATACTGCAGACACTGCATGGGCACAGAATCCACATTCAGAGAAATAGCAAGGGGCACTGAAACCACTGCAGCTCCACTGCATCCAGCTGAAGTGGTAGTGAAGGTACACTGCAAACATTGAAGTTTCAATGCATACACTGCATTGGCACTGCATCAATATTCCAGGACAATGCCATTGTCACTGCAAGCACTGCAGGGACACTGCATCCACCTTCATGGGGACTGCATCTTCCGTCACAACATTCTCCATGCACCTTGTGGGACACTGCATCCAATGCCTGGGCTCTGCATCCACGTTCTCAGATGATGGTGGGGGCACTGCAACCACAACAGGGACACAGCATCCACCTTCATGGACACTGCATCCTCCGTCACAACATTCTGCATAAACCTTTAGGTACACTGCATACACTGCATGGGCACTGTATTCACCTTCAGGGACACAGAAGGTGGCACTGCAACCCCTGCAGGGACACTGCTTCCAGCTGATGTGGAAATGCAGGCACACTGCAATCACTGCAGGATCACTGCATCCACTGCATGTACACAGCATTCACATTCAGGGACACAGCAGGGTGCACAGCAACCACTGCAGCATCACTGCATCCACCATCTTGGGCCCTGTATTCTCCATGACAACATACTGCATCCACCTTTTGGGACACTGCATCCACTGCATGACTACTGAATCCACATTCCTGGACAATGCGGGGGGCACGGCAAGAATTGCAGGCACACTGCATCCACCTTCATGAGAACTGCATCATCCGTCATAACATACTACATCCACCTTGTGGAACACTGCATCCACTGCATGGGCACTGCATCCACATTCCTGGACAATGCAAGTGGCACTGCAACCACTGCAGCAACACTGCCTCCAGTTGAAGTGGTACTGAAGGCGTACTCCAATAAATGCCGGCTGACTGCATCCAACTCCAGGGGTCTGCATCTTCTGTCACAACATATGGCAGCCAACATTTGGTACTCTGCATCCACTGCACGGTCACTGCATCCACACTCAGGGACACAGGATGGGGCTCTGCAACCACTGCAGGGACACTGCAGCCAGCTGGAGTGGCACTGCAAGTTCACTGCAATGACAGCAGAATCACTGCATCCTTCTTCATGAACACTGAATCCTCCAACACATCATAAGGCATCCACCTTGTAGGACACTGCATCCACTGCCTGGGCACTGCATCCACATTCCCGGACAATGCAGGGGGCACTGCAACCACTGCAGCTACACTGCATCGAGCTGAAGTGGCACTGCAGGCGCACTGCCATCACTGCAGTATCACTGCATTCACCTTCATTGGCTCTGCATACTACAACACACCATAATGTCTGCAAATTTTGGGGCACTGCATCTACTGCATGAGCACTGCATTCACATTCCAAGACAATGCATGGGGCACTGCAACCACTTCAGGGACACTGCAGCCATCCGAAGAGGCACTGCAAGTTCACTGCAATGACTGCAGCATCACTGCATCCTCCTTCATGATCACTGAATCCTCCAACACATCATAAGGCATCCACGTTGAGGGACACTGCCTCCAATGCATGAGCACTGCATACACATTCAGGTAAACTGCAGGGGGCACTGCAACCACTGAAGAATCACTGCATCCGCCTTCATTGGCACTGAATCCTCTGTCACAACGTACTTCATGCACATTTTGGGACACTGCATCCACTGCATGTGGACTGCATCCACGTTCAGGGACACTGCTGTTGTGTCTGCAACCACTGCAGCAACACTGCATCCAGCTGAAGTGGCACTGAAGGCATACTCCAATCACTGCCGGCAGACTGCTTCCAACTGCAGGGCTCTGCATCTTCTGTCACAACATACGGCAGCCAACATTTGGTACTCTGCATCCACTGCACGGTCACTGCATCCACATTCAGTGACGCATGACGGGGAAATGCAACCACTGCAGGGACACTGTAGCCAGCTGAAGTGGCACTTCAAGTTCACTGCAATGACTGCAGGATCACTGCATCCTCCTTCATGATCACTGGATTGTCCATCACAATAAAAGGCATTCTCCTTGAGGGAGACTGCATCCACTGCATGGGCACTGCATCCACATTAAGGGAAAATGTAGGGGGCACTGCAACCAATGCAGGTTCACCGCATACACTTTCATGGGAACTGCATCCTCTGACAAAACATACGGCATCCGCCTTGTGAGACACTGCATGAGCCCTGGATCCACATTCCAGCACAATGCCAAGGGCCTTGCAACAACTGCAGGGACGCTGCCTCCACCTTTATGCACGCTGCATCCTCCATCACAACTAACTGCATAAGCCTTTAGGGACACTGCCTACACTGCTTGGGCACTGCATTCACCTTCAGGGACACAGAAGGCGGCACTGCAACCACTGCAGCAAGACTGCTTCCAGCTGATGAGGAAATGCGAGCACACTGCAATCACTGCAGGATCACTGCATCCATTGCATGTTCACAGAATCCACATTCAGGGACACAGCAGGGTGAACTGCAACCCATGCAGGGACACTGTATCCAGATGAATTTTCACTGCAATTGCACTGCAATGACTGCAGGATCACTGCTTCGTCCTTCATGGGATCTGAATCCTGCTTCACATCATACTGCATCCACCTTGAGTCAAACTGCAGACACTGCATGGGCACTGCATCCACATTCAGGGACATGGCAGTGGCCTCTGCAACCACTGCAGCTACACTGCATCCAGCTGAAGTGGCACTGAAGGCGCACTGCAATCACTGAAGATTCACTGCATCCACTGCATAGGCACTGCATCGACATTTCAGGAAAATGCCCTGGGCACTGCCACCACTGGAAGGACACTGCATCTCCCCTCATGGGCACTGCATCCTCCGTCACAAGATACTGCATGCACATTGTGGGACACTTCATCCACTGAATTGGGACTGCATCCACGTTCAGGGACACGGCAGTTGGCTCTGCAACCACTGCAGCAACACTGCATCCAGCTGAAGTGGCACTGCAAGTGCAATGCCATCAATTCCGGCTCACTGCATACACCTTCACGGTCACTGCATCCTCCGTCACAGCATACCGCATCCACCTTGTGGGACACTGCATGCACTGCATGGGCACTGCATCCACATTCAGGGACACTGCAGGGTGCACTGCAACCAGTGCCAGATCACTGCATCCACCTTCATGGGCACTGCATCAACCATCACAACATACTGCATGCACCTTGTGTGAGACTGCATCCACGCATGGGCACTGCATCCACGTTCAGGAACACTGGAGTTGGCTCTGCAACCACTGCAGGGACACTGCATACAGCTGATGTCGTACTGCAGGTGCACTGCATGCAGCACAGTCTCACAGCATCCACCTTCGTGGGCACTGCATCTTCCATCACAACATAAGACATCCCCCTTGTGGGAGACTGCAACTACTGCATGGGCACTGCATCCGCATTCATGGAACTGTTTGGGGTACTGCAATCACTGCAGCATCACTGCATCAAAAAATATGTGCCCTGCATCCTCCATCACAGCATACTGCATCCACCTTGTGGGACACTGCATCCACTGCATGACTGCTACATCCACATTGCCGGACAAGGCGGGTGGCACTGCAAGCACTGCAGGGACACTGAGTCCACCTTCCTGAGCACTGCATCATCCGTCATAATTTACTGCAGCCACCTACTGGGACACTGCATCCACTGCCTGGGAACTGCATCCACATTGTCAGACAAGGCAGGGGTCACTGCAATTACTGCAACAACACTGCATCCAGCTGAAGTAGCACTGAAGGTGCACTACCATCACTGAAGCATCACTGCATTCACCTTCATCGGCACTGCATACTACAACACAGCACAATGCCTCCACATTGGCGGCACTGCATCCACTGCATGAGCACTGCATCCACATCCAAGGACAATGCAGGGGGCATTGCACCCACGGTAGGGACACTGCATCCAGCTAACTGGCACTGAAGGTGTACTGCAATCAATGCTGGCTCACTGCATCCACCTCGTGGCACTGCATCCTCCGTCACAATATACGGCAACCAACTTTTGGTAGTCTGCATACACTGCCTGGGCACTGCATCCACATGCATGGACCCAGAACAGGGCACTGCAACCAGTGCAGGGACACAGTAGCCAGCTGAAGTGGCACTGCAAGTCCACTGCAGTGACTGCAGGATCACCGCATCCTCCTTCGTAAACACTGAATCCTCCATTACAACATAAGGCATCCACCTTGTGGGACACTGCATCCACTGCATGAGCACTGCATCCACATTCAGGTAAACTGCAGGGGGCACTGCAACCACTGAAGGATCACTGCATCCACCCTCATGGGCACTGCATCATTTGTCACAACATGCTGCATGCACCTTGTGGGACACTGCATCCAATGCCTGGGCACTGCATCCACGTCCTCGGACAATGCAGTGGGCACTGCAAGCACTGCAGGGACACTGCATACGGCTGAAGACGCACTGCAGGTGCACTGCATTCAATACAGGCTCACTGCATCCACATTCGTGGGCACTGCATCTTCCATCACAACATAAGACATCCCCCTTGTGGGAGACTGCAACAAATGCATGGGCACTGCATCCACATTCAGGGTACTGTAGGGGCACTGCAACCACTGCAGCATCACTGCATCCACCTTCAAAGGCTCTGCATCGTCCATCACAACATACTGCATCCACCTTGTGGGACACTGCATCCACTGCATGACTACTGCATCTACATTCCCAGACAATGCAGGCTCTTCAAACACTGCAGGGACACTGCATCTACCTACATGAGATCTGCGTATACCGTCATAACATACTGCATCCACCATGTGGGACACTGCACCCACTGCCTTTGCACTGCATCCACATTCCTGGACAATGCAGGGGGCACTGCAACCACTGCAGGATCACTTAATCCACCTTCATGGGCACTGAATCCTCCGTCACAACATACTGCATGCACATTGTGGGACACTGCATACACTTCATGGGGACTGCACCCACGTTCCGGGACACAGAAAGCGGCACTGCAACCACTGCACAACACCGCTTCCAGCTGATTAGTAAATGCAGGCGCAATGCAATCACTGCAGGATCACTGCATCCACATCATGTTCACAGCATCCACATTCAGGAACACAGCAGAGTGCCCTGCAACCACTGCAGGGACACTGCATCCAGATGAAGTGGCACAGCAGGTACACTGCAATGACTGCAGTATCACTGCATCGTCCTTCATGGGCACTGAATCCTGCTTCACAACATACTGCATACACCTTGAGTAACACTGCACGGGCACAACTTCCAAATTCATGGACGTGGCAGGGGATTCTGCAACCACTGCAGCTACACTGCATCCAGCTGAAGTGGCAGTGCATGCACACTGCAAACATAGAAGATTCACTGCATTGGCACTGCTTCAATATTCCAGGACAATGCCACTGTCACTGCAAGCACTGCAGGGACACTGCATCCACCTTCATGGGGACTGCATCTTCCATCACAACATACTGCACGCACCTTGTGGGGCACTGCATCCAATGCCTGGGCTCTCCATCCACGTTCTCAGACGATGGTGGGGACACTGCAACCACTGCAGGGACACTGAATCCCCCTAAATGGACAGTGCATCCTCCGTCACAACATTCTGCATAAACCTTTAGGTACACTGCATACACTGCATGGGCACTGCATTCACCTTCAGGGACACAGAAGGTGGCACTGCAACCCCTGCAGGGACACTGCTTCCAGCTGATGTGGAAATGCAGGTGCACTTCAATCACTGCAGGATCACTGCATCCACTGCATGTTCACAGCATCCACATTCAGGCACACAGCAGGGTGCACTGCAAACACTGCCGGATCACTGCATCCACCTTCATGGGGACTGCATCCTCCATCACAACACATTGCATGAACATTGTGGGACACTGTATACAATGAGTGGGCACTGCATCCATGTTCTCGGACAATGCAGCATGCACTGCAACCACTGCAGGGACACTGCATACAGCTGAAGTCATACTGCAGGTGCACTGCATTCAGCACAAGCTCACTGCATCCACCTTTGTGGGCACTGCATCTTCCATCACAACATACGACATCCACCTTGTGGGACAATGCAACTACTGCATGGGCACGACATCCACATTCAGGGAACTGTAGGGGGCAGTGCAACCACTGCAACATCACTGCATCCACCTTCATGGGCCCTTCATCCTCCATCACAACATACTGCATCCACCTTTTGGGACACTGCATCTACTGCATGACTACTGCATCCACATTCCCGGACAATGCGGGGAGCACTGCAAGCACTGCAGAGACACTGCATCCACCTTCATGAGAACTGCATCATCCGTCATAACATACTCCCTCCACCTTGTGGGACACTGCATCCACTGTCTGGGCACTGCATCCACATTCCTGGACAATGCAAGCAGCACTGCAACCACTGCAGCAACACTGCATCCAGCTGAAGTGGCACTGCAGGTGCACTGCCATCACTGCAGGATCACAGCATTCACATTCATCGGCACTACATACTACAACACACCACAATGCCTCCAATTTTTTGACATTGCATCCACTGCATGAGCACTGCATCCACATTACAGGAAATTCTTGATCATTGCAACCCCTGCAGGGATAATGCAGCCAGCTGGATTGGCATTTATGGCGTATTGCAATGACTTCCAGCTCACTGCATCAACTCGTGGGCTCTGCGTCCTCTGTAACAACATACAGCAACCAAATTTTGGTACTCTGCATCCACTGCATGGGCACCTCATCCACATTCATGGACACAGAACGGGGCACTGCAACCACTGCACGGACACTGCAGCCAGCTGAAATGGCATTGCAGGTGAACTGCAATGACTACAGGATCACTGCATCCTTCTTCATGATCACTGGATCCTCCATCGCAAGAAAAGGCATTCACCTTGAGGGACACTGCATCCACTGCATGAGGACTGCATCCACATACAGGTAAACTGCAGGGGCACTGTAACCATTGCAGGGAGACTGCATCCCATTGAAGTGGCAGAGAAGGCATATTGCAATGATTGCTGGCTCACTGTATTCAATTAGTGGGAACAGCATCCTCCGTCACAACATATTGAATAAAGCTTTTAGGTACACTGCATCCACTGCATGGGCTCTACATTCACCTTCAGGATCATAGAAGGCGGCACTGGAACCCTTGCAGGGACATTGAGTCCAGCTGATGTGGAAATGCAGGCGTACTGCAATCACTGCAGGATCACTGCATCCACCTACCTGGGCACTGCATGCTCTGTCACAACATACTTCATGCACCTTGTGGTACACTGCATCCACTGCCAGGGCCTTTGCACTGCATCCACATTCCTGGACACTGCAACCAGTGGAGTAATCCAGCTGAAGTGGCAGAGCAGGCACACTGACATCACTGCAGGATCACTGCATTCACCTTCATCAGCACTGTGTACTGCAATACACCACAATGCCTCCACATTGTGGTACACTGCATCCACTGCATGAGCATTGCATCCACATTCCAGACAATGCAGGGGACATTGCAACCACTGCAGGGACAATGCATCCAGCTGAAGTGGCAATGAAGGCATACTGCAATCACTGCGAGCTCACTGCATACTCCTTCATGATCACTGGATCCTCCATCACAACATAAGCCATCCACTTTGAGGGAAACAGCATCCACTGCATGAGCACTGCATCCACATTCACTTAAACTACAGGGGGCACTGCCACCACTGCAGGATCACTGCATCCAGCTGAAGTGGCACTGCAGGTGCACTGCAATGACTGCAGGATCACTTCATCGTCCTTCCTGGGCACTGAATCATACTTCACAACATACTGCACCCCCTTGGTTCACACTGAAGACACTGAATTGGCACTGTATGCACATTCAGAGACAGGTCAAGGGGCTCTGCAACCACTGTAGCTGACCTGCATGCCACTGAAGTGACACTGAAGGTGCACTGCACTCATTGAAGTTTGACTGCATACACTGCATTGGCACTGCATCAATATTCCAGGACAATGCCATTGAAAGTGCAAGCATTGCATGGACACTGCATAGACATTCATGGGGACTGCATCCTTTGTCACTACATTCTACATGCACCTTGTGGGACACAGCATCCAATGCCTGGGCACTGCATACACGTTCAGGGAACTGTAGGGGGCACTGCAACCACTGCAGCATCACTGCATCCACCTTCTTTGGTCCTGCATCCTCCATCACAACATACTGCATCCACCTTGTGGGACACTGCATCCCCTGCATGACTACTTCATCCACATTCCCGGACAATGTGGGGAGCACTGCAAGGACTGCAGGGACACTGCAACCACCTTAATGAAAACTGCATCATCCGTCATAACATACTGCAACCACCTTGTGGGACACTGCATCCACTGCCTGGGCAGTGCATCCACATTCCCAGACAATGCAGGGGGCACTGCAACCACTGCAGCAACACTTCATCCAGCTGAAGTGGCACTGCAGGTGCAATGCAATCACTGCAGGCTCACTGCATCCACCTTCGTAGGCACTGCATCCTCCATCACAACATACCACATACACCTTGTGGGACACTGCATGCACTGCATGGGCACTGCATCCACATTATGGTAAACTGTAGGGGACACTGCAACCACTGCTGGGTCACCGCATCCACCTTCATGGGCACTGCATCCTCCGACAAAACATACTGCATCTGGCTTCTAAGACACTGCATCCATTGAATGACCGCTGCATCCACACTCCTGGATAATGTCCAGGGCACTGCAACCACAGCAGGGACACTGCATCCACCTTCATGGGCACTGCAGCCTCTGTCACAACAAACCGCATCCACCTTGTGATATACTGCATCCACTGCATGACCCCTGCATCCACACTCCTGGACAATGCTGGTGGCACTGCAATCACAGTAGGGACAAGCATCCACCTTCTTGGGCACTGCATCCTCCATGACAACATACTGCATAAATCATTAGGTACACTGCATCGACCACATGGGCACTGCATGCACCTTCAGGGACACAGAAGGCAGTACTGCAACCCCTGCAGGGACACTGCATCAAGATGATGTGGAAATGCAGGGACACGGCAATCACTGCAGGATCACTGCATCCACTGCAACTTCACAACATCCACATTCAGTGACACAGCAGGGAGCACTGCAACCACTGCCAGATCACTGCATCCACCTTCATGGGCACTGCATCCTCCATCACAACATACTGCATGCACCTTGTGGGTGACTGCATCCAACGCCTGGCCTTTGCATCCACGTTCTCAGACAATGCAGTGAGCACTGCAACCACTGCAGGGACACTGCATGGAGCTGAAGTCACACCCCAGGTGCACTGCATTCAGCACAGGGGCACTACAACCACCTTCATGGGCACAGCATCTTCCATAACAACATATGACACCCACCTTGTGGGACACTGCAACTACTGCATGGGCACGGCATCCACATTCAGGGAACTGTAGATGGCACTGCAACCACTGCAGCATCACTGCATCCAACGTCATGGGCCCTGCATCTTCCAACACAACATACTGAGTCCACCTTGTGGGGCACTGCATCCACTGCATGACTACTGCATCCACATTCCCGGACAATGTGGGGGGCACTGCAAGCACTGCTGGGACACTGCATCCATCTTCATGAGAACTGCATCATCCGTCATAACGTACAGCATCCACCTTGTGGGACACTGCATCCACTGTGTGGGCACTGCATCCACATTCCTCGATAATGCAGGCCTCACTGCAACAACTGCAGCAACACTGAATCCAACTGAAGTCACACTGCAGACACACTGTCCTCACTGCAGGATGACTACATTCACTTTCATCGGCACTGCATACTACAACACACCACTATGCCTCCCCATTGTGGGAAACGGCATCCACTGCATGAGCACTGCATCCACATACCAGGACAATGCTGGGGGCAAGGCAACTAGTGCAGGGACACTGCATCCAGCTGAAGTGGCACTGAAGGCGTACTGCAATGACTGTCGGCTCACTGCATCCAACTCGTGGGCACTGCATCCTCTGACAGCATACGGCAACCAACTTTTCGTACGCTGCATCCTCTGCATGGGCACTGCATCCACATTCAGGGACACAGAACGGGGCACTGCAACTACTGCAGGGACACTGCAGAGAGCTGAAGTGGCACAGCAGGTGCACTGCAATGACTGCAGCATCACTGCATCCTCCTTCATGATCACTGAGTCCTCCAACACATCTTAAGGCATCCACATTGAGGGACACTGCATCCACGGGATGAGCACTGCATCCACATTCAGATAAACTGCAGGGGCACAGCAACCACTGCAGGATCACAGCATCTACCTTCATGGGCACTGCATCCACTGCATGGGCACTGCATTCACCTTCAGGGACACAGATGGCGGCACTGCAACTCCTGCAGGGACACTGCTCCCAGCTGTTGTGGAAATATAGGGGCACAGCAATCACTGCAGGATCACTGCATCTACTGCATGTTCACAACAACCACATTCAGGGACACAGCAGGGTGCACTGCAACCACTGGCGCATCACTGCATCCTTCTTCATGGGCACTGCATCCTCAATCACAACATACTGCATAAACCTTTCGATACACTGCATCCACTGCATGGGCACGACATTCACATGAGGGACACAGAAGGCGGCACTGCAACCCCTGCAGGGATACGGCTCAAAGCTGATGTGGAAATTCAGGGTAACTGCAATCACTGCTGGATCTCTGCATCCACTGCATGTTCACAGCATCCACATTCAGGGACACAGCAGGGTACACTGCAACCACTGCCGGGTCACTGAATCCACCTTCATGGGCACTGCATCCTCCGTGACAACATACTGCATGCACCTTCTGGGACACGGCATCCAATGACTGGGCACTGCATCCAAATTCTCGGACAATTCATTGTGCACTGGAAACACTGCAGGGACACTGCATACAGCTAAACCCACACAGCAGGCACACTGCATTCGGCACAGGCTCTCTTCATCTACCTGCCTGGGCACTGCATCTTCCATCACAACATACGACATCCACCTTGTGGGACACTGCAACTAAGGCATGGGCACTATTCCACATTCAGGAAACTGTAGGGGGCACTGGAACCACTTCAGCATCACTGCATATACCTTCATGGGCCCTGCATCCTCCATCACCGCATACTGCATCCACTTTGTGGGACACTGCATCCACTGCATGACTACGGCATCCACATCCACGGACAAAGCGGGGGGCACTGCCAGCATGGCAGGGACACTGCATCCACATTCAGGGAACGGTAGGGGGCACAGAAACCAGGGCAGCATCACTGCATCCACCTTCATGGGCCATGCATCCTCCATCACAGCATACTGCATCCACCTTGTGGGACAATGTGTCCACTGCATGACTACTGCATACAGATTCATGGACAATGCGGGGGGCACAACAAGCACTGCAGGGCCACTGCATCCATCTTCATGAGAACTGTATCATCCGTCATAACAAACTGCATCCACCTTGGGGGACACTGCATCCACTACCTGGGCACTGCATCCACATTCCTGGACAATGCAGGTGGCACTGCAACCACTGCACGAACACTGCACACTGAGGAAGTGGCACTAAAGGTGCACTGCAATGCCTGCAGGATCACTGCATCGTCCTTCATGGGCACTGAATCCTACTTCACAACATACTGCATCCACCTTGGTTCACTCTGCAGACACTGCATGGGCAGTGCATCCACATTCAGAGACATGTCAAGGGGCTCTGCAACCACTGCAGCTTCACTGCATGCAGCTGAAGTGGCAATGCTGGTGCACTGCAATAATTGAAGTTTCACTGCATACACTGCATTGGCACTGCATCAATAGTCCATGAAAATGCCGCTGGCACGGCAAGCACTGCATGGACACTGCATCCACCTTCATGGGGATTGCATCCTTTGTCACAACATACCGCATCCAGCTTGTGGGACACTGCATGAACTGCATGGGCACTGCATCCACATTCAGGGAAACTGTAGCGGGCACTGCAACCACACAGGTTGACCTCATCCACATTCATGGGCACTGCATACTCCGTCACAACATACCTCATGCACATTGTGGGACACTGCATCCAATGCATGACCCTTGCATCCAACTTCCAGGACAATGCTGGGGGCACTGCAACCACCACAGGGACACAGCATCCACCTTCATCGTCACTGCATCCCCGTCACAACATACTGAATAAACATTTAGGTACACTGCATCCACTGCATGGGCACTGCATTCACCTTCAGGGACACAGAAAGCGGCTCTGCAACCACTTCAGCAAAACTGTTTCCAGCTGATGTGGAAATACAGGCACACTGCAATCACTGAAGGATCACTGCATCCACTGCATGTTCACAGCATCCACATTCAGGGACACAGCAGGGTGCACTGCAACCACTGTCGGATCACTGCATCCACCTTCATGGGCACTGTATCCTCTGACACAACATAGGGCAACCAACTTTTGGTACTCCGTATCCACTGCATGTGCACTGCATTCACCTTCAGGAACACAGAAGGTGCCACTGCAACCCTTCCAGTGACACTGCTTCCAGCTGATGTGGAAATGCAGGCACACTGCAATCAATGCAGGATCACTGCATCCACTGCATGTTCACAGCATCTACATTCAGGGACACATCAGGGTGCACTGCAACCACTTCTGGATCACTGCACTGACATTCAAGGGCAGTGCATCCTCCGTTACAACATACTGCATGCACATAGTGGGACACTGCATCCACTGCATGGGCACAGCATCCACATTAAGGGAAACTGTAGGGGGCACTGCAACCACACAGGTCCACCGCATCCACCTTCATGGGCACTGCATCCTCCGTCACAACATACTGCATAAACCTTTAGGTACACTGCATTCACTGGATTGGCACTGCATTCACATTCAGGGATACTGAAGGCGTCACTACAACCCCTGAATTGACACTGCTTCCAGGTGATGTTGAAATGCAGGCTCACTGCAATCACTGCATCCACTGCATGTTCACAGCATCCACATAAAGGGACACAGCAGGCTGCACTGCAACCACTGCTGGATCACTGCATCAACCGTAATGGGCACTGCATCGTCCATCACAACATACTGCATGCACCTTGTGGGACACTGCATGCAAAGCCTCGGCACTGCATCCACATTCAGGGACAATGCAGGGGGCACTGCAACCACTTCAGGGACACTGCATCCTGATGAAGTGGCACGGCAGGTGCACTGCAATGACTGCAAGGTCACTGCATCATCCTTCAAGGGCACTGAATCCTACTTCACAACATACTGCATCCACCTTGGTTCACACTGCTGAACTGCATGGGCACTGAATCCACATTCAGAAACATGGCAAGGGGCTCTGCAACCACTGCAGCTACAGAGCATCCAGGTGAAATGGCTCTGCAGGTGACTGCAATCACTGAAGTTGCACTTCATACAGTGTATTGGCACTGCATCAATATTCCAGGACAATGCCATTGGCACTGCAAGCACTGCAGGGACACTGTATCGACCTTCATGTGGAGTGCATCCTCGTTCACAAGATACTGCATGTACCTTGTGGGACACTGCATCCAATGCCTGGGCACTGCATCCAGGTTCTTGGACAATGCAGTCAGCATTGAAACCACTGCAGGGACACTGCATACAGCTGAAGTCGCACTGCAGGTGCACTGCATTCTGCACAAGCTCACTGCATCCACCTTCGTGGGCACTGCATCTTCCATCACAACATACAATATCCACCTTGTGTGACACTGCAACTACTGCATGGGCACTGCATCCACATTCATTGAACTGGAGGGGTCACTGCAGCCACTGCTGCATCACTGCAGCCACCTTCATGGGCCCTGCATTGTCCATCTCAACATAATGCATTCACCTTGTGGGACACTGCATCCACTGCATGACTACTGCATCCAAATTCCCGGACAATGTGGGGGCCACTGCAAGCACTGCAGGGACACTGCATCCGCCTTCATGAGAACTGCATCATCCGTCATAACATACTACATCCACCTTGTGGGACACTGCATCCACTGCTGGGCACTGCATCCACATTCCCGGACAATGCAGGGGGCAATGCAACCACTGCAGAAACACTGCATCCAGCTGAAGTGGCACTGCAGGTGCACTGCCATCACTGCAGGATCACTGCATTCACCTTCATCGTCACTGCATACTACAACACACCACAGTGCCTCAACATTGTGGCACACTGCATCCACTGCATGAGCACTGCATCCACATTCCATGACAATGCCGGGGGCATTGCACCCAATGCAGGTACACTGCATCCAGCTGAAGTGGCACTGAAGGCATACTGCAATCACTGCCAGCTCACTGCATGCAAATCCAGGGCTCCGCATACTGTGTCACAACATACGGCAACCAACTTTTGGTACTCTGCATCCACAGCATGGGCACTGCATCCACACACATGGACACAGGACGGGGAACTGCAACCACTGCAGGGACACTGCAAACAGCTGAAGTGGCACTGCAAGTGCAGTGCAATGACAGCAGGATCACTGCATCCTCCTTCATGATCACTGAATCCTGCATCACAACATAAGGCATCCAACTTGAGGGACACTGCCTCCACTGCATGAGCACTGCATCCACCTTCAGGTAAACTGCAGGGGCACTGCAACCACTGCAGGATCACTGCATCCACCTTCATGGGCACTGCATCTTCCTTCACAACATACTGCATGCACATTGTGGGACACTTTATCCACTGCAGGGGGACTGCATCCATGTTCAGGGACACTACAGTTTGCTCTGCAACCACTGCAGGGACACTGCATACAGCTGAAGTCGCACTGCAGCTGCAGTGCATTCAACACAGTCTCACTGCATCCACCTCCGTGGGCTCTGCAACTTCCATAACAACATACGACATCCACCTTGTGGGACACTGCAACTACCACATGGGCACTGCATCCACATTCAGGGAACTGTCGGTGGCACTGCAACCACAGCAGCATCACTTCATCCAACTTCATGGGTCCTGCATCCTCCATCACAACATACTGCATCCACCTTGTGGGACCCTGCATCTACTGCATGACTACTACATCCACTTACCTGGACAATGAAGGGGTCACTGCAAGCACTGCAGGGACACTGCATCCACCTTCATGTGACCTGCATCCTCCATCAAAACATACTGCATCCACATTGTGGCACACTGCATCTACCGCATGTATACTGCATCAACATTCAGGTAAACTGCATTGGGCACTGTAACCACTGCAGGAATACTGCATCCACCTTCATGAGCACTGCATCCTCCATCACTACATACTGCATGCACATTGTAGGACACTGCATCCACTGCATGGGCACTGCATCCACGTTCGGGAACACTGCAGTTGCCTCTGCAAGCACTGCAGCAACACTGCATCCATCTGTAGTGGCACTGCAGGTGCACTGCAATCATTGCAGGCTCACTGCATCCACCCCCGTGGGCACTGCATCCTCTGTCAAAACATGTCCCATCCACCTTGTGGGACACTGCAAGCACTGCATGGGCACTGCATCCACATTCAGAGAAACTGTAGGGGGCACTGCAACCAATGGTGGTTCACTGAATCCACTTTCATGGTAACTGCATCCTCCGACAAAACATACTGCATCCGCCTTGTGAGACTGCATCCACTGCATGCCCCCTGCAGCCACATTCTATCACAAAGCCGGGGGCACTGAAACCACTGCAGGGACACTCCATCCAGCCTTCATGGGCACTTCATGCTCCATCACAACATACTGCATAAACCTTTAGGTACACTGCATCCACAGCAAGGGCACTGCATTTACCTTCAGGGACACAGAAGGCGGCAATGCAACCCCTGCAGGGACACTGCTAACAGCTGAAGTGGAAATAAAGGCACACTGCAATCACTGCAGAATCACTGCATCCACTGCATGTTCAGAGCATGCTCATTCAGGGACACAGCAGGGTGCACTGCAACCACTGCAGGGACACTGCATCCAGAAGAAGTGGCACAGAAGGCATACTGCAATGACTGCAGGACCACTGCATTCAACTCCTGGGAACTGCATCGTCCATCACAACATACGGAGACCAATGTTTGGTACTCTGCATCCACTGCATGGGCACTGCATCCACATTCAGGGACACAGAAGGGGGCACTGCAAGCACTGCTGGATCACTGCCTCCACCTTCATTTACACGGCATCCTCCATCAGAACATACGGCATGCAGGTTTTGGGACACTGCATCCAATGCCTGGGCACAGCATCCACGTTCTCGGACAATTCAATGGGCACTGTAACCACTGCAGGGACAATGCATACAGCTGAATTCGCCCTGCAGATGCACTGCATTCAGCACAGGCTCACTGCATCAACCTTCGTTGGCATTGCATCTTCCATCACAACATATGAAATCCACCTTGTGCGACACTGCAACTACTGCATGGGCACTGCATCCACATTCAGGGAGCTGTACGGGGCACTGCTACGACTGCAGGTTCACCAAATCCACCTCCATGGGCACTGCATCCTCCAACAAAACATACTGCATCCGCATTGTGAGACACTGCATCCACTGCATGACCACTGCATCCACATTCCAGGAGAATTCCGGGGGAACTGCAATGACTGCAGCGACAGTGCATCCACTTTAATGGGCACTGCATCCTCCGTAACAATATACTGCATACACCTTTAGGTACACTGCATACACTGCATGGGCACTGCATTCACCTTCAGGGACACAGAAGGTGGCACTGCAACCCCTTCAGGGACCCTTCATCCAGCTGATGTGGAAATGCAGGCGCACTGCAATCATTGCAGGATCACTGAATCCACGGCATGTTACGAGCATGCACATTCAGTTACACAGCAGGGTGCACTGCAACCATTGCCGGATCACTGCATCCACCCTCATGTGTAATGCATCCTCAATCACAACCTACTGCATGCACCTTGTGGGAATCTGCATCCAATGCCTAGGCACTGCATCCACATTCCCGGACAATGCAGGGGGCAATGCAACAACTGCAGCAACACTGCCTCCAGCTGAAGTGGCACTGCAGGCGCAGTGCCATAACTGCAGGATCACTGCATTCAACTTCATCAGCTCTGCATACTAGAACACACCACAATGCCTCCACATTGTGGGACAATAAATCAACTGCATGAGCACTGCGTCCACATTCCATGACAATACAAGAGGCATTGCAACCACAGCAGGGACACTGCATCCAGCTGAATTGGCACTGAAGGTGTACTGCAATCACTGCTGGCTGACTGCATCAAACACCAGGGCTCTGCATCCTCTGTGACAACATATGGCAACCACCTTTTGGTACTGTGCCTCCACTGCATGGGCACTGCATTCACCTTCACTGACACAGGAGGTGGCATGCAACCACTGCAGCAACACTGCGTCCGGCACATGAAGAAATGCAGGCGCACTGCAATCACTGCAGGATCACTGCATCCACTGCATGTTCACAGCATCCACATTCAGGGACACAGCAGGTTGCACTGCAACCACTTCTGGATCACTGCACCCACCTTCAAGGGCACTGCATCCTCTGTCACAACATACTGCATGCACCTT
The DNA here is from genome assembly GCF_037783145.1 of Equus przewalskii. Classification (NCBI taxonomy): domain Eukaryota; kingdom Metazoa; phylum Chordata; class Mammalia; order Perissodactyla; family Equidae; genus Equus; species Equus przewalskii. Next base: position 395,314 of record NC_091859.1, read on the forward strand.
GTAGGACACTGCATCCACTGCATGGGCACTGCATCCACATTAAGGGAAACTTTAGCGGGCACTGCAACCACACAGTTTCACCGCATCCACCATCATTGGCACTGCATCGTCCATCACAACATACTGCATAAACTTTCAGGTACACTGCATTCACTGGAAGGGAACTGCATTCACATTCAGGGACACTGAAGGAGGCACTGCAACCCTGAATGGACACTGCTTCCACCTGATGTTGAAATGCAGGCGCACTGCCATCACTGCATCCACTGCATGTTCACAGCATCCACATCAAGGGACACAGCAGGGTGCACTGCAACCACTGCCAGATCGTTGCATCCACCTTCATGGGCCATGCATCCTCCATCACAATATACTTCAGGCAAACTTTGGGACACTGCATGGGGTCTGCATCCATGTTCAGGGACACTGCAGTTGGCTCTGCAACGACTGCAGCAACACTGAATCCAGCTGAAATGGCACTGCAAGCACACTGCAATCACTTCAAGCTCACTGCAACCACCTTAGTGGGCACTGCATCCTCCGCCACAGCATACTGCATCCACCTTGTGGTACACTGCATGCACTGCATGGGCACTGCATCCACATTAAGGGAAACTGCAGGTGGCACCGCAACCACTGTACGTTCACCGCAACCACCCTCATGGGCACTGCATCCTCCAACAAGACATACTGCATCCGCCTTGTGAGACACTTCATCCACTGAGTGACCCATGTATGCACATTCCAGCACAATGCCGGGGGCCCTGCAACCACTGCAGGGACACTGCCTTCACCTTCATGCGCACTGCCTCCTCCATCACAACATATTGCATAAACCTTTAGGGACACTGCCTCCACTGCATGGGCACTGAATTCACCTTCAGGGACACAGAAGGTGGGTCTGTAACCACTGTAGCAACACGGCTTACAGCTGATGAGGAAATGCAGGTGCACTGCAATCACTGCAGGATCACTGCATCCACTGCATGTTCACAGCATCCATATTTACGGACAAAGCAGGCTGCACTGCAACCACTGGAGGGACACTCCATCGAGATGATGTGGCACTGCAGGCACACTGCAATCACTGAAGATTCACTGCATCCACTGCATAGGCACTGCATCAACATTTCAGGACAATGCCAGGGACACTGCAACCACTGGAGGGACACTGCATCTCCCTTCATGGGCACTGAATCCTCCGTCACAACATACTGCCTAAACCTTTAGGTACACTGCATCCACTGCATGGGCAATGCATTCACCTTCAGGGACACAGAAGCTGGCACTACAACCCCTGTAGGGACATTGCTTCCAGCTGATGTGGAAATGCAGGTGCACTGCAATCACTGCAGGATCACTGAATCCACGGCATGTTACGAGCATGCACATTCAGTTACACAGCAGGGTGCACTGCAACCACTGCTGGATCACTGCATCCACCCTCATGGGCACTACATCCTCCGTCACAACATACTGCATGCACCTTGTGGGACACTGCATCCAATGCCTGGGCTCTGCATAACGTTCTCGGACACTGCTGTTGGCATTGCAATCACTGCAGGGACACTGCATACAGCTGAAGTCGCACTGCAGGCTCACTGCATTCAGCAAGTCTCACTGCAACCACATCTGTTGGCACTGCATGTTCCAACACAACATGTGACATCCACCTTGTGGGACACTGCTACTACAGCATGGGTACTGCATCCACATTCAGGAAATTACAGGGGGCACTGCAACTGGTGCAGGATCACTGCATCCACCCTCATAGGCATTACATCCTGCATCACAACATACTGCATGCACCTTGTTGGACACGGCATCCAATGCCTGGGCACTGCATCCGTATTCCCAGAACTGCAGGCAGCACTGCACCCACTGCAGAGACACTGTTTACAGTTGAAGTGGCACTGCAGGTGCACTGCAATCACTGCAGTCTCACTGCATTCACAGTCGTGGGCACCACATCTTCTGCCACAACATACTGCATCCACCTTGTGCGACACTGCATCCACTGCATCGGCACTGCATCCACAATCAGGTAACCTGATAGGGGCAATGCAACAACTGCAGGATCACCGCATACACCTTCAAGGGCACTGCATCCGCCATGACAACATACATCATCATTGCATGAGAACTGAATCCACATTCAGGGACACTGCATCACAATGAATTGTCACTGCATGTGAACTGCAATGGGTGCAGGATCACTGCATCCTGCTTCATGGGTACTGCATCCTACTTCACAACATACTGCATCCACCTTGGGTCACACTGCAGAGGCTGCATGGGCCCTGCATCCACATTCAGAGGCACTGTAGTAGGCTCTGCAACCACGGAAGCAACACTGCATTCAGCTGAAGTGGCACTGGAGGTGCACTGCAATCATAGAATGTTCAGTGCATCCACTGTTTTTTCACTGCATCCACATTCAGGGACACTGAAGTGTGCATGGAAACCACTGCAGGATCACTGCATCCACCTTCATGGGCACTGAATCCTCTGTCACAACATACTGCCTCCAACCTGTGTGACACTGCATGCACTGCCTGGGCACTGCATCCAAATTCCCGGACAATGTAGGCAGCACTGCAAGCACTGCAGGCACACTGTATGCGGCTGAAGTGGGATTGCAGGTGCACCACATCACTGAATGCTCACAGCATCCACTTCATGTTCACTGCATCCACATTCAGGGACACTACAGAGTGCACGGAAACCACTGCAGCATCACTGAATCCACCTTCATGGGCACTGCATCCTCTGTCACAACATACTACATCCAACTTGTGTGGCACTGCATCCACTGCCTTGGCACTGCATCCGTATTCCCGGACATTGCAGGCAACACTGCATCCACTGCAGGGAAACTGTATACAGTTGAAGTGGCACTGCAGGTGCCCGGCAATCACTGCAGTCTCACTGCATTCACAGTCGGGGGCACTGCATCTTCCATCACAACATACTGCATCCACCTTGTGTGACACTGCATCCAGCGCATCGGCACTGCATCCACATTCAGGGAACATGAAGGGTTCACTACACCCACTACAGGCACCCTGCCGCCAGCTGAAGTGGCACTGCAGGTGCACTGCAATCACTGCAGAATCACTGCATCCTCCTTCATGGGCAATGCATCATCCGTCTTAACATACTGCATCCACCTTGTGGGGAACTGAATCCATGGCAAGGGCATGGCATTCTCATTGAGGGACCCTGCAAGGGGCACAGCAACCACTGCAGTATCACTGCATCCAACTTCATGGCCACTGCTTTCTCTAACACAACATACTGCATCTACCTTCAGTGACATGGCAGCCATTGGATGGGCACTGCAGCCACGTTCAGGGACAGTGCAACAGGCACTGCAGCCACTGCAGGGACCCTGGATCCAGCTGAAGGGGCACTGCAGGCGCACTCCAATCAGTGCAGGATCATTGCATCTGCCTTCATGGGCACTGCATCCCCCATCACAACATACATCATCACTACATGAGCCCTGAATCCACATTGAGGGATACTGCATCCAGATGAATTGACACTGCAGGTGCACTGCAATGAATGCAGGATCACTGCATCCTCCTTCCTGAGTACTGCATCATACTTCACAACATACTGCATCCATCTTGGGTCACACTGCAGAGGCTGCATGGGCCCTGCATCCACATTCAGAGACACTGCAGTGGGCTCTGCAACCACTGAAGCAACACTGTATCCAGCTGAAGTGGCACTGCAGCATCACTGCAATCACTGAAGTTTCACTGCATCCAGTGCATTGGCACTGCATCAAAATTCCAGGCCATGCCGGGGGAACTTCAACCCCTGCAGGTGCACTGCATCCAACTTCATGGTCACTGAATCCTCCCAAAAAACATACTGCATCCTGCTTGTGAGACACTGCATCCTCTGCATGACCACAGCATCCACATTCCAGGACAAGCAGGGGCACTGCATCCAACTTCATGGGCACTGCATCCTCCATCACAACATACTGCATGCACCTTGTGGGACACTGCATCCAATGCCTGGGCACTGCATCCACGTTATCGGACAATGCATTGGGCACTGCAACCACTGCAGGGACACTGCAGCCACCTTCATGGGCATTGCATCCACGGCATGGGCACTTCATTCACCTTGAGGGACACAGAAGGTGGCACTGCAACCACTGCAGCTGCACTGCTTCCAGCTGATGTGCAAATGCAGGCACACTGCAATCACTGCAGGATCACTGCATCCACTGCATGTTCACATCTTCCAATTCAGGGACACAGCAGAGTGCACTGCAACCACTGACTGATCACAGCAACAACCTTCATGGGCCCTGCATCCTCCATCACAACATACTGCATCCACCTTGTGGGAAATTGCATCCACTGCATGACTACTGCATCCACATTCCCAGACAATGAGGGGTGCTCTGCAAGCACTGCAGGGAAACGGCCTCCACCTTCATGAGAACTGCATCATCCGTCATAACGTACTGCATCCACCTTGTGGGACACATCATCCACTGCAGTGGCACTGCATCCATTGCATTGGCACTGCATCAACATTTCAGGACAGTGCCTGGGGCACTGCAAGCACTGCAGGGACACTGCATCCACCTTCATGGGCATTGCATCCTCCCTCACAACATACTGCGTAAACAATTAGGTACACTGCATCCACTGCATGGGTACTGCATTCACCATCAGGGACACAGTAGGCAGCACTGCAACCCCTGCAGAGACACTGCTTCCTGCTGATGTGGAAATGCAGGCGCAATGCAATCACTGCAGGACCACTGCATCCACTGCATGTTGACAGCATCCACATTCAGGGACACAGCAGGTTGCACTGCAACCACTGCCCGATCACTGCATCCACCTTCCCGGGTACTGCATCCTCCGTCACAACATACTGCATCCACCTTGTTCGACACTGCATGTACTGCATGGAAACTGCATCCACATTCAGGGAAACTGTAGGGAGCACTGCAGCCACTGCAGGTTCACCACATCCACCTTCATGGGCAAAGCATCCTCTGACAAAACAGACTGTATCCCCATTTGAGACACTGCATCCACTAGATGACCACTGCATCCATATTCCAGGACAATGCCGGGGGCACTTCAACAACTGGAGGGACATTGCATCCACCTTCATGGGCACTGCATCCTCCGTCACAACATACTGCATAAGCCTTTAGGTACACTGCGTCCACTGCATGGGCACTGCATTCAACTTCAGGGACACAGAAGTTGGCACTGCAACCCCTGTGGGAAACTGCTTCCAGGTGATGTGGAAAAGCACGCGCACAGCAAGCACTGTAGGCACACTCTATCCTCCTTCATGAGATCTGCATCATCAGTCATAACATACTGCATCCACCTTGTGGTACACTGCATCCACTGCCTGGCCAGTGCATCCACATTCCTGGACAATGCAGGTGGCACTGCAACCACTCCAACAACACTGCATGCAGCAGAAGTGGCACTGCAGGTGCACTGCAATCACAGCAGGATCACTGCATCCACCTTATGGGCACTGCATCCTCCGTCACAACATTCTGCATCCATCTTGTGGGAGACTGCATTCACTGCATGGTCACTGCATCCACATTGAGTGACGAGCAGGGTGCACTGCAAGAACTGCAGGATCACTGCTTCCACCTTCATGGGCACTGCAACGTCTGTCAAAAGATACTGCATACACCTTGTGGGATACTGCATCCACTGCATGGGCACTGCATGCACATTCCCAGACAATGCATGGGCCACTTCAAACACTACTGGTACACTGCATCCACCTTCATGGGTACTGCATCATCCGTCATAACGTGCTGCCTCCACCTTGTGTGACACTGCTTCCACTGCATAGACACTACCTCAACATCCATGTACAATGCAGCGGGCAGGGCTAACACTGCACGGACATTGCATACAGCTGAAAGGGCACTGCAGGCGCACAGCAAACACTGCAGGCACACTGTATCCATCTTCGAGAGCACTGCATCCTCCATAACAACACACTGCAACCACTTTCTGTGACACTGCATCCTCCTTCTTGGGCACTGCATCCTCCACCACAACAGATTGCATCCAAGTTGTGCAACACTCCATCCACTGCATGGTCACTGCATTCACATCAGGGACTCTGCAGGGGGCTCTGAAACCACTGCAGCAACACTACATCAAGATGAAGTGTCAGTGCACGTGCATGGCAATCACTGAAGTTTCACTGCATCTACTGCATGTTCACAGCATCCACATTCAGGGACACAGCAAGGTGCACTGCAACAACTGCAGGATCACTGCATCCACCTTCATGGGCACTGCATCCTCTGTCACAACATATTGCATCCACATTTTGGGACACTGCATCCACTGCATGGGCACTTCATCCACATTCAGGTACAGTGCAGGTGTCACTGGAACCACTGCAGGGACACTGCATCCAGCTGAAGTGGTAATGCAATCACTGCAGGATCACTGCACCCCCCTTAAATCGCAGTGCATCATAAACCACAACATGCTGCATCCATCTTGTGTTACACTGCATCCACTGCATGTGCACTGCACCACATTTAGGAAAACAGCAGGGGGCACTGCAACCACTGCAGGGACACTGCATCCACATTCCTAGACAATGCAGGGGGCACGGCAACCACTGCAGCAACACTGCATCCAGCTGAAGTGGCACTGCAGGCACACTGTCATCACTGCAGAATCACTGAATTCACCTTCATTGGAACTGCATACATTAACACACCACAGTGCCTCCACATTGTGGGACACTGCATCCACTGCATGAGCACGGCATCCACATTCAGGGAACTGTAGGGGGCACTGCAACAACTGCAGCATCACTGCATCCACCTTCATGGTCCCTGCATCCTCCACCACAACATACTGCATCCACCTTGTGGGACACTGCATCCAATGACTGTGCACTGCATCCACGTTTCCGGACAATGCAGGGTGCACTGCAACCACTGCAGTGACACTGCATTCAGCTGATGTGGCACTGCAGTAGCACTAGAATCACTGCGGGATCTCTGCATTCACCTCCATCGGCACTGCATACAGCAACACACCACCGTGCCTCCACATTGAGGGTCAATGCATCCACAGCATGAGCACTGCATCCACAGTCCAGGACAACGCAGGGTGCATTGCAACCTCTGCAGGGACAAGGCATGCAGCTGAAGTGGCACTAAAGGCATACTGCAATCACTGCGGGCTCACTGAATCCCACTTGTGGGCACTGCATCCTCTGTCACAACATACGGCAACCAAATTTTGGTACTCTGCTTCCACTGCATGGGCACTGCATCCACATTCAGGGACACAGAATGGGGCACTGCACCCACTGCGGGGACACTGCAGCCAGCAGAAAGGGCACTGCAGGTGCACTGCAATGACTGCAGGATCACTGCATCCTCCTTCATGATCACTGAATCCTCCATCACAACATAAGTCATCCACCTTGAGGGACACTGCAACCACTGCATGAGCACTGCATCCACATTCAGGTAAACTGTATGGGGAACTGCACCCCCTGCAGGGACACTGCTTCCAGCTGATGTGGAAATGCAGGCACACTGCAATCACTGCAGGAACACCGCAGCCACAGCATGTTCACAGCATCCACATTCAGGGACACAGCACTGTGCACAGCATCCACTGCCATATGATAGCATCCACCTTCATGGGCACTGCATCCTCCATCACAACATACTGCATGCACCTTCTGGGACACTGCATCCAATGCCTGGGCACTGCATCCACGTTCTTGGACAATGCAGTGCACACTTCAACCACTGCAGGGACACTGCATACAGCTGAATTTGCATTGCAGGCACAGTGCTTTCAGCACAGGCTCACTGCTTTCACCTTCGTGGGTACCGCATCTTCCATCACAACATACGAAATCCACCTTTTGGGACACTGCATCCACTGCATGAGCACTGCATCCACTTTCAGGGAACTGTAGGGGTCACTGCGACCACTGCAGCATCACTGCATCCACTTCGTGAGCATTGCATCCACATTCAGGGACACTGCACTGGGCTCTGCATCCACTGCAGCTACACTGCATCCAGCTGAAGTGGCACTGCAGGCACACTGAAGTTACTGAAATTTCACTGCATCCACTGCATGGGTACTGAATCAACATTCCAGGACAATGCCAGGGGCAATGCAATCACTGCAGGACACTGCATCCACCTTCATGGGCACTGCCTCCTCCGTCATCACATACTGCATAAACCTTTAGGTACACTGCATCCACTGCATGTTCACAGCATCCACATTCAGGGACACAGCAGGGTGCACTGCAACCACTTCAGGGACACTGCATCCAGATGAAGTGGCACTGCATGTGCACTGCAATGACTGCAGGATCACTGCATCCTCCTTCACGGGCACTGCATCCCCCAACACATCATAAGGCATGCACCTGGAGGGACACTGCATCCACTGCATGAGTACTGCATCCACATTTAGGTAAACTGCAGGGGGCACTGCATCCACTGCAGGATCACTGCATCCACCTTCATGGGCACTGCATCCTCCATCACAACATACTATATGCACATTGTGGGACACTGCATCCACTGCATGAGCACTGCATCCACATTCCACAACAATGCAGGGGCATTGCAACCACTTCAGCACACAGCATCCAGCTGAAGAGGCACTGCAAGCGCACTGCAATCACTTCAGGCTCACTGCATCCACCTTCGTGGGCACTGCATCCTCCGTCACAGCATACCGCATCCACCTTGTTAGACACTGCATGCACTGCATCAACATGCACGGAAACTGTAAGGGGCACAGCAACCACTGCACCAACACTGCTTCCAGCTGATGAGGAAATACAGGTGCACTGCAATCACTGCAGGATCGCTGCATCCACTGCATGTTCACAGACTCCACATTCAGGGACACAGCAGGCTGCACTGCAACCACTGCAGGGACACTGCATCCAGATGAAGTGGTACTGCAGGTGCACTGCAATGACTGCAGGATTACTGCATCATCGTCCGTGGGCATTGAATCCCGCTTCACAACATACTGCATCCACCTTGAATCACACTGCAGACACTGCATGGGCACAGCATCCACATTCAGGGACATGGCTGGGGTCTGAACAACTGCAGCTACACTTTACCCTACTGAAGTCGCACTGCAGGAGTACTGCAATCACTGAAGATTCACTGCATCCACTGCATAGGCACTGCATCATATTTCAGGACCATGCTGGGGGCACTGCAACCATTGCAGAGACACTGCATCCCCTTTCATGGGCACTGCATCCTCCGTCACAACATACTGCATAAACCTTTAGGTACACTGCATCCACTGCATGGGCACTGCATTCACTTTCAGTGACACAGAACGCTGCACTGCAACCCCTGCAGGGACACTGATTCCAGCTGATGGAGAAATGCAGGCACATGGCAATCACTGTGGATCACTGCATCCACTGCATGTTCAGAGCATGCACATTCAGGGACACACCAGGGTGCACTACAACGACTGCCAGATCACTGCATCCACCCTCATGGGCACTGCATACTCTGTCACAACATATTGCATATACCTTTAGGAACACTGCATCCACTGCATGGGTACTGCATTCACCTTCAGTGACAAGGAGGCGGCACTAAAACACCTGAAGGGACACTGCTTCCAGCTGATGTGGAAATGCAGGTGCACTGCAATCACTGCAGCACCACCACATCCACAGCATGTTCAGAGCATGGACATTCAGGGACACAGCAGGGTGCACGGCAACCACTGGCAGATCACTGCATCCACCCTCATGGGCACTGCATCCCCCATCACAACATACTGCATACACCTAGTGGGACACTGCATCCAGTGCCTGGGCACTGCCTCAACGTTCTTGGACAATGCAGTGGGCACTGCAACCAATGCAGGGACACAGCATACAGCTGAAGTCGAACTGCAGGTGCACTGCCTTCATCACAGGCTCACTGCATCCACCTCCATGGGCACTGCATCTTCCATCACAACATACGACATCCACCTTGTGGGACACTGCCACTAGTGCATGGGCACTGCATCCACATTGAGGGAACTTTAGGGGGCACTGCAACCACTGGACCAGCATCGCATCCACCTTCATGGGCCCTGCATCCTCCATCATATCATACTGCATCATTCTAGTGGGACACTGTATCCACTGCATGAGCACTGCATCCACATTCCCGAACAAATCAGGTGGCACTGCAACCACAGCAGCAACACTGCATCGAGCTGAAGTGGCACTGCAGGCGCACTGCCATCACTGCAGGAATAGTGCATTCACCTTCATCGGCACTGCATCCTACAACACACCACAATGCCTCCACATTGTGGGACATTGCATCCACTGCATGAGCATTGCATCCACATTCCAAGACAATGCACAAGGAGTTGCAACCACTGCAGGGACACTGCATCCAGCTGAAGTGGCACTGAAGTTGTACTGCAATCAGTGCCGGCTCTCTGCATCCAATGTCAGGGCTCTGCATCCTCTGTCACAACATACAACAGCCAACCTTTGGTACTCTGCATCCACTGCATGGGCACCGCATCCACACTCAGGGGCACAGGAGGGGCACTGGAACCACTACAGGAACACTGCAGCCAGCTGAAGTGACACTGCAAGTTCACTGCAATGACTGCAGGTTCACTGAATCCTCCTTCATGATCACTGAATCATCCAACACATCATAAGGCATCCACTTTGAGGGACACTGCATCCAGTGCATGAGCACTGCATCCACATTCAGGTAAACTAAGGGGGCACTGCAACCACTGCAGGAGCACTTCATCCACCTTCATGGGCACTGCATCCTCCATCACAACATACTGCATGCACATTGTGGGACCCTGCATCCATGGCATGGTTACTGGATCCATGTTCAGGGACACTGCCATTGGCTCTGCAACCACTGCAGCAAAACTGCATCCAGCTGAAGTGGCACTGCAAGCACACTGCAATCACTTCAGGCTCACTGCATCCACCTTCGTGGGCACTGCATCCTCCATCTCAGCATACCGCATCCACCTAGTGGGACACTGCATGCACTGCATGGGCACTGCATCCACTTTCAGGGAAACTGTAGGGGTCACTGCCACCACTGTAGGTTCACTGCATCCAAATTCATGAGCACTGCATCCGCCTTGTGAGACACTGCATCCACTGCATGACCCCTGCATCCACATTCCAGCACAATGCCAGGGGCCCTGCAACCACTGCAGGGACACTGCATCCGCCTTCATGCGCACTGCATCCTCCATCACAACATACTGCATAAACATGTAGGGACACTGCCTCCACGGCAGGGGCACCGTATTCACCTTCAGGGACACAGAAGGTGGCACTGCAACAACTGCAGAGACACTGCTTCCAGCTTATGAGGAAATGCAGGTGCACTGCAATGACTGCAGGATCATTGCATTGTCCTTCATGGGCACTGAATCCTACTTCACAACACACTTCATCCACCTTGAGTCACACTGCAGACACTGCATGGGCACAGCAACCACATTCCATGACATGGCTGGGGGCTCGGCAACCACTGCAGCTGCACTGCATCCAACTGAAGTGGCTCTGCAGGCGCACTGCAATCACAGAAAGTTCACTGAATCCACTGCATAGGCACTGCATCAACAATTCAGGACAATGCCGGGGCACTGCAACCATTAGAGGAACACTGAATCCCCCTTCATGGGCACTGCATCTTCCGTCACAACATATCTCATAAAACTTTAGGTAGTCTGCATCCAGTGCATGGGCACTGCATTCACCTTAAGCGACAGAGAAGGCGGCACTTCAACCCCTGCAGGGACACTGCTTCCAGGTGATGTGGAAATGCAGGCACAGTGCAATCACTTCAGGATCACTGCATCCACTGCATGTTCAGAGCATGCACATTCAGGGACACAGCAGGGTGCACTGCAATCACTGCTGGATCACTGCATCCACTCTCATGGGCACTGCATCCTTCGTCACAACATACTGCATAATGCTTTAGATACACTGCATCCACTGCATGGGCATTGCATTCACTTTCAGTGACACAGAAGGCCGCACTGCAAACCATGCAGGGACAGTGCTTCCAGCTGATGTGGAAATGCAGGCATACTGCAATCACTGCAGGATCACTGCATCCACTGCATTTTCAGAGCATGCACATTCAGGGACACAGCAGTGTGCACTGCAACCACTGCAGGGACACTGTATCCTGATGAAGTGGCACTGCAGGTTTACTGCAATGACTGCAGGTCACTGCATCGTCCTTCATCGGCCCTGAATCCTCCATCACAACATACTTCATCCACCTAGGGTTACACTGCATCCATTGCATGAGCACTGCATCCACATTCCCCAACAATGTGGGGGGAACTGCAAGCACTGCAGGGACACTGCATACAGCTGAAGTGGCACTGAATGCGTACTGCAATCACTGCTGGCTCTCTGCATCCAATGCCAGGGCTCTGAGTCCTCTGTCACAACATACGGCAGCCAACTTTTGGTACTCTGCATCCACTGCATGGGATCTGCATCCACACTCAGGGGCACAGGATGGGGCACTGCAACCACAGCAGGGACACTGCAGCCAGCTGAAGTGGCACTGAAAGTTCACTGCAATAACAGCAGGATCACTGCATCCTCCTTCATGATCACTGAATCCTCCAACACATCATAAGGCATCCACTTTGAGGGACACTGTATCCATCTTCATGTGGACTGCATCCTCCATCACAAGATACTGCATGCACCTTGTGGGACACTGCATCCAATGCCTTGGCACTGCATCTAAAATCTCTGACAATGCAGGGGGCATTGCAACCACTGCAGGGACACTGACTTTAACTGAAGTGGCAATGAAGGCATACTGCAATCACTGCAGGCTCACTAGATCCACCTTCGTGGCCACTGCATCTTCCATAACAAGATACCACATCCGCCTTATGGGACAATGCATCTACTACATGGGCACTGCATCCACATTCAGGGTACTGTAGGGGGCACTGCAATCACTACAGCATCTCTGCATCCACCTTCATTGGCCCTGCATCCTCCTTCACAACATACTGCATCCACATTGTGGGACACTGCATCCACTGCATGACTACTGCATTCACATTCCTGGACAATGCGGTGGGCACTGCAAGCACTGCAGGGACACTGAATCCACCTTCATTAAATCTGCATCATCCGTCATGACATATGGCATCCACTTTGTGGGACACTGCCTGGGCACTGCATCCACATTCCCGGACAATGCAGGGGGCACTGCAAACACTGCAGCAACACTGCATCAAGGTGAACTGGCACTGCAGGCGCACTGCCATCACTGCAGAATGGCTGCGTTCACCTTCATTGGCACTGCATGCTACAACACACCACAATGCCTCCACATTGTGGGACACTGCATCCAATACATGAGCACTGCATCCACATTCCAGTTCAAGGCAGGGGGCATTGCAACCGCTGCAGTGACACTGCATCCAGCTGAAGTGGCACTGAAGGCATACTGCAATCACTGCCGGCTCACTGCATCCAATTCTTGGGCACTGCATCCTCTGTCACAACATACGGCAACCAACTTTTGGTACTCTGCATCCACTTCCTAGGCAGTGCATTCACATTCAGAGAAACAGAACGGGGCACTGCAACCACTGCAGGGACATTGCAGTCAGCTGAAGGGGCACTGCAATAACTGCAGGATCACTGTATCCACCTTCATGATCACTGAATCCTACATCACAACATAAGGCTTCGACCTTGATGGACACTGCATCCACTGCATGAGCTCTGCATCCAAATCCAGGTAAACTGCAGGGGGCACTGCAACCACTGCAGAATCACTGAATACACCTTCACGGGCATTGCAACCTCCATCACAACATACTGCCTGCACATTCTTGGACACTGCATCCACTGCACGGGGACTGCATCCACGTTCAGGGACACTGCAGTTGGCTCTGCAACCACTGCATCAACACGGCATCCAGCTGAAGTAGCACTGCAAGCGCACTGTAATCACTTCAGGCTCACTGCATCCACCTTCATGGGCACTGCATCCTCCATAACAGCATACCACATCCACCTTGTGGGACTCTGCATGCACTGCATGGGCACTGCATCCACATTCAGGGAAACAGTAGAGGGCACTGCAACCAATGCAGGTTCACTGCATCCAACTTCACGGGCACTGCATCCTCCAACAAAACATACTGCATCGGCCTTGTGAGACACTGCATGACCCCTGCATGCAAATCCCAGCCAAATGCCAGTGGCCCTGCAATCACTGAAGGGACACTGCATCCACCTTCATGCGCACTGCATGCTCCATCACAACATACTGTATAAACATTTAGGTACACTGCCTCCACTGCATGGGCACTACAGTCACCTTCAGTGACGCAGAAGGCGGCACTGCAACCACTGCTTCCAGCTGATGAGGAAATGCAGGTGCACTGCAATCACTGCAGGGTCACTGCATCCACTGCATGTTCACAGCATCCACATTCAGGGACACTGCAGGGTGCACTGCAACCACTGCAGGGACACTGCATCCAGAGGAAGTGGCACTGCAGGTGCACTGCAATGACTGCAGGATCACTGCATCGTCCTTCATGGGCACTGAATCATGCATCACAACATACTGCATCCACCTTGATTCACACTGCAGACACTGCATGGGCACAGCATCAACATTCTGTGATATGGCAGGGGGATCTGCAAACCACTGCAGCTACACTGCATCCAGCTGAAGTGGCACTGCAGGCACACTGCAATCATTGCAGGATCACTGCATCCACTGCATGTTTACAGCATGCACATTCAGGGACACAGCAAGGTGCACTGCATCCACTGCCAGATCACTGCATCCACCCTCATGGGCACTGCAACCTTCATCACAACATACTGCATGCACCTTGTGGGACACTGCATCAGATGCCTGGGCACTACAACCACATTTTCGAACAATGCGGTTGGCACTGCAACCACTGCAGGTACACTGCATACAGCTGAAGTCGCACTGCAGCACACTGCATTCAGCACAGGCTCACTGCATCTGCCTCCGTGGAGACTGCATCTTCCATCACATCATACTACATCCACCTTGTGGGACACTGCAAGTACTGCATGGGCACTGCATCCTCATTCAGAGACACAGAACAGGGCACTGCAACCACTGCAGGATCACTGCATCCACCTTCATGGGCACTGCATCCTCCATCACAACATACTGCATGTACATTGTGGGACGCTGCATCCACTGCATGGGCACTCAATCACGTTCAGGGACACTGCAGTTGGCTTCACAAACCCAAAAGAAACACTGCATCCAGCTGAAGGGGCACTGCTGGAGCACTGCAATCACTCCAGCTCAGTGCATCCACATTCGTTGGCAGTGCATCCTCCGTCACAACATACCTCATCCACCGTGTGGGACACTGCAGGCACTGCATGGGCAATGCATCCACATTCAGGGAAACTATAGTGGCCAGTGCAACCACTGCAGGTTCAGCACTTCCCCCCTCATGAGCACTGCATCCTCCATCACATCATATTGCATGCACCTTGTTGGAAACTGCATCCAATGACTGGGCACTGCATCCACATTCTCGGACAATTCAGTGGACACTGCAACCACTGTAGGGACACTGCATACTGCTGAAGTCGCACTGCAGGTGCACTGCATTCAGCACAGTCTCACTGCATCCACCTCCATGGGCACTGCATCTTCCATCACAACATGTGACATCCACCATGTGGGACGCTGCATCTGCTGCATGGGCACTGCATCCACATTCAGGGAACTTTAGGTGGCACTGCAACCACTGCAGCATCACTGCATCCACCTTCATGGGCCCTGCATCCTCCAGCACAACATACTGCATACAACTTGTGGGACACTGAACCCACTGCATGACTACTGCATCCACATTCCCGGACAATGCGGGTGACACTGCAAGAACTGCAGGGACACTGCATCCACCTTCATGAGAACTGCATCATCCGTCATAACATACTGCATCCACCTTTTGGGACACTGCATCCACTGCCTGGGCACTGAATCCACATTCCCGAACAATGCAGGGAGCATAGCAACCACTGAAGCAACATTGCATACAGCTGAAGTGCCACTGCATGCACACTGCCATCACTGCAGGATCACTGCATTCACCTTCTTCAACACTGCATACTGCAACACACCACAATGCCTCCACATTGTGGGACACTGCATCCACTGCATGAGCAATGCATCCACATTCCAGGACAATGCAGGGTGCATTGCAACCACTGCAGGGACACTGCATCCAGCTGAAGTGGCACTGAAGATGTACTGCAATCACTGCCAGCTCACTGCATCCAACTTCCGGGCTTTGCATCCTCTGTCACAACATATGGCAGCCAACATTTGGTACTCTTCATCCACTGAATGGGCACTGAATGTGCACTGCAATGACTGCAGGATCACTGCATCCCCCTTCATGATCACTGAATCCTCCATCAAAAGATACAGCTTCCATGTTGAGGGACACTGCATCCTGTTCATGAGCACCTCATGCACATTCAGGTAAACTGCAGGTGGCACTGCAACCACCGCAGGATCACTGCATCCACCTTCATGGGCAGTGCATCCTCCATCACAAAATACTTCATGCACATTGTGGGACACTCCATTCACTGTACGGGCACTGCATCCACATTCAGGGACACTGATGTTGGCCCTGCAACCACTGAAGCAGCACTGCATCTAGCTGAAGTGGCACTGCAGGTGCACTGCCATCACTGAAGGATCACTGCATTCACCTTCATCGGCACTGCATACTACAACACACCACAACGCATCCACATTGTGGGACACCCCATCCACTGCATGAGCACTGCATCTACATTCCAGGACAATGCAGGGGGCATTGCAACCACTGCTGGGAAACTGCATCCAGCTGAAGTGGCACTGCAGGCGCACTGCCATCTCTGCAGGATCACTGCATCCACCTTCATGGGCACTGCCTCCTCTGTCACAACATAAAGCATGCACATTGTCGCACAAGGCATCCACTTATGGGCACTGTATCCACGTTCAGGGACACTGCATTTAGCTCTGCAACAACTGCAGCAACACTGCATCCAGCTGAAGTGGCACTGCAGGTCCACTGCAATCACTCCCAGCTCACAGCAACCACCTTCCTTGACACTGCATCCTCGGTCACATCATACTGCATCCACCTTGTTGGACACTGCATGCACTGGATTGGCACTACATCCACATTCTGGGAAACTGTGGGGAGCACTGCAACCACTGCAGTTTAACCGCATACACATTCATGGCCACTGCATCCTCCACCAAATCATACTGCATCTGCCTTGTGAGACACTCAATCCAATGCGAGCACTACATCCACATCCAGGACAATGCCTGGGGTACTGCAACCACTGCATGGACACTGCATCCACCTCCATGGGCACTGCCTCCTCTGCCACAGCATACTGCATCCAACTTGTGTGACACTGCATCCACTGCCTGGGCACTGCATCTGCATTCACGGACAATGCAGGCAGCACTGCAGCCACTGCAGGGACACTGTCTGCAGCTGAAGTGGCACAGCAGGTACACCGGAATGACTGAATGTTCACCGCATCCACTTCATGTTCACTGCATCCACATTCAGGGACACTGCAGTGTGCACAGAAAACACTGCAGGATCACTGCTTTCACCTTCATGGGCACTGCATCCTCTGTCACAATGTACTGCATCCAACTTGTGTGACACTGCATCCACTGCCTGGGCACTGCATCCGCATTCCCGGACAATGCAGGCAGCATGGAACACTGCATGGACACTGTATACAGTTGAAGTGGCACTGCAGGTGCACTGCCATCACTGCAGTCTCACTGCATTCACAGTCGTGGGCCCTGCATCTTCCATCACAACATATTGCATCCACCTTGTGCAACACTGCATCCACTGCATGAGCACTGCATCCACATTCAGGGAACCTGAAGGGGACACTGCAACAAGTGCAGGATCACCGCATGCACCTTCCTGGGCACTGCATCCTCCATTACAACATACTGCATCTGCCTTGTGGGACACTGCATCCATTGCATGGGCACTGCATCCATATTCAGGGAACCTGAAGGGGGCACGACAATCAGTGCAGGAACAGTGCATGCACCGTCATGGGCAATGCATCCTCTGTCACAACATACTCCATCCAACTTTTGTGACACTGTATACACTGCCTTGGCACTGCATCCGCATTCCCGGATAATGCAGGCAGCACTGCATCCACTGCAGGCACACTGTATACAGTTGAATTGGCACTGCATGTGAACTGCCATCACTGCAGTCTCACGGCATTCGTAGTCATGGACCCTGCAACTTCCGTCACAACATGCTGCATCCACCTTGTGTGACACTGCATCCACTGCATGTGGACTGCATCCACAATCAGGGAATCTGAAGGGGGCACTGCAACAATTGCAGGATCAGTGCATGCACCTTCATGGGCACTGCATCCTCTGTCACAAGATACTGCATCCAACTTCTGTGACACTGCATCCACTGCCTGGGCACTACATCCGCATTCCCGGACAATGCTGGCAGCACAGCAACCACTGCAGGGACACTGTATGGAGCTGAAGTGGCACTGCAGGTGCACCACAATCACTTAATGCTCACTGCATCCACTTCATTTTCACTTCATCGACATTCAGGGACACTGCAGTGTGCACGGAAACCACTGCAGGATCACTGCATCCACCTTCATGGGCAGTGTATCCTCTGTCACAACAGACTGCATCCAACTTGTGTGACACTGCATCCACTGCCTGGGCACTGCATCCACATTCCCGGACAATGCTGGCAGCACTGCAACCACTTCAGGGACACTGTGTACAGTTGAAGTGGCACTGCAGGTGCACTGCATTCACTGCAGTCTCACTGCATTCACAGTCGTGGGTCCTGCATCTTACATCACATCATATTGCATCCACCTTGTGTGACACTGCTTCCACTGCATGGGCACTGCATCCACATTCAGGGAACCTGAAGGGGGCACTGCAACAAGTGCAGGATCACCGCATGCACCTTCATGGGCACTGCATCCTCCATTACAACATACTGCATCTGCCTTGTGGGACACTGCCTTCAATGCATGGGCACTACATCCATAATCAGCGACACCAAAGGGGGCACGACAACCAGTACAGGACCACTGCATGCACCTTCATGGGCAATGCATCATCCGTCAAAACATACTGCATCCACCTTGTGGGGCACTGAATCCACTGCAAGAGCACTTCATTCTCATTGAGGAACCCTGCAGGGTGCACTGCAACCACTGCAGTATCACTTCATCCACATTCATGGCCACTGCTTCCTCCAACACAACATACGGCATCTACCTTCAGTGACACTGCAGCCATTGCACGGGCACAGCAACCACGACCACGGACACTGCAAGAGGCACTGCAACCCCTGCAGGGACTCTGGATCCATCTGAAGTGGCACTGCAGGCGCACTGCAATCACTGCAGGATCACTGCATCTGCCTTCATGGGCACTGCATCCTCCATGACAACATGCATCATCAGTGCATGAGCACTGAATCCACATTGAGGGACACTGCTTCCAGATGAATTGACACAGCTGGTGCACTGCAATGAATGCAGGATCACTTCATCCTCCTTCATGGGTACTGCATCCTACTTCACAACATACTTCATCCAACATGAGTCACACTGCAGAGGCTAGATGGGCCCTGCATCCACATTCAGAGACACTGCAGTGGGGTCTGCAACCACTGCAGCAACACTGCATTCAGCTGAACTGGTACTGCAGGTGCACTGCAATCACTGAATGTTCAGTGCATCCACTGCTTGTTCACTGCATCCACACCCAGGGACATTGACGTGTGCACGGAAACCACTGCAGGATCACTGCATCCACCTTCATGGGCACTGCATCCTACTTCAAAACATACTGCATCCACCTTGAATCACTCTGCAGAAACTGCATGGGCACAGCATTCACATTCAGGAATATGGCAGGGGGCTCTGCAACCACTGCTGCAACACTGAATCCAGCTGAAGTGGCACTGCAGGCACACTGAAGACACTGAAGATTCACTGCATCCACTGCTTAGGCACTGCATCAACATTTCAGGACAATGCCGGGGCACTGCAACCATTGCAGGGACACTGCATCCACCTACATGGGCACTGCATCCTCTGTCACCACAAACTGCATAATCTTTAGGTACACTGCATCCAGTGCATGGGCACTGCATTCACATTCAGTGACACAGAAGACGGCACTCCAACACCTGTAGGGACACTGCTTCCAGCTGATGTGGAATGGCAGGCAAACTGCAATCACTGCAGGATCACTGTATCCACTGCATGTTCTGAGCATGCACATTCAGGGACACAGCAGGGTGCACTGCAACCACTGCAGGATCACTGCATCCACCCTCATGAGCACTGCATCCTCCGTCACAACCTACTGCATGCACCTTGTGGGACACTGCATCCAATGCCTGGGCACTGCATCCATGTACTTGGACAGTGAAGTGTGCACTGCATCCACTGCAGGGACACTTCATACAGCTGAAGTCGTACTGCAGGCGCACTGCATTCAGCACAGTCTGACTTCACCCACCTCCGTGGGCACTGCATTTTCCATAACAACATACGACATCCACCTTGTGGGACACTGCAACTACTGCATGGGCACTGCATCCACATTCAGGGAACTGTAGGGGGCATTGAAACCACTGCAGCATCACTGCATCCACCTTCATGGGCCCTGCATCGTCCATCACAGCATACTGCCTCCACCTTGTGGCACACTGCATCAACTGCATGACTACTGTATCCACATTCCCGGAGAATGCGGTTGGCAGTGCCAGCACTGCAGGGATACTGCATCCACCTTCATGAGAACTGTATCATACGTCATAACATACTGCATCCACCTTGTGGGACACTGCATCCATGTCCTGGGAACTGCATCCACATACCTGGACAATGCAGGGGGCACTGCAACCACTGCAGCAACACTGCATCCAGCTGAAATGACACTGGAGGCACATAACCATCTCTGCAGGATCACTGCATTCACCTTCATCGGCACTGCATACTACAACATACCACAATGCCTACACATTGTGGGACACTGCATCCACTGCATGAGCACTGCATCCACATTCCAGGACAATGCAGGGGGCATTACAACCACTGCAGGGATACTGCACCCAACTGAAGTGGCACTTAATGCATACTGCAATCAGTGCCCATTCACTGCATCCATCTCCAGGACTCTGCATCCTCTGTAACAACATACGGCAACCAACATAATGTACTCTTCATCCACTGCATGGGCACTGCATCCACACTCAGGGACACAGAACGAGACAGTGCAAACATTGCAGGGACTTCAGCCAGCTGAAGGGGTACAGCAGGTTCACTGCAATGACTGCAGGATCACTGCATCCTCCTTCATGATCACTGAATCCTCCATCACAACATAAGGTATCCACCTTGTGGGACACTACATCCACTGCATGAGTACTGCACCCAAATTCTGGTAAACTGCAGGTGGCACTGAAACCACTGCAGGGTCACCACATCCACCTTCATCTGCACTACATCCTCCGACATAACATACTGCAACTGCCTGGTGAGACACTGCATCTAATGCATGGGCACTACATCCACGTTCAGGGACACTGCAGTTGGAGCTGAAACCACTGCAGCATCACTGCATCCAGCTGAATTGGCACTGCCAGTGCACTGCAATCACTGCAGGCTCACTGCATCCACATTCGTGGGGACTGCATCCTCCGTCACAGCATACTGCATCCACCATGTGGGACACTCCATGCACTGCATGGGCACTGCATCCACATTCAGGGAAACTGTAGGAGGCACTGCAACCACTGCAGGTTCACTGCATCCACATTCATGTGCACTGTAACCTCCTAGAAAACATACTGCATCTGCCTTGTGAGACACTGGATCCACTGGATGACCCCTGCATCCATATTACGGGACAATGACAGAGGCAGCGCAGCCACTGCAGTGACACTACATCCATCTTCATGGGCACTGCATCCTCCATCACAACCTACTGCATAAACCTTTAGATACACTGCATCCAATGCATGGGCACTGAATCCACATTCATGGGACTGTAGGGGGCACTGCAACCACTGCAGCATCACTGCATCCAACTTCATGAGCCCTGCATCCTCCATCACAACATACTGCATCCACATTGTGGGACACTGCATCCCCTGCATGACTACTGCATCCACATTCCTGGACAAGGTGGGGGGCACTGCAAGCACTGCAGGGACACTGTATCCTCCTTCATGATAACTGCATCATCCATTATAACATACTGCATCCAACATGTGGGACACTGCATCCACTGCATGGGCACTGCACCCGGATTCAGGGACACTGCAGTTGGCTCTGCATCCACTGCAACAACACTGCATCCAGCTGAAGTGGCATGGCAGGTGCACTGCATTCAGCACAGGCTCACTGCATCCACCTTCGTGGGCACAGCATCTTCCATCACAATATAAGACATACACCTTGTGGGAGACTGCAACAACTGTGTGGCCACTGCATCCACATTCCTGGACAATGCAGGGGACACAGCAAACACTGCAGCAACACTGCATCCTGCTGAAGTGGCACTGCAGGCGCACTGACATCACTGCAGGATCACTGCATACACCTTCATCTGCATTGCATACTACAACACACCACAATGCCTCCACATTGTGGGACACTATAACCACTGCATGTGCACTGCATCCACATTCCAGGACAATGCAGGGGGCATTGCAACCACTGCAGGGAAACTGCATCCAGCTGAAGTGGCACTGAAGGCGTACTGCAATCACTGCCATCTCACTGCATCCAACTCGTGGGCACTGCATCCTCTGTCAATACATACAGTAACCAACTTTAGGTACTCTGCATCCACTGCATGGGCACACATCCACATGCAGTTACAGAGAACGAGCCAATACAAACACTGCAGAGACTCTGCAGCAAGCTGAAGTGCCACTGCATGTGCACTGCAATGACTGCAGGATCATTGCATCCTCCTTCATGTTCACTGGATCCTCCTTCACAACATAAGCCATCCAATTTGAAGGACGCTGCATCCACTCCATGAGCACTGCGTCCACATTCAGGTAAACAGCAGTGGGCACCTCAACCACTGCAGGATCAGTGCATCCAACTTCATGTTCCCTGCATCCACTGTCACAACATACTGCATAAACCTTTAGGTACACTGCCTCCACTGCATGGGCACTGCATTCACCTTCAGGGACACAGAAGGCGGCACTGCAACCACTGCAGCAACACTGCATCCAGCTGATGTGACACTGCAGGTGCACTGCAATCACTGCAGGCTCACTGCATCCACATTCGTCGGCATGGCATCCTCTGTCACAACATACTGCATCCACCTCGTGGGACACTGCATGCACTTCATGGGCTCTGAATAGACATTCATGGAAACTGTAGGTGGCACTGCAACCACTGCAGGTGCACCGCATCCACCTACAAGGGCACTGCATCGTCTGACAAAACATACTGCATCTGCCTTGAGAGACACTGCATCCACTGCATTACCCATGCATACACATCACGGGACAATGCCCGGGGCAGTGCAGCCACTGCAGGGACTCTGCATCCACTTTCATGGGTACTGCATCCTCCATCACAACATACTGCATAAACCTTTAGGTACACTGCCTCCACTGCATGGGCACTGCATTCACCTTCAGGGACACAGAAAGCGGCACTGCAACCACTGCAGCAACACTGCTTCCTGCTGATGAGGAAATGCAGGCGCACTGCAATCAGTGCAGGATCACTCCATCCACTGCATGACTACTGCATCCACATTGCCAGACAATGCTGGGGCATTGCAAGCACTGCTGGGACACTGCATCCACCTTCATGAGGAATTCATCATCCGTCATAACATACTGCATCCACTTTGTGGGACACTGCATCCGATGCCTGGGCTCTGCATCCACAATCCCATACAAGGCAGGGGGAATTGCAACCACTGCTGGGACACTGACTTCAGCTGAAGTGGCAATGAAGGCATTCTGCAATCACTGCAGGCTCAATGGATCCTCCTTCGTGGGCACTGCATCTTCCATCACAACATACGAAATCCACCTTACGGGACACTGCAACTACTGCATGGGCACGGCATCCACTTCAGGGAACTGTAGGGGGCACTGTAACCACTGCAGCACCACTGAATCCACCTTCATGGGTCCTACATCGTTAATCACAACATACTGCATCCATCTTGTGGGACACTGCATCCACTGCATGTGCACAGCATTCACATTCCAGGACAATGCAGATGCATTGTACCCACTGCAGGGACACTGCATCCAGCTGAAGTGGCACTGAAGGAGTACTGCAATCACTGCCAACTCACTGCATCCAACGCCAGGGCTCTGCTTCCTCTGTCACAACATACGGCAACAAACTTTTGGTACTCTGCATCCACTGCATAGGCACTGCATGCACATTCAGGTACACAGGTCAGGGCACTGCTACCACTGCAGGGACACTGCATCCAGCTGAAGTGGCACTGCAAGTTCACTGCAATAACTGCAGGATCACTGCATCCTCCTTCATGATCACTGAGTGCTTCAACACATCATAATGCATCCAACTTGAGGGACACTGCATCCACTGCATGAGCACTGCATCCACATTTGGTAAACTGCGGGGGCACAGCAACCACTGAAGGATGACTGCATCCACCTTGATGGGCACAGCATCTTCCATGAGGACATAGTGCATGCACAATGTTGGACACTGAATCCACTGCAAGGGCAGTGTATCCACGTTCAGGAACACCTCTATTGGCTCTGCAACCACTGCAGCAACACTGCACCCAGCTGAAGTGGCACTGCAAGCGCACTGCAATCACTTCAGGCACACTGCATCCACCTTCGTGGGCATGGCATCATCCATCACAACATACTGCATCCACCTTGTGGGACACTGCATCCACTGCATGACTACTGCACCCACATTCCCAGACAATGTGGGGTACCATGCAAGCACTGCAGGGACACTGTATCCACCTTTATGAGAACTGCAACATCCGTCATAACATACTGCATCCACCTTGGGGGTCACTGCATCCACTGCCTAGCCACTGCATCCACATTCACGGGCAATGCAGGGGGCACTGCAACCATTGCAGAGACACTGTATCCGCCTTCATGCACACAGCATCGTCCGTCACAACATACTGCATAAACCTTTAGGGACACTGTCTCCACAGCATGAGCACTGCATTCACCTTCAGCAACACAGGAGGCGGCACTGAAACGCCTGCAGGGACACTGATTCCAGCTGATGTGGAGATGCAGGCACACTGCAATCACTGCAGGATCACTGCATCCACTGCATGTTGAGAGCATGCACATTCAGGGACACAGCAGGGTGCACTGCAACCACTGCCGGATCATGGCATCCAACATCATGGGCACTGCATGCTCCATCACAGCATACCGCATGCACCTTGTGGGACACTGCATCGAATGCCTGGTCACTGCCTCCAAGTTCTTGGACAATGCAGTGGGCACTGCAACCACTGCAGGGACACTGCATACAGCTGAAGTCGCACTGCAGGCTCACTACATTCAGCACATTCTCACTGCATCCACCTTCGTGGGCACTGCGTCTTCCATCACAACATACGACATCCACCTTGTGGTACACCGCAACTACTGCATGGGCACTGCGTGAACATTCAGGGAAATGTAGGGTGCACTGCAACCACAGCAGCATCACTGCATCCAACTTCATGGGCCCTGAATCATCCCTCACAACATAGTGCATCCACCTGGTGGACGCTGCATCCACTGCATGAGCACTGCATCGACATTCCAGGACAATGCAGGGGGCATTGCAACCACTGCAGGGATACTGCATCCAGCTGAAGTGGCACTGAAGGCATACTGCAATCAGTGCCGGCTCTCTGCATCCAATGCCAGGACTTTGCCTGCTCTGTCACAACATACGTCAGCCAGCTTTTGGTACTCTGCATCCATTGCATTGGCACTGCATCCACATTCAGTGACACAGCTCGGGGCACTGCATCTACTGCAGGGAAACGGCAGCCAGCTGAAGTGGCACTGCAAGTTCACTGCAATGACTGCAGGATCACTCCATCCTCCTTCATGATCACTGAACCCTCCAACACATCATAAGGCATCCACCTTGAGGGATACTGCATCCACTGCAAGAGCACTGCATCCACATTCAGGTAAACTGCAGGGGGCACTGCTACCACTGCAGGTTCACCGCATCCACCTTCATGGGCACTGCATCCTCTGACAAATCATACTGCATGAACCTTAGGTGCACTGCATCCACTGCATGGGCACTGCAGTCACCTTCAGGGACACAGAAGGTGGTACTGCAACCTCTGCTTGGACACTGCTTCCAGCAGATGTGGAAATGCAGGTGCACTGCCATCACTGCAGGATCACTGCATCCACTGCATGTTCACAGCATCCAAATTCAAGAGCACAGCTGGTTGGACTGCAACCACTGCCAGCACACTGCATCCACATTCATGGGCACTTAATCCTCCATCACAACATACTACATGCAAATTGTGGGACACTTCATCCAATGCCTGGGCACTGCCTTCAAGTTCTCGGAAAAGGCAGTGTGCACTGCAACCACGGCAGGGACAGTGCATACAGCTGAATCGCACTGCAGGCACACTGCATTCAGCACAGGCTAACTGCATCCACATTCAGAGAACTGTAGGGGGCACTGCAACCACTGCATGTTCACTGCATCCACCATCATGGGCACTTCATCCTCTGACAAAACATACCGCATCCGCCTTGTGGGAAACTGCATCCACTGCATGATCCCTGCATCCACATTCCAGCACAATGCCGAGGGCCCTGCAACAACGGCAGGGACACGGCATCCAGTTTCATGCGCACTGCATCCTCCATCACAACATACTGCATAAACCTTTAGGGACACTGCCTCCACTGCAAGAGCACTGCATTCACCTTCAGGGACACAGAAGGGGGCACTGCAACCACTGCAGTGACCCTGCTTCCAGCTGATGAGGAAATACAGGTGCACTGCAATCACTACAGGATCACTGCATCCACTGCCTGTTCACAGCATCCACATTCAGGTATAGCTCAGCCATGTCTCACACGTGATGCAGGCATGCCACAGAACTGGCTCAGATCTTGCTGACAAATGATACAGGCTTTGCTCATGCATGGCTGACACATGGTTCAGGTGTGGCTCATGCATGTCTGTGGTGTTGCTCAGGCGTGGTTCACATGTGTTTGTGGCATGGGTGGCACGTGGTTCAGGCATGGCAGGCAAGTTGTGCAAGTGTGGCTGACACATGCTTCAAGTGAGGCTGACCTGTGGTTCAAGTGTGACTGGCACTTGGTTCAGGCCTGGCTGGCACATGACTTGGTGCAGCTGAGCCTTGACACAGGCTTAGTACACACGTTGTTCAGGCATGGCTGACACATGACTCAGGTGAGGTGGAGACGTGACACAGGCGTGCCTAACAAGTCACGCACGTGAGTTTCACACATGGTTGATGCATGGCCTTTGTGTGTTTCAGGGGTGGCTGCTGTAGGGTTTACTCATGAGTGGCAGGGGGTTCAGGCGTGGCTGACATGTGACTCTGGCATGTGTGAAACATTACCCTGGGGTGGCTCACACATGTCTCAGTCATGGCTGACACGTGACTCAGGCATGCATCACACATGATCCATGTGTGGCAGACATGTGGTCACCCATGTGCCACAGGCCGTACAGGTGTGGCTCCCTCGTGAATCACAGGTTGCTGAAACGTGGCTCCCGCATACTCAGTCATGGCTCTCAGGTGGCTCACGCATGGCTCAGATGTGTTACTTGTGGGGTTCCCCTGCAGTTCATGTGTGGTTCAAGCATCGATCATGTGTGTTTCACATGTGGTTCAGATGTGCTTCAAGGGTGTTTCACATGTGGTTCATGCATGGCTCACACACGGTTCGGGTGTAATTCATGCATTGCTCACACAAGACTCCTGTGGGTCACATTTAGTAGAGGACACTTTCACCGGTGGTTAAGGCATAGCTCAGCCATGGCTCACACAAGATGAAGGTTTGCCACAGCACTGCCTCCCAAGTGGCTGACACGTGATTCAGGCTTTTGTCATGCTTGGCTCACACAAGGCTCAGGAGTGGCTAATGCACGTCTGTGATGTTTCTCAGGGGTGGTTCATATGTGTTTGTGGCATGGTTGGCACGTGGTTCAGTCATGGCAGGCAAGTTGTGCCAGTGTGGCTGACACGTGCTTCAAGTGAGGCTGACCTGTGGTTCAAGTGTGACGTGTACTTGGTTCAGGCCGGGCTGACACGTGACCTCAGAATGGCTGAGACGTGTCTCAGGTGTGGATCACATTTTCTGCTTGTGTGGCTGACACATGACTCAGGTCAGGCGGCCACGTGACACAGGATTGCATGACACGTCATGCAGGTGTGGTTCACACATGCTTCATGCATGGCCTTCGTGTGGTTCAGGGTTGGCTGGTGCAGGGTTCACGCATGGGTGGCTGGTGGTTCAGGCGTGGCTGACATGTGACACAGACGTGTGAAACATGACGCTGGGGTGGCTCACACATGTCTCAGTCAAGGCTGACACGTGGCTCAGGCTTGCATCGCACAGGATCTATGTGTTGCAGACATGTGGTCACGTGTGTGTTACATGCCATACAGGTGTGGCTCCCACGTGACACACAGGTTGCTGAAACGCGGCTCCCGCATACTCAGTCATGGCTGGCACGCGGCACACGCATGGCTCAGCTGTGTTTCATGTGTGGCTCCCCTGTGGTTCATGTGCGGTTCAAGCATCGATCATGTATGTTTCACAGGTGGTTCAAATGTGCTTCAAGGGTGTCTCACATGTGGTTCATGCATGGCTCACACATGGTTCGGATGTACTTCAGGCGTGGCTCACGCACGACTCGTCTGGGTCCCAAATGGTAGAGGACAATTTCACACGTGATTAAGGCATACCTCAGCCATGGCTCACACGTGATGCAGGCATGCCACAGCACTGGCTCCCACATATCTGACCCATGATTCAAGCTTTTCCCACGTATGGCTCACACATGCCTCATGTGTGGTACATGCATAGCTGTGGTACTGCTCAAGTGTGACTCACCTGTGTTTGTGGCATGGTTGTCACGTGGTTCAGGCATGGCAGGCAAGTTGTGCCAGTGTGGTTGACACGTGCTTCAAGTGAGGCTGACCTGTGGTTCAAGTGTGACTGGCACTTGGTTCAGGCGGGGCTGGCACGTGACATCGGCATGGCTGAGACGTGACTCAGGCATGGCTCACACGTTATGCAGGCGTGGCTTACACATGACTCAGGTGAGGCGGCCACCTGACACAGGCGTGCATGACATGTAAGCTGGGTGAGGCTCGCACCTCGTTAATGCACGGCCTTCACGTGGCTCAAGGTTGGCTGGTGCTGGGTTCCCACATGGGTTGCAGGTGTTTCAGGTGTGGCTGACACATGACGCAGGCATGACTGACACGTGACTCAGGCATTCATTGCACATTATCCATGCATGGCACACATGTGTTTCATGCATGGTTATGTGTCGATCGTGTGTGGGACACACGTTACTCGCTTTTTTATGACCCATGGCTCCCACCTACTCAGACATGCCTGACATGTCACTGACATATGGCCCAGGCATGTTTCACGTGTGGCTCCCATGTGGATCACCTGTGGTTCAGGCATTGAACATGGGTGCTTCACTCGTGATTCCCATGTAGTTCAAGTGTGACACTTGTGGTCCAGTCATGGTTCAGGTGTGGCTCCCAAATGGTTCAGGTGTAACCCATGTGTGGCTCACACATGGCTCATGTGCATGTCACCTATGGTTGAAGAGTGTTTGACCCGTGATTCAAGCATGGCTCACACGTGGTTCAGGCATGGCTCAGCCATGTCTCACCTGTAGTTCAGGCGAGCCTCAGACTGGGGCCAGGTGTGGCTGACACGTGATTCAGGCGTTTGTCTCACATGGCTAAGACATGTCTGAGGGGAGGCTTAAGAATGGCTTGGGCGTGGCTCTGGAATGGTAGGCACAAGTCTCAGGCATGTCTGACACGAGACTCAGGCATTCATCACATGTGTTTCAGGCATGGGTTTCAGCTGTGTGGAGCATGGGTTCCAGTGCTGTTTGGTGCTTCATTGAGGTCGCAGTGACACGTGATTGCTGTGGGGCTGACATTTGGTGTGTCACAGTTGACACATGGCTCAGGTGTGGCTGACATGTGGTTCAAATGTGGGTGACAGGTGATTCAGCTGTGGCTGACACTTTACTGAGGTGCGGCTGGCACATGGTGCAGGAATTGCTCACACGTGACTCAGGCATTCATCGCACATTATCCATGCGTGGCAGGCCTGTGGTCACACGTGGCACATGTCATAGAGGTGTGGCTCCCACGTTGCTGAAACATGGCCCCACATAGTCATGGCTGGCATGTGGCTCATGCATGCCTCAGCCGTGTTTCATGTGTGGCTCACCTGAGGTTCATGTGTGGTTCAAGCATTGAACGTGGGTGCTTCACATGCAGTTTACATGTGGTTCAAGGGTCCCTCACATGTGGTTCAGGCATGGTTCAGTTGTGTCTCACACATGGTTCAGATATAATTCAGGCATGGCTGACACATGACTTGTGAGCGTCAGAAATGCTACAGGAGACCTGCACACATGATTGAGGCATGGCTCACACATGGTTCAGGTGCAGCTCAGCCATGGCTTACACGTGATGCAAGCATGAAACAGAACGGGGTCTCATGTATCTGACACATGATTCAGTCGTTTGTAATGCATGGCTCCCACACGGCTGAGGTGTGGCTCATGCATGGCTGTGGTGCTGCTTGGGCGTGGCTCACACTTCTTTGTGGCATGGTTGGCACGTGTTTCAAGCATGGAAGGCAGGGGGCTCGAGTGTGGCTGCCACGTGCTTCAAGTGAGGCTGGCATGTGGTTAAATTGGGACTGGCACATGGTACAGTCGTGGCTGGCAGGTGACTTCAGCATGGCTGAGATGAGACTCAGGCGTGGCTCACACGTTTTTCAGGCATGGCTCACTCATGACTCATGTGAGGCAGCCATGTGACACAGGCGTGCCTGTCACAGCACGCAGGTGTGGCTCGCACCTCATTCATGCACGGCCTTCACTTGGCTCAGGTGTGAGGTTCCCACATGGGTGCCAGGTTTTTCAGGTGCCGCTGACACATGACACAGGCACGACTGACATGTGACTCAGGCATTCATTGCACATTATCCATCCATGGCACACATGTGTTTCATGCATGGGTTACGTGTCGATCATGTGTTGGACACACATTACTCGTTTTTTTCTGACCCATGTCTCCCACCTACTCAGACATGCCTAGCACGTTGTTGATGCATGGTGCAGTCATGTTTCATGTGTGGCTCCCATGTGGCTCACGTGTGGTTCAGGCATTGAACATGGATGCTTCACACGTGGTTCTCATGTGGTTCAAGTGTGACACATGTGGTTCAGTCATGGTTCAGGTGTGGCTCACAAATGGTTCAGGTGTAACCCAGGTGTGGCTCACACATGGCTCATGTGCGTGTCACCTATGGTAGAGGAGTGTTTGACCCATGATTCAGGCGTGGCTCACACGTGGTGCAGACATGGCTCAACCATTTCTCAGCTGTAGTTCAGGCGAGCCTCAGACCATGGGCAGGGGTGGCTGACACATGATTCAGGAGCTTGGCACACATGGTGAACACATGTCTCAGGTGAGCCCCATGCCTGGCTGGGGCGTGGCTCTGGCATGGTTGGCATGTGTTTCAGGCATGTCTGACACGAGATTCAGGCGTTGCTGACATGTGTTTCAGGCTTGGGATTCAGATGTGTCTGACACGAGTTCCAGTGCTGTGTGGAGCTTCATTGAGGCCACAGTGACACGTAATTGCTGTGGGGCTGACACTCAGTGTGTCCGAGTTGATACATGGCTCAGGTGTGGCTGACATGTGGTTTGGATGTCTGTGACAGGTGATTCAGGTGTGGCTGGCACTTTACTGATGTGGGGCTGACACAGGACGCACACATTGCCCACACGTGACTCAGGCATTCATCGCACATTATCCATGCATGGCAGGCATGTTTTCACACGTGGGACATGTCGTACAGGTTTGGCTCCCATGTTGCTGAAACGTGGCCCCTACATACTCAGACGTGGCTGGCACTTGGCTCCTGCATGCCTCAGCTGTGTTTCATGTGTCACTCACCTGAGGTTCATGTGTTGGTCAAGCATTGAACATGTGTGCTTACCATGTGCTTCAGATGTGGTTCAAGGGTGCCTCAGAGGTGGATCCGGCACGGTTCAGTTGTGGCTCACACATGGTTCAGATGTAATTCGTGCCTGGCTCACACATGACATGTGAGTGTCACAAATGCTACAGGAGACTTTAACACATGCTTGAGGCATGGCTCACACATGGTTCAGGAGCAGTTCAGCCAAGGCTCACACATGATGCAGGCATGGAAGAGAATGGTGTCACATGTGGCTGATGCATGATTCAGTGTTTTGTCATGCATGGATCAAACACCGCTTAGGTGTGGCTCATGCATGGCTGTGGTGCTGCTCAGGCATGGCACACAATTGTTTGAGGCATGGTTGTCACATGGTTCAGGCATGGCAGGCAGGTGGCCCCAGAGTGGCTGAGATGTGCTTCATGTGAGGCTGGCGTGCGGTTAAATTGGGACTGGCAACTGGTTCAGTCGTGGCTGGCAGGTGACTCCAGCATGGCTGAGATGAGACTCAGGCGTGGCTCCCACGTTTTTCAGGCATGGCTCACTCATGACTCATGTGAGGCAGCCATGTGACACAGGCTTGAGTGTCACAACATGCAGGTGTGGCTCGCGCCTCATTCATGCACGTCCTTCACGTGGCTCACGGGGGTTGATGTGTGGTTCCCGCATGGGTGACAGGTGTTTCAGATGTGGCTGACACATGACGCAGGCATGACTGACACGTGACTCTGGCATTCATCGCACATTATCCATGCATGGCAGACATGTTTTTCATGCATGGGTTACGTGTCAGTCGTGTGTGGAACACACGTTACTCGCTTTTTTCTGACCCATGGCTCCCACCTACTCAGACATGCCTGGCACGTGGATGACACATGGCCCAGCCATGTTTCACCTGTGGCTCCCATGTGGCTCACGTGTGGTTCAGGCATTGAACATGGGTGCTTCACTCGTGGTTCCCATGTGGTTCAAGTGTGATACATGTGGTTGAGTCATGGTTCAGGTGTGGCTCCAAAATGGTTCAGGTGTAACACAAGTGTGGCTCACAAATGGCTCATGTGCATGTCACCTATGGTCGAGGAATGTTTCACCCGTGATTCAGGTGTGGCTCACGCGTGGTGCAGGCATGGTTAAGCCATGGCTCACATGTAGTTCTGGCGAGCCTCAGACCTGGGCCAGGTGTGGCTGACACGTGATTCAGGAGTTTGTCACACATGGCTAACACACGTCTCAGGGGAGGCTCACACATGGCTGGTGCATGGCTCTGGCATCGTCAGAATGTGGCTCAGGCATGTCTGACATGGGACTCAGGCATTGCTCACATGTGTTTCAGGCATGGGATTCAGGTGTGTAAGACACGGGTTCCAGTGCTGTGTGGTGCTTCATTGAGGCCGCAGTGACAGGTGATTTCTGTGGGGCTGACACTCAGTGTGTTGCAGTTGACACGTGGCTCAGGTGTGGCTGACATGTGGTTCGGATGTGGGTGACAGGTGATTCAGCTGTGGCTGTCACTTTATTGATGCAGAGCTGACACATGATGCAGGCATTGCCCACACGTGACTCAGGCATTCATCGCATATTATCCATGCATGACAGGCATGTGTTTCATGCATGGGTTACATGTCGTTCATGTGTGGAACACATGTAACTCACTCACTGCTGACACATGGCTCCCACCTACTCAGACGTGGCTAGCATGTGGCTCATGCATGCCTCAGCTGTGTTTCATGTGTGGCTCACCTGAGGTTCATGTGTGGTTCAAGCTTTCAACATGGGTGCTTCCCATGTGCTTCACATGTGGTTCAAGGGTGCCTCACGTGTGGTTCAGGCATGGTTCAGTTGTGGCTCACACACCATTCAGATGTAATTCAGGCGTGGCTCACACGTGATTCTGTGGGTCACAAATGCGGCAGGAGAACTTTCACACATGACTTAGGCATGGCCCACACATGGTTCAGGTGCAGCTCAGCCAAGGCTCACACGTGATGCAGGCACACCACAGAACTGGGTCACATGTGGCTGACGCAAGATTCATGCGTTTGTCACGCATGGCTCCCACACGGCTGAGTTCTGGCTCATGCATGGCTGTGGTGCTGCTCAGGCATGGCTCACACTTGGTTGTGGCATGGTTGGCACGTGGTTCAGGCATGGCAGGCAGGTGGCTCGAGAGTGGCTGCCACGTGCTTCAAGTGAGGTGGGACCGTGTTTAAATTAGGACTGGCACATGGTTCAGTCATGGCTGGCATATGACTTCGGCATGGCTGAGATGTGACCCAGGCATGGCTCACACGTTTTTCAGGCATGGCTGACACAGGACTCAGGTAAGGCAGCCACATGAAACAGGTGTGCCTGTCACATCACGCAGGTGTGGCTCGCACCTGGTTCATGCACGACCTTCACGTGGCTCAGGGCTGGCTGGTGTGTGGTTCATGCATGGGTGCCAGGTGTTTCAGGTGTGGCTGACACATAATGCAGGCATGGCTGACACGTGACTCAGGCATTCATCACACATTATCCAAACATGGCAGACATGTGTTTCATTCATGGGCTACATGTCGTTCATGTGTGGCACACACTTGAATCACTCACTGCTGACACATGGCTCCCACATACACAGACGTGGCTGGCACGTGGCTCATGCAGGGCCCAGCCATGATTCACGAGTGGTACCCTTGTGGTTCACGTGTGTTTCACACCTTGAACATGTGTGCTTCACACGTCTTTCCCATGTGGTTGAAGTGTGTCTCATGTGGTTCAGTCATGGTTCAGGTGTGGCTCCCAAATGGTTCAGGTGTAACCCAGGTATCGCTCACACATGGCTCATGTGCATGTAACCTATGTTTGAGGAGTGTTTCCCCAGTGATTCAGGCGTGGCTCACACGTGGTGCAGGCATGGCTCAGCCATGGCTCACCTGGAGTTCAGGCGAGCCTCAGACCAGGGCCAGGTGTGGCTGACACGTGATTCAGAAATTTTTCACACATGGCTGACACACGTCTCAGGTGATGCTCACGCATGGCTGGGGCATGGCTTTGGCATGGTTGACACGTGGCTCAGGCATGTCTGACATGAGACTCAGGCGTTCATCACATGTATTTCAGGCATGGGTTGCAGGTGTGTCGGACATGGGTTCCAGTGTTGTGTGGTGCTTCATTGAGGCCGCAGTGACACGTGATTGCCGTGGGGCTGACACTTGGTGTGTCGCAGTTGACACATGGCTCAGGAGTTGCTGACATGTGGTTCGGATGTGGGTGACAGGTGATTCAGCTGTGGCTGGCACTTTACTGATGCGGGGCTGACACATGATGCAGGCATTGCTCACACATGACTCAGGCATTCATTTCACATTATCCATGCGTGGCAGGCAAGTGGTCACACGTGGGACATGTTGTACAGCTGTGACTCCCACGTTGCTTAAACGTGGACCCCACATACTCAGTCATGGCTGGCACGTGGCTCATGCAGGGCCCAGCCATGATTCACGAGTTGTACCCTTGTGGTTCACACCTTGAACATGTGTGCTACACACGTCTTTGCCATGAGATTGAAGTGTGTCTCATGTGGTTCAGTCATGGTTCAGGTGTGGCTCCCAAATGGTTCGGGTGTAACCCAATGTCACTCACACATGGCTCATGTGCATGTAACCTATGTTTGAGGAGTGTTTCACCCATGATTCAGGCGTGGCTCACACGTAGTGCATGCATGGCTCAGCCATGGCTCACATATAGTTCAGGCGAGCCTCAGACCGGGGCCAGGTGTGGCTGACACATGATACAGGAGTTTGTGACACATGGCTAACACATGTCTCAGGTGAGGCTCACACCATGCTGGGGCGTGGCTCTGGCATGGTTGCCACGTGGCGCAGTCATGTCTGACACGAGATTGAGGCATTGCTGGCATGTGTTTCAGGCATGGGATTAAGGCGTGTCGCACACGGGTTACAGAGGTATGTGATGATTCAGGTGTGTCGGGCACGGGTTCCAGTGCTGTGTGGTGCTTCATTGAGGCTGCAGTGACACGTGATTGCAGTGGGGCTGACACTCAGTGTGTCGCAGTTGACACATGACTCAGGCATTGCTGACATGTGGTTCAGATGTGGGTAACAGGTGATTCAGCTGTGGCTGTCACTTTATTGATGCAGTGCTGACACATGGTGCAGGCATTGCTCACACGTGACTCAGGCATTCATCGCACATTATCCATGCATGTCAGGCATGTGGTCACCCGTGGGACATGTCCTACAGGTGTGGCTCCCACGTTGCTGAAACGTGGTCCCCACATACACAGTTCTGGCTGGCACGTGGCTCATGCATGCCTCAGCCATGTTTCAAGTGTGGTTCACCTGAGGTTCATGTGTGGTTCAAGCATTGAACATGTGTGCATCGCAAGGGCTTCTGATGTGGTTCAAGGGTGCCTCACGCGTGGATCCGGCACGGTTCAGTTGTGGCTCACACACCATTCAGCTGTAATTTAGGCATGGCTCACACATGGTTCTGGTGCAGCTCAGCCAAGGCTCAGGTGTGATGCAGGCACGAAACAGAACTGGGTCGGATGTGGCTGATGCACGATTCAGGTGTTTGTCACGCATGGCTCACACACGGCTGAGGTGTTGCTCATGCATGGCTGTGGTTCTGCTCAGGCATGGCACACACATGTTTGTGGCATGGTTGGCACGTGGTTCAGGCATGGCAGGCAGGTGGCTCGAGCGTGGCTGCCACGTGCTTCAAGTGAGGCTGGCGTGTGGTTAAATTGGGACTGGCACATGGTTCAGTCGTGGCTGGCATGTCACTTCGGCATGGCTGAGATGAGACACAGGTGTGGCTCACACGTTTTCCAGGCATGGCTGACTCATGACCCACGTGAGGCAGCCACGTGACCTGTGTGCCTGTCACGTCACACAGGTGTGGCTCGCACCTGGTTCATGCATGGCCTTCACGTGGCTCAGGGGTGGCTGGTGCTTGGACCTACTCAGACATGCCTGGCATGTGGCTGACACATGGCCCACTCATGTTTCACGTGTGTCTCCCATGTGGCTCACGTGTGGTTCAGGCATTGAACATGGGTGCTTCACTGGTGGTTCCCACGTGGTTAAATTGTGACACATGTGGTTCAATCATGGTTCAGGTGTGGCTCCCAAATGGTTCAGGTGTAACCCAGGTATGGCTCACACATGGCTCATGTGCGTGTCACCTATGGTTGAGCAGTGTTTCCCCAGTGATTCAGTCCTGGCTCACACCTGGTGCAGGCATGCCTAAGCCATGGCTCACATGTAGTGCAGGCGTGCCTCAGACCAGGGCCAGGGGTGGCTGACATGTGATTCAGGAGTTTGTCACACGTGGCTAACACACATCACAGGTGAGGCTCACGCATGGCTGTGGCGAGGCTCTGGCATGGTAGGCACGAGGCTCAGGCATGTCTGACACAAGACTTAGGCGTTGCTCACAAGTGTTTCAGGCATGGGTTTCAGGTGTGTCGGACACAGGTTCCAGTGCTGCGTGGTGCTTCATTGAGGCTGCAGTGACACGTGATTGGTGTGGGGCTGACACTCCGTGTGTCACAGTTGACACATGGCCCAGGCATGGCTGACATGTCGTTGGGATGTAGGTAACAGGTGATTCAGCTGTGGCTGGCACTTTACTAATGCGGGGCTGACACATGGCACAGGCATTGCTCGCATGTGACTCAGGCATTCATCGAACATTATCCATGCATGGCAGGCATGTGGTCACACGTGGACATATCATACAGGTGTGGTTCCCACGTTGCTGAAACATGGCCCACGCATACTCAGACATGGCTGACACGTGGCTCCTGCATGCCTCAGCTGTGTTTCATGTGTGGCTCACCTGATGTTCTTGTGTGGATCAATCATTGAACATGTGTGCTTCCTATGTGCTTCAAATGTGATTCTAGGGTGCCCCACACGATGATCCGGCATGGTTCAGTTGTGGCTCACACATGGTTCAGATGTAATTCTGGCATGGCTCTCACATGACTTGTGAGCCTCACAAATGCTACAGGAGACTTTCACACTTGATTGAGGCATGGCTCACACATGGTTCAGGTGCAGCTCAGCCAAGGCTTACACATGATGCAGGCACGAAACAGAACGGGATCACATTGGCTGACAAATGATTCAGGCGTTTGTCACGCATGGCTCACACACGGCTGAGGTGTGGCTCATGCATGGCTGTGGTGCTGCTCAGGCGTGTCTCACACTTGTTTGTGGCATGGTTGGCACGTGGTTCAAGCATGGCAGGCAGGTGGCTCAAGCGTGGCTGCCACGTGCTTCAAGTGAGGCTGGCGTGTGGTTAAATTGGGACTAGCACATGGTTCAGTCTTGGCACGCATGTGACTTCGGCATGGCTGAGATGAGACTCAGGCATGGCTCCCACGTTTTTCAGGCCTGGCTGACTCATGCCTCACGTGCGGCAGCCACGTGACACAGGCGTGCCTGTCACAACACGCAGGTGTGGCTTGCACCTCATTCATGCATGGCCTTCATGTTGCTCAGGGGTGGCTGGTGCGTGGTTCCCACATGGGTGCCAGGTGTTTCAGGTGTGGCTGACACATGACACAGGCATGGCTGACACGTGACTCAGGCATTCAAGGCACATTATCCATGCATGGCAGACATGTGTTTCATGCATGGGTTACATGTTGATCGTGTGTGGGACACACATTACTCGCTTTTTTCTGACCCATGGCTCCCACCTTCTCAGACATGCCTGGCACTTGGCTGACACATGGCCCAGCCATGATTCACGTGTGGCTCCCATGTGGCTCACGTGTGGTTCAGGCATTGAACATGGGTGCTTCACTCGTGGTTCCCAAGTGGTTCAATTGTGACACATGTGGTTCCATCATCGATCAGGTGTGGCTCCCAAATGGTTCAGGTGTAACCCAGGTGTGGCTCACACATGGCTCATGTGCGTGTCACCTATGGTTGAGGAGTGTTTCACCCGTGATTCAGGCGTGGCTCACACGTGGTGCAGCCATGGCTCAACCATGGCTCACATGTAGTTCAGGCGTGCCTCAGACCTGGGCCAGATGTGGCTGACATGTGATTCAGGTGTTTGTCACACATGGCTAACACACGTCTCAGGAGAGGCTCACTCATGGCTGGGGTGTGGCACTGGCATGGTAGACACGTGGCTCAGGCATGTCTGACATGAGACTCAGGCGTTGCTCACATGTGTTTCAGGCATGGGATTCAGGTGTGTCAGGCACGGGTTCCAGTGCTGTGCGGTGCTCTGTTGAGGCCGCAGTGACACGTGATTGCTGTGGGGCTGACACTCAGTGTGTTGCAGTTGACACATGGCTCAGGCGTGGCTGACATGTGGTTCG
Source organism: Equus przewalskii (assembly GCF_037783145.1). Classification (NCBI taxonomy): domain Eukaryota; kingdom Metazoa; phylum Chordata; class Mammalia; order Perissodactyla; family Equidae; genus Equus; species Equus przewalskii. The sequence goes on from NC_091859.1 coordinate 435,107, forward strand.
GATGTGGGTGACAGGTGATTCAGCTGTGGCTGGCAGTTTACTGATGCGGGGCTGACATATGATGCAGGCATTGCTCACATGTGACTCAGGCATTCGTTGCACATTATCCATGCTTGGCAGGCATGTGGTCACATGTGGGACATGTCGTACAGGTGTGACTCCCACATTGCTGAAACATGGCCCCCACATACTCAGTCATGGCTGGCACGTGGCTCATTCATGCCTCAGCTGTGTTTCATGTGTAGATCACCTGAGATTCATGTGTGGTTCAAGTATTGAACATGGGTGCTTCCCATGGGCTTCGGATGTGGTTCAAGTGTGCCTCAAACTTGGATCTGGCATGGTTCAGTTGTGGGTCACACACAGTTCAGGTGTAATTCAGGCATGGCTCACACATGACTTGTGTGCATCACAAATGTTACAGGAGACTTTCACACATGATTTAGACATGGCTCACACACGGTTACTGTTCAGCTCACCCAAGGCTCACACGTGATGCAGGCACGAAACAGAACTGGGTAGCATATGGCTGATACACGATTCAGGCGTTTGTCACGCATGGCTCACACATGGCTGAGGTATGGCTCATGCATGGCTGTGGTGCTGCTCAGGCGTGGCTCACACTTGATTGTGGCATGGTTGTGTCGATGAAAATAATCCATATCCAATCTATAAATGAAAATTTGGGTGAGTTTATTCTGAGCTTAAATCTGAGGATTATAACCCGTGAGAGTCTTTCCACAAAGGAACAGAGCACTCCAAAGACGTGGGGGGTATACAGGGTCATTATATACCCTCAAAGAGGATGTTTCACATATGATTGGAATGTCCCTTTTACAATAGTTGCGAGACTACTCTGTCGGCACAGCGATTGATGGAAATAGCAGGTAGGTCTTCTGTCTCAGTGAACACAGCAGGGTGGCAGTCTGTTGTCTCCAGCTGGGTGGTCACAGGTGAGCTGGGAGGTGAGTGCAGCAATCAGTTCCTAGCCTAAGGAAAAATGCTAATGTCAGGGGGAAGTTGCATCTTTATCTCAAGGGCCTTTGTTCTGGCCATAGGAAATGTCTAAGCAGATATGCAATGCGTGCTCAATAGCCAGTCAGGCCCTTTTGGAGGAAAAAAAGAAGTCAGGCCGAATTAGGTTTATACCAAATGGCTTCCTCATATACTCCAATATATCCTATTGCTTGCCATTTTTATTTGTCAGTTGGCACGTGGTTCAGGCATGGCAGGCAGGTGGCTCCAGCGTGGCTGACACATGCTTCAAGTGAGGCGGGTGTGTGGTTAAATTGGGACTGGCACATGGTTCAGTCGTGGCTGGCATGTGACTTTGGCATGGCTGAGATGAGACTCAGGCGTGGCTCACACGTTTTTCAGGCCTGGCTGACTCATGACTCACATGAGGCAGCCACGTGACACAGGCATGCCTGTCACATCACACAGGTGTGGCTCGCACCTCATTCATGCATGGCCTTCACGTGTCTCAGGGGTGGCTGGTGCGTGGTTCCTGTATGGGTGCCAAGTGTTTCAGGTGTGGCTGACATGATGCAGGCATGACTGACACGTGCGTGACTCAGGCATTAATCGCACATTAACCATTCATGACAGACATGTGTTTCATGCATGGGGTACGTGTCGATCGTGTGTGGGACACACGTGACTTGCTTTTAGCTGACCCATGGCTCCCACCTACTCAGACGTGCCTGGCACATGGCCCAGTCATGTTTCACGTGTGGCTCCCAAGAGGGTCACGTGTGGTTCAGGCATTGAACATGGGTGCTTCACTCGTGGTTCCCATGTGGTTCAGGTCTGACACATGTGGTTAAGTCATGGTACAGGTATGGCTCCCAAATGGTTCAGATGTAACCCAGGTGTGGCTCACACATGGCTCATGTGTTTGTCACCTATGGTTGAGGAGTGTTACACCCGTGATTCAGGCGTGGCTCACACGTGCTGCAGGCATGGCTCAGCCATGGCTCACATGTAGTTCAGGCGAGCCTCAGACCAGGGCCAGGTGTGGCTGACATGTGATTCAGGAATTTGTCACACATGGCTAACACACTTCTCAGGGGAGGCTCACGCATGGCTGGGGTGTGGATGTGGCATGGTAGGCACGTGGCTCAGGCATGTCTGACACGAGACTCAGGCATTGCTCACATGTGTTTCAGGCATGGGTTTCAGGTGTGTCAGACATGGGTTCCAGTGTTGTGTGGTGCTTCGTTGAGGCTACAGTGACACGTGATTGTTGTGGGGCTGACACTCGGTGTGTCACAGTGGACACATGGCTCAGGCATGGCTGACATGTGGTTCGGATGTGGGTGCCAGGTGATTCAGGTGTGGCTGGCAATTTTCTGATGCGTGGCTGACGCATGATGCTGGCATGGCCCACACATGACTCAGGCATTCATTGCACATTATCCATGGGTGGCAGGCATGTGGTCACACGTGGAACATGTCATACAGGTGTGGCACCAATGTTGCTGAAACGTGGCCCCCACATACTCAGTCATGGCTGGCACGTGGCTCATGCAGGCCTCAGCTCTGTTTCATGTGTGGCTCACCTGAGGTTCATGTGTGGTTCAGGCATTGAACATGGGTGCTTCCCATGTGCTTCAGAGGCCGTTCAAGGGGGCCTCACATGTAGTTCAGTCATGGTTCAGTTGTGGCTCACACACAGTTCAGATGTAATTCAGGCATGGCTAACACATCACTTGTGTGGGTCACAAATTCTGCAGGAGACTTTCACACATGATTTAGGCATGTCCCACACATGGTTGAGGTACAGCTCAGAAAATGCTCACACGTGATGCAGGCACACCACAGAACTGGGTCACATGTGGCTGATGCAAGATTCAGGCTTTTGTCACGCATGACTCACACACGGCTGAGGTTTGGCTCATCAATGGCTGTGGTGCTGCTCAAGCGTGGTGCACAGTTGTTTGTGGCATGGTTGGCACGTGGTTCAGGCATAGCAGGCAGGGGGCTCAAGCGTGGCTGCCAAGTGCTTCAAGTGAGGCTGGCGTGTGGTTAAATTGGGACTGGCACATGGTACAATTGTGGCTGGCATGTGACTTCGGAATGGCTGAGATGAGACTCAGGCATGGCTCACACGTTTTTCAGGCATGGCTGACTCATGACTCACGTGAGGCAGCCATGTGACACAGGCATTCCTGTCACATCCCGCAGGTGTGGCTCTCACCTCGTTCTGGCCCGTCCTTCACATGGCTCAGGGGTGGCTGCTGTGTGGTTCCCGCATGGGTGCAAGGTGTTTCAGGTGTGGCTGACACATGACGCAGGCATGGCTGACACGTGACTCAGGCATTCATCGCACATTATCCATGCATGGCAGACATGTCTTTCATGCATGGGTTACGTGTCGATCATGTGTTGGACACACGTGACTCGCTTTTTTCTGACCCATGGCTCCCACCTACTCAGACGTGCTTGGCACATGGCTGATGCATGGCCCAGTCATGTTTCACGTGTGGCTTCCATGTGGCTCACATGTGGTTCAGGCATTGAACATGGGTGCTTCACTCGTGGTTCCCATGTCATTCAAGTGTGACACATGTGGTTCAGTCATGGTTCAGGTGTGGCTCCCAAATCGTTCAGGTGTAACCAAGGTGTGGCTCACACATGTCTCATGTGCGTGTCACCTATGGTTGAGGACTGTTTCACCCCTGATTCAGGCGTCACTCACACATGGTGCAGGCATGGCTCAACCATGGCTCACATGTAGTTCAGGCGTGCCTCAGACCGGGGACAGGTGTGGCTGACACGTGATTCATGAGTTTGTCACACATGGCTAACACACGTCTGAGGGGAGGCTCATGCATGGCTGGGGTGTGGCACTGGCATGGTAGGCACGTGGCTCAGGCATGTCTGACACGAGACTCAGGCGTGGATCACATGTGTTTCAGGCATGGGTTTCTGATGTGTCGGACACGGGTTCCAGAGCTGTGCGGTGCTTTGCTGAGGCCACAGTAACACGTGATTGCTGTGGGGCTGGCACTCGGAGTGTCACACTTCACAAATGGCTCAGGCGTGGCTGACATGTGGTTCAGATGTGGGTGACAGGTGATTCAGCTGTGCCTGGCACTTTACTGATGTGGGGCTGACACATGACACAGGCATTGCTCACAAGTGACTCAGGCATTCATCGCACATTATCCATGCGTGGCAGGCATGTGGTCACACGTGGGACATGTCGTACAAGTGTGGCTCCCACGTTGCTGAAATGTGGCCCCCACATACTCAGTCATGGCTGGTGCGTGGCTCATGCATTCCTCAGCCGTGTTTCATGTGTGGCTCACCTGAGGTTCATGTGTGGTTCAAGCATTGAACATGTGTGCTTCGCATGGGCTTCAGATGTGTTTCAAGGGTGCCTCACACGTGGATCCGGCACGGTTCTGTTTTGGTTCACAGACGGTTCAGATGTAATTCAGGCATGGCTCACACATGACTCGTGTGCATCACAAATGCTACAGGAGACTTTCACACATGATTTAGGCATGGATCACACATGGTTCCAGTGCAGCTCAGCCAAGACTCATACATGATGCAGGCACGAAACAGGACTGTGTCACATGTGGCTGACACACGATTGAGGCGTTTGTCACGCATGGCTAACACACGGCTGAGGTGTGGCTCATCAATAGCTGTGGTGCTGCTCAGGCATGGCACACACTTGTTTGTGGCATGATTGGCACGTGGTTCAGGCATGGCAGGCAGGTGGCTCTAGCGTGGCTGCCATGTGCTTCAAGTGAGGCTGGTGTGTGGTTAAATTGGGACTGGCACATGGTTCAGTCGTGGCTGGCACGTGACTTTGGCATGGCTGAGATGAGACTCAGGCGTGGCTCACTCGTTTTTCAGACATGGCTGACTCATGACTCACGTGAGGCAGCCACATGACATAGACATTCCTGTCACATCCCGCATGTGTGCCTCGCATCTCGTTAATGCGCGGCATTCACATGGCTCAGGGGTGGCTGGTGTGTGGTTCCCCCATGGGTGCCAGGTGTTTCACGTGTGGCTGACACATGATGCAGGCATGGCTGACACGTGACTCAGGCATTCATCGTCCAGTATCCATGTGTGACAGAAATGTGATCACGCAGGAGTCACATGCCATACATGGGTGGCTCCCACATGACTACAGGTTGCTGAAACGTGGCTCCCACATACTCAGTCATGGCAGCCACGTGGCTCACGCATGGCTCAGCTGTGTTTCATGGGTAGCTACCCTGTGGTTCATGCGTGGTCCAAGCATGGAACATGTGTGTTTCACAGGCTCTTCAGATGTGGTTCAAGGGTGTCTCCCATGTGGTTCCTGCATGGCTCACACATGGTTCGTGTGTAATTCAGGCGTGGATCTCACACGACTCATCTGAGTCACATATGTTTGAGGACACTCTCACACGTGGTTCAGGCATAGCTCAGCCATGTTCCACACGTGACGCAGGCGTGCCACAGAACTGTCTCCCATGTGGCTGACACATGATACAGGCTTTGGTCAAGCATGGCTCACACATGTTTCAGGTGTGGCTCATGCATGTCTGTGGTGTTGGTCAGGCGTGGCTCACATGTGTTTTTGGCATGGGTGGCTCGTGGTTCAGGCATGGCAGGCAAGTTTTTCCAGTGTGGCTGACACATGCTTCAAGTGAGGCTGTCCTGTTGTTCAAGAGTGACTGAAACTTGGTTCAGGCCGGGCTGGCATGTGACCTCGGCACGGTTGAGACGTGTCTCAGGCGTGGCTCACACGTTATGCTGGCGTGGCTGACACATGACTCAGGTCAGCAGCCACGTGACACAGGCGTGCATGACACGCCACGCAGGTGTGGGACACATGCTTCATGCATGACGTTCGTGTGGCTCAGGGGTGGCTGCTGCAGGGTTCACGCATAGGTGGCAGGTGGTTAAGGTGTGGCTGACATGTGATACAGGCATGTGTGAAACATGACTCCAGTGAGGCTAACAAATGTTGGAGACATGGCTGACGCGTGACTCAGGCATTCATCCCACAGGATCCATGAGTGGCAGACATGTGGTCACACATGTGAGACATGCCATACAGTTGTGGCTCACACGTGACTCACAGGTTTGTGAAACCTGGCTCCTGCATACTCAGTCATGGCTGGCACGTGGCTCACACATGGCTCAGCTGGGTCTCTTGGGTGGATGCCCTGTGGTTCATGTGCAGTTCAAGCATCAATCATATGTGTTTCACAGGTTCTTCAGATGTGGTTCAAGGGTGTCTTCCATGTGGTTCCTGCATGGCTGACAGATGGTCTGGGTGTAATTCAGGGGTAGATCTAATTCGACTCGTCTGGGTCACATATGGTTGAGGACACTCTCACACGTGGTTCAGGCATAGCTCAGCCATGGCTCACAGGTGATGCAGGCGTGCCACAGCACTGGCTCCCACGTATCTGACACATGATTCAGGCTTTTGTCATGCTTGGCTCGCACATGGCTGAGGAGTGGCTCATGCACAGCTGTGGTGTTGCTCAGGCATGGTTCACATGTGTTTGTGGCATGGTTGGCAGGTGGTTCAGTCATGGCAGGCAAGTTGTGCCAGTGTGGCTGACACGTGCTTCAAGTGAGTCTGACCTGTGGTTCAAGTGTGAGAGCTACTTGGTTCAGGCCTAGCTGGCACATAACTTTGGCACTGCTACATCCACCTACATGGGCACTGCATCCTATGTCACAACATACTGCATCCACCTTCTGTAACACTGCAACTACCGCATGGAAGCTGCATCCACATTCAGGGAATTATAGGGGGCACTGCAACCACTGCAGCATCACTGCATCCACATTCACTCACCTTGCATCCTCTGTCACAACGACCTGCATCCACATTGTGGGACACTGAATCCACTGCATGACTACTGCATCGACATTCCCGGACAATGCAGGGGGCATTGCAAACACTGGAGGAACACTGCATAGAGCTGAAGTTGCATTGCAGGTGCACTGCAAACACTACAGGCTCACTGCATCCACCTTCGTGGGCACTGCATACTCCATCACAACGTACTGCATCCACCTTGTGGGACACTGCATGCCATGCATGGGTGCTGCATCCAAATTAAGGGAAACTGTAGGGGGCACTGCAACCACTGCAGTTTCACCACATCCACCTTCATGGGCACTGCATCCTCCGACAAAGCATACTGCATCTGCCTTGTGAGACATGGCATCCACTGCATGACCACAGCATCCAGCTGAAGTGGCAGTGCAGGTGCACTCCAATCACTGAAGTTTCACTGCATCCACTGCATTGGCACTGCATCAACATTCCAGTACAATGCCGGGGCCAAGGCAACCACTGCACGGACACTGCATCCACCTTCATGGGCACTGCATCCTCTATCGCAACATACTGCATAAACCTTTAGATACACTGCATTCACTGCATGGGCACTGCATTCACCTTCGGGGACACAGAAGGTTGCACTGCAACCCCTGCAGTAACACTGTTTCCATCTGATGTGGGAATGCAGGTGCACTTCAATCACTGCAAGATCACTGTATCCAATGCATGTTCACAGCATCCACATTCAGGGACACAGAATGGTGCACTGCAACCACTGCGAGATCGCTGCATTCACCTTCATGTGCACTGCATCCTCTGTCACAACATACTGCATGCACCTTGTGGGACACTGCATCCAAAGCCTGGGCACTGCATCCACATTCAGGGACAATGCAGGGGGCACTGCAACCACTGCAGGGACATGGCACCAAGATGAAGTGGCACTGTAGGTGCACTGCTACCACTGCGGGATCACTGCATCATCTTTCATGTGCAGTGAGTACGACTTCACAACATACTGCATCCACCTTGGGTTGAACTGCAGACACGCCATGGACCCTGCAACCACATTCAGGCACATGGCAGGCCGCTCTGCAACCACTGCAGCTGCACTGCAACCAGCTGAAGTGGCACTGCAGGTGCACTGCAATCACTGAAGTTTTACTGCATCCACTGCATTGGCACTACATCAAAATTCCAGGAAAATGCCGGTTGCACTGCAACCAGTGCAGGGACACTGCATCCACCTTCATAGACACTGCATCTTCCATCACAACATACGACATCCATCTTGTGGGACACTGCATCCACTGCATGACCACTGCATCCCCATCCAGCACAAGGCTGGGGGCCCTGCAACCATGGCAGCGACACTGCATCCTCCTTCACGTGCACTGCATCCTCCATCACAAAATACTGCATAGATATTTAGGTACACTGCCTCCACTGCATGGGCACTGCATTCACCTTCAGGGACACAGTAGGCTGCACTGCAACCACTGAAGCAACACTGCTTACAGCTGATGAGGAAATGCAGGCGCACTGCAATCACTGAAGGATCACTGCATCCACTGCATGTTCACAGCATCCACATTCAGGGACACAGCAGTGTGCACAGCAACCACTGCAGTGACACTGCATCCAGATGAAGTGGCACTGCAGGTGCACTGCAATGACTGCAGGATCACTGCACCATCCTTCACAGGTACTGAATCCTGCTTCACAACTTACTGCATCCACCTTGAGTCACACTGCAGACACTGCATGTGCACAGAATCCACATTTAGGGACATGGCACGGGGCTGTGCAACCACTGCAGCTAAACTGCATCCAGCTGATGTGGCACTGCAGACGCACTGCAATCACTGAAGATTCACTGCATCCACTGCATAGGCACTGCATCATCTCAGGTCAATGCCAGGGGCACTGCAACCACAGGAGGGACACTGCATCCCCCTTCATGGGCACTGCATCTTCCATCACAGCATACGACATCCACCTTGAGGGAGCCTGCAACTACTGAATGGGCACTGCAACCACATTCAGGGAACAGTAGCGGGCACTGAAACCACTGCAGCATCACTGCATCCACCTTCATGGTCACTGCATCCTCCATCACAACATACTGCATCCACCTTGTGGGGCATTGCATCCACTGCATGACTACTGCATCCACATTCCCGGACAATGCAGGGGGCACTGCAAGCACTGCATGGACACTGTATCCACCTTCATGAGAACTGCATCCTCCGTCATAACATACGGCATGCACATTATGGGACACTGCATCCCCTGCATGGGGACTGCATACACGTTCAGGGACGCTGCAGTTGGCTTTGCAACCACTGCGGCAACACTGCATCCAGCAGAAGTGGCACTGCAAGGAGCACTGCAATCTCTTCAGGCTCATTTCATCCACCTTCGTGGGCACTGCATCCTCCATCACAGCGTACCAAAACCACCTTGTGGGACACTTCATGCACTGCATGGGCACTGCATCCACATTCAGGGAATCTCTAGGGGGCTCTGCAACCACTGCAGGTTCACAGCATCCACCTTCATGGTCACTGCATCCTCTGACAAAACATACTGCATCCGCCTTGTGAGACACTGCATTCAGTGCATGACCCCTGCATCCACATTCCAGCACAATGCTAGGGGCCATGCAACCACTGCAGGGACAAAGCATCCGCCTTCATACGCACTTCATCCTCAGTCACAACACAGTGCATAAACCTTTAGGTACACTGCCTCAACTGCATGGGCACTGCATTCACCTTGAGGGACACAGAAGGTGGCACTGCAACCACTGCAGCAACACTGCTTCCAGCTGATGAGGAAATGCAGGCACACTGCAATCACTGCAGGATCACTGCATCCACTGCATGTTCAGAGCATGCACAATCAAGGACACAGCAGGGTGCACTGCAACCACTGCCGGATGACTACATCCAGCCTCATGGGCACTGAATTCTCCGTCACAACATAATGCATGGACCTAGTGGTACACTGCAACTACTGCATGGGCACTGCATCCACAATCAGGGAACTGTATGGGGCACTGCAACCACTGGAGCATCACTGGATCCACCTTCATGGGCCCTGCATCCTCCATCAAAACATACAGCAACCACCTTGTGGGACACTGCATCCACTGCATGACTACTGCATCCACATTTCCGGACAATGCATGGGGCACTGCAAGCAGTGCAGGGACACTGCATCCACCTTCATGTGAACTGCGTCATCCGTCATAACATACTGCATTCACCTTGTGGGACACTGCATCCACTGCCTGGCCACTGCATCCACATTCCTGGAAAATGCATGGGTCACGCCAACCACTGCAACAACACTGCATTCAGCTGATGTGGCACTGCAGGCGCACTGCCATCACTGCAGGATCACTGCATCCACCTTCATCAGCACTGCGTACTACAACACACCACAATGCCTCCACATTGTGCGACATTGCATCCACGGCATGAGCACGGCATCCACATTCCAGGACAATGCAGGGTGCATTGCAACTACTGCACGGACACAGCATCCAGCTGAAGTGGCACTGAAGGCATACTGTAATCACTGCCAGCTCAGTGCATCCAAATCCAGGGCTCTGCATCCTCTGTCACAAGATACGGCAACCAGCTTTTGGTACTCTTCATGCACTGCATGGGTACTGCATCCACATTCAGGGCCACAGGACGGGGCACTGCAACCACTCAGGGACACTGCATCCAGCTGAAATGGCACTGCAGGTGCACTGCATTGACTGCAGGATCACTGCATCATCCTTCCTGGGCACTGAATACTCCAACACATCATCAGGGATCCACCTTGAGGGACACTGCATCCACTTCATGACCGCTGCATCCACATTCAGGTACAATGCAGGGGGCACTGCAACCTCTGCTGCATCAGTGTATCCACCTTCATGGGCCCTGCATCCACCATCACAACATACTTCATCCAACTTGTGGGACAGGGCATCCACTGCATGACTACTGCATCCACATTCAGGGACAATGCAGGGCGCCTTGCAACCTCTGCAGCGACACTGCATCCAGATGAAGTGGCACTGCCAGCTCCCTGCAGTCTCACTGCATCCACCTTCGTGGGCACTGTATCCTACGTCACAACATAATGCACCCACATTTTGGGACACTGCATGAACTTCATCGGCACTGCATCCACATTCAGGGAAACTGTAGGGGGCACTGCTTCCACTGCAGGTTCACCGCATCAACCTTCATGGGCACTGCATCCTCCTAGAAAACATACTGCATCCGCCTTGTGAGACACTGCATTCCCCGGAATGACCACTGCATCCTCATTCCAGGACATTGACGAGGGCCCTGAAAACACTGCAGAGACACTGCATCCAGCTGAAGTGGCACTGTAGGTGCATTGAGATGATTAAAGGATTACTGCATCGTCTTTCATTGGGAGTGAATCCTACTTCACAACATACTGCATCCACCTTGAGTCATACTGCAGACACTGCATGGGCACAGCATACACATTCAGGGACATGGCAGGGGGCTCTGCAAAAACTGCAGCTACACTGCATCCAGCTGAAGTGGCACTGCATGCACACTGCAATTACTGAAGTTTCACTGCATTCACTGCATTGGTACCGCATCAACATTTCAGGACAATGCCAGAGGCACTGCAACCACTGCAGGGACACTGGATCCTCCTTCATGGACACTGCATCCTCCTTCACAACATACTGCATCCTCCTTGTTGGACACTGCAACCACTGCATGACCACAGCATCCACATTACAGGACAATGCCGGTGGCACAGCAACCAATGCAGCGACACTGCATCGACCTTCATGGGCACTGCATCATCCGTTGCAACCTAGTGTATAAAACTTGAGGTACACTGCATCCACTGCATGGGCACTGCATTCACCTTCAGGGATGCCGAAGGCGGCACTGCAACCCCTGCAGGGACACTGCTTCCAGCTGATGTGGAAATGCAGGCACACTGCCATCACTGCAGGATCACTGCATTCACCTTCTTTGGCACTGCATACTGCAACACACCACAATGCCTCCACATTGGTATACTGCATCCACTGCATGAGCACTGCATCCACATTCCAGGACAATGCAGGATGCATTGCACCACTGCCGGTTCTCTGCATCCGACTCGTGCACTGCACATCCACTTTCAGGGACACAGAACGAGGCACTACAACAACTGCAGGGATAGTGCAGCCAGCTGAATGGCACTGCAGGTGCACCGCAATGACTGCAGGACCACTGTATCCTCCTTCATGATCACTGAATCCTCCATCACAACATAAGGCATCCACCTTGAGAAACACTGCTTCCACTGCATGAGCACTGCATACACATTCAGGTAAACTGCAGGGGGCACTGCAACCACTGCAGGATCACTGCATCCACCTTCATGGGCACTGCATCCTCCTTCACAACATACTGCATACACATTGTGGGACACTTCATCCACTGCAAGGGCACTGCATCCACGTTCAGGGACACTGCAGTTGGCTCTGCAACAACTGCAGCAACACTGCATCCATCTGAAGTGGCACTGCAGGTGCACTGCAATCACTGCAGGCTCACTGCGTCCACCTTCGTGGGCACTGCATCCTCCGTCACAACATACTGCATGCAAGTTGTGGGACACTGCATCCAATGCCTGGGCAGTGCATCCACATTCAGGGACACTGAATGGGGCACTGCCACCACTGCAGGGACACTGCAGGCAGCTGAAGTGGCACTGAAGGTTCACTGCAATGAATGCAGGATCACTGCATCCTCCTTCATGATCACTGAATGCTCCATCACAGCATAAGGCATCCACCTTTAGGGACACTGCATCCACTGCATGAGAATTGCCTCCAAATTCAGGTAAACTGCAAGGCACACTACAACCACTGGAGGATCACTGCATCAATCTTCATGGGCACTGCATCCACGTTCAGTGACAGTGCAGTTGGCTCTGCAACCACTGCAGACACTCTGCATGCCCCTGAAGTGGCACTGCAGGTGCACTCCCATCACTGCAGGATCATTGCATCCACCTTCATGCGCACTGCATCCTCCATGACAACATACTGCATCCAGCTTGTGGGACACTGCTTGCAGTGCTTGGGCACTGCATGCACATTCAGGAAATCCGTAGGGGGCACTGCAACCGATGCAGGTTCACTGCATCCACCTTCATGGGCACTGCATCCACCGACAAAACATACTGCATCGGCCTTGTGAGACCCTGCATCCAGTGCATGGGTACTAAATCCACATTCAGGGAACTGTAGGGGACACTCCAACCACTGCAGGGACACTGCAGCCACCTTCATGTTCACTGCATCCTCCATCACAACATATTGCATAAACTTTTAGGTACACTGTGTCCACTGCATTGGCACTGCATTCACCTTCAGAGACACAGAAGGTGGCACTGCACCACTCCAGCGACACTGCTTACAGCTGCTGTGGAAATGCAGGCGCAATGCAAGCACTGCAAGATCGCTGCATCCACTGCCAGATCACTGCATCCACCTTCATGCTCACTGCATCCTCCATCACAACATACTGCATAAACTTTTAGGTACACAGTATCCACTGCATGGGCACTGCATTCACCTTCAGGGACACAGAAGGTGGCACTGCAACCAATGCAGCAACACTGCTTCCAGCTGATGTGAAAATGCAGGCGAACAGTAAGCACTGCAGGATCACTGCATCAACTGCATGTTCACAGCATCCACATTCAGGGACACTTCAGGGTGCACTGTAGCCACTGCTGGATCACTGCATCCTCCTTCATGAGCACTCAGTCCTCCATCACAACATAAGGTAACCACCTTGTGGGACACTGCATCCACTGCCTGAGCACTGCATCCACATTCAGGGAAACTGCAGGGGGCACTGAAACCACTGCAGGATCACTGCATCCACCTTCCTGGGAACTGTATCTTCCTTCACATCATAGAGCATGCACATTGTGGGACACTGCATTCACTGCATGGACACTGCATCCATATTCCAGGACAATGCAGGGGGCATTGTAACCACTGCAGGGACACTGCATCCACCTGAAGTGGCATTGAAGGCCTACTGCATTCATTGCCGGCTCACTACATCCAAATATTGGGCACTGCATCCTCTGTCACAAAATACGGCAACCAAATTTTGGTAATCTGCATACACTGCATGGGCACGGCATCCACATTAAGGGACACAGAATGGGGCACTTCAGCCACTGCAGTGACACTCCAGCCAGCTGTGGTGGCACTGCAGGTGCACTTCAACGACTGCTGGATCACTGCACCCTCATTCATGATCACTGAATCCTCCATCACCACACAATGCATGCAGTAGGAGGGACACTGCATCCACTGCATGAGCAGTGGATCCACTTTCAGGTAAACTGCAGGGGGCACTGCAACCCCTGCAGATTCACTGCATCCACCTTCATGGACAATGCAACATCCGTCACAACATACTGCATGCACATTGTGGGAAACTGCATCCACTGCATGGACACTGCATTCATGCTCAGGGACACTGCAGTTGGCCCTGCAAACACTGCAGCAACTCTTCATCCAACTGAAGTGGCAATGCAGGCGCTCTGCAATCACTGCAGTCTCACTGCATCCACCTTCCTGGGCACTGCATCCTCCTCAACACACACTGCATCCACTTTGTGGGACACTGCATGTACTGCATGGGCATTGAATCCACATTCTGGGAAACTGTAGGGGGCAATGCTGCCACTGCAGGTTCACCACATCCACATTCATGGGCACTGCATCCTCCGACAGAACATACTGCATCCGCCTTTTGAGACAATGCATCCACTGCATGACCACTGCATCCACATTCCAGGATAATGCTGGTGGCACTACAACCTCTGCAGGGACACTGCATCCACCTTCATGAGCACTGCATCCTCTGTCACAAAATACTGCATGCACATTGTGGGACACTGCATCCACTGCATGGGCACCACATACACTTTCAGGGAGCTGGCAGTTGTCTCCACAACCACTGCAGCAACACAGCATTCAGCTTAAGGGGCACTACAGGTGCACTGCAATCACTGCAGGCTCATTGCATCTAACTTCGTGGGCACTGCATCCTCCGTCACAACATACCACATCCACCTTGTGGGACACTGCATGCACTGCCTGGGCACTGCAGCCACATTCAGGGAAACTGGAGGGGGCATGGCAACCACTGCAGTTTCACCGCATCCACCATCATGGGCACTGCATCCTCTGACAAAATACACTGCACCCACCTTGTGAGACACAGCCTCCACTGCATGACCACTGCATGCACATTCCAGGACAATGATGGGGGCACTGCAACCACTGCAGGGACACTGCATCCTCCGTCACAACATACTGCATGCACCTCGTTGGACACTGCATCCAATGCCTGGGCACTGCATCCATGATTCGGACAATTCAGTGGGCACTGCAACCACTGCAGGGACACTGCATACAGCCGAAGTTGCACTGCAGGTGCACAGCATTTAGCACAGGCTCACTGCATCCATCTTCGTGGGCACTGCATCTTCCATCACAACATACTGCATCCACCTTGTGGGACACTGCATCCACTGCCTGGGCACTGCATCCACATTCCCGGACAATGCAGGGGGAACTGCAACCACTCCAGCAACACTGCATCCATCTGAAGTGGCACTGTAGGTGCACTGCCGTCACTGCAGGATCTCTGCATCCACAGTCGTTGGCACTGCCTCCTCTGTCACAACTTACTGCCTCCACCTTTTTTGACACTGCATCCAATGCATGGGCACTGCATCCACATTCAGGGACAGTGCATTGGCTTCTGCAACAACTGCAGCAACACTGCATCCAGCTGATGTGGCAATGCATGCGCACTGCTATCACCGCAGGCTCACTACTTCCACATTTGTGTGCACCGCATCCTCCATCACAACATACTGCATCCACCTTGAGGGAGACTGCATGCACTGCATTATCACTGCATCCTCATTGAGCGACACTGCAGGGTGCACTGCAACCACTGCAGGAACACTTCATGCACCTTCTTGGGCAATGCACCATCCATCATAACATACTGCATCCACCTTGTGGGGAACTGCATCCACTGCAAGGGGACGGCATTCACATACAGGCACATTGCAGGGGCAGTGCAACCAATGCAGGATCACTGAATGCACCTTCATTGCACTGCATCATCGGGCATAACATTCTGCATCCACCTTGTGGGACACTGCATCCACTGCATGGGCACTGCATCCACATTCATGGAAGTGCAGGGGGCACTGGAACCACTGCTGGAACACTGCATCCAGCTGAAGGGGCACTGCAGGAACACTGCAATCACTGCTGGTTCACTGCATCCTCCTTCATGGGCACTGCATGCTCTGTCACAACATACTGCATCCACCTTGGGTCACACTGCAGACGCTGGCTGGGCACTGCATCCACATTCAGAGACACTGCAGTGGGCTCTGCAACCCCTTCAGCAACACTGCATCCAGCTGCAGTGGCAATGAAGGTGCACTGCAATCACTCATTGTTCACTACATCAACCGGCTGTTCACTGCCTCCACATTCAGTGACACTGCAGGGTGCACTGCAACCATTGCAGGATCACTGCTTCCAACTTAATAGGCTCTGCCATTATCGGTAATAATATGCTGCATCCACCTTGTGGGACACTGCATCCACTGCATGGGCACTGCATCTACATTCCCAGTCAATGCAGGGATCACAGCAACCACTGCAGCAACACTGCATCCAGCTGAAGTGGCACTGCAGTCGCACTGCCATCACTGCAGGATCACTGCATTCACCTTCATCGGCACTGCATACTGAAAAACACCACAATGCCTCCACATTTTGGGACACTGCATCCACTGCATGAGCATTTCATCCATATTCCTGGACAATGCAGGGGGCATAGCAACAACTACAGGGACACTGCATGCAGCTGAAGTGTCACAGCAGGTGCACTGCACTCACTGAATGTTCACTGCATCCACTGCATGTTCACTGCATCCACTGCATGTTCACTGCATCCACATTCAGTGACACTGCAGGGTGCACTGCAACCACTGCAGAATCACTGCCTCCACCTTCATTGACACTGCATCCTCTCTCACAACATACTGCATCCAATTGTACACACTGCATCCACTGCCTGGGCATAGCATCTACATTCCCGGACAATACTGGGGATAGTGCAACCACTGAAGCAACACTGTAACCAGGTGAAGTGACACTGCATGCGCACTGACATCATTGCAGGATCACTGCATCCACCTTCATGGGCACTGATTACTACAACACAACAGACTGCCTCCACCATGTGGGACACTGCATCCACTGTCTGGCACGGCATTCTAATTCAGGTACACTGCAGGGGGCACTGCAACCACTGCAGGATCACTACATGCACTTTCATGGGCACTTCACCCTCCGTCACAACACACTGCATCTACATTCAGTGACAGTGCAGCCATTGCATGGACACTGCATCCACAATCAGGCACAGTGCAGGGGGCAATGCAACCACTGCAGGGACACTGCATCCAGCTGAAGAGGCACTGCAGGCACACTGCAATCACTGCACCATCACCATATCCACATACATGGGCACTGCATCCTCCGTCACAACACTCTGCATCCACCATTTGATTCTGTATCCTTTGCATGGGCACATCATCAGCATTCAGGGCCAATGCAGGGGCAAGGCAACCACTGTGGGACACTGAATCCAGATGATGTGACACTGAAGCTGCACTGCAATCACTGCAGAATCAATTCATCCACATTCATGGGCACTGCATCCACCTTTTGGGACACTGCATTACTGGCATGAGCACTGCATCTACATTCAGGGACACCACAGGTTGCACTTCTACCACTGCAGCATCACTGCATCCACCCTCATGTG
Organism: Equus przewalskii; assembly: GCF_037783145.1. Classification (NCBI taxonomy): domain Eukaryota; kingdom Metazoa; phylum Chordata; class Mammalia; order Perissodactyla; family Equidae; genus Equus; species Equus przewalskii. The sequence goes on from NC_091859.1 coordinate 452,864, forward strand.
CACTGTATCCTCTGTCACCACATACTGCATCCATCTTGTGGCTCACTGCATCCACTGAATGGGCACTAAATCCACATTGAGGGAAAATGCAGGGGGCACTGCAACCACAGATGGGAGACAGCATCCACATGAAGTGGCACTGTAGGTGCACTGGAATTACTGCAGCCTCCTTCAAAGGCACTTCATCCTACTGCAAAACATACTGCATCCACCTTGTGGGACACTGCATGCACTGAATGGGCACTGCATCCACATTCATGAAAACTGCAGGGGGCCCTAAAACCAATGCAGCAACACTGCATTCAGCTGAAGTGGCACTGAAGGTGCACGGCCATCACTGCAGGATCACTGCATTCACCTTCATTGGCACTGCGTACTACAGCACACCACAATGCCTCCAAATAGTGGGACACTGGATCCACTGCATGAACACTGGATCTACATTCCAGGACAATGCAGGGGGCATTGCAACCACTGCAGGGACACTGCAACCAGCTGATGTGGCACTGAAGGCATACTGCAATCACAGACAGCTCACGGCATCTAACTCGTGGGCACTGCAACCATGTCACAACATAGGGAAACCAACTTTTGGTACTCTGCATCCACTGTATGGGCACTGCATCCACATTGAGGGACAATGCAGGTTTCAAGCAACCATTGCAGGGACACTGCATCCAGATGAAGTGGCACTGCAGGTGCCCTGTAATGACTGCAGGATCAGTTCATCGTCCTTCAGGGCTGCAACGCCCCCTGCATTGTCCTGGAATGTGGATGCAGTGCTCATGCAGTGGGTGCACTGTCCCAAAATGTGGAGGCATTGTGGTGTGTTGTAGTATGCAGTGCCGATGAAGGTGAATGCAGTGATCCTGCAGTGATGGCAGTTCGCCTGCAGTGCCACTTCATCTGGATGCAGTGTTGCTGCTGTGGTTTCAGATCCAATTGAGATGTCCCTGAACGTGAATGCAGTGCCCATGCAGTGGACGCAGTGTCCCACAATGTGCATGCAGTATGTTGTGATGGAGGATGCAGTGCCCTTGAAGGTAGATGCAGTGATCCAGAAGTGGTTGCAATACACCCCAATGTTTCCCTGAATCTGGATGCTGTGAACATGCAGTGGATGCAGTGATCCTGCAGTGATTGCAGTGTGCCTGCATTTTCACATCAGCTTTAAGAAGTGTCCCTGCAAGGGTTGCAGTGTCGCATTCTGTGTTCCTGAAGGTGAATGCAGTGCCCATGCAGTGGATGCAGTGTACCTAAAGCTTTATTCTGTATGCTGTGATGGAGCATGCAGTGCCCACGTGTTGGATGCAGTGAACCGGTATTCATTGCAATCCGCCATCAGTGCCACTTCTGCTGGATGCAGTGTCCCTGCAGTGGTTGCAGAGGCACTTGCCATGTCTCTGAATGTGGATGCAGTGCCCATGCAGTGTCAGCAGTGTGAACGAAGGTGGATGCAGTATGTTGTGAAGTAGGATTCAGTGCCCATGAAGGATGATGCAGTGATCCTGCAGTCATTTCAGTGGACCTGCAGTGCCACTTCAGCTGGATGCAGTGTTGCTGCAGTGGTTGCAGTGCCCACTGCATTGTCCAGGAATCTGGATGCAGTGCCCAGGCAGTGGATACAGTGTCCCAAAGGTGCATGCAGTATGTTATGACGAATGATGCAGTTCTTATGAAGGTGGATGCAGTGTGCCTGCAGTGTCCCCCGCATTGTCCTGGAATGTGGATGCAGTAGTCATGCAGTGGATGCAGTGTCCCACAAGGTGGATGAAGTATGTTGTGATGGAGGATGCAGGGCCCATGAAGGTGGATACAGTGATGCTGCAGTTGTTGCAGTGCCCCCAACAGTTCCCTGAATGTAGATTCAGTGCCAATGCAGTAGTTGCAGTGTCCCACAAGGTGGATGTCGTATGTTGTGATGGAAGATGCAGTGCCCACGAAGGTGGACGCAGGGAACCTGTGCTGAATGCAGTGCACCTGCAGTGCAACTTCAGCTGTATTCAGTGTCCCTGCAGAGGTTGCAGTGCACACTGCATTGTCCGAGATGTGGATGCAGAGCCCAGGCATTGAATGCAGTGTCACTCAAGGTGCGTGCAGTATCTTGTGACAGAGGATGCAGTGTCCATGAAGTTGGATGCAGTGATCCGGCAGTGGTTGCAGAGCACACTGCTGTGTCCCTGAATGTGCATGCTGTGAACATGCTGTGGATGCAGTGATCCTGCAGTGATTGCAGTGCACCTGCATTTCCACATCTGCTGGAGGCAGTGTCCCTGCAGGGATTGCAGTGCTGCCTTCTGTGTCCCTGAAGGTGAATGCAGTGCCCATGCAGTGGAGGCAGAGTCCCTAAAGGTTTATGCAGTATGTTGTGATGGAGGATGCAGTGCACATGAAGACGGATGCATTGTCCCTGCAGTGGTTCCAGGGCCCCAGACATTGTTCTGGAATGTGGATGCAGGGGTCATGCAGTGGATGCAGTGTCTCAAAAGGAGAATGCAGTATGTTATGTCAGAGGATGCAGTGCCCATGAAGGTGGATGCGGTGAACATGCAGTGGTTGCAGTGCCCCCTATAGTTTCCGTGAATGTGGAAGCAGTGCTCATGCAGTGCATGCAGTGTGCCTACAAGCTGGATGCGGTATGCTGTGACAGAGGATGCAGTGACCACGAAGGTGGATGCAGTGAGCCTGAAGTGATTGCAGTTCGCTTGCAGTGTGACTTCAGCTGGATGCAGTGTTGCTGCAGTGGTTGCAGAGTCTACTGCAGTGTCCCTGAACGTGGATGCAGTCCCCATTCAGTGGAGGCAGTGTCCCTCAAGGTGGAAGAATTATCATATGTTGGAGGATTCAGTGATCGTGAAGGAGGATGCAGTGATCCTGCAGTCATTCCATGAACTTGCAGTGCCACCTCAGCTGGATGTATTGTCTCTGCAGGGATTGCAGTGCCGCCTTCTGTGTCCCTGAAGGTGAATGCAGTGCCCATGCAGTGGAGGCAGTGTCCCTAAAGGTTTATTCAGTATGTTGTGACGGAGGATGCAGTGCACATGAAGATGGATGCATTGTCCTTGCAGTGGTTCCAGGGCCCCTGACATTGTGCTGGAATGTGGATGCAGGAGTCATGCAGTGGATGCAGTATCTCAAAAGGAGAATGCAGTATGTTATGTCAGAGGATGCAGTGCCCATGAAGGTGGATGCAGTGAACATGCAGTGGTTGCAGTGTCACCTATTGTTTCCCTGAATGTGGATGCAGTGCTCATGCAGTGCATGCAGTGACCCTACAAGCTGGATGCGGTATGCTGTGATAGAGGATGCAGTGACCATGAAGGTGGATGCAGTGAGCCTGAAGTGATTGCAGTGCGCTTGCAGTGTGACTTCAGCTGGATGCAATGTTGCTGCAGTGGTTGCAGAGTCTACTGCAGTGTCCCTGAACGTGGATGCAGTCCCCATTCAGTGGAGGCAGTGTCCCTCAAGGTGGAAGAATTATCATATGTTGGAGGATTCAGTGATCATGAAGGAGGATGCAGTGATCTTGCAGTCATTCCATGAACTTGCAGTGCCACTTCAGCTGGATGCATTGGCCCTCCAGTGGTTGCAGTGACCTATTCTGTGACCCTGAATGTGGATGCAGTGCCCATACAGTGGATGCAGAGTACCAAAAGTTGGTTGCCGTATGTTGTGACAGAGGATGCAGAGACCTGGAGTAGGATGCAGTGAGCCTGCAGAGATTACAGGACGCCTTCAGTGCCACGTCAGCTGGATGCAGTGTCCCTGCAGTGGTTGCAATGCCCCCTGCATTGTCCTGGAATGTGGATGCAGTGCTCATGTAGTGGATGCAGTCTCCCACAATGTAGAGGCATTGTGGTGTGTTGTAGTATGCAGTGCCAATGAAGGTGAATACAGTGATCCTGCAGTGATGGCAGTGCGCCTGCAGTGCCCCTGCAGCTGGATGCAGTGTTCCTGCAGGGGTGCAGTGCCCCCTGCATCGTGCGGGAATCTGGATGCAGTGCCCAAGCAGTCAATGCAGTGTCCAACAAGGTGGATGCAGTATGTCATGAGAGATGATGCAGTTCTCATGAAGGTGGATGCAGTGTCCCTGCAGTTCTTGCAGTGCCCCCTGCATTGTCCTGGAATGTGTATGCAGTAGTCATGCAGTGCATGCAGAGTCCCACAGTGTGGATGCAGTATGTTCTGATGGAGGATGCAGTGCCCACGAATGTGGATGCAGTGAGACTGCAGTGATTGCAGTGCGCCTGCAGTGCACTTCAGCTCGATGCAGTGTTGCTGCAGTGGTTGCAGAGACAACTGCAGGGATCTGAACGTGGATGCAGTCCCCATGCAGTGGATGCAGTGTCCCACAATGTGCATTGAGTATGTTGTGACGCAGGATGCAGCACTCATGAAGGTGGATGCAGTGATCCTGCAGTGGTTGCAGTGCCCCCTGCTGTTTATCTGAATGTGGAAGCAGTGCTCATGCCGTGGATGCAGTGTCCCTCAAGGTTGATGCCTCATGTTGTGATGGAGGATTCAGTGATCATGAAGGTGGATTCAGTGGTCCTGCAGTCATAGCCGTGGACCTGCAGTGCCACTTCACCTGGCTGCAGTGTCCCTGCAGTGGTTGCCTTGCACTATGCTTTGTTCAAGAACGTGGATGCAGTGCCCAGACATTGGATGCAGTGTCCCAAAATGTACATGCAGTATGTTGTGATGGAGGATGCAGTGCTCATGAAGGTGGATTCAGTGATCCGGCAGTGGTTGCAGAGAACCCTGCTGTGTCCCTGAATGTGGAAGCTGAGAACATGCAGTGGCTGCAGTGATCCTGCAGTGTTTGCAGTGTTCTTGCATTTCCACATCAGCTGGAAGCGGTGTCCCAGCAGGGGTTGCAATGCCAACTTCTGTGTCCCTGATGTTGAATGCAGTGCCCATTCAGTGGATGCAGTTTACCTAAAGGTTTATGCAGATTGTTGTTAAGGAAGGATGTAGTGCATATGAAGGTGGATGCAGGGAACCTGCAGTGGTTGCAGTGCCCCCTACATCTTCCCTGAATGTGGATGCAGTGCCCATGCAGTGTCCCACAAGGTGGATGCAGTATGCTGTGACGGAGGATGCAGTGCCCAAAAAGGAAGATGCAGTGAGCCTGCAGTGATTTCAGTGTGCTTTCAGTTCCACTTCAGCTGGAAGCAGTGTTGCTGCAGTGGTTGCAGTGCCCCCTGAATTGTCCGGGAATGTGGATGCAGCGCCCAGGCAGTGAATGCAATATCCCACAAGGTGGATGCAGTATGTTGTGATGGACAATGCAGGGCCTATGAAGGTGGATGCAATGATGCTGCAGTGGTTGCAGTGTGCCCTACAGTTTCCCTGGATGTGGCTGCAGTGCCCATGCAGTGCATGCAGTTACCAAGGTGGATGCAGTATGTTGTGACGGAGGATGGAGTGCCCACGAAGGTGGATGCAGTGAGCCTGCACTGTTAGTAGTGCCCTCGGAAGTTTACGTGAATGTGGATGCCGTGGTCATGAAATCGATGCAGTGTCCCTCAAGGTGGATGGCTTATGTTGTGATGCATGATTCAATGATCATGAAGGAGGATGCAGTTATCCTGCAGTGATTGCAGTGGACCTGCAGTGCCACTTCAGCTGGCTGCAGTGTCCCTGCAGTGGTTGCAGTGCGCACTGCATTGTCCGAGAACGTGGATGCAGTGGTCATGCAGTGGTTTTAGATTCTCAGAAGGAGGATGAGGTATGTTTTTCGGATGATGCAGTGCCCATGTAGGTAGATTTGCTGAACCTTCAGTGGTAGCAGTGCCCCCTACAGCTCCGTGAATATGGATGCAGTGCCCATGTAATAGTTGCAGTGTCCCACAAGTTGGATTTCATATCTTGTGAAGGAAGATGCAGTGCCCACGAAGGTGGATGCAGTGAGCCTGTGCTGTATGCAGTGTGCCTGCAATGCGACTTCAGCTGCATGCAATGTCCCTGCAGTGGTTGCAGTGCCCACTGCATTGTACGAGAACGTGGATGCAGTGCCCAGGCATTGGATGCGTTGTCCCACAAGGTACATGCAGTATGTTGTGATGGAGGATGCAGTATCCATGAAGGTGGATGCTGTGATCCGGCAGTGGTTGCAGTGCACCCTGCTGTGTCGATGAATGTGGATGCTGTGAACATGCAGTGGATGCAGTGATCCTGAAGTCATTGCAGTGCACCTGCATTTCCAAATCAGCTGGAAGCAGTGCCCTGCAGTGTTTGCAGTGCCGCCTTCTGTGTCCCTGAAGTTGAATGCTGTGCCCATGCAGTGGATGCAGTGTACCTAAAGGTTTATGCAGTATGTTGTGGTGGAGGATTCAGTGCAAATCAAGGTGGATGCAGTGTCCCTGCAGTCGTTGCAGTACCCCCCACATTGTCCGGGAATGTGGATGCATACTTCATGCAGTGTCTCACAAGGCAGATGCAGTATGTTTTGTCAGAGGATGCAGTGCCCATGAAGGTGGATGCAGTGAACCTGCAGTGGTTGCAGTGCCCCATAGAGTTTCCCTGAATAGTGGATGCAGTGTCCATGCAGTACAAGAATTGTCACACAAGCTGGATGCAGTATGTTGTGATGGAGGATGCAGTGCCCACGAATGTAGATGCAGTGACCCTGTGCTGAATGCAGTGTGCCTGCATTGCGACTTCAGCTGTATGCAGTGTCCCTGCAGTGATTGCAGTGCCCAATGCATTGTTCCAGAATGTGGATGCAATGTCCAGGCATTGGGTGCAGTGTCCCATAGGTGCATGCAGTATGTTGTGAAGGAGGATACCGTCCCCATGAAGGTGGATGTACTGTCCCTGAAGTGCTGGCAGTGCCAACGGCATTGCCCTGGAATATTGAAGCAGTGCCCATGAAGTCTATGCAGTGAATCTTCAGTGATTGCAGTGAGCCTGCAGTGCCACTTCAGCTGGATGCAGTGTAGCTGCAGTGGTTGCAGAGACCCCTGCCTGTTTCTGAATGTGAATGCAGTGGCCAAGCAGTGAATGCAGTGTACCTAAAGGTTTATGCAGTATGTTGTGAGGGATGATGCAGTGCCCATGAAGGTGATGTGGTGACCCTGTGTTGTTGCAGTACCCCGTAGAGTTTCCCTGAATGAGGATGCAGTGCCCATGAAGTGCATGCTGTGTCCCTCAAGGTGGAGGCAGTCTGTTATGACGCATGATGCAGTTCTCATGAAGGTGAATGCTGTGTCCCTTCAGTGCTTGCAGTGTGCCCCACATTGTCCGGGAATGTGGATGCAGTAGTGATGCAGGGGATGCAGTGTCCCACAAGGAGGATGCAGTATGTTTTGATGGAGGATGCAGGGGCCAAGAATGTGAATGCAGTGATGCTGCAGTGGTTGCAGTGCCCCCTACAGTTCCCTGAATGTGGATGCAGTGCCCATGCAGTATTTGCAGTGTCCCATAAGGTGGATGTCGTATGTTGTGATGGAAGATGCAGTGCCCACTAAGGTGCATGCAGTGAGCCTGCAGTGATTGCAGTATGCCTTCATTGACACTTCAGCTGAGGTCAGTGTCCCTGCAGTGGATGCAATGCACCCTGCATTGTCCGGGATTGTGGATGCAGTGCCCAGGCAGTGGATGCAGTGTCCCAGAAGGTGGATGCAGTATGTTATGACGGATGATGCAGTTCTCATGAAGGTGGATGCAGAGTCGCTGCAGTGCTTGCAGTGCCCCCCGCATTGTCCGGGAATGTGGATGCAGTAGTGATGCAGTGCATGCAGTGTCCCACAAGGTGCATGCAGTATGTTGTGACAGAGGATGCAGTGCCCGTGAAGGTGGATGAACTGATCCGGAAGTGGTTGCAGGGCACCCTGCTGTGTCCCTGAATGTGGATGCAGTGAACATGCAGTGGATGCAGTGATCCTGCAGTGATTGCAGTGCGCCTGCATTTCCACATCAGCTGTAATCAGTGGCCTTGCATTGGTTGCCCTGCAGCCTTTGGTGTCTCTGAAGGTGAATGCAGTGCCCATGCAGTGGATACGGTGTAGCTAAAGGTTTATGCATTATGTTGTGTGGGAGGATGCAGTGCCCATGAAGGGGGATGCTGTGTCTCTGCTGTGGTTTCAGTGCTTCCAGCATTGTCCTGGAACGTGGATGCAGGTGTCATGAAGTGGTCGCAGTGTCTCACAAGGCAGATGCAGTATGTTTTGTCGGAGGATGCAGTGCCCATGAAGGTGGATGCGGTGAACCTGCACTTATTGCAGTGGCCCCTACAGTTTCCCTGAATGTGGAAGCAGTGCCCAAGCAGTGCATGCAGTGTCCCACAAGGTGGACGTGCTATGCTCTGATGGAGGATGCAGTGCCCACGAAGGTGGATGCAGTGATCCTGCAGTGGTTGCAGTACCCCCTGCAGTTTATATGAATGTGGATGCAGTGCTCTTGCAGTGGATGCAGTGTCCCTCAATGTGAATGCCTTATGATGTGTTGGAGGATTCAGTGATCATGAAGGAGGATGCAGTGATCTTTCAGTCATTGCGGTGCACCTGCAGTGCCAGTTCAGCTGCTTGCAGAATCCCTGCAGTGGTTGAAGTGCCCCATTCTGTGTCCCTGAATGTGGATGCAGTGCCCATGCAGTGGATGCAGAGTACGAAAAGTTGGTTGCCATATGTTTTGTCAGAGGATGCAATGATCATGATTTGGAAGCAGTGAGCTGGCAGTGATTGCCGTACACCTTCAGTACCACTTCAGCAGGATGCAGTGTCACTGCAGTGGTTGCAATGCCACAAGCACTGTCCTGGAATGTGGATGCATAGGTCGTGAAGTGTCTAACCAGGCGGATGCAGTATGTTTTGTCAGAGGATGCAGTGCCCATGAAGGTGGATGCGGTGAACCTGCAGTGGTTGCAGTGCCCCATAGAGTTTCCCTGAATAGTGGATGCAGTGCTCATGCAGTGCATGAAGTGTCCCACAAGCTGGATGCAGTATGATGTGATGGATTATGCAGTGCCCACGAAGGTGGATTCAGTGAACCTATGCTGAATGCAGTATGACTGCAGTGTGACTTCAGCCGTATGCAGTGTCCCTGTGGTGGTTGCAGTGCCCAATGCATTGTTCGAGAACGTGGATACAATGCCCAGGCATTGGATGCAGTGTCCCACAAGGTGCATGCAGTATGTTGTGAAGGAGGATGCAGTGTCCCTGCAGTGCTTGCAGCACCCACAGCATTGTCCTGGATTATTGATGCAGTGTCCATGCAGTGGATGCAGTGAATCTTCAATGATTGCAGTGTACCTGCAGAGCCACTTCAGCTGGATGCAGTGTCCCTGCAGTGGTTGCAGTGCCCCCTGCATTGTCCCTGAATGTGGATTCTGTGAACATGCAGTGGATGCAGTGATCCTGCAGTGATTGCAGTGCGCCTGCATTTCCACATCAGTTGGAACAGTGTTGCTGCAGTGGTTGAAGTGCCGCCTTCTGTGTCCCTGAATGTGAATGCCGTGCCCTAGCAGTGAAGGCAGTGTACCTAAAGGTTTATGCAGTATGTTGTGAGGGATGATGCAGTGCCCATGAAGGTGGATGTGGTGAACCTGTGTTGTTGCAGTGCTGCCTAGAGTTTCCCGGAATGAGGAAGCAGTGCCCATGTAGTGCATGCTGCGTCCCACAAGGTGGAGGCAGTCTGTTGTGATGGAGGATGCAGTGCCCATGAAGGTGGATGCAGTGTCCCTACTGCGGTTGCAGTGCCCCCAGCATTGTGCTGGAATGTGGTTGCAGGGTTCATTCAGTGGATGCAGTGTCTCACAAGGCGGATGCAGTATGTTTTGTCAGAGGATGCATTGCTCATGAAGGTGGATGCGGTGAACCTGCAGTGGTTGCAGTGCCCCATACAGTTTCCCTGTATTTGGATGCAGTGCCCATGCAGTGCATGCATTATCCCACAAGGGGGATGCAGTATTATGAGACGGAGGATGCAGTGCCCACGAAGGTGGATGCCATGAGCCTGCAGTCATTGTAGTGCACCTGCAGTGCCATTTCAGGTGGCTGCAGCGTCCCTGGAATTGTTGCAGTGCCCCATTCTTTGTCCCTGAATGTGGATGCCGTGCCCATGCAGTGGATGCAGAGTACCAAAAGTTGGCTGCCGTATGTTGTGACAGAGGATGCAGTGACCACGAGTTGGATGCAGTGAGCCGGCAGTAATTGCAATATGCATTCATTGCCACATCAGCTGGATGTAGTGTCCGTGCAGTGGTTGTAATGCCCCCTGCTTTGTCCTGGAATGTGGATGCAGTGTTCATGCAGTGGATCCAGTGTCCCACAATTTGGAGGCATTGTGGTGTGTTGTAGTATGTAGTGCCGATGAAGGTGAATGCAGTGATCCTGCAGTGATGACAGTGCACATGCAGTGCCACTTCAGCTGGATGCAGTGTTGCTGCAGTGGTTGCAGTGCCCCCTGCATTGTCCGGGAACGTGGATGCAGTGCCCAGGCAGTGCATGCAGTGTCCCACAAGGTGGATGAGGTATGTTATGACGGATGATGTAGTTCTCATGAAGGTGGCTGCAGTGATGCTGCAGTGCTTGCAGTGCCCCCGCTATTATCCAGGAATGTGGATTCAGTAGTCATGCAGTGGATGCAGTTTCCCACAAGGTGGATACAGTATGTTGTGATGGAGGATGCGGGGCCCATGAAGGTGGATGCAGTGATGCTGCCATGCTTGCAGTGCCCCCTACAGTTCCCTGAAAGTGGATGCAGTGCCCATGCAGTAGTTGCAGTGTCCAACAAGGGGGATGTCGTATGTTGTCATGGAAGATGCAGGGCCCACTAAGGTGGATGCAGTGAGCCTGTGCTGAATGCAGTGCACCTGCAATGCAACTTCAGCTGTATGCAGTGTCCCTGCAGAGGTTGCAGTACGCATTGCATTGTCTGAGAATGTGGGTGCAGTGTCCCACAACGTGCATGCAGTATGTTGTGACAGAGGATGCAATGCCCATGTAGGAGCCTGCAGTGTCCCGCCAGTGGTTGCAGTGCCCCTGGCATTGTCCTGAAATATTGATGCAGTGCCTATGCAGTGGATGCAGTGAATCTTCAGTGATTGTTGTGCGCATGCAGTGCCACTTTAGCTGGACACAGTGTAGCTGCAGTGGTTGCAGAGCCCCATGACTTGTCCCTGAATTTCGATGCTGTGCCTGTGCAGTGTCTGAAGTGTGACTCAAGGTGGATGCAGTATGTTGTGAAGCAGGATTCAGTGCCCATGAAGGATGATTCAGTGATCCTGCAGTCATTGCAGCGCACCTGCATTTCCTCATCAGCTGGAAGCCGTGTTTCTGCAGTGTTTGCAGTGCGGCCTTCTGTGTCCCTGACGGTGAATTCAGTGCCCATGCTGTGGAGGCAGTGTCTTTAAAGGTTTATGCAGTATGTTGTGATGGAGGATGCAGTGCGCATGAATGCAGAGGCAGTGTCCCTGAACTGGTTGCAGCGCCCTGGCATTGTGTGGAATGTGGATGCAGGGGTCATGCAGTGGACACAGTGTATCATAAGGTGGATGCAGTATGTTTTGTCAGAGGATGCAGTGTTCATGAAGGTGGATGCGGTGAACATGCAGTGGTTGCATTGCCCCCTATAGTTTCCCTGAATGTGGATGCAGTTCCCATGCAGTGTCCCACATGGAGGATATGGTATGCTGTGACGGAGGATGCAGTGCCCACGAAGGTGGATGCAGTGAGCCTGAAGGGATGGCAGTGCACTTGCAGAGTCAATTCAACTGGTTGCAGTCTTGCTGCAGTGGTTGCAGAGCCAACTGCAGTGTCTCTGAACGTGGATGCAGTACCGATGCAGTGGATGCAGTGTCCCACAATGTGCATGCAGTATTTTGTGACAGAGGATGCTGGGCCCATGGAGGTGGATGCAGTGATCCTGCAGTGGTTGCAGTGCCCCATGCAGCTTACCTGAATGTGGATGAAGCGCTCCTGCAGTGGATGCAGTGTCCCTCAAGGTGGATGCCTTATGATATGTTGGAGGATTCATTGATCATGAAGGAGGATGCAGTGATCCTGCAGTCATTGCAGTGAACTTGCCATGCCACTTCAGCTGGCTGGTGTCCCTGCAGTGATTACATTGCCCCGTTCTGTTTCCCTGAATGTGGATGCAATTCCAATGAAGGGGATGCAGATTCCCAAGAGTTTGTTTCCATATGATGTGACAGAGGATGCAGTGCCCACGTGTAGGATGCAGTCAGCTGGCAGTGATTACACTACGCCTTCAGTGCCACTTCAGCTGGATGCAGTGTAGCTGCAGTCATTGCAGAGCCCCCTGCCATGTCCCTGTATGGGGATCCTGTGCCCATGCAGTGTCTGCAGTGTGACTCAATGTTAATGCAGTATGTTGTGAAGTAGGATTCAGTGCACATGAAGGATGATACAGTGATCGTGCAGTCATTGCAGTGCACCTGCAGTGCCAATTCAGTTGGCTGCAGTGTCCCAGAGTTGTTGCAGTGCACACTGTATTGTCCGAGACTGTGGATGCAGTGCCCAGGCATTGGATGCAGCATCCCACAAGGTGCATGCAGTATGTTGTGACGGAGGATGCAGTGCCCATGAAGGTGGATGATGTGTCCCTGCTGTGGTTGCAGTGTCCCCGGCATTGTCCTTGAATGTGGATGCAGGGGTCATGCAGTGGATGCAGTGTCTCACAAGCTGGAAGCAATATGTTTTGTCAGAGGATGCAGTGCCCATGAAGGTGGATGTGGTGAAACTGCAGTGGTTGTAGTGCCCCCTACAGTTTCCCAGAATGTGGATGCAGTGCCCATGCAGTGAATGCAGTGTCCCACAAGGTCCATATGGTGTGTTGTGATGGAGGATGCAGTGCCAACGAAGGTGTATGCAGTGAGCCTACAGTGATTGCAGTGCACCTGCAGTGCCACTTCAGCTGGATACAGTGTTGCTGCAGTGGTTGCAGTGCCCCCTGCATTGTGTGGGAATGTGGATGCACTGCCCAGGCAGTGGATGCAGTGTCCCACAAGGTGGATGCAGTATGTCATGACGGATGATGCAGTTCTCATGAAGGTGGATGCAGTGTCCCTGCAGTGCTTGCAGTGCCCCCATCATTGTAGTGAAATTTTGATGAAGTGCCTATGCAGTGGATGCAGTGAATTTTCAGTAATTGCAGTGCACCCGCAGTGCCACTACAGCTGGATGCAGTGTAGCTGCAGTGCTTGCAGAGCCCCCTGCCATGCCCCTGAATGTGGATGTTGTGCCCATACAGTGTCTGCAGTGTGACACAAGGTGGCTGCAGTATGTTTTGAAGCAGGATTCAGTGCCCACGAAGGCTGATGCAGTGATCCTGCAGTCATTGCAGTGCACCTGCATTGCCACTTCATCTAGCTGCAGTGTCCCAGCACTGGTTGCTGTGCACCATGCTGTGTCCCTGAATGTGGATGCTGTGAACATGGAGTGGATGCAGTGATCCTGTAGTGATTGCAGTGCACCTGGATTTCCTCATCAGCTGCAAGCCGTGTTGCTGCAGTGGTTGCATTCCGCCTTCTGTGTCCCCGAAGGTGAATGCAGTGCCCATGCAGTGGCGGCAGTATACCTAAAGTTTTATGCAGTATGTTGTGATGGAGGATGCAGTGCACATGAAGGGGGATGCATTGTCCCTCCAGTTGTTGCAATGCCACCGGCATTGTCCTGAAATGTTGATGCAGTGCCTATGCAGTGTATGCAGAGAATCTTCAGTGATTGCATTGCGACTGCAGTGTCACTTCAGCTGGATGCAGTGTCCCAGCAAGGGTTGCAGTGCCACATTCTGTGTTTCTGAATGTGAATGCAGTGCCAATGCAGTGGATGCAGTGTCCCTCAAGGTGAATGCCTTTTGTTGTGATGGACGATCCAGTGATCATGAAGGAGGATGCAGTGATCCTGCAGTCATTGCAGTGAACTTGCTGTGTCACTTCAGATGACTGCAGTGTCCCTGCAGTGGTTGCAGTTTGCCGTCCTGTGTCCCTGAGTGTGGATGCAGTGGCCATGCAGTGGATGCAGTGTACCTAAAGGTTTATGCAGTATGTTGTGACGGAGGATGCATTGCCTATGAAGGGGGGTGCAGTGTCCCTCCAGTGGTTGCAATGCCCCCGGCATTGTCCTGAAATTTTGATGCAGTGCCCATGCAGTGGATGCAGTGAATCTTCAGTGATTGCATTGCACCTGCAATGCCACTTCAGCTGGATACAGTGTCCCTGCAGTGGTTGCAATGCATCCGGCATTGTCCTGGAATGTGGATGCAGTGCCCATGAAGGGGGATGCAGTGTCCCACAATGTGGAGGCATTGTGGTGTGCTGTAGTATGCAGTGCCGATGAAGGTGAATGCAGTGATCCTGCCCTGATGGCAGTGCGCCTACAGTGCCACTTCAGCTGGATGCAGTGTTGATGCAGTTGTTGCAGTGCCCACTGCATTGTCCGAGAACATGGATGCAGTGCCCAGGAATTGGATGCAGTGTCCCACAAGGTGCATGCAGTATGTTGTGATGGAGGATGCAGGGCCAATGAAGGTGGATGCAGTGATGATGCTGTGGTTGCAGTGCGCCCTACAGTTCCCTTAATGTGGATGCACTACAAATGCAGTGCATGCAGTGACCCACAAGGTGGATGCGGTATGCTGTGATGGAGGACACAGTGCCCACAAAGGTGGATGCAGTGAGCCTGAATTGATTGCAGTGTGCTTGCAGTGCCACTTCAGCTGGATGCAGTGTTGCTGCAGTGGTTGCAGAGCCAACTGCAGTGTCCCTCAATGTGGATGCCTTATGATGTGTTGGAGTAGTCAGTAATCATGAAGAAGGATGCAGTGATCCTGCAGTTATTGCAGTGAACTTGCAGTGCCACATCAGCTGGCTGCAGTGTCCCTGCATTCTTCACAGTGTCCCAGCCTGTGTCCCTGAGTCTGGATGCAGTGTCCATGCAGTGGATGCAGAGTACCAAACGTTTGCTGCCGTATCTTGTGACAGAGGATGCAGAGCCCGGAAGTTGGATGCAGTGAGCTGCGAGTGATTGCTATACTCCTTCAGTGCCGCTTCATCTGGATGCAGCATCCCTGCAGAGGTTGCAATGCACCCTGCATTGTCCTGGAATTTGGAAGCAGTGCTCATGCAGTGGATGCAGTGACCCACAATGTGGAGGCATTGTGGTGTGTTGTAGAATGCAGTTCCAATGAAGGTGAATGCAGTGATCCTTCAGTGATGGCAGTGAACATGCAGTGCTCATCAGCTGGATGCATGTTACTGCAGTAATTACAGTGCCCCCTGCATTGTCCGGGAATGTGGATGGAGTGCCCAGGGAGTGGATGCAGTGTCCCACAAGTTGGATTCAGTATGTTATGACGGACGATGCAGTTCTCATGAAGGTGGATGCATATTCCCTGCATTGCTTGCAGTGCCCCCGCATTGTCCGGGAATGTGGATGCAGTATTCATGCAGTGGATGCAGTTTCCCACAAGGTGGATGCAGAATGTTGTGATGGAGGATGCATGGCCCATGATTGTGGACGCATGATGCTGCAGTGGTAGTTGTGCCCCCGAAAGTTCCATGAATGTGGATGCAGTGCCCATGCAGCAGTTGCAGTGTCCCACAAGTTGGATGTCGTATGTTGTGATGGAAGATGCAGAGCGCACGGAGCTGGATGCAGTGAGCCTGTGCAGAATGCAGTGTGCCTGCAGTGCAACTTCAGCTGGATGCAGTGTAGCTCCAGTTGTTGCAGACCTCCCTGCCAGGTCTCTGCATTTGAATGATTTCCCCATGCAGTTTCTGCAGCGTGACTCAAGGTCAATGCAGTATGTTTTGAAGTAGGATTCAGTGCCCATGAAGGACGATGCAGTTATCCTCCAGTGGTTGGAGTGCACCATGCTGTGTCCCTGAATGTGCATGCTCTGAACATGCAGTGGAGGCAGTGATCCTGCAGTGATTGCAGTGCGCCTGCATTTCCAAATCACCTGGAAGCAGTGTCCCTGAAGAGGTTGCAGTCTCGCCTTCTGTGTCGCTGAAGGTGAATGCAGTGCCCATGCATTTGATGGAGTGTACCTAAGGGTTTATGCAGTATGCTGTGACGGAGGATGCAGTGCCCATGAAGGGGGATGCAGTGTCCCTCCACTGGTTGCAGTGCCCCGGCATTGTCCTGAAATGTTGATGCAGTGCCTATGCAGTGGATGCTGTGAATCTTCAGTGATAGCGTTGTGCCTGCAGTGCCACTTCAGCTGGATGCAGTGTAGCTGCAGTGCTTGCAGAGCCCCCTGACATGTCCCAGGACGTGGATGCTGTGCCCATGCAGTGTCTGTAGTGTGACTCAAGGTGGATGCAGTATGTTGTGAAGCAGGATTCAGTGCCCATGAAGGACGATGCAGTGATCCTGCAGTCATTGCAGTGCACCTGCATTGCCACTTCATCTGGATGCCGTGTCCCTGCAGTGGTTGCGGTGCCCCCCGCATTGTCTGGGAATGTGGATGCAGTGGCCACGCAGTTGTTGCAGTGTCCCACAAGGTGGATGTCTTATATTGTGATGGAAGATGCTGTGCCCACGAAGGTGGATGCAGTGAGCCTGTGCTGAATGCAGTGCACCTGCCGTGCCACTTCAGCTGGATGTAGTATTGTTGCAGTGGATGCAGAGCCAACTGCAGTGTCCCTGCACGTGCCTGCAGTGCCCACGCACTGGATGCAGTATCCCCCAAGGTGGATGCAGTATGTTATGACGGATGATGCAGTTCTCATGAAGGTGGACGCAGGGTGTCTGTAGTGCTTGGACTGCCCGCTGCATTGTCTGGGAATGTGGATGCAATATGCATGCAGTGGATGCACTGTCCCACAAGGTGGTTTAAGTATGTTGTGTTGGAGGATGCAGCGCCCATAAAGATGGATGCTGTGAAGCGGCAGTGGTTTCAGTGCCCGCTACAGTTCCCTGAATGTGGATGCAGTGCCACGCAGTAGTTGCAGTGTCCCACAAGGTGGATTTTGTATGTTTTGATGGAAGATGCAGTGTCCACAGAGGTGGATGCCGTGAGCCTCTGCTGAATGCAGTGTGCCTGCAGTGCGATCTCAGCTGTATGCAGTGTTCCTGCAGTGTTGCAGTGCCAACTACATTGTCCGAGAACGTGGATGCAGTGTGCAGGCATTAGATGCAGTGTCCCACATGGTGCATGCAGTAGGTTGTGATGAAAGATGCAGTGCCCATGAGGCTGGGTGCAGTGATCCAGCAGCGGTTCCAGTGCACCCTGCTGTGTCCCTGAATGTGCTAGCTCTGAACATGCAGCGGATGCAGTGATCCTGCAGTGATTGCAGTGCACCTGCATTTCTACATCAGCTGGATGCAGTGTCCGTGCAGGGGTTGCAGTGCTGCCTTCTGTGTTGCTGAAGGTGAATGCAGTGCCCATGCAGTGGATGCAGTTTACCTATAGGTTTATGCAGTATGTTGTAACGGAGGATGCAGTTCCCATGAAGGGGGATGCAGTGTCCCTCCAGTGGTTGCAGTGCCCCCAGCATTGTCCTGAAATATTTATGCAGTGCCTATGCAGTGGATGCAGTGAATCTTCAGTGATTGCATTGCGCCTGCAGTGCCACTTCAGCTGGATGCAGTGTCCCTGCAGTGTTTGCTGTGCACCCTGCTGTGTCCTTGAATGTGGATGCTGTGAACATGCAGTGGATGCAGTGATCCTGCAGTGATGGCACTGCGCCTGCATTTCCTCATCACCTGGAAGCATTGTTGCAGCAATGCTTGCAGTGCAGCCTTCTGTGTCCCTGAATGTGAATGCAGTGCCCATGAAGTGGAGGCAGGGTCCCTAAAGGTTTATTCAGTATGTTTTGACGGAGGAAGCAGTGCGCATGAAGGCAGATGCAGTGTCCCTGCAGTGGTTGCAGGGCCCCCTGCATTGTCCTGGAATGTGGATGCAGGGGTCCTGCAGTGCATGCAGTGTCCCACCAGGTGGATGTGGTATGCTGTGATGGAAGATGCAAGCCCAATAAATTAGATCCAATGAGATGAAGTGATTGCAATGTGCTTGCAGTGCCACTTTACCTTGGTGCACTGTTGCTGCAGTGGTTGCAGTGCCAAGTGCAGTGTCCTTGAACGTGGATGCAGTCCCCATGCAGTGGATGCAGTGTCCCACAATGTGCATGCAGTATGTAGTGACGGTGGATGTAGTACCCATGAAGGTGGATGCAGTGATCCTTCAGTGGTTGCAGTGTCCCTCAAGGTGAATGCCTTATGATTTGTTGGAGGATTTACTGATCATGAAGGAGGATGCAGTGATCCTGCAGTCATTGCAGTGAACTTGCAGTGCCACTTCAGCTTTCTGCAGTGTGTCTGCAGTGGCTGCAATGCCCCATCCTGTGTCCCAGAAGGTGGATGCAGTGCCCATGCAGTGGATGCAGAGTATGAAAGGTTGGTTGCTGTATGTTGTGTCATAGGAGGCAAAGCCCTGGAGTTGGAAGCAGTGAATCGGCAGTGATTGCAGTACGCCTCAGTGCCACTTTAGCTGGATGCAGTGTCCCTGCAGTGGCTGCAGTGCCCCATCCTGTGTCCCTGAATGTGGATTCAGTGCTCATGCAGTGGATGCAGTGTCCCACAATGTGGAGGCATTGCATTGTGTTGTAGTATGCAGTGCCAATGAAGGTGAATGCAGTGATACTCCAGTGATGGCAGTGCTCCTGCAGTGCCACTTCAGCTGGATGCAGTGTTGCTGCAGTTGTTGCAGTGCCCCCTCCATTGTCTGGGAATTTGGATGCAGTGCCCAGGCAGTGGATGCATTGTCCCACAAGTTGGATGCAGTATGTTGTGATGGAGGATGTAGGGCCCATGAAGGTGGCTGCAGTAATGCTGCAGAGGTTGCAGTGCCCCCTACAGTTTCCTGCATGTGAATGCAGTGCCCATGCAGTACTTGCAGTGTCCCCTTAGGTGGATGTCGTATGTTTTGTCGGAGGATGCAGCGCCCATGACGGTGGATGTGGTGAAGCTGCAGTGGTTGCAATGCCCCCTACCTTTTCCCTGAATGTGGATGCAGTGCCCATGCAGAGCATGCCTTGTCACCCAAGGTGGAAGCAGTATGTTGTGACGGAGGATGCAGTAGCCATGAAGGAGGATCCAGTGACCCTGCAGTGGTTGCAGTGCCCGTGGCAGTGTCATGGAATGTTGATGCAGTGCCAATGCATGGAATGCAGTGCAACTTCATTGATTGCGGTGCACCTGCAGTGACACTTCAGTTGGATGCACTGTAGCTGCAGTGGTTGCAGAGCTGCCTTCTGTGTCCCTGAAGGTGAATGCTGTGCCCATGCAGTGGATGCAGTGTACCTAAAGGTTTATGCAGTATGTTGTGACGGAGGATGCAGTGAGCATGAAGGTGGATGCAGCGAGCCAGCAATGGTTGCAGGGCCCCCGGCATTGTCCTGGAAAGTGGATGCAGTGGATGCAGTGCCTCACAAGGCGGATGAAGTATGCTTTGTCAGAGTATGCAGTTCCGATGAAGGTGGATTCGGTGAACCAGCATTGGTGGCAGTGCCCCCTACAGGTTTCCTGAATGTGGATGCAGTGCCCATGCATTGTATGCAGTGTCACACAATGTGCATGCAGTATGTTGTGAGGGAGGATCCAGTGCCCATGAAGGTGGACACAGTGATCCTGCAGTGGTTGCAGTGCCCCCTGCAGTTTACCTGAATGTGGATGCAGTGGTCATGCATGGATGCAGTGTGCCTCAATGGGGATGACTTATGTTGTGATGGAGAATGCAGTGATCATCAAGGAGGATGCAGTGATCCTGCAGTCATGGCAGTGCAAATGCAGTGCCACTTCAGCTGGCAGCAGTGTACCTGCAGTGGTTGCTGTGCCACATTCTGTGTCCCTGAATGTGGATGCAGTGGCCATGCAGTGAATGCAGAGAACGAAACGTTGGTTGCCGTATCTTGTGATAGAGGATGCAGTGCCCACAAGTTATATGGAGTGAGCCGGCATTGATTGCAGTACGCCTTCAGTGTCTCTTCAGCTGGATGCAGTGTCCCTGCAGTGGTTGCAATGCCCAATGCATTGTCCTGGAATGTCAGTGTCCCCTGCATTGTCTGGGAAGGTGGATGCAGTAGTCATGCAGTGGATGCAGTGTCACACATGGTGGATGCAGTAGGTTTTGATGGAGGATGCAGGGCCCATGAAGGTGGACGCAGTGAGGCTGCAGTGGTTGCAGTGCCCCCTACAGTTCCCTGAATGTGGATGCAGTGCCCATGCAAAAGTTGCAGTGTTCCACAAGGTGGATGTCGTATGTTGTGATGGAAGATGTAACGCCCACGGAGGTGGATGCAGCGAGTCTGTGCTGCATGCAGTGTGCCTGCTGTGCGACTTCAGCTGTATGCACTGTCTCTGCAGTGATTGCAGTGCCCACTGCATTGTCTGAGAAAGTGGATGCAGTGCCCAGGCATTGGATGCAGTTTCTCAAAATGTGCATGCAGTATGTTGTGATGGAGGATGCAGGGCCCATGAAGGTGTATGCGGTGATCCGACAGTGGTTGCAGTGCACCGTGGGGTCTCCCTGAATGTGGATGCTGTGAACATGCAGTGGATGAAGTCATCCTTCAGTGATAGCCGTGCAGCAGGATTTCCACATCAGCTGGACGCTGTGTCCTTGCAGGGGTTGTAGTGCCGCCTTCTGTCACTGAAGTTGAATGCCGTGCCCATGCATTTGATGGAGTGTACCTAAAGGTTTATGCAGTATGTTGTGACTGAGGATGCAGTGCCCATGAAGGGGGATGCAGTGTCCCTCCAGTGGTTGCAGTGGCCATGGGATTGTCCTGAAAAGTTGATGCAGTGCTTATGCATTGGATGCAGAGAATCTTCAGTGATTGCAGTGTGCCTGCAATGCCACATCAGCTGGATGCAGTGAATCTCTCTTGGTTGCAGAGGCCCCAGCCATGTCCCTGAATGTGGATGCTGTGCCCATGCAGTGTCTGCAGTGTGACTCAAGGTGAATGCAGTATGTTGTGAAGCAGGATTCAGTGCCCATGAAGGAAGATGCAGTGATCCTGCAGTCATTGTGTGCACCTGCAGTGCCACTTCATCTGGATGCAGTGTCCCTGCAGTGGGTGCTTGCACCCTGCTGTCCCTGAATTTGGATGCTGTGAAGTTGCAGTGGATGCAGTGAACCTCCAGTGATGGCAGTGCTCCTGAATTTCCTCATCAGCTGGAAACAGTGTTGCTGCAGTGGTTGCTGTGTGGCCATCTGTGTCCCTGAAGGTGAATGCGGTGCCCATGCATTGGAGGCAGTGTACCTAAAGGTTTATTCAGTATGTCATGACGGAGGATGCAGTGAGCATGAAGACGGATGCAGTGTCCCTGTAGAGGTGGCACGGCCACCTGCATTGTGCTGGAATGTGGATGCAGGGGTCAAGCAGTTGGTGCAGTGTCTCACAAGGTGGATGCAGTACGTTTTGTCAGAGGATACAGTGCCCATGAAGGCGGATGCGGTGAAACTGCAGTGGTTGCAGTGCCTCCTACAGTTTCCCTGAATGTGGATGCAGTGCTCATGCAGTGCATGCAGTGTCCCACAAGGTGGATGCGGTATGCTGTGACAGAGGATGCAGTGCCCAAGAAGGTGGATGCAGTGAACCTGCAGTGATTGCAGTGTGCTCACAGTTCCACTTCAGCTGTATGCAGTGTTGCAGCAGTGGTTGCAGAGTCAACTGCAGTGTCCCTGTACGTGGATTCAGTGCCCATGCAGTGGATGCAGCATCCCACAATGTGCATGCAGTATATTGTGATGGAGGATGCAGTGCCCATGAAGGTGGATGCAGTGATCGTGCAGTGGTTGCAGTGCTCTGTGCAGTTTACCTGAATGTGGATGCAGTGCTCATGCAGTGCATGCAATGTCCCTCAAGGTGGATGCCTTATGTTGTGATGGAGGATTCACTGCTGATGAAGGAGGATGCAGTGATTCTGCAGTCATTGCAGTGCACTTGCAGTGCCAATTCAGCTGGCTGCCGTGTCCCTGCAGTGGTTGCAGTGACCCTGCATTGTCCTGGAATGTGGATGCATTGCTCAGGCAGTGGATGCAGTGCCCCAAAGGTGGATGCAGTATGTTTGGATGGAGGATGCATGGCCCATGAATGTGGATGCAGTGTCCCTGCAGTGCTTGCATTGACCCCTTCATTGTCCGAGATTTTGGATGCAGTAGTCATGCAGTGGATGCAGGGTCCCACAAGTTGGATGCAGTATGTTGTGATGGAAGATGCAGGGCCCATGAATTTGGATGCAGTGATGCTGCTGCGGTTGCAGTGCCCCCTACAGTTCCCTGAATGTGGATACAGTAGCCATTCAGTAGTTGCAGTGTACCACAAAGTGGATGACGTATGTAGTGATGGAAGATGCAGTCCCACGAAGGTGGATGTAGTGAGCCTGTGCTGAATGCAGTGCACCTGCAGTGTGACTTCAGATGAATGCAGTGTCCGTGCTGGTTGCAGTGCCCTATGTATTGTCCGGGAATGTGGATGCAGTGCCCCAGCAGTGGATGCAGTGTCCTACAGGGTGGATGCAGTATGTTATGATGGATGATGCAGTTCTCATGAAGGTGGATGCAGTGTCCCTGCAGTGCTTGCAATGCCCACCGTATTGTCTGGGAATGTGAATGCCGTAGTCATTCAGAGGATGCAGTGTCCCACAAGGTGGATGAAGTAAGTTGTGATGGACGATGCAGGGCCCATGAAGGTGGATGCAGTGATGCTGCAGTGGTTCCAGTGCGCTCTACAGTTTCCCTGAATGTGGCTGAAGTGCCCATGCAGTCCATGCAGTTTCCCACAAGGTGATTGTCGTATGTTGTGACGGAGGATGCAGAACCGATGAAGGTGGATGCAGTGAGCCTGCAGTGGTTGCAGTGCCCCCTGAAGTTTACCTGAATGTGGATGCAGTGGTCACGCAATTTATGCAGTGTCCCTCAAGGTGGATGGCTTATGTTGTGATGCAGGATTTAGTGATCATAAAGGATGATGTAGTTATCCTGCAGTCATTGCAGTGCACCTTCAGCTGGCTTCAGTGTCCCTGCAGTGGTTGCTGTGCCCCGTCCTGTGTCCCTGAGTGTGGATGCAGTCCTCATGCAGTGGATGGAGGGTACCAAAAGTTGGCTGCTGTATGTTGTGAGAGAGGATGCAGAGTCCTGGAGTTGGATGCAGTGAGCCGGCAGGGATTGCAGTACGCCTTCAGTGCCACTTCAGCTTGAAGCAGTGTCCCTGCAGGGGTTGCAGTGCTGCCTTCTGCATCGCATATGGAGAATGCAGTGCCCATGCAGTGGATACAGTGTACCTAAATGTTTATGCAGTATGTTGTGACAGAGTATGCAGTACCCATGAAAGGAGATGCAGTGTCCCTCAAGTGGTTGCAGTGCCCCCGGCATTGTTCTGAAATGTTGAGGCAGTGCCTACGCATTGGAGGCAGTGAACCTTCAGTGATGGAGTGCACATGCAGTGATACTTCAGCTGGATGCAGTGTAGCTGCAGTGGTTGCAGTGCCCCCTGCCACGTCCCTGAATGTGGATGCTGTGCCCGTGCAGTGTCTGCAGAGTGACTCAATGTGGATGCAGTATGTTGTGAAGCAAGATTCATTGCCCATGAAGGACGATGCAGTGATCCTGCAGTCATTGCAGTGCACCTGCAGTGCCACTTCAACTGGATGCAGTGTCCCTGCAGTGGTTGCAGTGCACACTGCTATTTCCCTGAATGTGGAAGCTGTGAACATGCAGTGGATGCAGTGATCCTGCAGTGATTGCAGTGCACCTGCATTTCCTCATCAGCTGGAAGCAGTATTGCTGCTGTGGTTGCAGTGCCGCTTTCTGTGTCCCTGAAGGTTAAAGCAGTGCCCATGCAGTGGAGGCAGTGTAGCTAAATGATTATGCAGTATGTTGTGACGGAGGATGCTGTGCCCATGAAGCTGGATGCTGTGAACCTGTGTGATTGGAGTGCTCCTTACAGTTTCCCTTAATGTGGATGCAGTGCCCCTGCAGTGGATTCTGTGTCCCAAAAGGTGGATGCAGTCTGTCGGGACGGAGCATGCAGTGCCCACATAGGTAGATGTCGTGAGCCTTCAGTGATTGCAGTGTGCCTCCAGAGCCACTTCATCTGGATGCAGTGTTGCTGCTGTGGTTGCAGATCCAATTGAGATGTCCCTGAACCTGGATGCAGTGCCCATGCAGTGGACGCAGTGTCCCACAATGTGCATGCAGTATGTTGTGATGCAGGATGCAGTTCACTTGTAGGTGGATGCAGTGATCCAGAAGTCGTTGTTGTGCACCCTGCTGTGTCATTGAATGTGAATGTTGTGAACATGCAGTGGATGCAGTGACCCTGCAGTGATTGCAGTGCACCTGCATTTCTGCATCAGCTGGAAGTAGTGTCCATTCATGTGTTGCAGTACTGACTTCTGTGTCCCTTAATGTGAATGCAGTGCCCATGCAGTGAATGCAGTGTACCTAAAGGTTTATGCAGTATGTTTTGACGGAGGATGCAGTGATCATGAAGTTGGTTGCGGTGAACATGTGTGCTTGCATTGGCTCCTACAGTTTCCCTGAATGTGGATGTGGTGCCCATGCAGTGCATGCTGTGTCCCACAAGGTGCATGCAGTCTGTTTTGACGGAGGATGCAGTGCCCACGAAGGTGGATGCTGTGAGCCTGCAGTGATTGCAGTGCACCTGCAGTGCCACTTCAGCTGCATGCAGTGAAACTGCAGTGGTTGCAGAGCCCCTTGCCATGTGTCTGATAGTGGAGGCAGTGTCCATGCAGTGTCTGCAGTGTGAACCAAGGTGGATGCAGTATGTTGTGAAGTAGGATTCAGTGCCCATGAAGGACGATGCAGTGATCCTGCAGTCATGGCAGTGCACCTGCAGTGCCATTTCATCAGGATGCAGTGCTGCTGGAGTGGTTGCAGTGCGCCCTTAATTGTCTGGGAATGTGGATGCAGTGCCCAGGCTGTGGATGCAGTGTCCCCAAAGGTTGATGAAGTATGTTATGATGGATGATGCAGTTCTCAGGAAGGTGGATGCAGTGTCCCTGCAGTGCTTGCAGTGTCCCCCGCACTGTCTGGGAATGTGGATGCAGTATTCATGCAGTGGATGCAGTGCCCCACAAGGTGGATGCGGTATGTTTTGATGGAGCATGCAGGGCCCATGAAGTTGGATGCAGTGATGGTGCAGTGGTTGCAGTGACCCCTACAGTTCCCTGAATGTGGATGCAGTGCCCATGCAGTATTTGCAGTGTCCCACAAGGTGGATGACGTATGTTGTGATGTAAGATGCAGTGCCCACGAAGGTGGATGCAGTGAGCCTGTGCTGAATGCACTGCGCCAGCAGTGCATCTTCAGCTGTATGCAGTGTCCTTGCAGTGGTTGCAGTGCTGACTGCATTATCCGAGGATGTGGATTCATTGCCCAGTCATTGGATGCAGTGTCCCTAAAGGTTTATGCGGTATGGTGTGATGGAGGATGCAGTGCGCATGAAGGCAGATGCACTGTCCCTGCAGTGGTTGCAGGGCCCCCGTCATTGTGCTGGAATTTGAATCAGGGGTCATGCAGTGGGTGCATTGTCTCACAAAGTGGCTGCAGTATGTTTTGTCGGAGGATGCAGAGCCCATGAAGGTGGATGCGCTGAACCTGCAGTGGTTGCAGTGCCCCCTACAGTTTCCATGAATGTGGATGCAGTGCCCATGCAGTGCATGCAGAGTACCAAAAGTTGGTTGCCGTATGTTGTGACAGAGGATGCAGAGACCTGGAGTTGGAGGCAGTGAGCCCGCAGGGATATCAGGACGCCTTCATGGCCACTTCAGCTGGATGCAATGTCCCTGCAGTGGTTGCAATTCCCCCTGCATTGTCCTGGAATGTGCATGCAGTGCTCACGCAGTGGATGCAGTGTCCCACAATGTGGAGGCATTGTGGTGTGTTGTAGTATGCAGTGCTGATGAAGGTGAATGCAGTGATCCTGCAGTGATGGCAGTGCGCATGCAGTGCCACAGCAGATTGAAGCAGAATCCCTGCAGGGGTTGCTGTGCCATCTTTTGTGTCACTGATGGTCAATGCAGTGCCTATGGAGTGCATGGAGTGTACCTAAAGGTTTATGCAGTATGTTGTGACAGAGGATGTAGTGCCCATGAAGGGGACTGCAGTGTCCCTCCAGTGGTTACAGTGCCCCAGGATTGTCCTGAAATGTTGATGAAGTGCCTAAGCAGTGGATCAAGTGAATCTTCAGTGATTGCAGTACATCTGCAGTGCCCCTTCAGCTGGATGCAGTGTAGCTGCAGTTGTTGCAGAGCCACCTGTCATATCCCTGAATGTGGATGCTGGGCCCATGCAGTGTCTGCAGTGTGACTCAATGTGGATGCAATATGTTGTGAAGCAGGATTCAGTGCCCATGAAAGCTGATGCAGTGATCCTGCAGTAATTGCAGTGCACCTGCAGTGTCACTTCATATGGATGCAGTGTCACATCAGTGGTTGCAGTGCACCCTGCTCTGTCCCTGAATGTGAATGCTGCTAGCATGAGGTGGATGCAGTGATCCTGCTGAGATTGCAGTGCGCCTGGATTTCCTCTTCAGCTGCAAGCAGTGTTGCTGTAGTGGTTGCAGTGCCACCTTCTGTGTCACTGAATGTGAACGCAGTGCCCATGCAATGGAGGCAGTGTACCTAAATGTTTATGCAGTATGTTTTGACGGAGGATGAGGTGCCCATGAAGGGGGATTAAGTGTCCCTCCAGTGGTTGCAATGCCCGCGGCATTGTCCTGAAATGTTGATGCAGTGCCTATGCAGTGGATGCAGTGCATCTTCAGTGACTGCACTGCGCCTGCAGTGCCATTTCAGCTGGATGCGTGTCCCTGCAGTGGTTGCAGTGCCCCTTTCTGTGTCCCTGAGTGTGGATGCAGTGCCCATGCAGTGGATGCAGAGTACCAAAAGTTGGCTGCCGTATGTTGTGACTGAGGATGCAGAGCCATGGAGTTGGATGCAGTGAGACGGCAGTGATTGCAGTATGCTTTCAGTGCCACTTCAGCTGTATGCTGTGTCCCTGCAGTGGTTGCAATGCCCCCTACATTGTCCTGGAATGTGGATGCAGTGCTCATGCATTGGATGCAGTGTCCCACAATGTGGAGGCATTCTGGTGTGCTGTAGCATGCAGTGCTGATGAAGGTGAATGCAGTGATCCTGCAGTGATGGCAGTTCCCCTGCAGTGCTGCTTCAGCTGGATGCAGTGTTGCAGCGCCCCCTGCATTGTCCAGGAATGTGGATGCAGTGCCCAGGCAGTGGATGCAGTGTCCCACAAGGTGGATGCAGTATGTTATGACAGATGATGCAGTGCCCATGAAGGTGGATGCAGTGATCCTGCCCTGCTTGAAGTGCCCCCAGCAATTTACCTGAATGTGGATGCAGTGCTCATGCAGTGTCCCTCAAGGTCGATGCTTTGTAATGTGTTGGAGGATGATGAAGGGGGATGCAGTGATCCTGCAGTCATTGCAGTGAACTTGCAGTGCCACTTCAGCTGGCTGCAGTGTCCCAGCAGTGGTTGCAGTGCCCCATTCTGTGTCCCTGAATGTGCATGCATTGGCCATGCATTGGAGGCAGAGTACCAAAAGTTGGTTTACATATGTTGTGACAGAGGATGCAGAGCCCTGGAGTTGGATGCAGTGAGCCGGCAGTTATTGCAATGCACCTTCAGTGCCACTTCAGCTGGATGCACTGTTCCTGCTGTGGTTGTCATGCCCCCTGCATTGTGCTGTAATTTGGATGCAGTCCCCATGCAGTGGATGCAGTGTCCCACCATGAGCATGGAGTATGTTGTGAAGGAGTATATAGCACTCATGAAGGTGGATGCAGTGATCCGGCAGTGTTGGCAGTGCCCCCTGCAGTTTACCTGAATGTGGATTCAGTGCTCATGCAGTGGATGCAGTGTTCCTCAAGGTGGATGCCTCATGTTGTGAGGGAGGATTCAGTGATCATGAAGGTTGATTCAGAGATCCTGCAGTCATTGCACTTTTCCTGCAGTGCCAATTCAGCTGGCTGCAGTGTCACTGCAGTGGTGCCATGCACACAGCATTGTCCAAGAACATGGATGCAGTGCTCAGACATTGGATGCAGTGTCCCACAAGGTGCATGCAGTAGGTTGTGATGGAGGATGCAGTGCCCATGAAAGTGGATGCAGTGAGCCTTCACTGGTAGCAGTGCCCCCTGCAGTTTACCTGAATGTGGATGCAGTGGTCATGCAATGGATGCAGTGTCCCTAGAGGTGAGTGCCTTATGTTGTGATGCAGGATTCAGTGTTCATGAAGGAGGATGGAGTGATCCTGCAGTCATTGCAGTGCACCTGCAGTGCCACTTCAGCTGGCTGCAGTGTCCTGCAGTGGTTGCAGGGCGCACTGCATTGTCTGTGAATGTGGATGGAGTGCCAAGTCATTGGATCAAAGGTCCCACAAGGTGCGCGCAGGATGTTGTGACAGATGATGCAGTGCCCACGAGTTGGATGCAGTGAGCCGGCAGTGACTGCAGTATACCTTCAGTGCCACTTCAGCAGGATGCAGTGTCCCTGCAGTGGCTGCAATGCCACCTGCATTGCCCTGGAATGTGGATGCAGTGCTCATGCAGTGGATGCATTGTCCCACAATGTGGAGGCATTGTGGTGTGTTGTAGTATGCAGGGCCAATGAAGGTGAATGCATTGATCCTGCAGTGATGGCAGAGCTCCTGCAATGCCACTTCTGCTGGATGGAGTTTTGCTGCAGTAGTTGCAGTGCCATCAGCATTGTCCAGAAAGGTGGATGCAGTGCCCAGGCAGTGGATGCAGTGTCCCACAAGGTGGATGCAGTATGTTCTGACGGGTGATGCAGTTCTCATGAAGGTGGATGCAGTGTCCCTGCAGTGCTTGCAGTGCCCCACGTATTGTCTGGAAATGTGGATGCAGTAGTCATGCAGTGGATGCAGTGTCCCACAAAGTGGATGATGTATGTTGTGATGGAGTATGCAGTGCCTATGAAGGTGGATGCCGTGATGCTGCAGTGGTTGCAGTGACCTCTACAGTTCCCTGAAAGTGGATGCAGTGCACATGCAGTAGTTGCAGTGTCCCACAAGGTAGATGTCGTATGTTGAGTTGGAAGATACAGTGCCCACGGGTGTGGATGCAGTGAGCCTGTGCTGAATGCAGTGTGCCTGCAGTGTGAATTCAGCTGTGTGCAGTGTCCCTGCAGTGTTTGCAGTGCCAACTGCATTGTCCGAGAAACTGGATGCAGTGCCCAGGCATTGGATGCAGTGTCCCACAAGGAGCATGCATTATGTTATGATGGAGGATGGAGTGCCCATGTGTGTGATGCAGTGATCCAGCATCAGGTGCAGGGCACCCTGCTGTGTCCCTGAATTGGCGTGCTCTGAACATGCAGTGGATGCAGTCATCCTGCAGTGATTGCAGTGTGCCTGCATTTCCACATCAGCTGGAAGCAGTGTCCCTGCAGGTGTTGCAGTGCCATCTTCTGAGTCACAGAATGTGAATGCAGTGCCCATGCAGTGGAGGCAATGTCCCTAAAGGTTTATGCAGTATGTTGTGACGCAGGATGCAGTGCCCATGAAGGGGGATGCAGTGTCCGTCGAGTGGTTGCAGTGCCCCCAGCATTGTCCTCAAATGTTGATGCAGTGCCTATGCAGTGGATGCAGTGAATCTTCAGTGATTGCATTGCGCCTGCAGTGCCACTTCAGCTGGATGCAGTGTAGCTGCAGTGGTTCCAGGGCAACCAGCCTTGTCGCTGAATGTGAGTGCTGTGCCCATGCAGTGTCTGCAGTGTGACTCAAGGTGGATGCAGTATGTTGTGAAGCAGGATTCAGTGCCCATGAAGGACGATGCAGTGATCCTGCAGTGATTGCAGTGTGCGTTCATTTCCTCATCAGCTGGATGCAGTGTCCCTGCAGTGGTTGCAGAGCACACTGCTGTGTCCCTGAAGGTGAATGCAGTGCCCATCCAGTGGAGGAAGTGTCCCTAAAGGTTTATGCAGTATGTTGTGTCTGAGGATGCACTGCATATGAAGGCGGATGCAGTGTCTCTGCAGTGGTTGCATGGCCCCGGGCATTGTGCTGGAATCTGGATGCAGTGCCCATGCAGTGCATGCAGTGTCCCTCAAAATGGATGCCTTATAATGTGTTGGAGGATTCAGTGATCATGGTGGAGGATGTGGTAATCCTTCAGTCATTTCAGTGAACTTGCAGTGCCACGTCAGCTTGATGCAGTGTCCCTGCAGTGGTTGCAGTGAACCGTCCTGTGTCCATGAGTGTGGATGCAGTGCCCATGCAATGGATGCAGTGTCCCACAAGGTGGATGCAGTGTTTCTTGATGGATGATGCATTTCTCATGAATGTGGTTGCAGTGTCCATGCAGTGCTTGCAGTGCCCCCCTCATTGTCCGAGAATGTGGGTGCAGTAGTCATGCAGTGGAAGCAGTGTCTCACAAGGTGTATGCAGTATGTTGTGATGGAAGATACAGGGCCCATGAAGGTGGATGCAGTGATGCTGCTGTGGTTTCAGTGGCGCTTACAGTTCCTTGAATGTGGATGCAATGTCCATGCAGTAGTTGCAGTGTTCCACAAGGTGGATATGGTATGTTGTGATGGAAGATGCAGTGCCCACGAAGGTGGATGCAGTGAGACTGAAGTGATTGCAGTGCTCTTGAAGTGCCACTTCAGCTGGATGCAATGTTGCTGCAGTGGTTGCAGAGCCATGTGCAGTGTCCCTAAACGTGGATGCAGTGCTCATGCAGTGGATGCAGTGTCCCTCAAGGTGGATGCCTTATGATGTGTTGGAGGATTCAGTGATCATGAAGGGGGATGCAGTGATCCTGCAGTCATTGCAGTGTACTTGCAGTGCCACTTCAGGTGGCTGTAGTGTCTTGGCAGTGGTTGCAGTAACCCGTTCTGTGTACCTGAGTGTGGAGGCACTGCCCATGCAGTGGATGAAGAGTATGAAAGGTTGGCTGCCTTATGTTTTGACAGAGGATGCAGAGCCCTAGAGTTGGATGCAGTGAGATGGCAGTGATTGCAGTACACCTTCAGTGCCACTTCACCTGGATGCAGTGTCCCTGCAGTGGTTGCAATGACCGCTGCATTGTCCTGGAATGTGGATGCAGTGCTCCTTAAGTGGATGCAGTGTCCCACAATCTGGAGGCAATTGTGGTGTGTTTTAGTATGCAGTGCCAATGAAGGTGAACGGAGTGATCCAGCAGTGGTGGCACTGTGCATACAGTGCCACTTCAGTGGGATGCTGTGTTGCTGCAGTGGTTGCAGTTCCCCCTGCATTGGCTGGGATTTTGGATGCAGTGCCGAGGCAGTGGATGCAGTGTGCCACAAGGTGGATGCAGTATGTTATGACGGATGATGCAGTACTCATGAAGGTGGATGCAGTGTCCCTGCAGTGCTTGCAGTGACCCCCGCATTGTCCTTGAATGTGCATGCAGTAATCATGCAGTGGATGCAGTGTCCCACAAGGTGGATGCAGTATGATCTGATGGAGGATGCCGGACACATGAACGTGGATGCAGTGATGCTGCAGTGGTTGCAGTGCCCCCTACAGCTCCCTGAATGTGGATTCAGTGCCCATGCAGTAGTTGCTGTGCTCCTAAAGGTGTATGTCGTATGTTGTGATGGAAGATGCAGTGCCCACGGAGGTGGATGCAGTGAATCTGCGCTGAATGCAGAGAGCCAGCAGTGCGCTTGCAGCAGTATGCAGTGTCCCTGCAGTGGTTGCAGTGCCAAGTGCATTGTCCGAGAACATGGATGCAGTGGCCAGGCATTGGATGCAGTGTCCCACGCAGTGCATGCAGCAGGTTGTGACAGAGGATGCAGTGTCCATGAGGGTGGATGCAGTGATCTGGCGGCGGTTGCAGTGCACCCTGCTGAGTCTCTGAATGTGCATGTTCTGAACATGCAGTG
Source organism: Equus przewalskii (assembly GCF_037783145.1). Lineage (NCBI taxonomy): Eukaryota > Metazoa > Chordata > Mammalia > Perissodactyla > Equidae > Equus > Equus przewalskii. Next base: position 484,748 of record NC_091859.1, read on the forward strand.
GATGCAGTGTCCCACAAGGTGGATGCAGTATTTTGTGATGGAAGATGCAGGGCCGATGAAGGTGGATGCAGTGATGCTGCAGTGGTTGCAGTTCCGCCCACAATTACCGGAATTATCATGCAGTGCCCATGCAGTAGTTGCAGTGTCCCACACGTTGGATGTCGTATGTTGTGATGGAAGACACAGTGCCCACGCAGGTGTTAGCAGTGAGCCTGTGCTGAATGCACTGAACCTGCAGTGCGACTTCAGGTGTATGCAGTGTTCCTGCAGTGGTTGAAGTGCCCACTGCACTGTCTGGTAATGTGGATGCAGTGCCCAGGCATTGAATGTAGTGTCCCACAAGGAGCATGCCATATTTTGTGACCGATGATGCAGTTCCCATGATGGTGGATGCAGTGATCCAGCAGTGGTTTCAGTGCACCATGCTGTTTCCCTGAATGTGCATGCTCTGAACGTGCAGTGGATGCAGTGATCCTGCAGTAATTGAAATGCACCTGCATTTCCACATCAGCTGGAAGCAGTGTCACTGCAGGGGTTGCAGTGCCACCTTCTGTGTCACTGAGGGTGATTGCAGTTATGATGCAGTGCATGCAGTGTCCCACAAGGTGGATGCAATATGCTGTGACAGAGGAGCAGTGCCCACGAAGTTGGATGCAGTGAGCCTGAAGTGATTGCAGTGTGCTTGCAGAGCCACTTCAGCTGGATGAAGTGTTCCTGCAGTGGTTGCAGGGCCCCTGCCTTGTCTGGGAATGTGAATGCAGGGCCCATGCAGTGGATGCAGTGTACCTAAAGGTTTATGCACTATGTCGTGACCGAGGATTCAGTGTCCATGAATGGGGATGCAGTGTCCCTCCAGTGGTTGCAGTGCCCCCAGCAATGTCCTGAAATTTTGATGCAGTGCCTATGCAGTGGATGCAGTGAATCGTCAGTGATTGCAGTGTGCCTTCAGTGCCACTTCAGCTGGATGCAGTGTAGCTGTAGTCATTGCAGAGCCCCCTGCCATGTCCCTGTATGGGGATCCTGTGCCCATGCAGTGTCTGCAGTGTGACTCAAGGTGGATGCAGTATGTTGTGAAGGAGGATTCAGTGCCCATGAAGGATGATGCAGTGATCCTGCAGTTTTTGCAGTGCACATGTAGTGCCACGTCAGCTGGCAGCAGTGTCCCTGCAGGGGTTGCAGTGCCCCATTCTTGTCCCTGAATGTGGAGGCAATGCCCCTGCAGTGGATGCATAGTACCAAAAGTTGGTTGCCATATGTTGTGACACAGGATGCAGTGCCCACGAGTTGGATGCAGTAAGCCGGGAGTGATGGCAGTATGGCTTCAGTGCCACTTGAGCTGGATGAAGTGTCCCTGCAGTGGTTGCAATGCCCCCTGTAGTGTCCTGGAATGTGGATGCAGTGCCCATGCAGTAGTTGCAGTGTCCCACAAGGTGGATTTCGTATGTTGTGATGGAAGATGCAGTGCCCACGAGGGTGGATGCAGTGAGCCTGCAGTGGTTGCAGTGCACCCTGCTGTTTCAATGAATGTGCATGCTCTGAACATGCAGTGGATGCAGTGATCCTGCATGATTGCAGTGTGACTGCATTTCCTCGTCAGTTGGCCTCAGTGTCCCTGCAGGGGTTGCAGTGCCGACTTCTGGGTCCCTGAAGGTGAATGCAGTGCCCATGCAGTGGTTGCACTGTACCTAAACATTTATGCAGTATGTTGTGAGGCAGGATGCAGAGCCCTGAAGGTGGACGCTGTGTCTCTGCTGTGGTTTCAGTGCCCCCAGCACTCTCCATGAATGTATATTCAGGGGTCATGCAGTGGATGCAGTGTCTCACAAGGCGGATGCAGTATGTTTTATCAGAAGATGCAGTGCACATGAATGTGGATGCGGTGAACCTGCAGTGGTTGCAGTGCCCCCTTCAGGTTCCCTGAATGTGGATGCAAAGCCCATGCAGTATATGCAGTGCCCCACAACCTGGATGTTGTATGTTGAGAGTGAGGATGCAGTGCTCACTAACGTGGGTGCAGAGATTCTGCATTGTTTGCAGTGTGCCTACATTTCTACAGCAGCTGGAAGCTGTGTCCCTGCAGGGGTTGCAGTGCCACCTTCTGTGTCCCTGAATGTGAATGCAGTGCCCAGGCAGTGGATGCAGTGTACCTAAAGGTTTATGCAGTATGTTGTGATGGAGGATTCCGTGCCTGTGAAGGTGGATGCATTGTCCAGGCAGTGGTTGCAGTGCCCCGGACATTTTCGTGAAATGTTGATGTAGTGCCAGCACAGTGGATGCAGTGAAACTTCAGTGATTGCAGTGTGCCTGCGGAGCCACTTCAGCTGTATGCAGTGTCCTTGTGGTGGTTGCAGGGTGCACTGCATTGTCCGAGAACGTGGATGCAGTGCCCAGGCATTGGATGCAGTTTCCCACAAGGGGCATGCAGTATTATGTGACGGAGGATGCAGTTCCCATGCAGTACATGAAGTGTCCAACAAGGTGGATGCGGTATGTTGTGAGGAGGATGCAGTGCCCACGTTGATGGATGCAGTGAGCCTGCAGTGATTGCAGTGTGCCTGCAGTGCTACTTCAGCTGGATGCAGTGGCCCTGCAGTGGTTGCAATGCCCCTGCATTGTCCTAGAAAGTGGATGCATTGCTCATGCAGTGGATTCAGTGTCTCAAAAGGTGGATGCAGTATGTTTTGTTGGAGGATGCAGTGCCCATTAAGGTGGATGCGGTGAACTTGCAGTTGTTTCAGTGCCCCCTACAGTAGACGTGAATGTGGATGCAGTGCCCGTGAAGGTGAATGCAGTGATCCGGCAGCAGTTGCAGTGCACCCAGCTGTGTGCCTGAATGTGCATGCTCTGAAGATGCAGTGGATGCAGTGATCCCGCAGTGATTGCAGTGCACCTGCATTTCCACATCAGCTGGAATCAGTCTCCCTGCAGGTGTTGCAGTGCTGCCTTCTATGTCACTGAAGGTGAATGCAGTGACTATGCAGTGGATGCAGTGAATCTTCAGTGATTGCAGTGCGCCTGCAGTGCCAATTCAGATGGATGCAGTGTCCCTGCAGTGGTTGCAGTTCAGCCTGCTGTGTCCCTGAATTTGGATGCTGTGAACATGCAGTGGATGCAGTGATCCTGGAGTGATTGCAGTGCTCCTGCATTTCCTCATCACCTGGAAGCAGTGTTGCTGCAGTGGTTGCAGTGCCGCCTTGTGTGTCCCTGAAGGGGAATGCAGTGCCCATGCAGTGGATGCAGTGTACCTAAAGGTTTATGCAGAATGTTGTGACAGAGGATGCAGTGCCCATGAATTGGGATGCAGTGTCCCTCCAGTGGTTGCAATGCCCCTGGCATTGTCCTGAAATGTTGATGCAGTGCCTATGCAGTGGATGCAGTGAATCTTCAGTGATTACATTGCACCTGCAGTGCCACTTCAGCTGGATGCAGTGTCCCTGCAGTGGTTGCTGTGCCCCCTACAGTTCCCTGAACGTGGATGCAGTACCCATACAGTAATTGCAGTGTCCCACAAAGTGGATATCGTATGTACTGATGGAAGAGGAAGTGCCCACGAAGGTGGATGCAGTGAGCCTTTGCTGAATGCAGTGCGCCTGCAGTGCGACTTCAGCTGTATGCAGTGTCCGTGCAAGGGTTGCAGTGCTGCATTCTGTGTTTCTGAAGATGAATGCAGTGCCCATGCCGTTTAGGCAGTGTCCCTAAAGGTTTATGCAGTACGTTGTGATGGAAGATGCAGTGCGCATGAAGGCAAAGGCAGTGTACCTGCATTGGTTGCAGGGCCCTCGGCATTGTGCTGGAATGTGGATGCAGGGGTCACTCAGTCCATGCAGTGTCTCACAAGGCTTATGCAGTATGTTTTCTCGGATTATGCAGTGCCCATGAAGGTGGATGCAGTTAACTTGCAGTGGTTGCTGTTCCACCTACAGTTTCCCTGAATGTGGATGCAGTGTCCATGCAGTGCATGGAGTGTCCCACAAGGTGGATGCGGTATGCTGTGGCGGAGGATGCAGTGCCCACGAAGGGGGTTGAAGCGTGCCTAGAAGTGATTACAGTGTGATTGCAGTGCAACATCAGCTGGATGCAGTGTTGCTGCAGTGGTTGCAGAGCCAACTGTAGTGTCCCTGATGTTGGATGCAGACCCCATGCAGTGGATGCATTGTCCCAAATGTGCATGAAGTATGTTGTGATTGAGGATGCAGGGCCCATTATGGTGAATGCAGTGATCCTGCAGGGATGGCAGTGCACCTGCAGTGCCACTTCAGCTGGATTCAGTGTTGCTGCAATAGTTGCAGTGCCCCGTGCATTGTCCGAGAATGTGGATGCAGTGCCCAGGCAGTGGATGAAGTGTCCCACAAGGTGGATTCAGTATGGTATGACGGATGATGGAGTTCTCATGAAGGTGGATGCAGTGTCCCTCCAGTGCTTGTAGTGCCCCCCACATTGTCTGGGAATGTGTATGCAGTAGACATGCAGTGGATGCAGTGTCCCACAATGTGCATGCAGTATGTTGTGACGGATGATGCAGTGACCATGATGTTGGATGTAGTGATCCTGCTGTGGTTGCAGTGCCCCCTGCAGTTTACCTGAATGTGGATTCAGTGCTCATGCAGTGGATGCAGTGTCCCACAAGGTAGATGCCTTATGATGTGTTGGAGGATTCAGTGATCATGAAGGAGGATGCATTGATCCTGCAGTCATTGCAGTGCACCTGCAGTACCACTTGAGCTGGATGCAGTGTTGTGTCAGTGGTTGCAGTGCCCAAGTCATTGTCATGAAATGTTGATGCAGTGTCTATACAGTGGATGCAGTGACTGTTCAGTGATTGCAGTGTGCCTCCAGTGCCTCTTCAGCTGGATGCAGTGTAGCTGCAGTGGTTGCAGAGTCCCCAATCATATCCCTGAATGTGGATGCTGTGACCATGCAGTGTGTGCAGTGTGACTCAAGGTGGATGCAGTATGTTGTGAAGCAGGATTCTGTGCCCATGAAGCATGATGCAGTGAACCAGCAGTCCTAGCAGTGCACCCTGCTGTGTCCCTGAATTTGGATCCTGTGAACATGTAGTGGATGCAGTGATCCTGCAGTGAGTGCAGTGCACCTGCAGTGTCACTTCAGCTGGATGCAGTGTAGCTGCAGTGGTTAGATAGCCCCCTGCCATGTCCCTGAATGTGGCTGTTGAACCCATGCAGTGTCGGCAGTGTCCCTCAAGGTGGATGCCTTATGTTTTGATGGAGAATCCAGTGATCATGAAGGATGATGCAGTGATCCTGCAGTCATTGCAGTGAACTTGCAGTTCCACTTCAGCTAGCTGCAGTGTTCCTGCAGTGGTTGCAGTGCCCCATTCTGTGTCCCTGAATGTGGATGCAGTGCCCTTGCAGTGAATGCAGACTACCAAAAGTTGGTTACCGTATCTTGTGACAGAGGATGCAGTGCCGACCTGTTGGATGCAGTTAGACTGCACTGACTGCAGTATGCCTTCAGTGCCATTTCAGCTGGGTGCAGTCGTTGCAGTGCCCCCTGCATTGTCCTGGAATGTGGATGCAGTGCTCATGCAGTGGATGCACTGTCCCAGAATGTCTAGACATTGTTGTGAGTTGTAGTGTGCAGTTCTGATGAAGGTGAATGCATGGATCCTGCAGTGATGGCAGGGCGCCTGTAGTGCCACTTCAGCTGGATGCAGTGTGGCTGCAGTGGTTGCAGTGCCCCCTGCATTGTCCGGGAATGTGGATGTAGCAGTCATGCAGTGGATGCAGTGTCCCACAAGGTGGATGCAGTATGTTGTGATGGAGGATGTAGGGCCCATGAAGGTGGATGCAGTGATGCTGGTGGTGGCAGTGCCCCCTACAGTTCCCTGCATGTGGATGCAGTGCCCATGCAGTAGTTGCAGTGTCCCACAAGGTGGATGTCATATGTTGTGAAGGAAGATGCATTGCCCACAGATGTGGATGCAGGGTTACTGTGCTGAATGCACTGCACCTGCTGTGCAACTTCTGATGTATGCAGTGTCCCTGCAGTGGTTTCAGTGCCCACTGCATTCTCCGAGAACGTGGATGCAGTGCCCAGGCATTGGATGCAGTGTCCCACAAGGTGCATGCAGTATGTTGTGACGGAGGATGCAGAGCCCATGAGGGTGGATGCAGTGATCTGGCAGCGGTTGCAGTGCACCCTGCTGTGTCCCTGAATGAGCATGCTCTGAACATACAGTGGATTCAGTCATCGTGCAGTGATTGCAGTGTGCCTACCTTTCCACATCAGCTGGAATCAGTGTCCCTGCAGGGGTTGTGGTGCTGCCTTCTATGTCACTGAAGGTGAAGGCAGTGCCTAAGCAGTGGATGCTGTGTACCTAAAGGTTTATGCAGTATGTTGTGACGTAGGACGCAGTTCCCATGAAGGGGGATGCAGTGTCCCTCCAGTGGTTGCAGTGCCCACGAAATTGTCCTGAAATTTTGATGCAGTGCCTATGCAGTGGGTGCAGTGAATCTTCAGTGATTGCAGTCCGCCTGCAGTGCCTCTTCAGCTGTATGCAGTGTGGCTTCGGTGGTTGCAGAGCCCTCTGCCATGCCCCTGAATGTGGTTGCTGTGCCCATTCAGTGTCTGCAGTGTGACTCAAGGTGGATGCAGTATGTTGTGAAGCAGGATTCAGTGCCCATGAAGGATGATGCAGTGATCCTGCAGTCCTTGCACTGCACCTGCATTGCCACTTCATCTGGACGCAGTGTCCCTGCAGTGGTTGCAGTGCACCCTGCTGTGTCCCTGAATGTGGATGCTGTGAACATGTAGTGGCTGCAGTGATCCTGCAGTGATTGCAGTGCGCCTGCATTTCCTGATCACCTGGAAGGAGTGTTTCCGCAGTGGTTGCAGTGCCACCTTCTGTGTCCCTGAAGGTGAAAGCAGAGCCCATGCAGTGGAGGCAGTGTACCTAAAGGTTTACGTAGTATGTTGTGACAGAGGATGTAGTGCACATGAAGGTCGATGCAGTGTCCCTGCAGTCGTGGCAGGGCCCCCGGCATTGTGCTGTACTGTGGATGCAGGGGTCATGCAGTGGAGCAGTGTCTCACAAGGCGGATGCAGTATGTTTTTTCTGAGGATGCAGTGCCCATGAAGGTGGATGCGGTGAAGCTGCAGTGCTTGCAGTGCCCTCTACAGTTTCTCTGAATGTGGAGTGCAGTGCCCATGCAGTGTCCCTCAAGGTGGATGTGGTATGCTATGAAGGCAGATGCAGTGCCCACCAAGTGGATGCAGTGATCCTGAAGTGAATGCAGTGTTGCTGCAGTGGTTGCAGAGCCAACTGCAGTGTCCCTGAATGTGTATGCAGTCCCCATGCAGTGGTTGCAGTGTCCCACAAGGTGGATGTCGTATGTTGTGATGGAAGATGCAGTGCCCACGAAGGTGGATGCAGTGATCCTGCAGTGACTGCAGGGTTCCTCCATTTACACATCAGCTGGAAGCTGTGTCCCTGCAGGGATTGCAGTTCCGCCTTCTGTGTCCCTGAAGGTGAATGTAGTGCCCATGCAGTCTATGCAGTCTCCCATAATGTACATGCAGTATATTGTGACGGAGGATGCAGTCCTATGAAGGTGGATGCAGTGATCCTGCAGTGATTGCTGTGCGCCTGCCATACCACTTCAGCTGGATGCAGTGTTGATGCAGGGGTTGCAGAGCCAACTGAAATGTCCCTGAGCATGGATGCAGTGCCCTTGCAGTGGACGCAATATCCCACAATGTTAATGCAGTATATGCGGCGGAGGATACAGTGCCCATGTAGTTGGATGCTGTGATCCAGCAGTGGTTTCAGTGCCCCCTGCAGTTTACCTGAATGTGGATGCAGTGCTCATGCAGTGGATGCAGTTTCCCTCAAGGTAGATGTCTTATGATGTGTTGGAGAATTCAGTGATCATGAAGGAGGATGCAGTGATCCTGCAGTCATTGTAGTGAACTTGCAGTGCCACTTCACCTGGCTGCAGTGTCTCTGCAGTGGTTGCAGTGCCCGTCCTGTGTCCCTGAATGTGGATTCATTGCCCATGCAGTGGAAGCAGAGTACCAAAATTTGGTGGCCGTATATTGTGACAGAGGATAAAGTGCCTACGTGTTGGATGGAGTGAGACGGCAGTAATTGCCAAACGCCTTCTTTTGTCACTTTAGCTGGATGCAGTGTCCCTGCAGTGGTTGCAATGCCCCCTGCATTGTCCTGGAATGTGGATTCAGTGCTCATGCCGTGGATGCAGTGTCCCACAAGTTGGATACCTTATGTTGTGATGGAGGATTCACTCACCATGAAGGAGTATGCAGTGATCCTGCAGTCATTGCAGTGCACCTGCAGTGCCACTGCAGCTGGCTGCAGTGTCCCTGCAGTGGTTGCAGTGCCCCCGGTATTGTCCTGGAATTTGGATGCAGGAGCCATGCAGTGGATGCAGTGTCTCACAGGGCGGATGCAGTATGTGTTGTCCGAGGATGCAGTGCCCATGAAGGTGGATGTGGTGAACCTGCCATGGTTGCAGTGCCCCCACAATTTCCTGAGTGTGGATGCAGCGCCCATGCAATACATGCAGTGTCCCACAAGGTGGATGCGGTATGCTGTGAAGTAGGATGCAGTGCACAAGAAGGTGGAAGCAGTCAGCCTGAAGTGATTGCAGTGTGCTTGCGGTGCCACTTCAGCTAGATGGAGTGTTGCTGCAGTTGTTGCAGAGCCAACAGCAGTCTTCCTGAACGTGGGTGCAGTGTCCATTCAGTGGATGCAGTGTCCCACAGTGTGCCTACAGTATCTTGTGACGGAGGATGCAGTGCCCATGAAGGTTGATGCAGTATTCTTGCAGTGGTTGCAGTGCCCACTGCAGTTTACCTGAATCTGGATGCAGTGCTCATGCAATGGATGCAGTGTCCCTCAAGTTGGATGCCTTATGTTGTGACGGAGGATTCATTGATCATGAAAGAGGATGTAGTGATCCTGCAGACATTGCAGTGCCACTTCAGCTGGCTGCTGTGTCCCTGCTGTGGTTGCAATGCCCCGTTTGTGTAGCCGAATCTGGATGCAGTGCCCATGCAGTGGATGCAGAGTACCAAAAGTTAGTTGTCGTATGTTGTGACAGAGGATGCAGTGACCTGGAGTTGTATGCAGTGAGTGCGCAGTGATGGCACTATGGCTTCAGTGCCACTTCAGCTGGATGCAGTGTCCCTGCAGGGGTTGCTATGCCCCCTGCAATGTCCTGGATTGTAGATGCAGTGTTCAAGCAGTGGATGCAGTGTCCCTCAATGTGCAGGCATTGTGGTGTGTTGTAGTATGCAGTGCTGATGAAGGTGAATGCAGTGATCCTGCAGGGATGGCATTGCGCTTGCAGTACCACTTCAGCTGGATGCAGTGTTGCTGTAGTTGTTGAAGTGCCCCCTGTATTGTCCGGGAATGTGGATGCAGTGGCTAGGCAGTGGATGCAGTGCCCCACAAGATGGATGCAGTATGTTATGACGGATGATGCAGTTCTCATGAAGGTGGATGCAGTGTCCCCGCAGTGCTTGCAGTGCCCTCCGTATTTTCCAGGAATGTGGATGCAATAGTCACGCAGTGGCTTCAGGGTCCACAGAGTGGATTCAGTATGTTGTCATAGAGGATGCAGGGCCCATGAAGGTTGATGCAGTGATGCTGCAGTTGTTGCAGTGCCCCCTGAAGTTTACCTTAATGTGGATGCAGTGCTCATGCAGTGGATGCAGTGTCCAACAAGGTGGATGCAGTATGTTCTCATGGAAAATGCAGGGCCCATGAAGGTGGATGAAGTGATGCTGCAGTGGTTGCAGTGCCCCCTACAGTTCTCTGAATGTGGATGCAGTACCCTGGCAGTAGTTGCAGTGTCCCAAAAAGTGGATGTCGTATGTTGTGACGGAGGATGCAGTCCCCATGAAGGTGGATGCAGTGTCCATGCAGTGGCTGCAGTGCCCCTGGGATTTTCCAGTAATGTGGTTGTGGTGGTCATGCAGTGGATGCAGTGTATCAAAAGGCGGATGCAGTATGATTTGTCCGAGGATGCAGTGGCCATGAGGGTGTATGCAGTGAACCTGCACTTTTTGCAGTGCCCACTAAAGTTTCCCTGAATGTGGATGCAGTGTGCATGCAGGGCATGCAGTGTCCCTCAAGGTGGATGTGGTATTTTGTGACGGAGGATGCAGTGCCCACGAAGTTGGATGCAGTGAGCCTGCAGTAATTGCACTGTGCCTGCAGTGCCACTTCAGCTGGATCCAGTGCTGCTGCAGTGGTTGCAGAGCCAACTTCAGTGTTCCTGAACGTGGATGTATTGCCCATGCAGTGGATGCAGAGTACCAAAATTTGGTTGCCGTATGGTGTGATAGAGGATGCACTGCTCACGAGTTGGATGCAGTGAGCTGGCTGTTACTGCAGTACGCCTTCAGTGCCACTTCAGCTGGATGCAGTGTCCCTGCAGTGGTTGTGATGCCCCCTGAAATGTCCAGGAATGTGGATGCAGTGCTCCTGCAGTGGATGCAGTGTCCAACAATGTGGAGGCATTGTGATGTGTTGTAGTATGCACTGCCAATGAAGGTGAATGCACTGATCCTGCAGTGATGGCAGTGCGCCAGCAGTGCCACTTCAGCTGGGTGCAGTGTTGCTGCAGTGGCTGCAGTTCCCCCTGCATTGTCTGGGAATGTGGATACAGTACCCAGGCAGTGGATGACGTGTACCTAAAGGTTTGTGCCGTATGTTGTGATGGAGGATTCAGTGCCCATGAATGGGGATGCACTGCCCCTACAGTGGTTGCAGTGCCCCCGGCATTGTCCTGAAATGTTGATGCAGTGCCTATGCAGTGGATGCAGTGTATTGTCAGTGATTGCAGTGTGCCTTCAGTGCCACTTCAGCAGGATTCCGTGTTGCTGCAGTGGTTGCAGAGCGAAGTGCAGTGTCCCTTAAAGTGGATGCAGTGCCCCTACAGTGGATGCAGTGTCCCACAATGTGCATGCAGTATGTTGTGACGGAGGATGCAGTGCCCATGAAGGTGCATGCAGTGATCCTGCAGTGGTTGCAGTGACCCCTGCCGTTTACCTGAATGTAGATGCAGTGCTCATACAGTGGATGCAGTGTACCTCAATGTGGATGCCTTATGTTGTGAGGGAGGATTGAGTGATCATGAAGGAGGATGGAGTGATCCTGCAGTAATCGCCATGCACCTGAAGTGCCACTTCAGCTGGCTGCAGTGTCCCTGCAGTGGTTGCAGTGTCCTGTTCTGTGTCCCTGAATATGGATACAGTTCCCATGCAGTGTATGCAGAGTACCAAGAGTTGGTTGCCGTATGTTGTTACAGAGGATGCAGAGCCCAGGAGTTGGATGCAGTGAGCCCGCAGTGATTGCAGTACGCCTTCAGTGCCTCTTGAGCTGGATGCAGTGTCCCTGCAGTGGTTGCGATGCCCACTGCCTTGTCCTAGAATGTGGATGCAGTGCCCATGCAGTAGTTGCCGTGTCCCAAAAGGTGGATGTCATATGTTGTGATGGAAGATGTGGTGCCCACGGAGGTGGATGCAGTGAGCCCGCAGTGGTTGCAGTTCACCCTGCTGTGTCGATGAATGTGCATGCTCTGAACGTGCAGTGGATGAAGTGATCCTGCAGTGATTGCAGTGTGACTGCATTTCCACATCAGCTGAATGCACTGTCCCTGCAGGGGTTGCACTGCCGACTTTTGGTTCCCTGAAGGTGAACGCAGCGCCCATGCAGTGGATGCACTGTAAATAAATGTTTATGCAGTATGTTGTGAGGGAGGATGCAGAGCCCTGAAGTTGGATGCTGTGTCCCTGCTGTGGTTGCAGTGCCCCCTGCACTGTTCTGTAATTTTGATTCAGGGGTCATGCAGTGGATGCAGTGTCTCACAAGGTGGATGCAGTATGTTATGTTGGAGTATGCAGTGCCCATGAATGTGGATGCAGTGAACCTGCAGTGGTTGCAGTGCCCCCTTCAGTTTCCCTGAATGTCACAACATACGGAATGTGGATGCAGTGCCCATGCAGTGCATGCAGTGCCCCACAATGTGGATGTTGTATGTTGAGAGCGAGGATGCAGTGCTCACGAACGTGGATGCACTGAGGCTGCAGTGATTGCAGTGCACGTGCAGTGCCAATTCAGCTGGGTGCAGTGTTGCTGCAGTGGTTGAAGTGCCACTTGCATTGTCCAGGAATGTGGATGTAGTGCCCATGCAGTGGATGCAGTGTCCCACAAGGTGGATGCAGTATGTTATGACGGATGATTCAGGGCCCATGAAGGTGGATGCAGTGATGCTGCAGTAGGTGCAGATCCCCCTACAGTTCCCTGAATGTGGATGCAGTCCCCATGCAGTAGTAGCAGTGTCCCACAATGTGGATGTCATATGTTGTGAAGGAAGATGCAGTGCCTACGGAGCTGGATGCAGTGAGCCTGTGCTGAATGCAGTCCACCTGCAGTGCAACTTCAGCTGTATGCAGTGTCACTGGAGTGGTCGTAGTGCCCACTGCATTGTCAGAGAACGTGGATGCAGTGCCCAGGCATTTGATGAAGTGTCCCTCAAGGTGCATGCAGTATGTTGTGACACAAGATGCAGTGCCCATGAAGGTGGATGCAGTGATCCTGCAGTGATTGCAGTGCACCTGCATTTCCTCATCATCTGGAAGCAGTGTCCCTGCAGGGGTTGCAGTGCCGCCTTCTGTGTCTCTGAACGTGAATGCAGTGCCCATGAAGTGGCTGCAGTGTACCTAAAGGTTTATGCAGTATGTTGTGATGGAGGATGCAGTGCCCAGGAGGACGGATGCAGTGTCCCTGCAGTGGTGGCAGTTCCCCCATAATAGTCTTGAAATGTTGATGCCGTGCCTATCCAGTGGATGCAGTGAATCTTCTGTGATTGCAGTGCACCTGCGGTGCACTTCAGCTGCATGCAGTGTAACTGCAGTGGTTGCAGAGACCACTGCCATGTACCTCAATGTGGATGCTGAGCCCATGCAGTGTCTGCAGTGTGACTCAAGGAGGAGGACGTAAGTTATGAAGTAGGATTCACTGCTGATGAAGAAAGATGCAGTGATCCTACAATCATTGCAGTGCACCTGCAGTGCAAGGACATCTGGATGCATTGTCCCTGCAGAGGGTGCAGATACCCCTACTGTGTCCCTGAATGTGGATGCAGTGCCCATGCACAGTATGTATGTCCCACATGGTGCATGCAGTCTGTTGTGAGGGAGGATGCAGTGACCATGAATGTGGATGCAGTGATCTGGCAGTTGTTACAGTGCACCGGGCTTTGTCCCTGAATGTGGATGCTGTGAAAATGCAGTGGATGCAGTGATCCCACAGTGATTGCAGTGCTCCTGCATTTCCACATCAGCTGGAAGAAGTGTCCCTGCATGGGTTGCAGTGCCAGCTTCTGTGTCCCTGAATATGAATGCAGTGCCCATGCAGTGGATGCAGTGTACCTAAAGGTTTATGCAGTATGTTGTAACGGAGGATGCAGTGCCCATGAAGGCGGATGCAGTGTCCTGGCAGTCATTGCATTGTCCCCGGCATTTTCCTAAAATGTTGATGCAGTACCAGTACAGTTGATGCAGTGACTCTTCATTGATAGCAGTGCACCTTCATTGCCACTTCAGCTGTATGCAGTGTCCTTGCAGAGGTTGTAGGGCTCACTGCATTGTCCAAGAACGGGGATGCAGTGCCCAGCAATTGGATGGAGTGTCCTAGGAGGTGCATGCAGTATGATGTGACAAAGGATGCAGTGCCCATGAAGTTGGATGCAGTGATCTGGCAGTGGTTGCAGTGAGCCTGCATTTCCTCATCAGCTGGAAGCAATGTTTCTGCAGTGGTTGCAGTGCCTCCTTCTGTGTGCTGAAGGTGAATGCAGTGCGCAAGCAGTGGATGCAGTGTACCTAAAGGTTTATGTAGTAAGTTGTGATGGAGGTTGCAGTGCCAATGAAGGGGGATGCAGTGTCCCTCCAGTGGTTGCAGTGCCCCCGGCATTGTCCTGAAATGTTGATGCAGTGCCTATGCAGTGGACACGGTGAATCTTCAGTGATTTCAGTGTGCCTGCATTGCCACTACACCTGGATGAAGTGTAGCTGCAGTGATTGCAGAGCCCCCTGCCCTCTCCCTGAATGTGGATGCTGTGCCTATGCAGTGTCTGCAGTGTAACTCAAGATGGATGAAGTATGTTGTGAAGCAGGATTCAGTGCCCATGAAGGACGATGTAGTGATCTTACACTCATTGCAGTGCACCTGCAGTGCCACTTCATCTGTATGCAGTGTCACTGCAGTGGTTGCAGTGCACCCTGCTGTGTGCCTGAATGTGGATGCTGTGAACATGCAGTGGATGCAGTGATAATGCAGTGTTTGCAGTGCACCTGCATTTCCTCATCAGCTGGAAGCAGTGTTGCTGCAGTGGTTGCAGTGCCACCTTCTGTGTCCCCAAAGGTGAATACAGTGCCCATGCAGTGGAGGCAGTGTACCTAAAGCTTTATGCAGTACGTTGTGATGGAGGAAGCAGTGCGCATGAACTCGGATGCTGTTTCTCTGCAGTTGTTGCAGGGGCCTCAGCATTTTGCTGGAATGTGGATGAAGGGTTCATGCAGTGGATACCGTGGCCCACAAGGTGCATGCAGTATGTTGTGATGGAGTATGCCATGCCCATGAAGGTGGATTCAGAGATCCTGCAGTGATTGCAGTGCGCCTACATTTCCATAGCAGCTGGAAACTGTGTCCCTACAGGGGCCGCAGTGCCGCCTTCTGAGTCCCTGCATGTGAATGCAGTGCCAAGACAGGGGATGCAACCTACCTAACGGTATATGAAGTATGTTGTGAAGGAGGATGCAGTGACTTGAAGGCAGATGCAGTGTCCTGGCAGTGGTTGCCGTGCCCCGACATTTTCGTGAACTGTTGATGCAGTGCCAGTACAGTGGATGCAGTGAAACTTCAGTGACTGCAGTGCACCGGCGGAGCCCCTTCAGCTGTATGCAGTGTCCTTGCAGTGGTTGCAGGGCATACTGCATTGTCCGAGAACGTGGATCCAGTGCCCAGGCATTGGATGCAGTGTCCCACAAGGTGCATGCAGTATGATGTGATGGAGGATGCAATGCCCATGCAGTACATGCAGTGTCCAACAAGGTGGATGCAGTATGTTGTGAGGAGGATGCATTGCCCATGACGATGGATGCAGTGAGCATGCAGTGATTGCAGTGCACCTGCAGTGCCACTACAGCTGGATGCCATGCCCCTGCAGTGGCTGCAGTGCCCCGTTCTGTCCCTGAATTTGGATGCAGTGCCCATGCAGTGGATGCAGAGTACGAAAATTGGGTTGCCGTATTTTGTGATGGAGGATGCAGTGCCCACGAGTTAGAAGCAGTGAGCAGGCAGTGATTGCAGTACGCCTTCAGTGCCACTTCAGCTGGATGCAGTGTCCCAGCATTGGTTTCTATGCCCCCGGCATTGTCCTGGAATGTGGATGCAGTTTTCATGCAGTGGATGCAGTGTCCCACAATGTGGAGGCATTGTGGTGTGTTGTATTATGCAGTGCCAATGAACGTAAAGGCAGCGATCCTGCAGTGATGGCAGTGTGCCTGCAGTGCCACTTCAGCTGGATGCAGTGTACCTGCAGTGCTTGCAGTGCCCCCTGCATTGTCCTGGAATTGCATGTTGTGGCCAGGCAGTGGATACAGTGTCCCACAAGGTGGATGCAGTATGTTATGACGTATGATGCAGTTCTCATGAAGGTGGATGCAGTGTCCCTGCAGTGCTTGAAGTGCCCCCTGCATTGTCTGGGAATGTGGATGCAGTAGTCATGCAGAGGTAGCAGTGTCCACAAGGTGGATGAAGTGTGTTGTGATGGAGGATACAGGGCCCATGAAGGTGGATGCAGTGATTCGGCAGTGCTTGCAGTGCACCCTGCTGTGTCCCTGAATGTGCATGCTGTGAACATGCAGTGGATGCCGTTATCCTGCTGTGATTGAGGTGCACCTGCATTTCCACATCAGCTGAAAACAGTGTTGGTGCAGGTGATGCAGTGCCCCCTGCATTGACTGGAAAGTGGAAGCAGTCCATAGACAGTGGATGCAGTGTCCCACAAGGAGGATGCAATATGTTGTGATGGAGGATGCAGGGACCATGAAGGTTGATACAGTGATGCTGCTGTTCTTGCAGTGCCCCTACAGTTCCCTGAATGAGGAAGCAGTGCCCATGCAGTAGTCGCAGTGTCACACAAGGTGGATGTTTCTGTTGTACTGGAAGTGGCAGTGCCCACAAAGGAGGATGCAGTGAGCCTGTGCAGAATGCAGTGCGAATTCAGCTGGATGTAGTGTCACTGCAGTGGTCGCAGTGGTCACTGCATTGTCCGAGAACATGGATGGAGTGCCCAGGCATTGGATGCAGTGTCCCACAAGTTGCATGCAGTATGTTGTGACGGAGGATGCCGTGCCCATGAAGGTGGATGCAGTGATCCTGCAGTGATTCCAGTGTGCCTGCATTTCCACATCATCTGTAAACAGTGTCCCTGGTGGGGTTGCAGTGCCAACTTCTGTGTCCCTGAATGTGTATGCAGTGGCAAGGCAGTGGATGCAGAGTACCCAAAGTTTTATGCAGTATGTTGTGATGAAGGATGCAGTGCTGATGAAGGGGGATGCAGTATCCTGCAGTGGTTGCAGTGCCCCTGGCATTGTCCTGAAATGTTCATGCAGTGCCAGTACAGTGGATGCAGTGAAACTTCAGTGATTAGAGTGCGCCTGTGGTGCCACTTCAGCTGTATGCAGTGTCCTTTCAGTGGTTGCAGGGCACACTGCAATGTCTGAGAACGTGGATGCAGTGCCGATTCAGTGGATGCAGTGTACCTAAAGGTTTATGCAGATTGTTGTAATGGAAGGATGCAGTGCCCATGAAGTTGGATGCGTTGAACCTGCCATGGTCGCAGTGCCCCCTACAGCTTCCCTGAATGTGGATGCAGTGCCCATGCAGTGTCCCACAATGTGGATGTGGTATGCTGTGATGGAGGATGCAGTGCCCAAAAAGGTGGATGCTGTGAGCCTGCAGTGATTTCAGTGCACTTGAAGTGGCACTACAGCTGGATGCAGTGTTTCTGCAGTGGTTGCAGTGCCCCCTGCAGTTTACCTGAATGTGGATGCAGTGCTCATGCAGTGGATGCAGTGTCACTGAAGTTGAATGCCTTTTGTAATCATGGAGGATTCAGTGATCATGAAGGAGGATGCAGTGATCCTGCAGTCATTGCAGTGTACCTGCATAGCCACTTCAGCTAGCTGCAGTGTCCCTGCAGTGGTTGCAGTGCGCACTGCATTGTCCGTGAACGTGGAGTGCCCATGCAGTGGATGCAAGTTCCCAAAAGGTGCATCCAGAATGCTGTGATGGAGCATGCAGTGCCCATTAAGGTGGATGCTGTGATCCGGCAGTGGTTGCAGTGCACCCGGCTGTGTCCCTGAATATGCATGCTATGAACATGCAGTGGAGGCAGTGATCCTGCAGTGATTGCATTGTGCCTGCATTTCCACATCAGCTGGAAGCAGTGTCCCTGCAGGTATTGCAGTGCCGCATTTGGTGTCCCTGAAGGTGAATGCAGTGCCCATGCAGTGGAGGCAGTGTACCTAAAGGTTTAAGCAGTATGTTATGACAGAGGATGCAGTGCGCATGTAGGTGGATGCAGTGTCTCTGCAGTGGTTGCAGTCCCCCTGGCATTGTCCTGGAATGTGGATGATCTGTACATGCAGTTGATGCAGTGATCCTGCAGTGATGGCAGTGTGACTGCATTTCCACATCAGCTGGAAGCAGTGTCCCTTCAGGGGTTGCAGTGCCTCCTTCTGTGTCCCTGAATGTGAATGCAGTGCCCAAGCAGTGAATGCAGTCTCCCAAAAGGAGGATGTGGTATGCTCTGATGGAAGATGCAGTGCCCACTAATGTGGATGCAGTGAGCCTGTAGTGATTGGAGTATGCCTGTAGTGTCACTTCTGCTGAATGCAGAGTTGCTTCAGTGGTTGCAGAGCCAACTGCAGTGTCCCTGTACGTGGATGCAGTGCACATGCAGTTGATGCAGTGTCCCACAAGGTGCATGCAGTATGTTGTGACGGAGGATGCAGTCCCCATGAAGGTGCATGCAGTGATGGTGCAGTGGTTGCACTGCCCCCTGCAGTTTACCTCAATGTGGATGCAGTACTCATTCAGTGAATGCAGTGTCCATCAAGCTGGATGCCTTATGTTATGAAGGAGGTTTCAGTGATCATGAAGGAGGATGCAGTGATCCTGCCATCATTGCAGTGCACCTGCAGAGCTACTTGAGCTGGCTGCAGTCTCCCTGCAGTGGTGGCTGTGACCCGTCCTCTGTCCCTAGGTTTGGATGCAGTGCCCATGCAGAGGATGCATAGTACCAAAAGTTGATTGCCTTATGTTGTGACAGAGGATGGAGAGCCCTGGAGTTGGATGCAGTCAGACAGCAGTGATTTCAGTACGCCTCCAGTGCCACTTCATCTGGAGGCAGTGTCCCTGCAGTGGTTGCAGCGCTCCCTGCCTTGTCTGAGAACGTGGATGCAGTGCCCAGGCATTGGATGCAGTGTCCCACAAGGTGCATGAAGTATGTTGTGATGGAGGATGCAGAACCCATGAGAGTGGATTCAGTGATCCGGCAGTGGGTGCAGTGCACCCTGCTGTGTCCCTGAATACGCATGCTCTGATCATGCAGTGGATGCAGTGATCCTGCCCTGATTGCAGTGCGCCTGCATTTCCACATCAGCTGGGGAAGTGTCCCTGAGGGTGTTGCAGTGCCACTTTCTGTGTCATTGAAGGTGAATGCAGTGCCCATGCAGTGTAGGAAGTGTACCTAAAGGTTTATGCAGCATGGTGTGATGGAGGATGCAGTGCGCATGAAGGAGGATGCAGTGTCCCTGCATTGGTTGCAGGGCTCCCGGCATTGTGCTGGAATATGGATGCAGGCATCATGCCATCGATGCAGTGTCTCACAAGGTGGATTCAGTATGTTTTGTCGGAGGATGCAGTGCCCATGAAGGTGGATGGGATGAACCTGCTGTGGTTTTAGTGTCCCGTACAGTTTACCTGAATGTGTATGCAGTGCCAATGCGGTGCATGCAGTGTCACACAAGGTGGATGCGGTATGCTGTGACGGAGGATGCAGTGCCCACGAAGGTGGATGCAGTGAGCCTGAAGTGATTGCAGTGCACTTGCATTGCCACTTCAGCTGGATGCAGCGTTGCTGCAGTGGTTGCAGAGCCAACTGCAGTGTCCCTGAACGTGGATGCAGTCCCCATGCAGTGGATGCTGTATCCCACAATATGCATGCCGTATGTCATGATGGGGTATGCAGTGCCCATGAAGGTGAATGCAGTGATCCTGCAGTGGTTGCAGTGCCCCCTGCAGTTTACCTGAATTTGGATGCAGTTCTCATGCAGTGGATGCAGTGTCCCTCAAGGTGGATGCCTTATGATGTTTTGGAGGATTCAGTGATCATGGAGGAGGATGCAGTGATCCTGCAGTGATGGCAGTGCTCCTCCAGTGCGACTTCAGCTGGATGCAGTGTTGCAGCATTGGTTCAGTGCCCCCTGCACTATCAGGGAATGTGGATGCCGTAGTGATGCAGTGGATGCAGTGTCCCACAAGGTGGATGCAGTATGTTGGGATTGAGGATGCAGGGCACATGAAGGTGGATGCAGTGATGCTGCAGTGGTTGAAGTGCCGCCTACAGTTCCCTGAATGTGGATGCAGTGGCCATGCAGTAGATGCAGTGTCCCACAAGGTGGATGTAGTATATTGTGACAGAAGATGCGGTGCCCATGGAGGTGGATGCAGTGAGCCTGTGCTGAATGCAGTGCGCCTGCAGTGCCACTTCAGCTGAATGCAGTGTCCCTTCAATGGTTGCAGTGCCGACTGCATTGTCTGAGAACGTTGATGCAGTTCCCAGGAATTGGATGCAGTGTCCCACAAGGTGCATGAAGTATGCTGTGACGGTGGATGAAGTGCCCATGAAGGTGGATGCAGTGATCCTGCAGTGGATGCAGTGCCCCCTGCAGTTTACATGAATGTGGATGCAGTGCTCATGCAGTGGATGCAGTGTCCCTCATGGTGGATGCGGTATGCTGTGATGGAGGATGCAGTGCCCACGAAGTGGATGCAGTGAGCCTGAAATGATTGCAGTGTGCCTGCAGTGCCACTTCAGCTGGATGCCATATTGATGAAATGGTTGCAGAGCCAAGTGCATTGTCCCTGAATGTGGATGCAGTCCCCGTGCAGTGGATGCAGTGTCCCACAATGTGGAGGCATTGTAGTATGTGGTAGTATACAGTGTCAATGAATGTGAATGCAGTGATTCTGCAGTGATGACAGTGCGCCTGCAGTGCCACTTCAGCTGGATGCAGTGTTGCTGCAGTGGTTGCAGTGCCAACTGCAATGTCCCCGAACGTGGATGCAGTGCCAATGCAGTGGATGCAGTGTCCCACAATGTGCATGCAGTATGTTGTGATGGAGGATGCAGTGCTCATAAAGGTGGATGCAGTGATCCTGCTGTGGTTGCAGTACCCCCTGTTGTTTACCTGAATTTGGATGCAGTGCTCATACAGGGGATGCAGTGTCCCTCAAGTTGGATGCCTTGTGTTGTGATGGCAGATTCAGTGATCATGAAGGAGGATGCACTGCTCATGAGTGTGAATGCAGTGATCCAGCAGTGATTGCAGTGCACCCTGCTGTGTCCCTGAATGTGCATGCTCTGAACATGCAGTGGATGCAGTGATCCTGCGGTGATTGCAGGGCGCTTGCATTTCCACATCAGCTAGAAAAAGTGTCCCTGCATCAGATGCAGTGCTGCCTTCTGTGTCCCTGAAGTTGAATAGAGGGCCCATGCAGCGGATGCAGTGTAACTAAAGGTTTATACAGTATGTTGTGACGGAGGATGCAGTGCCCATGAAGGTGGATGCTGTGTCCCTCCAGTGGTTGCAGTGCCCCCGGCGTTGTCCTGAAATGTTGAGGCAGTGCCTATGCAGTGAATCTTCATTGATTACAGTGCACCTGTAGTGCCAATTCAGCTGGATGCAGTGTAGCTGCAGTGGTTGCAGAGCCCTCTGCCATGTCCCTGAATATCGATGTAGGGCCCATGCGTGTCTACAGTGTGACCCCAGGTGGATGCACTATGTTGTGATGTAGGATTCAGTGCCCATGAAGCACGTTGTAGTGATCCTGCAGTGATTGCAGTGCACCTGCAGTGCCACTTCATCTGGATGCAGTGTCCCTGCAATGGTTGCAGTGCCCCCTTCATTGTCCCAGAATGTGGATGCAGTGCCCATGCAGTGGATGTAGTTTCCCACAAGATTGATGGAGTATGTTATGACAGATAATGCAATTCTCATGAAAGTGGTTGCAGTATGCCTGCAGTGCTTGCAGAGCCCCCCGCATTGTCCAGGAATGTGGATTCAGTAGTCATGAAGTGGGTGCAGTTGGGTTGCATCCCACAAGGTGGATGCAGTATGTTGTGATGGAGGATGCAGGGCCCATGAAGGTGGATGCAGTCATACTGCAGTGGTAGCAGTGCCCCCTACAGTTCCCTGAATGTGGATGCAGTGCCCATGCAGTGGTTGCAGTCTCCCACAAAGTGGATGTCTTATGTTGTGATGGAAGATGCAGTGCCCACGAAGGTGGATGCAGTGAGCCTGTACTGAATGCAGTGCAGCTGCAGTGCGACTTCAGCTGTATGCAGTGTCCCCGCAGTTGTTGAAGTGCCCCCTGCACTGTCCCTGAATTAGGATGCAGTGCCCATGCATTGGATGCAGTGTCACACAAAGTGCATGCAGCATGCTGTGACAGATGATTTAGTGCCCATGAGGGTGGATGCAGTGATCCAGCAGAGGTTGCATTGCTGGCTTCTGTGTCCCTCAATTTGAATGCAGTGCCCATCCAGTGGATGCACTGTACCTAAAGGTTTATGCAGTATGTTGTGATGGAGGATGCAGTGCCCATGAAGGTGGATGCAGTGATCCTGCAGTGGTTGCTGTGCCACCTGCAGTTTACCTGAATGTGGATGCAGTGCTCATGCAGTGGATGCAGTGTCCAAAATATGGAGGCATTGTGGTGTGCTGTAGTATGCAGTGCCAATGAAGGTGAATGCAGTGATCCTGCAGTGATGGCAGGGCGCATGCAGTACCACTTCAACCGGAAGCAGTGTAGCTGCAGTGATTGCAGAGCCCCCTCCCATGGCCCTTAATGTGGATGCAGTGCCCAGGAGGTGTCCGCAGTGTGACCCAAAGTGGATGCAGTATGTTGTGAAGTAGGATTCAGTGCCCATGAAGGAAGATGCAGGGATCCTGCAGTCATTGCAGTGCACCTGCAGTGCCATTTCATCTGGATGCAGTGTCCCTGCAGTGGTTGCAGTGCACCCTGCATTGTCCCAGAATGTGGATCCAGTGCCCATACAGTGGATGCAGTTTCCCACAAGGTGCATGCAGTATCTTGTGACAGAGGATGCAGTGCCCATGAGGATGGATGAAGTGATTCAGCAGTGGTTGCAGTGCTGCCTTCTGTTTCCCTGAAGGTGAATGCAGTGCCCATCCAGTGGATGCACTGCACCTAAACGTTTATGCAGTATGTTGTGAGGGAGGATGCAGTGCCCATGAAGGTGGGTGCAGTGATCTGGCAGTGGTTGCAGTGCCCCCTGCATTGTCCGGGAATGTGGATGCAGTGCCTAGGTAGTGCATGCCATGGCCCACAAGGTGGATGCAGTATGTTGTGACGGAGGATGCAGTGCCCACACAGGTAGATGCAGTGAGACTGCAGTGATTGCAGTGAGCCTGCAGTGCCATGTCCTTTGGATGCAGTGTAACTGCAGTGGTTGCAGTGCCACCTTCTGTGTCCCTGAAGGTGAATGCAGTGTCCATGCAGTGTCCCTAAAGGTTTATGCAGTATGTTGTGACAGAGGATTCAGTGCCCATGAAGGTGGATGCATTGTTCCTGCAGTGGTTGCAGTGCCCACGGCATTTTCCCTGAATGTGGATTCATTGCCCATGCAATGTCTGCAGTGTGACCCAAGGTGGATGCAGTATGTTGTGAAGTAGGATACAGTGTCCATGAAGGTAGATGCTGTGTCCCTGTAGTAGTTACAGTTCCCCCGGCATTGTTGTAGAATGTTGATACAGTGCCAAGGCAGTGGATGCAGTGAAAGTTCAGTGATTTCAGTGTGCCTACAGTGCCACTTCAGCTGTATGCAGTGTTATTGCAGTGGTTGCAGAGCCCCCTGCATTGTCCAGGATTGTAGATGCAGTGCCCAGGCAGTGGATGCAGTGTCCCACAAGGTGGCTGTCGTATGTTGTGATGGAAGATACAGTGCCCATGAAGGTGGATGTGATGAACCTACAGTCGTTGCAGTGCAAGCTACAGTTTCCCTAATGTGGATGCAGTGCTCATGCAGTGTCTGCAGTGTGACACATGGTGAATGCAGTATGTTGTGAAGTAGGTTTCAGTGCCCATGAAGGAAGATGCAGTGATCCTTCAGTCATTGCAGTGCACCTGCAGTGCCACTTCATCTGAATGCAGTGTCCCTGCAGTGGTTGCAGTGCCCCTGCGTTGTCTGGGATTGTGGATGCAGTGTCCATGCAGTGCATGCAGTGTACCTATAGGTTTATGCAGTATGTTGTGACGGAGGATGCAGTGCCCATGAAGGTGGATGCAGTGTCCCTGCAGTGGTTGCAGTGCCCCTTGCATTGTCCTGGAATATGGATGCAGTTGTCATGCCGGGCATGCAGTGTCTCACAAGGCAGATGCAGTATGTTTTGTAGGAGGATGCAGTGCCCATGAAGGTGGATGCAGTGTCCCTGCAGTGGTTGCAGTGCCCCTGGGAGTGTCCTGGAATGTGGATGCAGTGCCATGCAGTGGATGCAGTGAAACTTCAGTCATGGCAGTGCACCTGCATTGATACTTCAGCTCAACTCGGTGTAGCTAGAGTGGTTGCAAAGCCCCCATCATGTCCCTGAATGTCGATGCAGGGCCCATGCAGTGTCTGCAGGATGACCCAAGGTGGATGAAGTATGTTCTGATGGAGGATGCTGCAGTGCCTATGAAGGTGGATGTAGTGTCCCTGCAGTGGTTGCAGTGCCCCCGGCATGTCCTGGAATTTGGATGCAGTGGTCAGGCAGTGGATGCAGTGTCACACAAGTTGGGTGCAGTATGTTGTGACAGAGGATGCAGTGCCAAGGAAGGTGGATGCAGTGAGTCTGCAGTGGTTTCCGTGCACACTGAAGTGTCCCTGAATTTGTATGCAGTGAACAAACAGTGGATGCACTGAACATTCAGTGATTGCAGTGCTCCTGCAGTGCCACTTCAGCTGAATGCAGTGTTGCTGCCGTGGTTGCAGAGCCCACTGCAGTGTCTCTGAATGTGGATGCAGGGCCCATGCAGCCTCTGCAGTGTGACTCAATTTGGATGCAGTATGTTGTGAAGTAGGATGCAGTACCCATGAAGGAGGGTGAATTGATCCTGCATTCATTGCAGTGCACCTGCAGTGACAATTCATCTGGATGCAGTGTCCCTGAATGTGGATTCAGTGCTCATGCAGTGGATACAGTGTCGCACAAGGTGGATGCAGTATGTTGGAACGGAAGATGCAGTGCCCACGACTGTGAATGCAGTGAGACTGCAGTGATTGCAGTGCACCTGCAGTGCCACTTGACCTGTGTACAGTGTACCTGCAGTGCTTGCAATGTTGCCTGCATTGCCCGGGATTGCAGATGCAGTGCCCAGGAAGTGGATGCAGTGTCACAAACGTTCCATGCACTATGATGTGACAAAGGATGCAGTGCCCGTGAAGGTGGATGCAGTGATCCTGCAGTGATTGCAGTGCGCCTACAGTGCCACTTCAGCTGGATCAAGAGTCCCTGCAGGTGTTTCAGTGCTTGTTGCAGTGTCCATGAACGAGGATGCAGTGCCCATGCAATGGCTGCAGTGTCACTGAAGGTAGATGCAGTATGTTGTGTTGGGGGAAGCAGTGGCCATGATGGTGGTTGAAGTGATCCTGCAGTGGTTGCAGTGCCCTCTGCAGGGTCCCTGAATGAGGATGCCGTGCCCATGCAATGGATTCAGTGCACCACAAGGTGGATGCTGTATGTTATGATGGATGATGCATTGCCCATGTGGGAGGCTGCAGGGATACTGCCGTGATTGCAGTGCACCTGCAGTGCCACTTGAGCTGGCTGCAGTGTGCCTGCAGTGGTTGTAGTGCCCCCTTCAGTGGGTCTGAATACGAATGCAGTGCCCATGCAGTGGATGCAGAGTACAAAATGATGGATGTGGTATGTTGTGACAGAGGATGCAGTGCCCAGGAATGTGGATGCAGTGATCCTGCAGTGATTGCAGTGCACATGCAGTGCCACTTCAGCTGGATGCAGTGTCCCTGCAGTTGCTGCAGTGCAACCTGCACTGTCCTGATTTTGGATTCAGTGCTCATGCAGTTATGAGGTATGTTGTGATGGAGGAGGCAGTGCCGATGAAGGCAGATGCAGTGATCCTGCACTGCTTGCAGTGCACCTGCAGTGCCACTTCAGCTGGATCCAGAGTCCCTGCAGTGGTTGTAGTGCCTGTTGCCCTGTCTCTGAACGTGGCTGCAGTGCCTATGCAATGTCTGCAGTGTCACTGAAGGTAGATGCAGTATGTTGTGACTGAGGATGTATTGGTCATGAAGGTGGATGCAGTGATCCTGCAGTGGTTGAAGTGCCCCCTGCAGCGTCCCTGAATGAGAATGCTGTGTCCTGGCAGTGGATTCAGTGCCCCACAAGTTGGATGAAGTATGTTATGACGGAGGATGCATTGCCCATGAAGGTGCATGCAGTGTTCCTGCACTGGTTGTCATGCCCCATTCTGTGTCCCTGATTGTGGATGCAGTGCCCATGCAGTGGATGCAGTGTCCCACAAGGCAGATGCAGTATGTTGTAACAGAGGATGCAGTGCCCATGAAGGTGGATGAAGTGATCCTGCAGTTGTTGCAGTGCCCCCTCCATGTTCCCTGAATATGGATGCAGTGCCCATGCAGTGGATGCAGTGTCGCACAAGGTGGATCCAGTATGTTGTGACGGAAGATGCAGTGCCCACGACTGTGAATGCAGTGAGACTGCAGTGATAGCAGTGTGCCTGCAGTGTCTCTGAATGTGGATGCAGTGAACATGAAGTGGATGCACTAAACATTCAGTGATTGTGGTGCACCTGCAGTGTCACTTCAGCTGCATACAGTGTAGCTGGAGAGGTTTCAGTGCTGCCTGCATTGTCCGGGAATGTGGATGCAGTGCCCAGGCAGTGTATGCAGTGTCACACATGTTGGATGCAGTATGTTGTGATAGAGGATGCACTACCCATGAAGGTGGATGCAGTGATCCTGCAGTGGTTTCCATGCACACTACAGTGTCCCTGAATGTGGATGCAGTGAACAAGCAGTGGATGCACTAAACATTCAGTGATTGTTGTGCACCTGCAGTGCCACTTCAGCTGAATGCAGTGTTGCTGCAGTGGTTGCAGAGCCGACTGCAGTGTCTCTGAATGTGGATGCAGGGCCCATGCAACCTCTGCAGTGTGACCCAAGGTGGATGCACTATGTTGTGAAATAGGATGCAGTACCCATGAAGGAGGATGCAGTGATCCTGCATTCATTGCAGTGCACCTGCAGTGTCAATTCATCTGGATGCAGTGTCCCTGAATGTGGATTCAGTGCTCATGCAGTGTTGATGTATGTTGTGATGGAGGATGCAGTGCCCATGATGGCAGATGCAGTGATCCTGCAGTGAATGCAGTGCATCTGTAGTGCCACTTCTGGTGGAACCATTGTCCCTGCAGTGGTAGCAGTGACTGTTGCACTGTCCCTTAACGTGGATGCAGTCCCCATGCAATGGCTGCATTGTCACTGTATGCATATGAGGTATGTTGTATTGGAGGAAGCAGTGGCCATGAAGGTGGATGCAGTGATCCTGCAGTGGTTGCCGTGCTCCCTGCAGGGTCCCACAATGAGAATGCCGTGCCCTTGCAGTGGATTCAGTGCCCCACAAGGTGGATGAAGTATGTTATCACGGATATGCATTGCCCATGAAGGAGGATGCAGTGATTCAGCAGTGATTGCAGTGCACATGCAGTGCCACTTCAGCTGGCTGCAGTGTGCCTGCAGTGGTTGCAATGCCCCCTTCTGTGTCTCTGAATACGAATGCAGTGTCCATGCAGTGGATGCAGAGCACCAAAAGATGGATGTGGTATGTTGTGATAGAGGATGCAGTGCCCATGAATGTGGATGCAGTCATCCTGCAGTGGTTGCAGTGCACATGTAGTGCCACTCCAGCTGGATGCAGTGTCCCTGCAGTCGCTGAAGTGCAACCTGCACTGTCCCTGAATTTGTATGCAGTGCTCATACAGTGATGAAGTATGTTGTGATGGAGGATGCAGTGCCCATGAAGGCAGATGCAGTGATCCTGCAGTAATTGCAGTGCACCTGCAGTGCCACTTCAGATGGATCCAGAGTCCCTGCAGTGGTTGCAGTGCCTGTTGCCCTGTCCCTGAACGTGGCTGCAGTGCCCATTCAATGTTTGCAGTGTCAGAGAAGGTAGATGCAGTATGTTGTGACGGATGATGCAGTGCCCATGAAGGTGGAGGCAGTGATCCTCTAGTGGTTGAAGTGCCCCCTGCAGGGTCCCTGAATGAGAATGCCATGCCCTTGCAGTGGATTCAGTGCCCCACAAGGTGGATGCAGTATGTTAAGACGGATGATGCATTGCCCATGAATGTGCATGCAGTGTTCCTGCACTGGTTGTCGTGCCCCCTTCTGTGGCCCTGATTGTGGATGCAGTGCCCATGCAGTGGATACAGTGTCCGACAAGGCAGATGCAGTATGTTTTAATGGATGTTGCAGTGCCCATGAAGGTGCATGCGGTGATACTGCAGTAGTTGCAGTGCCCACTTCAGGTACCATGAATGTGGATGCAGGGCCCATGCAGCCTCTGAAGTGTGAACCAAGTTCGATACAGTATGTTGTGAAGTAGTATGCAGTACCCATGAAGGAGGATGCAGTGATCCTGCATTCATTGCAGTGCACCTGCAGTGTCAATACATCTGGATGCAGTGTCCCTGAATGTGGGTTCAGTGCTCATGCAGTGATGAAGCATGTTGTGATGGAGGCTGTAGTGCCCATGAAGGCAGATGCAGTGATTGTAGTGCGCCTGAATTGCCACTTCGGGTGGATCCAGTGACCCTGCAGTGGTAGCAGTGCCTGTTGCATTGTCCCTGAACGTGGATGCAGTGCCCATGCAATGGCTGCAGTGTCACTGAATGCATATGAGGTATGTTGTGTTGGAGGAAGCAGTGGCCATGAAGGTGGATGCAGTGTTGCTGCAGCGGTTGCAGTGCCACCTGCAGTGTCCGTGAATGAGAATGCCATGCTCTTGCAGTGGATTCAGTGCCCCACAAGGTGGATGCAGTATGTATGACGGATGATGCGATGCCCATGAAGGTGCATGCAGTGTTCCTGCACTGGTGTCATGCCCCCTTCTGTGTCCCTAATGTTGGATGCAGTTCCCATGCAGTGGATGCAGTGTCCCACCAGGCAGATGCAGTATGTTGTAATGGGGCATGCAGTGCCAAATGAAGGTGGATGTGGTGATCCTGCAGTTGTTGCAGTGCCCTCTTCAGGATCCCTGAATGTGGATGCAGTGCCCATGCAGTGGATGCAGTGTGGCACAAGGTCGTTACAGCATGTTGTGACGGAAGATGCAGTGCCCACGACTGTGAATTCAGTGAGACTGCAGTGATTGCAGAGCTCCTGCAGTGCCACTTCAACTGTATACAGTGTCCCTGGAGTGCTTGCAGTGCCCCGTTGCGTCTCCCTGAATGTGGATGCAGTGCTGATGCAGTGGATGCAGAGTACCAAAAGTTGGTTGCCGTATGTTGTCACAGAGGATGCAGTGCCCAAGAGTAGGTCGCACAGAGCCGGCAGTGATTGCAGTGCACCTTTAGTGCCACTTCAGCTGGATACAGTGTGCCTGCAGTGGTTGCAATGCCCCCTGCATTGTCCTAGAATGTGGATGCAGTGCTCATGCAGTGGATGCAGTGTCCCACAATGTGGAGGTGTTCTGGTGTGTTGTAGTATACAGTGCCAAAGAAGGTGAATGTAGTAATCCTGCAGTGATGGCAGTGTGACTGCTGTGCCACTTCAGTTGGATGCAGTGTCCCTGCCCTGGTTGCAGTGCCAACTGCATTGTCCAAGAACGTGGATGCAGTGCCCAGGTATCAGATGAAGTGTCCCATAAGGTGCATGCAGCATGTTGTGAGGGAGGATGTAGTGCCCATGAAGGTGGATGCAGAGATCCGGCAGTCGTTGCAGTGCACCCTGCTGTGTCCCCGTATGTGCATTCTGTGAACATGCAGTGGATGCACTGATCCTGCAGTGATTGCAGTGTGCCTGCATTTCCACATCAGCTGTAAGCAGTGTCCCTGCAGTGGTTGCAGTGCCTCATGCAATGTCTTTGAATGTAGATGCAGTGCCAATGCAGTGGATGCCGAGAGCCTGCAGTGATAGGAGTGCACCCGCAGTTCCACTTCAACTGGATGCAGTGCTGCTGCAGTGGTTGCACAGCCAGCTGCAGTGTCCCTGAACATGGATGCAGTGCTCAGGCAGTGGATGCAGTGTCCCACAATGTGCATGCAGTATGTTGTGACAGAGGATGAATTGCCCATGAAGTTGGATGCAGTGATCATGCAGTGGTTGAGGTGCCCCCTGCAGTTTACCTACATGTGCATGCAGTGCTCATGCAGTGGATGCAGTGTCCCACAAGGTGGATGCCTTATGTTGTGATGGAGGACTCAGTGATCATGAAGGAGGATGCAGTGATTCCGCAGTCACAGCAGTGCACCTGCCGTGCCACTTCAGCTGGCTCCAGTGTCCCTGCAGTGGCTGCAGAGCACCGTTCTGTGTCCCTGAATGTGGATGCAGTGCCCATGCAGTGGATGCACAGTGTCAAAATTTGGTTGCCATATGTTGTGACAGAGGATGCAGTGCTGACGTGTTGGATGCAGCGAGCCGTCTGTCATTGCAGTACGCCTTCAGTGTCACTTCAGCAGGATGCAGTGTCCCTGCAGCGGTTGAAATGCCCCCGACAATGTCCTGGAATGTCGATGCAGTGCTCATGCAGTGGATGCAATGTCTCACAATGTGGAGGCATTGTGGTGTGTTGTAGTATGCATTGCCGATGAACGTGAATGCAGTGATCCTGCAGGGATGGCAGTGCGAATGCAGGGCCACATCAGCTGGATGCAGTGTTGCTGCAGTGGTTTCAGTGCCCCCTGCATTGAACGGGAAAGCAGATGCAGTGTCCAAAAAGGTGGATGCAGTATGTTATGACGGATGATGCCGTTCTCATGAAGGTCGATGCAGTGATGCTGCAGTGATTGTGGTGCCCCCTACAGTTCCCTGAATGTGGATGCAGTGCCCATGCAGTAGTTGCAGTCTCCCACAGTGTGGATGTCGTATGTGGTGATGCAAGGTGCAGGGCCCATGAAGGTGGATAGAGTGATCCGGCAGTGTTTTCAGTGCACCTGTGGTGTCCATGAATGTGCAACCTGTGAACATGCTGTGGATGCAGTGTTCCTGCAGTGATTGCAGTGCACGTGTATTTCCACATCTGCTGGAAGCAGTTTTGCTGCAGTGGTTGCAGTGCCAGCTTCTGTGTCCCTGAAGGTGAATGCAGTGCCCATGCCTTGTATGCTGTGTACCTAAAGGTTTATGCCGAATGTGGTGACAGAGGATGCAGTGCCCATGAAGTTGTATGCAGTGTCCCTGCAGTGATTGCAGTGCCCCCTGTATTGTCCCTGAATGTAGGTGCAGTGCCCATACAGTGGATGCAGTGTCCCACAAGGTGCATGCAGTATGTTGTGAAGGAGGATGTAGTTCCCATGAAGGTGGATGCAGTGTCCCTGCAGTGCTGGCAGTGCCACCGCATTGTGTCTGGAATATTGATGCAGTGCCCATGCAGTGGATGCAGTGAATCTTCAGTGATTGCAGTGCACCTGAAGTGCCAATTCAGCTGGATGCAGTGTAGCCGCACTGGTTGCAGAGCCCCTTGTCATGTCTCTGAATGTGGATGCAGTGCCAATGCAGTGTCTGCAGTGTGGCCCAAGGTGGATGCATTATGTTGTGGAGTAGGATTCAGTGCACATGAAGGACGATGCAGTGATTCTTCAGTCATTGCAGTATACCTTCACGGCCACTATATCAGGATGCAGTGTCCCTGCAGTGGTTGAAGTGCCCCCTGCATTGTCCCTGAATGTGGATGCTGTGAAAATGCAGTGGGTGCAGTGATCCTGCAGTGATAGCAATGCACCTGCATTTCCACATCAGCTGGAATAGTGTTGCTGCAGTGGTTGCAGTGCCGCCTTCTGTGTCCCTGAATGTGAATGCAGTGCCCAAGCAGTGAATGCAGTGTACCTAAAGGTTTATGCAGTATGTTGTGACAGAGGATGCAGTGGCCATGAAGGTGGACGTGGTGAACCTGTGTTGTTGCAGTGCCAGCTAGAGTTTCCCTGAATGAGGATGCAGTGCCCATGCAGTGCAAGCTGTGTCCCACAAGGTGGAGGCAGTGTGTTATGACACATGATGCAGTTCTCATGAATGTGGGTGCCGTGTCCCTGCAGTGCTTGCAGTGCCCCCTGCATTTTCTGGGAATGTGGATGCAGTAGATGCGGTGTCCCACAAGGTGGATACCGTATCTTGTGATGGAGAATGCGGGGCCCATGATGGTGGATGCAGTGATGCTGCAGTGGTTGCAGTGCCACCTCCAGTTCCCTTAATGTGGATGCAGTGCCCATGCAGTAGTTGCAGTGTCCCATAAGGTGGATGTCGTATGATGTGATGGAAGGTGCAGTGCCCACTACGGTGGATGCAGTTAGCCTGCAGTGATTGCAGTATGCCTTCATTGCCACTTCAGCTGAAGTCAGTGTCCCTGCAGTGGATGCAATGCACCCTGCATTGTCTGCGATTGTGGATGCAGTTCCCAGGCAGTAGATGCAGTGTCCCACAAGGTGGATGCAGTATGTTATGACGGATGATGCAGTTCTCATGAAGGTGGATGCAGTGTCACTGCAGTGCTTGCAGTGCCCGCCACATTGTCCGGGAATATGGATGCAGTAGTGATGCAGTGCATGCAGTGTCTCACAAGGTGCATGCAGTCTGTTGTGACGGAGGATGCTGTGCCCACGAAGGTGGATTCCATGAGCCTGCAGTGATTGCAGTGCACCTGCAGTGCCACTTCAACTGGATGCAGTGTTGCTGCAGTGGTTGCAGATTTAACCGTGGTTTCCCTGAACGTGGATGCAGTGACCATGCAGTGGATGCAGTGTCCCACAATGTGCATGCAGTATGTTGTGACAGGGAATGCAGTGCTCAGGAAGATGGATGCAGTGATCCAGAAGTGGTTGCAGTGCATCCTGCAGTGTCCTTGCCTGTAGATGTTGTGAACATGCAGTGGATGCAGTGATCCTGTACTGAAAGCAGTGCGCCTGCATTTCCACATCAGCTGGAAGCAGTGTCCCTGCAAGGGTTGCAGTGCCGCATTCTGTGTCCATGAAGGTGAATGCAGTGCCAATGCAGTGGATGCAGAGTACTAAAGGTTTATGCAGTATGTTGTGATGGAGGATGCAGTGCCCATGAGTGTGGATGCAGTGTCCCTGCTGTGGTTGCCATGCCCCCGGCATTGTGCTGGAATGTGGATGCAAGTGTCATGCAGTGGATGCAGTGTCTCACAAGGCGGATGCAGTATGATTTGTCGGAGGATGCAGTGCCCATGAAGGTGGATGTGGTGAACCTGCAGTGGTTGCAGTGCCCCATACAGTTTCCCTGTTTGTGGAGGCAGGGCCCATGCAGTGCATGCAGTGTCCCACAAGTTGGATGCGGTATGCTGAGATGGAGGATGCAGTGCCCACGAAGGTGGATGCAGTGAGCCTGCAGTCATTGTAGTGCACCTGCAGTGCCATTTCAGCTGGCTGCAGCGTCCCTGGAGTTCTTGCAGTGCCCCATTCGTTGTCCCTGAATGTGGATGCTGTGCCCATGTAGTGGATGCAGAGTATAAAAGTTGGTTGCTGTATGTTGTGACAGAGGATCCAGTGCCCAAGAGTTGGATGCAGTGAGCCTGCAGTAATTGCAATATGCCTTCAGTGCCACTTCAGTTGGACGCAGTGTTGCTGCAGTGCTTGCAGAGCCAACTGCAGTGTCCCAGAACATGAATGCAGTGCCCATCCAGTTGATGCAGTGTCCCACAATGTGCATGCAGTATGTAGTGAAGGATGATGCAGTGCCCATGAAGGTGGATTCAGTATTCCTGCAGTGGTTGCATGCCAAATGCAGTTTACCTGAATGTTGATGCAGTGTACATGGAGTGGATGCAGTGTCCAACAATGTGGAAGTGTTATGTTTGATGGAGGATGCAGGACCCATGAAGGTGGATGCCATGTCCCTGCAGTGCTTGCAGGGACCCCTTCATTGTCCAGTTAAGTGGATGCAGTAGTCATGCAGTGGCAGCAGGGTCATGCAAGGTGGATGGAGTATGTTGTGATGGAGGATCAGGGCCCATGAAGGTGTATGCAGTGAAGCTGCGGTGGTTGCAGTGCCCCCTACAATTCCCTGAATGTGGATGCAGTACCCATGCAGTAGTTGCAGTGTCGCAGAAAGTGGATGTGAATTCAGTGATGGAAATGCAGTGCCCACGGAGGTGGATGCATTGAGCCTGTCCTGAATGCAGTGACCTGCAGTACGACTTCAGCTGTATGCAGTGTCCGTGTATTGGTTGCAGTGCACACTGCATTGTCCGGGAATGTGGATGCAGTGCCCAGTCAGTGGATGCAGTGTCATACACGGTGGATGCAGTATGTTATAACGGATAATGCAGTTCTCAAGAAGGTTGATGCAGTGTGCCTGCAGTGCTTGCAGTGGCCCCCGTATCATCTGGGAATGTGGATGCAGTAGTCATGCAGAGGATGCAGTGTCCCACAAGATGGATGTAGTAGGTTGTGATGGACGATGCAGGGCCCAGGAAGGTGGATGCAGTGATGCTGAAGTGGTTGTAATGCGCCCTACAGTTTCCCTGAATGTGGCTGCAGTGCCCATGCAGTGCATGCAGTTTCCCACAAGGTGGATGCAGTATGTGGGGACGGAGGATGCAGTGCCCACGAAGGTGGATGCAGTGAGCCTGCAGTGGTAGCAGTGCCCAATGCAGTTTACATGAATGTGGGTGCAATGGTCATGCAATGGATGCAGTGTCACTCAAGGTGGATGCATTAGGTTGTGATGCAGGATTCAGTAGATCATGAAGGAGGATGCAGTGATCCTGCAGTCATTGCAGTGGACCTGCACGGCCACTTCAGCTGGCTGCAGTGTCCCTGCTGTGGTTGCAGTGCCCCGTCCTGTATCACTGAGTGTAGATGCAGTGCCCATGCTGTTGATGCAGAGTACCAAAAGTTGGCTCCTGTATGTTGTGACAGAGGATGCGGAAACCTGGAATGGATGCAGTGAGCCAGCAGTGATTGCAGTACGCCTTCAGTGCCACTTCAGCTGGATGCAGTGTCCCTGCAGTGGCTGCAATGGCCCCTGCATTGTCCTTAAGGTGGATGCCGTGCTCATGTACTGGATGCAGTGCCCCGCATTGTGGAGACATTGTGGTGTGTTGTAGTATGCAGTGTTGATGAAGGTGAATGCAGTGATCCTGCAGTGATGGCACTGCACCTGCAGTGCCACTTCAGCTGGATGCAGTGTTGCTGCAGTGGTTGCAGTGCCCCCAACAGTTCGCTGAATGTGGGTGCAGTACCCATGCAGTAGTGGCATTGTCCCACAAAGTGGATGTCGTATGTAGTGATGGAACATGCAGTGCCTGCGAAGGTGGATGCAGTGAGCCTGTGCTGAATGCAGTGCACCTGCAGTGCGACTTCAGCTGTATGCAGTGTTCTTGAAGTGGTTGCAGTGCCCCCAGCATTGTCTGGGAATGTGGATGCAGTGCCCAGTCATTGGATGCAGTGTCCCACAAGGTGGAGGCATTATGTTATGACGGATGATGCAGTTCTCATGAATGTGGATCCAGTGTCCCTGCAGTGGCTGCAGTTATGACTGCATTGTCTTGAATGTCGATGCAGTGGTCATGCAGAGGATGCAGTGTCTCAAAAGACGGGTGCTGTATGTTTTGATGGAGGATGCAGTGACCATGAAGGATGATTCAGTGATCCTGCAGTCATTGCAGTGCACCTGCAGTGCCACAACATCTGGATGCAATGTCCCTGCAGTGGTTGCAGTGCACCCTGCTGTCCCTGAATGTGGATGGTGTGAACATGCAGTGGATGCAGTGGTCCTACAGTGATTGCAGTGTGCCTGCATTTCCTCATTAGCTGGAAGCAGTGTTGCTGCAGTAGTTGCAGTGCCGCCTTCTGTGTCCCTGAAGGTGAATGCAGTGACCATGCAGTGGAGGCTATGTCCCTAAAGGTTTATGCAGTATGTTGTGATGGAGGATGCAGCGATCATGAAGGCAGATGCAGTGTCCAAGCAGTGCATGCAGGGCCCTGGCATTGTGCTGGAATGTGGATGCAGTGCTGCTACAGTTTATGCAGTGTCCCCCAAGATGGATGCCTTATGTTGTGATGGAGGATTCAGTGATCATGAAGGAAGATGTAGTGATCCTGCAGTCATTGCAGTGTCCCTGCAGTGGTGGCAGTGCCCCGTTCTGTGTCCCTGAAAGTGGATGCAGTGCCCAGGCATTGGATGCAGTGTCCCACAAGGTTTATGCAGTATGTTATGACAGATGATGCAGTTCTCATGAAGGTGGAGGCAGTGCCCCTGCAGTGGTTGCAGTGCACCCCGCATTGTCCGAGAACGTGGATGCAGTGACCAGGCATTGGATGTAGTGTCCCACAAGGTGCATGCAATATGTTGTGATGGAGGATGAAGTGCCATGAAGGTGCATGCAGTGATCTGGCAATGGTTGCAATGCACCCTGCTGTGTCACTGAATGTGGATGGTGTGAACATGCAGCAGATGCAGTGATCCTGCAGTGATTGCAGTGTGCCTGCATTTCCTCATCAGCTGGATGCAGTGTTGCTGAGGTGGTTGCAGTGCTACCTTCTGTGTCCCTGAAGGTGAGTTCAGTGTCCATGCAGTGGAGGCAGTGTCCCTAAAGGTTTATGTAGTATTTTGTGATGGGAGATGCAGTGGGCATGAAGGCAGATGCAGTGTCCCTGCAGTGGTTTACGTCCCCTGCAGTGTACTGGAATGTGGATGCAGGGGTCATGCAGTGGAGGCAATGTCTCACAAGGTGGATGCAGTACGTTATGTCGGAGGATGCAGTGCCCATGAAGGAGGATGCTGTGAACCTGCAGTGGTTGCAGTGCCCCCTAAAGTTTCCCTGAATGTGGATGTAGTGCCCCTGTAGTGCATGCAGTGTCCCACAACGTGGATGCAGTATGCTGTGATGGAGGATGACATGTCCAAGAAGGTGAATGCAGTGAGCCTGAAGTGATTTCAGTGTACTTGCAGTTGCACTTCAGCTGGTTGCAGTGTTGCTGCAGTGGTTGCAGAGCCAACTGCGGTGTCTCTGAACTTGGATGCAGTCCCCATGCAGTGGATGCAGTGTCCCAAAATGTTCATGCAGTATATTGTGTCGGAGGATGCAGTGCACACAGAGGTGGATGCAGTGAGCCTGTGCTGAATGCAGTGTGCTTGCAGTCCGACTTCAGCTGTATGGAGTATCCTTGCATTGGTTGCAGTGCCAACTGCATTGTCCGAGAACGTGGATGCAGTGTCCAGTCCTTAGATGCAGTGTCCCAAAATGTGCATGCAGTATGCTGTGATGGAGGATGCAGTGGCCACGGAGGTGGATGCAGTGAGCCTGTGCTGAATGCAGTGTGCCTGCAGTGCGACTTCAGCTGTACGGAGTGTCCCTGCAGTGGTTGCAGAGCCAAATGCATTATCCTAGAACGTGGATGTAGTGCCCAGTCATTGGATGCAGTGTCCCACAAGGTGCATGCTGTAGGTTGTGACGGAGGATGCAGTGCCCATGAGGGTGGATGCAGTGATCCAGCAGTGCTTGCAGTGCCCCCCACATTTTCCGTGTATGTGGATGCAGTAGTCATGCAGTTGATGCAGTGTCCCACAAGGTGGATGCAGTATGTTGTGATGGAGGATGCAGGGGGCATGAAGGTGGATGCAGTGATGCTGTAGTTGTTGCAGTGCCCCCAACAGTTCCCTGAATGTGGATGCAGTGCCCATGCGGTAGTTGGCGTGTCCCACAAGGTGGATGTCGTATGTTGTGATGGAAGATGCAGTGCCCACGGAGGTGGATGCAGTGAGCCTGCAGTGATTGCAGTGCACCTGCAGTGCCACTTCAGCTGGATGCAGTGTTGCTGCAGTGGTTGCCGAGCCAACTTCACTGTCCCTGAATGTGGATGGAGTACCCAGGCAGTGGATGCAGTGTCCCACAAGGTGGATTTCATATGTTGTGAAAGAAGATGCAGTACCCATGAAGGTCAATGCAGTGATCCTGTGCTGAATGCAGTGCACATGCAGGGCGAATTCAGCTATATGCTGTGTCCCTGCAGTGGTTGCCCAGCCTACTGCATTGTCCGAGAGCATGGATGCAGTTCCCAAGCATTGGATGCAGTGTTCCAAAAGGTGCATGCCATATGTTCTGACGGAGGATGCAGTGCCCATGAAGGTGGATGCAGTGATCCGGCAGTGCTTGCAGTGCCAGTTCTGTGTCCCTGAATGTGGACGCAGTGCCCATGCAGTGGATGCAGAGTACCAAACATTGGTTTCTGTATGTTGTGATGGAGGATGCAGTGCCCAGAGGTTGTATGCAGTGATCCTGCAGTCATTGCAGTTCGCCTTCAGTGTCACTTCATCTGGAGGCAGTGTCCCTGCAGTGGTTTCTGTGCACCGTGCTGTGTCCCTGAATGAGGATGCTGTGAACATTCAGTGGATGCAGTGACCCTGCAGTGATTCCAGTGTGCCTGCATTTCCACATCAGCTGGTAGCAGTGTCCCTGCAGGGGTTGCTGTGCCGCCTTCTGTATCCCTGAATGTGAATGCATAGCCCATGCATTGGATGCAGTGTACATAAAGGTTTATGCAGTATGTTCTGAAGGAGGATGCAGTGCCCATGAAGGTTGGATTGAGTGTCCCTGCAGTGCTTGCACTGCCCCCAGCTTTGTGCTGGAATGTGGATGCAGGGGTCATGCAGTGGATTCAGTGTCTCACAAGGTGGATGCATTATGTCTTGTCTGAGGATGCAGTTCCCATGAAAGTGGATGTGGTGATCCTGCATTGGTCGCAGTGCCCCATACAGTTTCTCTTAATGAGGATGCAGTGCCCATGCGGTGCATGCAATGTCCCACAACGTGGATGGAACATGTTGTGACGGAGGATGCAGTGCCACGAAGGCGGATGCAGTGAGCCTGCATTGATTTCAGTGCACCTGCAGTGCCACTACATCTGGATGCAGTGCTGCTGCAGTGCTTGCAGGGCCAACTGCAGTGTACCTTAACGTGGATGCAGTGCCCATGCAGTGGATGCAGTGTCCCGAAATGTGCATGCAGTATGTAGTGACGAAGGATGCAGTGCCCATGACAGTGGATGCAGTATTCCTGCAGTGGTCGCAGTGCCCAATGCAGTTTACCTGAATGTTGATGCAGTGTACTTGCAGTGGATGCAGTGTCCCACAATGTGGATGCAGTATGTTTTAATGGAGGATGCAGGGCCCATGAATGTGGATGCAGTGTCCCTGAAGTGGTTGCAGTGCCCCAGCATTGCCTGGGAATGTGGATGCAGTGCCCAGTCTGTGGATGCAGCGTCCCACAAGGTGGATGCAGTATGTTATGACGGATGATGCATTTCTCATGAAGGTGGATGCATATTCCCTGCAGTTCTTGCAGTGCCCCCCACATTGTCCAGGAATGTGGATGCAGTAGTCATGCAGTGGATGCAGTGTCCCACAAGGTGGATGCAGAATGTTTTGATGGAGGATGCAGGGCCCATGATGGTGTATGCAGTGATGCTGCAGTGGTTGCTGTGCCCCTACTGTTCCATGAATGTGATGCAGTGCCCATGCAGCAGTTGCAGTGTCCCACATGTTGGATGTCGTATGTTGCGATGGAAGATGCATAGCCCACGGAGCTGGACGCAATGAGCCTGTGCTGAATGCGGTGCTCCTGCAGTGAAATTTCAGCTGTATGCAGTGTCCCTGCAGTGGTTTCAGTGCCGACTACATTGTCCATAAACTTGGATGCAGTGCCCAGACGTTGGATGCAGTGTCCCACAAGGTGCATGCAGTATGTTCTGATGGAGCATGAAGTGCCCATGAGGGGGATGCCATGATCCATCAGTGGTTGCAGTGCACCATGCTGTGTCCCTGAATGTGCATGCTCTGAACATACAGTGGATGCAGTGATCCTGCAGTGATGGCAGTGCACCTGCATTTCCACATCAGCTGGAAGCAGTGTCCCTGCAGGGGTTGCAGTGCCTCCTTCTGTGTCCCTGAATGTGAATGCAGTGCCCATGCAGTGGATGCAGTGTACCTAAAGCTTTATACAGTATCTTGTGATGGAGGTCGCAGTGCCCATGAAGGGGGATGCAGTGTCCCTCCAGTGGATGCTGGGTCCCCGGCATTGTACTGAAATGTTGATGCAGTGCCTATCCAGTGGATGCAGTGAATCCTCAGTGATTGCAGTGCATCTGCAGTGCCACGTCAGCTGGATGCAGTGTAGCTGCAGTGTTGCAAAGCCCCTGCCATGTCCCTGAATGTGGATGCGGTGCCCATGCAGTGTCTGCAGTGTGACCCAAGGTGGATGCATATGTTGTGAAGCAGGATTCAGTGCCCATGAAGGACTATGCAGTGATCCTGCAGTCATTGCAGTGCACCTCCAGGGCCACTTCATCAGGGCGCTGTGTCCCTGCAGTGGTTGCAGTGCCTCCTGCATTGTCCCTGAATGTGGATGCTGTTGACATGCAGTGGATGCAGTGATCCTGCAGTGATTGCAGTGCACCTGCATTTCCACATCAGCTGGACAGTG
Organism: Equus przewalskii; assembly: GCF_037783145.1. Taxonomy (NCBI): domain Eukaryota; kingdom Metazoa; phylum Chordata; class Mammalia; order Perissodactyla; family Equidae; genus Equus; species Equus przewalskii. Next base: position 524,783 of record NC_091859.1, read on the forward strand.
TTGCTGCAGTGGTTGCAGTGCCGCCTTCTGTGTCCATGAATGTGAATGCAGTGCTCAAGCAGTGAATGCAGTGTACCTAAAGGTTTATGCAGTTTGTTGTGACGGAGGATACAGTGCCCATGAATGTGGATGTGCTGAACCTGTGTTGTTGCCTTGCCCCCTAGAGTTTCCCTGAATGTGGATACCGTGCCCATGCAGTGCATGCTGTTTCCCACAAGGTGGAGGCAGTCGGTTGTGACGGAGGATGCAGTGCCCCCAAAGGTGGATTCCGTGAGCCTTCACTGATTGCAGTGCACCTGCAGTGCCACTTCAACTTAATGCAGTGTTGCTGCAGTGGTTGCAGATTTAACCGTGGTGTCCCTGAACGTGGATGCAGTGCCCATGAAGTGGATGCTGTGTCCCACAAGGTGGGTGGAGTATGTTGTGATGGAGGATGCAGCGGACATGAAGGTGGATGCTGTGATTCTTCTGTGGTTGCAGTGCCCCCTACAGTTCCCTGAATGTGGATGCAGTGCCCATGCAGTAGTTGCAGTGTCCCACAAGGTGGATGTCGTAAGTTGTGATGGAAGATGCAGTGCCCACGAAAGTGGAGGCAGTGATACTGTGCTGAATGCAGTTTGCCTGCAGTGCAACGTCAGCTGTATGGAATGTTGCTGCAGTGGTTGCAGTGCCCACTGCATTTTCTGAGAACGTGGATGCAGTGCCCAGGCATTGGATGCAGTGTCCCACAAAGTGCATGCTGTACGATGTGACGGAGGATGCGATACCCATGAAGGTGAATGCTGTGATCTGGCAGTGGTTGCAGTGCACCCTGCCATGTCCCTGATTGTGGATGCTGTGAACATGCAGTGGATGGAGCAATCCTGCACTGATTGCAGTGCGCCTGCATTTCCACATCAGCTGGAAGCAGTGTCCCTGCAGGGTTTGCAGTGCCACCGCCATTGTCCTGTAATGTGGATGCATGGGTCAGGCAGTGTCTCACAAGGCGGATGCAGTCTGTTGTGACGGAGTATGCAGTTCCCACGAATGTGGATGCCGTGAGACAGCAGTGATTGCAGTGCGCCTGGAGAGCTACTTCAACTGGATCCACTGTTGCTGCAGTGGTTGCAGATCCAATTGAGGTGTCCCTGAACGAGGATGCAGTGGACATGCACAGGATGCCCTGTCCCACAAGGTGCATGCAGTATGTTGTGATGGAAGATGCAGGGCCCATGAAGGTGGATTCATTGTTGCTGCAGTGGTTGCAGTGCCCCTTGCAGTTTACCTGAATGTGGATGCAGTGCTCATGCAGTGGATGCATTGTCCCTCAAGGTGAATGCCTTTTGTTTGACGGCGAATTCAGTGATAATGGAGGAGGCTAGAGTGATCCTGCAGTCATTGTAATGCACATGCAGTGCCATTTCAGCTGGCTCCAGTGTCCCTGAAGTTGTTGCTGTGCCCCGTTCTGTGTCCCTGAATGTGGATACAGCGCCCATGCAGTGGATGCAGAGTACCAAAAGTTGCTTGCCTTATATTGTGACAGAGGATACAGTGCCCATGAGTTGGATGCAGTGAGCCAGCATTAATTGCAATAAACCTTCAATGACACTTCAGCTGGATGCAGTGTCCGTGCAGTGGTTACAGTGCAGCCTTCTGTGTCCCTGAAGGTGAATGCAGTGCCCATGCACTTGATGCAGTGTACTTAAAGGTTTATGCATTATGTTGTGAGGGAGGAAGCAGTGCCCATGAATGTGGATGCTGTGTCCCTGCTGTTGTTGCAGTGCCTCCGGCATTGCCCAGGAATGTGGATGCAGGGGTCGTGCATTGGATGCAGTGTCTCACAAGGTGGATGCAGTATGTTTTGTCGCATGATGCAGTGCCCATGAAGGTGGATGCGGTGAACCTACAGTGGTTGCCATGCCCCCTACAGTTCCCTGAATGTGGATGCAGTACCCATCCAGAAGTTGCAGTGTCCCATAAGGTGGATGTCGTATGTTGTGATGGATGATGCAGTGCCCACGAAAGTAGATGCAGTGAGCCTGTGCTGAATGCAGTGGGCCTGCAGTGCCACTTTAGCTGAATGCAGTGTTTCTGCAGTGGTTGCAGAGCCAACTGCAGTGTCCCTGATCGTGGATGCAGTCCCCATGCTGTGGATGCAGTGTGTGACAATGTGCATGCAGCATGTTGTGACGGAGGATGCAGTGCCCATGAAGGTGGATGCACTGATCCTGCAATGGTTGCAGTGCCCCATGCAGTTTACCTGAATGTGGATGTAGTGCTCATGCAGTGGAGGCAGTGTCCCTCAATGTGGATGACATGTTGTGATGGATGATGCAGTGCCCATGAAGTTGGATGCAGTGATCCTGCAGTGGTTGCAGTGCCCCCTGCAGTTTACGTGAGTGTGGATGCAGTGTCAAACCAGTGGATGCAGAGTACAAAAAGTTGGTTGCCATATGTTGTGACATAGGATGCAGATCTCTGGAGTTGGATGCAGTGAGCCGGCAGTGATTGCAGTACGACTTCAGTGCCACTTCAGCTGGATGCAGTGTCCCTGTAGTGTTTGCAATGCCCCCTGCATTGTCCTGTAATGTGGATGCAGTGCCCAGGCAATGGATGCAGTCTCACACAAGGTGGATGCAGTATGTTATGACGGATGATGCAGTTCTCATGAAGGTGAATGCAGTGTCACTGCAGTGCTTGCAGTGCCCCCCACATTGTCCAGGAATGTGGATGCAGTAATCATGCAGTGGATGCAGTGTCATACAAGGTGGATGCAGTATGTTGTGATGGAGGATGCAGGTCCCATGAAGGTGGATGAAGGGATGCTGCAGTGGTTGCAGTGCCACCTACAGTGCCCTGAATGCAGATGCAGTGCCCATGCAGTGGATGCAGTGTCCGTCAATGTGAATGCCTTTTGTTGTGATGGATGATTTAGGGAGCATGAAGGGGGATGCAGTGATCCTGCAGTCAGTGTAGAGCACCTGCTGTGCCATTTCAGCTGGCTGCAGTGTCCCTGCAGTTGTTTCAGGGCCCCGTTCTGTGTCCCTAAATGTGGATGTAGTGCCCATGCAGTGGATGCAGAGTACAAAAATTTGATTGCCGTATGTTGTGACACAGGATGCAGTGCCCACGAGTTGGATGCAGTGAGCCAGCAGTAATTGCAACACGCCTTCAGTGCCACTTCAGCTGGATGCAGTGTCTTTCCAGTGGTTGCAGTGCCCATTCCTCTGTCCCTGAATGTGGATGCAGTTCCCATGCAGTGGATGCAGTGTCAAAATATGTGCATGCTGTATGTCGTGACGGAGGATGAAGTGCCCTTGAAGGTGGATGCAGTGACCCTGCAGTGGTTGCAGTGCCCCCTACAGTTTCCCAGAATGTGGATGCAGTGCCCTTGCAGTGCATGCAGTGTCACACAAGGTGGATGCGATATGCTGTGATGGAGGATGCAGTGCCCACGAATGTGGAGGCAGTGATCCTGAAGTGATTGCAGTGCACCTGCGGTGCCACTTCAGCTGGATGCAGAGTTGCTGCAGTGGTTGCAGAGCCAACTGCAGTGTCCCTGAATGTGGATGCAGTCCCCATGCACTGGATGCAGTGTCCCACAAGGTGCATGCAGTATGCCGTGATGAAGGATTCAGTGCCCATGAAGGTGGATGCAGTGATCCTGCAGTGGTTGCAGTGTCCTTCAAGGTGGAAGCATTATCATGTGTTGGAGGATTCAGTGATCATGAAGGATGATGCAGTGATCCTGCCGTCATTGCAGTGAAATAGCAGTGCCACTTCTTCTCGCTGCAGTGTCCTTGCAATTGTTGCAGTGCCCAGTTCGGTGTCCCTGAATGTGGAATCATTGCCCATGCAGTGCAATCAGAATACCAAATGTTTGCCGTATGTTGTGACAGAGGATGCAGAACCCTGGAGTTGGATGCAGTTAGCTGGCAGGGATTGTAGTACACCTTCAGTGACACTTCAGCTGGATGCACTCTCCATGCAGTGGTTTGCAATGCCCCATGCATTGTCCTGTAATGTGGATGCAGTGCTCATGTAGTGGATGCAGTGTCCCACAATGTGGAAGCGTTGTGGTGTTTTGTAGTATGCAGTGCCGCTGAAGGTGAATGCAGTGATCCTGCAGTGATGGCAGTGAGCCTGCAGTGCCACTTCAGCTGGATGCAGTGTTGCTGCAGTGGTTGCAGTGCCCCCTACATTGTCCAGGAATGTGGATGCAGTGCTCATGCAGTGGATGAGTGTCCCACAAGGTGGATGCAGTATGTTGTGATGGAGTTTGCAGGGTGCATGAAGGTGGATGCAGTGATGCTGCAGTGGTTGCTGTGCCCCCTACAGTTCCCTGAATGTGGATGCAGTGTCCCTGCAGTTCTTGTAGTGCCCCGCATTGTCAGGGAATGTGGATGCAGTAGACATGCAGTGGATGCAGTGTCCCACAAAGAGGATGCAGTATCTCACAAGAGGGGTGCAGTATGTTTTGTCACAGAATGAAGTGCCCATGTAGTTCGATGCACTGAACACGCAGTGGTTGCAGTGCCCCCTGCAGTTTCCAGGAATGTGGATGCAGATCCCATGCACTGCATGCACTGTCCCACAAGGTGGATGCGGTTTTTTGTGACAGAGGATGCAGTGCCCATGAAGGTGGATGCAGTGTCCCTCCTGTGGTTGCAGTGCCCCCAGCATTATCCTGGAATGTGGATGCAGGTGTCATGCAGTGGATGCAGTGTCTCACAAGCCGGATGCAGTATGGTTTGTAGGAGCATGCAGTGCCCATGAAGGTGGATGCGGTGAACCTGCAGTGGTTGCTGTGCCCCCTACAGTTTACCAGATGTGGATGCAGTGCCCATGCATTGCATGCAGTGTCCCACAATGTGGATGCGGTAAGTTGTGTTGTAGTATGCAGTGCCAATGAAGGTGAATGCAATGATCCTGCAATGATGGCAGTGCACCTGCAGTGCCACTTCAGCTGGATGCAGTGTTGCTGCGGTGGTTGCAGTTCCCCCTGCATTGTCCGGGAATGTGGATGTAGTGCCCAGGAAGTGGATGCAGTGTCCCACAAGGTGGATGCAGTATGTTATGATGGATGATGCAGTTCTCATGAAGATGGATGCAGTGTCCCTGCAGTGCTTGCAGTGCCCCCCACATTATCTGGGAATGTGGATGCAGTAGTGATGCTGTGGATGCACTGTCCCAAAAGTCGGATGCAGTATTTTATGATGGAGGATTCAGGGTCCATGAAGGTGGAGGCAGTGATGCTGCAGTGGTTGCAGTGCACCCTACATTCCCTCAATGTGGATGCAGTCCCCATGCAGTAGTTGCAGTGTCCCACAAGGTGGATATTGTATGTTCTGATGGAAGATGCAGTGCCCACGAAGGTGGATGCAGTGAGTCTGTGCTGAATGCAGTGTGCCTGCAGTGAAAATTCAGCTGTATGCACTGTCCCTGCTGTGGATGCGGTGCCCACTGCATTGTCCAAGAACGTGGATGCAGTGCCCAGGCATTGGATGCAGTGTCCCACAAGGTGCGTGCAGTATGTTGTGATGGAGGATGCCCTGCCCATGAAGGTGGATGCAGTGATCCTGCAGAGATTTCACTGTGCCTGCAGTGCCACTTCAACTGGATGCCATGTTCCTGCTGTGGTTGCAGAGCCAACTGCCCTGTACATGTTCGTGGATGCAGTGCCAATGCAGTGGATGCAGCGTCCCAAAATGTGCATGCTGTATGTTGTGACGGAGGATGCAGGTCCCATGAAGATGGATGCAGCGGTCCTGCACTGGTTGCAGTGACTCCTGCTGTTTACCTGAATGTGGATGCAGTGCCCATGCAGTGGATGCAGTGTACCTAAAGTTTTATGCAGTATGTTGTGACGGAGAATGCAGTGCCCATGAAGGTGGATGCTGTGTCCCTGCTGTGTTTGCAGTGCTCCCGGCATTGTCCTATAATGTGGATGCAGGAGTCATGCAGTGGATACAGTGTCTTACAAAGCGTTTGCAGTATGTTTTGTTGGAGGATGCAGTGCCAATGAAGGTGGATGCGGTGAACCTGCACTGGTTGCAGTGCTCCTGCAGTGCCACTTCAGCTGCATGCAGTGTTGCTGTAGTCATTGCAGAGCCAACTGCAGTGTCGCTGAACGTGGATGCAGTGCCCATGCAGTGGACAGAATGTCTCACAAGGTGGTTGCAGTATGTTTTTTCGGAGGATACAGTGCCCATGAAGGTGGATGCAGTGATCCTGCAGTGGTTGCAGTGCCTCCTGCAGTTTATCTGAATGTGGATGCAGGGTACACCCAGTGGATGCAGTGTCCCTCATGTTGGATACCTTATGTTGTGATGGAGGATTCAGTGATTATGAAGGAGGATGCAGTGATCCTCCAGTGATGGCAGTGTACCTGCAGTGCCATTTTAGCTGGTTTATGTGTCCCTGCAGTGGTTGCAGTACCCCGTTCTGTGTCCCTGAATGTGGATGCAGTGCCCATGCAGTGGATGCAGTGAGCCTGTGCTGAATGCAGTGCTCCTGCGGTGCGACTTCAGCTGTATGAAGTGTCCCTGCAGTGGTTGCAGTGCCGACTGCATTCTCAGAGAACTGCGATGCAGTGCCCAGGCATTGGATGCAGTGTCCCACAAGGTGCATGCAGTATGTTGTGACAGAGGATGCAGTGCCCATGAAGGTGGATGCAATGGCCCTGCAGTGGTTGCAGTCCCCCTGGCATTGTCCCTGAATGTGGATGATGTGTACATGCAGTGGATGCAGTGATCCTGCAGTGAGGTCAGTGCACCTGCATTTCCACATCAGCTGGAAGCAGTGTCTCTTCAGGGTTTGCAGTGCCACATTCTGTGTCCCTGAATGTGAATGCATTGTCCATGCAGTGGATGCAGTGTACCTAAAGGTTTATACAGTATGTTGTGACGGATGATGCAGTGCCCATGAAGGTGGATTCGCTGAACCTTCAGTGGCTGCACTTCCCCCTACTATTTCCCTGAATGTGGATGCAGTGCCCAAGCAGTGAATACAGTGTCCCTCAAGGTGGATGCCTTATGTTATGATGGATGTTTCAGTGATCATGAAGGAGGATGCAGTGATCCTGCCATCATTGCAGTGCACCTGCAGAGCCACATGAGCTTGCTGAAGTCTCCCTGCAGTGGTGGCTGTGACCCGTCCTGTGTACCTAGATTTGGATGCAGTGTCCATGCAGTGGCTGCACAGTGCAAAAAGTTGGTTACCGTATGTTCTGACAGAGGATGCAGAGCCCTGGAGTTGGATGCAGTGAGCCAGCAGTGATTGCAGTATGCCTTCAGTGCCACTTCAGCTGGATGCAGTGTCCCAGCAGTGGTTACGATGCCCCCTGCATTGTCCTGGAATGTGGATGCAGTGCTCATGCAGTGGATGCAGAGTCCCACAAGGTGGTGGCATTGTGGTGTGTTGTAGTATGCAGTGCCGATGAAGGTGAATGTGGTGATCCTGCAGTGATGGCAGTCTGCTTGCAGTGCCACTTCCGGGGATGAAGTGTTGCAGCAGTGGTGGCAGTGCTGCCTGCATTGTCTGGGAATTTGGATGCAGTGCCCAGGCAGTGGATGCAGTGTCCCACAAGGTGGATGAAGTATGTTTTGTCGCATGATGCAGATCTCATGAAGGTGGATGTAGTGTCCCTGCAGTGCTTGCAGTTCCCCCAGCATTGTCCGGGAATGTGGATGCAGTAGCCTTGCAGTGGATGCAGTGTCCCACAAGGTGGATGTCGTATGTTGTGATGGAAGATGCAGTGCCCATGGATGTGGTTGCAGTGAGCCTGTGCTCAATGCAGTGTGCCTGCTGTGTCACTTCAGGTGAATGCAGTGTCCCTTCAGTGGTTGCAGTGCCGACTGCATTGTCCAACAATGTGGAAGCAGTGTGCAGGCAATGGATACAGTGTCCCACAAGGTGCATGCAGTATGTTGTGATGGAGGATGCTGTTCCAATGAAGGAGGATGCATTGATCTGGCAGTGGTTGCAGTGAGCCCTGCTGTGTCCCTGAATGTGGACGCTGTGAACATTCAGTGGATGCAGTGTCTTATGAAGGTGGATGCAGTCTCCCTGCAGTGGTTGCCGGGCACCCGGCATTGTGCTGGAATGTGGATGCAGTGCTCATGCAGTGGATGCAGTGTCCCTAAAGGTGGACGCCTTATGCTGTGGTGGAGCATTCAGTGATGATGCAGGAGGATGAAGTGATCCTGCAGTCATTGCAGTACACCTGCACTGCAACTTCAGCGGTAGGCTGTCTACCTGGAATGGTTGCCATGCCCACTGCATCATCCGAGAAGGTGGGTGCAGTGCCCAGGCATTGGATGCAGTGTCCCACAAGGTGAATGCAGTATGTTGTGGCAGAGGATGCAGTGCCCATGAAGGTGGATTCAGTGTCTGGCAGTGGTTGCAGTGCACCCTGCTGTGTCCCTGAATGAGGATGCTGTGAACATGCAGTGGATGCAGTGATCCTACAGTGATTGCAGTGTGCCAGCATTTCCACATCAGCTGAAAGCAGTGTCCCTGCAGGGGTTTCAGTGCTGGCATCTGTGTCCCTGAATGTGAATGCAGTGGTGCACTGTACCTAAAAGTTTATGCAGTATGTTGTCATGGAGGATGCAGTGCCCATGAAGGTGGATGCAGTGATCCTGCAGTGGTGTCACGGCCTTCTTCAGTTTACCTCTATGTGGATGCAGTGCCCATGTACTGGATGCAGTGTCCCTCAAGGTGAATGCTGTTTGTTGTGACGTAGGGTTCAGTGATCATGAGGGAGGATGCAGTGATCCAGCATTCATTGCAGTGCAACTGCAGTGCCATTTCAGGTGGGTGCATTTTACCTGCATTTGTTGCAGTGCCCCGTTCTGTGTCCCTGAATGTGGATGCAGTGCCCATGCAGTGGATGCAGAGTACCAAAAGTTGGTTGCCGTACTTTGTGACAGAGGATCCAGTGCCCACGTGTTGGATGCAGTTAGCCGGCAGTGATTGAAGCATCCCCTCAGTGACACTTCAGCTGAATGCAGTGTCCCTGCATTGGTTGTGATGCCCCCTGCATTGTCCGGGCATGTGGATGCAGTACCCAGGCAGTGGATGCAGTGTCCCACAAGGTGAATGCAGTATGTTATGACGGATGATGCAGTTCTCATGAATGTGGATGCAGTGTCCCTGCAGTGGTTGCAGTGCCCCCGGCATTGTGCTGGAATGTGGATGCAGGGGTCATGCTGTGGATGAAGTGTCTCACAAAGCCAACGCAGTATACTTTGTGGGAGGATGCAGTGCCCAAGAAGGTGGATGTGGTGAACCTGCAGTGCTTGCAGTGCCCCCTACAGTTTCCCTGAAGTCGGATGCAGTGCCCATGCAGTGCATGCAGTGTCCCACAAGGTTGATGCAGTATTTTGTGACAGAAGATGCAGCGACCACGAAGGTGGATGTCGTTAGCCTGCAGTAATGGCAGTGCACCTGCAGTGCCAATTCAGCTGGATGTCGTGTTGCAGCAGTGGTTGTAGAGGCAAGTGCAGTGTCCCTGAACGTGGTTGCAGTGCCCATGAAGTGGATGCAGTGTCCCACAATGTGCTTGCAGTATGTTGTGACGGAGGATGCAGTGCCCATGAAAGTGGAAGCCATGTCCCTGCAGTGGCTGCAGTGCCCCTGGCATTTTCCTGTAATGTGGTTGCAGGGGTCATTCAGTGGATGCAGTGTCTCACAAGGTGGATGAAGTATGATTTGTCCGAGGACGCAGTGCCCATGAAGGTGGATGCAGTGAACCTGCAGTTTTTGCACTGCCACCTATAGTTTCCCTGAATGTGGATGCAGTGCCCATGCAGTGCATGCAGTGTCCCACAAGGTGGATGTGGGATGTTGTGACGGAGGATGCAGTGCCCACGAAGGTGGATGCAGTGTCACTCCAGTGGTTGCGCTGCTCCCTGCATTGTCCTGGAATATGGATGAAGTGCCCATGCAGCGCATGCAGTGTCCCAAAAGGTGTATGCAGTATGTTGTGATGGATGATGCAGTGCCCAGGAAGGTGGATGCAGTGAGTCTGCAGTGATTGCTGTGCGCCTAAAGTGCCACTGCAGCAAGATGCCTTGTTTCTGCAGTGGTTGCAGAACCAAGTGCAGTGTCCCTGAGCGTGTATGCAGTGCCCATACAGTGGATGCAGTGTCCCACAATGTGCATGGAGTATGTTGTGACGGAGAATGCAGTGCCCATGAAGGTGGATGCAGTGATCCAGCAGTGGTTGCACTGTATGCTGCTGTGTCCCTGAATGTGCATGCTCTGAACATGCAGTGGATGCAGTGATCCTGCAATGATAGCAGTGTTCCTGCCTTTCCACATCAGCTTGAAGCAGTGTCCCTGCACGGGTTGCAGTGCCGCCTTCTGTGTCGATGAAAGTGAATGCAGTGCCCATGCAGTAGATGCAGCGTACCTAAAGGTTTATGCAGTATATTGTGACGGAGGATGCAGTGCCCATGAAGGGGGATGCTGTGTACCTCCAGTGGTTGCAGTGCCCCCAGCATTGTCCTGAAATTTTGATGCAGTGCCTATGCAGTGGATGCAGTGAATCTTCAGTGATTGCAGTGCGCCTGCAGTGCCACTTCAGCTGGATGCAGTATAGCTGCAGAGGTTGCAGAGACCCCTGTCATGTCGCTGAATGTGGATGCTGTGCCCATGCAGTGTCTGAAGTGTGACTCAAGGTGGATGCAGTACGTTGTGAAGTAGGATTCAGTGTGCATGAAGGACGATGCAGTGATCCTGCAGTCACCGCAGTGCACCTGCAGTGCCATTTCATCTGGATGCAGTGTCCCTGCAGTGGTTGCAGTGCGCCCTGCTGTGTCCCTGATGTAGGATGCTAACATGCAGTGGATGCAGTGATCCTTCAGTGATAGCAGTGGGCCTGCATTTCCACATCAGCTGGAAGCAGTGTCCCTGCAGGTGTTGCAATGCCCCCTGCATTGTCCAGGAATGTGGATGCGGTGCTCATGCAGTGGATGCAGTGTCCCACAATGTGGATGCATTGTGGTGAGTTGCAGTATGCAGTGCCAATGAGGGTGAATTCAGTGACCCTGCAGTGATGGCAGTGTTCCTACAGTGGCACTTCAGCTGGATGCAGTGTTGCTGCAGTGGTTGCAGTGCCTTCTGCATTGTCCAGTCATGTGGATGGAGTGACCAGGCAGTGGATGCAGTGTCCCACAAGGTGGATGCAGCATGTTATGACGGATGAGGCAGTTCTCATGAAGGTGGTTGCAGTGTCCCTGCAGTGCTTGCAGTGCCCCTGGCATTGTCTGGGAAAGTGGATACAGTGGTCATGCAGTGCATGCAGTGTCCCGCAATGTGGATGCAGTATGTTGGGATGGAGGATGAAGGGTCCAAGATGGTGGATGCAGTGATGCTGCAGTGGTTGCAGTGCCCCCTCCAGTTCCCTGAATGTGAATGCAGTGCTTATGCAGTAGTTGCAGTGTCCCACAATTTGGATGTCATGTGTGGTTATGGAATATGCAGTGCCCACGGAGGTGGTTACAGTGAGCCTGTGCAGAATGCAGTGCACCTGCAGTGCGATTTCAACTTTATGCAGTGTCCCTGCAGTGGTTTCAGTGCCGACTGCTTTGTCCAACAACGTGGATGCAGTGCCCAGGCATTGGTGCAGTGTCCCACAAGGTGCATGCAGTATGTTGTCATGGAGGATGCAGTGCCCATGACGGTGGATGCAGTGATCCAGCAGTGGTTGCAGTGCACTCTGCTGTGTCCCTGAATGTGCATGCTCTGAACATGCAGTGGATGCAGTGATCCTGCAGTGATTGCTGTTTGCCTGCCTTTCCTCATCAGCTGGAAGCAGTGTCCCTGCAGGGGTTGCAGTACCACCTTCTGTGTTGATGAAGGTGAATGCAGTGCCCATGCAGTGGATGCAGTGTACCTAAAGGTTTATGCAGGATGTTGTGACAGAGGATGCAGTGCCCATGAAGGGGGATGCATTGTCACTCCAGTGGTTGCAGTTTCCCCGCATTGTCCTGAAATGTTGAGGCAGTGCCTATGCAGTTGATGCAGTGAATCTTCAGTGTTTGCAATGCACCTGCAGTGCCACTTCAGCTGGATGCAGTGTAGCTGCAGTGCTTGCAGAGCCCCCTGCCATGTCTCTGAATGTGGATGTTGTGCCCACGCAGTGCCTGCAGTGTGACTAAAGGTGCATGCAGTATGTTGTAAAGTAGGATTCAGTGCCCATGAAGGATGATGCAGTGATCCTGCAATCAGTGAAGTGCAACTGCAGTGCACTTCATCTGGATGCAGTGTCCCTTCAGTGGTGGCAGTGCAACCTGCTGTGTTCCTGAATGTGGATGCTGTGAACATGCAGTGGATGCAGTGATCCTGCAGTGATTGCAGTGAGCCTGCAGTTCCTCATCAGCAGGAAGCAGTGTTGCTGCAGTGGTTACAGTGCTGCCTTCTGTGTTCTTGAAGATGAATGCTGTGCCCATGCAGTGGAGGCAATGTACCTAAAGGTTTATGTGGTATGTTGTGAGGGAGGATGCAGTGCTCATGAAGGTGGATGCTGTGTCTTTGCAGTGGTTGTGGGCCCACGGCATTGTGGTGGAATGTGGTTGCAGGGGTCATGCAGTGGATACAGTGCCTCACAAGGCGAATGCAGTATGTTTTATTGGAGGATGCAGTGCCCATGAAGGTGACTGTTGTGAACCTGCACTGGTTGCAGTGCCCCCTACAGTTTCCCTCAATGTTGATGCAGTACCCATGCAGTGCACGCAGTGTCCCACAAGTAGGATGCGATATGCTGTGAGAGAGGATGCAGTGCCCACGAAGGTGGATGCAGTGAACCTGAAGTGATTGCAGTGCACTTGCAGTGCCACTTCAGCTCGATGCAGTGTCCTGCAATGGTTGCAATGCCCCTGCATTGTCCTGGTATGTGGATGCAGTGCTCATCCAGTGGATGAAGTGTCCCAAATTGTTGAGGCATTGTGGTGTGTTGTAGTATGCAGTGCCGATGAAGGTGAATGCAGTGATCCTCCAATGATGGCAGTGCACCTGCAGTGCCAATTCAGCTGGATGCAGTGATGCTGCAGTCGTTGCAGAGCCAACTGCAGTGTCCCTGAACGTGGATGCAGTCCCCATGCAGAGGATGCAGTGTCCCACAATGTGCATGCAGTATGTTGTAACGGATGATGCAGTGCCCATGAAGGTGGATGCAGTGATCCTGCAGTGGTTGCCATGTCCCCTGCAGGTTACCTGAATGTGGATGCAGTGCTCATGCAGTGGATGCAAAGTCCCTCAAGGAGGATTCCTCATGATGTCTTTTAGCATTCAGTGATCATGAACGAGGATGCAGAGATCCTGCAGTCATTGCAGTGCACCTGCATTTCCACATCAGCTGGAGGCAGTGTCCCTGCAGGTGTTGCAGTGCCGGCTTCTGTGTCACTGAAGGTGAATGCAGTGCCCATGCAGTGGATGCAGTGTACCTAAAGGTTTATGCAGTATGTTGTGGCTTAGGATGCAGTGCATATGCATGAGAATGCTGTGTCCCTGCTGTGGTTGCAGTGCCACCGGCATTGTCCGAGAACGTGGATTTTGGGCCCATGCATGGGATGCAGTGTCCCACAAGGTGCATGCACTATGTTGTGAAGCAGGATGCAGTCCCCACGAAGGTGAATGCAGTGTCCCTGCAGTGCTTGCTGTGCCACCGGGATTGTCCTGGGATATTGATGCAGTGCCAATGCAGTGTTTGCAGTGAAACTTCAACGATTGCAGTGCACCTGCAGTGCCTCTTCAGCTAGATGCAGTGTGGCTGCAGTGGTTTCAGTGCCTCCTTCTGTGTCCCTGAAGGTGAATGCAGAATCCATGCAGTGGAGGCATTGTCTCTAAAGGTTTATGCAGTATGTTGTGATGGAGGATGCAGTGTGCATGAAGGTGGGTGCAGTGTCCCTGCCGTGGTTGCATGGCCCCCCTCATTGTGGTGGAATGAGGATGCAGGGGTAATATAGTGGATGCAGTGTCTCACAAGGCAGATGCAGGATGTGTTGTCAGAGGAGGCAGTGCCCATGAAGGTGGTTGCGATGAACCTGCAGTGGTTGCAGCGCCCCCTACAGTTTCCCTGAATGTGTATGCAGTGCCCATGCAGTGCTTGCAGTGTCCCACAATGTGGATGCAGTATGTTGTGGGGCAGGATGCAGGAACAATGAAGGTGGATGCAGTGATGCTGCAGTGGTTGCAGTGCCCCCTACAGTTCCCTGAATGTGCTTGCAGAAGCCATGAAGTAGTTGCAGTGTCCTATAAGGTGGATGTCGTATGTTGTGATGGAAGATGCAGTGGCCACGAACGTGGATGCATTGAGCCTGTGCTGAATGCAGTATGCCTGCAGTGCGATTTCAGCTGTATGCAGTGTCCCTGCAGTGGTTGTAGTGCCCACTGAATTGTCCGAGAACGTGGATGTAGTGCCCAGACATTGGAGGCAGTGTCCCACAAGATGCATGCAGTGTGTTGTGATGGAGGATGCAGTGCCCATGAAGGTGGATGCAGTGATCCATCAGTGGTTGCTGTTCATGCTGCTGTGTCCCTGAATGTGGATGCTGGGAAAATGCCGTGGATGCAGTGATCCTGCAGTATTTGCAGTGCACCTGCATTTCCACATCAGCTGGAAGCAGTGTCCCTGCATGGGTTGCAGTGCCGCCTTCTGTTTCGCTGAAGGTGAATGCAGTGCCCATGCAGTGGATGCAGTGTACCTAAAGGTTTATGAAGTATGTTTTGACGGAGGATGCAGTGACAATGAAGGTGGATGCAGTGTCCTTCCAGTGGTTGCAGGGCCCCCGGCATTGTCCTGAAATGTTGATGCAGTGCCTATGCAGTCGATGCAGTGAATCTTCAATAATTGCAGTGCACCGGCAGTGCCACTTCAGCTGGATGCAGTGGATCTGCAGTGGTTGCAGAGCCCTCTGCCATGTGAATGAATTTGGATGCTGGCCCATGCAGTGTCTGCATTGTGACTCAAGGTGGATGCAGTATGTTGTGAAGCAGGATTCCGTGCCCATGAAGGACTATGCAGTGGTCCTGCAGTCATTGCAGTGCACCTCCAGGGCCACTTCTTCAGGGCGCTGTGTCCCTGAAGTGGTTGCAGTGCCCCCTGCATTGTCCCTGAATGTGGATGCTGTGAACATGCAGTGGATGCAGTGATCCTGCAGTGATTGCAGTGCACCTGCATTTCCACATCAGCTGGACAGTGTTGCTGCAGTGGTTGCAGTGCTGCCTTCTGTGTCCCTGAATGTGAGTTCAGTGCTCAAGTAGTGAATGCAGTGTACCTAAAGGATTATGCAGTGTGTTGTGACGGAGGACACAGTGCCATGAAGGTTGATGTGGTGAACCTGTGTTGTTGCAGTGCCCCCTAGAGTTTCCCTGAATGTGGATGCAGTACCCATTCAGTGCATGGTGTGTCCCACAAGGTGGAGGCAGTCTGTTTTGACGGAGGATGCAGTGCCCCCAAAAGTGGATTCCGTGAGCCTTCAGTGATTGCAGTGCACCTGCAGTGCCTCTTCAACTGGATGCAGTGTTGCTGCAGTGGTTGCAGAATCAACTGAGTTGTCCCTGAACGTGGATGCAGTGCCAGTGCAGTGCATGATGTGTCTCACAAGTTGGATGCAGTATGTTGTGATGGATGATGCAGCGCCCATGAAGGTGGTTGCAGTGATTCTGCAGTGGTTGCAGTGCCACCTACAGTTCCCTGAATGTGGATGCAGTGCCCATGCAGTAGTTGCAGTGTCCCACAAGGTGGATGTCGTAAGTTGTGATGGAGGATGAAGTGCTCACGAAGGTGGAGGCAGTGAGCTTGTGCTGAATGCAGTGCACCTGCAGTGCAACTTCAGCTGTATGCAAAGTCCCTGCAGTGATTGCAGTGCCCACTGCATTGTCTGAGAACCTGGATGCAGTGACTAGGCATTGGATGCAGTGTCCCACAAGGTGCATGCAGTATGATGTGATGGAGGATGCAATACCCATTTAGGTGAATGCTGTGATCCAGCAGTGGTTGCAGTGCACCATGCTGTGTCACTGAATGTGGATGCTGTGAACATACAGTGGATGCAGTGATCCTGCAGTGATTGCAATGTGCCTGCATTTCCACATCAGCTGGAAGCAGTCTCCCTGCAGGGTTTGCAGTGCCCCCACCATTGTCCTGGAATGTGGATGCATGGGTCATGCAGTGTCTCACAAGGCGGATGCAGTATGTTTTGTTGGAGGATGTAGTGCCCATGAATGTGGATGCTGTGAACCTGCAGTGGTTGCATTGACACCTAGAGTTTCCCTGAATAGTGGATGCAGTGCCCATTCAGTGCATGAAGTACCCCACAAGGTGGATGCAGGATGTTGTGACGGAGGATGCCGAACCCATGAAGTTGGATTCCGTGATCCTGCAGTGGTTGCAGTGCCCCCGGCAGTTTACCAGAATGTGGATGCAGTGCTCATGCAGTGGATGCCGTGTCCTTTAAGGTGGATGCCTTATGATGTGTTGGAGGATTCAATGATCATGAAGGAGGATGCAGTGATACTGCAGTCAATGCAGTGAACATGCAGTGCCACTTCAGCTCATTGCCATGTCTCTGCAGTGGTTGCAGTGCACCATTCTGTGTCCCTGAATGAGGAAGCAGTGCCCATGCAGTGGATGCAGAGTACCAAAAGTTGGTTGCCGTATGTTGTCACAGAGGATGCAAAGCCCAGGATTTTTATGCAATGAGCCTGCAGTGATTGGAGTACGCCTTCAGTGCCACTTCAGCTGGATGCAGTCTCCCTGCAGAGGTTGCAATGCCCGCTGCACTGTCCTGGAATGTGGATGCAGTGCTCATGCAGTGGATGAAGTGTCCCACAGTGTGGCGGCATTGTGGTTTGTTGTATTATGCAGTGCCAATGAAGGTGAATGCAGTGATCCTGCAGTGATGGCAGTGAGCCTGCAGTGACCCTTCAGCTGGATTCAGTGTAGCTGCAGTCGTTGCAGAGCCCCCTGCTGTGTCCCTGAATCTGGATGCTGTGCCCATGCAGTGTCTGCAGTTTGGCTCAAGAATGCAGTGAATCTTCAGTGATTGCATTATGCCTGCAGTGCCACTTCAGCTGGATGCAGTGTCCCTGCAGTGGTTGCTGTGCACCCTGCTTTGTCCCTGAATGTGGATGCTGTGAACATGCAGTGGATGCAGTGATCATGCAGTGATTGCAGTGTGCCTGCTTTTCCTCATCAGCTGGAAGCATTGTTGCAGCAGTGGTTGCAGTGCAGCCTTCTGTGTCCCTGAAGGTGAATGCAGTGCCCATGAAGTGGAGGCAGTGTCCCTAAAAGTTTATTCAGTATGTTTTGACAGAGGAAGCAATGCACATGAAGGCGGATGCAGTGTCCCTGCCGTGGTTTCAGGGTGCCTGGCATTGTCCTGGAATGTGGATGCAGGGGTCATGCAGTGCATGCAGTGCCCCACCAGGTGGATGCGGGGTGTTGTGGCGGAGGATACAAGCCCAAGAAATTAGATGCAGTGAGATGAAGTGATTGCAGTGCACTTGCAGTGCCACTTCATCTTCGTGCAGTGTTGCTGCAGTGGTTGCAGTGCCAACTGCCGTGTCCTTGAAACTGGATGCAGTCCCCATGCAGTGGATGCAGTGTCCCACAATGTGCATGCAGTATGTAGTGACGGTCGATGCAATCTCCCTAAAGGTGGATGCAGTGATCCTTCAGTGGTTGCAGTGTCCCTCATGGTGGATGGCTTATGATATGTTGGAGGATTCAGTGATCATGAAGGAGGATGCAGTGATCCTGCAGTCATTGCAGTGAACTTGCAGTGCGACTTAAGCTTTCTGCAGTGTCCCTGCAGTGGCTGCAGTGCCCCATCCTGTGTCCCTGAATATAGATGCAGTGCACATGTAGTGGATTCAGAGTACCAAATGTTGGTTGCCGTATGTTGTGACAGAGGCGGCAAAGCCCTGGAGTTGGATGCAGTGAGCCGGCAGTGATTGCAGTATGCCTTCAGTGCCACTTTAGTTGGATGCAGTGTCCCTGCAGTGGCTGCAGTGCCCCATCCTGTGTCCCTGAATGTGGATTCAGTGCTCATGCAGTGGATGCAGTGTCCCACAATGTGGAGGCATTGTGGTGTCTTGTAGTATGCAGTGCCAATGAAGGTGAATGCAGTGATACTCCAGTGATGGCAGTGCGTCTCCAGTGCCACTTTAGCTGGTTGCAGTGTTGCTGCAGTTGTTGCAGTGCCCCCTCCATTGTCTGGGAATGTGGATGCAGTGCCCGGGCAGTGGATGCATTGTCCCACATATTGGATGCTGTATGTTGTGATGGAGGATTTAGGGCCCATGAAGGTGGCTGCAGTAACCCTGCAGAGGTTGCAATGCCCCCTACAGTTCCCTGAATGTGCATGGAGTGCCCATACAGTAGTTGCCGTGTCCCATTAGGTGGTTGTCCTGTGTTTCATCAGGGGATGCAGTGCCCATGAAGGTGGATGCGGTGAACCTGCAGTGGTTGCAGTGCCCCCTACATTTTCTCTGAATGTGGATGCAGTGCCCATGCAGAGCATGACTTGTCACCCAAGGAGGATGCAGTATGTTGTGACAGAGGATGCAGTGCCCTTGAAGGAGGATCCAGTGACCCTGCAGTAGTTGCAGTGCCCGTGGTAGTGTCATGAAATGTTGATGCAGTGCCAATGCATGCAATGCAGTGAAACTTCAGTGATTGCAGTGCACCTGCAGTGACACTTCAGCTGGATGCACTGTAGCTGCAGTGGTTGCAGAGCCGCCTTCTGTGTCCCTGAAGATGAATGGAGTGCCCATGCAGTGATTGCAGTGTACCTAAAGGTTTATGCAGTATGTTGTGACGGAGGATGCAGTGAGCATGAAAGTGGATGAAAGTAGCCAGCAGTGGTTGCAGGGCTCCCGGCTTGGTGCTGGAATGTGGATGCAGTGGTCATGCAGTGATTGCAGTGACTCACAAGGCGGATGCAGTATGCTTTGTCAGAGTATGCAGTTCCTATGAAGGAGGATTTGGTGAACCAGCATTGGTGGCAGTGCCCCCTACAGTTTTGCCTAATGTGGATGCAGTGCCCATGAATTGGATGCAGTGTCCCACAATGTGCATGCAGTATGTTGTGACAGAGGATCCACTGCCCATGAAGGTGAATGCAGTGATCCTGCAGTGGTTACAATGCCCCCTGCAGTTTACCTGAATTTGGATGCAGTGGACATGCATGGATGCAGTGTCCCTCAATGGGGTTGCCTTATGTTGTGATGGAGGATGCAGTGATCATCAAGGAGGATGCAGTGATCCTGCAGTCATGTCAGTGCAAATGCAGTGCAACTTCAGCTGTCAGCAGTGTCCCTGCAGTGGTTGCTGTGCCCCGTTCTGTGTCCCTGAATTTGGATGCAGTGCCCATGCAGTGAATGCAGAGTACCAAACGTTGGTTGCCATATCTTGTGACAGAGGATGCAGTGCCCACAAGTTATATGGAGTCAGCTGGCAGTGATTGCAGTACACCTTCAGTGCCACTTCAACTGGATACAGTGCCCCAGAAGTGGTTGCAGTGCCCACTGCATTGTCCTGGAATGTGGATTAGTGCCCAGGCTGTGGATACAGTGTCCCACAATGTGGATGCAGTATGTTATGACGGAAAATGCAGTTGTCATGAAGGTGAATGCAGTCTCCCTGCAGTCCTTGCAGTGCCCCCTGCATTGTCCGGGAACGTGGATGCAGTAGTCATGACGTGGATGCAGTGTCACACAAGGTGGATGCAGTAGGTTTGGATGAAGGATGCAGGGCCCATGAAGGTGGATGCAGTGAGGCTACAGTGGTTGCAGTGCCCCCTACAGTTCCCTGAATGTGGATGCAGTGCCCATGCAAAAGTTGCAGTGTTCCACAGGGTGGATGTTGTATATTGTGATGGAAGATGTAATGCCCATGGAGGTGGATGCAGTGAGCCTGTGCTGCATGCAGTGTGCCTGCTGTGTGACTTCAGCTGTATGCACTGTCTCTGCAGTGATTGCAGTGCCCACTGCAATGTCCGAGAACGTGGATGCAGTGCCCAGGCATTGGATGCAGTGTCTCAACACGTGCATGCAGTATGTTGTGATGGAGGATGCAGTGCCCATGAAGGTGTATTCAGTGATCCGACAGTGGTTGCAGTGCACTGTGTGGTCTCCCTGAATGTGGATGCTGTGAACATGCAGTGGATGCAGTGATCCTTCAGTGATAGCCTTGGACCAGGATTTCCACATCAGCTGGACGCAGTGTCCTTGCAGGGGTTTTAGTGCCACCTTCTGTGTAGCTGAAGGCGAATGCAGTGCCCATGCAGTGGATGCAGTGTAGCTAAAGTTTTATGCAGTATGTTTTGACGGAGGATGCAGTGCCCATGAAGGGGGATGCAGTGTCCCTCCAGTGGTTGCAATGCCCCTGGGATTGTACTGAAAAGTTGATGCAATGACTATGCAGTGGATGCAGTGAATCTTCAGTGATTGCAGTGAGCCTGCAGTGCGACTTCAGCTGTATGCAGTGTGGCTCTAGTGGTTGCAGAGCCCCCAGCCATGTCCTTGAATATGGACGCTGTGCCCATGCAGTGTCTGCAGTGTGACTGAAGGTGAATGCTGTATGTTGTTAAGCAGGATTCAGTGCCCATGAAGGACGATACAGTGATCCTGCAGTCATTGCAGTGCACCTGCAGTGCTACTTCATCTGGATGCAGTGTCCCTCCAGTGGGTGCCTTGCACCTTGCTGTGTCCCTGAATGTGGATGCTGTGAAGTTGCAGTGCATGCAATGAACCTACAGTGATTGCAGTGCTCCTGAATTTCCTCATCAGCTGGAAGCAGTGTTGAGTGCAGTGGTTGCTGTACTGCCTTCTGTGTCCCTGAAGGTGAATGCAGTGCCCATGCGGTGGAGGCAGTGTAACTAAAGGTTTATGCAGTATATTGTGACGGAGGATGCAGTGCTCATGAAGGCGGATGCAGGGTCCCTGCAGAGGCTGCACGGCCCCCTGCATTGTGCTAGAATGTGGATGCAGGGGTCATGCAGTTGGTGCAGTGTTTCACAAGGCAGATGCAGTATGTTTTGTCGGAGGATGCAGTGCCAATGAAGGCGGATGCAGTGAACCTGCAGTGGCTGCAGTGCCTCCTACAGTTTCCCTGAATGTGGCTGAAGTGCCCATGCAGTGCATGCAGTTTCCCACAAGGTGAATGCAGTATGTTGTGACGGAGGATGCAGAGCCGACAAAGGTGGATGAAGTGAGCCTGCAGTGGTTGAAGTGCCCCCTGAAGTTTAAGTGAATGTGGATGCAGAGGTGATGCAATTTATGCAGTGTCCCTTAATATGGATGCCTTATGTTGTTATGCAGTATTTAGTGATCATGAAGGAGGATGTAGTGATCCTGCAGTCATTGCACTGCACCTGCAGTGCCAGTTCAGCTGAGTGCAGTGTCCCTGCAGTGGTTGCCGTGCTCCATACTGTGTCCCTGAGTGTGGATGCAGTGCCCATGCAGTGGATGCAGGGTACCAAAAGTTGGCTGCCATATGTTGTGAGACAGGATGCAGAGCCCTGGAGTTGGATGCAGTGAGCTGGCAGTGATTGCAGTATGCCTTCAGTGCCACTTCAGCTGGAAGCAGTGTCCATGCAGGGGTTGCAGTGCCATCTTCTGTGTCGCTGATGGTGAATGCAGAGCCCATGCAGTGGATACAGTGTACCTAAATGTTTATGCAGTATGTTGTGACAGAGTATGCAGTACCCATGAAGGGGGATGCAGTGTCCCTTCAGTGGTTGCAGTGCCCCCAACATTGTCCTGAAATGTTGATTCAGTGCCTATACAGTGGATGCAGTGAAACTTCAGTGATTGCAGTGCGCCTGCAGTGGCAACTCGGCTGGATGCAGTGGATCTGCAGTGGTTGCAGAGCCCCCTGCCATGTCCCTGAATGGGGATGCTGTGCCCATGCAGTGTCTGCAGTGTGATTCAAGGCGATGCAGTATGTTGTCAAGCAGGATTCAGTAGCCATGAAGAATGATGGAGTGATCCTGCAGTCATTGCAGTGCATCTGCAGTGACACTTCATCTGGATGCAGTGTCCCTGCAGTGGTTGCAGTGCACCCTGCTGTGTCCCTGAATGTGGATGCTGTGAACATGCAGTGGATGCAGTGATCCTGCAGTGATTGCAGTGCACCTGCATTTCCTCATCAGCTTGAAGCAGTGTCCCTGCAGGCGTGCAGTGCCACCTTCTGTTTCCCTGATGGTGAATTCACTGCCCATGCAGTGGAGGCAGTGTACCTAAAGGTTTATGCAGTATGTTGTGACTGAGGATGCAGTGTGCATGAAGGCAGATGCAGTGTCCCTGCAGTGGTTGCAGGGACCCCGGCATGGTGCTGGAATGTGGATGCAGGGGTCATGCAGTGGATGCAGTGTCTCACACCGTGGATGCAGTATGATTTGTTGGAGGATGCAGTGCCCATGAAGGTGGATGTGGTGAACCTGCAGTTGTTGCAGTGCCCCATACAGTTACAATGAATGTGGATGCAGTGCACATGCATTGCATGCAGTGTCCCACATGGTGGATGCGGTATGCTATGACGGAGGATGCAGAATAATGTGGATGCCCTGAGCCTGAATTGATTGCAGTGTGCATGCAGTGCCACTTCAGCTGGATGCAGTGTTGCTGCAGTGGTTGCTGAGCCACCTGCAGTGGACCTGAACGTGGATGCAGTCCCCATGCAGTGGATGCAGTGACCCACACAATGCATGCAGTATGTTGTAACGGAGAATGCAGTGCCCATGAAGGTGCATGCAGTGAACCTGCACTCGTTGCAGTGCCCCCTGCAGTTTACCTGTTTGTGGATGCAGTGCTCATGCAGTAGTTGCAGTGTTCCACAAGGTCGATGTTGTATGTTGTGATGGAAGATGCAGTGCCAACGAAGGTTGATACAGTGAGCCTGTGCTGAATGTAGTGCACCTGCAGTGCGACTTCTGCTGTAGGCAGTGTCCCTGTGGTGGTTGCAATGCCCACTGCATTGTCTGAGAACGTGGATTCATTGCCCAGGCATTGGACGCAGTGTCCCAGAAGGTGCATGCAGTATGTTGTGAAGGACTATGCAGTGCCCAAGAAGGTTGATGCTGTGTCCCTGCTGTGGTTGCAGTGCCCCCTGCATTGTCCTATAATGTAGATGCAGGGGTCATGCAGTGGATGCAGTGTCTCACAAGGCGGATGCAGTATGTTTTCTCGGAGGATGCAGTGCCCATGAAGGCGGATGCAGTGATCCTGCAGAGGTTGCAGTGCCCCCTACATTTTCCCGGAATGTGGATGCAGTGCTCATGCAGTGCGCAAAGTGTCCCACAATGTGGATGTGGTATGCTGTGACGGAGAATGCAGTGACCATGAAGGTAGATGCAGTGAGCCTGCAGTGATTGCAGTATGCTTGCAGTGCCACTTCAGCTGGATGTAGTGTTGCTGCTGTGGTTGCGGAGCCAATCGCAGTGTCCCTGAACGTGGATGCAGTGCAGATGCAGTGGATGCAGTGTCCCACAATGTGCATGCCCTATGTTGTGACGGAGGATCCAGTGCCCATGAAGGTGGATGCAGTGATCTGGCAGTTGTTGCAGTGCCCCTTGACGTTTATCTGAATGTGGATGCAGTTCTCATGCAGTGGATGCAGAGTCCTTCAATGTGGATGCCTTATGATGTGTTGGAGGATTCAGTGGTGATGAAGGTGGAGGCAGTGATAATGCAGTCATTGCAGTGCACATGCAGTGCCACTTCAGCAGGCTGCAGTGTCAGAGCAGTGATTGCAGTGCCCCGTTTTTTTTCCCTGAATGTGGATGCAGTGCCCATGCAGTGCATGCAGTCTCCCACAAGGTGAATGCGGTATGATGTGATGGAGGATGCAGAGCCCAAAAAGGTGGATGCAGTGAGCCTGCAGTGATTTCAGTGTGCTTGAAGTGCCACTTCAGCTGGATGCAGTGTTGCTGCAGTGCCACCTGCAGTTTACCTGAATATGGATGTTGTGCTCATGCAGTGGATGCAGTGTCCCTCAAGTTGAATGACTTTTCTAGTCATGGAGGATTCAGTGATCATGAAGGAGGATGCAGAGATCTTGCAGTCACTGCAGTGTACCTGCAGTGCCACTTCAGCTGGCTGCCGTGTCCCTGCAGTGGTAGCAGTGCCCCCTACAGCTCCCTGAGTTTGGATGCAGTGCCCATGCAGTAGTTGTAGTGTCCCACAAGTTGGATTTCATATCTTGTGATGGAAGATGCAGTGCTCACGAATGTCGATGCAGTGAGCCTGTGCTGAATGCAGTGCACCTGCAGGGCGAATTCAGCTGTATGCAGTGTTCCTGCAGTGGTTGCAGTGCCCACTGTATTGTCTGAGAACTTGGATGCAGTGCCCAGGCATTGGATGCAGTGTCCCAAAAGGTGCATGCCCTATGTTGTGACGTAGGATGCAGTGCCCATGAAGGTGGATGCAGTCATCTGGCAGTGCTTGCAGTGCCCCGTTCTGTGTCCCTGAATGTGGATGCAGCACCCATGCAGTGGATGCAGAGTACCAAACGTTGTTTTCGTATGTTGTGATGGAGGATGCAGTGCCCAGAAATTGAATGCAGTGATCCTGCATTCATTGCAGTCTGCCTTCAGTGCCACTTCATCTGGATGCATGGTCCCTGCAGTAGTGGCATTGCACCCTGCTGTGTCCCTGAATGTGGATGCTGTGAACATGCAGTGGATGCAGTGATCCTGCAGTGATTACAGTGCACCTGCATTTCCACTTAAGCTGGTAGCAGTGTCCCTGCAGGTGTTGCAGTGCCACCTTCTGTGTCCCTAAAAGTGAATACAGTGCCCATGAAGTGGATGCAGTGTACCTAACGGTTTGTGCAGTATGTTGTGACGGAGGATGCAGTTCCCATGAAGGTTGGAAGGAAAGTCCCTGCAGTGGTTGCAGTGCCCCCGGCTTTGTGCTGGAATGTGGATGCAGGGGTCATGCAGTGGATGCAGGGTCTCACAAGGTGGATGGAGTATGTTATGTCAGAGGATGCAGTTACCATGAAAGTGGATGCTGGGAACCTGCATTGGTTGCAGTGCCCTCTACAGTTTCTCTGAATCTGGATGCAGTGCCCATGCAGTGCATGCAGTCTCCCACAAGGTGGATGAGACATGTTGTAGCGGATGATGCAGTGCCCATGAAGTTGGATGCAGTGAGCCTGATGTGATTGCAGTGCACCTGCAGTGCCAATCCAGCTGGATGCAGTGTTGCTGCAGTGCTTGCAGAGTCAACTGCAGTGTCCCTGAACGTGAATGCAGTGCCCATGCAGTTGATGGTGTCCCACAATGTGCATGCAGTATGTCGAGACAGATGATGCAGGGCCCATGAAGGTGGATGCAGTATTCCTGCAGTGGTTGTGGTGCCAAATGCAGTTTACCTCAATGTTGATGCAGTGTACATGCTGTGGATGCAGTGTCCCACAAGGTGGAGGCACTATGTTTTGATGGAGGATGCAGGGATAATGTAGGTGGATGCAGTGTCCCTGCAGTGCTTGCATTGACCCCTTCATTGTCCAGTTAAGTGGATGCAGTAGTCATGCAGACGATGCAGGGTCCCACAAGGTGGATGGAGTATGTTGTGATGGAGGATCAGGGCCCATGAAGGTGGATGCAGTGATGCTGCAGAGGTTGCACTGCCCCCTAGAGTTCCCTGAATGTGGATGCAGTACCCATGCATTAGTTGCACTGTCCCACAATGTGGATCTCGTATGTAGTGATGGAAGATGCAGTGCCCACGAAGGTGGATGCAGTTAGCCTGTGCTGAATGAAGTGCACCTGAAGTGCGACTTAAGCTGTATGCAGTGTCCCTACAGTGGTTGCACTGCACACTGCATTGTCCAGGAATGTCGATGCACTGGCCAGTCAGTGGATGCAGTGTCCTACAAGGTGGATGCAGTATGTTATGGCGGATGATGCAGTTCTCATGAAGGTGCATGCAGTGTTCTACACTGAGCGCAGTGCCCCCAGTATCATCTGGGAATGTGGATGCAGTGGTCATGCAGAGGAAGCAGTGTCCCACAAGATGGATGAAGTATGTTGTGATGGATGATGCTGGGCCCATGAAGTTGGATGCAGTGATGCTGCAGTGGTTGCAGTGCCCCCTACAGTTTCCCTGAATGTAGCTGAAGTGCCCATGCAGTGCATGCAGTTTCCCACAAGGTGGATGCAGTATGTTGTGATGGAGGATGCAGTGCCCACAAAAGGGGATGCAGTGAGCCTGCCGTGGTAGCAGTGACCCCTGCTGTTTACCAGAATGTGGATGCAGTGGTCATGCAGAGGATGCAGTGTCCCTCAAGGTGGATCCCTTATGTTGTGATGCAGGATTCAGTGATCATGAAGGAGGATGCAGTGATCCTGCAGTCAATGCAGTGCACCTGAAGTGCCACTTCACCTGGCTGCAGTGTCCCTGCAGTGGTTGCAGTGAACACTGCGTTGTCCGTGAATGTAGATGGAGTGCCCAGTCATTGGATGCAAGGTCCCACAAGGTGCATGCATTATGTAGTAACAGAGGATGCAGTGCCCACGAGTTGGATGCAGTGAGCCATCAGTGATTGCAGTATGCCTTCAGTGCCACTTCAGCTTGATGCAGTGTCCCTGCAGTGGCTGCAATGCCCCCTGCATTGTCCTGGAATGTCGATGCAGTGCTCATGCAGTAGATGCATTGTCCCACAATGTGGAGGCATTGTGGTGTGTTCTAGTATGCAGTGCCGATGAAGGTGAATGCTTGATCCTGCAGTGATGGCAGTGCTCCTGCAGTGCCACTTCAGCTGGATGCAGTGTTCCTGCAGTAGTTGCAGTGCCATCAGTATTGTCCGGGAATGTGGATGCAGTGCCCAGGCAGTGGATGCAGTGTCCCACAAGGTGCATGCAGTATGATGTGACAGAGGATGCAGTGCCCATGAAGGTGGATGATGTGATCTGGCAGTGGTTGCAGTGTGCCTGAATTTCCTCATCAGCTGGAAGCAATGTTCCTGCAGGGGTTGCAGTGCCTCCTTCTGTGTGCTGAAGGTGAATGCAGTGCCCATGCAGTGGATGCAGTGTACCTAAAGGTTTAGGCAGTATGTTGTGACGGAGTTTACAGTGGCCATGAAGGGCGATGCAGTGACCCTCCAGTGGTGGCAGTGCCCTCGGCATTGTCCTGAAATGTTGATGCAGTGCCTATGCAGTGTATGCAGTGAATCTTCAGTGATTTCAGTGCGCCTGCATTTCCACTTCAGCTGGAAGCAGTGTAGCTACAGTGATTGCAGAGCCCCCTGCCAAGTCGCTGAATGTGGATGCTGTGCCCATGCAGTGTCTGCATTGTGACTCAAGGTGGTTGAACTATGTTGTGAAGCAGGATTCAGTGCCCATGAAGGAAGATGAAGTGATCCTACAGTCATTGCAGTGCACCTGCTGTGCCACTTCATTTGGATGCAGTGTCCCTGCAGTGGTTGCAGAGCACCCTGCTGCATCCCTGAATGTGGAGGCTCTGAACATGCAGTGGATGCAGTGATACTGCAGTGATTGCAGTGCACCTGCATTACCTCATCAGCTGGAAGCTGTGTTGCTGCAGTGGTTGCAGTGCTGCATTCTGTGTCCCTGAAAGTGAATACAGTGCCCATGCAGTGGAGGCAGTGTACATAAAGCTTTATGCAGTATCTTGTGACGGAGGAAGCAGTGCACATGAACTCGGATGCTCTTTCTCTGCTGTTGTTGCAGGGGCCCCGGCATTTTGCTGGAATGAGGATGCAGTGGTCATGCAGTGGATGCAGTGTCCCACAAGGTGCACGTAGTATGTTGTGACGGAGTATGCCGTGCCCTTGAAGGTGGATGCAGTGATCCTGCAGTGATTGCAGTGTGCCTACATTTCCATGGCAGCTGGAAGCTGTGTCCCGGCAGGGGTTGCAGTGCCACCTTCTGTGTCAGTGAATTTGAATGCAGTGCCCAGGCAGTGGATGCTGTGTACGTAAAGATTCATGCAGTATGTTGTGACAGAGGATGCAGTGCCCATGAAGGCGGATGCAGTATGCTGGCAGTGGTTGCAGTGCCCCCAACATTGTCCTGAAATGTTGATGTAGTGCCAGTACAGTGGATGAAGTGAAACTTCAGTGATTGCAATGCGCCTGCGGAGCCATTTCAGCTGTATGCAGTGTCCTTGCAGTGGTTGCAGGGCGCACTGCATTGTCCGAGAATGTGGATGCATTGCCCAGGCATTGGATGCAGTGTCCTAAAAGGTGCATGCACTATGATGTGACGGAGGATACAGTGCCCATGCAGTACATGCAGTGTCCAACAAGGTGGATGCAGTATTTTGTGAGGAGGATGCAGTGCC
Organism: Equus przewalskii; assembly: GCF_037783145.1. Classification (NCBI taxonomy): domain Eukaryota; kingdom Metazoa; phylum Chordata; class Mammalia; order Perissodactyla; family Equidae; genus Equus; species Equus przewalskii. Next base: position 553,085 of record NC_091859.1, read on the forward strand.
CACGATGATGGATGCAGTGAGCCTGCAGCGATTGTAGTGCGCCTGCAGTGCCACTTCAGCTGGATGCAGTGTTACTGGAGTGGTTGCAGGGAAAACTGCAGTGTCCCTGAACATGGATGCAGTGCCCATTCAGTGGATGAAGTGTCCCACAATGTGCATGCAGTATGTTGTGATGGATGATGCAGTGCCCATGAATGTGGATGAGGTGAACCTGCCGTGGTTGCAGTGCCCCCAGCAGTTTACCTGACTGTGGATGCAGTGGTAATGCAGTGGATGCAGTGTGCCTCAAGGTGTATGACTTATGTATGATGGAGAATTCAGTGAGCATGGATGAGGATGCAGTGATTCTGCAGTCATTGCAGTGCACCAGGAGTGCCACTTCAGCTGGCTGCAGTGTCCCTGCAGTGGTTGCAGTGCCCCGTTCTGTGTCCCTGAATGTGGATGCAGTGCCCGTGTAGTGGATGCAGAGTACCAAAAGTTGGTTAGCGTATTATGTGATGGAAGATGCAGTGCCCACAAGTTGCAAGCAGTGAGCCGGCAGTGATTGCAGTACGCCTTCAGTGCCACTTCAGCTGGATGCAGTGTCCCAGCATTGGTTGCTATGCGCCTGGCATTGTCCTGGAATGTGGATGCAATGCTCATGCAGTGGATGCAGTGTCCCACAATGAGGAGGCATTGTGGTGTGTTGTAGTATGCAGTGCCAATGAAGGTAAAGGCAGTGATCCTGCAATGATGGCAGTGTGCCTGCAGTGCCACTTCAGCTGGATGCAGTGTCCCTGCAGTGCTTGCAGTGCCCCCTGCATTGTCCTGGAATTGCATGCTGTGGCCAGGCAGTGGATGCAGTGTCCCACAAGGTGGATGCAGTATGTTATGACGGATGATGCACTTCTCATGAAGGTGGAGGCAGTGTCCCTGCAGTGCTTGCAGTGCCTGCCACATTGTCCGGGAATGTGAGTGCAGTACTCATGCACAGGTAGCAGTGTCCACAAGGTGGATGAAGTATGGTGTAATGGAGGATACAGGGCCCATGAAGGTGGATGCAGTGATCCGGCAGTGGTTGCAGTGCACCCTGCTGTGTCCCTGAATTTGGATGCTGTGAACATGGAGTGGATGCAGTTATCCTGCAGTGATTGAGGTGCGCCTGCATTTCCACATCAGCTGGAAGCAGTGTTGCTGCAGGGGATGCAGTGCCCCCTGCATTGACCAGGACTGTGGATGCAGTCATTAGGCAGTGGATGCAGTGTCCCACAAGGAGGATGGACTATGTTGTGATGGAGGATGCAGGACCCATGAAGGTGGATGCAGTGATGCTGCTGTTCTTGCAGTGCCCCCGAAAGTTCCCTGAATGTGGAAGCAGTTCCCATGCAGTAGTTGCAGTGTCACACAAGGTGGATGTTTCTCTTGTGCTGGAAGTTGCAGTGCCCACAAAGGTGGATGCAGTGAGCCTGTGCAGAATGCAGTGCGAATTCAGCTGTATGTAGTGTCACTGCAGTGGTCGCAGTGGCCACTGCATTGCACAAGAACGTGGATGGAGTGCCCAGGCATTGGATGCAGTGTCCCACAAGGTGCATGCAGTGTGTTGTGACAGAGGATGCCTTGCCCATGAAGGTAGATGCAGTGATCCTGCAGTATTTGCAGTGCACCTGCATTTCTACATCAGCTGAAAGCAGTGTCCCTATAGGGGTTGCAGTGCCATCTTCTGTGTCCCTGAATGTGAATGCAGGGCCCAGGCAGTGGATGCAGTGTACCTAAAGGTTTATGCAGTATGTTGTGATGAAGGATGCAGTGCCCTTGAAGGGGGATGCAGTGTCCTGGGAGTGGTTGCAGTGCCACCTGGCATTGTCCTGAAATGTTGATGCAGTGCCAGTACAGTGGATGCAGTGAAACCTCAGTGTTGCAGCGCACCTGTGGTACCACTTGAGCTGTATGCAGTGTCCTTGCAGTGGTTGCAGGGCACACTGCATTGTCCAAGAACGTGGATGCATTGCCCAGGCATTGGATTCAGTGTCCCACAAGGTGCATGCCGTATGTTGTGATGGAGGATGCAGTGCCCATGAGCGTGGATGCAGAGTAGCAAAAGTTGGTTGCCGTATATTGTGAGGGAGGATCAAGTGCCCACGAGTTGGAAGCAGTGAGCCGGCAGTGATTGCAGTACACCCTCAGTGCCACTTCAGCTGAATGCAGTGTCCCTGTAGTGGATGCTATGCCCCCTGCATTATGCTGGAATGTGGATGCAGTAGTCATGCAGTGGATGCAGTGCACCACAAGGTGGATGTCATAAGTTGTGATGGAAGATGCAGTGCCCATGAAGGTGGATGCAGTGAGCCTGTGCTCAATGCAGTGCACCTGCAGTGCGACTTCAGCTGTATGCAGTGTCCCTGCAGTGGTTGAAGTGCCCCCTGAATTGTCCAGGTTTGTGGATGCAGGGCTCATGCAGTGGATGCAGTGTCCCACAATGTGGATGCATTGTGCTGTGTTGTAGTATGCAGTGCCAATGAAGGTGAATGCAGTGATCCTGCAGTGATGGCAGTGCACCTGCAGTGCCACTTCAGCTGGATGCAGTGTCCCGGCAGTGGTTGCAGTGCCCCTGGCATTGTCCTGAAATGTTGATGCAGGAGGCTTGCAGTGGATGCAGTGTCTCAAAAGGCGGATGCAGTATGTTTTGTTGGATGATGCAGTGCCCATGAATGTGGATGTGGTGAACCTGCAGTGGTTGCAGTGCCCCCTACAGTTTCCCTGAATATGCATGCAGTGCCCATGCAGTGCATGCAGTGCCCCACAAGGTTTAGGCAGTATGTTGTGATGGAGTATGCAGTGCCCAAGAAGGTGCATGCAATGAGACTGCAGTGATTGCAGTGCACCTGCAGTGACGCTCCAGCTGTATGAAGTGTTGCTGCAGTGGTTGCAGAGCCAACAGCAGTGTCCCTGAGCATGGATCCAGTCCGCATGCAGTGGATGCAGTGTCCCACAAGGTGCATTCAGTATGTTGTGACTGATGATGCATTGCCCATGAAGGTGGATGCAGGGATCCTGCAGTGGTTGCAGAGCCCCCTGCAGTTTACCTAAATTTGGATGCAGTGCTCATGCCATGGATGCAGTGTCCCTCAATGTGGATTCCTCATGTTTTGATGGAGGATTCAGTGATCATGAAGGAGGATGGAGTCATCATGCAGTCATTGCAGTGCGCCTGCAGTGCCACTTCAGCAGGCTGCAGTGTCCCTGCAGTGGTTGCAGTGCACCCTGCTGTGTCCCTGAATGTGGATGCAGTGCCCATGAAGATGGATGAAGTGATCCAGCAGTGGGTGCAGTGCCCCCTGCTGTTTACCTGAATGTGGATGCAGTGGTCAGGCAGTGGATGCAGTGCCCCTCAATGTGGAGGCTTTATGATGTGTTGGAGGATTCAGTGATCATGAAGGTGGATGCAGTGATCCTGCAGTCATTGCAGTGCACCTTCAGTGGCACTTCAGCTCGCTGTAGTGTCCCTGCAGTGGTTCAGTGCCCCGTTCTCTGTCCCTGAATGTGGATGCAGTGCCCTTGCAGTGGATGCAGAGTACCAAAAGTTGGTTGCCGTATGTAGTGTCAGAGGCAGTGCCCACGAGTTGGATGCTGTGAGCCTGCAGTGATTGCAGTACTCCTTCAGTGCCACTTCATCTGGATCCAGTGTCCCTGCAGTAGTTGCAATGCACTCACCATTGTCCTGGAATGTGGATGCAGTGCTCATGCAGTGGATGCGGTGTCCCACAGTGTGGAGGTATTGTGGTCTGTTGTACTATTCAGTGTTGATGAAAGTGAATGTAGTGATCCTGCAGTGAGGTCAGTGCGCCTGCCGTGCCACTTCAGCTGGATGCAGTGTTGCTGTAGTGGTTGCAGTGCCGCCTTCTGTGCCCTTGTAGGTGAATGCCATGCCCATGCAGTGGATGCAGTGTACACAAAGGTTTATGCAGTATGTTGTGACGGAGGATGCATTGCCCATGAAGGGGGATGCAGTGTCCCTCCAGTGGTTGCACTGCCCCCGGCATGGTCCTGAAGTGTTGATGCAGTGCCTATACAGTGGATGCAGAGAATTTTCAGTGATTGCAGTGCACCTGCAGTGCCACTTAAGCTGGATGCAGTTTAGCTTCAGTGCTTGCCAAGCCCTCTGCCATGTCACTCAATATGGATGCTGTGCCCATGCAGTGTCTGCAGTGCGACTCAAGGTGGATGCAGTATGTTTTGAAGAAGGATTTAGTGCCCATGAAGGACGATGCAGTGATCCTGCAGTCATTGCAGTGCACCTGCAGTGCCACTTCACCTGGATGCAGTGTCACTGCAGTGGTTGCAGTGCACCCTGCTGTGTCCCTGAATGTGCAGGCTCTGAACATGCAGTGGATGCAGTGATCCTGCAGTGATTGAAGTGCGCCTGCATTTCCTCATCAGCTGGAATCAGTGTTGCTGCAGTGGTTGCAGTGCCCCCTTCTGTGTCCCTGAAGGTGAATGCAGTGCCCATGCAGTGGAGGCAGTGTCCCTAAAGATTTATGCAGTATGTTGTGAAGGAGGATGCAGTGCGCATGTAGGAGGATGCAGTGTCCCTGCAGTGATTGCACGGCCCCTGGCATTGTTCTGGAATGTGGAGGCAGGGGTCATGCAGAGGCTGCAGTGTCTCACAAGTTGGATGCCATATGTTTTGTCGAAGGATGCAGTGCCCATGAAGCTGGATGTGGTGAACTTGCAGTGGTTGTAGTGCCCCGTCCTGTGCCCCCGAATGTGGATTCAGTGCCCTTGCAGTGGATGTAGAGTACCAAAAGTTGGTTGCCGTATGTTGTGACAGAAGATGCAGAGCCCTGGAGTTGGATGCAGTGAGCAGGCAGTGATTGCAGAATGCCTTCAGTGCCTCTTCAGCAGGATGCTGTGTCCCTGCAGTGGTTACAATACCCCATGCTTTCTCCTGGAATGTGGATGCAGTGCTCATGCAGTGGAGGCAGTGTCCCAGAATGTGGAGGATTTGTAGTGTGTTGCAGTATGCAGTGCTGATGAAGGTGAATGCAGTGATCCAGTAGTGATGACAGTGCGCCTGCAGTGCCACTTCAGCTGGATGCATTGTTGCTCCACCATTTGCAGTGCCCTCTGCATTGTCGGGAAATTTGGATGTAGTGCCCCAGCAGTGGATGCAGTGTCCCACAAGGTGGATGCTGTATGAGATGATGGATGATGCAGTTCTCAAGAAGTTGCATGCTGTGTCCCTGCAGTGCTTGCAGTGCCCCCCACATTGTCTGGGAATGTGGATGCAGTAGTCATGCAGTGGATGCAGTGTCCCACAAGGTGGATGCAGTATGTGGTGATGGAGGGTGCAAGGCCCATGAAGGTGGATGCAGTGGTGCTGCAGTCGTTGCAGTGCCCCCTACAGTTCCCTGAATGTGGATGCAGTGCCCATGCAGTAGTTGCAGTGTCCCACAAGGTGGATGTCGTATGCTGTGATAGAAGATGCAGTGCCCATGGAGGTGGACGCAGTGAGACTGTGCTGAATGCAGTGCACCTGCAGTGTGACTTCAGCTGTATGCAGTGTCCCTGCAGTGGTTGTAGTGGCCAATGAGTTGTCCGAGAATGGGGGAGCAGTGCCAAGGAATTGGATGCAGTGTCCCAAAAGGTGCATGCAGTATGTTGTGACGGAGGATGCAGTGCCCATGAGCGTGTATGCAGTGATGGGTCAGTGGTTGCAGTGCACCCTGCTGTGTCCCTGAATGGGCATGCTCTGAACACGCAGTGCATGCAGTGATCATGCAGTGATTGCAGTGTGCCTGCATTTCCACATCAGCTGGAAGAAGTGTCCCTGCAGGGGTTGTAGTGCCACCTTCTGTGTCTCTGAAGGTGAATGCAGTGCCCATGCAGTGGATGAAGTGTACCTAAAGGTTTCTGCAGTATGTTGTGACGGAGCATGCATTGCCCATGAAGGGGATGTAGTGTCACTGCAGTGGTTGCACTGCCCCCGGCATTGTCCTGAATTGTTGATGCACTGCCTATGCAGTGGATGCAGTGAATATTCAGTGATTGCAGTGCTCCTGCAGTGCCACTTCAGCTGGATGCAGTTTAGCTGCAGTGCTTGCAGAGCCCCCTGCCATGTCCCTGAATGTGGATGCTGTGCCCATGCAGTGGCTGAGGTGTGACTCAAGGGGGATGCAGTATGTTGTGAAGCAGGATACAGTGCCCATGAAGGACAATGCAGTGATCCTGCAGTCATTGCAGTGCACCTGCAGTGCCACTTCACCTGGATGCAGTGTCCCTTCAGTGGTTGCAATGCACCCTGCTGTGTCCCTGAATTTGCAGGCTCTGAACATGCAGTGGTGGGAGTGATTCTGCAGGGATTGCAGTGCGCCTGCATTTCATCATCAGCTGGAAGCAGTGTTTCTGCAGTTGTTGCAGTGCCGCCTTATGTGTCCCTGAAGTTGAATGCGGTTCCCATGCAGTGGAGGCAGTGTCCCTAAAGATTTATGCAGTATGTTGTGACGGAGGATGCAGTGCACATGAAGGCGGATGCAGTGTCCCTGCAGTGGTTGCAGGGCCCCCGGCATTGTTCTGGAATTTGGAGGCAGGGGTAATGCAGAGGATGCAGTGTCTCACAAGGCGGATGCAGTATGTTTTGTCAAAGTATGCGGTGCCCATGAAGATGGATAAGGTGAACATGCAGTGGTTGCAGTGCCCCGTCCTGTGTCCCTAATGTGGATTCAGTGCACATGCAGTGGATGCAGAGTACCAAAACTTGGTTGCCATATGATGTGACAGAGGATGAAGAACCCTGGAGTTGGATGCAGTGAGCCTCCAGTGATTGCAGTATGCCTTCAGTGCCACTTCAGCAGGATGCAGTGTCCTTGCAGTGGTTGCAATGTCCCCTGCTTTGTCCTGGAATGTGCATGCAGTGCTCATGCAGTGGATGCAGTGTCCCAGAATGTGTAGGCATTGTAGTGTGTTGCAGTATGCAGTGCCGATGAAAGTGAATGCAGTGATCCTGCTGTGATTGCAGTGCGCCTGCAGTGCCACTTCACCTGGATACATTGTTGCTCCACCGTTTGCAGTGCCAACTGCATTGTCCAGAAATTTGGATGGAGTGCCCATGCAGTGGATGCAGTGTACCTAAAGGTTTATGCAGTATGTTGTGACGGAAGGGTGCAGTGCCCATGAAGGTGATGCATTGTCCCTGCAGTGGTTGCAGTGCCCTTGGCATTGCCCTGAAATGTTGATGCAGTGCCTATGGAGTGGAAGCAGTGAATCTTCAGTGATTTCAGGGTGGCTGCAGTGCCACTTCAGCTGGATGCAGTGTAGCTGCAGTGCTTGCAGAGCCCCCTGCCATGTCCCGGAATGTGGATGCTGTGCCCATGCAGTGTCTGCAATGTGACTCAAGGTGGATGCAGTATGTTGTGAGCAGGATTCAGTGCCCATGATGGACGATGCAGTGATCCTGCAGTCATTGCAGTGCACCTGCAGAGCCACTTCATCTGGATGCAATGTCCCTGCAGTGGTTACTGTGCACCCTGCGGTGTCCCTGAATGTGGATGCTGTGAACATGCAGTGGATGCAGTGATGCTGCAGTGATTGCAGTGTGCCTGCATTTCCTCATCAGCTGGAAGCAGTGTTGCTGCAGTGGTTGCAGTGCTGCCTTCTGTGTCCCTGAAGGTGAATGCAGTGCCCATGCAGTGGATGTAGTCTACCTAAAGTTTTCTGCAGAATGTTGTGACAGAGGATGCAGTTGCCATGAAGGTGGATGCTCTGTCCCTGCTGTGCTTGCTGTGCCCCTGGCATTGTCCTGGAATGTGAATGCAGGGGTCATGTAGTGGATGCAGTGTCTAAAAAGGTGGAGGCAGTATGTTTTGTCAGAGGATTCAGTGCCCATGAACGTGGATGCAGTGAAATGACAGTGGTGGCAGTGCACTCTACAGTTTAGCTGAATGTGGATGCAGTGCTCATGCAGTGCATGCAGTGGCCCACAATGTGGATGTGGTATGCTGTGACGGAGGATGCAGTGCCCAAGAAGGTGGATGCAGTGATCCTGAATATATTGCAGTGCACTTGCAGCGCCACTTCATCTGGATGCAGTGTTCCTGCAGTTGTTACAGAGCCAACAGCAGTGTCCCTGAACATGGATGCAGTGTCCACTCAGTGCATGCAGTGTCCCACAATGTCCTTTCAGTATGTTGTGATGGAGGATGCACTGCCAATGAAACTTGATGCAGTGCTCCTGCAGTGGTTGCAGTGCCACCTACAGTTCCCTGAATGTGGAGGCAGTGCACATGCTGTAGTTTCAGTGTCCGACAAGTTGGATGTCATATGTTGTGCTTGAAGATGCGTGCCCACGAAGGTGGATGCAGTGAGATGGTGCTGAATGCAGTGCACCTGCAGTGCGACTTCAGCTGTGTGCAGTGTCCCTGCAGTGGGTGCAGTGTGCACTGCATTGTCCGAGAAAGTGGATGCAGTGCCGAGACATTAGATGCAGTGTCCCACAAGGGGTGTGCAGTATGTTGAGATGGAGGATGCAGTGCCCATGAAGGTGGATGCAGTGCTCTGCCTGTGGTTGCAGTGCTCCCTGCTGTGTCCCTGAATGTGGATGCTGTGAACATGCAGTGGATCCAGTGATACTGCAGTGGTTGCAGTGTGACTGAATTTCCACAACAGCTGGAAGCAGTCTCCCTGCAGGGGTTGCAGTGCCGACTTCTGTGACCCTGAAGGTGAATGCAGTGCCCATGCAGTTGAGGCAGTGTACCTAAAGGTTTATGCAGTATGTTGTGACGGAGGATGCAGTGCCCATGAAGGTGGATGCAGTGATCCTGCAGTGGTTGCAGTGCCCCCTGCAGTTTATCGCAATGTGGATGCAGGGTTCATGCAGTGGATACAGTGTCCCTCATGTTGGGTGCCTTATGAAGTAATGGAGGATGCGGGGCCCATGATGGTGGATGCAGTGATGCAACAGTGGTTTCAGTGTCCCCTACAGTTCCCTGAATGTGGATGCATGCCCATGCAGTAGTTGCAGTGTCCCACAAGGTGGATGTCGTATGTTGTGATGGAAGATGCAGTGCCCACGGAGGTGGATGCAGTTAGCCTTGCTGAATGCAGTGCACCTGCAGTGCGACTTCAGCTGTATGCAGTGTCCCTTCAGTTGTTGCAGTGACGAGTGCATTGTCCGAGAATGTGGATGCAGTTCCCTGGCATTGAATGCAGTGTCCCACAAGGTGCATGCAGTATGCTGTGATGGATGATGCAGTGCCCATGAGGGAAGATGCAGTGTCCCTGCAGTGGTTGCAGTGCCCCCGGCTTTGGGCTGGAATGTGGATGCAGGGGTAATACAGTTGATGCAGTGTTTCACAAGGCGGATGCAGTATCCTTTATCAGAGGATGCAGTGCCCATGAAGGTGTATATGGTGAACCTGCAGTGGTTGCAGTGCCCCTTACAGTTTCCCTGAATGTGGATGCTGTCAACATGCAGTGGATGCAGTGATCCTGCAGTGATTGCAGTGCACCTGCATTTCCTCATCAGCTGGAAGCAGTGTTGCTGCAGTGGTTGCAGTGCCGCCTTCTGTGTCCCTGAAGGTGAATGCAGTGCCCATGCAGTGGTGTGGTGTCCCTAAATGTTTATGCAGTACGTTGTGACGGAGGATGCAGTGCACATGAAGGCAGATACAGTGTCCCTGCAGTGGTTGCAGGGCCCCCGGCATTGTGCTGGTATGTGAATGCAGGGGTCATGCAGTGGATGCAGTGTCTCACAAGATGGATGCAGTATGTTTAGTCGGAGGATGCAGTGCCCATCAAGTTGGATGTGGTGAACCTGCCGTGGTTCAGCGCCCCCTACATTTTCGCTGAATGTGGTTGCAGTGCCCACTACAGTTTCCCTGAATGTAATGCAGTGCCCATGCAGTACTTTCAGTGTCCCAGAAGGTGGATGCGGTATGCTGTGACGAAGGATGCAGTGCCCACTAAGGTGCATACAGTGAGCCTGATGTGATTGCAGTGCACTTGCCGTGTCTCTTTCGCTGGATGGAGTGTTACCACAGTGGTTGCAGTGCCCCCTGCATTTCCCTGAATGTGGATGCATTCCCCAGCCAGTGGATGCAGTGTCCCACAAGGTGGATGCAGTATTATTTGATGGAGGATGCAGGGCACATGAAGGTGGATGCAGTGTAGCTGCAGTGGTTGCAGAGGCCCCTGCCATGTCCCTGAATGTTGATGCAGTGCCCATGCAGTGTCCGCAGTGTGAGTCAAGGTCGATGCACTATGTCCCTGCAGTGGTTGCAGTTCATCCTGCTGTGTCCCTGAATGTGGATGCTGTGAACATGTAGTAGTTGCAGTATCCCACAAGGTGAATGTCATATGTTGTCATGGATGATGCAGTGCCCACGGATGTGGATGCAGTGATCCTGTGCTGAATGCAGTGTGTCTGCAGTATGACCTCTGCTGTATGCAGTGTCCCTGCAAGGGTAGAAGGGCCCAATGCATTGTCAGAGAACGTGGATGCAGTGCCCAGGCATTGGATGCAGTGTCCCACAATGTTCATGCTGTGTGTTGTGAGGGAAGATGCAGTGCCCATGAGGGTTGATGCAGTGATCCGGCAGCTGTTGCAGTGCACCCTGCTGTGTACCTGAATGTGCATGCTCTGAACATGCATTGGATGCAGTGATCTGCAGTGATTGCAGTGCACCTGCATTTGCACATCAGGTGGAAGCAGTGTCCCTGCAGGGGTTGCAGTGCTGCTTTCTATGTCACTGAAGGTGAATGCAGTGCCTATGCAGTGGATGCTGTGTACCTAATGGTATATGCAGTATGTTGTGACGTAAGATGCAGTTCCCATGAAGGGGGATGCAGTGTCCTTCCAGTGCTTGCAGTGACACGGCATTGTCCTGAAATGTTGAGGCAGTGCCTATGCGGTGGATGCAGTGAATCTTCAGTGGTTACAGTGCACCTGCAGTGCCACTTCAGCTGGATGCAGTGTAGCTGCAGTGGTTGCAGAGCCCCCTGCTATGTCCCTCAATGTGGATGCTGTGCCCATGCAGTGTCTGCAGTGTGACTCAAGTTGGATGCAGTATGTTGTGAAGTAGGATTCAGTGCCCATGAAGGACGATGCAGTGATCCTGCAGTCATTGCAGTGCACCGGCAGTGCCACTTCATCTGGATGCAGTGTCCCTGCAGTGGTTGCAGTGCAGCCTGCTGTTTCCCTGAATTTGGATGCTGTGAACATGCAGTGGATGCAGTGATCCTGCAGTGACTACATAGCGCCTGAATTTCCTCATCAGCTGGAAGCAGTGTTGCTGCAGTGGTTGCAGTGCCACCTTCTGTGTCCCTCAAGGTGAATGCAGTGTCCATGCAGTGGAGGCAGTGTCCCTAAAGCTTTATGCAGTATTTTGTGATGGAGGATGAAGTGTGCATGAAGGCGAAGTCAGTGTCCCTGCAGTCGTTGCAGGGTCCCCAGCATTGTGCTGTAATGTGGATGCAGGGGTAATGCAGTGGATTCAGTGTATCACAAGGTGGATGCAGTATGTTTTGTCAGAGGATGCTGTGCCCATGAAGGTGGATGCGGTGACCCTGAAGTGGTTACATTGCCTCCTTCAGTTTCCCTGCATGTGGATGCAGTGCCCATGCAGTGCATGCAGTGCCAACGAACGTGGATGCAGTGAGCCTGAAGTGATAGCTGCGTGCTTGCCATGCCACTTCAGCTGGATTCAGTGTCCCTGCAGTTTTTGCAGTACCCCCTACAGTTCCCTGAATGTGGCTACAGTACCCATGCAGTAGTTGCAGTGTCCCACTAAGTGGATGTCGTATGTTGTGATGGAAGATACAGTGCCCCCGAAGGTGGATGCAGTGAGCCTGTGCTGAATGCAATGCACCTGGAGTGCGACTTCAGCTGTATGCAGTGTCCCTGCAAGGGTTGCAGTGCCGCATTCTGTGTTTCTGAAGGTGAATGCAGTGCCCATGCAGTGGATGCAGTGTCCCTCAAGGTGAATGCCTTTTTTTGTGATGGACGAGCCAGTGATCATGAATGAGGTTGCAGTGATCCTGCAGTCATTGCAGTGAACTTGCTGCACCACTTCAGCTGGCTGCAGTGTACCTGCCGTGGTTGCAGTGTCCCATCCTGTGTCCCTGAGTGTGAATGCAGTGCCCATGCAGTGGATGCAGTGTACCTAAAGGTTTATGCAGTATGTTGTGATGGAGGATGCAGTGCCCATGAAGGGGGATGCAGTGTCCCTCCAGTGGTTGCAATACACCTGGCATTGTCCTGAAATGTTGATGCAGTGCCTATGCAGTGGATGCAGTGAATCTTCAGTGATTGCATTGCGCCTGCAGTGTGACTTCAGCTGTATGCAGTTTCCCTGCAAGGGTTGCAGTGTCGCATTCTGTGTTTCTGAAGGTGAATGCAGTGCCCATACAGTGGATGCAGTGTCCCTCAAGGTGAATGCCTTTTGTAGTGATGGATGATCCAGTGATCATGAAGGAGGATGCAGTGATCCTGCAGTCATTGCTGTTCACCTGCAATTCCATTTCAGCTGGCTGCAGTATCCCTGCAGTGGTTGCAGTGCTCCACTCTGTGTCCCTGAATGTGGATGCAGTGCCCTTGGAGTGGATACAGAGTACCAAAATTTGGTTGTCATATTTAGTGATGGAGGATTCAGTGCCCATGATGGTGGATGCAGTGATCCGGCAGTGCTTGCAGTGCACCCTGCTGTGTTCCTGAATGTGGATGCTGTGAACATGCAGTGGATGCAGTGATCCAGCAATGATTGGCGTGGGCATGCATTTCCACATCAGCTGGAATAAGTGTCCCTGAATGAGTTGCAGTTCCACCTTCTGTGTCCCTGAAGGTGAATGCAGTGCCCATGCAGTGGATGAAGTGTACCTAAAGGTATATGCAGTATGTTGTCACGGAGGATACAGTGCCCATTAAAGTGGATGCATTGTCGCTGCAGTGGTTGCATTGCCTGTGGCATTCTCCTGGAATGTGGATGCAGTGGTCATGCAGTGGATGCAGTGTCTCACAAGGCGGATCCTGTATGTTTTGTCGGAGGATGCAGTGCACATGAAGGTGGATTTGCTGAACCTGCAGTGGTAGCAGTGCCCCCTTCAGCTCCCTGAATGTGATTGCAGTGCCCATGCAGTACTTGCAGTGTACCACAAGGTGAATTTCATATGTTGTGATGGAAGATGCAGTGCCCACGAAGGTCGATGCAGTGAGCCTGTGCTGAATGCAGTGCACCTGCAGGGAGAATTCAGCTGTATGCAGTGTCCCTGCAGTGGTTGCAGTGCCCACTTCATTGTCTGAGAACGTGGAGCAGTGCCCAGGCATTGGATGCAGTGTCCCAAAAGGTGCATGCAGTATGTTTTGACGGAGGATGCAGTGCCCATGAAGGTGGATGCAGTGATCCTGCAGTGCTTGCAGTGCCCAGTTCTGTGTCCCTGAATGTGGATGTAGTGCCCATGCAGTGAATGCAGAGTACCAAACGTTGGTTTCCGTATGTTGTAACGGAGGATGCAGTGCCCAGGAGCTGGATGCAGTGATCCTGAAGTCATTGCAGTATACCTTCAGTGCCACTTCATTTGGATGCAATGTCCCTGCAGTGGTTGCAGTACACCCTGCTTTGACCCTAAATGTGGATGCTGTGAACATTCAGTGGATGCAGTGATCCTGCAGTGATTGCAGTGTGCCTGCATTTCCACTTCAGCTAGTAGCAGTGACCCTGCAGTGTTTGCAGTTCCCCCAACATTGTCCGGGAATGTGGATGCAGTAGTCATGCAGTGGATGCAGTGTCACACAAGGTGGAAGCAGTAGGTTGTGATGGAGGAGGCAGGGCCCATGAAGTTGGATGCAGTGATGCTGCAGTGGTTGAATGCTACCTACAGTTCCCTGCATCTGGATGCAGTGCCCATGCAGTAGTTACAGTGTCCCACAAGGTGGATGTCGTATGTTGTGATGATAGATGAGGTGCAACGAAGGTGGATGCAGTGAGCCTGTGATGAATGCAGTGCACTTGCAGTGTGAATTCAGCTGTATGCAGTGTCCATGCAGTGGCTGAAGTGCTGACTGCATTGTCCAAGAACGTGGATGCAGTGCCCAGGCATTGCATGCAGTGTCCCACAAGGTGCATGCAGTAGGTTGTGAAAGAGGATGCAGTGCCCATGAGGGTTGATGCAGTGATCTGGCTGCTGTGGCAGTGAACTCTGCTGTGTCTCTGAATGTGCATGCTCTGAAGATGGAGTGGCTGCAGTGATCCTGCAGTGATTGCAGTGCGCCTGCATTTCCACATCAGCTGGAAGCAGTGTCCCTGCAGGGGTTGCAGTGCTGCCTTCTGTGTCGCTGAATGTGAATGAAGTGCCTAGGCGTGGATGCAGCGTACCTAAAGATTTATGCAGTATGTTGTGACGGAGGATGCAGTGCCCATGAAGTGGGATGCGGTGTCCTTCCAGTGGTTGCTATGCCCCAGGCATTGTCCTAAAATGTTGATGCAGTGCCTATGCAGTGTATGCCGTGAATCTTCAGTGATTGCATTGTGCCTGCAGTGCCACTTCAGCTGGATGCAGTGTAGCTGCAGTGGTTAGAGAGCCCCCTGCCATGTCCCTGAATGTGGATGTTGTGCCCATGCAGTGTCTGCAGTGTCCATCAACGTGGATGCCTTATTTTGTGATGGAGGATCCAGTGATCATGAAGGAGCATGCAGTGATCCTGCAGTCATTGCAGTGAACATGCAGTGCCACTTCAGCTTGCTACAGTGTCCCTGAAGTGGTTGCAATCCTCCATTCTGTGTCCCTCAATGTGGATGCAGTCCCCATGCAGTGAATGCAGATTACCTAAATTTGGTTGCCGTATCTTGTGACAGAGGATGCAGTGCCCACATGTTGGATTCAGTTAGACTGCAGTGATTTCAGTATGCCTTCAGTGCCACTTCAGCTGAATGCAGTGTTGCTGCAGTGGTTGCAGTGCCCCCTACAGTTTACATGAATGTGGATGCAGTGCCCATGCAATGCATGCAGTGTCACAGAAGGTTAAAGCATTATGTTTTGCAGTAGTATGACGTGCCTTTGAAGGAGGATGCAGTGATCCTGCAGTGATTACAGTGCACCTACAGTGCCACTTAATGTGGATGCAGTCTCCCTTCTGTGGTTGCAGTGCCACCTGTATTTTCACTGAATGTGGATGAAGTGCCCATGCAGTGGATGCAGTGTCCCACAAGATGGATGCATTATGTGGTGACAGAGGATTCAGTGCACAGAAGGGTGGATGCAGTGATGCTGCAGTGGTAGCAGTGCAACCTGCAGTGTCCCTGAATGGTGATGCAGTGCTCATGCAGGTGATGCAGAGTCCCAAATGGTGGATACAGTGCCCATGAGTGTGGATGAAGTGATTCTGCAGTGATTGCAGTGCGGCTGCAGTGTCACTTCATCAGGATTCAGTGTCCCTGCAGTGGTTGCAGTGCAGCTGCCTTGGCCCTGAATGCTGATGCAGTGCCCATGCAGAGGATACAGAATCTCAAAAGGTGGATGCAGAATGTTGTGATGAAGGATGCAGTGCCCATGTATGCAGATACACTGATCCTGCAGTGATTGCAGTGCTCCTGCAATGCCTCTTCAGCTGGATGCAATGTCCCTGCAGTTGTTGCATTGTCCCCTGCACTGTGCATGATTGTGGATGCAGTGTGCATTCAATGGCTGCACTCTCACTGAAGGTAGATGAAGTGTGTTGTGATGGAGGATGCAGTGCCCATGAAAGTGCAGGCAGTGATCCTGCAGTGGTTGCAGTTCCCCCTGCAGTGTCCCTGAATTAGAATGCCGTGCCCTTGCAGTGGATGCAATGTCCCACATGGTGTAGGCAGGCTGTAGTGTTGTAGTAATCAGTGCCCATGAAGGTGGATGCAGTGATCATGCAGTGATGTCAGTGCGCATGCAGTGTCACTTCACCTGGTTACAGTGTTGCTTGAGTGGTTGAACTATCCTCAGCATTGTCCAGGAATGTGGATGCCATGCCCAGGCAGTGGATGCAGTGTCCACAATGTGGATGCAGTATGTTGTGAGTGAGGATGCAGTGTCTATGAAGGTGGAAGCAGTGATCCTGCAGTGGTTGCAGTGCACCCTGCAGTGTCACTGAATGTGGATGCAGTGAACATGCAGTGATTGCAGTGCACCTGCAGTGACACTTCAGCTTGATGCAGTGTTGCTGCAGTGGTTGCAGAGCCCACTGCAGTGTCTCTGATGTGGATGCAGGGCCCATGCATCCTCTGCAGTGTGACCGAAGTTGGGTGCAGCATGTTGTGAAATAGGATGAAGTTACCATGAATGAGGATGCAGTGATCCTGCATTCATTGCAGTGCACCTGCAGTGTCAATACATCTGGATGCAGCGTCCCTGAATGTGAATTCAGTGCTCATGCGGTGATGATGTTGGTTGTGATGGAGGATGCAGTGCCCATGAAGGCAGACGCAGTGATCCTGCAGTGATTGCAGTGCACCTGCAGTGCCACTTCAGCTGGATCCAAAGTCCCTGCAGGGGTTGTAGTGCCTGTTGCACTGTCCCTGAATGAGGCAGCAGTGCCCATGCAATGGCTGCAATGTCACTGAAGGTAGATGCAGTATGTTGTGATGGAGGATGCATTGCCCATGAAGGTGTATGCAGTGATCCAGCACTGCTTGTCGTGCCCCCTTCTGCATCCCTGATTGTGGATGCAGTGCCATGCAGTGGATTCAGTGCCCCCAAAGTTGGATGCAGTATGTTATGACGGATGATGCATTGCCCATGAAGGAGGATGCAGTGATTCCACAGTGATTGCAGTGCACCTGCAGTGCCACTTCAGCTGGCTGCAGTGTGCCAGCAGTGGTTGCAGTGCCCTCTTCTGTGTCTGTGAATATGAATGCAGTGCCAATGCATTGGATGCAGAGTACCAAATGATGGTTGTGGTATGTTGTGATAGAGGATGCAGTGCCCATGAATGTGGATGCAGTGATCCTGCAGTGGTTGCAGTGCCCATGCAGTGCCACTTCAGCTGGATGCAGTGTCCCTGCAGTCGCTGCAGTGCACCCTGCACTGTACCTGAATTTGGATGCAGTGCTCATGCAGTGATGAAGTATGCTGTGATGGAGGATGCAGTGCCAATGAAGGCAGATGCAGTGATCCTGCAGTGATTGCAGTGTGACTGCAGTGCCACTTCAGCTAGATCCAGAGTCCCTGCAGTGATTGCAGTGCTTGTTGCCCTGTGCCTGAACGTGGCTGGAGTGCCCATGCAATGGCTGAAGTGTCACTGACGCTAGATGCAGTATGTTGTGATGGAGGATGCAGTGCCCATGAAGTTGGATGCAGTGATCTGGCAGTGGCTGCAGTGCACCCTGCTGTATCCCTGAATGTGCATGCTGTGAATATGCATTGGATGCAGTGATCCTGCCGTGATTGCAGGGTGCCTGCATTTACACATCAGCTGGAAGCAGTGTACCTGCAGGGGTTGCAGTGCCACCTACTGTGTCCCTGAATGTGAATGCAGTGCCTATGCAGTGGATGCAGTGTACCTAAAGGTTCATGCAGTATGTTGTGATGGAGGATGCGGGGCCCATGAATGTGCATGCTGTGTCCCTGCAGTGGTTGCATGGCCCCCAGCATTGTCCGGGAACATGGATGCAGGGGTCATGCAGTGGATGCTGTGTCCCACAATGTGCATGCAGTATGTTGGGAGGGAGAATGCAGTGCCCATAAAAGTAAATGCAGTGATCCTGCAGTGGTTGCAGTGGCCCCTGCAGTTTACCTGAATGTGGATGCAGTGTCCATGCAGTGGATGCAGTGTCCCTCAAGGTGGATGCCTTATGTTGTGATGGAGCATTCACTGATCATGAAGGAGGATGCAGTGATCCTGCAGTTATTACAGTGCACCGGTAGAGACACTTCATCTGGATGCAGTGTCCCTGCAGTGATTGCAGTGCACCCTGCTGTGTCCCTGAATGTGGATGCTGTGAACATGCAGTGGATCCAGTGATCCTGCAGTGAATGAAGTGCACCTCCATTTCCTCATCAGCTGGAAGCAGTTTTGCTGCAGTGGTTGCAGTGCTGGCTTCTGTGTCCCTGAAGGTGAATGCAGTGCCTCTGCAGGGGAGGCAGTGTCCCTAAAGGTTTATGCAGTATGTTCTGACGGAGGATGCAGTGCACATGAAGGCGGATGCAGTGTTCCTTCAGTGGTTGCAGGGAGCCAGGCATTGTGCTGGAATCAGGATGCCGGTGTCATGCAGTAGATTCAGTGTCTCACAAGGTGGATGCAGTATGCTGTGACAGAGGATGCAGTGCCCATGAAGTTGGATGCAGTGATACTGCAGAGGTTGCAGTACCCCATGCAGTTTACCTCAATGTGGATGCAGTACTCATGCAGTGGATGCAATGTCCCTCAAGGTGGATGCCTTATGACTTGATGGAGGATTCAGTGATCATGAAGGAGGCTGCAGTGATCCTGCAGTCATTGCAGTGCACCTGCAGTGCTACTTCAGCTGGCTGCAGTGTCCCTATAGTGGTTGCAGTGCCCAGTTCTGTGTCCCTGAGTTTGGATGCAGTGCCCATGCAGTGGATGCAGAGTACCATAAGTCGTTAGCCGTATGTTGTGAAGAGGATGCACTTCCCAGGAGGTTCATGCAGTGAGCCAGCATTGATTGCAGTACGCCTTCAGTCCCACTTCAGCTGGATACAGTGTCCCTGCAGTGGTTGCAATGCCCCATGCATTGTCCTGGAAGGTAGATGCAGTGCTCATGCAGTGGTTGTAGTGTCCCACAGTGTGGAGACATTGTGGTGTGTTGCAGTATGCAGTGCCAATGAAGGTGAATGCAGTGATCCTGCAGTGATGGCAGTGCACCTGCAGTGCCACTTCAGGTGGATGCAGTGTTGCTGCAGTGGTTGTGGTGCCCCCTGCATTGTCCGGGAATGTGGATGCAGTGCCCAGGCAGTGGATGCAGTGTCCCAAAAGGTGGATGCAATATATTATGACAGATGATGCAGTTCTCATGTTGGTGGATGCAGTGTCCCTGCAGTGCTTGCACTGCCGCCCGCATTGTCCGGGAATGTGGATGCAGTAGTCATGCAATGGATCCAGTGTCCCACAAGGTGGATGCAGTATGTTGTGATGGAGTATGCAGGGCCCATGAAGGTGGAGGCAGTGATCAGGCAGTGGTTGCAGTGCACCCTGCTGTGTCCCTGAAGGTGGATGCTGTGAAAATGCAGTGCATGCAGTGATCCTGCAGTGCTTGCAGGGCGCCTGCACTTCCACATCAGGAGGAAGCAGTGTCCCTACTGGGATTGCATTGCCACGTACTTTGTCCCCGAAGGTTAATGCAGTGCCCATAAAGGTGGATGCAGTGTCCCTGCAGTGGATGCAGTGTCCCACAAGGTGGATGTAGTATGTAGTGATGGAAGATGCAGGGTCCGTGAAGGTTGATGCAGTGATGCTCGAGGGGTTGCAGTGCCCCGTACAGTTCCCTCAATGTGGATGCAGTGCCCATGCAGTAGTTGCAGTGTCACACAAGGTGCATGACATATGTTGTATTGGAAGATGCCGTGCCCACGTAGGTGGATGCAGTGTGCCTGTGCTGAATGCAGTGCGCCTGCAGTGTGACTTCAGCTGTATGCAGTGTCCCTGCAGGGGTTGCCATGCCCACTGCATTGTCCAAGAACGTGGATGCAGTGCCCAGGCTTTGGATGCAGTGTCCCACAAGGTGCATGCAGTATGTTGTGATGGAAGATGCAGTGCCGATGAAGGTGAATGTGGTAAACATGTGTGGATGCAGTGCCCCCTACAGTTTCCCTGAATGTGGATACAGTGCCCATGCAGTGCATGCTGTGTCCCAAAAGGTGGATGTAGTCTGTTGTGATGGAGGATGCAGTACCCACGAAGGTGGATTCTGTGAGCTTGCAGTGATTGCAGTGCACACTGCATTGTCTGAGAACTTGGATGCAGTGCCCAGGCATTGGATGCAGTGTCCCACAAGGTGCATGCAGTATGTTGTGACGGACGATGCAGTGCCCATGATGGTGGATGCAGTGGACATAAATGTTTATTCCGTATGTGGTGACGGAGGATGGAGTGCCCATGAAGGTGGATGCTGTGTCGTTGCAGTGGTTGCAGGGCCCCAGCATTGTCCTGGTATATGGATGCAGGCGTCATGCAGTGGATGCAGTGTCTCACAAGGCAGATGCAGCATGTATTGTTGGAGGATGCAGTGCCCATGAATGGGGATGCAGTGAACCTGCAGTGGTGACAGTGCCCCCTACAGTATCCCTGAATGTGGATGCTGTGTCCATGCATTGCATGCATCGTACCACAACGTGGATGCAGTAGGTTGTGACTGAGGATGCAGTGCCCAAGAAAGTGGATGCAGTGAGCCTGAAGTGATTGCAGTGCGCTTGCAGTGCCACTTCAGCTGGATTCAGTGTTGTTGCAGTGGTTTCAGTGCCCCCTGCATTGTCCCAGAATGTGGATTCAGTGCCCAGGCAGTGCATGCAGTGTCCCACAAGGTGGATGCGGTATGCTGTGATTGGTGATGCAGTGCCCACGAAGGTGGATGCAGTGAGCCTGAAGTGATTTCAATCCTCTTGCAGTGCCACTTCAGCTGGATGCAGTGTTGCTGCAGTGGTGGCAGAGCCAACTTCAGTGTCCCTGAACGTGGATGCAGTCCCCATGCAGTGGATGCAGTGTCCCACACTGTGCATGAAACATGTTTTGATGCAGGATGCAGTGCACATGAACATGGACGCAACTACCCTGCAGTGGTTGCAGTGCCCCATGCAGTTTACCTGAAGGTGGATGCAGTGCTCATGCAGTGGATGCAGTGTCCCTCAAGGTGGATGCCTTATGATGTGTAGGACGATTCAGTGACCATGAAGGAGGATGCAGTGATCCTGCAGTCATTGCAGTGAAATTGCAGTGCCACTTCAACTGGCTGCAGTGTCCCTGCTGTTGTTGCAGTGCCCCGTTCTGTGTCCGTGAATGTGGATGCAGTGCCCATGCAGTGGATGCAGAGTACCAAAAGTTGGTTGCCGTATGTTGGGACAGAGGATGCAGAGCCCTGGAGTTGGATTCAGTGATCCGGCAGTGATTGCAGTGCGCCTGCAGTGCCACTTAAGCTGGATGCAGTGTCCCTGCACTGGTTGCAATGCCCCCTGCATTGTCCTGTAATGTACATGCAGTGTTCATGCAGTGGATGCGCTGTCCCACAATGTGGAGGCATTGTGGTTTGTTGTAGTATGCAGTGCTGATGAAGGTGAATGCAGTGATACTGCAGTGATGACAGTGCGAATGCAGTGCCACTTAATCTGGATGCAGTGTTGCTGCAGTGGGTGCAGTGCCCCCTGCATTGTTGGGCAATGTGGATGCAGTGGCCAGGCAGTGGATCCAGTGTCACACAAGGTAGATGTCGTATGTTGTGATGGAAGATGCAGTGCCCACGGATGTGGATGCAGTGAGCCTATGCTGAATCCAGTGCACATGCAGTGAGACTTCAGCTGTATGGAGTGTCCCTGCAGTGGTTGCAGTGCCCACTGCATTGTCCGAGAATGTGGGTGCAGTGCCCAGGCATTGGATGCCATTTCTCACAAGGTGTGTGCAGTTTGTTGTGATGGAGGATGCAGTGCCCATGAGGGTGGATGCAGTGATCCAGCAGCGGTTGCAGTGCACCCTGCTGTGCCCCTGAATGTAGAGCCTGTGAACATGCAGTGGATGCAGTGATCCTGCAATGATTGCAGTGCACCTTCATTTCCAAATCAGCTCGAAGCAGTGTCCCTGCAGGGTTGCAGTGCCACCTTCTGTGTCTCTCAAGGTGAATGCAGTGCCCACGCAGTGGATGGAGTGTACCTAAAGGTTTATGCAGTATGTTGTGACAGTGTATGCAGTGCCCATGAAGGTGGTTGCTGTGTCCCTGCTGTGGTTTTTATGCCTCTGCCATTGTCCTGGAATGTGGGTGCAGCTGTCATGCACTGGATGCGGTGTCTCACAAGGCGGAAGCAGTATGTTTTGTCAGAGGATGCAGTGCCCACGAAGGTGGATGCAGTGAGCGTGCAATGATTGCAGTGCCCTTGTAGTGCCACTTCAGCTGGATGCAGTGTTGCTGCAGTGGTTGCAGTGCCAACTGCAGTGTCCCTGAACGTGGATGCAGTGCCCATGCAGTGGATGCAGTGTACCCAAGGTGGATGCAGTATGTTGTGAAGTAGGATTCAGTGCCGATGAAGGATGATGCAGTGATCCTGCAGTCATTGCAGTGCACCTGCAGAGAGACTTCAGCTGGAAGCAGTGTCCATGCAGTGGCTGCAGTGCCCCCTGCCTTGTCCATGAATGTAGATGCAGTTCCCGTGCAGTGGATGCAGTGTCCCACAAGGTGCATGCAGTATGTTGTGATGGAGGATGCAGTGCCCCTGAGGGTAGATGCAGTGATCCTGCAGTGGTTTCAGTGCTGCCTTCTGTGTCACTGAAGGTGAATGCAGTGCCCATCCAGTGGATGCACTGTCCCTAAATGTTTATGCAGTATGTTGTGTGGGAGGATGCAGTGTCCATGAAGGTGGATGCAGTGTTACTGCAGTGGTTGCAGTGTCCCCGACATTGTCCTGGAATTTGGATGCAGTGGTCACGCAGTGGATGCAGTGTCACACAAGTTGGATGCAGTATGTTGTGACCGAGGATGCAGTGCCCATGAAGGTAGATGCAGTGATCCTGCAGTGGTTTCCGTGCAAACTGCAGTGTCCCTGAATGCGGATGCAGTGAACAAGCAGTGGATCCACTGAACATTCAGTGATTGCAGTGCTCCTGCAGTGCCACTTCAGCTGAATGCAGTGTTGCTGCCGTGGTTGCAGAGCCCACTGCAGTGTCTCTGAATGTGGATGCAGGGAACATGCAGCCTCTACAGTGTGACTCAATTTGGATGCAGTATGTTGTAAAGTAGGATGCAGTACCCATGAATTGGTCCTGCATTCATTGCAGTGCACCTGCAGTATCAATTCATCTGGATGCAGTGTCCCTGAATGTGGATTCAGTGCTCATGCAGTGGATGCAGTGTTGCATAAGGTGAATGCAGTATGTTGGAAAGGAAGTTGCAGTGCCCACGACTGTGAATGCAGTGAGATTGCAGTGATTGTGGTGTGCCGGCAGTGCCACTTCACCTGTGTACAGGGTACCTGCAGTGGTTGCAGTGCTTCCTGCATTGCCCAGGAATGCGGATGCAGTGCCCAGGAAGTGGATGGAGTGTCACAAACGTTCCATGCACTATGTTGTGACAGAGGATGCAGTGCCCATGAAGGTGGATGCAATGATCCTGCAGTGATTGCAGTGAGCCTGCAGTGCCACTTCAGCTGGATCAAGAGTCCTTGCAGGGGTTGCAGTGCTTGTTGCCAAGTCCCTGAACGTGGATGCAGTGCTCATGCAATGGCTGCAGTGTCACTGAAGGTAGATGCAGTATGTTGTTTTGGGGGAAGCAGTGGCCATGAAGGTGGATGCCGTGATCCTTCAGTGGTTGCACTGGCCCCTAGAAGGTCCCTGAATGAGGATGCTGTGCCCATGCAGTGGGTTCCGTGCACCACAAGGTGGATGCAGTATGTTATGACGGATGAGGCATTGCGCATGTGGGAGGTTGCAGTCATTGTGCCCTGATTGCAGTGCACCTGCAGTGCCATTTGAGCTGGCTGCAGTGTGCCGGCAGTGGTTGCAGTGCCCCCTTCAATGGGTCTGAATACGAATGCAGTGCCCATGCAGTGGATGCAGACTACCAAAATATGGATGTAGTATGTTGTGACAGAGGATGCAGTGCCCATGAATGTGGATGCAGTGATCCTGCAGTGGTTGCAGTGTGCATGCAGTGCCACTTCAGCTGGATGCAGTGTCCCTGCTGTCGCTGCAGTGCAACCTGCACTGTCCCTGAATTTGGATTCAGTGCTCATGCAGTGATGAAGTATGTTGTGATGGAGGAGGCAGTGTCCATGAAGGCAGATGCAGTGACCCTGCAGTGCTTGCAGTGCACCTGCAGTTCCACTTCAGCTGGATCCAGAGTCCCTGCAGTTGTTGCACTGCCTGTTGCCCTATCCCTGAACGTGGCTGCAGTGCCTATGCATTGGCTGCAGTGTCACTGAAGGTAGATGCAGTATGTTGTGACTGAGGATGCAGTGGTCATGAAGGTGGATGCAGTGATCCTGCAGTGGTTGAAGTGCCCCCTGCAGAGTCCCTGAATGAGAATGCCGTGCCCTTGCAGTGGATTCAGTGCCCCACAAGTTGGATGCAGTATGTTATGACGGATAATGCATTGCCCATGAAGGTGCATGCAGTGTTCTTGCACTGGTTGTCATGCCCCCTTCTATGTCCCTGATTGTGGATGCAGTGCCCATGCAGTGGATGCAGTGTCGCACAAGGTGAATGCAGTATGTTGTGACAGAAGATGCAGTGCCCACGACTGTGAATGCAGTGAGACTGAAGTGATTGCAGTGCACATGCAGTGTCCCTGAATGTGGATGCAGTGAACATGAAGTGGATGCACTAAACATTCAGTGATTGTGGTGCACCTGCAGTGCCACTTCAGCTGCATACAGTGTCCCTTCAGTGGTTTCAGTGCTGCCTGCATTGTCTGTGAATGTGGATGCAGTGCCCAGGCAGTGTATGCAGTGTCACACATGTTGGATGCAGTATGTTGTGACAGAGGATGCAGTGCCCATGAAGGTGGATGCAGTGATCCTGCAGTGGTTTCTGTGCACACTGCAGTGTTCCTGAATGTGGATGCAGTGAACAAGCAGTGGATACACTGAACATTCAGTGATTGTGGTGCACCTGCAGTGCCACTTCAGCTGAATGCTGTGTTGCTGCAGTGGTTGCAGAACCCACTGCAGTGTCTCTGAATTTGGATGCAGGGCTCATGCAGCCTCTGCAGTGTGACCCAAGGTGGATGCAGTATGTTGTGAAGTAGGAGGCATTACCCATGAAGGAGGATGCAGTGATCCTGCATTCATTGCAGTGCACCTGCAGTGTCAATTCATCTGGATGCAGTGTCCCTGAATGTGGATTCAGTGCTCATGCAATGATGATGTATGTTGTGATGGAGTATGCAGTGGCCATGAAGGCAGATGCAGTGATCCTGCACTGATTGCAGTGCATCTGCAGTGCCGCTTCAGGTGGAACCATTGCCTCTGCAGTGGTTGCAGTGCCTGTTGCACTGTCCCTGAACGTGGATGCAGTGCCCATGCAATGGCTCCAGTGTCACTGAATGTATATGAAGTATGTTGTGTTGGAGGAAGCAGTGGCCATGAAGGTGGATGCAGTGATCCTGCAGTGGTTGCAGTGCCCCATGCAGGGTCCCTGAATGAGAATGCCGTGCCCTTGCAGTGGATTCAGTGTCCAACAAGGTGGATGCAGTATGTTATGACGGATGATGCATTGCCCATGAAGGTGCATGCAGTGTTCCTGCACTGGTTGTTGTGCTCCCTTCTGTGTCCCTGATTGTGGATGCAGTGCACATGCAGTGGATGCAGTGTCCCACAAGGTGGATGCAGTATGTTATGATGGATGATGCATTGTGCATGGATGAGGATGCAGTCATTCTCCAGTGATTGCAGTGCACCTGCAGTGGCACTTCAGGCGGCTACAGTGTGACTGCAGTGGTTGCAGTACCCCCTTCTGTGTCTCTGAATACGAATTCAGTGCCCATGCAGTGGATGCAGAGTATCAAAAGATGGATGTGGAATGTTGTGACAGAGGATGCAGTGCCCATGAAGGTGGATGTAGTGATCCTGCAGTGGTTTCCCTCCAGACTGTAGTGTCCTGAATGTGGATGCAGTGAACATGAAGTGGATGCTGTGAACATTCATTGATTGAAGTGCACCTGCAGTGCCATTCTTTTGCATACCATGCCCCTGCAGTGGTTGCAGTGCTGACTGCATTGTCCGGGAATGCGGATGCACTGCCCTGGCACTGTTTGCAGTGTCACACAAGTTGGATGCAGTATGTTGTGACAGAGGATGCAGTGCCCATGAAGGTGGATGCAGTGATCCTGCAGTGGTATCCGTGCACACTATAGTGTCCCTGAATTTGGATGCAGTGAACAAGCAGTGAAGGCAGTGAACATTCAGTGATTGCGGTGCACCTGCATTGCGACTTCAGCTGCATACAGTGCCCCTGCAGTGGTTGCAGGGCTTCTTGCATTGTCGGGTCATGTGGATGCACTGCCCAGGCATTGTATGCAGTGTCACACAAGTTGGATGCAGTATGTTGTGCAGAGGATGCAGTTCCCATGAAGGTGGATGCTGGGATCCTGCAGTGATTTCCCTACACACTGTAGTGTCCCTGAATGTGGATGCAGTGAACGTGAAGTGCATGCTGTGAATATTCAGTGATTGTGGTGCACCTGCAGTGCCACTTCAGCTGCAGACAGTGTGCCTGCAGTGTTTGCAGCGCTGCCTGCATTGTCTAGGACAGTGGATGCAGGGCCCAGGCAGTGTATGCAGTGTCACACAAGTTGGATACAGTATGTTGTGAAAGAAGATGCAGTGCCCATGAAGGTGGATGCAGTGATCCTGCAGTGCTTTCCGTGCACACTGCAGTGTCACTGAATGTGGATGCAGTGAGCAAGCAGTGGATGCACTGAACATTCAGTGATTGCACTGGACCTGCAGTGCCACTTCGGCTGAATGCAGTGTTGCTGCAGTGGTTACAGAGCCCACTGCATTGTCTCTGAATGTAGATGCAGGGCCCATGCAGCCTCTGCAGTCTGACACAAGGTGGATGCACTATGTTGTGAAGTAGGATGCAGAACCCATGAAGGACGGTGCAGTGATCCTGCACTCATTGCAGTGCACCTGCAGTGTCAATTAATCTAGATGCAGTGTCCCTGAATGTGGATTCAGTTCTCATGCAGTGATGATTTATGTTGCCATGGAGGACGCAGTGCCCATGACGGCAAATGCCGTGATCCTGCAGTGATTGCAGTGCATCTGGAGTGCCACTGCAGGTGGATCCAGTGTCCCTGCACTGGTTGCAGTGCCTGTTGCCATGTCCCTGAACGTGGATTCAGTGCCCATGCAATCGCTGTAGGGTCACTGAAGGTAGATGCAGTATGTTGTTTTGGAGGAAGCAGTGGCCATGAAGGTGGATGAAGTGATCCTGCAATGGTTGCAGTGCCCCCTGCAGGGTCCCTCAATGAGATTGCCGTGCCCTTGCAGCGGATTCAGTGCCCCACATGGTGGATTCAGTATGTTATCATGGATATGCATTGCCCATGAAGGAGGATGCAGTGATTCAGCAGTGATTGCAGTGCACCTACAGTCCCACTTCAGCCTGCTGCAGTGTGCCTGCAGTGGTTGCAATGCCCCCTTCTGTGTCTCTGAATACGAATGCAGTGCCCATGCAGTGGATGCAGAGCACCAAAAGATGGATGTGGTAGGTTGTGATAGAGGATGCAGTGCTCATGAATGTGCATGCAGTCATCCTGCAGTGGTTGCAGGGCGCATTCAGTGCCACTTCAGCTGGATGCAGTGTCCCTGCTGTCACTGCAGTGGAACCTGCACTGTGCCTGAATTTGGATGCAGTGCTCATGCAGTGATGATGTATGTTGTGAGGTAGGATGCAGTGCCCATGAAGGCTGATGCAGTGATCCTGCAGTGATTGCAGTGCACCTGCAGTGCCACATCAGCTGGATCCAGAGTCCCTGCAGTGGTTGCAGTGCCTGTTGCCCTGTCCCTGAACCTGGCTGCAGTGCCCATGCAAGGGCTGCAGTGTCACTGAAAGTAGATGCATTATGTTGTGACGAACGATGCAGTGCCCATGAAGGTGGATGCAGTGATCCTGCAGTGGTTGAAGTGCCTCATGCAGGGTCCCTGAATGAGAATGCCGTGCCATTGAATTGGATTCAGTGCCCCACAAGGTGGATGCATTATGTTATGACGTATGATGCATTGCCCATGAAGGTGTATGCAGTGTACCTGCACTGGTTTTCGTGCACCCTTCTGTGTCCCAGATTGTGGATGCAGTGCCCATGCAGTGGAAGCAGTGTCCCACAAGATGGATGCCTTATGTTGTTACAGAGGATTGAGTGATCATGAAGGAGGATGCATTGATCCTCCAGTCAGTGCAGTGCACCTGCAGTGCCACATCAGCTGGCTGCAGTGTCCCTGCTGTGGTTGCAGTGCCACATACTTTGTCCCTGAAAGTGGATGCAGTGCCAATGCAGTAGTTCAGTGTCCCACAAGGTGGATGTCGTATGTTGTGATGGAAGATGCAGTACCCACGAAGGTGGATGCAGTGAGCCTGTGCAGAATGCAGTGCACCTGCAGTGCGACTTCAGTTGTAGGCAGTGTCCTTGCATTTGTTGCGGTGCCCAATGCATTGTCCAAGAACGTGGATGCAATGCCCAGGCATTGGATGCAGTGCCCCACAAGGTGCATGCAGTATGTTGTGATGGAGGATGCAGTGCCCATGAAGTTGGATGCAGTGATCCGGCAGTGGTTGCAGTGCACCCTGCTGTGACCCTGAATGTGGATGGTGTGAAAATGCAGCAGACACAGTGATCATGCAGTGATTGCAGTGTGCCTGCATTTACACATCAGCTGGAAGCTGTGTCCCTGCAGTGATCCAGTGCCACCTTCTGTGTCCCTGAAGGTGAATGCAGTGCCCATGCAGTGGATGCAGTGTACCTAAAGGTTTATGCAGTATGTTGTGATGGAGGATGTAGTGCCAATGAAGGTCGATGCAGTGTTCCTGCCGTGGTTGCAGTGCCCCTGGAATTGTCCTGGAATGTGGATGCAGTGGTCAGGCAGTGGATGTGGTGTCTCAAAAGGAGGAGGCAGTATGTTTTGACGGAGGATGCAGGGCCCATGAAGGTGGAAGTATTGAACCAGCAGGGTTGCAGTGCCCCCTAGAGTTTCCCTGAATGTGGATGCAGTGCAAATGCAGTTCGTGCACTGTGCCACAAGGTGGATGCAGTATGTTGTGACAGGGGATGGAGTGCCCACGAGGTGGATGAAGTGAGCCTGCAGTGATTGCAGTGCCCCTGCACAGCCACTTCAGCTGGATGCAGTGTTGCTGCAGTGCTTGCAGAGCCCACTGCAGTGTCCCTGATCGTGGATGCAGTGCCCATTAAGGTGGATGCAGTGATCTGGCACTGGTTGCATTGCCACCGGCATTTTCCTGGAATGTTGATGCAGTGCCAATGCCGTGGATGCAGTGAAACTTCCGTGATGCAAAGCGCCTGCAGTTTCACTTCATCTGGACGCAGTCTCCCTGCAACGGTTGCAGTGCCCCCTGAATTGTCCCGGAAAGTGGATGTGGTGCCCATGCAGTGCATGCAGTGTCCCACAAGGTGGATGCCGTATGTTGTGAAGCAGGATTTAGTGCCTATGAAGGACGATGCAGTGACCAATCAGTCATTACAGTGCACCCGCAGTGCCACTTCATCTGGATGCAGTATCCCTGCATTGGTTGCTGAGCCCCTTCAATGTACCTGAATGTGGCTGCACTGCCCATGTAGTGGATCCAGAATCCCAAAGTGTCCGTGCAGTATGTTGTGACGGAGGATGCAGTGCCCATGAGTGTGGATGCAGTGATCTGGCAGAGGTTGCCATGCACCCTGCTGTGTCCCTGAATGTGGATGCTGTGACCATGCAGTAGATGCAGTAATCCTGCAGTGGTTGAAGTGCCACCCTCTGTGTCCCTGAAGTTGAATTCAGTGCCCATGCAGAGGATGCAAGGTATCTAAAGGTTTACGCTGTATGTTGTGATGGAGGATGCAGTGCCCATGAAGGTGGATGCAGTGTCCCTGCAGTGGTTGCAGTTCCCCCGTCATTGTTCTGGAATGTGGAAGCAATGGTCATTCAGTGGATGCAGTGTCTCACAAGGCAGATGCAGTATGTTTTATGAGAGGACGCAGTGCCAATGAAGGTGGATCGGTGAACCTACAGTGGGTGCAGTGCCCCCTACAGTTTCCCTGAATGTGGACGCGGTGCCCATGAAGTGCATGCAGTCTCCCACAAGTTGGACGCAGTATGTTGTGATGGAGGATGCAGTGCCCACAAACGTGGATGCAGTGAGCCTGCAGTGATTGCAGTGCGCCTGCAGTGCCACTTCATCTCGATGTAGTGTTGCTGCAGGGTTTTCAGAGAGCACTGCTGTGTCCCTGAACGCGGATTCAAAGCCCGTGCAGTGGATGCAGTGTCCCACAAGGTGCATGCAGTATGCTGTGAGGGAGGATGCATTGCCCATGCAGGTGGATGCAGTGATACTGCAGTGGTTGCAGTGCCGCCGGCAGTTTATCAGAATGTGGATGCAGTGCTCATGCAGTGGATGCAGTGTCCCACAAGGTGGCTGCCTTGAGTTGTGATGGAGGATTCAGTGAACATGAAGCAGGTTTCAGTGATCCTGCAGTCATTGCAGTGCACCTGTAGTGCCACATCAGGTGGCTCAAGAGTCCCTGCCGTGGTTACAGTGCCCCGTTCTGTGTCCCTGAATGTGGATGCAGTGCCCATGCAGTGGATGCAGAGTACCAAAAGTTGGTTCCCGTATGTTGTGACAGAGGATGCAGAGCCCTGAAGATGGATGCAGTTTGCCAGCAGTGATAACAGAACACCCTCAGTGCCACTTCAGCTGGATGCAGTGTTGCTGCAGTGGTTGCAGTGCCCGCTGCATTGTCCGGGAATGTGGATGCAATGCCCAGGCAGTGGATGCAGTGTCCCACAAGGTGGATGCAGTATGCTATGATGGATGATGCAGTTCTCATGAAGGTGGATGCAGTGCTTGCAGTCGCCCTGCATTGTCTGGGAATGTGGATGCAGTATTCATGCAGTGGATGCAGTGTCCCACAAGCTGGATGCAGTATGTTGTGATTGAAGATGCAGTGCCCACAAACGTGGATGCAGTGAGCTTGTGCTGAATGTAGTGCACATGCAGTGCGACTTCAACTGTATGCAGTGTCCCTGCAGTGGTTGCTGTGCCGACTGCATTGTCTGAGAACGTGGATGCAGTGCACAGGCATGGGATGCAGTGTCCCACAAGGTTTATGCAGTATGTTGTGATGGAGGATGCAGTGCCAATTAAGGGGGAGGCAGTGAACCTGCATTGGTTGCAATGCCCCCTACAGTTTCCCTGAAATTGCATGCAGTGCCCATGCAGTGAATGCAGTGTCCCACAAGCTGGATGCGGTATGCTGTTATGGAGGATGCAGTGCCCATGAAGGTCGATGCAGTGAGCCTGAAGTGATTGCAGTGCACTTGCAGTGCCACTTCAGCTGGATGCCGAGTTTCTGAAGTGGTTGCAGAGCCAACTGCAGTGTCCCTGAACGTGGATGCAGTCCCCAGGCGGTGGATGCAATGTCGCACAATGTGCATGCAGTAGGTTTTGAAGGAGGATGCAGTGCCTATGAAGGTGGATGCAGTGATCCTGCAGTGGTTGCAGTGCCCCCTGCACTTTACCTGAATGTGGATGCAGAGGTCATGCAGTGGATGTAGTGTCCCACAAGATACATGCAGTATGTTTTGACGGAGGATGCAGTGCCAATGGAGGTGGATGCAGTGATCCCGCACTGATTGCAGTGACCCCTGCAGTTCACCTGAATGTGAATGCAGTGCCCAGGCAGTGGATGCAGTGCCCCCATGGTAAATGCATTATGTTATGACGGATGATGCAGTTTTCATGAAGGTGGAGGCAGTGTTCCTCCTGTGCTTGCAGTGCCCCCCACATTGTCCAGGAGAGTGGATGTGGTAGTCATGCAGTGGATGCAGTGTCCCACAAGGTGGGTGCATTAAGCCAGTTCTGAATGCAGTATGCCTGCCGTGTGCAGTCAGCTGTTTTCAGTGTCCCTGCATTGGTTGCAGGGCAGACTGCATTGTCTGATAATGTGGATGCAGTGCCCAGGCATTGGATGCAGTGTCCCACAAGGTTGTATGCAGTATGTTGTGACGGAGGATGCAGTGCCCATGAAGGACGATGCTGTGATCCTGCAGTCATTGCAGTTCTCCTGCAGTGCCACTTCATCTGGATGAAGTGTCCGTGCCGTGGTTGCAGTACACCCTGCAGTGTCCCTGAATGTGGATGCTGTGATCATTCAGTGGATGCAGTGATTCTGCAGTGATTGCAGTGTGCCTGCATTTCCACAACAGTTGGAAGCTGTGTCCCTGCTGGGGTTGCAGTGCCACCTTCTGTGTCCCTGAATTTGACAGCAGTGCCCATGCAGTGGATGCAGTTTACCTAAAGGTTTATGCAGTATGTTGTGACGGAGGATGCAGTGCCAATGAAGGTGGATGCAGTGTCCTTGGATTGTTTGCAGTGCCCCCACCATTGTCCAGGAAGGGGGATGCATTGGTCATGCAGTGTCTCACAAGGCAGATGCAGTATGTTTTGTCGGATGATGCAGTGCCCATGAAGGTGGATGCAGTGTCCCTGCAGTGCTTGCAGTGCCCCCCATATTGTCCGGGTATGTGGATGCAGGGGTTATGCAGTGGATGAAGTGTCTCACAAGGCGGATGCAGTATGTTTTGTTGGAGGTTGCAGTGCCCATGAAGTAGGATGTGGTGAACCTGCAGTGGTTGCAGTGCCCACTGCATTGTCAGGTAATGTGGATGCCGTGCCCAGGCATTGGATGCAGTGTCCCACAATGAGCATGCCATATGTTGTGACGGAGGAGGCAGTGCCCATGAGGGTGGATGCAGTGATCGAGCAGTGGTTGCAGTGCACCATGCTGTGTCCCTGAATGTGCATGCTCTGAACATGCAGTGGATGCAGTGATCCTGCAGTGATGGCAGTGCACCTGTATTTCCACAACAGCTGGAAGCAGTGTCCCTGCAGGGGTTGCAGTGCCATGTTCTCTGTTGCTAAATGTGAAAGCAGTGCCCATGCAGTGCATGCAGTATCCCAGAGGTGGATGGAATATGCTGTGACGGAGGATGCAGTGCCCACGAAGGTGGATGCAGTGAGCCTTAAATGATTGCAGTGCACTTTCAGAGCCACTTCAGCTGGATGCAGTGTTGCTGCAGTGCTTACAGAGCCAACTGCACTGTACCTGAACGTGGATGCAGTGCCAATGCAGTGGATGCAGTGTTCCCCAACGTGCATGCAGTATGTAGTGACAGAGGATGCAGTGCCCATGAAGGTGGATGCAGTATTCCTGCAGTGGTTCCAGTGCCCAATGCAGTTTACCTGAATGTTGATACAGTGTACTTGCAGTGGATGCAGTGTCCCACAATGTTGATGCGGTATGTTTTGATGGAGGATGCAGGCACCATGAAGGTGGATGCAGTGTCCCTGAAGTGCTTGCAGTGACCCCTTCATTTTCCAGGTAAGTGGATGCAGTAGTCATGCAGTGGATGAAGGGTCCCACAATGTGGATGCAGTATGTTATGACGGTTGATGCAGTTCTCATGAAAGTGGATGCAGTGTCCCTGCAGTTATTGCAGAGCCCCCTGCATTGTCTGGTAATGTGGATGCAGTAGTGATGCAGTGGATGCAGTGTCACACAAGCTGGATGCAGTATGTTGTGATGGAGGATGCAGTGCCCACGAAGGTGGATGCAGTGTGTCTGCAGTGATTGCCATGCGCCTACAGTGCCACTTCAGCAGGATGCTGTGTTGCTGCAGTGGTTGCTGAGCCAAGTGCAGTGTCCCTGAACGTGGATGCAGTGCCCAGGCATTGGATGCAGTGTCCCACAAGGTGCATGCAATATGTTGTGGAGGAGGTTGAAGTGCACATGAAGGTGGATTCAGTGTCTGGCAGTGGTTACATTTCACCCTGCTGTGTCCCTGATTGAGGATGCTGTGAACATGCCGTTGATGCAGTGATCCTGCAGTGATTGCAGTGTGCCTGCATTTCCACATCAGCTGGAAGCAGTGTCCTGGCAGGGGTTGCAGTGCCGGCTTCTGTGTTCCTGAAGGTGAATGCAGTGCCCATGCAGTGGATGCACTGTACCTAAAAGATTATGCAGTATGTTGTGACAGAGGATGCAAAGCCCATGAAGGTGGATACAGGGATCCTGCAGTGGTTCACGGCCTCCTACAGTTTACCTGTATGTGCATGCAGTGCTCATGCAGTGGATGCAGTTTCCCACACTGTGAATGCCGTTTGTTGTCATGGAGGATTCAGTGATC
The DNA here is from genome assembly GCF_037783145.1 of Equus przewalskii. Lineage (NCBI taxonomy): Eukaryota > Metazoa > Chordata > Mammalia > Perissodactyla > Equidae > Equus > Equus przewalskii. The sequence continues at coordinate 587,132 of NC_091859.1, forward strand.
ATGAGGGAGGATGCAGTGATCCTACAATCATGGCAGTGCACCTGCAGTGCCATTTCAGCTGGGTGAATTTTCCCTGCAGTTGTTGCAGTGCCCCATTCTGTGTCCCTGAATGTGGATGCAGTGCCCATGCAGTGGATGCAGAGTACCAAAAGTTGGTTGCCGTATGTTTTGACAGAGGATCCAGTGCCCACTAGTTGGATGAAGTGAGCCAGCAGTGACTGCAGTACGCCTTCAGTGCCACTTCAGCTGGATGCAGTGTCCCTGCATTGGCTACCATGCCCCCTGCCTTGTCCGGGCATGTGGATGAAGTACCCTGGCAGTGGATGCAGTGTCCCACAAGGTGGATGCAGTATGTTATGACTGATGATGCAGTTCTCATGAAAGTGGATGCAGTGTCCCTGCAGTGCTTGCAGTGCACCCCTCATTGTCCGGGAATGTGGATGGGGTACTCATGCAGTGGATGCAGTGTCCCAAAAGGTGGATGCAGTATGTTGTGATGCAAGATGCAGTGCCCTGGAAGGTGGATGCAGTGAGACTCTGCTGAATTCAGTGCACCTGCAGTGCAACTTCAGCTGTATTCAGTGTCCCTGCAGTGGTTGCATTTCGCACTGCATTGTCCGAGAATGTGGATGCAGTGCCCAGGCATTGGATGCAGTGTCCCACAAGGTGCATGCAGTATGTTGTGACGGAGGATGCAGTGCCCATGAAGGTGGAGGCAGTGATCCGGCAGTCAGTGTAGTGCACCCTCTGTGTCCCTGAATGTGGATGCTGTGAACATGCAGTGGATGCAGTTATCCTGCAGTGATTGAGGTGCACCTGCATTTCCACATCAGCTGGAAGCAGTGTGGCTGCAGGGGATGCAGTTCCCCCTGCATTGACCAGGAATGTGGATGCAGTCCATAGGCAGTGGATGCAGTGTCCCACAAGGATTATGCAATATGTTGTGATGGAGGATGCAGGGCCCATGAAGGTGGATGCAGTGATTCTGCTGTTCTTGCAGTGACCCCAACAGTTCCCTGAATGTGGAAGCAGTGCCCATGCAGTCATTGCAGTGTCATACAAGATGGATGTTTCTTTTGTGCTGGAAGTGGCAGTGCCCACGAAGGTGGATGCAGTGAGCCTGTGCCGAATGCAGTGCGAATTCAGCTGTATGCAGTGTCACTACAAAGGTCTCAGTGTCCACTGCATTGTCTGAGAACGTGGATGCAGTGCCCAGGCATTGGATGCAGTGTCCCACAAGGTGCATGCAGTATGTTGTGATGGAGGATGCCATGCCCACGATGGTGGATGCAGTGATCCTTCAGTGATTGGAGTGTGACTGCATTTCCACATCAGCTGGAAGCAGTGTACCTATAGGGGTTGCAGTGCCAACTTCTGTGTCTCTGAATGTGAATGCAGTGCCCAGGCAGTGGATGCAGTGTACCTAAAGGTTTATGCAGTATGTTGTGACGGAGGATGCAGTGCTCATGAAGGGGGATGCAGTGTCCTGGCAGTGGTTGCAGTGTCCCGGGCATTGTTCTGAAATGTTGATGCAGTAGTCATGCAGTGGAAACAGTGTCCCACAAATTGTATGCAGTATGTTGTGATGCAGGATGCAGGGCCCATGAAGGTGGATGCAGTGATGCTGAAGTGGTTTCAGTGCCCTCAAAAGTTCCCTGAATGTGCATGCACTGACCATGCAGTAGTTGCAGTGTCCCACAACGTGGATGTCGTATGTTGGGATGGAAGATGTAGGGCCCGTGAAGGTGGATGCAGTGATCCTGCAGTGGTTGCAGTGCCCCCTGCATTGACCAGGAATCTGGATGCAGTCCCCAGGAAGTGGATGTAGTGTCCCACAAAATGGATGCAGTATGTAGTGATGGAGGATGCAGGGCCCGTGAATGTGGATGTAGAGATGCTGCAGTGGTTTCAGTGCCCCCTAAACTTCACTGAATGTGGATGCAGTGCCCATGCAGTAGATGCAGTGTCCCACATGGTGGATGTCGTATGTTGTGATGTAAGATGAAGGGCCTACGGAAGTGGATGCAGTGAGACTGTGTTGAATGCAGTCCATCTGCAGTGCTACTTCAGCTGTATGCGGTGTCCATGCAGTGGTTGCATTCTCGACGGCATTGTCCAAGAACCTGGATGCAGTGCCCAGGCATTGGATGCAGTGTCCCACAAGGTGCATGCAGTATGTTGTGACGGATGATGCAGTGCCCATGAAGGTGGATTCAGTGATCCAGCAGTGGCTGCAGTGCACCTTGCTGTGTCCCTGAATGTGGATGCTGTGAACATGCAGTGGATGCAGAGATCCTGCACTGATTGCAGCGCGCCTGCATTTCCACATAAGGTGGAAGCAGTGTCCCTGCTGGGGTTGCAGTGCTGCATTCTGTGTCCCTGAATGTGAATGCAGTGCCAATGCAGTGGATGCAGTGTCCCTAAAGGTTTGTGCAGTAGGTTGTGACGGAGGATGCAGTACCCATGAAGGTGGATGCAGTGTCTCTGCAGAGGTTGCAGTGCCCCCGGCATGGTCCTGGAATGTGGATGCAGTGGTCATGCAGTGGATACAGTGTCCCTCAAGGTGGATGTCTTATGTTGTGATGGAGGATTCAGTGATCATGAAGGAGGATGCAGTGTTCCTGCAGTCATTGCAGTGCACCTGCAGTGCCACTTCAGCTGGCTGCAGAGTCCCGTTCTGTGTCCCTGAGTGTGGATGCAGTGCACATGCAGTGGATGCAGAGTACCAAATGTTGGCTGCCGTTTGTTTTGACAGAGGATGCAGAGCCCTGGAGTTGGATGCAGTGAGCCGGCAGTGATTGCAGTATGCTTTCAGGGACACTGCAGCTGGATGCAGTGTCCCTGAAGTGGTTGCAATGCCCCTGTATTGTCCTGGAATGTGGATGCAGTGCTCATGCAGTGGGTGCAGTATCCCATAATGTGAAGGAATTGTGGTGTGTTGTAGTATGCAGTGCCGATGAAGGTGAATGCAGTGATCCTGCAGTGATGGCAGTGCACCTGCAGTGCCACTTCAGGGGATGCAGTGTTGCTGCAGTGGATTCAGTGTCCCACAAGATGAATGCAGTATACTATGATGGATGATGCGGTTCTCATGAAGGTGGATGCAGTGTCCCAGCAGTGCTTGCAGAGCCCCAGGCATTGTCTGGGAATGTGGATGCAGTAGTGATGCAGTGGATGCAGTGTCCCCCAAGGTGGATGCAGTAGGTTGTGTTGGATGATGCAGAGCCCATCAAGGTGGATGAGGTGATGCTGCAGTGGTTGCAGTGCCCCCTATAGTTCCCTGAATGTGGATGCAGTGCCCATTCAGTATTGGCAGTTTCCCACAAGGTGGATGTCGTATGTTGTGATGGAAGATGCACTGCCCACGGAGGTGGATGCAGTGACCCTGTGCTGAATGCCGTGTGCCTACAGTGCGACTTCAGCTGTATGCAGTGTCCCTGCAGTGGTTGAAGTGCCCAATACATTGTTCGAGATCATGGATGCAATGCCGAGACATTGGATGCAGTGTCCTAAAGGTGCATGCAGTATGTTGTGAAGGAGGATACAGTCCCCATGAAGGTGGATGCAGTGCCCCTGCAGTGCTTGCAGTGCCAACAGCATTGTCCTGGAATATTGATGCAGTGCTCATGCAATGGATGCATTGTCCCACAATGTGGAGACATTGTGGTGTGTTGTAGTATGCAGTGCCGATGAATGTGAATGCATTGATCATGCAGTGATTGCAGGGCGCCTGCTGTTCCAATTCAGCTGGATGCAGAGTTGCTGCAGTGGTTTCAATGACCCCTGGATTGTCCGGGAATGTGGATGCAGTGCCCAGGCAGTGGATGCAATGCCCCACAAGGTGGTTGCAATATCTTATGACGAATGATGTAGTTCTCATGAAGGTGGATGCAGTGACACTGCAGTGCTTGCAGTGCCCCTCGCATTGTCTGGGAATGTGGATGCAGTAGGCATGCAGTGGATGCAGTGTACCACAAGTTGCATGCCGTATGCTGTGACGAGTGATGCAGGGCCCATGAAGGTGGATGCAGTGATTTTGCAGTGGTTGCAGTGCCCCCTACAGTTCCTTGAATGTGGATGCAGTGCCCAGGCAGTGGATTCAGTGTACCTAAAGCTTTATTTGGCATGCTGTGACGGAGGATGCAGTGCCCACAAAGGTGGCTGCAGTGAGTCTGAATTGATTGCAGTGCTCTTGCAGTGCCACTTCAGCTGGATGCAGTGTTGCTGCAGTGGTTGAAGAGCCAACTGCAGTGTCCCTGAATGTGGATGGAGTGCCCAGGCAGTGGATGCAGTGTCCCACAAGGTGGATGCAGGATGTTATGATGGACGATGCAGTTCTCATGAAGGAGGCTGCAGTGTCACTGTAGTGCTTTACGTGGCCCCGCATTGTCCGGGAATGTGGATGCAGTAGTCATGCAGTGGATGCAGTGCAACCTGCACTTTACCAGAGTTCGGGGGTAGTTCTCATGCAGCGGATGCAGTGTGCCACAAGGTGGATGTCGTATGTTGTGATGGAAGATGCAGTGCCCACGAAGGTGGATGAAGTGAGCCTGTGCTGAATGCAGTGCACTTGCAGTGTGACATCAGGTGTATGCAATGCCCAGGCAGTGGATGCAGTGTCCCACAATGTACATGCAGTATGTTGTAACAGAGGATACAGTGACCATAAAGTTGGATGCAGTGATTCTGCAGTGGTTGAAGTGCCCTCTGCAGTTTACATGAATGTGGATGCTGTGAACATGCAGTGGATGCAGTGGTCCTGCAGTGATTGCAGTGCGCATTCATTTCCACATCAGTTGGAAGCAGTGTTCCTCAAGGGTTGCAGTGCCACCTCCGGTGTTCCTGAAGGTGAATGCAGTGCCCAGGCAATGGATGCAGTGTACATGAACCTGTAGTCAGTATGTTGTGACAGAGGATGCCGTGCCCACGATTTGGATTCAGTGAGCCGGCATTCATTGCAATATGCCGTCACTGCCACTTCAGCTGTATGCAGTGTCCCTGCAGTGGTTGCAGTGCCCCCTGCATTGTCCCTGAATGTGTATGCAGTGTCCAAGCAGTGGATGCAGCGTCAAACAATGTGCATGATTTGTGTTGTGATGGAGGGTGCAGTGCCCAAGAATGTGGATGCAGTTATCCTGCAGTGGTTGGAGTGCCAACTGCAGTTTACCTGAACGTGGATGCAGTGCTCATGCAGTGGATGCAGTGTCCCTCAAGGTGAATGCCTTTTGTTGTGATGGACGATCCAGTGATCATGAAGGAGGATGCAGTGATCCTGCAGTCATTGCTGTTCACCCGCAATGCCATTTCAGCTGGCTGCAGTGTCCCTGCAGTTGTTGCAGTGCCCAGTTCTGTGTCTCTGAATGTGTATCCAGTGCCCATGCAGTGGATGCAGAGTACCAAACGTTGGTTTCCGTATGTTGTGATGGAGGATGCAGTGCCCAGGAGTTGGATGCAGTGATCCTGCAGTCATTGCAGTACGCCTTCAGTGCCACTTCATCATAATGCAGTGTCCCTGCAGTGGTTGCAGTGCACCCTGCTGTGTCCCTGAATGTGGATGCTGTGAACATGCATTGGATGCAGTGATCCTGCAGTGATTGCAGTGCGCCTGCATTTCCAATTCAGCTCGTTGCTGTGTCCCTGCAGGGGTTTCAGTGCCTCCTTCTGTGTCCCTGAATCTGAATGCAGTGCCCATGCAGTGGCTGCAGTGTACCTAAAGGTTTATGCAGTATGTTCTGATTGAGGATGCAGTGTCCATGAAGGTTGGACGGAGTGTCCCTGCAGTGTTTGCAGTGCCCCCGGCTATGTGCTTGAATGTGGATGCAGGGTTCTTGCAGTGGATGCAGTGTCTCACAAGGTGGATGCAGTATGTTTGGTCAGAGCATGCAGTTCCCATGAAAGTGGATTGGGGAACATGCATTGGTTGCACTGCCCCCTATAGCTTCTCTGAATGTGGATGCAGTGCCCATGCAGTGCACTCAGTTTCCCACAAGGTGGATGCAGTATGTTGTGACAGAGGATGCAGTGCCCATGAAGGTGGATGCTGTATCCCTGCTGTGGTTGCAGTTCCCCCAGCATTGTCCAAGAACGTGTATGTAGGGCCCAGGCATTGGATGCAGTGTCCCACAAGGTGCATGCATTATGTTGTGAGTGAGGATGCAGTCCGCATGAAGGTGAATGCAGTGTCCCTGCAGTGCTTGAGTGCCACCGGCATTCTCCTGGAATATTGATGCAGTGCCAATGCAGTGTATGCAGTGAAACTTCAAAGATTGCAGTGCACATGCAGTGCCACCTCAGCTGGATGCAGTGTACCTACTGTGGTTGCAGAACCCCTTGCCATGTCTCTGAATGTGAATTCAGTGCCCATGCAGTGTCTGCAGTGTGAATGAAGGTGGATGCAGTATGTTGTGAAGCAGGACTCAGTGCCCATGAAAGACGCTGCAGTGACCCTGCAGTCATTGCAGTGCACCTGCAGTGCCACTTCATCTGGATGCAGTGTCCCTGCAGTGGTTGAATGCACCCTGCTGTGTCCCTGAATGTGGATGCAGTGCCGATGAAGGAGGATGAAGTGATCCGGCAGTGGTTGAAGTGTCCCCTGCTGTTTACCTGAATGTGGATGCAGTGCACAGGCAGTGGATGCAGTGTCCCTCAATGTGGAGGCCTTATGATGTGTTGGAGGATTCAGTGATCATGAAGGAGGATGCAGTGATCGTGCAGTCATTGCAATGCACCTGCAGTGCCACTTCAGCTCGCTGTAGTGCCCGTGCAGTGGTTGCAGTGCCCCGTCCTGTGTCCCTGAATGTGGATGCAGTGCCCTTGCAGTGTATGCAGAGTATCAAAAGTTGGTTGCCGTATGTTGGGATGCAGTGCCCACGAGTTGGATGCAGTGACCCGGCAGTGATTGGAGTACGCCTTCAATGCCACTTCAGCTGGATGCAGTGTCCATGCAGTGGTTGCAGTGCCCCCTGCATTTTCCCTGAATGTGGATGCAGTGCCCAGGCTTTGCATGTAGTGTCCCACAACGTGCATTCAGTATGTTGTGATGGAGGATGCAGTACCCATTAAGGTGGATGCAGTGATCCCACAATGGTTGAAGTGCACACTGCAGTGTCCATGAATGTGCATGATCTGAACATTCAGTGGATGCAGACATCCTGCAGTGATTGCAGTGCACCTGCATTTCCACATCAGCTGGAAGCAGTGTCCATTCAGGGGTTGCAGTGCCGCCTTCAGTGTCACTGAATGTGAATGCAGTTCCCATGCAATGAATGCAGATTGCCTAAAGGATTATGCAGTATGTTGTGACGCAGGATGCACTGCCCATGATGGTGGTTGCAGTGAACCTGCAGTGGTTTCAGTGCCCCTAAAGTTTCCCAGAATGTGGATGCAGTGCCCATGCAGTGCATGCTGTGTCCCACAAGGTGGATGCAGAGTGTTGTGACGGAGGATGCAGTGTCCACAAAGTTGGATGCTGTCAGCATGCAGTGATTGCAGTGCGCCAGAAGTGCGACGTCAACTGCATACAGTGTTGCTGCAGTGGTTGTGGATCCAATTGAGGTGTCCCTGAACGTGGATGCAGTGCCCATGTAGTGGATGCGGTGTCCCACAATGTGCATGCAGTATGTTGTGACGGAGCATGCAGTGCCCATCAGGGTGGATTCAGTGATCTGGCAGTGGTTGCAGTGCACCCTTCTGTGGACTTGAATGTGGATACTGTGAACATGCAGTGGATGCACTGATCCTGCAGTGATTGCAGTGCACCTGCATTTCCACATCACATGGAAGCAATGTTGCTGCAGTGGTTGCAGTGCCGCCTTCTGTGTCCCTGAAGGTGAATGCTGTGCCCATGCAGTGGAGGCAGTGTCCCTAAAGGTTTATGCAGTAGGTTGAGACGGAGGATGCAGTGCCCAAGAAGGTGGATGCAGTGTCCCTGCAGTGGTTCGTGGGCCCTGGAATTGTCCTGTAATGTGGATTCTGTGGTGATCCTTTGGTTGCAGTGTCCCACAAGGTGGATGCAGTATGTTGTGATGGAGGATGCAGTGCCCATGAAGGAGGATCCAATGTCCCTGCAGTGGTTGCAGTGCCCCTGCACTGTCCTGAAATGTTGATGCGGTGCCAATGCAGTGAATGCAGTGAAACATCAGTGATTGCAGTGTGCCAGCAGTGCCACTTCAGCTGGATGCAATGTAGCTGCAGTGGTTGCAGAGCCCCCTGCCATGTCCCTGAATGTGGATGCTGTGCCCATGCAGTGTCTGCAGTGTGACTGAAGGTGGATGCAGTATGTTGTGAAGTAGGATTCAGTGCCCATGAAGGACGATTCAGTAATCCTTTAATCATTGCAGTGCTCCTGCAGTGCAATTTCAGCTGGATGCAGTGTCCCTGAAGTGGTTGCAATGCCCCTGCATTGTCCTTAACTGTGGATGCAGTTCTCAGGCAGCAGATGCAGTGTCCCACAAGGTGCATGCAGTATGTTGTGACGGAGGATGCAGTGCCCATGAAGGTGGATGTAGTGATCTGGCAGTGGTTGCAGTGCCCCCTGCTGTGTCCCTGAATGTGGATGCTGTAAACATGCAGTGGATGCAGTGATCCTGCCATGATTGCAGTGCACATGCATTTCCACATCAGCTGGAAGCAGTGTTGCTGCAGTGGTTGCAGTGCCGTCTTCTATGTCCCTGAAGGTGAATGCTGTGCCCATGCAGTGGATGCAGTGTACCTAAGGGTTTATGAAGTATGCTGTGACGGAGGATGCATTGCGCATGAAGGTGGATGCAGTGTCCCTGACGTGGTTGCAGGGCCCCCAGGATTGTGCTCGATGTGGATGAAGTGTCTCACAAGGCGGATGCGGTATGTATTGTCAGAGGATGCAGTGCCCATGAAGGTGGATGCGCTGAACCTGTTGTGGTTGCAGAGCAACCTGCATTGTCCCTGAACGTGGCTGGGGTGCACATGCAGTGGATGCAGTGTCCAACAACATGCATGCAGTATGTTGTGATGGACGATGCAGTGCCCATGAAAGTAGATCCAGTGATCCAGCAGTGGTTGCAGTGCCCCCTACAGTTTCCCTGAATTTGGATGCTTTGCCCATGCACTGGATGCAGTGTAACTAAAGGTGGATGCTGTATGTTGTGACGGAGGATGTATAGCCCACGAAGTTGAATGCAGTGAGTCTGCAGTGATGCGAGTGTGCCTGCAGAGCCACTTCAGCGGGATTCAGTGTTGCTGCAGTGTTGCAGAGCCAACTGCAGTGTCCTTGAACGTGGATGCAGTGCCCATGCAGTGGGTGCAGTGTCACACAATGTGCATGCAGTATGATGTGACGGATAATGCAGTGTTCATGAAGGTGGATGCAGTGATCATGCAGTGGTTGCAGTTACCACTGCAGTTTACGTGAATGTGGATGAAGTGCTCATGCAGTGAATGCAATGTCCCTCAAGGTCTATGCCTTATGATGTGATGGAGGATTCAATGATCATGAAGGAGTATGCAGTGATTCTGCAGTCATTGCAGTGCACCTGCAGTGCCACTTCAGCTGGCTGCAGTGTCCCTGCAGTGGTTGCAGTGCCCCGTTCTGTGTCCCTGAATGTGGATGCGTGCCCATGCAGTGGATGCAGAGTACCAATGGTTGGTTGCCGTATGTTGTGACAGAGGATGCATGCCCAGGAGTTGGATGTAGTGAACCGGCAGTGATTGCATTACACCTTCAGTTCCACTTCAGCTGGATGCAGTGTCCATGACGTAGTTGCAATACCCCCGCATTGTCCAGGAATGTGGATGCAGTGCTCATGCAGTGAATACAGTGTCCCACAATGTGGCACCATTGTGGTGCGTCATAGTATACAGTCCCGATGCAGGTGAAGACAGTGTTCCTGCAGTAATGGCAGTGTGCCTGCAGTGCCACTTCAGCTGGATGCAGTGTTGCTGCAGTGGTGGCAGTTCCTCCTGCATTGTCTGGGAATGTGGATGCAGTGCCCAGGCAGTGGATGCAGTGTCTCACAAGGTGCATGAAGCATGTTGTGACTGAGGATGCAGTGCCCATGAAGGTGGATGCAGTGATCTGGCAGTGGTTGAAGTGCACCAAGCTGTGTCCCTGAATGTGGATGCTGTGAACATGCAGTGGATGCAGAAATACTGCAGTGATGGCAGTGTGCCTCCAGTGCCACTTCAGCTGGATGCAGTGTTGCTGCAGTGGTTGCAGTGCCCCGTGCATTGTCTGGGAATGTGGATGCAGTGCCCAGGCAGTGGATGCAGTGTCTCACAAGGTGAATGCAGTATGTTGTGAAGGAGGATGCAGTGCCCATGAAGGTGGATGCAGTGATCTGGCAGCGTTTGCAGTGCAGCCTGCTGTGTCCCTGAATGTGGATTCTGTGAACATCCAGTGGATGCAGAGAACCTGCAGTGATTGCAGTGTGCCTGCATTTCCTCATCCGCCAGAAGCAGTGCTGCTGCAGGTGTTGCAGTGCTGCCTTCTGTGTCCCTGAATGTGAATGCAGCGCCCATGCAGTGGATGCAGTGTACCTAAATGTTTATGAAGTATGTTTTGCCAGAGGATGCAGTGCCTATGAAGGTGCATGCAGTGTCCATGAAAGGTTGCAGTGCCCCCGGCATAGTCCTGGAATGTGGATTCAGAGGTCATGCAGTGGATGCAGTGTCCCACTATGTGGAGACATTGTGGTGTTTTGTAGTATGCAGTGCCGATGAAGGTGAATGCAGTGATCCTGCAGTGATGGCAGGGCGCCTGCTGTGCCACTTCAGCTGGATGCAGTGTAGATGCATTTGTTGTAGAGACCCTTGCCATAGCCTTGAATGTGGATGCAGTGCCCAGGCAGTGTCTGCAGTGTGACCCAAGGTGGATGCATTATGTTGTGAGGTAGGATTCAGTGCCCATGAAAGATGATGCAGTGATCCTGCAGTCATTGCAGTGCACCCGCCGTGTGACTTAAGTGGATGCAGTGTCCCTGTAGTGGTTGCAGTGCCCCTGGCATTGTCCCTGAATGTGGATGCAGTGGTCATGTAGTGGATACAGTGAGTCACAAGGCAGACGCGGTATGTTTTGTCAGAGGATGCAGTGCCCATGAAGGTGGATGCGGTGAACCTGCAGTGGTTGCAGTGCCCCGTTCTGTGTCGCTGAATGTGGATTACTTGACCATGCAGTGGATCAAGACGACCACATGTTAGTTGACGAATGTTATGACAGAGTATAGAGTGCTCATGACTTGGATGCAGTCAGCTGGCAATGATTGCAGCGCACCTGCAGGGCCACTTCAGCTGGATGCAGTTTTGCTGCAGTGGTTGCAGAGCACACTGCAGTGTCCTGGAATGTGGATGCAGTGCCCATGCAGTGGATGCAGTGTCCCACAATGTGCATGCAGTAGGTAGTGAAGGAGGATGCAGTGCTCATGGAGGTGGATGCAGTGATCCTGCATTGCTTGCAGTGCAACCTGCTGTTTACCTAAATTGGATTCAGTGCTCCTGCAGTGGATGCAGTGTCCCTGAATGTGGATGCCTTATGTTGTGATGGAGGATGCAGTGATCATGAAGGAGGATGAAGTTCTCCTGCAGTCATTGAGTGCACCTGAAGTGCCACTTCAGCGGGCTGCTGTGCCCCTTCAGTGGTTGCAGTGCTGCCGGCATTGACTAGGAATGTGGATGCAGTGCCCAGGCATTGGATGCAGTGTCCCACAAGGTGCATGCAGTATGTTGTGACAGAGGATGCAGAGCACATGAAGGTGGATGCAGTGATCCTGCAGTGGTTGCAGTGACCCCAGCATTGTCTGGGAATGTGAATGCAGAGCCCATGCAGTGGAGGTAGTGTCCCTCAAGGTGGATGCCTTATGATGTGTTGGAGGATTCAGTGATCATGAAAGAGGATGCAGTGATGCTGCAGTCATTGCAGGGAACTTCCAGTGCCACTTCAGCTGGATGCAGTGTTGCTTCAGTGGTTGCAGAGCCAACAGCATTGTCCCTGAACGTGGATGCAGTCCCCATGCAGTGGATGCAGTGTCCCACAATGTGCATGCAGTATGTTGTGACAGAGGATGCAGAACACATGAAGGTGGATGCAGTGATCCTGCAGTGGTTGAAGTGCCCCTGCAGTTTACCTGAATGTGGATGCAGTGCTCATGCAGTGGATGCAGTGTACCTCAAGGTGGATGCCTTATGATGTGTTGGAGGATTCAGTGATCATGAAGGAGGATCCAGTGATCCTGCAGTCATTGCAGTGAACTGGCATTGCCACTTCAGCCGGCAGCAGTGTCCCTGCAGTGGTTGCAGTGCCATGCCCTGTGTCCCTGAGTGTGGATGCAGTGCCCATGCAGTGGAGGCAGAGTACCAAAAGTTGGCTGCCGTATGTTGTGACAGAGGATGAAGAGCCCTGGAGTTGGATGCAGTTATCCGGCATTGATTGCAGTACACCTTCAGTGTCACTTCAGACGGTCGTGTGTCCCTGCAGTGGTTGCAATGCCCCCAGCATTGTCCTGGACTGTGGATGCAGTGCTCATGCAGTGGATTCGGTCTCCGACAATGTGGAGGCAGTGTGGTGTGATGTAGTATGCAGTGCTGATGAAGGTGAATGCAGTGATCCTGCAGTGTTGGCAGTGAGCCTGCAGTGCCACTTCATCTGGATGCAGTGTTGCTGCAGTGGTTGCAGTGACCCCAGCATTGTCTGGGAATGTGGATGCAGAGCCAAGGCAGTGGATGCAGTGTCCCACAAGGTGGATGCAGTATGTTGTGATGGAGGATTCAGGGCCCATGAAGGTGGATGCAGTGATGCTTCAGTGGTTGCAGTGCTCCCTATAGTTTCCTGATTGTGGATGCATTGCCCATGCAGTAGTTGCAGTGTCCCTCAAGGTGGATGTCGTATGTTGTGTTGGAAGATGCAGTGCCCACGGAGGTGGATGGAGTGAGCCTGTGCTGAATGCAGGGAGCCTGCAGTGCGGCTTCAGCTGTATGCAGTGTCCCTGCAGTGGTTGGAGTGCAGACTGCATTGTCCGAGAACGTGGATGCAGTGCCCAGGTATTGGATGCAGTGTCCCACAAGGTGCATGCCGTATGTTGTGATGGAGGATGCAGTGCCCACAAGGGTGGATGCAGTTATCTGGCAGCAGTTGCTTTGCACCCTGCTATGTCCCTGAATGTGCGTGCTCTGAACATGCCACGGATGCAGTGATCCTGCAGTGATTGCAGTGCCCCTGCATTTCCACACAGCTGGAAGCAGTGTCCCTTCAGTGGTTGCAGTGCCGCGTTCTGTCACTGAAGGTGAATGCAGTGCCGACGCAGTGGATGCAGTCTAGGTAAAGGTTTATGCAGTATGTTGTGACGGAGGATGCATTGCCCTTGAAGTGGATGCAGTGTCCCTCCAGTGTTTGCAGTGCCCCCAACATTGTGCTGAAGTGTTGATGCAGTGCCTATGCAGGAAATGCAGTGAATCTTCAGTGATTCCAGTGCACCTGCAGTGCCATTTCAGCTGGATGCAGTGTAGCTGCAGTGGTTGCAGAGCCCCCTGCCATGTCCCTGAATCTGCATGCTGTGCCCATGAAGTGTCTGCAATGTGATTCAAGGTGGATGCAGTGCGTTGTGAAGCCGGATTCAGTGTCCATGAAGCACGAGGCAGTGATCCTGCAGTCATTGCAATGCACCTGCAGTGCCACTTCATCTGGATGCAGTGTCCCTACAGTGGTTGCAGTGCACCCTGCTGTGTCACTGAATGTTGATGCTGTGAACATGCAGTGGATGCAGTGATCCTGCAGTGATTGCAGTGCACCTGCATTTCCTCATCAGCTGGAAGCAGTGTTGCTGCAGTGGTAGCAGTGCCACCTTCTGTGTCCAGGAAGGTGAATACAGTGCCCATGAAGTGGAGGCAGTGTCCCTAAACGTTTATGCAGTTAGTTGTGACCGAGGATGCAGTTCCCATGAAGGTGGAGACAGTGTCCAGGCAGTGGTTGCAGGACACCCCGGCATGGTGCTGGAATGTGGATGCAGGGGTCATGTAGTGAATGCAGTGTCTCACAAGGCGGATACAGTATGTTTTGTCAGAGTATGCCGTGTCCGTGAAGGTGGATGAGGTGAAACTGCAGTGGTTGCAGTGCCCTCTACAGTTTGCCTGAATATGGATGCAGTGCCCATGAAGTGCATGCAGTGACCACAAGGTGGATGCAGTATGCTGTGAGGGAGGATGCAGTGCCCAAGAAGGTGTATGCAGTGAACCTGAAGCAATTGTAGTGTGCTTGCAGAGCCACTTCAGCTGGATGAAGTGTTGCTGCAGTGGTTGCAGAGCCAACTGCAGTGTCCCTGAACGTGGATGCTGTCCCCATGCAGTGGATGCAGTGTCCCACAATGTGCAAACAGTATGTTGTGACAGAGGATGCAGTGCCAATGAAGGTGGATGCAATGATCCTGCAGTTGTTGCAGTGCCCCCTGCAGGTTACCTGACTGTGGATGCAGTGCTCATTCAGTGGATGCCATGTCCCTCAAGGTGGATGCCCTATGATGTGTCACAGGATTCAGTGATCGTGAAGGAGGATGCAGTGATCCTGCAGTCATTGCAGTGAACTTGCAGTGCCACTTCAGCTGGCTGCAGTGTCCCTGCAGTGGTTGCAGTGGCTCGGCCTGTGTCCCTGAGTTTGGATGCAGTGCCCAGGCAGTGGATGCAGAGTACCAAAAGTTGGTTGTCGTATGTTGTGACAGAGGATGCAGAGACCTGGAGTTGGATGCAATTTGCCAGAAGTGATTGCAGCACGCCTTCAGTGCCACTTCAGATGGATGCAGTGTCCCTGCAGTGGTTGCCATGCCCCCTGCATTGTCCTGGAATGTGTATGCAGTGCTCATGCAGTGGATGCAGTATAACACAATGTGGAGGCATTGTGGTGTGTTGTAGTATGCAGTGCCGATGAAGGAGAATGCATTGATCCTGGCGTGATGGCAGTGCACCTGCAGGGTCACTTCAGCAGGATGCAGTGTTGCTGCAGTGATTGCAGTGCCCCCTGCATTGCCCGGGAATGTCAATGCAGTGCCCAGTCAGTGGATGCAGTGTCCCACAAGGTGGATGCAGTACGTTGTGATGGAGGATTCAGGGCCCATGAAGGTGTATGCAGTGATGCTGCTGTGGTTGCAGTGCCCCCTGCAGTTTCCTGATTGTGGATGCAGTGCCCATGCAGTAGTTGCAGTGTCCTACAAGGTGGATGTCGTATGTTGTGTTGGAAGATGCAGTGCCCACGGAGGTGGATGCAGTGAGCCTGTGCTGAATTCAGTGAGCCTGCAGTGCGACTTCAGCTGTATGCAGTGTCCCTGCAGTGGTTGCAGTGCCAACTGCATTGTCCGAGATCGTGGCTGTAGTGCCCAGGCATTGGATGCAGTGTCCCACAATGTGGATGCAGTATGTTGTCTCGGAGGATGCAGTGCCCATGAGGGTGCTTGCAGTGATCTGGCAGCGGTTTCAGTGCACCCTGCCTGGTCCCTGAATGTGGATGCTCTGAACATGCAGTGGATGCAGTGATCCTGCAGTGATTGCAGTGCACCTGCATTTTCACATCAGCTGGATGCAGTGTCACTGCAGGGGTTGCAATGACGTCTTCTATGTCACTGAATGTGAATGCAATGCCTATGCATTGAATGCTGTGTACCTAAATGTTTATGCAGTATGTTGTGACGTAGGATGCAGTGCCCATGAAGGGGGATGCAGTGTTCCTCCTGTGCTTGCACTGCCCCCAGCATTGTCCTGAAATGTTGATGAAGTGCCTATGCAGTGGATGCAGTGAATCTTCAGTGATTGCAGTGCGCCTGCAGTGCCACTTCAGCTGGATGCAGTGTAGCTGCTGTGGTTGCAGAGCTCTGTGCCATGTTTCTCAATGTGGATGCTGTGCCCATGCAATCTCTGCAGTGTGACTCAAGTTGGATGCAGTATGTTGTGAAGTAGGATTCAGCACCCATGAAGGACGATGCAGTGAATCTGCAGTCATTGCAGTGCACCTGCAGTACCACTTCATCTGGATGCAGTGTCCCTGGATTGGTTGCAGTTCACCCTGCTGTGTCCCTCAATTTGGAAGATGTGAACATGCAGTGGTTGCAGTGTACCTAAAGGTATATGCACTATGTTTTGATGGAGGATGCAGTGCCCATGAAGGTGGATGCAGTGTCCCTGCAGTGATTGCAGTGTCCCCGGCATTGTCCTTGTTGATGGATGCAGTGGTGATGCAGTGGATGCAGTGTCCCACAAGGCACATTCAGTATGTTTTGTCGGAGGATGCAGTGCCCATGAAGGTGGATGCGGTGAACCTGCAGTTGTGGCAGTGCCCCATTATGTGTCTCTGAATGTGGATGCAGTGCTCATGCAGTGCATGCAGTGTCCCAGAAGATGAATGCAGTATGTTTTGACGAAGGATGTAGAGCCAACTAAGGTGGATGCAGTGAGCCTACAGTGATTGCAGAGCACCTGCAGTGCCACTTCAGCCGGATGCAGTGTTGCTGCAGTGGTTGCAGGACCACTGCAGTTCCCTGAGCTTTGATGCACTGCCCATGAAGTGGATGCAGTGTCCCAAAATGTGCATGCAGTATGTTGTAATTGAGGATTCAGTGCCCATCAGGGTGGATTCAGTGATCCGGCAGTGGTTGCAGTGCACCCTTCTGTGGACTTGAATGTGGATGCTGTGAACATGTAGTGGATGCGGTGATCCTGCAGTGATTGCAGTGTGCCTGCATTTCCACATCAGCTGGAAGCAATGTTGATGCAGTGGTTGCATTGCCGCCTTTTGTGTCCCTGAAGGTGAATGCTGTGCCCATGCAGTGGAGGCAGTGTCCCTAAAGGTTTATGTAGTAGGTTGAGACGGAGGATGCAGTGCCCACAAAGGTAGATGCAGTGTCCCAGCAGTAGTTCGAGGGCCCCGGCATTGTCCTGTAATGTGGTTGCTTTGGTGATCCAGTGGTTGCAGTGTCCCACAAGGTGGATGCAGTATGTTGTGATGGAGGATGCAGTGCCCATGAAGTAGGATCCAGTGTCCCTGCAGTGGTTGCAGTGCCCCCGCGGTGTCCTGAAATGTTGATGTGGTGCCAATGCAGTGATTGCAGTGAAACTTCAGTGATTGCAGTGCGCTGGCAGTGGCACTTCTGCTGGATGCAGTGTAGCTGCAGTTTTTGCAGAGCCTCCTGCCATGTCCCTGAATGTGGATGCTGTGCCCATGCAGTGTCTGCAGTGTGACTGAAGATGGATGCAGTATGTTGTGAAGTAGGATTCAGTGCCCATGAAGGACGATTCAGTAATCCTTTAATCATTGCAGTGCACCTGCAGTGCCATTTCAGCTGGATGTAGTGTCCCTGAAGTGGTTGCAATGCCCCTGCATTGTCCTTAAATGTGGATGCAGTGCCCAGGCAGCGGATGCAGTGTCCCACAAGGTGCATGCCATATGTTGTGATGGAGGATGCAGTGCCCACGAAGGAGGATGCAGTGATCCGGCAGTGGTTGCAGTGCACCTTGCTTTGTCCCTGAATGTGGATGCTGTGAACATGGAGTGGATGCAGTGATCCTGCAGTCATTGCAGTGTGCCTGCATTTCCACATCAGAAGGAAACAGTCTCCCTGTAGGGGTTGCAGTGCCAACTTCGCTTTCCCTAAAGGTGAATACAGTGTCCATGCAGTGAGTTCTGTCTACCTAAAGGTTTATGCAGTATGTTGTGACAGAGGATGGAGTGCCCCTGAAGGTGGATGCAGTGTCCCAGCAGTGTTTGCAGTGTCCCGTTCTGTGTCCCTGAAGGTTGATGCAGTGCCCATGCAGTGGATGCTAAGTACCAAAAGTTGGTTGCCGTATGTTTTGAGAGAGGATGCAGTGCCCACGTGGTGGATGCAGTGAGCTGGGAGTGATTGCAGTACACCTTCAGTGCCACGTCAGCTGGATGCAGTGTCCCTGCTGTGGTTGCAGTGCCCCCTGCAGTTTACATGAATGTGGATGCAGTGCTCATGAGTGGATGCAGTGTCACAAAATGTAAATGCGTTATGTTGTGATGGAGGATTCAGAGATCATGAAGGAGTATCCAGTGATCCGGCAGTCATTGCAGGGCACCTGCAGTGCCACTTCATCTGGATGCAGTATACCTGCAGTGGTTGCAGTGCTCCCTGCAGTTTCCCTGAATGTGGATGCTGTGAACATGTAGTGGATGCAGTGATCCTGCAGTGATTGCAGTGCACCTGCATTTCCACATCAGCTGGAAGCAGTGTCCCTGCAAGGATTGCAGTACTGCCTTCTGTGTTCCTGAATGTGAATCCCGTGCCCATTCAGTGGATGCAGTGTAGCTAAAGGTTTATTCAGTATGTTGTGACGGAGGATGCAGTGCCCGTGAATGTGGACACAATGTCCCTCCAGTGCTAGCAGTGCCCCATGCACTGTCCAGGAATGTTAATGCAGGGGTCATGCAGTGGATGCAGTGTCTCACAAGGCAGATGCAGTATGTTTTGTCAGAGAACGCAGTGCCCATGAAGGTGGATGTGGTGAACCTGCAGTGGTTGCAGTGCCCCCTACACTTTCCTTTAATGTGGATGCACAGCCCATGCAGTGGATGCAGTATACCTAAGGTTTATGCAGTATGTTGTGATGGAAGGATGCAGTGCCCATGAAGGGGGATGCTGTGTCCCTCCAGTGGTTGCAGTGCACCCTGCTGTTTCCCTGAATGTGCATGCTGTGAACATGCTGTGGATGCAGTGATCCTGCAGTGATGCCAATCTGCCTTCACTTCCACATCAGCTGGAAACAGTGTCCCTGCTGGAGTTGCAGTGCAGCCTTCTGTGTCCCTGAAAGCGATTGCAGTGCCACTGCAGTGGATGCAGTGTCGCTAAAGGTTTATGCAGTATGTTGTGACAGAGGATGCAGTCCCCATGAAGGTGGATGCAGTGTACCTGCAGATGTTGCAGTGCCCCCGGCATTGTCCTGGAATGAGGATGCACTGTTCATGCAGTGGATGCAGTGTCTCACAATTTGGATGCAGTATGATTTCTTGGAGCATGCAGTGCCCATGAAAGTGGATGCAGTGTGGCTGCATTGGTTGCAGTGCCCCCTGCAGTTTACCTGTATTAGGATGCAGTGGTCATGCAGTGGTTGCAGTGTTTCACAAGGCAGATTCAGTATGTTTTCTCGGAGGATGCAGTGCCCATGAAGGTGGAAGCGGTGAACCTGCAGTGGTTGCATTGCCCCCTACAGTTTCCCGGAATGTGGATGCAGTGCCCATGCAGTAAATGCAGTGTCCCACAAAGTGGATGCAGTATGTTGTGACAGCTGATGCAGCTCACATGAAGGTGGATGCAGTGTCCCTGCAGTGCTTGCAGTGACCCCCGGCATTGTGCAGGAATGTGCATGCAGTAGTCATGCAGGGGATGCAATGTCCCACAATGTGGACGAAGTACGTTGTGATGGACGATGCAGGGCCCATGAACGTGGATGCAGTGATCCAGCAGGGGTTGCAGTGCACCCTGCTGTGTCCCTGAATGTTCATGCTGTGAACATACAGGGGATGCATTTATGGTGCAGTGATGGAGATGGGCCTGCATTTCCACATCAGCTGGAAGAAGGGTCCATGCAGGGGTTGCAGTGCCGCCTTCTGTGTCCCTGAATGTGAATGCAATGCCCATGCTGTGGAGGCAGTGTACCTAAAGGTTTATGCAGTATGTTGTCACGGAGGATGCAGTACCCATGAATGTGGATGCAGTGTCCCTGCAGTGGCTGTAGTGCCCCTTGCATTGTCCCATTATTTGGATTCAAGTGTCATGCAGTGCATGCAGTGTCCCACAAGGTGGATGCAGTATGTTGTGATGGAGGATACAGGACCCATGAATGTGGTGCAGTGATGCTGCAGTGGTTGCAGTGCCCCCTACAGTTCCCTGAATGTGGAGGCAGTGCCCATGCAGTAGTTGCAGTGTCCCACATGGAGGATGTTGTATGTTGTGATGGATGACGCAGGGCCCACGAAGGTGGATGTAGTGAGCCTGTGCTGAATGCAGTGTGCCAGCAGTGTGACTTCAGCTGTATTTAGTGTCCCTGCAGTGGTTGCAGTGCACACTGCATTGTCTGAGAACGTAGATGCAGTGCCCAAGCATTGGATGCTGTGTCCCAACAGGTGCATGGAGTATGTTGTGATGGAGGATGCAGTGCCCATGAAGGTGGGTGCGGTGAACCTGCAGTGGTTGCAGTACACCTTCAGTACCACTTCAGGTGGATGCAGTGTCTCTGCAGTGGTTGCAATGCCCACTGCTTTGTCGTGGAATTTGGATGCAGTAGTATTTCAATGGATGCAGTGTCCCACAAGGTGGATGCCGTATGTACTGATGGAGGATGCAGGGGCCATGAAGATGGATGCTGTGATCCAGCCGTGGTAGCAGTACACCCTGCTCTGTTCCAGAATGTGGATGCTGTGAAAATGCAGTGATCCTGCTGTGATTGCAGTGCGCCTGCATTTCCACATCAGCTGGAAGCAGTGTCTCTGCTGTGCTTCCAGTGCCCCGTTCTGTGTCCCTGAGTGTGGATGCAGTGCACATGCAGTGGATGCAGAGTATCAAAAGTTGGTTGCCATATGTTGTGACATTGGATGCAGTGTCCCCTAGTTGGATGCAGTGAGCCGGCAGTGATTGCTGTACGCCTTCAATGGAACTTCAGCTGGATGGAGTGTCCCTGCAGTGGTTGCAGAGCCTGCTGCATTGTGCGAGAACGTGGATGCAGTGCCCAGGCTTCGGATGCAGTTTCCCAGAAGGTGCATGGAGTATGTTGTGACGGAGGAAGCAGTGCCCATGAAGGTGGATGCGGTGAACCTGCAGTGGTTGCAGTGCCCCTATTATTTCCCTGAATGTGGATGCAGTGTTGCTGCAGTGGCTGAAGAGCGAACTGCAGTGTCCCTGAACGTGGATGCAGTCCCCTTGCAGTGGATGCAGTGTCCCACAATGTGCATGCAGTATGTTGTGACAGAGGATGCAGTGCCAATGAAGGTGGATGCAGTGATCCTGCTGTGGTTGCAGTGCCCCCTGCAGTTTATCTGAATGTGGATGCAGTGCTCATGCAGTGGATGCAGTGCACCTCAAGGTGGGTGGCTTATGATGTGTGGGAGGATACAGTGATCATGAAGCAGGATGAAGTGATCCTGCAGTCATTGCAGTGAACTTGCAGTGCCACTTCAGCTGGCTGAAGTGGTTGCAGTGCCATGTCCTGTGCCCCTGAGTGTGGATGCGGTCCCATGCAGTAGTGGCAGTGTCCCACAAGGTGGATGTCATATGTTGTGAAGGAAGATGCAGTGCCCACGGAGGTGGATGCATTAAGCCTGTGCTGAATGCACTGAGTTTGCAGTGCGACTTCAGCTGTATGCAGTGT
The DNA here is from genome assembly GCF_037783145.1 of Equus przewalskii. Taxonomy (NCBI): domain Eukaryota; kingdom Metazoa; phylum Chordata; class Mammalia; order Perissodactyla; family Equidae; genus Equus; species Equus przewalskii. The sequence goes on from NC_091859.1 coordinate 608,459, forward strand.
CCCTGCAGTGGTTGCACTGCCGACTGCATTGTCTGAGGACGTGAATGCAGTGCCATGGCGTTGGATGAAGTGTCCCCCAATGTCGATGCAGTATGTTCTGATAGAGGATGCAGTGCCCATGCAGAGGATGCAGTGTACCTAAAGGTTTATGCAGTATGTTGTGATGGAGGATGCAGTGCCCATGAAGGGGGATGGCGTGTCACTGCAGTGGATGCAGTGCCCCTGGCATTGTCCTGAAATATTGAAGCAGTGAATTTGCAGTGGATGCAGTGAATCTTCAGTGACTGCAGTCCGGCTGCTGTGCCCCTTCAGCTGGATGCAGTGTAGCTGCAGTGGTTGCAGAGCCCCCTGCCATGTCCCTGAATGTGGATGCCATGCCCATGCAGTGTCTGCAGTGTGACTCAAGGTGGATGCAGTATGTTGTGAAGTAGGACTCAGGGCCAATGGAGGACAATGCAGTAATCCTGCAATCATTGCAGTGCACCTGCAGTGCCACTTCATAGGGAAGCAGTGTCCCTGCAGTGGTTGCAGTGCACCTTGCTGTGTCCCTGAATGTGGATGCTGTGAACATGCAGTGGAAGCAGTGATCCTGCAGTGCTTGCAGTGCACCTGCATTTCCTCATCAGCTTGAAGCAGTGCTGTTGCAGTGGTTGCAGTGCCACCTTCTGTGTCCCTGATGGTGAATGCAGTGCCCATGCAGTGGAGGCAGTGGCCCTAAATGTTTATGCAGTATGTTGTGATGGAAGATGCAGTGCGCATGAAGGCAGATACAGTATCCCTGCAGTGGTTGCAGTGCTCCCTACAGTTACCCTGAATGTGGATGCAGTGCCCATGCAGTGCATGCAGTGTCCCACAAGATGGATAAGGTATGCTGTGACGGAGGATGCAGTGCCCTCAAACGTGGATGCAGTGAGCCTGAAGTGACTGCAGTGCACTTGCAGTGCCACTTCAGCTGTATGCAGTGTTGCTGCAGTGGTTGCAGCGCCCCCTGCATGGACCGGGAATGTGGATGCAGTGTCCAGACAGTGGATGCAGCGTCCCACAAGGTGGATGCAGTGTGTTATGACAGATGATGCAGTTCTCATGAAGGTGGATGCTGTGTCGCTGCAGTGCCTGAAGTGCCCCCGCATTGTCCGGGAATGTGGATGCCGTAGTCATACAGTGGATGCAGTGTCCCACAAGGTGGATGCAGTATGTTGTGATGGAGGATGCAGGGCCCATGAAGGTGGATGCAGTGATGCTGCAGTGGTTGCTGTGCACCCTACAGTTCCCTGAATGTGGATGCAGTGCCCATGCAGTAGTTGCAGTGTCCCACAAGGTGGATGTCGTATGTTGTGATGGAAGATGCAGTGCCCATGAAGGCGGATGCAGTGACCCTTGCTGATTGCAGTGAGCCTGCAGGGCGACTTCAGCTCTATGCAGTGTCCCTGCAGTGGTTTTAGTGCTGACTGCATTGTCTGAGAAAGTGGCTGCAGTGCCAAGGCGTGGGATGCAGTGTCCCACAAGGTGCATGCAGTAGGTTGTGTCGGAGGATGAAGTGCCCATGAGGGTGGATGCAGTGATCCAGCAGCAGTTGCAGTGCACCCTGCTGTGTCCCTGAATGTGCGTGCTCTGAACATAAAGTGCATGCAGTGAGCCTGCAGTGATTGCAGTGTGCCTGCATTTCCACATAAGCTGGAAGCAGTGTCCCTGCAGGGGTTGCCGAGCTGCCTTTTGTGTCACTGAAGGTGAATGCAGTTCCCATGCAGTGGATGCAGTGTAACTAAAGGTTTATGCAGTGTGTCATGGCGGAGGATGCAGTACCCATGAAGGGGGGTGCAGTGTCTCTCCAGTGGTTGCAGAGACCCTGGCATTGTCCTGAAATGTTGCAGTGCCTATGCAGTGGATGCAGGGAATATTCAGTGATTGCAGAAAGCCTCCAGTGCCACTTCAGCTGTATCAGTGTGGCTGCTGTGATTGCAGAGGCTCCAGCCATGTCCCTAAATGTGGATGCTGTGCCCATGCAGTGTCTTCAGTGTGAATCAAGTGGATGCAGTATGTTGTGAAGTAGGATACAGTGCCCATGAAGGATGATGCAGTGATCCTGCAGTCATTGCAGTGCACCTGCACTGCCACTTCATCTGGATGCAGTGTCCCTGCAGTGGTTGCCGTGCACCCTGCTGTGTCCCTGAATGTGGATGCTGTGAACATGCATTGGATGCAGTGACCCTGCAGTGATTTCAGTGCACCTGCACCTCGTTATCAGCTGGGTGCAGTGTTGCTGCAGTGGTTGCAGTGCCGCCTTCTGTGTCCCTGAAGGTGTATGCAGTGCCCATGCATTGGAGGAAGTGTACCTAAAGGTTTATGCAGTATGTTGTGTTGGAGGATGCAGTGCGCATGAAGGCAGATGCAGTATCCCTGCAGTGGTTGCAGGATCCTCGGCATGGTGATGGAATTTGGATGCAGGGGTCATGCTTTGGATGCAGTCTCTCAAAAGGCGGATGCAGTATGTTTTGTCAGAGGATGCAGTGCCCATGAAGCTGTATGCAGTGAACCTGCAGTGGTTGCAGTGCCCCCTACAGTTTTCTTGAATGTGGATGCAGTGCCCATGCAGTGCATGCAGTGTCCCAAAGGTGGATTAGGTATGCTGTGACGGAGGATGCAGTGCCCACGAAGGTAGATGCAGTGAGCCTTAAGTGATTGCAGTTTGCTTGCAGTGCCACTTCAGCTGTATGCAGTGTTGCTGCAGTGCTTGCAGTGCCAACTGCAGTTTCCCTGAACGTGGATGCAGTCCCGATGCAGTGGATGTGGTGTCCCACAATGTGCATGCTGTATGTTGTGAAGGAGGAGGTAGTGCCCATAAAGGTGGATGTGGTGAACCTGCAGTTGTTGCAGTGCCCCCTACAGTTTTCCTGAATGTGGGTGCAGTGCCCATGCAGTGGATGCAGTGTCCCACAAGGTGGATGAGGTATGCTGTGACAGAGGATGCAGTACCCATGAAGGTGGTTGCAGTGATCCTGCAGTGGTTGCAATGCCCCCTGCAGTATACCTGAATGCGGATGCAGTGCTTACGCAGTGGATGCAGTGTCCCTCAAGGTGGATGCATTATGATATGTTGGAGGATTCAGTGATCATGAAGGAGGATGCAGTGATCCTGGAGTCATTGTGGTGGACTTGCAGTGCCACTACAGCTGGCTGCAGTGTCCCTGCATTGGTTGCAGTGCCCAGTCTTGTGTCCCTGAGTGTGGATGCAGTGCCCATGCAGTGGATGCAGAATACCAAAATTTGGCTGCCGTATGTTGTGACAGAGGATGCAGAGCCCTGGATTTGGATGCAGTGAGCTGGCAATGATTGTGGTATGCCTTCAGTGCCACTTCCGCTGGTTGCAGTGTCCCTGCAGTGGTTGCAATGCCACCTGAATGGTCCTGGAATGTGGATGCAGTTCTCATGCAGTGGATGCAGTGTCCCACAATGTGGAGGAATTGTGGTGTGTTGTATCATGCAGTGCCAATAAAGGTGAATGCAGTGATCCTGCAGTGATGGCAGTGCACCTGCATTTCCACATCAGCTGGAAGCATTGTCCCTGCAGGGGTTTCAGTGCCATCTTCTGTGTCCCTGAAGGTAAATGCAATACCCATGCAGTGGATGCAGTGTCCCTGCAGTGGTGGCAAGCCCCCTGCATTGTCCTGGAATGTGGATGCAGTGCTCATGCAGTGGATGCAGAGTCCTACAATGTTGAGGCATTGTGGTGTGTGTAGTATGTAGTGCCAATGAATGTGAATGCAGTGATCCTGCATTGATGGCAGTTCGCCTGCAGTGCCACTTCACCTCAATATAGTGTTGCTGCAGTTATTGCAGTGCCCTCCGCATTGTTCGGAAATGTGGATTCAGGAGTCATGAAGTGGATGCAGTGTCCCACAACTTGGATGCAGTAGGATGTGATGGAGGATGCAGGGACCATGAAGGTGGATGCAGTGATGCTGCAGTGGTTGCAGTGCCCCTTAGAGTTCCCTGAATGTGGATGCAGTGCCCAAGCAGTAGTTGCAGTGTCCCACAAGGTGGATGTCGTATGTTGTGATGGAAGATGCAGTGCCCGCAAAGGTGGATGCAGGGATCCGTCAGTGTTTGCAGTGCACCCTGCTTTGTCCCTGAATGTGGATGCTGTGAACATGCAGTGATCCTGCAGTGGTTGCAGTGCGCCTGCCTTTCCAAATCAGATGGAAGCAGTGTTCCAGCAGGGGTTGCAGTGCCGCCTTCTGTATCCCTGAAGGTGAATGCATTTCCCATTATGTGGAGGTAGTTTACCTAAAGGTTTATGCAGTATGTTGTGATGGAGGATGCAGTGCCCATTAACGTGGATGCAGTGTCCCTGCAGTGGTTTCAGTGCCCCGGCATTGTCCTAAAATGTGGATGCAGGGGTCATGCAGTGGATGCAGTGTCTCAAAAGGCGGATGCAGTAAGTATTCTCGCAGGATGCAGTGCCCATGAAGGTGGATGCCGTGAACCTGCAGTGGTTGCAGTGCCCCCTACAGTTTCCCTGAACGTGGCTGCAGTGCCCATGCAATGGCTGCAGTGTCACTGAAGGTACAAGCAGTATGTTGTGATGGAGGATGCAGTGACCATGAAGGTGGATGCAGTGATCCTGTAGTGGTTGCAGTGCACCCTTCAGATTCCCTGAATTTGGATGCAGTTCCCATGCAGTGGATTCAGTGCCGTGCAAGGTGGATGCAGTATGTTGTGATGGAATATGCAGTGCCCACTACTGTGAATGCAGTGAGACTGCAGTGATTGCAGTGAGACTGCATTGCCACTTCAACTGTATACAGTGTCCCTGCAGTGGTTGCACTGCTGCCTGCATTATCCGGTCATGCAGATGCACTGCCGAGGCAGAGGTTGCAGTGTCACACAAGTTGCATGCAGTATGTTGTGACAGAGGATGCAGTGCCCATGAAGGTGGATGCAGTGATCCTGCAGTGGTTTCACTGCACATTGCAGTGTCCCTGAATGTGGATGCAGTGAACAAGCAGTGGATGCACTGAACATTTAGTGGTTAGAGTGCACCTGCAGTACCACTTCAGCTGAATGCAGTGTTGCTGCATTGGTTGCAGAGCACACGTCAGTGTCTCTGAATGTGGATGCAGCCTCTACAGTGTGACCCAAGTTGGATGCAGTACGTTGTGAAGTAGGATGCAGTATCCATGAAGGATGATGCAGTGATCCTGCATTCATCACAGTGCACCTGCAGTGTCAATTCATCTGGATGCAGAGTCCCTGAATGTGGATTCAGTGCTCATGAAGTGATGATGTATGTTGTGATGGAGGATGCAGTACCCATGAAGGCAGACGCAGTGATCCTGCAGTGATTGCAGTGCATCTGCAGTGTCACTTCAGCTGGCTACAGTGTGCCTGCAGTGGTTGCAGTGCCCGCTTCTGTGTCTCCAAATATGAATGCAGTGCCCATGCGGTGGATGCAGAGTACCGAAAGATGGATGTGCTATGTTGTGACAGAGGATGCAGTGCCCATGAATGTGGATGAAGTGATCCTGCAGTGGTTGCAGTGCGCATGCAGTGCCACTTCAGCTGGATGCAGTGTCCCTGCAGTCGCTGCAGAGGAACCTGCACTTTCCCTGAATTTGGATGCAGTGCTCATGTAGTGATGAAGTATGTTGTGATGGAGGAGGCAGTGCACAGGTAGGTGGAAGCGGTGAACCTGCAGTGGTTGCAGTGCCCCCTATTGTTTCCCTGAATGTGGATGCAGTGCCCATGCAGTGGATGCAGTGTCCCACAAGGTGGATAGAGTATGTTGTTACGGAGGCTGCAGTGCCCACGTAGCTGAATGCAGTGACCCTGGAGTGATTGCAGTGCACCTGCAGTGTCACGTCAGCGGGGTGCAGTGTTGCTGCAGTGGTTGCAGAGCCAACTGCAGTGTCCCTGAACGTGGATGTAGTGCCCATGAAGTGGATGCAGTGTACCACAATGTGCATGCACTATGTTGCAATGCAGGATGCATTGTCCATGAAGGTGGATGCAGTGTCACTGCATTTGTTGTGGTGCCCCCGGCATAGTCCTGGGATGTGGATACAGTGGTCAAGCGGTGGATGCAGTATCTCACAAGGAGGATGAAGTATGTTTTGTTTGAGGATGCAGTGCCCATGAAGGTGGATGCAGTGAAACTGCAGTGTTTGCAGTGCCCCTGCATTGTCCGTTAATGTGGGTGCAGTGCCCAGGCAGTGGATGCAGTGTGCAACAAGGTGGATGCAGTATGTTGTGACGGAGGATGCAGTGCCCATGAAGGTGTATGCAGTGATCTGACAGTGGTTGCAGTGCACTCTGCTGTGTCCCTGAATGTGGATGCTGTGAACATGCAGTGGATGCAGTGATCCTGCTGTGGTATCCATGCACACTGTAGTTTCCCTGAATGTGGATGCAGTGAACATGAAGTGTATGCAGTGAATATTCAGTGACTGTGGTCCACCTACAGTGCCACTTCAGCTGCATCCATTGTCCCTGAATTGGTTGGAGTGCTGCCTGCATTGTCAGGGAATGTGGATGCAGTACCCATGCAATGGCTGCAGTGTCACTGAAGGGAGATGCAGTATGTTGTCTTGGAGGAAGCAGTGGCCATGAAGGTGGATGCAGTGATAATGCAGTGGTTGCAGTGCCACCTGCAGAGTCCCTGAATGAGAATGCCGTGCCATTGCAGTGGATTCAGTGCCCCTAAAGGAGGATGCAGTATGTTATGACAGATGATGCATTGCCCATGAAGGAGGATGCAGTGATCCTGCAGTGGTTTCTGTGCGAACTGCAGTGTCCCTGAATGTGGATGCAGTGAACAAGAAGTGGATGCAGTGAGCATTCAGTGATTGCGGTGCACCTGCCATGCCACTTCAGCTGCATACAGTGTCCCTGCAGTGGTTGCAGTGCTGGCTGCATTGTCCGGGAATGCGGATGCAGTGCCCAGGCAGTGGATGCAGTGTCACTCAAGATAGATGCAGTATGTTGTGACAGAGGATGTAGTGACCATAAAGGTGGATGCAGTGATCTGGCGTTGCTTTCCGTGCACACTGTAGTGTCCTTGAATGTGGATGCAATGAACATGAAGTGGATGCAGTGAACATTCAGTGATTGTGGTACACCTGCAATGCCACTTCAGCTGCATACAGTGTCTCTGCAGTGGTTGCAGTGCTGCCTGCATTGTCTGGGAATTTGGATTCAGTGCCCAAGCAGTGTAGGCAGTGTCACAAAAGTTGGATGAAGTATGTTGTGACAGAGGATGCAGTGCCCATGAAGGTGGATGCAGTCGAAAAAGACGTGGATGCACTGAACATTCAGCGATTGCAGTGCACCTGCAGTGCCACTTCAGCTAATGCAGTGCTGCTTCAGAGGTTGGAGAGCCCACTGCAGTGTCTCTGAATGTGGATACAGGGCCCATGCAGCCTCTGCAGTGTGACCCAAGGTGGATGCAGTATGTTGTGAAGTAGGAGGTAGTACCCATGAAGGAGGATGCAGTGATCCTGCATTCATTGCATTGCACCTGTAGTGTCAATTCAGTTGGATGCAATGTCCCTGAATTCAGTGCTCATGCAATGATGATGTGTGTTGTCATGGAGGATGCAGTGAAGGCAGATGCAGTGATTCTACAGTGATTGCAGTGCATATGCAGTGCCACTTCAGGTGGATCCAGTGTCCCTGCAGTGGTTGCAGTGCCTGTTGCACTGTCCCTGAAGGTGGCTGCAGTGCCCATGCAATGGCTGCAGTGTCACTGAAGGTAGATGTAGTATGTTGTGTTAGAGGAAGCAGTGGCCATGAAGGTGGATGCAGTGATCCTACAGTGGTTGCAGTGCCCCATGCAGGGTCCCTGAATGAGAATTCCATGCCCTTACAGTGGATGCCGTGCCCCACAAGGTGGATGAAGTATATTATGACGGATGATGCATTGCCCATGAGGGAGGATGCAGTGATTCTGCAGTGATTGCAGTGCACCTGTAGTGACACTTCAGCTGGCTGCAGTGTGCCTGCAGTGGTTGCAGTGCACCATTCTGTGTCTCTGAATACGAATGCAGTCCCCAAGCAGTGGATGCAGAATACCAAAAGATGGATGTGGTATGTTGTGACAGAGGATGCAGTACACATGAATGTGGATGCAGTGATCCTGCAGTGCTTGCAGTGTGCATGCAGTACCACTTCAGCTGAATGCAGTGTCCCTGCAGTCACTGCAGTGCAAATTGCTCTGTCCCTGAATTTAGATACAGTGCTCATGCAGTGATGAAGTATGCTGTGATGGAGGATTTAGTGCCCTTGAAGGCTGATGCAGTGATCCTGCAGTGATTGCAGTGTGCCTGCAGTGAGCCTTCAGCTGTATGCTGTGTCCCTGCAGTGGTTGCAGTGGTGACTGCATTGACTGATAACGTACATGCAGTGTGCAGGCATTGCATGCAGTGTCCCACAAGGTGCATGCAGTATGTTGTGATGGAGGATGCAGTGCCCATGACGGACAGTGCAGTGATCCTGCAGTCATTGCAGTTCATCTGCTGTGCCACTTCATCTGCCTGCAATGTCCATGCAGTGGTTGCAGTGCACCCTGCTGTGTCCCTGAATGTGGATGCTGTGAACATGCAGTGGATGCAGTGATCCTGCAGTGATTGCAGTGAGCCTGCAGTTCCTCATCACCTGGATGCAGTGTTGCTGCAGTGGTTACATTGCCACCGTCTGTATCGCTTAAGGTGAATGCAGTGCCCATGCAATGGAGGCAGAGTACCAAAAGTTCGTTGGTGTATGCTGTGACAGAGGATGCAGAGCCCTGGTATTTGATGCAGAGAGCCGGCAGTGATTGCAGTATGCAATCAGTGCCACTTCAGATGGATGTAGTGTCCCTGCTATGGTTGCAATGCCTCTTGCATTGTCCTGGAATGTGGATGCAGTGCTCATTCAGTGGTAATAGTGTCACACAATATGGAGGCATTGTGGTGTGTTGTAGTATGCAGTGCCAATGAAGGTGAATGCAGTCATCCTCCAGTGATGGCAGTGCGCCTGCATTGTCACTTGAGCTGGATGCAGTGTTGCTGCAGTGGTTGCAGTACCCCCTGCATTTTCCGAGAATGTGGATGCAGTGCCCAGTCAGTGGATGCAGTGTCCCACAAGGTGGATGCAGTATATTTTGACGGATGATTCAGTTCTCCTGACGGTGGATGCAGTGTCCCTGCAGTGCTTGCAGTGCCCCCTCCATTGTCCGGGAATGTGAATGGAATAGTGATGCATTGGATGCAGTGTCACACAAGGTGGATGCATTATCATGTGATGGAGGATGCGGGGCCCAGGAAGGTGGATACAGTGATGCTGCAGTGGTTGCAGTGCCCACTACAGTTCCCTGAAAGTGGATGCTGTGCCCATGGACAATGTGGATGTCGTATGTTGCGATGGAAGATGCAGTGCCCACGGAGGTTTATTCAGTGAGACTGTGTTGAATGCACGGCACCTACAGTGCGACTTCAGCTGTATGCAGTGTCCGGGCAGTGGTTGCAGTGCTGACTGTATTGTTGGAGAATGTGGATGCAGTGCCCAGTCATTGGATGCAGTGTCCCACAAGGTGCATGCAGTATTTTGTGATGGAGGAAGCAGTGCGCATGAAGGCACATGCAGTGTCCCTGCAGTGGTTGCAGGGCACCCAGCATTGTGCTGGAATGTGGAAGCAGTGCCCAGACAGTGCATGCAGTGTCCCACAAGGTGCATGCAGTATGTTGTAACAGAGGATGCAGTGCACAAGAAGGCCGAGGCAGTGTCCCTGCAGTGGTTGCAGGGCCCGGGCATTGTGCTGGAATGTGGATGCAGGGGTCATTCAGTGGATGCAGTGTCTCACAAGACAGATGCAGTATGTTTGTCACAGGATGCAGTGCACATGAAGGTGGATGTGGTGAACCTGCAGTGGTTGCAGTGCCCCCTACAGTTTCCCTCAATGTGGATGCAGTGCCCATGCAGTGCATGCAGTGCTCCAGAATATGGATGTGGTATGCTGTGATGGAGGATGCAGTGCCCATGAGCCTGTGCTGAATGTAGTGCAAATTCAGCTGTATGCAGTGTCCCTGCAGTGGTTGCAATGACCCTGCATTGTCCTGGAATCTGGATGCAGTGCTCATGCAGTGGATGCAGTGTCCCACAAGGTGCATGCAGTATGCTTGTGATGGATGATGCAGTGCCCATGAAGGTGCATGCAGTGATCCGCCAGTGCTTGCAATTCATGCTGATGTGTCCCTGAATGTAGATGCTGTGAACATGCAGTGGATGCAGTAATCCTGCAGAGATTGCAGGGCGCCTGCATTTCCACATCAGCTGGAAGAAGTGGCCCTGCAGGGGTTGCAGTGCTGCCTTCTGTGACCCTGAAGGTGAATGTAGTGCCCATGCAGTTGAGGCAGTGTACCTAAAGTTTTATGCAGTATTTTGTGATGGAGGATGCTGTGCCCATGAAGGTGGATGCTGTGTCCCTGCTGTGGTTGCAGTGCCCCAGGCATTGTCCTATAATCTGGATGCAGGGGTCATGCAGTGGATGCAGTGTCTCACAAGGCGGATGCAGTATGTTATGTCGGAGGATGCAGTGCCCATGAAGGTGGATGTGGTCAAACTGCAGAGCTTGCAGTGCACCCTACAGTATACCAGAATGTGGATGCAGTGTTAATGCAGTGTCCCACAAGGTGGATGCACTATGCTGGGACAGAGGATGCAGTGACCATGAAGGTGGATGCAGTGACCATGCAGTGATTGCTGTGCACTTGCCGTGCCACTCAGCTGGATGCAGTGTTCGTGCAGTGGTGGCAGAGCCAAATGCAGTGTCCCTGAACGTGGAGGCAGTGCCGATGAAGTGGATGTAGTGTGCTGGGAGCCGTGGCTACATCATTTGATCGGCTGTTTGACAGGGTCCAGCCGATTAACGCCGAGGGGTGCAGGGCCGCCCCTTGGTGAAGAATAACCGGCCAGCCCCTCACATAGTTCTGAAACCTGTGCTGCTTCTAATTGCCCTTCATTCCTCTTCCTATCTTAACCTCCAGTTTTCACTCCTTTGGGTGGCTGCTTGGGAGGCACTACCTCCCGGGAAAATTAGATATAGTAAGAGAATGTGACCACCTGCAGGTAACTTTCAAGATATTTTTCAGTTAATTAATGGAGGAGCACACAGTCCCATTTGAGACAATCAGAAAGGAATCCTGCCCAGATAAGATGTTGAATTAGGTTTATGGCCTCCATCTGGTTAATGTTTCCTTCTCCCTCCAGTTCTTTGCCTAAATATACATATGCATCGTCCTTCTAAGTTTGTTGGTTAATTGGTTGATCAAGAAGTATCTATATATTATTCTTGACCTTCTGCTCTCTGTTAAAATGTTATAGAGGTTTTCTCCTAAAAGCAATAAATAATAAATAATTGGTGAGTAGAAGGACCGAGGGGTGCAAGAATGCCCCTCGGTGAAGGATGGCCGGCCAACACCCCCAATATTTTCTGAATTATATGCATGCTTTCTATCAAGGTTATGTGTATACTTATTTCTCTTTTTTATTCTTGAAGATATATAGTTTAGTTTAGCTTTTCAGCCCTTTACTTTACTAACAATATGATACTTTCTCCGGCAGTGTACTTAAGGGACCGTTAGCTCTACAATCTAAAAGACAAAGGAATGCTTCCACCCACTAAAGGGCGCGAAAAAGTAAAGATGTTTAACTGCCCGCTGAGAATGCAGATAGCCCTGGGGATAAGACACCCTGGAGTCGCCTTTTGTTCCCATTCACCATCTACACTAATGGCGTAAATGATTGAGGGAGGCAGGGATGGCTCCACCAGGATGTAACCAGACGGGCTGCTGTCTTGTCCGGAGGCCTGGACCTTCTCTCTTTGATTTAACTTTACCATGAATTACAACAGACGCCTAGGTACCTATCTCCTTTAGCTTAGAGACAACAAACACTAGTTAATTGCAGAGAAGACGATCATTAACCTTATGCTCTATAGAATGGAATGCTAATAAATATTCTTGTGCTCGTTTCTTACTTCCTTATCTCTCTGAGAATATGTGTAAAACTATTTCTGTACTAATCCTGAAAAATATATAAACGACACTTGTGCACAGTAAAGTCGGACTTGCTAACACCAACCCAAGTCTCATGTCCCCTTTATTTCCCCCTCCCTCATCACGCCGATGCCGTCCATCCCTCAGGAACCTGGACTCCGCCGGGGTGGGACCCCGGCAGTAGTGTCCCACAATGTGCATGCAGTATGTTGTGACAGAGGATGCAGTGCCCATGAAGGTGGATGCGGTGATCCTGCAGTGGTTGCCGTGCCCCCTGCAGTTTATCTGAATGTGGATGCAGTTCTCATGAAGTGGATGCAGTATCCTTCAATGTGGATGCCTTATGATGTGTTGGAGTATTCAGTGATCATGAAGGTGGATGCAGTGATCCTGCAGTCATGGCAGTGCACATGCAGTGCCACTTCTGCTGGCTGCATTGTTCCAACAGTGGTTGCAGTGTCCCACTCTGTGTCCCTGAATGTGGATGCAGTGCCCATGCAGTGGATGCAGAGTACCAAAAGTTGGTTGCCATATGTTCTGAAATAGGATGCAGTGCCCTCGAGTTGAATGAAGTAAGATGGCAGTGATTGCAGTACGCCTTCAGTGCCACTTCACCTGGATGTTGTGTACCTGCAGTGGTTGCAGTGTGAAGGGCATTGTCCGAGAACATGGATGCAGTGCCCAGGCATTGGATGCAGTGTCCTACATGGTGCATGCAGTATGTTGTGAAGGAGGATGAAGTGCCCATTCATTGTATGCAGTGTCCCACAAGGTGCATACAGTATGTTGTGATGGAGGATGCAGCGCCCATGAAGGTGGATGCTGTGTCCCTGCTGTGTCCCTGAATGTGGATGTTGTGAACAGGCATTGGATGCAGTGATCCTGCAGTGATTGCAGTGCACCTGCATTTCCACTTCAGCTGGGAGCATTGTCCCTGAAATTGTTGCAGTGTCGCCTTCTGTGTTCCTTAATGTGAATGCAGTGCCCATGCAGTGGATGCAGTGTACCTAAAGGTTTATTCAGTATGTTGTGACAGAGGATGCAGTGCCAATGAAGGTGGATGCAGTATCACTGCAGTGATTGCAGTGCCACCGTCATGGCCCTTTAATGTGGATGCAGGGGTCATGCAGTGGATGCAGTGTCTCACAAGGCGGTTGCAGTATGTTTTGACGGAGGAGGCAGTTCTCATGAAGGTGGATGCAGTGTCCCTGCAGTGCTTTCAGTGCCCCCGCATAGTCTGGGAATGTGGATGCAGTAGTCATGCAGTGGATGCAGTGTCCCACAAGGTGGAGGCAGTATGTTTTGAGGGAGGATGCAGTGCCCCTGAAGGTGTATGCTGTGTCCCTGCAGTGGATGCAGGGGCCCGCCATTGTGCGGGAATGTGGATGCAGGGGTCATGCAGTGGATGCAGTGTCTCACAAGGCGGATGCAGCATGTTTTGTTGGAGGATGCTGTGCCAATGAAGGTGGATGTGGTGAACCTGCAGTGGTTGCAGTGCCCACTGCATTGTCCGAGAAAGTGGATGCAGTGCCCAGGCATTGGATGCAGTGTCCCACAATGTGCATGCAGAAGCTTGTGACAGAGGATGCTGTGCTGATGAGGGTGGATGCAGTGATCTGGCAGTGGTTGCAGTGCACCCAGCTGTAACTCTGAATGTGCATGCTCTGAACATGCAGGGGATGCAGTGATCCTGCAGTCATTGCAGTGCACTTGAAGTGCCACTTCATCTGGATGCAGTGATCCTGCATTGGTTTCACTGCGCCCTGCTGTGTCCCTGAATGTGGATGCTGTGAACATGCAGTGGATGCAGTGATCCTGCAGTGATTGCAGTGCACCTGCATTTTCACATTAGCTCGAAGCAGTGTCCCTGCAGAGGTTGCAGTGCCGCCTTCTGTGTCCCTGAATTTGAATTCAGTGCCCATGCAATGGATGCAGTGTACCCAAAGGATTTTGCATATGTTGTGACGGAGGATGCAGTGCCCATGAAGGTGGATGCTGTGTCCCTGGAGGGGTTGCAGTGCGCACAGCATTCTCCGAGAATATGGATGCAGTGCACAGTCATTGGATGCAGTGTCCCACAAGGCAGATGCCGTATGTTTTGTTGGAGGATGCAGTGCCAATGAAGGGGAATGCAGTGTCCCTCCAGTGGTTGCAGTGCCCCCGGCATTGTCCTGAAACTTTAATGCAGTGCCTATGCAGGTGATGCAGTGAATCTTCAGTGATTGCAGTGCGCCTGCAGTGCCACTTCAGCTGGATGCAGTGTAGCTGCAGTGGTTGCAGAGCCCCATGCCACGTCCATGAATGTGGATGCTGTGCCCATGCAGTGTCTGCAGTGTGGCTCAAGGTAGATGCAGTATGTTGTGAAGCAGGATTCAGTGCCCATGAGGGATGATGCAGTGATCCTCAGTCATTGCTGTGCACCTGTAGTGCCCATGAAGGCCGATGCAGTGATCCTGCAGTCATTGCAGTGCACCTGCAGTGCCACTGCATCTGGATACAGTGGCCCTGCATTGGTTGCAGTGCCCCCTGTGTGTCCCGGAATGTGGATGCTGTGAACAGGCAGTAGATGCAGTGACCCTGCAGTGATTGCAGTGTGCCTGCATTTCCTCATCAGCTGGAGGCAGTGTTGCTGCAGGGGTTGCAGTGCCGCCTTCTGTGTCCCTGAAGTTGTATGCAGTGCCCATGCAGTGCAGGCAGTGTCCTTAAAGGTTTATGCAGTATGTTGTGATGGAGCGTGCAGTGTCCATGATGGTGAATGTGGTGATTCTGTGTGGTTGCTGTGCCCCCTACCATTTCCCTGAATGTGGATGCAGTGCCCTTGCAGTGCATGCTTTGTCCTACAAAGTGGATGCAATCTGTTGTGACGGAGGATGCAGTGCCCACGAAGGTGGATGCTGAGAGATTGCAGTGATTGTAGTTCACATGCAGTGCCACTTCAACTGGATGCAGTGTCGCTGCAGTGGTTACAGTGCCACCTTCTGTGTCACTGAAGGTGAATGCAGTGCTGATTCAGTGGATGCAGTGTTCCTAAAGTTTTATGCAGATTGTTGTTAAGGAAGGATGCAGTGCCCATGAAGGTGGATGCGGTGAACCTGCTGTGGTTGAGGTTCCCCCTACAGCTTCACTGAATGTGGATGCAATGCCCATGCAGTGTCCCACAATGTGGATGTGGTATGCTGTGATGGAGGATGCAGTGCCCATAAATGTGGATGCAATGAGCCTGCAGTGATTGCAGTTCGCCTGAAGTGCCACTTCAGCTGCATGCAGTGTTGCTGTAGTCATTGCAGAGCCAACTGCAATGTCCCTGAACCTGGATGCAGTGCCCTTGCAGGGGACGCAATGTCTCACAAGGCGGTTGCAGTATGTTTTGTCAGAGGATGCAGTGCCCATGAAGGTGGATGCAGTGAACCAGCAGTGGTTGAAGTGCCACCTGCAGTTTACCAGAGTTTGGATGTAGTGCTCATGCAGCATATGCAGTGTCCCACACGGTGGATGTCGCATGTTGTGATGGAAGATGCAGTGCCCATGAACGTGGATGCAGTGAGCCTGTGATGAATGCAGTGCACCTGCAGTGTAAGTTCAGCTGTATGCAGTGTCCCTGAAGTGGTTGCAGTACCCACTGCATTGTCCGAGAACGTGGCTGCAGTGCCCAGGCATTGGCTCAAGTGTCCTGAATGTGTATGCTGTGAACATGCAGTGGATGCAGTGATCCTGCAATGATTGCAGTGGGCCTGACCTTCCACATCAGCTGGAAGAAGTGTACCTGAAGGGGCTGCAGTGAATCCTTCTGTGTCCCTGAAGTTGAATGCATTGCCCATGCAGTGGATGCAGTGTACCTTAAGGTATATGCAGTATGTTGTCACAGAGGATGCAGTGCACATGAAAGTGGATGCACTGTCGCTGCAGTGGTTGCAGTGCCCCCGGCATTGTGCTGGAATGTGGGTGCAGGGGTCATGCAGTGGATGCAGTGTCTCCCAAGGTGGATGCAGTATGTTTTGTCGGAGGATGCAGTGCCCATGAACGTGGATGTTTTGAACTGGCAGTGGTTGCTGTTCCCACTGCATGGTCCTGGAATATGGATGCAGTGTTCATTCAGTGTATGCAGTGTCCCACAATGTGGAGGCATTGTGGTGTGTTGTAGTATGCAGTGCCGATGAAGGTGAATGCAGTCATGCTGCAGTGATGGTGGTGTGCCTGCAGTGCCACTTCAGCTGGATGCAGTGTTGCAGCAGTGGTTGCAGTGACCTCTTCATTCACTGGGAATGTTGATGCAGTGCCCAGGCAGTGGATGCAGCATCCCACAAGGTGGATGTAGTATGTTTTGAAGGAGGGTGCAGTGCCCATGAAGGTGGATGCAGTGTCCCTGCAGTGCTTGCAGTGACCCCTTCATTGTTTAGGTAAGTGCAGGCAATAGTCATGCAGTGGATGCAGGGCCCCAAAAGGTGGATGGTATATGTTGTGATGGAGGATGAAGGTCCCATGAAGGTGGATGCATTGATGCTGCTGTGGTTGCAGTGCCCCCTACAGTTCCCTGAATGTGGATGCAGTGCCCATGCAGTGGTTGCAGTGTCCCACAAAGAGGATATCGTATGTTGTGATGGAAGATGCAGTGCCCACGGAGGTGGATGCATTGAGCCTGTACCGAATGCAGTGCACCTGCAGTGCCACTTCAGCTGAATGCAGTGTCCATGCATTGGTTGCAGTGTTGACTGCAATGTCCAAGAACATGGATGCAGTGCCCATGCTTTGGATGCAGTGTCCAACAAGGTGCATGCAGAATGTTCTGACGGAGGATGCAATGCCCATGAGTGTGGATGCAGTGATCTGACAGTGGTTGAGGTGCACCCTGCTGTGTCCCTGAATGTGCATGCTCTCAACATGCAATGATCCTACAGTGATTGCAAAGTGCCGGAATTTCCACATCAGTTGGAAGGAGTGTCCCAGCGGGGGCTGCAGTGCCAACTTCTGTGTCGCTGAAGGTGAATTCAGAGCCTATACTGGATGCAGTGTACCTAGAGGTTTATGCAGTATGTTGTGATGGAGGATGCACTGCCCATGAGGGTGGATGCAGTAATGCAGCAGCGGTTGCAGTGCCCACTGCTGTGTCCCTGAATGTGCATGCTGTGGACATGCAGTGGATGCAGTGATCCTGATTGATTGCAGTGCGCCTGCATTTCCACATCAGCTGGAAGTAGTATCCCTGCAGGGGTTTCTGTGCCCCCTGCATTGTCCTGGAATGTGGGTGCAGTGCCAAGGCAGTGGATGCAGTGACCCACAAGGTTGATACAGTATGTTATGATGGATGATGCAGTTCTCATGAAGGTGGATGCAGTGTCCCTGCAGTGCTTGCAGTGACCCTGCATAGTTCGGAAATGTGGATGCAGTAGTCATGCAGTGGATGCAGTGTCCCACAAGGTGGGTGATGTATGTTTTAATGGATGATGCTGGGCCCAGGAGGTGGATGCAGTGATGCTGCAGTGGTTGCAGTGTCCCCTACAGTTCCCTGAATGTGGATGCCCTGCCCATGCAGTAGTTGCAGTGTCCCACAAGGTGGATGTCCTATGTTGTGATGGAAGATCCAGTGCCCACGGAGGTGGATGCAGTGAGCCTGTGCTGAATGCAGTGCTCCTGCAGTGTGACATCAGCTGTATGCAGTGTCCCTGCACTGTTTGCAGTGCCAACTGTATTGTCGGAGAACCTGGATACAGTGCCCTAGCATTGGATGCAGTGTCCCACAATGTGGAGGCATTGTGGTGTGTTGCAGTATGCAGTGCCCATGAGGGTGGATGCAGTGATGCAGCAGCAGTTGCAGTGCACTCTGCTGTGTCCCTGAATGTGCATCCTCTGAACATGCATTGGATGCAGCGCTCCTGCAGTCATTGCAGTGAACTTGAAGTGCCAATTCAGCTGGCTGTTGTGTCTCTGCAGTGGTTGCAGTGCCCCGTTCTATGTCCCTGAATGTGGATGAAGTGCCCATGCAGTGGATGCAGAGTACCAAAACTTGGTTGAAGTATGTTGTGACAGAGGATGCAGAGCCCTGGAGTTGGATGCAGTGAGCCAGCAGTGATTGCAGTACGCCTTCAGTGCCACTTCATCTGGATGCAGTGTCCCTGCAATGGTTGTAATGTCCCCTGGATTGTCCTGAAATGTGGATGCAGTGCTCCTGCAGTGCATTCAGTGTCCCTCAAGGTGGATGCCTTATGATATGATGGAAGATTCAGTGATCATGAAGGAGGATCCAGTGATCCTGCAGTCATTGCCATGAACCTGCAGTGCCACTCTAGCTGGCTGCTGTGTCCCTACAGTGGTGGCAGTGCACCATCCTGTGTCCCTGAGTTTGGATGCAGTGCCCATGGAGGTGAATGCAGTGATGCTGCAGTGGTTCCCGTGCCCCTACAGTTCCCTGAATGTGGATGCAGTGCCCATGCAGTAGTTGCTGTGTCCCACAAGGTGCATGTGGTATGTTGAGATGGAAGATGCAGTGCCCATGCAGGGGACTGCAGTGTCCCTGCAGCGCTTGCAGTGCACCCCGCATTGTCCAATAACGTGGATGCAGTGCCCAGGAATTGGATGCAGTGTCCCACAAGGTGCATGCAATATGTTGTGATGGAGGATGCAGTGCCCATGAATGTGCATGCAGTGATCCGGCACTGGTTGCAATGCACCCTGCTGTGTCCCTGAATGTGAATGCTGTGCCCATGCAGTGTGACTCAAGGTGGATGCAGTATGATGTGAAGCAGGATTAAGTGAGCATGAAGGACTGTACAGTGATCCTGCAGTCATTGCATTGCACCTCTAGTGCCTCTTCCTCTTGATTCAGTGTCCCTGCAGTGGTTGCAGTGCAGCCTGCTGTGTCCCTGAATGTGGATGCAGTGAACATGCAGTGGATGCAGTGATCCTGCACTGATTGCAGTGCGCCTGTATTTCCACATCAGCTGGAAGCAGTGTAGCAGCAGCAGTTGCAGTGCTGTCTTTTGTGTCCCCGAAGGTGAATGCAGTGCTGATGCAGTGGAGGCAGTGTCCCTAAAGGTTTATGCAATATGTTGTGACGGAGGATGCAGTGCGCATGAAGGCAGAGGCAGTGTCCCTGCAGTAGTTGCAGGGCCCCAGGTATTGTGCTGGAATGTGGATGCAGGGGTCACGCAGTGGATGCAGTGTCTCTCAAGGTGGATGCAGTAAGATTTTTGGAGGATGCAGTGCCCATGCAGTGGAGGCACTGTACCTAAAGTTTTATGCAGTATGTTGTGACTGACGATGCAGTGCCCATGAAGTGGATGCAGTGATATTGCAGTGGTTGCAGTGTCCCTCGAGATGGATACCTTATGATGGGTAGGACGATTCAGTGATCATGAAGGAGGATGCAGTGATCATGCAGTCATTGCAGTGAACTTGCAGTGCCGCTTCAGCTGGCTGCAGTGTTGCTGCAGTGGTTGCAGAGCCAACTGCAGTGTCCCTGAACCTGGATGCAGTCCCCATGCAGTGGATGCAGTGTCCCACCATGTCTAGGCTTTGTGGTGTGTTGTAGTGTGCAGTTCCAATGAAGGTGAATGCATGGATCCTGCAGTGATGGCAGAGCGCCTGCAGTGCCACTTCAGCTGTATGCAGTGTTGCTGCAGTGGTTGCAGTGCCCTCTGAATTGTCCAGAAATGTGGATGCTGTGCCCAGGCAGTGGATTCAGTGTCCCAAAAGGTGGATGTAGTATGTTATGACGGATCATACAGTTCTCATGAAGGTGGATGCAGTGTCCCTGCAGTGCTTGCAGAGCTCCCCACATTGTCCGGGAATGTGGATGCAGTAGTCATGACGTGGATGCAGTGGCCCACAAGTTGGACGCAGTATGTTGTGATGTAGGATGCAGGGCCCATGAAGGTGGTTGCAGTGATGCTGCATTGGTTGCAATTCCCCCTACAGTTCCCTGAATGTGGATGTAGTGCCCATGCAGTAGTTGCAGTGTCCCACAAGGTGGATGTCGTATGTTGTGATGGAAGATGCAGTGCCCACGGAGGTGGATGCAGTGAGCCTGTGCTGAATGCCGTGCACCTGTAGGTCGACTTCAGCTGTATGCAGTATCGCTGCAGTGGTTGCAACGTGCACTGCATTGTCTGAGAACGTGGATGCAGTGCCCAGGCATTGGATGCAGGGTCCCTGAACGTGCATGCAGTATGTTGTGATGGAGGATGCAGTGCCCATTAGGTTGGATGCTGTGATCCGGCAGTGGTTGCTGTGCACCCTGCTGTGTCCATGAATGTGCATGCTCTGAACATGCAGTGGATGCAGTGAGCCTACAGTGCTTGCAGTGAACCTGCATTTCCACATCACATGGAAGCAGTGTCCCTGCTGGGGTTGAAGTTCCAGCTTCCATGTCGCTGAAGGTGAATGCAGTGCTCATACTGTGGATGCAGTGTACCTAAAGTTTTATGCAGTGTGTTGTGAAGGAGGATGCAGTGCCCATGATGGGGGTGAAGTTTCCCTCCAGTGGTTGCAGTGCCCCCATGATTGTCCTGAAATGTTGATGCAGTGCATATGCAGTGGATGCAGTGATCCTGCAGTGATGGGAGTGAGCCTGCAGTGCCACATCAGCTGGATGCAGTGTAGCTGCAGTGGTTGCAGCTCCCCATGCCATCTCCCTGAATGTGGATGCTCTGTCCATGCAGTGTCTGCAGTGTGACTCAAGGTGGATGCAGTGTGTTGTGAATCATGATTCAGTGCCCATGAAGGACGATCCAGTGATCCTGCAGTCATTTCAGTGAACTTGCAGTGCCACTTCAGCTGGCTGCAGTGTCCCTGCAGTGGTTGCAGTGCGCCATTCTGTGTCCCTGAGTGTGGATTCAGTGCCCATGCAGTGAATGCAGAGTACCAAAAGTTGGTTGCCATATCTTGTGACAGAGGATGCACTGCCAACATGATGGATTCAGTAAGCCTGCATTCATTGCAGTACTCCTTCAGTGCCACTTCAGCTGGATGCAGTGTCACTGCAGTGGTTGCAGTGCCCCCTGCATTGTCCTGGAATGTGGATGCAGTGCCTAGTCAGAGCATGCAGTCTCCAACAAGATGGATGCAGTATGTTGTGTTGGGGGATGCAGGGCCCATGAAGCTGGATGCTGTGATCCGGCAGTGGTGGCAGTGCCCCCTACATTTCTATGAATGTGGATGCAGTGCCCATGCAGTAGATGCAGTGTCCCACAAGGTGGATGTCGTATGTTGTAATGGAAGATTCAGTGCCCACGGAGGTGGATGCAGTGAGACTGTGCTGAATGCAGAGCGCCTGCAGTGTGACTTCAGCTGTATGCAGTGTCCCTGCAGTGCTTTCAGTGCCCAGTGCATTGTCCGAGAACATGGATGCAGTGCCCAGCCATTGGATGCTGTGTCCCACAAGGTGCATGCAGTATGTTGTGAATGACAATGCAGTCCACATGAAGGTGGATGCAGTGATCTGGCAGTGGTTGCAGTGCAGCCTGCAGTGGCACTGAATGTGGATGTTGTGAACATGCAGTGGGTGCAGTGATTGCAGTGCGCCTGCATTTCAACATCACCTGGAAGCAGTGTCCATTCAGGGTTTGTATTGCTGCCTTCTGTGTCCCTGAAGGTGAATGCAGTGCCCATGCAGTGGAGGCAGTGTACCTAAAGGTTTTAGCAGTATGTTGTGACGGAGGATGCAGTGGGCATGAAGGCGGATGCAGTGTCAGTGCAGTGGTTGCAGGGCCCCTGGCCTTGTGCTGGAATGTGGATGCAGGGGTCATGCGGTGGATGAGGTGTCTCACAAGGCAGATGCAGTATGTTTTGTCAGAGGATGCAGTGCCCATGTTGGCAGATGAGGTGAACCTACAGTGGTTGCATTGCCACCTAGAGTTTCCCTGAAGGTGGATTCAGTGCCCATGCAGTGCATGCAGTTTCCCACATGGTGGATGCGGTATGCTGAGATGGAGGATGACGTCCCCACGAAGGTGGATGCAGTGAGCCTGAAGTGATTGCAGTGCGATTGCAGTACCAATTCAGCTGGATGCAGTGTTGCTGCCGTGGTAGCAGAGCAAACTGCCAGGACCCTGAACGTGGATGCAGTCCCAATGCAGTGGATACCATGTCCCACAATGTGCATGCAGTATGTCGTGACGGAAGATACAGTGCCCATGAAGGTGTGTGCAGTGATCCCGCAGTGGTTGCAGTGCCCCCTGAAGTTTACCTGAATGTGGATGCAGTGCTCATGCTGTGGATGCAGTGTCCCTCAATGTGAATGCCTTATGATGTGCTGGAGGATACAGTGATCATGAAGGAGGATGCTGTGATCCAGCAGTCATTGCAGTGAACTTGCAGTGCCACTTCAGCTGACTGCAGTGTCCCTTCAGTGGTTGCAGTGCCCCATCCTGTGTCCCTAAATGTGGATGCGGTGCCCATGTAGTGGATGCAGAGTACCAAAATTTGGTGCCGTATGTTGTGACAGAGGATGCAGAGCGCTGGAGTTGGATGCCGTGAGCCAGCAGTGATTGCAGTACGGCTTCAGTGCCACTACAGCTGGATGCAGTGTCCCTGCAGTGGTTGCAATTCCCCCTGCATTGTCCTGGAATTTGGATGCTATACTCATGCAGTGGACACAGTGTCCCACAAGGTGGAGACATTGTTGTGTGTTGTAGTATGCAGTGCCAATGAAGGTGAATGCAGTGATCCTGCAGTGATGGCAGTGTGCCTGCAGTGCCACTTCAGCTGGATGCAGTGTTGCTGCAGTGGTTGCAGTGCCCCCTGCATTGTCCGGAAATGTGGATGCAGTGCCCAGGCAGTGGATGCAGTTTCCCACAATGTGAATGCAGTATGTTATGAAGGATCATGTGGTTCTCATGAAGGTGGATGCAGTGTCCCTGCAGTGCTTGCAGTGCGCCCCCATTGTCTGCAAATGTGGATGCAGTAGTCATGAAGTGGATGCAGTGTCCCACAAGTTGGATGCAGTATATTGTGATGGAGGATGCCTGGTCCATGAAGGTGGATGCAGTGATGCTGCAGTGGTTGCAGTGCCCCCTACAATTCCCTGAATGTGGATGCAGTCCCCATGCAGTAGTTGCAGTGTCCCACAAGGTGGATGTCGTATGTTGTGATGGAAAATACATTGACCCCAGAGGTGGATGAAGTGAGCCTGTGCTGACTGCATTGCACCTGCAGTGCGACTTCATCTGTATGCAGTGTTCCTGCAGTGGTTGCAGTCACCACTGCATTGTCTGAGAACGTGGATGCAGTGCCTAGGCATTGGATACAGTGTCCCACAATGTGCATGCGGTATGATGTGTTGGAGGATGCAGTGCCCATTAAGTAGGATGCAGTGATCCTGCAGTGGTTGCAGTGCACCCTGCTGTGTCCCTGAATGCGGATGCTGTGAATATGCAGTGGATGCAGTGATCCTGCAGTGATGTCAGGGCACCTGCATTTCCACATCAGCTGGAAGCAGTGTCCCTGCAGGGGTTGCAGTGCCACCTTCTGTGTCGCTGAAGTTGAATGCAGTGCCCATGCAGTAGACGCAATGTACCTAAAGGTTTATGCAGTATGTTGTGACGGAGGATGCAGTGACCATGATGGTGGATGCTGTGTCCCTGCTGTGGTTGCAGTGCTCCTGGCATTGTCCTATAATGTGGATGCAGGAGTCATGCAGTGGATGCAGTGTCTCACAAGGCGGTTGCAGTATGTTTTGTCAGAGGATGCAGTGCCAATGAAGGAGGATGCAGTGATCCTGCAGTGGTTGCAGTGCTCCCTACAATTACCCGGAATGTGGATGCAGTGCCCATACTGTGCATGCAGTGTCCCACAATGTTGAGGTGGTATGATGTGACGGAGGATGCAGTGACCTTGAATGTGAATGCAGTGTGTCTGCAGTGAATACAGTGCGCTTGCAGTGCCACTTCACCTGGATGCAGTGTTGCTGCAGTGGTTGCGGAGCCAACTGCCGTGTCCAGGAACACAGGTGCAGTGCCAATGCAGTGGATCAAGTGTCCCATAATGTGCATGCTGTATGTTGTGATGGAGGATACAGTGCCCATGAAGATGGATGCAGTGATCCTGCAGTGGTTGCAGTGCTCGCTGCACTTTATCTGAATATGGATGCAGTTCTCATGTTGTGGATGCAGTGTCCTTCAATGCGAATGCCTTATGATGGGTTGGAGGAGTCAGTGATCATGAAGGAGGATGCAGTGATCCTTCAGTCATTGCAGTGAACTTGCAGTGCCACTTCAGCTGGCTGCAGTGTCCTTGCAGTGGTTGCAGTGTGCACTGCATTGTCCGTGAACGTGGATGGCTTGCCCAGGCATTGGATACAAGGTCCCAAAAGGTGTGGGAAGTATGTGGTGATGGGAATGCAGTGCCCATGAAGGTGGATGCAGTGATCCTGCAGTGATTGCAGTGCACCTGCATTTCCACATCAACTGGAATCAGTGTCCCTGCAGGGGTTGCAGTGCCGCCTTCTGTGACGCTGAACTTGAATGTAGTGCCCATGCAGTGGATGGCATGTACCTAAAGGTTTATGCAGTATGTTGTGACGGAGGATGCAGTGCCCATGAAGGGGGATGCAGTGTCCCTGCAGTGGTTGCAGTGCCACTGGCATTGTCCTGAAATTTTGATGCAGTGCCTATGCAGTGGATGCAGTGAGTCTTCAATGATTGCAGTGTGCCTGCAGTGCCACTTCAGCTGAATGCAGTGAAGCTGCAGTGGTTGGAGAGCCCCATGCTATGTCCCTGAATGTGGATGCTGTGCCCATGCAGTGTGTGCAGTGTGAGTCAAGGTGAATGCAGTATGTTGTGAAGCAGGATTCAGTGCCCATGTAGGAAGATGCAGTGATCCTGCAGTCATTGCAGTGCACCTGTAGTGCCCATGAAAGATGTTGCAGTGATCCTGCAGTCATTGCAGTGCACCTGCAGTGCCACTTCATCTGGATGCAGTGTCCCTGCAGTGGTTGAAGTGCCCCCTGCTGTGTCCCTGAATGTTGATACTCTGAACATGCAGTGGCTGCAGTGATCCTGCAGTGATTGCAGTGCCCCTGCATTTCCTCATCAGCTGGAAGCAGTGTTGCTTCAGGGTTGGCATTGCCGCCTTCTGTGTCCCTGAAGGTGAATGCAGTGCCCATGCAGTGGAGGCAGTGTCCTTAAAGGTTTATGTAGAATGTGGTGACAGAGGATGCAGTGTCCATGACGGTGAATGCAGTGATTCTGTGTGGTTGCAATGCCCCCTGCAGTTTACCTGAATGTGGATGCACTGCTCATGCAGTGGATGCAGTGTCCCTCAAGGTGGATGCCTTATGATGTTTTGGAGGATTCAGTGATCATGAAGGAGGATGCAGTGATCCTGCAGTCATTGCAGTGAACTTGCAGTGCCACTTCATCTGGCTGCAGTGTCCCTGCAGTGGTTGCAGTGCCATGCCCTGTGTCCCTGAGTGTGGATGCAGTGCCCATACAGTGGCTGCAGTGTACCAAATGTTAGCTGCCATATGTTTTGACAGAGGATGCAGAGCCCTGGGTTTGAATGCAGTCAGCCAGCAGTGATTGCAGTACTCCTTCAGTGCCACTTCATCTGGATGCAGTGTCCCTGAAGTGGTTGCAGTGACCCCTGCATTGTCTGGGAATGTGTATGCAGTGCCCAGGCAGTGGATGCAGTGTCCCACAAGGTGGATGCAGAAAATTATCATGGATGATGCAGTTCTCATGAAGGTGGACGCAGTGTCCCTGCTGTCGTTGCAGTGCCCCTCGCATTGTCCGGGAATGTGGATGCAGTAGTCATGCAGTGGATGCAGTGTCACACAAGGTGGATGCAGTATGTTGTGATGGAGAATGCAGTGCCCATGAAGGTGGATGCAGTGATCCTTCAGTGGTTGCAGTGCACCCTGCTGTGTCCCTGAATGTGCATTCTCTGAAAATGCAGTGGATGCAGTGATCCATCAGTGACTGCAGTGCGCCTCCATTTCCACATCTGCTGGAAGCTGTGTCCCTGCAGGGGATGCAGTGCCCATGCAGTGGATGCAGTGTACCTAAAGGTTTATGCAGTATGTTATGATGGAGGATGCAGTGCCCATGAAAGTGGATGCAGAGATCCTGCAGTGGTTGCAGTGCCTCCTGCAGGTTACCTGAACGTGGATGCAGTGCTCATGAAGTGGATGCAGTGTCCCTCAATTTGATATGTTGGAGTATTCATTGATGATTGATGATGAAGGAGGATGCAGTGATCCTGCGTTTATTGCAGTGATCCTGCAGTGCCACTGCAGCTGGTTGCATCTCCCTGCAGTGTTTGCAGTGCCCCGTTCTGTTTACATGAGTGTGGATGCAGTGCCCATGCAGTGGATGCAGTGTACCTAAAGGTTTATGCAGTATGTTATGATGGAGGATGCAGTGCCCATGAAAGTGGATGCAGAGATCCTGCAGTGGTTGCAGTACACCTTCAGTGCCACTTCATCTGGATGCAGTGACACGGCAGTGGTTGCAGTGCACACTGCATTGTCCAAGATCGTGGATGCAGCGCCCAGGCATTGCATGCAGTGTCCCACAATCTGCATGCAGTATGTTGTGACGGAAGATGCATGCCTATGAAGGTTGACGCAGTGATCCGGCAGTGGTTGCAGTGCACCCTGCTGTGTCACTGATTGTGCATGCTCTGAACATGGAGTGGATGCAGTGTGCCTGCAGTGGTTGCAGGGGCCCCGCCATTGTGCTGGAATGTGGATGCAGGGGTCATGCAGTGGATGCAGTCTCACACAAGGCGGATGCAGTATGATTTGTCATAGGATGCAGTGCCCATGAAGGTGGATGCGGTAAACCTGCAGTGGTTGCAGGGCCCACTGCATTGTCCGAGAATGTGGACGCAGTCCCCAGGCATTGAATGCAGTGTCCCACAAGGTGCATGCAGAAGGTTGTGACAGAGAATGCAGTGCCGATGAGGGTGGGTGCAGTGATCCAGCATTGGTTGCAGTGCACCCTGCTGTGTCCCTGAATATGCATGCTCTGAACATGCAGTGGATGCAGTGATCCTGCAATGACTGCAGTGAGCCAGCATTTTAACATCATCTGTAAGCAGTTTCCCTGCAGGGGTTGCAGTGCCACCTTCTGTGTTGCTGAAGGTGAATGCAGTGCCTATCCAGTGGATGCAGTGTACCTAAAGGTTTATGCAGTATGTTGTGACGGACGATGCAGTGTCCATGGAGGGCGATGTAGTGTCCCTGCAGTGGTTGTAGTGCCTCCAGCATTGTCCTGGAATGTTGATGCAGTGCCTATGCGGTGGACGCAGTGAATCTTCAGTGCTTGCAGTGCGCATACAGTGTCACTTCAGCTGTATGCAGTGTAGCTGCAGTGGTTGCAGAGCCCCCTGTCATGTCCCTGCATGTGGATGCTGTGCCCATGCAGTGTCTGCAATGTGACTCAATGTGGATGCAGTATTTTGTGAATCAGGATTCAGTGCCCCTGAAGGATGATGCAGTGATCCTGCACTCATTGCAGTGAACCTACAGTGCCACTTCTTCTGGATGCAGTGTCCCTGCAGTGGTTGCTGTACAACCTGCTGTGTCCCTGAATGTGGATCCTGTGAACATGCAGTGGATGCAGTGATACTACAGTGATTGCAGTGTGCCTGCATGTCCTCATCAGCTGGAAGCAGTGTCCCTGCAGGGGTTGCAGTTCCACCGTCTGTTTTCCAGATGGTGAATGCAGTGCCCATGCAGTGGATGCAGTGTACCTAAAGGTTTATGAAGTATGTTCTGATGGAGGATGCAGTGCCCATGAAGGTGGATGCTGTGTCCCCGCTGTGGTTGCAGTGTCCCCGACATTGTCCTGGAATGTGGATACAGGGGTCATGCAGTGGATGCAGTGTCTCCCAAGGCGGGTTCAGTATGTTTTGTCGGAGGATGCAGTGCCCATGGAGGTGGATGTGGAGACTCTGCCGTGGTTGCAGTGCCCACTACATTTTCCTGGTATGTGGATTCAGTGTCCATGCACTGCATGCAGTGTCCCACAAGGTGGGTGCGGTATGTTGTGACGGAGGATGCAGTGCCAACGAAGTTGTATGCAGTGAGCCTGCAGTGATTGCAGTGCGTGTGCAGTGCCACTTCAGCTGGATGAAGTGTTGCAGCAGTGGTTGCAGTGCCCCCTGCACTGTCTGGGATTGTGGATGCCATGCCCAGGCAGTGGATGCAGTGTCCCACAAGGTGGATGCAGTATGTTATGACGGATCATGCAGTTCTCATGAAGGTGGATGCAGTGTCCCTGCAGTGCTTCCAGTGCCAATGGCTTTGTCCTGGAATATTGACGCAGTGCCAATGCAGTGTATGCAGTGAAACTTCAATCACTGTAGTGCGCCTGCAGAGCCACTTCAGCTGGATGCAGTGTAGCTGCAGTGGTTGCAGAGGCCCTAGCGATGTCTCTGAATGTGGATGCAGTGCCCATGCAGTTCTGCAGTGTGAACCAAGGTGGATGCATTAGGTAGTGAAGTATGATTCAGTGCCCATGAAGGATGATACAGTGATCCTGCAGTCATTGCAAAGCCCCTGCAGTGCCACTTCATCAGGATGCAGTGTCCCTGCAGTGGTTGCAGTACCCCTGCATTGTCCCTGAATGTCGATGCAGTTCCCAGGCTTTGGATGCAGTGTCCCACAAGGTGCATGCAATATGTTGTGACGGACGATGCAGTGCCCACGAAGTTCGATGAAGTGATCCCTCAGCGGTGGCAGTGCACCCTGCTGTGTCCCTGAATGTGGATGCTTTGAACATGCAGTGGAGGCAGTGATTGCAGTGTGCCTCCATTTCCACATCAGCTGGAAGCAGTGTCCATACAGGGGTTACAGTGCCACCTTCTGTGTCCCTGAAGTTGAACACAGTGCTCATGCTATGGAGGCAGTGTACCTAAAGGCTTATGCAGTATGTTGTGATGGAGGGTGCACTGCCCATGAAGGTGGATGCGGTGAACCTGTGTGGTTGCAGTGTCCCCTACAGCTTCGCTTAATGTGGATGCAGTGCCCATGCAGTGTATGCTGTGTCCCACAAGGTGGATGCAGTGTGTTGTGACGGAGGATGCAGTGCCCACGAAGGTGGATGCCGTGAGCCTGCAGTGATTGCAGTGCGCATGCAGAACCTCTTCAACTGGATGCAGTGTTGCTGCAGTGGTTGCAGATCCAATTAAGATGTCCCTGAACGTGGATGCAGTGCCCATGCAGTGGACGCAGGGTCCCACAATGTGCATGCAGTATGTTGTGATGGAGGATGCAGTGCCCATGAAGGGGGATGCAGTGTCCCTCCACTGGTTGCCATGCCCCAGCATTGTCCTGAAATGTTGATGCAGTGCCTATGCAGTGAATCTTCAGTGATTGCAGTGTGCCTGCAGTGCCACTTCAGCTGGATGCAGTGTAGCTGCAGTGGTTGAAGACCCCCTGCCATTTTGCTGAATGTGGATGCTGTGCCCTTGCAGTGTCTGCAGTGTGACTCAAGGTGGATGCAGTATGTTGTGAAGCACGATTCAGTGCCCATGAAGGACGATGCAGTGATCCTGCAGTCATGGCAGTGCACCTGCAGTTCCACTTCATCTATATGCAGTATCCCTGCAGTGGTTGCAGAGCACCCTGCTGTGTCCCTGAATGTGGATGCTGTGAACATGCAGTAGATGCAGTGATCCTGCACTGATGGCAGTGCACCTGCATTACCTCATCAGCTGGAAGCAGTGTTGCTGCAGTGGTTGCAGTGCTGCCTTCTTTGTCCCTGAAGGTGAATGCAGGGTGCATGCAGTGGATGCAGTGTCCCTAAATGTTTATGCAGTATGTTGTGTCGGAGGATGCAGTGCACATGAAGGCGGATGCTGTGTCCCTGCAGTGGTTGCAGGGCTCCTGGCATTGTGCTGGAATGTGGATGCAGGGTTCATGCAGTGCATGCAGTGTCCCACAAGGTGGATGGGGTATGCTGTCACGGAGAATGCAGTGGCAACTAAGGTGGATGCGGTGAACTTGCAGTGGTTGCAGTGCCCCCTACAGTTTCCATGAATGTGGATGCAATGCCCATTTATTGCACGCAGTGTCCCACAATGTGGATGTGGTATGCTGTGACGCAGGATGCAGTGCCCACGGACATGGATGCAGTGAGTCTGCAGTGATTGCAGTGCACCTGCAGTGCCACTTCATCTGGATGCCGTGTTGCTGCAGTGGTTGCAGAGCCATCTGCAGTGTCCCTGAATGTGGATACCGTGCCGATGCAATGGCTGCAGTGTCCCAAAATGTGCATGCAGTATGTTTTGACGGAAGATGCAGTGCACATGAAGGTGAATTCAGTGATCCTGCAGTGGTTGCAGTGCCCCCTGCAGTTTATCTGAATGTGGATGCAGGGCTCATGCAGTGGATGCAGTGTCCCTCAATGTGGATGCTTTATGATGTGTTGGAGGATTCAGTGATCATGAAGGAGGATGGAGTGATCCTGCACTCATTGCAGTGCACCTGCAGTGCCACCTCAGCTGGCTGCAGTGTCCCTGCAGTGGTTGCAGTGCCCAGTTCTGTGTCCCTGAGTGCTGAGGCAGTGCCCATGCAGTGGATGTAGATTACCAAATGGTGGTTGCCGTATGTTGTGACAGAGGATGCAGTGCCCACGAGTTGAATGCAGTGAGCTGGCAGTGACTGAAGTACGCCTTCAGTGCCACTGCAGCTGTATGCAGTGTCCCTGCAGTGGTTGCAATGCCCACAGCATTGTCCGAGAATGTGGATGCAGTGCCCAGCCATTGGATGCAGTGTCCCACAAGGTGCATGCAGTACGTTGGGATGGAGGATGCAGTGTCCATGAGGGTGGATGCAGTGATTCAGCAGTTGTTGCAGTGACCCCTGCATTGTCAGGGAATGTGGAAGCAGTGCCCAGGCAGTGGATGCAGTATCCCACAAGGTGTATGCAGTATGTTATGACCTATGATGCAGTTCTCATGAAGGTGGATGCACTGTCCCTGCAGTGATTGCAGTGCCCAACGCATTGTCTGGGAATGTGGATGCAGTAGTAATGTCGTGGATGCAGTATCCCACATGGTGGATGAAGTATGTTGTGATGGAGGATGCAGGGCTCATGATGGTGGACGCAGTGATGCTGCAGCAGTTTCAGTGCCCCTACAGTTTCCTGAATGTGAATGCAGTGCCCATGCAGAAGTTGCAGTTGCCCACAAGGTGGATGTCGTATGTTGTGATGGAAAATTCAGTGCCCACGAAGGTGGATGCAGTGAGACAGTGCTGAATGCTGTGCGCCAGCAGTGCGACTTCAGCTGTATGCAGTGTCCCTGCAGTGGTTTCAGTGGCCACTGCATTGTACAAGAACGTGGATTCATTGCCCACGCATTGGATGCAGTGTCCCACAAGGTGCATGCAGTGTGTTCTGATGGAGGATGCAGTGCCCATGAAGGTGGATGCAATGTCCATGCAGTGGTTGCAGTGCACCCTGCTGTGTCCCTGAATGTGGCTGCTGTGAACATGCATTGGATGCAGTGATCCTGCAGTGATAGCAGTGCGCCTCCATTTCCACATCAGCTGGAAGCAGTGTCCCTGCAGGCGTTGCAGTGCCACCTTCTGTGTCACTGAAGGTGAATGAAGTGCCCATGCAGTGGATGCAGTGTAGCTAAAGGTTTATACAGTATGTTGTGATGAAGGATGCAGGGCACATGAAGGATGATGCAGTTATCCTGCAATCATTGAAATGCACCTGCAGTGCCACTTCATCTGGATGCAGTGTCCAAGCAGTGGTTGCAGTGCACCATGCTCTGTCCCTGAATGTTGATGCTGTGAACATGCAGTGGATCCAGTGATCCTGCAGTTATTGCAGTGTGCCTGCATTTCCTCTTCAGCTGGTATCAGTGTTGCTGCAGTGCTTGCAGTGCCACTTCTGTGTCCCTGAAGTTGAATGCAGTGCGCATGCATTGGAGTCAGTGTACCTAAATGATTATGAAGTATGTTGTGATGGAGGATGCAGTGCGCATGTAGGTGGAGGCAGTGTCCCTGCAGTGGTTGCATGGACCCCAGCATGTTGCTGGAATGTGGATGCGGTGCTCATGCAATGGATGCAGTGTCCCTCAAGGTGCATGTCGTATGATTGTTTGGATGATTCAGTGATCATGAAGGAGGATGCAGTGATCCTGCAGTCATTGCCGTGAACTTGCAGTGTCACTTCAGTTGGTTGCAGTGTCCCTGCAGTGGTGGCAGTGACCCGCCGTGTGTCCCTGAGTGTGGATGCAATGCTCATGCAGTGGATGCAGAGTCCCAAAAGTTGGCTGCCGTATGTTGTGACAGAGGATGAAGAGCCCTGGAGTTGGATGCAGTGAGCTGGCATTGATTGCAGTTCAACTTCAGTGCCACTTCAGCTGGATACAGTGTCCCTGCAGTGGTTGCAGTGCCCCTGCATTGTCCTTAAATGTGGATGCAGTGCCCATGCAGTGGATGCAGAGTACCAATAGTTGGTTGCCGTATGTTGTGACAGAGGATGCAGTGCCCAGGAGTCTATGAAGTTAACTGGCAGTGATTGCATTACGCCTTCAGTGCCACTTCAGCTGGATGCAGTGTCCCTGACGTTGTTGCAATCCCCCTGCATTGTCCAGGAATGTGGATGCAGTGATCATGCACTGGATGCAGTGTCCCACAATGTGGAGGCACTGTGGTGTGTTGTAGTATGCAGTCCCAATGCAGGTGAAGGCAATGATCCTGCAGTAATGGCAGTGAACCTGCAGTGCCACATCAGCTGGATGCAGTGTTGCTGCAGTGGTTGCAGTTCCTCCTGCATTGTATGGGAATGTGGATGCAGTGCCCAGGCAGTGGATGGAGTTTCCCACAAGGTGCATGATGTATGTTGTCACTGAGGATGCAGTGCCCATGAAGGTGGATGCAGTGATCCGGCAGTGTTTGCAGTGCACCCTGCTGTGTCCCTGAATGTGGAGGCTGTGAACATGCAGTGGATGCAGAGATCCTGCAGTGATTGCAGTGTGCCTGCATTTCCTCATCCGCTGGAAGCAGTGTTGATGCAGGGGTTGCAGTGCCACCTTCTGTGTCTCTGAAGGTCAATGCAGTGCCCATGCAGTGGATGCAGTGTACCTAACTGTTTATGCAGTATGTTATGCCAGAGGATGCAGTGCCCATGAAGGTGGATGCAGTGTCCCTGAAGAGGTTGCAGTGCCCCCGGCATAGCCCTGAATGTGGATGCAGAGGTCATGCAGTGGATGCAGTCTCCCACAAGGTGGATGCAGTATATTGTGATGGAAGTTGGAGTGCCCACTAAGGTGGATGCAGTGAGCCTGCAGTCATTGCAGTGCACCTGCAGGGCCACTTCAGCTGGATGCTGTGTTGCTGCAGTGGTTGCAGAGCCAAATGACGTGTCCCTGAACGTGGATGCAGTGGTCATGCAGAGGAGGCAGTGTCCCTCAAAGTGGATGCCTTATGTTGTGATGGAGGATTCAGATATCATGATGGAGGATGCAGTGATGCTGCAGTCATTGCAGTGCACCTGCGGTGCCATTTCAGCTGGCTGCTCTGTCCTTGCAGTGGTT
This sequence comes from Equus przewalskii, assembly GCF_037783145.1. Classification (NCBI taxonomy): domain Eukaryota; kingdom Metazoa; phylum Chordata; class Mammalia; order Perissodactyla; family Equidae; genus Equus; species Equus przewalskii. Next base: position 641,980 of record NC_091859.1, read on the forward strand.
GCAGTACCCTGTTCTGTGACCCTGATTGGGTATGCATGCCCATGCAGTGGAGTTAGAGTACCGATAGTTGGTTGCCATATGTTGTGACAGAGGATGCAGTGCCCAGGAGTTGGATGCAGTGAACCGGCAGTGATTGCATTATGCCTTCAGTGCCACTTCAGCTGAATGCAGTGTGCTTGCTGTGGTTGCAATGCCCCCTGCATTGTCGAGTAATGTGGATGCAGTGCTGATGCAGAGAATGCAGTGTCCCAACATGTGGAGGCATTGTTGCGTGTTGTAGTATGTGGTACTGATGCAGGTGAAGGCAGAGATCCTACAGTGATGGCAGTGTGCCTGCAGTGCCACTTCAGCTGGATGCAGTGTTGCTGCAGTGGTTGCAGCGCCCCGAGCATTTTCTGGGAATGTGGATGCAGTGGCCAGGCAGTGGATGCAGTGTACCACAGGGTCCATACAGTATGTTGTGATGGAGGATGCAGCACGCATGAGGGTGCATGCAGTCATCCGGCAGTGGTTGAAGTGTACCTTGCTGTGTCCTTAAATGTGGATGCTGTGAATATGCAGTGGATGCAGTGATCCTGCAGTGATTGCAGTGCGCCTGAATGTCCTCTTCAGCTGGAAGCAATGTTTCTTCAGTGGTTGCAGTGCCACTTTCTGTGTCCATGAAGGTGAATGCTGTGCCCATGCAGTGGATGCAGTGTACCTAAAGATTTATGCAGTATGTTGTGTGGGAGGAGGCAGTGTCCATGAATGTCGATGCAGTGTGACTGCAGTGGTTGCAGTGTCCCTGACATTGTCCTGGAATATTGATACAGTGGTCATGCAGTGGATGCAGTGTCTCACAAGGCGGATACAGTATGTCTGGTCGGTGGATACAGTGCCTATGAAGGTGTATGCAGTGAACCTGCAGTGGTTGCAGTGCCCCCAACAGTGTACTTGAATTTGAATGCAATGCCCATGCAGTGCATGCAGTGTCCCACTAGGTGGATGCAGTATGTTGTGAGGGAGGATGCAGTGCCCATGAAGGTGGATGCGGTGAGCCTGCAGTGATTGCAGTGCACCTGCAGGGCCACTTCAGCTGGATGCAGTGTGGCTGCAGTTGTTGCTGAGCCCATTGCAGTATCCCTAAACGTAGATGCAGTGCCCATGCATTGGATGCAGGCTACCAAATGTTGGTTGCCGTATGTTGTGACAGAGGATGCAGTGCCCACGAGTTGGATGCAGTGAGCTGGAAGTGATTGCAGTACACCTTCAGTGCCCCTACTGCTGGAGCCAGTGTCCCTGAAGAGGTTGCAATGCCCCTGTATTGTCTTGGAATGTGGATGCAGTGCCCAGGCAGTGGATTTCGTGTCCCACAAGCTGCATGCAGTATGTTGTGATGGAGGATATATTGCCCATCACAGTGGATTCAGTGATCCAGCAGTGGTTGCAGTGCACCCTGCTGTGTCCCTGAATTTGAATTGTGTGAACATGCAATGGATGCAGTGATCCTGCAGTGATTTTAGTGCGCTTGCTCTTCCAGATCATCTGAAAGCAGTGTTGCTGCAGTGGTTGCAGTGCTGCCTTCTGTGTCCCTGAAGGTGAATGCAGTGCCAATCCAGTGGATGCCGTATGTTGTGACAGAGGATGCAGTGCCCATGAAAGTGGATGCAGTGTCCCTGCAGTGGTTGCAGTGCCCCAGACATTGTGCTGGACTGTGGATGCAGTGCTCATGCAGTGGATGCAGTGTCCCGCAATGTGGAGGCCTTGTGGTGTTTTGTAGTATGCAGTGCCGATGAAGGTGAATGCAGTTATCCTGCAGTGATGGCAGGGCGCCTGCAGTGCCACTTCAGCTGGATGCAGTGTAGCTGCAGTTGTTGCAGAGACCACTGCCATAGCCGTGAATGTGGATGCAGTGCCCAGGCAGTGTCTGCAGTGTGACCCAAGGTGGATGCATTATGTTGTGAAGTAGGATTCAGTGTCCATGAAAGACGATGCAGTGATCCTGCAGTCATTGCAGTGCACCTGAAGTGCATCTTCAAGTGGATGCAGTGTCCCTGCAGTGGTTGCAGTGCCTGATGCATTGTCCCTGAATGTGGATGCAGTGCCCATGCAGTGGATGCAGTGTCCAGAAGGTTCATGCAGTATGTTGTGATGGAGGATGCAGTGCCCATGAGGGTGGCTGCAGGGATCCGGCAGTGGTTGTAGTGACGACTTTTGTCTCCCTGAAGGTGAATGCAGTGCCAATCCAGTGGATGAAGTATGTTGTGACAGAGGATGCAGTGCCCATGAAGGTGGATGCAGTGTCCCTGCCATGGTGCAGTGCCCCTGGCATTGTCCATGAATGTGGATGCAGTGATCATGTAGTGGATGCAGTGAGTCACAAGGCAGATGAAGTAGGTTTTGTCGGAGGATACAGTGCCCATGAAGGTGGATGCGGTGAACCTGCAGTGGTTCCAGTGCCCCGTTCTGTGTCCCTGAATGTGGATTGCGTGACCATGCAATGGATGAAGACTACAAAAATTTGGTTGATGAATGTTATGACAGAGGAGACAGTGCTCACGAGTTGGATGCAGTCAGCCAGCAGTGATTGCAGCGCACCTGCAGAGCCACTTCTGCAGGATGCAGTTTTGCTGCAGTGGTTGCAGGGCACACTGCAGTGTCGTGGAACGTGTTTGCAGTGCCCATGCAGTGGATGCAGTGTCCCACAATATGCATGCAGTAGGTAGTGAAGGAGGATGCAGTGCTCATGGAGGTGGATGCAGTGATCCTGCATTGCTTGCAGTGAAACCTGCAGTTTACCTTAATTTGGATGCAGTGCTCATGCAGTGGATGCAGTGTCCCTCAAGCTGGATGCCTTATGTTGTGATGGAGGATGCAGTGATCCTGAAGGAGGATGAAGTGACCCTGCAGTCATTGCAGTGCACCTGAAGTGCCAATTCAGCTGGCTGCTGTGTCCCTGCAGTGGTTGCAGTGCCCCCTGCATTGTCTGGGAATGTGTATGCAGTGCCCAGGCATTGGATGCAGTGTCCCACAAGGTCATGCAGCATGTTGTGAGAGAGGATGCAGTGCCCATGAAGGTGGATGCAGTGTCCCTGCAGTGGTTGCAGTGCCCCTGGCATTGTCCCTGAATGTGGATGCAGTGCCCATGCAGTGGTGCATGTCTCACAAGGTGCATGAAATATGTTGTGATGGAGGTTGCAGTGCCCATGAGGGTGGATGCATTGATCCGGCAGTGGTTGCAGAGAACCCTGCTATGTCCCTGAATGTGGATGCTGTGAACGTGCAGTGGATGCAGTGATCCTGCAGTGAATGCAGTGCGCCTGCATTTCCACATCAGCTGGAAACAGTATCCCTACAGTGGTTGCAGTGTCCCCTGAATTTTCCGGGAATGTGGAAGCAGTGCCCACGCAGTGGATGCAGTGTCCCGCAAGGTGGCTGCAGTATGTTGTGATGGAGGATGCAGGGTCCATGAAAGTGGATGCAGTGATGCTGCAGTGGTTGCAATGCCCCCTACAGTTCCCTAAATGTGGAGGCAGTGTTGATGCAGTAGTTGCATTGTCCCACAAGGTGGATGTCGTATGTTGTGATGGAAGATGCAGTGCCCAAGAAGGTGCATACAGTGAGCCTGTGCGGAATACAGTGCAGCTGCAGTGTGACTTCAGCTGTTTGCAGTGTCCCTGAAGAGGTTGTAGGGCCCTCTGTATTGTCCGAGAACATGGATGCAGTGCCCAGGCATTGGATGCAGTTTCCCACAAGATGCATGCAGTATGTTGTGATGGAGGATGCAGTTCTGATGAAGGTGGATGCAGTGATCCGGCAGTGGTGGCAATGCACCCTGCTGTGTCCCCGAATCTGGATGCTGTGAACATGAAGTGGATGCAGTGATCCTGCAGTGATTGCATTGCACCTGCATTTCCACATCAGCTGGAAGCTGTGTCCCTGCAGGGGTTGCAGTGCCGCCTTCTGTATCTCTGAAGGTGAATGCAGTGCCCATGCAGTGAATGCCGCATACCTTAAGGTTTATTAAGTATGTTGTGACGGAGGATGCAGTGCCCATGAAGGAGCATGCAGTGATCCAGCAGTGCTTGCAGAGCACCCAGCTGTGTCCCTGAATGTGGATGCAGTGAACATGCAGTGGATGCAGTGATCCTGCAGTCATTGCAGTGCGCCTGAATTTCCACAACACCTTGAAGGAGTGTCCGTGCAGGGGTTGCAGTGCCACCTTCTGTGTCCCTGAAGGTGAATGCAGTGCCCATGCAGTGAATGCAGTGTACGTAAAGGTTTATGCAGTATGTTGTGACGGAGGATGCAGTACCCATGAAGGTGGATGCTGTGTCCCTGCAGTGGTTGCAGTGCCCTCAGCATTGTCCTGCAATGTTGATGCAGTGCCAATGCAGTGGATGCTGTGAAACTTCAGTGATTTCAGTGCTCCTGCAGTTCCACTTCAGCTCGATACAGTGCAGCTGCAGTATTTGCAGAGTCCCCAGCAATGTCCCTTAATGTGGATGAAGTGCCCATGAAGTGTCTGCAGTCTGACCCAAGGTGGTTGCAGTATGTTGTGAGGTAGGATCCAGTGCCCATTGACGGACGATGCAGTGATCCTGCAGTGATTGCAGTGCACCTGCAGTGCCACTTCAGCTGGATGCTGTGTCCCTGCCGTGGTTGCAGTGCTCCCTGCCTGGTCTCGATATGTGGATGCAGTGCCCATGCAGTGGATGCAGTTTCCCAAAAGGTGCATGCATTATTTTGTGATGGAGGATTCAGGGCCCATGAGGGTGGATGCGTGATGCTGCAGTGGTTGCAAAGACCCCTGCCATGTCCCTGAATGTGGATGCAGTGCCCATGCAGTGTCTGCAGTGTGACCCAAGGTAGATGCAGTAAGATGTGAAGTAGGATTCAGTGCCCATGAAGCACAATGCAGTGACCCTCCAGTAATTGCAGTGCACCTGCAGGGCCACTGCATCTGGATGCAGTGTCACTCCAGTGGTGACAGTTCCCCTGCATTGTCCCTGAATGTGGATTCAGTGCCCATGCGGTGGATCCAGTTTCCAACACGGTGCTTGCAGTATGTTGTGATGGGGGATGCAGTGCCCATGAGTGTGGATTCAGTTATCTTGCAGTGCTTGCAGTGCACCCTGCTGTGTACCTGAATGTGGATGCTGTGAACATGCAGTGGATGCAGTGATCCTGCATTGGATGCAGTGTCTCAAAAGGCGGATGCAGTATGTTTTGTTGGAGGATGCAGTGCCCATGAAGGTGGATGCGGTGAAACTGCAGTGCTCGCAGTGCCCCCCGCATTGTCCGGGAATTTGGGTGCAGTAGTCATGCAGTAGATGCAGTGTCCCACAAGGTGGATGAAGTATGTTGTGATGGAGCTTACATGGCCCATGCACTTGGATGCAGTGATGCAGCAGTGGTTGCAGTGCCTCCTACAGTTCCCTGAATGTGGATGCAGTGCCCATGCAGTAGTTGCAGTGTCCCACGAGTTGGATGTCGTATGTTTTGATGGAAGATGCAGTGCCCACGATGGTGGATGCAGTGAGCCTGTGATGAATGCAGTCTGCCTGCAGTGCGACCTCAGCTGACTGCAATGTCCCTGCAGTGGTTGCACTGCCCACTGCATTGTCTGAGGACATGAATGCAGTGCCCATGTATTGGATGCATTGCCCCACAATGTGCATGCAGTATTTTGTCATGGAGGAAGCAGTGCCAATTAACGTGGATGCAGTGATCCAGCAGTGGTTTCATTGCACTGTGCTGTGTCCCTGAGTGTGGATGGTGTGGTCATTCAGTGGATGCAGTTTCTCAAAGACAGATACAGTATGATTTGTCGGAGGATGCAGTGCCCTTGAACGTGGATGTGGTGAGCCTGCAGTGGTTGCAGTGCCTCCTACAGTTTCCCTGAATGTGCATGCAGTGTCCCACAATGTGGAGGCATTGTGGTGTGTTGTAATATGCAGTGCCGATGAATGTGAATGCAGTGATCCTGCAGTCATTGCAGTGCACCTGCAGTGCCACTTCATCTGGATGCAGTGTCCCTGCAGTGGTTGCAATGCCCCCTGCATTGTCCTAAAATGTGGATGCAGTGCCCATGCAGTGGATGCAGTTTCCCACAAGGTGCATGCAGTATGTTGTGACAAAGGATGCAGTGCCCATGAGGATGGATGAAGTTATCCAGCAGTGGTTGCAGTGCTGCCTTCTGTGTCCCTGAAGGTGAATGCAGTGCCCATCCAGTGGATACACTGTACCTAAAGTTTTATGCAGTATGTTATGAGGGAGGATGCAGAGTCCATGAAGGTGGATGCAGTCTCACTGCAGTGGTTGCAGTGTCTCACAAGGCGGACAGAATATGTGTTGTCAGAGGATGCAGTGCCCATGAAGGTGGATGGAGTTATCCGCCAGTGGTTGCAGTGCCCCCTGCATTGTCCCTCAATGTGGATGCAGTGGACGCAAAGTACCAAAAGTAGGTTGCCGTATGTTGTGACAGAGGATGCAGTGCTCAAGTATTGTATGCCATGAGCCGGGAGTGATTGCAGTATGCCTTCACTTCCATTTCAGCTAGATGCATTGTCCCTGCAGTGGTTGCAATGCCCCTTGCATTATACTCTAACGTGAATGCCGTGCTCATGCAGAGAATGCAGTGCCCCACAATGCGGAGGCATTATGGTGTGTTGTAGCATGCAGTGCGAAGGAAGGTGAATGCAGTGATCCTGCAGTGATGGCAGTGCGCCTGCAGTGCCACTTCAGCTGGTTGCAGTGTTGCTGCAGTGGTTGCAGTGCCCCCTGCGTTCTCACTGAATGTGGATGGAATGCCCATGCAGTGGATGCAGTGTCCCACAAGGTGGACGCAGTATGTTATGACGGATGATGCAGTTCTCATGAAAGTGGTTTCAGTATGCCTGCAGTGCTTGCAGAGCCCCCACATTGTCCGGGAATGTGGATTCAGTAGCCATGAAGTGGTTGCAGTTGGGTTGCACCCCACAAGGTGGATGCAGTATCTTGTGATGGGGGATGCAGGGCCCATGAAGGTGGATGCAGTCATACAGCAGAGGTAGCAGTGCCCTCTACAGTTCCCTGAATGTAGATGCAGTGCCCATGCAGAAGTTGCAGTCTCCCACAAGGTGGATGTCTTATGTTGTGATGGTAGATGCAGTGCCCACGAAGGTGGATGCAGTGAACCAGTGCTGAATGCAGTGAGGCTGCAGTGCGACTTCAGCTGTATGCAGTGTCCCCGCAGTTGTTGAAGTGCCTGTTGCATTGTCCCTGAATGTGGATGCAGTGCCCATGCAGTGGATGCAGTGTCCCACAATGTGCATGCAGCATGTTGTGACAGATGATGCAGTGCCCCTGAGGGTGGATGAATTGATCTGGCAGAGGTTGCCGTGCTGCCTTCTGTGTACATCAATGTGAATGCAGTGCCCATCCAGTGGATGCACTGTACCTAAACATTTATGCAGTATGTTGTGATGGAGGATGCAGTGCCCATGATGGTGGATGCAGTGATGCTGCAGTGGTTGCTTGCCAACTGCAGTTTAACTGAATGTGGATGCAGTGCTCATGCACTGAATTCAGTGTCCCACAAGGAGGATGACTTATGTTGTGATGGAGGATTCAGTGTTTATGAAGGAGGATGCAGTGATCCTGCAGTCATTGCAGTGGATTTGCAGTGCCACGTCAGCTGGCTGCTGTGTCCCTGCACTGTTTGCAGTGCCCCGTTCTGTGTCTATGAATGTGGATGCAGTGCCCAGGCAGTGTATGCAGAGTACCAAAATTTGCTTGCCGTATATTGTGACAGAGGATGCAGTGGCCACGAGTTGGATGCAGTGACCCGGCGTTGATTGCAGTACGCCTTCAGTGCCAGTTAGCTAGATGCAGTGTCCCTACAGTGGGTGCAATGCCCCCTGCATTGTCCTGGAATGTGGATCCAGTGCTCATGCAGTGGATGCAGTGTCCCACAATGTGGAGGCATTGTGGTGTGTTGTAGTATGCCGTTCCAATGAAGGTGAATGCAGTGATCCTGCAGTGATGGCAGGGCGAATGCTGTGCCACTTCAGCTGGAAGCAGTGTAGCTTCAGTGTTTGCAGAGCCCCCTCCCATGGCTCTGAATATGGATGCAGCGCCCAGGAGGTGTCTGCAGTGTGACCCAAGGTGGATGTAGTATGTTGTGAAGTAGGATTCAGTGCCCATGAAGGAAAATGCAGTGATCCTGCAGTCATTGCAGTGCACCTGCAGTGACACTTCCTCTGGATGCAATGTCTATGCAGTGGTTGCAGTGCCCCCTGCATTGTCCCAGAATGCGTATGCAGTGCCCATGCAGTGGATGCAGTTTCCCACAAGGTGCATGCAGTATGCTGTGACAGAGGATGCAGTGCCCATGAGGATGAATGAAGTGATACAGCAGTGGTTGCAGTGCTGCCTTCTGTTTCCCTGAAGGTGAATGCAGTGCCCATCCAGTGGACACACTGTACCTAAAGGTTTATGGAGTATGTTGTGAGGAAGGATGCAGTGCCCATGAAGATGGGTGCAGTGATCTGGCAGTGGTTGCAGTGCCCCCTGCATTGTCTGGGAATGTGGATGCAGTGCCTAGGTAGTGCATGCCGTGTCCCACAAGGTGGATGCAGTATGTTGTGATGGAGGATGCAGTGCCCACGAATGTAGATGCAGTGAGACTGCAGTGATTGCAGTGCACCTGCAGTGCCACCTCCGTTGGATGCAGTGTAACTGCAGGGGTTGCAGTGCCTCCTTCTGTGTCCCTGAAGGTGAATGCAGTGTCCATGCAGTGTCCTTAAAGGTTTATGCTGTATCTTGTGACAGAGGATCCAGTGCCCATGAAGGTGGATGCAGTGTCCCTGCAGTGGTTGCAGTGCCCACGGCATTTTCCCTGAATGTGGATGCAATGTCTGCAGTGTGACCCAAGGTGGATGCAGTATGTTGTGAAGTAGGATACAGTGCCCATGAAGGTAGATGCAGTGTCCCTGTAGCAGTTACAGTTCCCCCGGCATTGTCGTGGAATGTTGATACAGTGCCAAGGCAGTGGATGCAGGGAAAGTTCAGTGATTTCATTGCGCCTACAGTGCAACTTCAGCTGGATACAGTGTTACTGCATTGGTTGCAGAGCCCCCTGCCTTGTCCATGATTGTGGATGCAGTGCCCAGGCAGTGGATGCAGTGTCCCACAAGGGGGCTGTTGTAAGTTGTGATGCAAGATACAGTGCCCACGAAGGTGGATGTGGTAAAGCTACTGTCATTGCATTGCCTCCTACAGTTTCCCTGAATGTGGATGCAGTGCTCATGCAGTGTCTGCAGTGTGACCCATGGTGGATGCAGTATGTTGTGAAGTAGGTTTCAGTGCCCATGAAGGAAAATGCAGTGATGCTGCAGTCATTGCAGTGCACCTGCAGTGCCACTTCATCTGGTTGCAGTGTCCCTGAATGTGGATTCAGTGCTCATGCAGTGGATGCAGTGTCGCTGAAGGTGGATGCAGTATGTTGGAACGGAAGATGCAGTGCCCACGACTGTGAATGCAGTGAGACTGCAGTGATTGCAGTGCGCCTGCAGTGCCATTTCACCTGTGTACAGTGTACCTGCAGTGGTTGCAGTGCTGCCTGCATTGCACAGGAATGAGAATGCAGTGCCCATGAAGGTGGATGCACTGATCCTGCAGTGATTGCAGTGTGCCTGCAGTGCCACTGCAGCTGGATCAAGAGTCCCTGCAGGGGTTGCAGTGCTTGTTGCAGTGTCCCTGAACATGGATGCAGTGCCCATGCAATGGCTGCAGTGTCACTGAAGGTAGATGCAGTATGTTGTGTTGGGGATAGCAATGGCCATGAAGGTGGATGCAGTGATCCTGCAGTGGTTGAAGTGCCTCATGCAGTGTCCCTGAATGAGAATGCCGTGCCATTGAATTGGATTCAGTGCACCGCAAGGTGGATGCAGTATGTTATGACAGATGATGCATTGCCCATGAAGGTGTATGCAGTGTACCTGCACTGGTTTTCGTGCCCCCTTCTGTGTCCCTGATTGTGGATGCAGTACCCATGCAGTGGAAGCAGTGTCCCACAAGATGGATGCCTTATGTTGTTACGGAGGATTGAGTGATCATGAAGGAGGATGCATTGACCCTGCAGTCATTGCAGTGCACCTGCAGTGCCACATCAGCTGGCTGCAGTGTCCCTGCTGTGGTTGCAGTGCCACATACTTTGTCCCTGAATGTGGATTCAGTGCCAAAGCAGTAGTTCAGTGTCCCACGAGGTGGATGTCATATGTTGTGATGGAAGATGCACTCCCCACGAAGGTGGTTGAAGTGAGCCTGTGCAGAATGCAGTGCGCCTGCTGTGTGACTTCAGCTGTAGGCAGTGTCCTTGCAGTTGTTGCAGTGCCCAATGCATTCTCCGAGAACGTGGATGCAGTGCCCAAGCATTGGATGCAGTGTCCCACAAGGTGCATGCAGTATGTTGTGACGGAGGATGCAGTGCCCATGAAGTTGGATGCAGTGATCCAGCAGTGGTTGCAGTGCACCCTGCTGTGACCCTGAATGTGGATGCTGTGAAAATGCAGCGGATGCAGTGATCATGCAGTGATTGCAGTGTGCCTGCATTTACACATCAGCTGGAAGCTGTGTCCCTGCAGGGGTCCAGTGCTGCCTTCTGTTTCCCTGAAGGTGAATGCAGTGCCCATGCAGTGGAGGCAGTGTACCTAAAGGTTTATGCAGTATGTTGTGAAGGAGGATGCAGTGCCAATGAAGGTCGATGCAGAGTCCCTGCCATGGTTGCAGTGCCCCCGGCATTGTCCTGGAATGTGGATGCAGTGGTCAAGCAGCGGATGCAGTGTCTCACAAGGTGGATGCAGTATGTTTTGTTGGAGGGTGCAGTGCCCATGAAGGTGGAAGCAGTGAAAGAGCAGGGATGCAGTGCCCCCTACAGTTTCCCTGAATGTGGATGCAGTGCCCATGCAGTGCATGCACTGTGCCACAATGTGGATGCAGTATGTTGTGACGGAGGATGCATTGCCCACGAGGTGGATGCAGTGAGCCTGTAGTGGTTGCAGTGATGCCTCCAGTGTCCTTCAATTTGGGTGCAGCGCTCATGCATTGGATGCAGTGTCCCAAAAGTTGGATGCCTTATGTTGTGATGGAGGAGTGAGTGATCATGAAGGAGGATACAGAGATCCTGTAGTCATTGCAGTGCACCTGCAATGCCACTTCTTCTGGCTGCAGTGTCCCTGCAGTGGTTGCAGTGCACCATTGTGTCTCCCTGAATGTGGATGCAGTGCCAATGCAGTGGATGCAGAGTACCAAAAGTTGGTTGCCGTATGTTGTCAGAGGATGCAGTGCCCAAGAGTAGTCTGCAGTGAGCCAGCAGTGATTGCAGTACGCCTTCACTGTCACTTCAGCTCTTTGCAGTGTGCCTGAAGTGGTTGCCTTGACCCCTGCATTGTGCTGGAATGTGGATGCAGTGCTCATGCAGTGGATGCAGTGTCCCACAATGTGGAGGCATTGTGGTGTGTTGTAGTATACAGTGCTAAAGAAGGTGAATGTAGTAATCCTTCAGTGATGGCAGTGTGACTTCTGTGCCACTTCAGCTGGATGCAGTGTCCCTGCCATGGTTGCAGTGCTGACTGCATTGTCCGAGAACGTGGATGCAGTGCCCAGCTATCAGATGCAGTGTCCCACAAGGTGCATGCAGTATGTTATGATGGAGGAGGCAGTGCCCATGAAGGTGGATGCAGTGATCCGACAGTGGTTGCAGTGCACCCTGCTGTGTCCCTGTATGTGGATGCTGTGAACATGCCATGGATGCACTGATGTTGCAGTGATTGCAGTGCCCCTGCATTTCCTCATCAGCTGGCAGCAGTGTCCCTGCAGTGGTTGCAGTGTCCCATGCATTTTCTGTGAATGTCAATGCAGTGCCAATGCAGCGGATGCAGAGAGCCTGCAGTGAAAGGAGTGCACCTGCAGTGCCACTTCAGCTGGATGCAGTGTTGCTGCAGTGGTTGCACAGCCAACTGCACTGTCCCTGAACGTGGATGCAGTGCCCATGGAGTGGATGCAGTGTTCCACAATGTGCATGCAGTATGTTGTGACGTAGGATTCAGTGCCCATGAAGGTGGATGCAGTGTCACTGCAGTGGTGGCTATGCCCCTGGCGTCGTCCTGGAATGTGGATGCAGGGGTCATGCAGTGGATGCAGTGTCTCACAAGGCAGATGCAGTGTCTTTTGTCGGAAGATGGAGTACCCATGAAGGTGTATGCGTTGAACCTGCAAGGGTTGCAGTGCCCCCTACAGTTTCCCTGAATTTAATGCAGTGCCCATGCAGTGTCCCAGAAGGTGGATGCAGTATGCTGTGACTGAGGATGCAGTGCCCATGAAGGTGGATGCAGTGAGCCTGAAGTGATTGCACTGCGTCTGCAGTGCCACTTCATCTGGGTACAATGTTGCTGCAGTGTTTGCAGGGCCAACTACAGTGTCCCTGAATGTGGATGCAATCCCCACTCTGTGGAGGCAGTGTCCAACAATGTGCATGCAGTATTTTGTGACGAAGTATGCCGTGCCCTTGAAGTTGGATGAAGTGATCCTTCAGTGGCTGCAGTGCCCCCTGCAGTATACCTGAATGTGGATGCAGTATTCATGCACTGGATGCAGTGTCCCTCAAGGTGGATGTCTTATGATATGGCGGAGGATTCAGTGATCATGAAGGAGGATGCAGTGATCCTGCAGTCATTGCAGTACGCCTTCAGTGCCACTTCACCTGGATGCAGTGTCCCTGCAGGGGTTGCAATGACCCTGCATTGTCCGGGAATGTGGATGCAGTGCTCATGCAGTGGATGCAGTGTCCCACAATGTGGAGGCATTGTGGTGTGTTGTAGTATGCAGTGCCGATGAAAGTGAATGTAGTGATCCTGCAGTCAGGTTAGTGCACGTGCAGTGCCACTTCAGCTGGATGCAGTGTTGCTGCAGTGGTTGCAGTGCTGCCTTCTGTGTCCCTGAAAGTGAATGCAGTGCCCATGCAGTGGAGGCAGTGTTCCTAAATATTTATGCAGTATGTTGTGACAGAGGATGCAGTGTACATGAAGGCGGATGCAGTGTCCCTGCAGTGGTTTCAGGGCCACCAGCATTGTGCTGGAATGTGGATGCAGGGTTCATGCAGTGGATGCAGTGTCTCACAAGATGGATGCAATATGTTTTGTCAGAGGATGCCATATGCATGAAGGTGGATGTGGCAAAACTGCAGTGGTTGCAGTGCCCCCTACATTTGCCCTGAATGTGTATGCAGTGCCCATGCAGTGCATACAGTGTCCCACAAGGTGGATGTGGTATACAGTGACGGAGGATGCAGTGCCCACGAAGGTGGATGCAGTGAGCCTGCAGTGATAGTACTGCACCTGCAGTGCCACTTCAGCTGGATACCGTGTTGCTTGTGTGACTGCAGAGCCAACTGCAGTGTACCTGAACGTGGAGGCAGTGCCCATGCAGTGGATGCAGCGTCCAACAATGTGCATGCAGGATGTTGTGATGGAGGATGTAGTGCCCATGAAGGTGGATGCAGTGATCCCACAGTGGTTGCAATGCCCCCTGCAGTTTACCTGAATGTGGATGCAGTGCTCATGCAGTGGATGCATTGTCCCTCAAGGTCGACGCCTTATGATGTGTTGGAGGATTCAGTGATCATGAGGGAGGATTCAGTTTTCCTGCAGTCATTGCAGTGAACTTGCAGTGCCACTTCAGCTGGCTGGGGTGTCCCTGCAGTGGTTGCAGTGCCGACTGCATTTTCCGAGAACGTGCATGCAGTGCCCAGGCTTTGGATGCAGTATACCTAAACGTTTAAGAAATAGGTTGTGACGGAGAATGCAGTGCCCATGAAGGTGGATGCAGTGAGCCTGCAGTGATTGTACTTCACCTGCAGTGCCACTTCAGCTGGATGTAGTGTTGCTGCAGTGGTTGCAGAGCCAACTGCCGTGACCCTGAACGTGGATGCTGTGCCCATGCAGTGGATGCAGTGTCCCACAATGTGCATGCAGTATGTTGTGACAGAGGATGCAGTGCCCATGAAGGTGGATGCAGTGATCGTGCAGAGGTTGCAGTGCCCCCGGCAGTTTACCTGAATGTGGATGCAGTGCTCATGCAGTGGATGCAGTGTCCCTCAACGTGGATGGCTTGTGATGTGTTGGAGGATTCAGTGATCATGAAGGAGGATGCAGTGATACTCCAGTCATTTCAGTGAACTTACTGTGCCACTTCAGCTGGATGTAGTGTCCCTGCAGTGGTTGTAATGCCCCCTGCATTGTCCTGGAATGTGGATGCAGTGCTCAAGCAGTGGATGCAGTGTCGGACAATGTGGAGGCATTGTAGTGTGTTGTAGTATGCAGTGCTGATGAAGGTGTATGCAGTGACCCTGCAGTGATGGCAGTCCGCCTGCAGTGCCACTTCAGCTGATTTCAGTGTTGCTGCAGTGGTTTCAGTGCCCCTGCATTGTCCGGGAATGTTTATGCAGTGCCCAGGCAGTATATCCAGTGTCCCAAAAGGTGGATGCAGTATGTTGTGACGGATGATGCAGTTCCCATGAAGGTGGATGCAGTGTCCCTGCAGTGCTTGCAGTGCCCCCCGCATTGTCCGGGAATGTGGATGCAGTAATCATGAAGTGGATGCAGTGTCCCACAAGGTGGATGCAGTATGTTGTGATGGAGTATGCAGGGCCCATGAAGGTGGATGCAGTGATGCTGCAGTATTTGCAGTGCCCCCTAAACTTCCCTGAATGTGGATGCAGTGTCCATGCAGTAGTTACAGTGTCCCACAAGGTGGATGTCATATGTTCTGATGGAAAATGCAGTGTCCACGGAGGTGGATGCAGTGAGCCTGTGCTGAATGCAGTGCACCTGCAGTGCAAATTCAGCTGTATGCACTGTCCATGCAGTGGTTGCAGTGCCGACTGCATTGTCTGAGAACATGGATGCAGTTGCCAGGCTTTGCATGCAGTGTCCCACAAGGTGCATGCAGTAGGTTGTGATGGAGGATGCTGTGCCCATGAGGGTGGATGCAGTGATCCGGCAGTGGTTGCAGCACACCCTGCTGTGTCCCTGAATGTGCATGCTCTGAACATGCAGTGGATGCAGTGATGCTTCAGTGATGGCGCCTGCATTTCCACATCACCTGGAAGCAGTGTACCTGCAAGGGTGCAGTGCCTCCTGTTTCGCTGAAGGTGAATGCAGTGCCAATGCAGTGGATGCAGTGTACCTAAAGGTTTACGCAGTATTTTTTGACGGAGGATGCAGTGCCCATGAAGCTGCATGCAGTGTCCCTGCTGTGGTTGCTGTGCCCCCAGCATTGTGCTGGAATGTGGACGCAGGGTTCATACATTGGATGCAGTGTCTCACAAGGCAGATGCAGTATGTTTTGTTGGAGGATGCAGTGCCCACGAAAGGTGGATGCGGTGAACCTGCAGTTGTTGCAGTGCCCCATACAGTTTCCCTGTATGTGGATGCAGTGCCCATGCAGTGCATGCAGTGTCCCACAAGGTGGATTCGGTATGCTGAGATGGAGGATGCAGTGCCAAGGAAGCTGGATGCAGTGAGCCTGCAGTCATTGTAGTGCACCTGCAGTGCCATTCCAGCTGGCTGCAGCGTCCCTGGAGTTGTTGCAGTGCCACATTCTTTGTCCCTGAATGTGGATGCCGTGGCCATGCAGTGGATGCAGAGTAGCAAAACTTGTTTTCCGTATGTTGTGACAGAGGATGCAGTGCCCACGAGTTGGATGCAGTGAGCTGGCAGTAATTGCAATATGCCTTCAGTGCCACTTCAGCTGGACGCATTGTCCCTGAGTGGTTGTAATGCCCCCTGCTTTGTCCTGGAATGTGGATGCAGTGCTCATGCAGTGGATGCAGTGTCCCACAATGTGGAGGCATTGTGGTGGTTGTAGTATGCCGTGCCAATGAAGGTGAATGCAGTGAGCATGAAATGATTGCAGTGTGCTTTCAGAGCCACTTCAGCTGGATGCAGTGTTGTTGCAGTGATTGCAGAGCCAACTGCAGTGTCCCTGAACGTGGATGCAGTACCGATGCAGTGGATGCAGTGTCCCACAATGTGCATGCACTATTTTGTGATGGAGGATGCAGTGCCCATGAAGGTGGATGCAGTGATCCTGCAGTGGTTGCCGTGAACTTGCCATGCCACTTCAGCTGGCTGCAGTGTCCTGCAGTGATTACAGTGCCCCATTCTATGTCCCTGAATGTGGATGCAGTTTCAATGAAGGGGATGCAGAGTACCAAGTTGGTTTCCATATGATGTAACAGAGGATGCAGTGCCCACCAGTAGGATGCAGTGAGCTGGCAGTGATTGCAGTATGCCTTCAGTGCCACTTCAGCTGGATGCAGTGTCCCTGCAGTGGTTTTAATGCCCCCTGCTTTGTCCTGGAATGTGGATGCAGTGCTCATGCAGTGGATGCAGTGTCCCACAATGTGGAGGCATTGTGGTGGTTGTAGTATGCAGTGCCAATGAAGGTGAATGCAGTGAGCCTGAAGTGATTGCAGTGCGCTTGCAGAGCCACTTCAGCTGGATGCTGTGTAGCTGCAGTGTTTGCAGAGCCCCCTGCCATGTCCCTGAATGTGGATGCTGTGCCCATGCAGTGTCTGCAGAGTGAATCAAGGTGGATGCAAGTATGTTGTGAAGTAGGATTCAGTGCCCATGAAGGACGATGCAGTGATCCTGTGGTCATTGCAGTGCTCCTGCAGTGTTAATTCATCTGGCTGTAGTGTCCCAGTGTTGTGGCAGTGCACACTGCATTGCTGGAGAATGTGGATGCAGTGCCGAGGCATTGGTTGCAGCGTCCAACAAGGTGCATGCAGTATGTTGTGATGGAGGATGTAGTGCCCATGAAGGTGGATGATGTGTCCCTGCTGTGGTTGCAGTGTCCCCTGCATTGTCCTGAATGTGGATGCAGGGGTCATGCAGTGCATGCAGTGTCCCACAAGGTGGGTGCAGTATGTTGTGTCAGAGGATGCAGTGCCCATGAAGGTTGCTGCGGTGAAGCTGCAATGGTTGCAGTGCCCCCTACAGTTTTCCTGAATGTTGACGCAGTGCCCATGCAGTGCTTGCAGTGTCCCACAAGGTGGATGCAGTATGTTGTGATGGAGGATGCAGGGCCCATCAAGGGGGATGCAGTGATGCTGCAGTGGTTGCAGTGTCCCTTACAGTTCCCTGAATGTTCATGCAGTCTCCATGCAGTAGTTGCAGTGTCGCAGAAGGTTGATGTCGTATGTTTTGATGGAAGATGCAGTGCCTATGAAGGTGGATGGAGTGAGCCTGTGCTGAATGTAGTGTGCCTGCAGTGTGACTACAGCTGTATGCAGTGTCCCTGAAGTGGTTGCAGTGCACACTGCATTGTCCAAGAACGTGTATGCAGTGCCCAGGCATTGGATGCAGTGTCTCACAAGGGGGATGAAGGATGTTTTGTCGGAGGATACAGGGTCCATGAAGGTGGATGCGGTGAAACTGCAGTGGTTGCAGTGCCCTCTACAGTTTCCCTGAATGTGCATGAAGTGCCCATGCAGTGCATACAGTGTCCCACAAGGTGGATGCGGTATGCTGTGATGGAGGATGCAGTGACCACGATGGTCTAAAAGTGAGCCTGAAGTGATTACAGTCCGCTTGCAGTGCCACTTCAATAGGATGCAGTGTTCCTGCAGTGGTTGCATAGCCAACTGCAGTGTACCTGAACGTGGATGCAGTGCCGATGCAGTGGATACAGTGACCCACAATGTGCATGCAGTATGTTGTGACGGAGGATGCAGTGCCCATGAATGTGGATGCAGTGATCCTGCAGTGGTTGCAGTGCCAGCTGAAGCTTACATGAATGTGGGTGCAGTGCTCAAGCAGTGGATGCAGTGTCCCTCTAGGTGGATGCCTTATGATATGTTTGAGGATTCAGTGATCATGAAGGAGGATGCAGTGATCCTCAGTCATTGCAGTGACCTTGCAGTGCCACTTGAACTTGTTGCAGTCTCCCTGCAGTTGTTGCAGTGCCCCGCTCTGTGTCACTGAATGTGGATGCAGTGCCCATGCAGTGGGTGCAGAGTACCAAAAGTTGGTTGCCTTATGTTGTGACAGATTATGCAGAGCCCTGGAGTTGAATGCAGTGAGCTGGCAGTGATTGCAGTACGCCTTCACTTCCACTTCAGCTGGACGCAGTGTCCCTGCTGTGGTTGCTATGCCCCCTGCATTGTTCTGGAATGTGGATGCAGTGCTCATGCAGTGGATGCAGTGTCCCACAATGTGGAGGCATTGTGGTGTGTTGTAGTATGCAGTGCCGATGAAGGTCAATGCAGTGATCCTGCAGTGATGGCAGTGCGCCTGCATTTTCACATCAGCTTAAAGCAGTGTCCCTGCAGGGGTTGCAGTGCCGCCTTTTGTGTCACTGAAGGTGAATGCAGTGCCTATGCAGTGCATGGAGTGTACTTAAAGGTTTATGCAGTATGTTGTGATGTAGGGTGCAGTGCCCATGAAGGGGACTGCAGTGTCCCTCCAGTAGTTGGAGTGCCCCTGGCATTGTCCTGAAATGTTGATGAAGTGCCTATGCGGTGGATAGAGTGAATATTAAGTCATTTCGTGCACCTGCAGTGCCCCTTCAGCTGGTTGCAGTGTAGCTGCTGTTGTTGCAGAGCCCCCTGCCACATCCCTGAATGTGGATGCTGTGCACATGCAGTGTCTGCAGTGTGATACAAGGTGGATGCAGTATGTTGTGAATTAGGATTCAGTGCTCATGAAGGCTGATGCAGTGATCCTGCAGTAATTGTAGTGCACCTGCAGTGCCACTTCATCTGGATGCAGTGTCCCTGCAGTGGTTGCAGTGCACCCTGCTGTGTCCCTGAATGAGGATGCTGTGAACATGCAGTGGATGCAGTGATCCTGCAGTGATTGCAGTGTGCCTGGATTTCCTCATCATCTGCAAGCAGTGTTGCTGCAGTGGCTACAGTGCCATCTTCTGTGTCGCTGAATGTAAATGCACTGCCCATGCAGTCGAGGCAGTGTACCTAAAGGTTTATGCAGTATGTTGTGACAGAGTATGCAGAGCCCATGATGGGGAAGCAGTGTCCCTCCAGTGGTTGCAATGCCCCCAGCATTGTCCTGAAATGTTGATGCAGTGCCTATGCAGTGGATGCAGTGCAGCTTCAGTGATTGCAGTGCACCTACAGTGCCACTTCAGCTGGAATCAGTGTCCCTTCAGTTGTTGCAATGCTGCCGGCATTCTCCTGGAATGTGGATGCAGTGGTCATGCAGTGGATGCAATGTCTCAGAAGGCAGATGCGCTATGTGTTGTTGGATGATGCAGTGCACTTGAAGCTGGATTTGCTGAACATGCAGTGGTAGCAGTGCCCCTACAGCTCCCTGAATGTGCATGCAGTGCCCATGCAGTAGTTGTAGTGTCCCACAAGTTGGATTTAATATCTTATGATGGAAGATGCAGTGCACACGAATGTCGATGCAGTGAGCTTATGCTGAATGCAGTGCCCCTGCAGGGGGAATTCATCTGTATGCAGTGTCCCTGGGGTGGTTGCATTGCCCACTGCATTGTCCGAGATTGTGGATGCAGTGTACATGCATTGGATGCAGTGTCCCAAAAGGTGCATGCCCTATGTTGTGATGGAGGATGCAGTGCCCATGAAGGTGGATTCAGTGATACGGCAGTGCTTGCAGTGCCCCGTCCTGTGTCCCTGAATGTGGGTGCAGTGCCCATGCAGTGGATGCAGAGTACCTAACGTTGTTTTCCGTATGTTGTGATGGAGGATGCAGTGCCCAGGAATTGAATGCAGTGATCCTGCAGTCATTGCAGTCTGCCTTCAGTGCCACTTCATCTGGATGCATTGTCCCTGCAGTGGTGGCAGTGCACCCTGCTGTGTCCCTGAATGTGGATGCTGTGAACATGCAGTGGATGCAGTGATCCTGCAATGATTGCAGTGCACCTGCATTTCCACTTCTGATGGTAGCAGTGTCCCTGCAGGGGTTGGAGTGCCACCTTCCGTGGCACTAAAGTTGAATGCAGTGCCCATGCAGTGGATGCAGTGTACCTAAAGCTTTATGCAGTATGTTGTGAAGGAGGATGCAGTTCCCATGATGTTTGGATGGAATGTCCCTGCAGTGCTTGCAGTGCCCCCGGCTCTGTGCTGGAATGTAGATGCAGGTGTCGTGCACTAGATGCAGTGTCTCACAAGGTGGATGCAGTATGTTTTTTTAGAGAATGCAGTTCCCATGCAAGTGGATTGGGTGAACCTGCACTGGTTGCAGTGTCCCCCACAGTTTCTCTGAATGTGGATGCAGTGGCCTTACAGTGCATGCAATGTCCCGCAAGGTGGACAGGAAATATTGTAACGGAGGATGCAGTGCCCATGAAGGCGGATGCAGTGAGCCTGATGTGATTGCAGTGTGCCTGCAGTGCCACTACAGCTGGATGCAGTGTAGATGCAGTGCTTGCAGAGTCAACTGCAGTGTCCCTGAACGTGAATGCAGTGACCATGCAGTTGATGCAGTGTACCAAAATGTGCATGCAGTATGTCGTGACAGATGATGCAGTGCCCATAAATGTGGATGCAGTGAACCTGCAGTGGTTGCAGTGCCCCCTACACTTTCCCTGACTGTGGATGCAGTGCTCATGCAGTGCATGCAGTGTCCCACAAGGTGGATGCAGGATGTTTTGATGGAGGATGCAGTGCCCATGAAGGTGGATGCAGTGTCCCTGCATTGCTTGCAGTGAGCCCTTCATTGTCAGGTTAAGTGGATGCAGTAGTCATGCAGTGGATGCAGGGTCCCAAAGGTGGATGCAGTATGTTGTGATGGAGGATGCAGGGCCCATGAAGGTCGATGCAGTCCTACTGCAGTGGTTGTAGTACCCCCTACAGTTCCCTGAATGTGGATGCAGTACCCATGTAGGAGTTGCAGTGTCCCACAAAGTGGATGTCGTATGTAGTGATGGAAGTTGCAGTGCCCACGGACGTGGATGCAGTGAGACTGTGCTGAATGCAGTGCGCCTGCACTGTGACTTCAGCAGTATGCAGTGTCCCTGCCGTGGTTGCAATGCACACTGCACTGTCCAGGAATGTGGATGCAGTGCCCAGTCAGTGGATGCAGTGTCCTACAAGGTGGATGCAGTATGTTATGACGGATGATGCAGTTCTCATGAAGGTGGATGCAGTGTCCTGCAGTGCTTGCAGTGCTCCCCGTATCGTCTGGAAATGTGGATGCAGTACTCAGGCAGAGGATGCAGTGTTTCACAAGATGGATGAAGTATGTTGTAATGGACGATGCAGGGCCCATGTAGGTGGATGCAGTGATGCTGCAGTGGTTGCAGTGTGCCCAACCATTTCCCTGAATCTGGATGCAGTGCCCGTGCAGTGCATGCAGTTTCCCACAAGGTGGATGCATTATGTTCTGATGGAGGATGCAGTGACCACGAAGGTGGATGCAGTGAGCCTGCAGTGGTAGCAGTGCCCCCTGCAGTTTACATGAATGTGGATGCAGTGGTCATGCAATGGATGCAGTGTCCCACAAGATGGATGCATTATGTTGTGATGCAGGATTCAGTGATCATGAAGGAGGATGCAGTGATCCTGCAGTCAATGCAGTGCACATGCAGTGCCACTTCAGCTGGCTGCAGTGTCCCCGCAGTGGTTGCAGTGCCCCATCCTGTGTCCCTGAGTGTAGATGCAGTGCCCATGCTGTGGATCCAGAGTACCAAAAGGTGGCTGCAGTATGTTGTGACAGAGGATGCAGAGCCCTGGATTAGGATGCAGTTAGCTGGCAGTGATTGCAGTACGCCTTCAGTGCCACTTCAGCTGGATGCAGTGTCCCTGCAGTGGCTGCAATGACCCCTGCATTGTCCTTGAATGTGGATGCAGTGCTCATGCAGTGGAGGCATTGTGGTGTGTTGCAGTATGCAGTGGCGATGAAGGTGAATGCTGTGATCCTGCCGTGATGGCAGTGAAACTGCAGTGCCACTTCAGCTGAATGCAGTTTTGCTGCAGTGGTTGCAGTGCCCCCTGCATTGTCCGGGAATGTGGATGCAGTGGCCAGGCAGTGGATGCATTGTACCACAAGGTGGATGCAGTATGTCATGAATGATGATGTAGTTCTCATGAAGGTGGATGCAGTGTGTCTGCAGTTTTTGCAGTGCCCCCCGCATTGTCCGTGAATGTGGATGCAGTAGTGTTGGAGTGGATGCAGTGCCCCACAAGGTGGATGCAGTAGGTTGTGATGTAGGATGCAGGACCCATGAAGGTGGATGCAGTGATGCTGCAGTGGTTGCAGTGCACCCTATAGTTTCCTGAATGTGGATGCAGTGGCCATGCAGTAGTTGCAGTGTCCCACAAGGTGGATGTGTTATGTTGTGATGGAAGATACTGTGCCCACGAATGTGGATGCAGTGAGCCAGTGCTGAATGCAGTGCACCTGCAGTGAGACTTCAGCTGTATGCAGTGTCCCTGCAGTGGTTGCAGTGCCCATTGCATTGCCTGAGAACTTGGATGCAGTGCCCATGCAGTGGATTCTGTGCCCCAAAATGTGCATGCAGTATGTTGTGATGGAGGATGTAGTGCCCAAGGAGGTGCATGCAGTGATCCTGCTGTGGTTGCAGTTCCCCCTGCAGTTTACCTGAATGTGGATGCAGTGCTCATGCATTGGATTGAGTGTCCCTCAAAGTGGATGGCTTATGATGTGATGGAGGATCCAGTGATCATGAAGGAGGATGCAGTGATCCTGCAGTCATTGCAGTGCACCTGCAATGCCAATACAGCTGGCTGCAGTGTCACTGTAGTGGTTGCAGTGCCCGGTCCTTTGTCCCTGAATGTGAATGATGTGCCCATGCAGTGGATGCAGAGTACCAAAAGTTAGTTGCAGCATGTAGTGGCAAAGGATGCAGTGCCCACAAGTTGAATGCAGTGAGCCGGCAGTGATTGCAGTACACCTTCAGTGCCACTACAGATGGATGCAGAGTCTCTGCAGTGGTTGTGATGCCCCCTGCATTGTCCCGGGATGTGGATCCAGTGCTCATGCAGTTGACACAGTGTCCACAATGTGGAGGCATTGTGGTGTGTTGTAGTATGCCGTGCTGATGAAGGTGAATGAAGTGATTCTGCTGTTATGGCAGTGCTCCTGCAATGCCACTTCAGCAGGATGCAGTGTTGCTGCAGTGGTTGCAGAGCCCCAGAATTGTCCAGGAATGTGGATTCAGTGCTCAGTCAGTGGATGAAGTGTCCCACAAGGTGGATGCAGTAGGTTTTGATGGAGGATGCAGGGCCCATTAAGGTGGATGCAGTGATGCTGCATTGATTGCAGTGCCCCTTACAGTTCTCTGACTGTGGATGCAGTGCCCATGCAGTACTTGCTGTGTCCCACAATGTGGATGTCGCATGTTGTGATGGAGGATGCAGTGCCCACCGAGGTGGATGCAGTGAGCCGTGCTGAATGCACTGCACCTGCAGTGCAGCTTCAGCTGTGTGCAGTGTCCCTGCAGTGGTTGCTGTGTGCTCTGCATTGTCCGAGAATGGGGGTGGAGTGCCCAGTCATGGATGAAGTGTCCCACACGGTGTGTGCAGTAGGTTGTGATGGAGGATTCAGTGCCCATGAGGGTGGATGCAGTGATCCAGCAGTGGTTGCAGCGCACCCTGCTGTGTCCCTGAAAGTGCGTGCTCTGAACATGAAGTGGATGCAGTGATCCTGATTGATTGCAGTGCGCCTGCATTTCCACATCAGCTGCAAGCAGTGTCACTGCAGGGGTTGCAATGCCCACTGCATTGTCCTGGAATGTGGATGCAGTGCCCAGGCAGTGGATGCAGTGTCCCACAAGGTGGATGTAGTATGTTATGACGGATGATGCAGTTCTCATGAAGGTGGATGCAGTGTCCCTGCAGGGCTTGCAGTGCCCAGCGCATTGTCCAGAAATGTGGATGCAGTAGTCATGCAGTGGATGCAGTGTCCCACAAAGTGGAGGATGTATGTTGTGATGGAGGATGCAGTGCACATGAAGGTGGATGCAGTGATGCTGCAGTGGTGGCAGTGCTCCCTACCGTTTCCTGAAAGTGGATGCAGTGCACATGCAGTAGTTGCTGTGTCCCACAAGGTGGATGTCTTATGTTGTGTTGGAAGATGCTGTGCCAACGGAGGTGGATGCTGTGAGCCTGTGCTGAAAGCAGTGCGCCTGCAGAGCGACTTCAGCTGTATGCAGTGTCCCTGCAGTGGTTGCATTTCCCAATGCATTTTCTGAGAACGTGGATGCAGTGCCCAGGCATTGGATGCAGTGTCCCACAAGGTACATGCAGTATGTTGTGACGAAGGATGCAGTGCCCATGAGGGTGGATGCAGTGATACGGCAGTGGTTGCAGTGCTCCCTGTTGTGTCACTCAATGTGCATGCTCTGAACATGCAGTAGATGCAGTGAACCTGCAGTGATTTTAGTGTGCCTGCATTTCCACATCAGCTAGAAGCAGTGTCCCTGCAGGGGTTGCAGTGCCATATTCTGTGTCGCTGAGGGTGAATGCAGTGCCCATGTGGTGGATGCAGCATACCTAAATGTTTATGCAGTATGTTCTGACGGAGGATGCAGTGCCCATGAAGGGGAATGCAGTGTCCCTCCAGTGGTTGCAGTGCCCCCAGCATTGTCCTGAAATGCAGATGCTGTGCCTATGCAGTGGATGCAGTGTATATTCATTGATTGCAGTGAGCCTACAGTGCCACTTCAGCTGGATTGAGTGTAGCTGCAGTTGTTGCAGAGGCCCCTGCTATGTCCCTGAATGTGGATGCTGTGCCCATGCAGTGTCTGCAGTGTGACTCAAGGTGGATGCAGTATGTTGTGAAGCAGGATTCAGTGCCCATGATGGACGATGCAGTGATCCTGCATTGCCACTTCATCTGGATTCAGTGTCCTTGCAGTGGTTACAGTGCCCCGTCCTGTGTGCATGAGTGTGGATGCAGTGCCCATGCAGTGGATGCCGAGTACCAAAGTTGGTTGCTGTAAGTTGTGACAGAGGATTCAGAGCCCTGGAGTTGGATGGAGTGAGCTGGCAGTGATTGCAGTATGCCTTCAGTGCCACTTCAGCTGGATGCAGTGTCCCTGCAGTGGTGGCAGTGCCCACTGCATTGTCCGAGAACGGGGGTGGAGTGCCCAGGCATTGGATGCAGTGTCTCACAAGGTGCATGCAATATGTTGTGATGGAGGATGCCATATCCCTGAAGGTGGAAGCTGTGATCCAGCAGTGGTTGCAGATCCATCTGCTGTGTCCCTGAATGTGGATGCTGTGAACATGCAGTGGATGGAGTGATCCTGCAGTGATTGCAGTGTGCCTGTATTTGCACATCAGTAGGAAGCAGTGTCCCTGCTGCAGTTGCAGTGCCACCTTCTGTGTCCCTGAAGTTGAATGCAGTGCCCCTTCAGTAAATGCAGTGCACCTAAAGGTTTATGCAGTATGTTGTGAAGGAGGATGCAGTGCCAATGAAGGTGGATGCAGTGTCCCTCCAGTGGTTGCAGGGCCCCCGCCATTGTCCTGGAATGTGGATGCTTGGGTCATGCACTGTCTCACAAGGCAGATTCAGTATGTATTTTCAGAGGATGCAGTGCCCATGATGGTGGATGCGGTGAGCCTGCAGTGGTTGCAGTACCCCTACAGTTTCCCTGAAAAATGCATGCAGTGCCCATGCAGTGCATGAAGTGTCCCGCAAGGTGGATGCAGTATGTTGTGTTAAAGGATGCAGTGTCCATGAAGGTGGATGCAGTGATCCGACAGTAGTTGTAGTGCCCCCTGCATTTTACCTGAATGTGGATGCAGAGGCTCATGCAGTGGATGCAGTGTCCCTCACGGTGGATGCCTTATGATGTGTTGGAGGATTCAGCTATCAAGGAGGAGGATGCAGTGATCCTGCAGTGATTGCAGTGCACCTGCAGTGCCACTTCAGCTGGATGCAGTGATGCTGCAATGCTTGCAATGCAGCCCACAGTTCCCGGAATGATCATGCAGTGCCCATGTAGTGCATGCAGTGTCCCACAAGGTGGATGCAATATGCTGTGATGGATGATGCAGTGCCCACGAAGGGTGATGCCGTGAGCCTGAAGTGATTGCAGTGCCCTTGTTGAGCCACTTCAGCTGGATGTAGTGTCGCTTCAGTGGTTGCAGAACCAACTGCAGTGTCTCTGAACATGGATGCTGTCCCCATGAGGTGGATGCAGTGTCCCACAATGTGCATGTAGTATGTTGCGATGGAGCATGCAGTGCCCATGAAGGTGGATGCAGTGATCCTGCAGTGGTTGCAGTTCCCCTGCAGTTCCCTGAATGTGGATGCAGAGCCCATGCAGTAGTTGCAGTGTCCCACAAGTTGGATGTCATATGTTGTGATGAAAGATGCAGTGTGCACCACGTTGGATGCAGTGAGCCTGTGATTAATGCAGTGCGCCTGCTGTGCGAATTAAGCTGTATGCAGTGTCCCTGAAGTTGCTGCAGTGCTGACTGCATTGTCCGAGAACGTGGATGCAGTGCCCAAGCATTGGATGCAGTGTCCCACAAGGTGCATGCAGTATTTTGTGGCAGAGGATGCAGTGCCCACGAGGGTGGATGCAGTGTTATGGCAGTGGTTGCAATTCACCCTGCTGTGTCCCTTAATGTGCATGCTGTGAACATGCCATGGATGCAGTGATACTGCAGTGATTGCAGTGCGGCTGCAGTGCCACTTCAGCTGGATGCTGTGTAGCAGCAGTGGTTGCAGAGCCCCATGCCATGTTCCTGAATGTGGATGCTGTGCCCATGCAGTGTCTGCAGTGTGACTCAAGGTGGATGCAGTTAATTGGGAAGTAGGATTCAGTGCCCATGAAGGAGGATGCGGTGATCCTGCAGTCATTGCAGTGCACCTGCACAGCCACATCACCTGGATGCAGTGTGCCTGCAGTGTTTGCTGTACACCAAGCTGTGTCCATGAATGTGGATGCTGTGAGCATGCAGTGGATGCAGTGATCCTGCAGTGATTGCAGTGCGGCTGCATTTCTTCATCAGCTGTCTGCAGTTTTGCTGCACTGGTTGCATTGCTGCCTTCTGTGTCCCTGAAAGTGATTGCAGTGCTCATGCAGTGGAGGCAGTGTCCCTAAAGGTTAATGTAGTACTTTGTGATGGAGGTTGCAGTGTGCATGAAGGCGGATGCAGTGTCCCTGCAGTGGTTGCAGGGCCCCTGGCATTGTACTAGAAGGTGGATGCAGGGTTCATGCAGTGGATGCAGTGTCTCACAAGCTGGATGCAATATGTTTTGTCAGTGGATGCCGTGCCCATGAAGGTGGATGCAGTGAACCTGCAGTGGTTGCAGTGCCCCCTACAGTTTCCCTGAATGTGGATGCCGTGCCCATGTAGTGCATGCAGTGTTCCACAAGGTGGATGCGGTATGCTGTGATGGAGGATGACGTGCCCAAGAAGGTGGATGCAGTGAGCCTGAAGTGATTGCAGTTCGCTTGCAGTGCCACTTCAGCTGGATGCAGTGTTGCTTCAGTGGTTGCATTGCCCCCTGCATTGTCCGGGAATGTGGATGCAGTGCTCAGGCAGTGGATGCAGTGTCCCACAAGGTGGATGCAGAATCTTATGGCGGATGATGTAGTTATCATAAAGATGGATGCAGTGTCCCTGCAGTGCTTGCAGTTCCCCATGCATTGTCCGGGTATGTGGATGCAGTAGTAATGCACTGGATGCAGTGTCCCACAAGCTGGATGCAGTGTGCTGTGATGTAGGATGCAGGGCCCATGAAGGTGGATGCAGTGATGCTGCAGTTGTTGCAGTGCTCCCTACAGTTCCCTCAATGTGGATGCAGTGCCCATGCAGTAGTTGCAGTGTCCCACAAGGTGGATGTCATATGTCATGTTGTAAGATGCATTACCCATGGAGGTGGATGCAGTGAGCCTGTGCTGAATGCAGTGCACCTGCAGTGCGAGTTCAGCTGTATGCAGTGTCTCTGCTTTGGTTGCAGTGCTGACTGCATTGTCCAAGAACGTGGATGCAGTGCCCAGGCATTGAATGCAGTGTCCCAGAATGTGCATGCAGTAGCTTGTGACGGAGGATGCAATGTCCTTGAGGGTGGATGCAGTGATCTGGCAGTGATTGCAGTGCGCCCAGATGTGTCCCTGCATGTGCATGCTCTGAACATGCAGTGCATGCAGTGTCCTGAAGTGATTGCAGTGTGCCTGCATTTCCCCATCAGCTGGAAGCAGTATCCATGCAGGGGTTGCAGTGCCACCTTCTGCGTCTCTGAATGTGAGTGCAGTGCCCATGCAGTGCATGCAGTGTACCTAAAGGTTTATGCAGTATGTTGTGATGGAGGATGCAGTGCGCATGAATGCAGATGCACTGTCCCTGCAGTGGTTGCAGGGCCTCTGCCCTGCATTGTTCAGGAATGGGCATGCAGGTGTCATGCAGTGGATGCAGTGTCTAACAAGGCAGATGCAGTATGTTTTGTTGGAGGATGCAGTGCCCATGAAGGTGTATGTGGTGAACCAGCAGTGGTTGCAGTGCCCACTGCATTACCCAAGAAAGTGGATGCAGCCCACATGCAGTGGATGCAGTGCCTCACAATGTGCATGCAGTATGTATTGACAGAAGATGCAGTTCCCATGAAGGTGGATGCAGTGATCCGGCAGTGGTTGCAGTGCACCCTGCTGTGTCCCTGAATGTGGATGCTGTCAACTTGCAGTGGACGCAATGATCCTACAGTGATTGCAGGGCGCCTGCATTTCCACATCAGCTGGAAGCAGCGTCCCTGCAGAGGTTGCAGTGCCACCTACTGTGTCCCTGTAGGTGAATGCAGTGCCCATGCAGTGGATGCAGTGTACCTAAAGATTTATGCAGTAATTTGTGACAGAGGATGCAGTGCCCATGAAGATGGATGCAGTGTCCATGCAGTGCTTGCAGTGCCCTCTGCATTGTCCTGGAATGTGGATTCAGTGTCCCACAACGTGGATGCAGTATGTTGTGACGGAGGATGCAGTGCCCATGAAGGTGGATGCAGAGATCATGCAGAGGTTGCAGTGCAACCTGCAGTTTACCTGAATGTGAATGCAGTGGATGCCTTGTCCCTCAAGGTGGATGACTTATGATGTGTTGGAGGATACAGTGATCATGAAGGAGGATGTAGTGATCCTGCAGTCATTGCAGTGAACTTGCAATGCCACTTCAGCTGGCTGCAGTGTCCTTGCAGTGGTTGCAATGCCCCCTGCATTGTCCTGGAATGTTGTAGTATGCTGTGCCGATGAAGGTGAATGCAGTAATACTGCAGTGATGGCTGTGCGCCTGCAGTGCCACTTCAGATGGATGCAGTGTCCCTGCAGTGGTTGCAGTACACCCTGTTGTGTCGCTGAATGTGGATGCAGTGAACATGCAGTGGATGCAGTGAGCCGACAGTGATAGCAGTACGCCTTCAGTGCCACTTCAGCTGGATTCTGTGTCCCTGCAGTCGTTGCAATGCCCCCTGCATTGTCCTGGAATGTGGATGCCGTGCTCATGCAGTGAATGCTGTGTCCCACAATGTGGAGGCATTGTGGTGTGTTGTAGTATGCAGTGCCGATAAAGGTGAATGCAGTAATACTGCAGTGATGGCAGTGCACCTGCAATACCACTTCAGTTGCATGCAGTGTTGCTGCAGTGGTTGCAGTGGCCCCAGCATTGTCCAGCAATGAGGATGCAGTGCCCAGGCAGTGGATGCCGTATGTTATGACGGATGATGGAGTTCTCATAAGGTGGACGCAGTGTCCCTGCAGTGCTTGCAGTGCCCCACACATTGTCTGGGAATGTGGATGGAGTAGTCATGCAATGGATGCAGTGTCCCACAAGGTGGATGCAGTCTGTTTTGATGGAGGATGCAGGGCCCATGAAGGTGGATGCAGTGATGCTGCAGTGGTTGCAGTGCCCCTTGCAGGATACCAGAAGGTGGATGCAGTGCTCATGCAATGGATGCTGTGTCCTTCAAGGTGGATGCCTTATGATGTGTTGGAGTATTCACTGATCATGAAGGAGGATGTAGTGATTTTGCAGTCATTGCAGTGAAAAATGCAATGCCCCTTCAGCTCGCTGCAGTGTCCCTGCAGTGGTGGTAGTGCCCCATTCTGTGTCCCTGAATGTGGATGCAGTGCTGATGCAGTGGATGCAGAGTACCAATAGTTGGTTGCTTTATGTTGTGACAGAGGATGAAGAGCCATGGTGTTGGATGCAGTGAGCCGGCAGTGATTGCAGCACGCCTTCAGAGCCACTTCAGCTGGATGCCGTGTCTCTGCAGTGTTTGCAATGACCCTGAATTGTCCTTGAATGTGGATGCAGTGCCCAGGCAGTAGATTCAGTGTCCCACAACGTGGATGCAGTATGTTGTGATGGAGTATGCAGGGCCCATGAAGGTGGATGTAGTGATGCTGCAGTAGTTGCAGTGCTGCCTACAGTTTCCTGAATTTGGATGCAGTGCCCATGCAGTAGTTGCAGTATCCCACAAGGTGGATGTCGTATGTTGTAATGGAAGATGCAGTGCCCACGGAGGTGGATGCAGTGAGCCTTCAGTGATTGCAGTGAGCTTGCAATGCCACTTCAGCTGGATGCAGTGTTGCTTCAGTGGTTGCAGAGCCAACAGCAGTGTCCCTGAACGTGGATGCAGTGCCCAAGCAGTGGATGCAGTGTCCCTCAAGGTGGATGCCTTATGTTGTGATGGCGGATTCAGTGATCATGAAGGAGGATGCAGTGCCCATGAGTGTGGATGCAGTGATCTGGCAGTGGTTGCAGTGCACCCTGCTGTGTCCCTGAATGTGCATGCTCTGAACATGAAGTGGATGCAGTGATCTTGCAGTGATTGCAGGGCGCTTTCATTTCCACATCAGCTGGAAGCATTGTCCCTGCAGGGGTTGCAGTGCCGACTTGTGTGTCACCGAAGTTGAATAGAGTGCCCATGCAGTGGATGAAGTGTACTTAAAGGTTTATACAGTATGTGGTGACGGAGAATGCAGTGTGCATGAAGACGGATTCAGTGTCCCTCCAGTGGTTGCAGTGCCCCCGGCATTGTCCTGAAATGTTGAGGCAGTGCCTATGCAGTGAATCTTCATTGATTGCAGTGCGCCTGCAGTGCCAATTCAGATGGATGCAGTGTAGCTGCAGTGGTTGCAGAGCCCCCTGAGATGTCCCTGAATGTGGATGCTGTGCCCATGCAGTGTCTGCAGTGTGACTCAAGGTGGATACAATATGTGGTGAAGTAGGATTCAGTGCCCATGAAGGATGATGCAGTGATCCTGCAGTCATTGCACTGCACCTTCAGTGCCACTTCATCTGGATGCAGTGTCCCTGCAGTGGTTGCAGTGCACCATGCTGTGTCCTTGAATGTGGATGCTGTGAACATGCAGTGGATGCAGTGATCCTGCAGTCGTTGCAGTGCACCTGCAGTGCCACTTCATCTGGCTGCCGTGTCCCTGCAGTCATTGCAGTGCCCTGTCCCGTGTCCCTGAATGTGGATGCGTGCCCATGCAGTGGATGCAGATTACTAAAATTTGGTTGCCGTATGTTGTGACAGAGGATGCAGTGCCCAGGAGTTGGATGCAGTGAGCCTGTGCTGAATGCAGTGCTCCTGCAGCGCTAGTTCAGCTGAATGCACTATCTCTTCAGTGTTTGCAGTGCCGACTGCATTGTCCGAGAACGTGGATGCAGTGTGCAGGCATTGGATGCACTGTCCCAGAATGTGCATGCAGTATGTTGTGACGGAGGATGCAGTGCCCATGAAGGTGGATGCAGTGATCCTGCTGTGGTTGCAGTGACCCCTGCAGTTTACCTGAATGTGGATGCAGTGCTTGTGCAGTGGATGCAGTGTCCCTCAAGGTGGATGCCTTATGATGTGTTGGAGGATTCAATGAGCATGAAGTAGGATGGAGTGATCCTGCAGTCAATGTTGTGAACTTGCCGTGCCACTTCATCTGGCTGCCGTGTCCCTGCAGTGGTTGCAGTGCCCCATGCTGTGTCCCTGAATATGGATGCAGTGCCCATGCAGTGGATGCAGAGTACCAAAAGTTGGTTGCCCTATGTTGTCACAGAGGATTTGGAGCCTTGGATTTGGATGCTGTGAGCCAGCAGTGATTGCAGTACACCTTTAGTGACACTTCAGCTGGATGCAGTGTCCCTCCAGTGGTTGCAATGCCCCCTCCATTGTTCTGGAATGTGGATGCAGTGCTCATGCACTGGATGCATTGTCCAAAAATATGAAGCATTGTGGTGTGTTGTAGTATGCAGTGCCGATGAAGGTGAATGCAGGGATCCTGCAGTGATGGCAGTGCACCTGCAGTTCCGCTTCAGCTGGATGCAGTGTCCCTGCAGTGGTTGCAGTGCCCCCTGCATTGTCCATGAAAGTGGATTCACTGCCCAGCCAGTGGATGCAGTGCCCCTGAAGGTGGATGAAGTATGTTTTGATGGAGGATGCAGGGCCCATGAAGGTGGATGCAGTGATGTTGGAGTGGTTGCAGTGCCACCAACAGTTCCTGATTGTGGATGCCGTGCCCAGGCAGTGGATGCAGTGTCCCACAAGTTGGATGCTGTATTTTATGATGGATGACGGAGTTCTCATGATGGTGGATGCAGTGTCCCTGCACTGCTTGCAGTGACCCCCACATTGGCCGGGGATGTGAATGCAGTAGTCATGCAGTGGATGCAGTCTCCCACAAGGTGGTTTCAGTATGTTGTGATGGAGGAGGCAGGGCCCATAAAAGTGTTTGCAAGGATGATGCAGTGGTTGCAGTGCCCCCTACAGTTCCCTGAATGTGGATGCAGTGCCATGCAGTGGTTGCAGTGTCCCTCAAGGTGGATGTCGTATGTTGTGATGGAAGATGCAGTGCCCACGGAGCTGGATGCAGTGAGCCTGTGCTGAATGCAGTGCACCTGAAGTGTGACTTCAGCTGTATGCAGTGTCCCTGCAGTAGTTGCAGTGCCGAATGCATTGTCCAGCAACTTGGATGCCGTGCCAGGCATTGGATGCAGTGTCCCACAAGGTGCATGCAGTATGTTGTGAGGGAGGATGCAGTGCCCATGAGGGTGGATGCCGTGATCCTGTAGTGGAGGCAGTGCACAATGCTGTGTCCGTGAATGTTCATGCTCTGAACATGCAGTGGATGCATTGATCCTGCAGTGATTGCACAGCGCCTGCCTTTCCACTTCCTGTGCCACCTTCTGTGTGGCTGAAGCTGAATGCAGTGCCAATGCAGTGGATGCAGCGTACCTAAAGGTTTCTGCAGTATATAGTGACGGAGGATGTAGTGCTCATGAAGGGGGATGCAGTGTCCCTCCAGTGGTTGCAGTGCCCCCAGCATTGTCCTCAAATGTTGATCCAGTGCCTATGCACTGGATGCAGTGAATCTTCAGTGATTGCAGTGCGCCTGCAGTGCCACTTCCGCTGGATGCATTGTAGCTGCAGAGGTTTCAGAGCCCCATGCCATGTCCCTGAATGTGGATGCCGTGCCAATGCAATGTCTGAAGTGTGACTCAAGGTGGATGCAGTACGTTGTGAAGCAGGATTCAGTGCCCATGCAGGACGATCCAGTGATCCGGAAGTCATTGCATTGCACCTGCAGTGCCACTTCATCTGGATGCAGTGTCCCTGCAGTGGTTGCAGTGCACCCTGCTGTGTCCCTGAATGAGGATGCTGTGAACATGCAGTGGATGCAGTCATCCTGAAGTGATCACCATGTGCTTGCATTTCCACATCAGGTGGAAGCAGTGTCATTGCAGTTATTGCAGGGCCCACGGCATTGTGCAGGAATGTGGATGCAGGTGTCATGCAGTGGATACAGTGCCTCACATGCAAATGCAGTATGTTTTTTCGGAGGATGCAGTGCTCATTAAGGTGGATGTGGTGATCCTGCACTGGTTGCAGTGCCCCTTACAGTTTCACTGAATGTGGATGCAGTGCCCATGCAGTGCATGCAGTGTCCCACAAGGTGGATGGGGTATGCTGTGACAGAGGATGCAGTGCCCACGAAGGTGGATGCCATGAGCCTGAAGTAATTGCAGTTTGCTTGCAGTGCCACTTCAGCTGGATGCAGTGTACTGCAGTGGTTGGAATGCCCTGCACTGTCCTTGAATGTGGATGCAGTTGTCATGCAGAGGATGCAGTGTCTCAAAAGGGGGATGCAGTATGTTTTGTCGGAGTATGCAGTGCCCATGAAGGTGGATGAGGTGAACCTGCAGTGGTTGCAGTGCCCTCTGCAATTTACCAGAATGTGGATGCAATGCTCATGCAGTGGATGCAGTGTGGTCAAGGTGGATGCAGTATGTTGTGAGGAGAATGCAGTGCCCACAACGATGGATGTAGTGAGCCAGCAGTGATTGCAGTACGCCTTCAGTGCCACTTCAGCTGGATGCACTGTTCCTGCAGTGGTTGCCACGCCCCCTGCATTGTCCTGTAATGTGCATGCAGTCCCCATGCAGTGGATGCAGTGTCCCACAAAGTGCATGGAGTATGTTGTGACGGAGGATGCAGCGCTCATGAAGGTGGATGCAGTGATCCTGCAGTGGTTGCAGTGCCCCCTGCCGTTTATCTGAATGTGGATGCAGTGCTCATGCCGTGGATGCAGTGTCCCTGAAGGTGGATGTCTCATGTTGTGATGGAGGATTCAGTGATCATGAAGGTGGATTCAGTGATCCTGCAGTCATTGCAGTGGACCTGCAATGCCACTACAGCTGGCTGCAGTGTCCCTGCAGTGTTTGCCTTGCACAATGCATTGTCCGAGAAACTGGATGCAGTGCCCAGACATTGGATGCAGTGTGCCACAAGGTGCATGCAGTATGTTGTGATGGAGGATGCAGTGGCCATGAAGGTAGATGCAGTGATCCGGCAGTGGTTGCATTGCACACTGCTGTGTCCCTGAATGTGGATGCTGAGAACATGCAGTAGATGAAGTGATCCTGCAGTGATTGCAGTGCACTTGCATTGCCTCAGCAGCTGGAAGCAGTGTTGCTGCAGGGGTTGCAGTGCCACCTTCTGTGTCCATGAAGGTGAATGCAGTGCCCTTGCAGTGGAGGCAGTGTCCTTAAAGGTTTATGCAGTAGGTTGCGATGGAGGATGCAGTGTCCATGACGGTGAATGTGGTGATTCTGTGTGGTTGCAGTGCCCCCTACAGTTTCCCTGAATGTGGATCCAGTGCCCATGCAGTGCATGCTGTGTCCTACAAGGTGGATGCAGTCTGTTGTGATGGAGGATGCAGTGCCCATGAAGGTGGATGTGGAGAGCCTGCAGTGATTGTAGTGCACTTGCAGTGCCAATTCAACTGGTTGCAGTGTCGCTGCAGTGGTTGCAGTGCCACCTTCTGTGCCCCTGAAGCTGAATGCTTGCCGATCAGTGGATGCAGTCTACCTATAGGTTTATGCAGATTGTTGATAAGGAAGGATTCAGTGCCCATGAACGTGGATGCGGTGAACTTGCCATGGTTGAGGTGCCTCCTACAGCTTCCCTGAATGTGGATGCAGTGCCCATGCAGTGTCCCACAATGTGGATGTGGTATGCTGTGGCTGAGGATGCAGTGCCAAATAAGGTGGATGCAGTGAGCCTGCAGTGATTTCAGTGCACTTGCAGTGCCACTACAGCTGGATGCAGTGTTGCTGCAGTGGTTGCAGTGCCCCCTGCAGTTTACCTGAATGGGGATGCAGTGCTCATGCATTGAATGCGGTGTCACTCAAGGTGAATGCCTTTTGTAGTCATGGAGGATTCAGTGATCATGAAGGAGGATGTAGTGATCCTGCTGTCATTGCAGTGTACCTGCAGTGCCAGTTCAGCTGGCTGCAGTGTCCCTGCAGTGGTTGCAGTGCACACTGCATTGTCCTTGAACATGGATGGAGTGCCCAGGCATTGGAGGCAAGGTCCCTAAAGGTGCAGGCAGTAT
Source organism: Equus przewalskii (assembly GCF_037783145.1). Taxonomy (NCBI): domain Eukaryota; kingdom Metazoa; phylum Chordata; class Mammalia; order Perissodactyla; family Equidae; genus Equus; species Equus przewalskii. The sequence goes on from NC_091859.1 coordinate 677,842, forward strand.
GTTGTGATGGAGGATGCAGTGCCCATGAAGGTGGATGCTGTGATCTGGCAGTGGTTGCAGTGCACCTGGCTGTGTCCCTGAATATGAATGTTCTGAACTTACAGTGGTGGCAGTGATCCTGCACTGATTGCAGTGCGCCTGCATTTCCACATCAGCTGGAAGCAGTGTCCCTGCAGGTGTTGGAGTGCCGCCTTCGGTGTCCCTGAAGGTGAATGCAGTGCCCATGCAGTGGATGCAGTATTCCTAAAGGTTTATGCAGTATGTTGTGACGGAGGATGCAGTGCCCATGAAGGTGGATGCAGTGTCCCTGCAGTGGCTGCAGTGCCCCTGTCATTGTCCCGTAATGTGGATGCAGGGGTCATGCAGTGGATGCAGTGTCTCACAAGGCAGATGCAGTGTGTTTTGTCTGGGGATGCAGTGCCCACGAAGGTGGATGTGGTGAACCTGCAGTGGTTGCAGTGCCCCCTACATTTTCCCAGAATGTGGATGCAGTGCCCATGCAGTGCAAGCAGTGTCCCACAAGGTGGATGCAGTATGTTGTGATGGAGGATGCAGTGCCCACGAAGGTGGATGCAGTGAGCCTGCTGTGATTGCAGTGCGCCTGTAGTGCCACTTCAGCTGCATGCAGTGTTGCTGTAGTTGTTGCAGAGCCAACTGCAGTGTCCCTGAACTTGGATGCAGTGACCATGCAGTGGACGCAATGTCTCACAAGGCGGTTGCAGTCTGTTTTGTCAGAGGATACAGTGCCCATGAAGGTGGATGCGGTGAACCTGCAGTGGTTGCAGTGCCACCTGCGGTTTACCAGAGTTTGGATGCAGTGCTCATGCAGCATATGCCGTGTCCCACAAGGTGGATGTCGTATGTTGTGATGGAAGATGCAGTGCCCACGAACATGGATGCAGTGAGCCTGTGCTGAATGCAGTGCGCTTGCAGTGTGACTTCAGCTGTATGCAGTGTACCTGCAGTGATTTTAGTACCCACTGCATTGTCCAAGAACGTGGATGCCGTGCCCAGGCATTGGATGCAGTGTCCCACATGATGGATGCATTATGTTGTGACAGAGGATGCAATGCCCATGAAGGTGGATGCAGTGATCCAGCAGTGCTTGCAGTGCACCCTGCTGTGTTCCTGAATGTGAATGCTGTGAAAATGCAGTGGGTGCAGTGATCCTGCAATGATTGCAGTGCGCCTGCATTTCCACATCAGCTGGAAGAAGTGTTCCTGAAGGGGTTGCAGTGAAACCTTCTGTGTCCCTGAAGTTGAATGCAGTGCCCATGCAGTGGATGCAGTGTACCTAAAGGTATATGCAGTATGTTGACACGGAGGATGCAGTGCCCATGAAAGTGGATGCACTGTCGCTGCAGTGGTTGCAGTGCCCCTGGCATTCTCCTAGAATGTGGATGCAGTGGTTATGCTGTGGATGCAGTGTCTCACAAGGTGGATGCCGTATGTTTTGTCGGAGGATTCAGTGCTCATGAAGTTGGATGTGCTGAACCTGCAGTGGTTGCAATCCCCCCTGCATTGTCCTGGAATATGGATGCAGTGCTCATTCAGTATATGCAGTGTCCCATAATGTGGAGGCATTGTGGTGTGTTGTAGTATGCAGTGCTGATGAATGTGAATGCAGTCATCCTGCAGTGATGGCAGTGCGCCTGCAGTACCACTTCTGCTGTATACAGTGTTGCAGCAGTGGTTGCAATGTCACGTGTATTGTCCGAAAATGTGGATGCACAGCCCAGGCATTGGATGCAGTGTTCAACAAGGTGGATGCAGTATGTTATGACGGATGATGCAGTTCTCATGAAGGTGGATGCAGTGTCCCTGCAGTGCTTGCAGTGCCCCCCGCATTGTCTGGGAATGCGGATGCAGTGGCCAGGCAGTGGATGCAGTGTCCCACAAGGTGTATGCTGTATGTTGTGACACAGGATGCACTGCTCATGAAGTTGGATGCAGTGATCCGGCAGTGGCTGCAGTGCACCCTGCTGTGTCCCTGAATGTGGATGCTGTGAACATGCAGTGGATGCAGTGATCCTGCAGTGATTGCAGTGCGCCTGCATTTCCAAATCAGCTGGCTGCAGTGTCCCTGCAGTGGTTGCAGTGCCATGCCCTGTGTCCCTGAGTGTGGATGCAGTGCCCATGCAGTGGATGCAGTGTAACAAAAGTTGGCTGCCATATGTTTTGACAGAGGATGAAGAGCCCTGGAGTTGGATGCAGTGAGCCGGCAGTGATTGCCATATGCCTTCAGTGCCACTTCAGCTGGATGCAGTGTTCCTGCAGTGGTTGCAATGCCCCCTGCATTGTCCTGAAATGTGGATGCAGTGGATGCAGTTTCCCACAATGTGGAGGCATTGTGGTGTGTTGTAGAATGCAGTGCCGATTAAAGTGAATGCAGTCCTGCTTCAGTGATGGCAGTGCACCTCCAGTTCCACTTCAGCTTGATGCAGTGTTGCTGCAGTGGTTGCAGTGACCTCTGCATTGTCCAGGAATGTGGATTCAGTGCCCAGGCAGTGGATGCAGTGTCCCACAAGGACGTTGCAATAAATTATGACGGATGATGCAATTCTCATGAAGGTGGACGCAGTGTCCCTGCAGTGCTTGCAGTGCCCCCCTCATTGTCCGGGAATGTGGATGCAGTAGTCATGCAGTGGATGCAGTGTCCCACAAGGTGGATGCAGTATGTTGTGATGGAGGATGCAGGGCCCATGATGGTGGATGCAGTGATGCTGCAATGGTTGCAGTACCTCAAACAGTTTCCTGAATTCGGATGCACTGCCCATGCAGTAGTTGCAGTGTCCCACAAGGTGGATGTCGTATGTTGTGATGGATGGTGCAGTGCCCATGAAGGTGGATGCAGTGAACCTGTGATGAATGCAGTGCACCTGCAGTGCAACTTCAGCTGTATGCAGTGTCCCTGCAGTGGTTGCAGTGCACACTGCATTGTCTGAGAACGTGGATACAGTGCCCAGGCATTGGATGCAGTGTCCCACAAGGTGCATGCAATATGTTGTGACGGAGGAAGCAGTGCCCATGAAGGTGCATGCAGTGATCCGGCAGTGGTTGCAGTGCACCCTGCTGTGTCCCTGAATGTGGATGCTGTGCCCATGGAGTGTGACTGAAGGTGGATGTAGTATGTTCTGAAGCAGGATTCAGTGACCAGGAAGGACAATACAGTGATCCTGCAGTCATTGCATTGCACCTGTAGTGCCACTTCATCTGGATGCAGTGACCCTGCAGTGGTTGCAGTGCAGCCTGCTGTGTCCCTGAATGTGGATGCTGTGAACATGCAGTGGATGCAGTGATTCTGCAGTGATTACCGTTCGCATGCATTTCTTCATCAGCTGGAAGCACTGTAGCTGCAGTGGTTGCAGTGCCGCCTTCTGTGTCCCGAAAGGTGAATGCAGTGCCAATGCAGTGGAGGCAGTGTCCCTAAAGGTTTATGCAATATATTGTGACGGATGATGCAGTGCGCATGAAGGCGGATGCAGTGTTCCTGCAGTGGTTGCAGGTCCCCTGGCATTGTGCTGGAATGTGGATGTAGGAGTCATGCAGTGGATGCAGAGTACCAAAAGTTGGTTGCCGTATGCTGTGACAGAGGATGCAAAGCCGTGTATTTCGATGCACTGAGCTGGCAGTGATTGCAGTATGCCTTCGGTGCCACTTCAGCTGGATGCAGTGTCCCTGCAGTGGTTACAATGCCCCCTGCATTGTCCTGGAATGTGGATGCAGTGCTGATGCAGTGGATGCAGTGTCCCACAATGTTGAGACATTGTGGTGTGTTGTAGTATGCAGTGATGATGAACGTGAGTGCAGTGATCCTGCAGTGATGGCTGTGCGCCTGCAGTGCCACTTCAGCTGGATGCAGTGTTGCTGCAGTGGTTGCAGTGCCCCCCGCATTGTCTGGAAATGTGGATGCAGTAGTCATGCAGTGGATGCAGTTCTCACAAGGTGGATGCACTGATGCTGCTGTGGTTGAGGTGACCCCTACTGTTCCCTGAATGTGGATGCAGTGCCCATGCAGTAGTTGAAGTGTCCCACAAGGTGGATGTCGTATGCTGTGGTGGAAGGTGCAGTGCCCACGAAGGTGGATGCTGTTAGCCTGTGCTGAATGCAGTGCACCTGCAGTGCAAGTTCAGCTCTATTCCGTGTCCCTGCAGTGGTTGCAGTGCCCACAGCATTGTCCGAGAACGTGGATGCTGTGGGCAGGCATTGGATGCAGTGTCCCACAAGGTGCAGGCAGTATGTTGTGATGGAGGATGCGGTGCCCATGAGTGTGGATGCAGTCATCCGGCAGTGGTTGCAGTGCATCCTGCTGTGTCCCTGAATGTGCATGCTCTGAACATGCAGTGGATGCAGTGATCCTGCAGTGCTTGCAGTGCGCTTGCATTTCCACATCAGCTGGTAGCAGTGTCCATGCAGGGGTGGCAGTGCCACCTTTGTCACTGAAGGTGAATGCAGTGCCTATGCAGTGTAGACAGTGTACCTAAAGGTTTATGCAGTATGTTGTGACGGAGGATGCAGTGCCCATGAAGGGGGATGCCATGTCCCTCCACTGGTTGCAGTGCCCCCGGCATTTTCCTGAAATGTTGATGCAGTGCCTATGCAGTGGATGCAGTGACTCGTCCGTGATTGCAGTGCACCTGCAGTTCCACTTCAGTTGGATGCAGTGTAGCAGCAGTGGTTGCAGAGCCCCAGGCCATGTCCCTGAATGTAGATGCTGTGCCCATGCCTTGTCTGCAGTGTGACTCAAGGTGGATGGAGTATGTTGTGAAGCAGGATTCAGTGCCCATGATGGACGATGCAGTGATCCTGCAGTCATTGCAGTGCACCTGAAGTGCCACTTCATCTGGATGCAGCGTCCCAGCAGTGGTTGCAGTGCCCCCGGCATGGTGCTGGAATGAGGATGCAGTGGTCATGCAGTGGATGCAGTCTCTCATAAGGCAGATGCAGTATGCTTTGTCGAAGTATGGAGTGCCGATGTAGGTGGAGGCGGTGAACCTGCAGTGGTGGCATTGCCCCCTACAGTTTCCCTGAATGTGGACGCAGTGCCCATGCAGTGAATGCAGTGTCCCACAATGTGCAAGCAGTATGTTGTGACTGAGGATGCAGTGCCCATGAAGGTGGATACTGTGATCCTGCAGTGGTTGCAGTGCCCCCTGCCGATTACCTGAACGTGGATGCAGTGGTCATGCTGTGGATGCAGTGATCCTGCAATGATAACAGTGCACCAGCAGTGCCACTTCAGCTTGATGCAGTGTTGCTGCAGTGGTTGCAGTGCCCACTGCATTGTCCGGGAATGTGGATTGCAGTGCCCAGGCAGTAGATGCAGTGTCCCACAAGGTGGATGCAGTATGTTGTGATGGAGGTTGCAGGGCCCATGAAGGTGGATTTAGTGATGCTGCAGTGGTTGCAGTGCCACCTACAGTTTCCTGAATTTGGATGCAGTGCCCATGCAGTAGTTGCAGTGTCCCAGTAGGTGGATGTCGTATGTTGTGATGAAAGATGCAGTGCCCACGGAGGTGGATGCAGTGAGCCTGTGCTGACTGCAGGGCCCCTGCAATGCGAATTCAGCTGTATGCCGTGGCCCTGCAGTGGTTGCAGTGCCGACTGCATTTTCTGAGAACATGGATGCAGTACCCAGGCATTGGATGCAGTGTCCCACAAGGTGCATGCAGTATTTTGTGAGGGAGAATGCAGTGCCCATGAGGGTGGATGAAGTGATCCGGCAGTGGTTGGAGTGCCCCCAGCATTGTTCTGGAATCTGGTTGCAGGCGTCATGCAGTGGATGCAGTGTATCACGAGGAGGATGCAGTATGTTTTTTCGGAGGATGCAGTGCCCATGACGGTGGATGTGGTGTCCCTGCAGTGCTTGCAGTGCCCCCAGCATTGTCCGGGAATGTGGACGCAGTAGTCATGCAGTGGATCCAGTGTCCCACAATGTGGATGCCATATGTTATGATGGAGAATGCAGGGCCCATCACGGTGGATGCAGTGATGTTGCTGTGGTTGCAGTGCCCCCGGCATTATCCCTGAATGTGAATGCAGTGCCCATGCAGAGGATGCAGTATCCCACAAGGTGCATGCAGAATGTTGTGATGGATGATGTAGTGCCCATGAGTGTGGATCCAGTGATCCGGCAGTGGTTGCAGTGCACCCTGCTGTTTCCCTGAATGTGGATGCTGTTAACATGCAGTGGCTGCAGTGATCCTACAGTGATTGCAGTGCGCCTGCATTTCCACATCAGCAGTAAACAGTGTTGCTGCCGTGGTTTCAGTGCCACCTTCTGTGGCTCTGAAGGTTAATGCAGTGCCCTTGCAGTGGGTGCAGTGTACAAAAAGGTTTATGCAGTATGTTGTGATGGAGCTTGCAGTGCCCATGAAGGTGGATGTGGTGAACCTGCTGTGGTTGCAGTGCCCCCTACAGTTTCCCTGAATGTGTATGCAGTGCCCATGGTGTGCATGCAGTGTCCCACTAGGTGGATGCTGTATGTTGTGATGGAGGATGCAGTGCCCACGAAGGTGGATGCAGTGGTTGCAAGCCACCTGCATTGTCCGAGAATGTGGATGCAGTGCCAATGCAGTGCATGCAGTGTTCTAAAATGTGCATGCAGTATGTTGTGATGGTGGTTGCAGTGCCCATGCAGTGCATGCAGTGTCCCACAAGGTGGATGCAGCATGTTGTGAGGGAGGATGCAGTGACCACAAATGTGGAGGCAGTGAGCCTGCAGTGATTGCAGTGCACCTGCAGTGACACTTCAGTTGGATGCAGTGTTGCTGCAGAGGTTGCAGAGCCAACTCGCAGTGTCCGTGAATGTGGATGCAGTGACCATACAGTGGATGCAGTGTCACAAAATGTGCATGCAGTATGTTGTGATGGAAGATGCAGTGCCCATGAAGGTGGATGCAGTGATCTGGCACTGGTTGCAGTGCACCCTGCTATGTCTCTGAATGTGGATGCTGTGAACATGCAGTGGATGCAGTGATCCTGCAGTGATTGCAGTGTGCCTGCATTTCCAAATCAGCTGGAAAAAGTGTCTCTGCAGGGGTTGCAGTGCCGCCTTCTGTGTCCCTGAAGATGAATGCAGTGCCCATGCAGTGAATGCAGTATACCTAAGGGTTTATGCAGCATGTTGTGACGGAGGATGCAGTGCCCATGAATGTGGATGCATTGTCCCTGCAGTGGTTGCAGTGCCCACGGCATTGTGCTGGAATCTTGATGCAGTGCCTATTCATTGGATGCAGTGAAACTTCAGTGATAGCAGTATGCCTGCAGTGCCACTTCAGGTGGATGCAGTGTTGCTTCAGTGGATGCCAAGCCAACTGCAGTGTCTGAGAACGTGGATGCAGTGCCCATGAAGTGGATGCAGTGTCCCACAATGTGCAAGCAGTATATTGTGACGGAGGATACAGTGGCCATGATGGCGTATGCAGTGATCCTGCAGTGGTTGTAGTGCCCCCTGCAGGTTCCCTGAATGTGGATGCAGTGTCCCACAAGGTGGTGCCTTATGTTGAGATGGAGCATTCAGTGATCATGAAGGAGGATGCAGTGATACTGCAGTCATTGCTGTGCACCTGCAGTGCCACTTCAGCTGGCTGCAGTGTCCCTGCAGTGGTTTCAGTGACCCGTTCCGTGTCCCAGAATGTGCATTCAGTGCCCATGCAGTGGATGCAGATTACGAACATTTGGTTGCAGTATCTTGTGACAGAAGATGCACTGCCCACGAGTTGGATGCAGTGAGCCGGTAGTGATTGCAATATGCCTTCAGTGCCACTTCAGCTGGATGCAGTGTCCCTGCAGTGGTTGCAGTGCCCCCACATTGTCCGGGAATGTCGATGAAGTAGTCATGCAGTGGATGCAGTGTCCAACAAGGTGTATGCAGCATGTTGTGATGGGGGATGCAGGGCTCATGAGGGTGGATGCAGTGATGCTGCATTGGTTGCAGTGCCCCCTGCTGTGTCCCTGAATGTGGATGCTGTGAACATGCAGTGGATGCAGTGATCCTGAAGTGATGGCAGTGTGCCTGCATTTCCACATCAGCTTTAAGCACTGTTGCAGCAGTGGTGGGAGTGCCAACTTCTGTGTGCCTGAAGGTGAATGCAGTGCCCATGCAGTGGATGCAGTGTCCCTGCTGTGGTTACAGTGCCCCTGGCATTGTCCTGGAATTTTGTTGCAGTGCCAATGCAGTGCATTCAGTGAAAGTTCAGTGATTACAGTGCTCCTGCAGTGCCACTTCACCTGGATACAGTGTAGCTGCAATGTTTGCAGAGCCCCCTCCAATGTCCCTCAATGTTGATGCAGTGCCCATGCAGTGTCTGCAGTGTGACCCAAGACGGATGCAGTATGTTGTGAAGTAGGATCACGTGCCCATGAAAGAGGATGCAGTGATCCTGAAGTGATTGCTGAGCACCTGCAGTGCCACTTCATCTAGATGCAGTGTCCCTGCAGTGGTTGCAGTGCCCCCTGGATTGTCCATGGATGTGGATGCAGTGCCCAGCCAGTGGATGCAGTGTCCCACAAGGTGCACGCAGTATGTTGTATGGAGGATGCAGTGCCCATGAGAGTGGATGCAGTGGTCCGGCAGTGGTTACACTGCCCCCTGCATGTACGGGAATCTGGATGCAATGCCCAGGCCGTGGAAGCAGTGTCCCACAAGATGGATGCAGTATGTTACGACGGATGATGCAGTTCTCATGAAGGTGGATGCAGTGTCCCTGAAGTGCTCGCCGTGCCACCTGCATTGTCCGGGAATGTGGATGCAGTAGCCATGCAGTGGGTGCAATGTCCCACAAGGTGGATGCCGTATGTTTTGATGGAGGATGCAGGGCCCATGAAGGCGGATGCAGTGATGCTGCAGTGGTTGCAGTGCCCCCTACAGTTCCCTGAATGTGGAAACAGTACCCATGCAGTAGTTGTGTGTCCAACAAGTTGGATGTCGTATGTTGTGATGGAAGAGGCAGTGCCCATGATTGTGAATGGAGTGAGCCTGTGCTTAATGCAGTGCTCCTACAGTGCAACTCCAGCTGTTTGCAGTGTCCCTGAAGGGCTTGCAGGGCCCACTGCATTGTCCGAGAACGTGGATGCAGTGCCCAGTCAGTGGATGCAGTGTGCCACAAGGTGCATGCAGTATGTTGTGACTGAGGATGCAGTGCCCATGAATGTGGATGCAGTATCCCTGCAGTGGTTGCAGTGCCCCCAGCATTGTCCTTGAATGTGGATGCAGTGCAAATGCAGTGGATGCAGTGAAACTTCAGTGAATGCAGTGTGCCTGCAGTGCCACTTCAGCGTGATGCAGTGTTTGCAGAGCCCACTGCAATGTCCTGAATTTGGATGCAGTGCCAATGCAGTGTCTGCAGTGTGACCCAAGGCAGATGCAGTATGTTGTGAAGTAGGATCCAGTGCCCATGAATGAGGATGCAGTGATTCTGCAGTGATTGCAGTGCACCTGCAGTGCCACTTCATCTGGATGCAGTGTCCCTGTAGTGGTCACAGTGCCCACTGACTTGTCCCTGAATGTGGATGCAGTGCCCATGCAGTGGATGCAGTGTCACACAAAGTGCATGCGGTATGTTGTGATGGAGGATGCAGTGCCCATATGGGTGTATGCAGTGATCCGGCAGTGGTTGCAGTGCACCCTGATGTGTCCCTGAATGTGGATGCTGTGAACATGCCCTGGATGCAGTGTCCCACAAGGTGAATGCAGTATGTTTTGTCAGAGGATGCAGTGCCCATGAAGGTGAATGCAGTGAACGTGCAGTGGCTGCAGTGCCCCCTACAGTTTCCCTGAATGCAGATGCAGTCCCTGTGCAGTGCATGCTGTGTCCCACAAGGTGGCTGCAATATGATTTGACAGAGGATGCAGTGCCTACGAAGGTGGATGCAGTGAGCCTGCCATGATTGCAGTGTGCCTGCAGTGCCACTTCAGCCGTATGCCATGTTGCTGCAGTGGTTGCAGAGCCAACTGCAGTGTACCTGAACGTGGATGCAGTGCCCATGCAGTGCATGCAGTGTCAAACATTGTGCATGGAGTATGTTGTGACAGAGGATGCAGTGCCCATGAAGGTGGATGCAGTGATCCTGCAGTGGTTTCAGTGTCCCCTGCAGTTTACCTGAATGTGGTTGCGGTGCTCATGCAGTGGATGCAGTGTCCCTCAATGTGGCTGTTGTATTTTGTGGTGGAGGATTCAGTGATCATGAAGGAGGATGAACTGATCCTGGAGTCATTGCAGTGCCCCTGCAGTGCCACTTCAGCTGCCTGCAGTGTCCATGCAGTGGTTGCAGTGCCCTGTTCTGTGTCCCTGAATGCAGATGCACTGCCCATGCAGTGGATGCAGAGTAGCAAAATTTGGTTGCCGTATGTGGTGACATAGGATCCAGTGCCCACAAGTTGGATGCCGTGAGCTGGCAGTGATTGCAGTAGGCCTTCAGTGCCACTTCAGCTTGATGCAATGTCCTTGCAGTGGTTGCAATGCCCCCTGCATAGTCTGGAAATGTGGATGCAGTGCCCAAGCAGTGGATGCAGTGTCCCACAAGGTGGATGCAGTATGTTTTGACGATAATGCAGTTCTCATGAAGGTGGATGCAGTGTCCCTACAGTGGTTGCAGTGCACACTGCATAGTCCGAGAACGTTGATGCAGTGCCCACGCATAGGATGCAGTGTCCCACAAGGTGTATGCAGTATGTTGTGCCGGAGGATGCAGTGTCCCACAATGTGGAGGCATTGAGGTGTGTTTTAGTACTCAGTGCCAATGAAGGTGAATGCAGTCATCCTGCAGTGATGGCAGTGCACCTGCAGTGCCACTTCAGCTGGATGCAGTGTCACTGCAGTGGTTGCAGTGCCCCCTGCATTGTCCAGGGATGTGGATTCATTCCCAGCAAGTGGATGTGCTGTCCCACAAGGTGGATGTCGTATGTTGTGATGGAAGATGCAGTGCCCATGAAGGTGGATGCAGTTTCCCTGCACTGGTTGCAGTGCCCCCAGCATGGTCCTGGAATGTGCATGCAGTGGCCATGCAGTGGATGCAGTGTCTAACAAGGCGGATGCAGTATGTTTTGTCTGAGGATGCAGTGCCCATGAAGGTATATGCGCTGAACGTGCAGTGGCTGCAGTGCCCCCTATAGTTTCCCTGAATGTGGATGCAGTGCCCATGCAGTGTCCCACAATATGAAATATGCATATTGATGCACAACGATGCAATATGACTTGACAGAGGATCCAGTGCCCATGAAGTTGGATTCAGTGAGCCTGTCGTGATTGCAGTGTGCCTGAAGTGCCACTTCAGCTTGATGCAGTGTTGCTGCAGTGGTTGCAGAGCCAACTGCAGTGTCCCTGAAAGTGGATGCAGTGCACATGCAGTGGATGCTGTGTCCCACAATGTGCATGCAGTATGTTGTAACGGAGGATGCAGTGCCCATGAAGGTGGATGCAGTGATCCTGCGGTGGTTGCAGTGCCCCCTGCAGTTTACCTGAATTTGGATGCAGTGCTCATGCAGTGGATGAAGTGTCCCACAATGTGGAGGCATTGTGGTGTGCTGTAGTATGCAGTGCCAATGAAGGTGAATGCAGTGATCCTGCAGTGATGGCAGTGCACCTGCAGTGCCACTTCAGCTGGATGCAGTGTCACTGCAGTGGTTGCAACGCCCCCTGCATTGTCCGCGAATTTGGATGCAGTGCCCGGGCAGTGGATGCAGTGTCCCACAAGGTGTATGCACTATGTTATGGCGAATGATGCAGTTCTCATTAAGGTGGATGTAGTGTCCCTGCAGTGCTTGCAGTGCCACCCGCATTGTCCAGAAATGTGGATGCAGTAGTCATGCAGTGGATGCAGTGTCCGACAAGGTGCATGCAGTATGTTGTGATGGAGGATGAAGGGCCCATGAAGGTGGATGCTGTGATGCTGCCATGGTTGCAGTGCCCGCTACAGTTCCCTGAAGGTGGATGCAGAGCCCATGCAGTAGTTGCAGTGTCCCACATGGTGCATGTCGTATGTTGTGATGGAAGATGCAGTGCCCACGAAGGTGGATGCAGTGAGCCTGTGCTGAATGCATTGCACCTGCAGTGTGACTTCACATGGACGCTTTGTCCCTACAGTTGTTGCAGTGCACACTGCATTGTCTGAGAACCTGGATGCAGTGCCCATGCAGTGCATGCAGTGTCCCACAAGGTGGATGCAGTATGTTGTGAAGTAGGATCCAGTGCACATGAAGGACGATGCAGTGGTCCTGCACTCATTGCAGTTCACATGCAGTGCCACTTCATCTGCGTGCTGTGTCCCTGCAGTGGTGGCAATGCCCCAGGCATTGTCCCTGAATGTGGATGCAGTGCCCATGCAGTGGATGCAGTGTCCCACACGGTGCATGCAGAATGTTGTGACGTAGGATGCAGTGCCCATTTGGGTGGATGCAGTGATCCGGCAGTGGTTGCAGAGTACCCTGCTGTGTCCCTGAATGTGGATGCTGTGAACATGCAGTGGATGCAGTGATCCTGCCGTGATTGCAGTGCGCCTGCATTTCCACATCAGCAGGAAACAGTGTTGCTGCCGTGGTTTCAGTGCCACCTTCTGTTTCCCTGAAGGCGAATTCAGTGCCTATGCTGTGGATGCAGTGTACATAAAGTTTTATGCAGTATGTTGTGACGGAGGATGCACTGCCCATGAAGGTGGAAGTGGTGAACCTATTGTGGTTGCCTTGCCCCCTACAGTTTCCATAAATGTGGATGGAGTGCCCATGCAGTGCATGCAGTGTCCCACAAGGTGGATGCTGTATGTTGTGATGGAGGATGCAGTGCCCACGAATGTGGATGCAGTCAGACTGCAGTGATTGCAGAGCACCTGCAGTGCCACCTCAGCTGGATGCAGTGGTTGCAGGCCAATTGCATTGTCCTAGAATGTGGATACAGTGCCCATGAGTTTCATGCAGTGTACCACAAGGTGCATGCAGTATGTTGTGATGGATGATGCAGTATGTTTTGATGGATGATGCAGTGACCATGAGTGTAGATGCTGTGATGTGGCAGAGCTTGCACTGCACCCTGCTGTGTCCCTGAATATGGATGCTCTGAACATGCAGTGGATGCAGAGATCCCGCAGTGATTGCTGTGCGCCTGCATTTCCACATCAGCTGAAAGCAGTGTCGCTGCAGTGGTTTCAGTGCCGCCTTCTGTGTACCTGAAGGTGAATGTAATGCCAAGGCAGTGAATGCAGTGTGCCTAAAGGTTTACGCAGAATGTTATGATGGAGGATGCAGTGCCCATGAAGGTGGATGCAGTGTCCCTGCAATGGTTGCAGTGCCCCCAGCATTGTCCTGGAATGTGGATGCAGTGCCCATGCACTGGATGCAGTGTTCCACAATGTGCATGTGGTATGTTGAGATGGATGATGCACTGTCCTTGAAGGTGGATGCAGTGATCCTGCATTGGTTGCAGTGTCCCCTTCAGTTTCTCTGAATGTGGATGCAGTGCTCATGCAGTGGATTCAGTGTCCCACAAGGTTGATGCCTTATGTTTTGCTGGAGGATTCAGTGATCAGGGAGGATGATGCAGTGATTCTGCAGTCATTGCAGTGACCCGCAGTGCATCTTCAGCTGGCTGCAGTGTCCATTCAGTGGTTGCATTGCCCCGTTCTGTGTCACTGAGTGTATATGCAGAGCCCATGCTGTGGATGCAGAGCACCAAAAGTTGGTTGCCGTATGTTGTGACAGAGGATGCAGTGCCCACGAGTTGGATGCAGTGAGCCGGCAGTGATTGCAGTACTCCTTCAGTGCCACTTCAGCTGGATGAAGTGTCCCTGAAGTGGTTGCAATGGCCCCAGCATTGTCCTGGAATGTGGATGCAGTGCTCATGCAGTAGTTGCAGTGTCCTACAATGTGGAGGCATTGTGGTGTGTTGTAATATGCAGTGCCAAAGAAGGTGAATGCAGTGATCCTGCAGTGATGGCAGTGCAACTTCAGTACAAATTCAGCTTTATTCAGTGTTGCTGCAGTGGTTGCGGTGCCCCCCACATTGTCGGGAGTGTGGATGCAGTAGTTATGCAGTGGATGAAGTGTCCCACAAGATGGATGCAGTATGTTGTGACGGAGGGTGCAGTGCCCATGAATGTGGATGCAGTGATCCTGCAGTGGTTACAGTGCACCCTGCTGTGTACCTGAATGTGTATGCTGTGAACATGCAGTGCATGCAGTGATCCAGCAGTGATAGCAGAGCACCTGCATTTCCACATCAACTGGAAGCAGTGTCCCTGCAGGGTTTGCTGTGCCACCTTCTGTGTCCCTGAAGGTGAATGCAGTGCCCATGCAGTGGATGCAGTGTACCTATAGGTTTATGCTGTATGTTGTGACGGAGGACTCATTGCCCATGAAGGTGGATGCAGTGTCCCTGCTGTGGTTGCAGTGCCCCCAGCATTGTCCTGGAATGTTGATGCAGTGCCGACACTGTGGATGCAGTGAAACTTCAGTGATGGGAGTGCGCCTGCAGTGCCAATTCAGCTGGATCCAGTGTAGCTGCAGTGGTTGCAGAGCCGCCTGCAATGTCCCTGAATGTGGATGCACTTCCCATGCAGTGTCTGCAGTGTGACCCAAGCTTGGTGCAGTATGTTGTGAAGTAGAATCCAGTGTCCATCATGGACCATGCAGTGATCCTGCAGTGATTGCAGTGCACCTGCAGTGCCAGTTCATCTGGATGCAGTGTCCCTGCAGTGGTTGCTGTGCCCCATGCATTGTCCCTGAATGTGGATGCAGTGACCATGCAGAGGATGCAGTGTCCCACAAGGTGCATGCAGTATGTTGTGACGCAGGATGCAGTGCACATGAGGGTGGATGCAGTGATCCTGCAGTGGTTTCAGTGCACCCTGCTGTGTCCCTGAATGTGGATGCTGTGAACATGCAGTGGATGCAGTGATCCTGCAGTGATTGCAGTGCGCCTGCATATCCACAACAGCTGGAAGCAGTGTTGCTGCAGCAGTTCCAGTGCCACCTTCTGCGTCCTTGAAGGTGAATGCAGTACCGAGGCAGTGGATGCAGTGTACATGAAGGTTTATGCAGTATGTTGTGACGGAGAATGCAGTGTCCATGAAGGTGGATGCCGTGTCCCTGCCATGGTTGCAGAGCCCCTGGGATTGTCCTTGAACGTGGATCCAGTGGTCATGCAGTGGATGTAGTGTCTTAGAAGTTGGATGTGGTATGTTCTGTCAGAGGATGCAGTGCCCATGAAGGTGGATGTGGTGAACCTGGAGTTGTTGCAGTTCCCCTACAGTTTCCCTGAATGTGGATGCAGTGCCCATGCAGGGCATGCAGTGTCCGACAAGGTGGATGAAGTATGTGTGATGGAGGATGCAGTGCCCACGAAGGTGGATGCAGTGAGCCTGCAGTGATTGCAGTGTGCCTGCAGTGCCACTTCAGCTGGATGCAGTGTTGCTGCAGTGGTTGGAGAGTCAAATGAATTGTCCCTGAACCTGGATGCAGTGCCCATGCAGTGGATGCAGGGATCCTGCAGTGGTTTCAGTGCCCCCAGCAGTTTCCATGAATGTGGATGCAGTGCTCATGCAGTGGATGCAGTGTCCCACAGGGTGGATGCCTTATGTTGTGATGGAGGATTGAGTGCTCATGAAGGACGATGCAGTGATCCAGCAGTGGTTGAAGAGCACCCTGCTGTGTCCCTGAATGTGGATGCTATGAACACGCACTGGATGCAGTGATCCTGCAGTGCTTGCAGTGCGCCTGCATTTCCACATCAGCTGGAAGCAGTGTCCATGCAGGGGTTGCAGTGCTGCCTTCAATGTCCCTGAAGGTGAAGGCAGTGCCCATGCAGTGGATGCAGTGTACCTAAAGGTTTATGCAGTATGTTGTGACGGAGAATGCAGTGTCCCTGCACTGGTTGCTGTGCCCCCTGCATTGTCCATGAATGTGGATGCAGTGCCCATGCTGTGGATGCAGAGTACCAAAAGTTGGTTGCCGTATGTTATGACGGATAATGCAGTTCTCATGAATGTGCATGCAGTGTCCCTGCAGTGGTTGCAGTGTCCCCTGCTGTGTCCCTGAATGTGGATGCTGTGAACACACACTGGATGCAGTGATCCTGCAGTGATGGCAGTGTGCCTGCAGTGCCACTTCAGCTGGATGCAGTGTTGCTGTAGTGGTTGCAGAGCCCCCTGCAATGTCCCTGAATGTGATGC
Organism: Equus przewalskii; assembly: GCF_037783145.1. Taxonomy (NCBI): domain Eukaryota; kingdom Metazoa; phylum Chordata; class Mammalia; order Perissodactyla; family Equidae; genus Equus; species Equus przewalskii. Next base: position 694,003 of record NC_091859.1, read on the forward strand.
ACTGCCCATGCAGGGTCTACAGTGTGAACCAAGGTGGATGCAGTATGTTGTGAAGTAGGATCCAGTGCCCATGAAGGATGAGGAAGTTATCCTGCAGTGATTGCAGTGCACCTGCAGTGCCACTTCATCTGGATGCAGTGTCCCTGAGAAGGTTGCACTACCCCAGCATTGTCCGGGAATGTGGATGCAGTAGTCATGCAGTGGATGCAGTGTCCCACAAGGTGGATGCAGTATGTTTTGTGGGAGGATGCAGTGCCCATGAAGGTGGATGCAGTGATCCTGAAGTGGTTGCAGTGCCCCGTCCTATGTCCCAGAATGTGGATGCAGTGCCCATGCAGTGGATGCAGAGTACCAAAAATTGGTTGCCGTATGTTGTGACAGAGGATGCAGTGCCCACGAGTTGGTTGCAGTGAGCCCGCAGTGATTGCAGTACACATTCAGTGCCTCTTCAGCTGGATGCAGTGTCCCTGCAGTGGTTGCACTGCCCCCTGCATTGTCCTGGAATGTGGATGCAATGCTCATGCAGTTTATGCAGTGTCCCACAATGTGGATGCATTGTGGTATGCTATAGTACGCAGTGCCGATGAAGGTGAATGCAGTGATCCTGCAGTGATGTCAGTGCACCTGCAGTGCCACTACAGCTGGACGCAGTGTTGCTGCAGTGGTTGCCGTGCCACCTGCATTGTCCGGGAATGTGGATGAAATGCCCAGGCAGTGGATGCAGTGTCCCACAAGGTGGATGCAATATCTTGTGATGGAGGATGCAGGGCCCATGAAGGTGGATGAAGTGTCACTGCAGTGCTTGCAGTGCCCCTAGCATTGTCCTTTAATGTGGATGCAATGCTCATGCAATGGATGCAGTGTCCCTCAAGGTGGGTGCCTTATGTTGTGATGGAGTATTCAGTGATCATGAAGGAGGATGTAGTGATCCTGCAGTCATTGCAGTGCACCTGCCTTGCCACTTCAGCTGTCTGCAGTGTCCCTGCAGTGGTTGCAGTGCCCCGTTCTGTGTCCCTGAATGTGGATGCAGTGCCCATGCAGTGGATGCAGAGTACCAAAAGTTGGTTTCCGTATGTTGTTACAGAGGATGCAGTGCCCACGAGTTGGATGCAGTGAGACAGCAGTGATTGCAGTATGCCTTCAGTGACACTTCAGGTGGATGCAGTGTCCCTGCAGTGGTTCTAATGCCCCCTGCATTGTCCTGGAATGTGGATGCAGTGCCCATGAAGTGTCTGCAGTGTCCCAAAAGGTGGAGGCAGTATGTTATGACGGATGATGCAGTTCTCATGTATGTGGATGCAGTGTGCGTGCCATACTTGCACTGCTCCCCGCATTGTCTGGGAATGTGGATGCAGTAGTCATGCAGTGGATGCAGTGTCCCACAAGGTGGATGCAGTATGTTGTGATGGAGGATGCAGGGCCCATGAAGTTGGATGCAGTGATCCAGCCGTGGTTGCAGTGCACCCTGCTGTGTGCCTTAATGTGGATACTGTGAACATGCAGTGGATTCAGTGATCCTGCAGTGACTGCAGTGTGCCTGCATTTCCACATTAGCTGGAAGCAGTGTCCCTGCAGGGGTTGCAGTGTACCTAAAGGTTTATGCAGTATGTTGTGACGGAGGATGCAGTGCCCATGAAGGTAGATGCAATGTCCCTGCAGTGGTTGCAGTGCCCCCTACAGTTTCCCTGAATGTGGATGCAGCGCCCATGCAGGGCATGCAGTGTCCCACAAGGTGGATGCAGTATGTTGTGAAGGAGGATGAAGTGCCCACAAAGGAGGATGCAGTGAGCCTGCAGTGATTTCAGTGTGCCTGCAGTGCCACTTCAGCTGGATGCAGTGTTGCTGCAGTGGTTGCAGAGCCAACTGCACTGTCCCTCAATGTGGATGCACTGGCCATGCAGTGGATGCAGTGTCCCACAATGTCCATGCAGTATGTTGTGACAGAGGATGCAGTGCCCATGAAGGTGGATGCAGTGATCCTGCAGTGGTTGCAGTGCCCCGTTCTGTGTCCCTGAATGTGGATGCAGAGCACATGCAGTGGATTCTGAGTGCCAAAAGTTGCTTGACGTATGTTATGACAGAGGATGCAGTGCCCATGAGTTGGATGTAGTGAGCCAGCAGTGATTGCCATACACCTTCAGTGCCACTTCAGCTGGATGCAGTGTCGCTGCAGGGGTTGTTGCCCACTGCATTGTCCTGGAATGTGGATGAAGTGCTCGTGCAGTGGACGCACTGTGCCACAATGTGGAGGCATTGAGGTGTGTTGTAGTACACAGTGCCGATGAAGGTGAATGCAGTGATCCTTCAGTGATGGCAGTGCGCCTGCAGTGCCACTTCAGCTGGATGCAGTGTAGCTGCAGTGGTTGCAGAGCGGCCTGCCATGTGCCTGAATGTGGATGCAGTGCCCATGCAGTGTCTGTAGTGTGACCCAAGTTGGATGCAGTATGTTGTGAAGGGGGACTCAGAGCCCATGAAGGACGATGCAGTGATGCTGCAGTGATTGCAGTGCACCTGCAGTGCCCCTGATCCTGGATGCAGTGCCCATGCTGTGGATGCAGTGTCCCACAAGGTGCATGCAGTATGTTGTGACTGAGGATGCAGTGCCCATGAGGGTGGATGCAGCAATCAGGCAGTGGTTGCAGTGCACCCTCCTGTGTCCCTGATGTGGATGCTGTGAACATGCAGTGGATCCAGTCATCCTGCAGTGATTGCAGTGTGTCTGCATTTCCACATCAGCTGGAAGCAGTGGTTGCAGTGATGCCTTCTGTGTCCCTGAAGGTGAATGCAGTGCCCATGCAGTGGATGCAGTGTACCTAAAGGTTTATACAGTATGTTGTGACGGAGGATGCGGTGCCCATGGAGGTGGATGCAGTGTCCCTGCAGTGGTTGCAGTGCCCCTGGCCTTGTCCTGGAATGTGGATGCAGTGGTCATGCAGTGGATGCAGTGTCTCAGAATGGCGGATGCAGTATGTTTTGTCGGAGCATGCAGTGCCCATGCAGTGGATGCAGAGTACCAAAATTTGGTTTTCCTATTTTGTGACAGTGGATACAGTGCCCACGAGTTGGATGCAGTGAGCCAGCAGTGATTGCTGTACACCTTAAGTGCCACTTCAGATGGATTCAGTGTCGCTCCAGTGGTTGCAATGCCCCCTGCATTGTCCTGGAATGTGGATGAAGTGCTCATGCAGTGGATGCAGTGTCCCACAATATGGAGGAATTGAGGTGTGTTGTAGTATGCAGTGCAGATGAAGGTCAATGCAGTGATCCTGCAGTGATGGCAGTGCACCTGCAGTGCCACTTCGGCTTGATGCAATGTTGCTGCAGTTGATGCAGTGCCCCCTGCATTGTCCAGGAATGTGGATGCAGTGGCCAGGAAGTGGATGCAGTGTCCCAAAAGGTGGATGTCGTATGTTGTGATGGAAGATGCAATGCCCATGAAGGTGGATGCAGCGTCCCTTGACTGGTTGCAGTGCCCCCGGCATTGTCGTGGAATGTTGATGCAGTGCCAATGCAGTGGATGCAGTGACACTTCAGTGATTGCAGTGCACCTGCAGTACCACTTCAGCTGGATGCAGTGTAGCTGCAGTGGTTGCACAGCGGCCTGCCATGTGCCTGAATGTGGATGCAGTGCCCAAGTGTGTGCAGTGTGACCCAAGGTGGATGCAGTATCTTGTGAAGTGGGACTCAGTGCCCATGGAGAGCGAGGCAGTGAACCTTCAGTGATTTCAGTGCACCTGCAGTGCCCCTGAATTTGGATGCAGTGCCCATGCAATGGATGCAGTGTCCCACAAGGTGGATGCAGTATGTTGTGATGGAGGATGCAGTGACCATGAGGGTGGATGCAGTGATCCGGCAGTGGTTACAGTGCACGCTGCTGTGTCCCTGATGTGGATGCTGTGAACATGCAGTGGATGCAGTGATCCTGCAGTGATTGCTGTGTGCCTGCATTTCCACATCAGCTGGAAGCCATGTTGCTGCAGTGGTTGCAGTGCCCCTGGCATTGTCCTGGAATGTTGATGCAGTGGCAATGCAGTGGATGCAGTGAAACTTCAGTGATTGGAGTGCACCTGCACTGCCACTTCAGCTGGATGCAGTGGTCATGCAGTTCATGCAGTGTCTCACAAGGCAGATGCACTATGTTTTGTCGGAGGATGCAGTGCTGATGAAGATGGATGCGGTGAACCTGCAGTGGTTGCAGTGCCACCTACAGTTTCCCTGAATTTGGATGCAGTGCCCATGCAGGGCATGCAGTGTCCCACAAGGTGGATGCAGTATGTTGTGACAGAGGATGCAGTGACCACGAACGTGGATTCAGTGAGCCTGCTGTGATTGCAGTGCGCCTGCAGTGTCACATCAGCTGGATGCAGTGTGGTGCAGTGGTTGCAGAGCCAATGGCAGTGTCCCTGATCGTGGATGCGGTGGCCATGCCGTGGATGCAGTGTCCCACAATGTGCATGAAATATGTTGTGACGGAGAATGCTGTGCCCATGAAGGTGGATGCAGTGATCCTGCAGTGGTTGCAGTGCCCCATCCTGTGTCCCAGAATGTGGATGCAGTGCCCATGCAGTGGATGCAGAGTACCAAAAATTGGTTGCCGTATGTTGTGACAGAGGATGCAGTGCCCACGAGTTGGTTGCAGTGAGCCCACAGTGATTGCCGTATGCCTTCAGTGCCACTTCAGCTTGATGAAGTGTCGCTGCAGTGGTTTCAATGCCCACTGCATTGTCCTGGAATGTGGATGAAGTGCTCATGCAGTGGATGCAGTGTCCCACAATGTGGAGGCATTGAGGTGTGTTTTAGTACTCAGTGCCAATGAAGGTGAATGCAGTCATCCTGCAGTGATGGCAGTGCACCTGCAGTGCCACTTCAGCTGGATGCAGTGTCACTGCAGTGGTTGCAGTGCCCCCTGCATTGTCCAGGGATGTGGATTCATTCCCAGCAAGTGGATGTGCTGTCCCACAAGGTGGATGTCATATGTTGTGATGGGAGATGCAGTGCCCATGAAGGTGGATGCAGTGTCCCTGCACTGGTTGCAGTGCCCCCAGCATTGTCCTGGAATGTGGATGCAGTGCCCAGGCAGTGGATGCAGTAACCCACAAGGTGGATGCAGTATGTTATGACAGATGATGCAGTTCTCATGAAGGTGGATGCAGTGTCCCTGCAGTGCTTGCAGTGCACCCCGCATTGTCTGGGAATGTGGATACAGTAGTCATGCAGTGGATGCAGTATACCGCAAGCTGGATGCAGTATGTTGTGATGGAGGGTGTAGGCCCCATGAAGGTGGATGTAGTGATGCTGCACTGGTTGCAGTGGCCCCTACAATTACCTGAATGTTGATGCATTGCTCATGCAGCAGTTGCAGTGTCCCACAAGGTGGATGTTTTGATGGAAGACGCAGTGCCCAAGAAGGTGGATGCAGTGAGCTGGTGCTGAATGAAGTGCACCTGCGGTGTGGCTTCAGCTGTATGCAGTGTCCCTTCAGTGTTTGCAGTGCCCACTGCATTGTCCAAGAACGGGGATGCAGTTGCCAGGCATTGGATGCAGTGTCCCACAAGGTGCATGCATTATGTTGTGACAGAGGATACAGTGCCCATGAAGGTGGATGCAGTGATCCGGCAGTGGTTGCAGTGCGCCCTGCTGTGTCCCTGAATGGGGATGCTGTGAACATGCAGTGAATGCAGTGATCCTGCACTGATTGCAGTGCGCCTGCATTTGCACATCACCTGGAAGCATTGTCCCTCTGGGGTTTCAGTGCCAGCTTCTGTGTCCCTGAAGGTGAAAGCAGTGCCCATGCTGTGAATGCACTGTACCTAAGGTAAATGCAGTATGTTGTGACCGTGGATGCAGTGCCCCTGAAGTTGGATGCAGTGTCCCTGCAGTGGTTGCAGTGCCCCCGGCATTGTCCTGGAATGTTGATACCATGCCAATGCAGTGGATGCAGTGAAATTTCAGTGATGGGAGTGCGCCTGCAGTGCCACTTCAGCTAGATGCCGTGTAGCTGCAGTGGTCACAGAGCCACGTTCTGTGTCCGTGAATGTGGATGCAGTGCCCATGCAGTGTCTGCAGTATGACCCAAGGTGGGTGCAGTATGTTTTGAGGTGGGACTCAGTGCCCAGGAAGGATGATGCAGTGATCCTGCAGTGATTGCAGTGCACCTGCAGTGCCACTCCACCCTGATGCAGTGTTTTTGCTGTGGCTGCAGTGCCCCCGGCATTGTCCATGAATGTGGATGCAGTGCCCATGCAGTGGATGCATTGTCCCACAATGTGCATGCAGTATGTTGTGACGGAGGATGCAGTGCCCATGAAGGTGGATGCAGTGATGCTACAGTGGTTGCTGTGCCCCCTGAAATGTACCTGAATATGGATGCTGTGCTATTGCAGTGGATTCAGCGTCCCACAAGGATTCAGTGATTATGAAGGAGGATGCAGTGCTCCTGCTTTCACTGCAGTGCACCTGCAATGCCTCTTCAGCTGTCAGCAGTGTCCCTGCAGTCGTTGCAGTGCCCCGTTCTGTGTCGCTGAGTGTGGATGCAGTGCCCATGCAGTGGATGTAGAGTACCAAAAGTTGGTTGCCGTATGTTGTCACAGAGGATGCAGTGCCCACGAGTTGGATGCAGTGAGCTGGCAGAGATTGCAGTACACCTTCAATGCCACTTCAGCTGGATGCAGTATCCCTGCAGTGCTTGCAATGCCCCCTGCATTGTCGTGGTATGTGGATGCAGTGCTCATGCAGTGGCTGCAGTTTCCCACAATGTGGAGGCATTGTGTTGTGTTGTAGTATGCAGTGCTGATGAAGGTGAATGCAGTGATCCTGCAGTGATGGCTGTGTGCCTGCAGTGCCACTTCAGCTAGATGAAGTGTCGCTGCAGTGGTTGCAGTGCCCACTGCATTGTCCTGGAATTTGGATGCCGTGCCAAGGCAGTGGAGGCCGTGTCCCACAAGGTGGATGCAGTATCTTAAAATGGAGGATGCAGTTCTCATGAACGTGGATGCAGTGCCCCTGCAGTGCTTGCAGTGCCCCATGCATTGTCCAGGAATGTGGATGCAGTCGTCATGCAGTGGATTCAGTGTCCCACAAGGTGGTTGCAGTATGTTGTGATGGAGGGGGTAGGGCCCATGAAGGTGGATGCAGTGATGCTGCAGCGGTTTCAGTGGCCGCTACAGTTCCCTGAATGTGGATGAAGAGCCCATGCAGAATGTGCAGTGTCCCACAATGTGGATGTCGTATGTTGTGATGGAAGATGCAGTGCCCAAGAAGGTGGATGCAGTTAGCCGGTGCTGAGTGCAGTGCACCTGCAGTGCGACTTCACCTGCATGCAGTGTCCCTTCAGTGGTTGCAGTGCCCACTGCATTGTCCGAGAACGTGGATGCAGTGCCCAGGCATTGGATGCAGTGTCCAACAAGGTGCATGCAGTATGTTGTGACAGAGGATGCAGTGCCCATGAAGGTGGATGCAGTGTCCCTGCAGTGGTTGCAGTGCCCCCAGCATTATTCTGTAATATGGATTCAGTGGTCATGCAGTGGATGCAGTGTCTCACAACGGTGGATGCAGTATGTTTTGTCGGAGGATGCAGTGCCCATGAAGGTGGATGTGGTGAATCTGCAGTGCTTGCAGTGCCCCCTACAGTTTTCCTGAATGTGGATGCAGTGCCCATGCAGGGCATGCAGTGTCCCACAAGGTGGATGCAGTATGTTGTGACGGAGGACACAGTGCCCACGAAGGTGAATGCAGTGTCCCTGCAGTGGTTGCAGTGCCCCCTGCATTGGCCCTGAATGTGGATGCAGAGCCCATGCATTGGATACAGAATAACCCAAGGTGTATGCAGAATGTTGGGACAGAAGATGCATTGCCCATGTAGGTGGATGCAGTGATCCTGCAGTGGTTGCAGTGGACCCTGCAGTTAACCTGAATGTGGATGCACTGCCCATGCAGCAGATGCAGTGGCCCCCAAGGTGGATGCAGTATGTTATGATGGAGGATGCAGTGCCCCTGAAGAAGCATGCAGTGATCCTGCACTGATTGCAGTACGCCTGCATTTCCACATCAGCTGGATGCAGTGTAAATGCAGTGGCTGCAGGGGCCACTTCTGTGTCCCTGAATGTGGATGCAGTGCCCATGCAGCGACTGCAGTGTGACCCAAGGTGGATGCAGCATGTTATGACCGATGATGCAGTGCCCATGAAGGTAGATGCAGTGTGAACTGCAGTCGTTACAGTTCCCCCGGCATTGTCCTGGAATGTGGTTGTGGTAGTCATGCAGTGGGTGCAGTGTCCCAAATGTGGATGCAGTGTCTCGTGACAGAGGATGCAGTGCCGATGAAGGTGGATGCGGTGATCCTGCAGTGGTTGCTGAGGCTGCTACAGTTCCCTGAATGTGGATGCAGCTCCCATGCAGTAGTTGCAGTGTCCCACAAGGTGGATGCAGTATGTTGCAACCAAGGATGCAGTGCCGATGAACGTGGATGTTGTAAGCCTGCAGTGATTGCAGTGTACCTGCACTGCCACTTCAGCTTGCTGCAGTTTCCCTGCGGTGGTTGCAGTGCCTCCTGCATTGTGCCTGAATTTTGATGCAGTGCGCTTGCAGTGGATGCAGTTTCCAACAAGATGGATGCAGTATGTTGTGATGGAGGATGTATTGCCCACGAAGGTGGATGCAGTGAGCCTGCAGTGTTTGCAGTGCACCTGCAGTGCCCCTTCAGCTGTATGCAGTGTCCCTCCAGTGTTTGCAATGTCCCCCGCATTCTCCGGGAATGTGGATGCAGTAGTCATGCAGTGGATTCAGTGTCCCACAATGTGGATGCAGGTTGTTGTGATGGAGGATGCAAGGCGAATGAATGTGGATACAGCGATGCTGCAGTGGTTGCAGTGCCCCCTACAATTCCCTGAATGTGGATGCAGTTCCCATGCAGTAGTTGCAGTGTTCCACAAGGTGGATGCAGTATGTTGTGACATAGGATGCAGTGCCCATGAAGGTGGTTGCAGCAGTGCCAAAGTCACGTGCCAGCTAGGTCTGAACCAAGTACCTGTCACACTTGAACCACAGGTCAGCCTCACTTGAAGCACGTGTCAGCCACACTGGCACAACTTGCCTGCCATGCCAGAACCACGTGCCAAACATGCCACAAACACATGTGAGCCAGGCTTTAGCAGCACCTCAGCCGTGCATGAGCCACACCTGAGCCATGTGTGAGCCATGTGTGACAAAAGCCTGAATCATGTGTCAGCCACATGGGAGCCAGTGCTGTGTCACGCCTGCATCATGTGTGAGCAATGGCTGAGCTATGCCTGAAACAAGTGTGAATGTGTCCTCTACCACATGTGACCCATACGTGTCGTGTGTGAGCCACGCCTGAATTACACCCAAATCATGTGTGAGCCATACATGAACCACATGTGAGACACCCTGAAGCACATCTGAACCACCTGTGAAACACACATGATGGATGATTGAACTGAACATGAAGTGCAGGGGAGCCACAGATGAAAAACAGCTGAGGCATGCTTGAGCCACGTGCCAGCCATGACTGAGTATGCGGGAGCCATGTTTCAGCAACCTGTGAGTCACGTGGGAGCCACACCTGTATGGCATGTCACACACGCATGACCAAATGACTGCCACACATGGATCTTTTGCAATGAATGCCTGAGTCACGTTTCAGCCATGCATGAGACATGTGTGGATCACACTGGAGTCATGTTTCACACATGCCTGAGTCACATGTCAGCCACGCCTGAACCACCTGCCACCCATGCCTGAACCCTGCACCAGCCACCCCTGAACTACATGAAGGCCGTGCATGAAGGAAGTGTGAATGACACCAGAGTGACAAGTCACTCATGCCTCTGTCATGTGGCCGCCTCACCTGAGTGATGTCTCAGCCACGCCTGAATAACCTGTGAGCCACGCCTGAGTCAAGCCTCAGCCGTGCCGAAGTCACGTGCCAGCCCGGCCTGAACTGAGTGCCAGTCACACTTGAACCACAGGTCAGCCTCACTTGAAGCATGTGTCAGCCACACTGGCACAACTTGCCTGCCATGACTGAACCACGTGCCAACCATGCCACAAACACATGTGAACCATGCCTGAGCAACACTACAGCCATGCATGAGTCACTCCTGAGCCATGTGTGAGCCAAGCATGCCAAAAGCCTGAATCATGTGTCAGATACGTGGGAGCCAGTGCTGTGGCAAGCCTGCATCACGTGTGAGCCATGGCTGAGGTATGCCTGAACCACGTGTGAAAGTGTCCTCTACCATTTGTGACCCAGACGACTTGTGCGTGAGCCACGCCTGAATTACACCTGAACCATGTGTGAGCCATGCAGGAACCACATGTGAAACACCCTTGAAGCACATCTGAACCACCTGTGAAACACACATGATCGATGCTTGAACCGCACATGAACCGCAGGGGAGCCACATATGAAACACAGATGAGCCATGCGTGAGCCACGTGCCAGGCATGACTGAGTATGCAGGAGCCACGTTTCAGCAACCTCTGAGTCACGTGGGATCCACACCTGTACAGCATGTCACAAACACGTAAACACATTTTGGCCACACATGGGTCCTGTGCGATGCATGCCTGAGTCACCTGTCAGCCATGCTTGAGACATGTGTGAGCCACACCAGAGTCATGTTTCAGACATGCCTGAGTCACATGACAGCCACGCCTGAACCACCTGCCACCCATGCATGAACCCTGCACCAGCCACCCCTGAACCACACGGTGCCATGCCAGAGCCATGTGTGAACCACACCCAGGTGACATGTCACTCACACCTGTGTCACGTGGCCGCCTCACCTGGGTCATGTGACAGCCACGTCTGCATGAGGTGTGACCCACGCCTGAGTCATGTCTCAGCCATGCCGATGTCACGTGCCAGCCCATCCTGAACCAAGTGCCAGTCACACTTGAACCACAGGTCAGCCTCACTCGAAGCATGTGTCAGCCACACTGGCACAACTTGCCTGCCATGCCAGAACCACGTGCCAACCATGCCAAAAACGCATGTGAGTCACGCTTGAGCAGTACCACAGCTGTGCATGTGCCACACATGAGCCAAGTGTGAGCCATGCATGGCAAAAGCCTGAATCATGTGTCAGATACGTGGGAGCCAGTGCTGGGGCACGCCTGCATCACGTGTGAGCCATGACTGAGCTATGCCTGAACCATGTGTGAAAGTGTCTTCTACCATTTGTGACCCAGACCAGTCGTGCGTGAGCCACGCCTGAATTACACCTGAACCATGTGTGAGCCATGCAGGAACCACATGGGAGACACCCTTGAAGCACATCTGAACCCCCTGTGAAACACACATGATCGATGCTTGAACCGCACATGAAACACAGGGGAGCCACACACGAAACACAGATGAGCCATGCGTGAGCTATGTACCACCCATGACTGAGTATCCGGGAGCCATGTTTCAGTAACCTGTGAGTCACGTGGGAGACACACCTGTACGGCATGTCACACACGCGTGACCACATTTCTGCTACACGTGGATCATGTCTGATGCATGCCTGACTCACGTGTCAGCCATGACTGAGACATGCGTGAGCCACACCAGGGTCATGTTTTCCACGTGCCTGTGTCACCTGTCACCCACGCCTGAACCACCTACCAGCCATGCGTGAACCCTACACCAGCCACCCCTGAACTACACGAAGGCCATGCATGAGCCATGTGTGAACCACACCCAGGTGACATGTCACGCACACCTGTGTCACGTGGCCGCCTCATCTGAGTCATGTGTCAGCCACACCAGCATCACGTGTGAGCCACGCCTGAGTCACGTGTCAGCCGTTCTGATGTCACGTGCCAGCCCATCCTGAACCAAGCGCCAGTCACACTTGAACCACAGGTCAGCCTCACTCGGAGCACACGTGTGAGCCATGTAGCATGTGTGAGCCATGCATGACCAAAGCCTGTATCATGTGTCAGCCACATGGGAGCCAGTTCTGTGGCACACCTGCATCACGTGTTAGCCATAGCTGAGCTATGCCTGAACCACGTGTGAGAGTGTCCTCTAACATTTGTGACCCAGATGAGTCGTGCAAGAGCCACGCCAGAATTACACCCGAACCACGTGTGAGCCATGCATGAACCACATGTGAGACACCCTTGAAGCACATCTGAACCACCTGTGAAACACACATGATCGATGCTTGAACTGCACATGAACCGCATGGGAGCCACACATGAAACACAGCTGAGCATTGCTTGAGCCACGTGCCAGCCAAGACTGAGTATGCGTGAGCCACGTTCCAGCAACCTGTGAGCCACGTGGGAGCCACACCTGTACAGCATGTCACACACGAGTAACCACATTTTGGCCACACATAGTCCTGTGCGATGCATGCCTGAGTCACATGTCAGCCATGCATGAGACATGTGTGGATCACACCGGAGTCATGTTTCACACATGCCTCAGTCACATGTCAGCCACGCCAGAACCACCTGCCACCCATGCCTGAACCCTGCACCAGCCACCCCTGAACTACACGAAGGCCATGCATGAAGGAAGTGTGAACGACACCAGGGTGACGTCACGCATGCCTCTGTCACATGGCCGCCTCACCTGAGTGATGTCTCAGCCACGCCTGAATAACCTGTGAGCCACGCCTGAGTCAAGCCTCAGCCATGCCAAAGTCACGTGCCAGCCAGGCCTGAACCAAGTACCAATCACACTTGAACCACAGGTCAGCCCCACTCGGACCATGCGTCAGCCACACTGGCACAACTTTCCTGCCATGCCTGAACCACGTGACAACCATGCCACAAATACATGTGAGTCACGCTTGAGCAGTACCACAGCTGTGCATGTGCCACACATGAGCCATGTGTGAGCCATGCATGGCAAAAGCCTGAATCATGTGTCATATACGTGGGAGCCAGTGCTGTGGCACGCCTGCATCACATGTGAGCCATCGCTGAGGTATACCTGAACCACGTGCGAAAGTGCCCTCTACCACTTGTGACCAAGAAGAGAAGTGTGAGATCCAAGCCTGAATTACACCCGAACCATGTCTGAGCCATGCAGGAACCACATGGGAGACAACCTTCAACCACATCTAAAGAACCTGTGAAACACACATGTTCCATGCTTGAACCATGCATGAACCACAGGGGAGCCACACATGAAACACAGCTGAGCCATGCGTGAGCCACATGGCAGCCATGACTGAGTATGTGGGAGCTACGTTTCAGCAACCTGCAGTCACGTGGGAGCCACGCATGTACGGCACGTGACTCCTGTGTGATCACATTTCCATCACACATGGATACTGGGCGTCTGGCATGATGTTCATGCACGGCCGAATGTGGTACAGACGTGAATGAAACATGATTCAGGAGTGTCTGTATTGTTCAGGCATGGCCGGCACATGGTTCAGGTGTGGGAAGAACATGGTTCCGTCATGTCAGAAATGTGGTTCAGGTATGTGTGGCATGTGGTGCACGCATGCCAATAACGTGGTTCAGGCATGGAAGTAACGTGGTTCAGGTATTGCAGACACGTGTTTCAGCTGCAACTCGAACATGGTACAGGCATGTAGGGTACGTGTTTCAGGGGTGTAAGACATGTGGTTCAGCGAGAGCTTCAACCTGGTCCAGGCGTGGGTGACAGGTGGTGCAGGCAGGGCTGGCACATGGTTCCCACGTGGCTGGCTTGTGTTTCTTGCGTGTCTTGCATTTGGATTGGGCGTGGCTGAACCATGGATGTGGACTGGCCGGCACATGGTTTTGGCTTGGCCATAAAGTGATTCCTGGGTGGCTGAAACATGGTCCAGGCGTGGATGTCACGTGATTCAGGAGTGACTGGCATGCAGTTCACGCATGGCCAGCATGTGTTTCATGCGTGGCTGGCACGTGGGTCAGCTGTGTCTGAATCGTGGTTCAGGCACATCCAAAACGTGGTTAATGCATGGCCTGCACATCGGCAGGTGTGGCTGGATCCTGGCTCAGGCATGGGCAGCATGTGTTTCAGGCATGGCCAGTAAGTCATTCAGGTGTGTAAGGCAAGTGGTTCAGGCATGGCATACTCATGGTTCAGGCATGGTGGCACACGAATTAGGCCTTGCTGGCACATGGTAGAGGCATGGGCAGTACGTGATTCAGGAGTGGCCGGCATGTGGTACAGGACTGGTCGGCACTTGGTTAAGGCATGTCTGGCACGTGGTTCACATGTGCCGACATGTTGCACAGGCATGGGCAACACCTGTTTCAGGCATGGCCAGCACGTGTTTCGGGTGCGTAAGGCACGTGGTTCAGGTGTGGATGCCACATTGCTCAGAGTGGATGACATGTGGTTCGGCCATGGCTGGGTCGTGGTTCACACGTGCCTGGCCTGTGGTTAAGGCATGCCAGGCGTGAGACTCAGGTGTGACAATACTTGGTTAAGCTGTGTCAGTAACTTGGTGTAGGCGTGTCTAGCACGTGGTTTCAGGTGTGGCCATAACGTGATCCAGTTCTAGCTTTAACATGGTTCCAGCATCAATGACACGTGTTTCAGGCATGGCCATCACATGGTTCAGGCGTGTAAGGCATGTGGTTCCAGCATGTAAGGAACGTGGTTCAGGCATGACCAAACTGTGGTTGAGGCATTGGTGACAAGCAGCTCATACTTGTCCACCACAGGATTCTGGCATGTCTGAAATGTGATTGAGGCATGGCTGGCACATGTTCAGGTGTGGCTCATTGGTGGATCAGGTGTGGCCAGCATGTGGTTCAGGCATGGAAGGCAAGTGGTTGAGGGGTGCAAGTAACGTGGTTCAGACATGGGCGACACGTGTTTCATGGGTGGTTGGCATGTATTTCAAGCATGGCTGGTGTGTGGTTCGGCCGTGGTCAGCAAGTGTTTCAGGCGTGGCTGGAACGTTCTTCAGGTATGTAAGACATGGTTCGTGTGTGGCTGGCACGTTGTTCACAAGTTGCTTTAATGTGTTGCCTAAGTGGCTGGCATGTGGTTCCTGTGTGTCTTGCACGTGGTTCACTTGTAGCTGGGACTTGGGTCTGGTGTGGCCAGCTTGTGGGTCAGGTGTGGCCAGCATGTGTTTCAGACGTGGTCAGGACATAGTTCTGGATTTGCCGGAATGTGGGTCAGGCATGGCTGGCACAAGTTTCAGGCATGCCCACAAGTGCTCCTGGCATGAACGAAAAGTGATGCTGGAGTGTCCCAAACATGGTTGAGATGTGCCCAGCACGTGGTTAAGTCTTTGCCAGTATGTCATTCAGGAGTGGGCGGCGTGTGTTTCAGACATGGTGGAAACATGGTGCATGCATGAACCAAATGTGATGCTGGAGTGTCTCAAACATGGTTGAGGTATGGTCGGAATGTGGTTGGGTCATTGCCGGCATGTGGTTCAGGTGTGGTTGGCACGTGGTTCAGTCGTGTCCAGAACATGATTCAGGTGTTACCATCCGTAGTTCAGGCATGTCAGAAACTTAGTTGAGGCGTGTCTGTCATGGGTCAGGCGTGGCAATAACGTGGTGAGTGTGTGGCTGTAACATGGTTCAAGTGTGGCCAAAACGTGTTTCAGGCTTGCTGGCACGTTGATCTGACATGGCTGGCACATGGTTCAGCCATGGCTGAAACGTGATTCGGTGTGCCTGGCACATTGTTCAGGTACGTCCAAAATGTGCTTCAGGCTTGTACAGGACGTGTTTCGGGCATGTCTGGCATGATGTTCATGCACGGCCGAATGTGCTACAGACATGAAAGGAAACGTGAGTCAGGAGTGTCTGTATTGGGGTTCAGGCATGGCCGGCACATGGTTCAGGTGTGGGAAGAACATGGTTCCATCATGTCAGAAATGTGGTTCAGGTGTGTGTGGCATGTGGTGCACGCACGCCAATAACGTGGTTCAGGCGTGGAAGTAACGTGGTTCAGGTGTGGCAGACACGTGTTTCAGCTGCAACTCGAACATGGTACAGGCATGTAGGGTACGTGTTTCAGGGGTGTAAGGCATGTGGTTCAGGGAGAGCTTCAACCTGGTCCAGGTGTGGGTGACAGGTGGTTCAGGCAGGGCTGGCACATGGTTCCCACGTGGGTGGCTTGTGTTTCTTGCGTGTCTTGCATTTGATTCATGGGTCGCTGAAACATGGATCTGGACTGGCTGGCACATGGTTTTGGCTTGGCCATAAAGTGATTCCTGGGTGGCTGAAACATGGTCCAGGTGTGGATGTCACGTGATTCAGGAGTGGCTGGCATCTGGTTCACGCATGGCCAGCATGTGTTTCATGCGTGGCTGGCACGTGGGTCAGGTGTGTCTGAATCGTGGTTCAGGCACGTCCAAAACGTGGTTGATGCATGGCCCTCACATGGGCAGGTGTTGCTGGATCCTGGCTCAGGCGTGGGCAGCGTGTGGTTCAGGCATGGCCAGTAAGTCATTCAGGTGTGTAGGGCAAGTGGTTCAGGCATGGCATACACATGGTCTCAGGCATGGTGGCACACGAATTAGGCCTTGCTGGCACATGGTTGAGTCATGGGCAGTACGTGATTCCTGAGTGGGTGGCATGTTGTACACGACTGGTCGGCACATTTTTCAGGCACATCTGGCACGTGGTTCACGTGTGCCGACACTTTGTGCAGGCGTGACCAGCACCCGTTTCAGGCATGGGCACCTATTTCAGGCATGACCAGCACGTGTTTCGGGTGCGTAAGGCACGTGGTTCAGGTGTGGATGCCACATTGCTCAGAGTGGATGACATGTGGTTCGGCCATGGCTGGGTCGTGGTTCACACGTGCCTGGCCTGTGGTTAAGACATGCCAGGCGTGCGACTCAGGTGTGACAATACTTGGTTAAGCTATGTCAGTAACTTGGTGTAGGCGTGTCTAGCACGTGGTTTCAGGTGTGGCCATAACGTGATCCAGTTCTAGCTTTAACATGGTTCCAGCATCGATGACACGTGTTTCAGGCATGGCAGGCACATGGTTCAGGCGTGTAAGTCATGTGGTTCCAGCGTGTAAGGAACGTCGTTCAGTCATGACCAAACTGTGGTTGAGGCATTGGTGACACGTGGTTCATGTGTGGCCACCACATGATTCAGGCATGTCTGAAATGTGGTTGAGGCATGGCTGGCACATGTTCAGGTGTGGCTCATTGGTGGATCAGGTGTGGCCAGCATGTGGTTCAGGCATGGAAGGCAAGTGGTTGAGGGGTGGAAGTAATGTGGTTCAGGCATGGGTGACACGTGTTTCATGTGTGGTTAGCATGTATTTCAATCATGGCTGGTGTGTGATTCAGCCATGGTCAGCACATGTTTCAGGCGTGGCTGGCACGTGATTCAGGTATGTAAGACATGGTTCATGTGTGGCCTGGCATGTTGTTCACATATGGCTGGCATGTGGTTCATGCGTTGGCAGCATGTGGTTCAGGTGTTCCTGGCTTGTTCTTCATGCCTATCCAAAATGTGGTTGCAGCATTGCCAAAACGTGGTTAAGTCATGCCCGAGTCGTGGTTCAGACATGTCTGAAAGAAGGTTCAGGCGTGTCTGGCACGTGATTCAGGTGTGGCTGTAACGTGATTCAGATGTGGCCAAAACGTGGTTCTGGCATGTACAAAACATGCTTCAGGCATGGCTGACATGTTCTTCAGTCTTGGCCGACATGTGGTTCAGGCATGGAGGCTCATGTTTCAGGTGAGGTTGCATGTAGTTCAGTCGTGTGCTAAGTGTGGTTCAGGTATGTCTGGCACGTGGTACATGCATGGCCATAGAATGGTTCCAGTGTATCCAAAATGTAGTTCAGTTGTGTCTGAAACTTGGTTCAGGTCTGGTCGGCACATGCTTCAGGCATGGCCGGAACGTGGTTCAGGCATGATGGCCACCTGGTTTAGGTATGTAAGGCATGAGGTTCAGGTGTGTATGGCACGTGGTTCAGGTATGGCCAACACGTGGCTCAGTCCTGGCAGGAAGGTGGTTCATAGATGGCTCGCACATTGTTCAGGCATGTGTGACACATGGGTCAGGCATGGGT
Source organism: Equus przewalskii (assembly GCF_037783145.1). Lineage (NCBI taxonomy): Eukaryota > Metazoa > Chordata > Mammalia > Perissodactyla > Equidae > Equus > Equus przewalskii. The sequence goes on from NC_091859.1 coordinate 711,986, forward strand.
GGCATGTATTTCAGGTGTGGGTGGCACATGTTTCAGGTGTGGCTGGCACATGCTTCACGTGTGACTGGCACATGGCTCACCCATGGCTGATATGTGGTACATGCGTGGTTGTCACATGGTTCTTGCATTGCCAAACTGTGTTCCACCCATGGCCAAAATGTGGTGGAGGACTGGCCAAAACATGGTTCAGGCATGGCCGAAATGTGGTTCAGGTGTGGCCAAAATGTGGGTAAGGTTTGGTTTGACTTACACATGGCTTATGTGTGGTAAGCACATGGGTCAAGCATGGCCGACGCGTGTTTCAGAAATGGCTGGCATTTGGTTCATGCATGTCTAGCATGTGATACAGGCGTGAACGTAGCATGTCTCAGGTTTGAACTAAACGTGGTTCAGGCATATCCAAAACATGGTTCAGGCGTGGATGGCATGTGTTTCAGGTGTGGGTGGCATTTGGCTCAGGCACGTGTGGCACATGGTTCACATGTTGCTGGCACATGGTTTATGCGTGCCCAAAACGTGGTTCAGGCGTGGCAGGCATGTGAATCAGATGAGGTTGAAACATTGTTCAGGTAACACTGGAACATGGTTTAGGCATGAAAGGTACGTGATTCAGGCCTGGGTGGCACATGGTTCATGCGTGCTTAGCACCTGGTTCACGTTTGCCTGGCATTTGTTTCATGCATGGCCAAAAGTGGTTCAGGCATGGCCAAAACCTGTTTCAGGCCTGACCAGCACGTTGGTCTGGTGTGGCTGGTACACGGTTCAGATGTGCCCAAAATGTGGTTCAGGTGTTGCCAGCACATGGGTCAGGCATGTCCAAAACATGGCCAAAGCTTGTCTGTCATGTGGTTCAGGCATGGCCAGCACATGCTACAGGCATGGCTGGCACATGGTTCAGGCGTGGTCAGCATGTGGTTCAGGTGTGGCATGCACGTGGATCAGGTGAGGCCAAAACATTGTTCAGGTAATGCCAGAACATGGTTTAGTCATTTAAGGCATGTGGTTCAGGCCTGGGTGGCATGTGGTTCACACATGGCTGGCACGTGCTTTATGCGTGGCCAAAACATGCTTCAGGAGTGGATGGCACATTGTCCTGGTGTGGATGACACGTGGTTCAGGCATGGATGGCACATGGTTCAGGCATGAGCGGCACATGGTTCACACATCACTGGCACATGGTTTACGTATGGCTGAAATGTAGTTCAGGCCTGGGCATAATGTGGTTCAGGAGTGGCTGACATGTGGTTCAGGCATGCCCAGTATGTGGTTCAGACGTGGCTTACATGTGGTTCAGGCGTGGCCTGTACTGTTCAGCATGGCTGGCACTTGGTTCAGGTGTGGCCAGCACATGGTTTTGCACTCCCCCTTGGCATGTGTGACTGTGTGTCACACTATCCCTGTCATTGCTGACTTCAGGTGTCTCCCTCCCACTGTTGTCTCTGATTTCAAGTGTAACACTCCGTGTGGCATCTCTGACTTCACATGTCACAGCCCTGTGCCCTGTGTAATTTTGCGTGTCACAATCCCATGGGCTTTTGTGACTTCATGTGTCACTTGCCCCTAGCACCTTTCAATTCGTGTGTAACACTCCCAATGGCATCTATGACTCCTGGGTCATACTATGCTGGGCGTCTGCATCTCTCTGAATCACACTGCCCCGATGTCTCTGACTTTGTGTTTAACACTTCTAATGGCATCACTGACTTAATGTGTAACACTCCCCCAGAATCTCTAAGTCCTGTATAACTGTCCATATGACGTTTCTGACTTCATGTGTCACAATATGCCTGGCAGCCCCTGACATTGTGCATCAAACACCCCCCGGCATCTCTGACTTTGTGTATAACATGTCCCCCGAGTGTCTTTGACTTTCTGTGTAAAACTCTCCCATGGCATCTCTGACTTTGTGTGTCACTCCCCCACTGGGTTTATTGACTGAATGTGTATGACTCCACCTGGTGTCTTTGACTTCGTCTGTAACAACCCTGCTTGTGTCTTTGACATAATTTGTAACAGTTCCACTGGTGTCAGACTTCTTGTGTAACACTCTACCAGGCATCTCTGACTTCGTATTCAGCATCATAGCATCTGTGGCTTAGTGTGTACCATTCATCAAGGTGTCTATGATATCATGTGTAACACTCCCCCTGCTGTCTCAGAATTTCTGTGTAACACTCCCTATGTTGTCTTTGACTTCATGTGTAACACTCCCCTGTAGCATCTCTGACAGTGTGTAACACTCCTCATGGCATCTCGGACTTCATTTGTCACACTCCAACTTGCATCCCTGACTTCGTGTATTACACTCATCCTGATGTTTCTGACCTCATGTGTAACACACCCAGTGGAGTCTCTGACTTTGAATGTGACACTCACACTTTTGTCTCTGAGTTTGTGCATCACACAACACCTGCTCTTTAACATTTTGTGTGTAACACACCACCTGGCATGTCTGATGTTGTGCATAAGATTCCCCCTGGTGTCTGTGAATCGTGCCAACACTCATCAGTGGTTTCTGTGACTTCCTATGTCACACTCCCACTGGAAACTCTAATTTTATGTATTACACACCCAGTGGCATCTCTGAATTCCTGTGTAACACTCACATTTTGTGTCTGACTTCATGTGTAACACTCTGACAGTTGTCTTTGACATCATGCGTAACACTCCCCCATGGTGTATGTGAATTTGTAACACTGCACGTTTCATCTCTGACATCGTGTGTAACACTCCCCCTGGCATCTCGGACTTTGTAACACTTCTCTTGATTTCTCTAGCTTCGTGTGTAACACTCCACTTGGCATCTCTGACTTCATGTGTCACACTTCCACATATGTCATTGACATTGTGTCTAATACTCCCCCTGGGGTCTCTGACTTCATGTGTAACACTAAACCTTGTGTCTCTGACTTTGTGAATAACACTCCTCTTGTCATGTCTGAGTTTGTGTGTAACCCTTCAACGTGAGGTCTCCAACATCATATGTCACACACTCTGTGGCTTCTCTGAAGTCGTATGTAACTCTCCCATTCCATCTCCAATTTCATGTGTAACTCTCCCCCTGGTGTCTCTGAATTCCTGTGTAAAACTCCCTCTGTAATCTCTGATGTGGTGTGTAACACTCCTCCTGGTGTCCTTGACTTTTTGTGTAACACTCCCCCTGTCAGCTATGACTTCGTGGGTAACACTGCATGTGATGTGTCTGACATCATGTGTAACACACCCCCATGGCGTTTCTGAGTTTTGTGAGTAACACTGCACTTGGCGTCTGTGAATTAGTGCATAACACTCCCCAGTCGTCTCTGACATTGTGTATAACACTTCACCTATTGTCTTTGACTTCTTGTGTCACAGCTCCCCTGGTGATTGTGACTTCATGTTTAACGTTACCTGTGGCATCTCTGACACTGTCTGCCACACTCATGTCATTTCTGAATTCGTATGAACCACTCCCCCATGGCATCTGTGTCTTCATGTTTTACACTTCACCTGTCATCTATGACTTTGTGTGTAACACACTCCCTGCCATCTCTGACATCATGTGTAACACTCCCCATGGTCTCTGACATAGTGTGTAATACACCCTGTCACATCTCTTACTTCTTGAGTAACACTCCCACTGTTGTCTCTGACTTTGTCTGTAACACTCTCCTTGGCATCTCTGACATTGTGTGTAACACTCCCCCTGGGGTCTGTGACTTTGTAACATACCTCCTCGAATCTGTGACTTGTGTCACAGTCCACCTGGCATCTCTGTCTTCGTGTGTAACACTCCACCTGGTATCTTTGACTGTGTGCATAACACTCTCCCATGACGTCTGATTTCATGAGTAACGCTCCCTGATGCATCTCTTATCTTGTGTGTAACACTCCTCTGTGATGTCTCTGATTTCTTGGGTAATGCTTCATGTGGTGTCTTTGACTTCATGCATAACACTAAACCTGGTGGCTTTGATTTTGTGTGTAACAGTCCCCCAGCTGTCTGTGACTTTGTGTTTCACACTTCACCTGTCATTGCTGACTTTCTGTGTAACAGTCACCATAGTGTCTCTGACTAAAGGTGCAGCACTCCCCCTGTCATCTCTCACTTCGTGTGTCACACTCACACTGTCATCTCAGACTTCTTGTGTAACACTCCCCATGATGTTTCTGTCTTCTTGTGTAACACTCCACATGGGGTGTCTGACTTCGTGTGTGACACTCCCTCTGGTATCTTGGATTTCCTGGGTAACACTCCCATGTAGTGTCTTTGATTTTGTGTCACACTACCCCTAGTGTCTTTGACTTCATTTATAATACTACCCCTGGTGTCTTTCACTTCATGTGTAACACTCCCCACAGCATCTCTTAATTCATGTTTCACATTACCCCTAGCATCTCTGACTTCATAAGTAACTGTCCCAATGCCATGTCTGACTCCATGTGCACACTGCACCTGTCGTCTTTCAGTTTGTGTGTCACTCTCAGCTTGTCATTTGTGACATCATGCTAACACACCTCTGGTGTCTCTTACTTCATGCATAACAACACCTATATCATCTCTGACTTCATACGTAACACTCCCCCTTGGGGTCTTTGACTTTGCCAATAACATTCCCCATGGTGTTTCTGAATTCATGACTAACATTCCCCATGCTGTGTCTGACTTCATGTGTCACACTATGCATGTTGTCTTTGAGCTTATGTGACACAGCCCCTATCCTCTCTGACTTCAACAGTTACCCTACCTTTGGTGATTTTGACTTCATTTGTAACGCTCCCCATGGCCTCTCTGACATTGTGTGTAACACTCCACCTGGCTTCTCTGCATTCGTGTGTAACACTCACTGTGCCACCTCTGACATCATGTGTAACCCATACCCTATTGTCTCTGACTTCTTGTGTAATATTCCGACTAGTATCCCCTGGTGTACTTCATGTGTAACGCTACCCTGTGGAATCTCTGAATTTGTGTGTCATGCTCCCCCTGTCATCTCTGACTTGGTGTGTAACCCTCTGTCTGTTTTATTTGACTGCATGCTTAACAATACACTGTGCCATCTCTAAATTTCTCTATAATACTTCCCCTGGTCTCTGAGTTCATGTGTAACACTCTCCTTGTCGTCTCTAACATAGTTGTCATCTTTGAATTCATGTGTCATACTCCCTGTGGTGTCTCTGACTTCATTCATAACATGCACCTTAGCCATCTCTGATTTCATGCATAACACTCCCCCTGGTCTCTCTGACTTCGTGTCTAACATTCCTCCTGATTTGTCTAATTTCATGCCTAATATTCTCCCATGGCATCTCTGACTTTGTGAGTAACTCTCCCTCTGTTTTCTCTGACTTTGTGTGGTACACTCCATGTGGTGTCTCTCACTTCCTGTGTCTTACTCCCACAGTTGTCTCTGACATTGTGTGACACAATCCTCCTGTCATCTCCAACTTCATGTGTAACTATACCCCTTGTGTCATTGACTTCTTTTGCAACACTCCCCATGGCATCTTTGACTTCATGTGTAACACTCCCCCTCATGTCTTTGGCTTCATGCATAACACTCCCCCGTTGACATCTCTGAAATCGTGTGTCACACTCCCCCCGTCACCTGTGACTTCATGGGTCACAATGCCCCTTGCCTCTTTGAGGTCGTGGGTAATAGTCACCTTTTTGTCTCAGATGTCATGTCTGACATTCCCCTTGGCATTTCTGACTTCGTGTGTAGCAATCCCACTGGTGTCTGTGACTTCATGTGTAATACTCCCCATGTCGTCTGTCTTCATGTATTACATGACACATGCCATCTCCTACTTCCTTTGTCATACTCCCAATGTCATCTCTGCTTTCTTGCATAACACTTCACCTGTCGTCTCATTCACCTGTTGTCACTTCATGTGTCACACTCCCCCTAGCATCTCTAACTTCATCTGTCACACTCCCCCATTGTCTCTGACTTCCTATGTAACACTCACCATGGTGTCTCTGAATTAATGTGTCACAATCTGCCTGGCATCTCTATTTCTTAGTGTCACACTTCCCCTGGCCTTTCTGCCTTCATGTGTAGCACTCCCCATGGCTCCTCTGACTTCGTGTCACACTTTCCCTGCAGTCTGACTTCACGTGTCATACTCCCTATGGGTCCTCTGACTTCATCTCTAACACTCTCTCAGGTCTCTCTCACTTCCTGTGCAGCACTTCCTGTGGTGTGTTTTATTTTGTGCATAACACTCCCCCATTGTGTCTCTCACTTCATGAGTAACACTCCACCTGTCATCTCTGACTTCATGTGCCACACTCCCACGAGCATGTCTGAAATTGTGTGTAAAACTCCCAGTGGTGTGTCTGACTTTGAAATACTCCCCATTGCATCCCTGATTTTGTTTGTAACACTCACTCTGGCATCCCTGACTTTGTGTGTCACATGCCCTCTAGCATCTGACATCATGTGTAACACTCCCCATGGCAGCTCATATTTCATGTGTAATACTCCCACTTATGTCTTTGACTTCGTGTCTGACATTCTCACTCATCACTCTGAAGTCATGTGTAACACTTCACTCGTGTCTTTGACTTTATGAGTGACACTCCTCTGTGTCATCTTTGAATTCATCAATAACACCCTCCTGGCCTCTCTGACATAGTGTCTCATGCCTGCTGTCTTCACTAAATTTCTGTGTCACACAAACCCTGTTGTTTCTGACTTGGTGTGTAACACTCCCCCTGTTGTCTCTGAATTTGTTTGTAATATGCCCCCTGGTGTCTGTGACTTCATGCGTAAAATTCCGCCTGGCATCTCTGACTCCATGTATCACACTCGCTCTGTCATCTCTGACGTCATACGCATCACATTTCCCTCAGTGTTCCTGATGTCATGTGTAATATTTGCACTTCTTGCATAACACTTACACTGATCTCACTGACTTCCTTTGTAACACATACCCATGCCTTCTCTGACTCCATGTGTCACACTCAGCCTGGCTTCCCTGACTTCATGTATCACACTCCCACTAGCATTTGTGTAACACACATTGCGGAATCTCTGACTTTGTGTGTCACACTCCCTTTAGTGTCTCTGACTTCATGCATCACCCTCCTCCTGCCATCTATAACTTCATGTGTAACACTCCCACTGGTGTCTCGGACTTCATGTATAACGCTTCCCCTGGCATCTCTGATTTCAGGTGTAACATTTCCCATGACCTCTATGACTTCAAGTGTCACCCAGGACCTGTCATCTCTGACACTCCCCACAGCATCTCTGACTTCCTGCATAACAATCACCCTGGTTTTTCTGACTTTGTGTGCTCACACCACCTGGCATCTCTGACTTCATGTGAAATGCTCTCCATTGACATCTATGACTTTGTGTGTAATACTCACCCCAGTGTCACTGACTTTGCTTTTCACTGTCTCCCTGGAGTCTCTGACATCATGGGTGACACTCCACATGCCCTCTCTGACTTCATGTGTAACAATCACCCTGGTGTCTCTGACAGTTTGTGAAACACTCCACAGGGCATCTCGGAATTCATTTGGTAAACACTCCCTGGTGTCTCTCTCTTCATGTGTAACACTCAACATGGCCTTTGTAACTTTGAGTGTAACAATCCCCTGTGCAGTCTTGGACTTGTGTAACACTCAACTTGTTACTTGCGTAACACTCACACTGGCATCTCTGATTTCGTGGGTCACACTTCCCTTGGCATCTCTGACTTCATGTATAACACTCCTGGCATCACTAATGTGTGTAGCATTCCCCATGGGTTTTGACTTCGAGGGTCATACTTGACCTGTCATTTCTCACTTCATGAAAGACAAAACTCCTAGCACCTCTGGCTGTGTCTTTAACATTCACCATGGCTTCTCTAACTTCCTGTGTCACAATAACCCCTGGCATCTGTAACTTCGTGTTTCACAATCCCACAGGCATCTCTGAATTTGTGTGTAACACTTGCCCTAGCATCTCTGACTTCGTGACACTTCCTCTAGAGTCTCTGACTTCATGTGTCATGCTCCACCTTTCATCTCTGACTTCGTGTGTCACTCCCTGTGGCACCTCTGACCTCCTGTGCAACGCTCCCCCTGGTGTCTTTGACTTCGTGGGTAACACTCTTCCATGGCTTCTCTGGTTTAGTGTGTAACAGTCTCCCTGTTGTCTCTGATTTCGGGTGAGACTCTCCCCTCTTGTGTCTCTGACTTCATTCATCACCCTATCTCTGGCATCTCTACCTGAAGCAGAGATGCTCCAACTGACATCTCTGAGTTTGTGTGTAACACTCCTCATGGCATCTCTGACTTCTGGTATAATATTCCCGAGGCATCTATGACTTTGTGTGTAGCACTCCAATTGGCCTCTCTGACTTCATGTGTCACACTCCCTCTGTCATCTTTGATCATGTGTCACACTCCCCTCTGGTATCTTTCACTTTATGTGTTATACTTATGAAGATGTCTTTGACTTTGTCACACTCCCCGTGGCAGCTCAGAGTTCGTGTCTAACAGTCACCATGGCATCTCTAAGTTTGTGTGTCATACTCTGCCTGGCACCCCTATCTTCCTGTATCATACTCCTCATGGCATTTCTGACTTCATATATAACACACCAGGTGACTTCTCTGACTTCATGTACCATACTCCCACTTTTCACTCCAAGTTCCTGCCTCACACTCCCTTCTGCCATTTACAACTTGGTGTTTAACACTCCCACAGGCAGCTCTGTTTTTGTGTATAACACTCCCTCTGGCATCTCTGACATTGTGTGTAAAATTCCCCATGGCCCCTATCTTCAAGGGACACACTAGACCTGTCATTTGTGACTTTGTGTGTCACACACCCCTTTCATCTCTGACAGTGTGTAACATTGACAGAAGCTTCTCTAACTTTCTCTGTCACAACCTCCTGTCATCTCTAACTTTGTGTGTAACATTCCCCCATAGTGTCTTGAAATTCCTGTGTAACATTCCACTTGGCATCACTGACTTCATGTGTAACACTCCTCCTGGTGCCTCTGACTTCCAGTATGCCACTTGTCTTCTCATCTCTGATTTCCTGTGTAACACACCCTGGTGTCTTGGACTTTGTAAAAGTTCCACATGGTGTCTCTGATGCGTGTGTCACACACTCCCTGTTCTCTCTCACTTCCCATATAACACAACCCCTCGTGTTTCTGACGTCATGTGTCACACCCCCCCTGGGGTCTCAGATTCATGTGTAACAATCCCCCTTGAGTCTCTGTGTTCATATGTAACACTCCCCTTTGCAACTCTGATGTTGTGTGTAAAACTCCAAGTGGCGTTTATGACTTCCTCTGGCACACTCCCTCTGGTGCCTCTGACTTCGTCAGTCACACTGCTCCTGGCATCTGTGACATATGTCACACTCCCCCTTGTTTCTCTGAGTATGTGCATCACACTTCCCTGCCATCTATTATTTCATTTGTAACACTACCAGTGGCATCTCTGGTATCGTGTCACAATCCACTTTGTATTTCTTACTTCATGTGTAACACTCCACGTGGAGTCTGTTTGCATGTAACACTCCTCTTGGCATGTATGTCTTCATGTATAACACATCACTTCTTGTCTCTGACTTCCTGTCTGATAATCCACCTGTCATCTCTGTCTTCATGTGTCACACTTCCTGTGGGGTCTATGACTTCTACTGTCACAAACACCCTGCTGCCTCTGACTTCCTATATAACACTATCCCTCATGTTTCTGACTTCGTGTGTGAGACTTCCCCTGGTGTCTCACACTGAATGTGTAACAGTCCACAAGGCATCTCTGAGTTCATGTGTCACACCCCCATGGCGTCTCAGACATTGTGTGTAACACACCCTGTGGCATCTCTGACTTCATGTGTCACACTCCCCCTGGCATCTCTGATGTGTACGAAACTCGACCTGGTGTCTCTGACTTTGTGTGTCACGATCCTCATGGCATCTGTGACTTCATGTGTCACTCTAAGTCTGGTGTCACAGAATTCATGTGGAAGACTCCACCTGGCATCCCAGACTTCAAGTACCACATTCCTCATGTATGACTTCATTTGTAAATCACCCCATGACATCTGTGACTTCGTATGTCACAGTCAAATTTGTGTCTCTGAGTATGTGCATTACATTCCCCCTGTTGTCTATAACTTCGTGTGTAAGACTCCACATGCCATCTCTGATTTTGTGTATAACACATCCACTTGTGTCTCTAACTTTGTGTTTAACACTCCACCCGTAGGCTCTGACTTTGTGTTTCACACTCCTCCATCATCTCTGACTTGGTGTGTAACACTCCCCAAGTTATCATTGTTTTTATGCGTAAAACATCCCCATGGCCTCTCTAAATCATGTGCCACAATCCCCATGTCATCTCTGCATTCATGCATTACTAAACCCATGGTGTCATTGACTTCATGTGTAACATCCCCCCTCAAATCACTGACTTAGTGTATCACAATCCCCCATCTTCTCTGATATCATGTGTCACACACTACCTGTTGTCTCCAACTCTGTATAACTCTCCCCTTGGAATCTCTGACTTCTTGTGTAACACTCCCCCTGGTGTCTGTGACACCATGTGTAACACCCCACATGGCATCTCTCAGTATGTGTAGTATACTCCCCCTGGTGTCTCTGACATCATGTGTAACACTTTACATGGCACTTCTGCCTTTCCATTTAACACTGCCTCATGGCATCTTGGACATCTTGTGTAATGCTCAACCTGGCAGCTCTGATATCGTGTGTCAATCTCCCCCTGGCATCTGTCACTTCAAGAGTATCAGCACGTATCAGGTTTTACTTTGTGTGCCACACTCCCACTGACATCATGAATTTTGTGTAACATAATCCCACTTGTGTTCTGAATTTGTGTGTAACAGTTTATGTGGCATCTCTGATTTCGTAACACTTCACCTGGCATATCTGACTTTGATAGAAAGACTCACCATGGTGGCTTTGACTTCATGTGTCACACTTCCCCTTGTGTCTCTAACTTTGTGTGTCATAGGGCCGGTGCCATCTCTATGTGGGTCACACACACTCTGGTGTCTCTGGCTTCCTTTGTAACACTAACCCTGGTGTTTCTGACTTTGTGTATCACAACTCAGACTTTATGTGTAACAATCACCCATGTGTTTTCAAGCCTGTGTGTAACACTCCCTCTGGCATATCTAACTTGATCTGCAACACTCCAACAGTTGTCTATGAATTTCTGTGTCACAATCCCTCTGGCATCTCTGACCTTATGTGTCACAGACCTCTGGCACCTGTGACTTCATGTGCCACACTCCCCCTGTCATTTTTGACATTTTGTATAACGTTTGATGTGCCCTGTCTGACTTCATGTGTCACACTATACTTGCTGTCCCTGACTTCGTGTTTCACGCTTCCCCTGTCATCCCTGAATTTGTGCATATCACTCCCCAACTCTTCTCCTACATCATATGTGACACTTCCCTGGTGTCTCTAACTTCGTGTGTATCACTCCTCATGCCATTTCTTCATGTGTAACACTAAATCTGTCATTTCTGACTTCTTGTGTAACACCCTGGTGTCTTTTACTTCGTGTTTAGCACATTTCCTGGCATCTCCAATTACATGTGTCACTCTCTCCCTGGCATCACGGACTTCATGTTTAACACTCCACATGTTGTCTCTGACTTCGTGTGCAACAGTCTCCGTGGCGTCTCTGACTTCATATGTCACACTTCCCTTGTTCTCTGACTTTGAATATCACACTCAACCCGTCCTCTCTGACTTCGGGGGTAACACTCTGTGACATCTCTGACCTCCTGTGTAACTCTTGACCATGTGTCTCTGATTTGCATGTAACACTCTCCCTGTAGCCTGTGCATGGAATGAACATAACACTCCATCTATCATTTCTGACTTCATGCCTTACACTCCACATCGTGTCTCTGAGTTCATGTGTCACAGCCCCAATTTCTCTGTCATCATGCATAGCACTCAACCTGTTATCTGTGGTTGAGATGATACCTGGCATCCATGACTTTTTTGGTCACACTACCCCTGGCATTTCTGACTTCTTGTGTCACACTCCCCCTTGTGTCTCTGACTTCATATGTGAAACTCACCATTCTGTCTCTGAGTTCGTACATCATACTGTCCCTGCTGTCTATAACTTTATGTTAACAGTCCCACTGGTGTCTCTGAATTTGTGTGTAACATTCCTTATGGCATCTCTGACCTCGAGGGTCACACTCGACCTGTCATCTCTGACTTCGTGTGCTACACTTCCCCTGTCTTCCCTGAATTCATGTGTCACAATTGCCCGGGAGTCATGTGTGTAACACAGAACATGGTGTTTCTGACTCCATGAGTAACACTTCCCCAGGCATCTCTGATTTCTTGTGTCCCATGCCACCTGTCATCTAGGACTTTGTGTGTCACAAACTTAACATCATCTCTGACTTCCTGTGTAACACTCCACCCGGCATCTCTGATATCCTGTGTCACACTCCCTATGGCGTCTTTGACTTTATGTATCACCCTTCACCTGTGGTCTCTGACTTCGTGTGTCACACTGCTGATGTCGTCTACGAATTCATCTGTCACACACATCCTAGCGTCTCTGACTTCCTGTGTAACACTATCCCTGATGTTTCTGACTTCCTGTATCACACTCTCCCGGTCACTCAGACTTTGAGTGTAACACTACACCTGGCATCTCTTCCTTCATAACTCTCCCCCGTGGTGTCTCTTCTTGTGTAACATTCCACCTGACCTCTCTGACTTCGAGTGTCACTCTCCGCCTGATGTCATGGACTTTGTGTGTAATACTGCATGTAGCATCTTTGATTTCTTGTGCTTCACTCACTGTGGTGTCTCTGACTTCTTGTCACAATCCACCTGGTGTCACTAACTTTGTGTGTCCCCTCCCACTGGTGTACTGGACTTCATGTGCATCACTGCCTGTTTCATCTCTGAATTCGTGCATCACACTGTGCCTGGAATCCCTGACTTCATGTATCACACTCCCCCTGGTGTCTTTAACTTCTTATTTCACATGGCCGCTAGCCACTCTTGACTTTGTGTGTAACACTCCATGTGGAGGCTGTGACTTCATTTGTCACACCCAACCTGGCATCCCTAACTTCGTTTTTGACTCACCTCTTGGCATTTCTAACTTCATGTTAACATACCCAGTGGTGTCTCTGACTTTGGGTGTCACACTCCCCCTTGTGTCTCTGAGCTCGTGTGTCACACTGACATTTCCGTGTATAGCTTTGTGTGTTTCATTCCCACTGGTGTCTATGATTTCATGTATAACTCTCCCCATTGTAGCTCTGAATTTGTGTGTAACATCCCCTGTTGCATCTATGACTTTGAGGGTAACAGTCGACCTGTTGTCTCTGACTTTGAGTGTCAGACTCCCCCTGGCATCTCTTACTTCGTGTGTCACACACCCCGCGTGTCTCCCAATTTGTGTGTAAGAATTCACATTGTGTCTCTGAGTTAATGTGTAAAACTACACCTGACAGGTCTGACATCATGGTTCACACTTCCTCTGGGATCTGTGACTTTGTGAGTCATACTCTCCCTGACATATCTGACTTTGCGTGCAAACTCCATGTTGCATCTCTGATTTCGTGTGTCACACTCCACATGGCATCCCCTACTTCATGTATCACAATCCACCTGGTGTGTACGAATTTGTGTGTAATTGACCCCATGGCATCTCTGACTTCATGTGTCACACTCCATTTTGTGTCTCTGAGTTTGTGGGTCACACTACCCCTGCTGTCTATAACTTTGTATGTAAGACTGCCAGTGGTGACTCTGACCTCTTGTATAACATTCTCACTGGCTTCTCTTACTTTGTGAGTAATATTCCCAATGATATCTCTGACTTCGAGTGTCACACATGACCTGTCCTCTCTGATATCATCTGTCAAACTCCCCATGGCGACTCTGACTTCCTGCATAAATCTTCCCCTGTTATTTCTGACTTTGTGTGTAACACTCCCACTGATGTCTCTGACTTGATGCATTAAATACCCCCTTGGTGTCTCTGAAATCATGTGTAACATGCGGCTCTACTGTCTCTGACTTCGTGTTTTTACAGAAACCACTAGTGTATCTGACTTTGTGCGTAACACTCCCATTGGTGTCTGTGACTTCATGCGTTACACTCCCCCTGGCATCTCTGATTTCGCCTGTCACAGTCTCTATGGAGTCTCTGACTTCGTGTGTAACACTCCATTTGGCCTCTCCAACATAGTGTGTAACACTTTCCCTGGATCTCTGATTCCGTTTGTAACACTCCCTCTGGTGTCTCTGATCATTTGTGGAACACTTCAATTGGCATCTCTGATTTAGTGTGTTACACTACCCATGGATTCTCTGACTTTGAGTGTAACACTCACCGTTACATCTTTGACTTCCAGTATCCCAATCTGCCTGGCGTCTCTGACTTCATGTGTCAAACTCCCAATGGCATCTCTGACTTCGTGTGTCACATTCCCCTTGGTGTAGTGGACTTCGTGTGTAAGACGCCACATTGAATTTCTGACTCTATGTGTATCACTCCCCTTCTTGTCTCTGATTTCGTGTGTAACACTCAATGTGGTATGTCTGACTTCATGTGTAACACATCCACTGGTGTCTGTGACATGGTGTGTAATCCTCCACATGGCATCTCTGACTTGGTGTGGTACACTCCCCCTGCCACCTCTGACTTCATGTGTAACAGTCCACATGGCATCTCTATCTTCAAGTATAACACTCTTCTGTGTCGTCTTGGACTTCTTTTGTAAACATTCACCCTGCCAGCTCTGATTTTGTGTGTCAAACTCCTCATGGTTTCCCTGACTTCAAGTGTAACACTCAGAGTTGTGTCTCTCATTTCGTGTGTGACTCTCCCACTGGTGAGTCTTGATTTCTTGTGTCATAATTCCCATGGTGTCTCTGACTTTGTGTTTCACACTTCACCTGTGGCCTCTGACTTTTTTCACTCTCCCCATTGTGTGTGACTTCGTGTTTTACTCTCCCCCATAACCTCTGACTTCATGCATAATGCTGCCCATGTTGTCTCTGAAGTCGTGTGTCACATATGAACTGATGTCTCTGATTTGGTGTGTAACACTCCCCCAGGTGTGTCAGATACTGTGTGTTACCACCACTGAAGTCTCTGACTTCATGTGTAACACCCCATGTGTCCTTTCTTAATTTGAATGTAGCACTCTCACATCATGTCTTGGACTTCTTGTATAACACTCACACAGGCATATCTGATTTTGTGTGTCAGATTCCCTCTGGTGTCTCTGAGTTCGTGCATCACACCCCCCCATACAGTCTATAATATCATGTGTAACATTCCCAATGGCATCTTGGACTACTTGTACAACACTCCCTCTTTCGTCTCAGACTTCTGGTGTAACATTCCCTTTGGCATCTCTGATATCAAGTATCACAAATGACATATCGTCTCTGACTTTGTGTTTCACACTCTGCCTGGCATCTCTGGCTTCATCTTTCACAGTACTACTGTCATCTCGAACTTCGTGTGCAACACATCCAGTTTCATCTCTTACTTTGTGTGTTATATTCCCATCTTGTCTCTTAGTTTGTGCATAACACTTCCTCTGTCGTCCATATCTTCATGTGTTGCACTACAAATGGTGTATCTGACTTGATGTGTAACACTTCCCCAGACATCTCTGACTTTATGTGTAACATTCCCCCTGTTGTCTCAGACTTCCTGTATCACAGACACTTTAGCATCTCTGACTTCAAGTGTAACACTCCAAGTGGCTTCTCTGAATTCTGTGTAACACTCCACCTGGAATCTCTGACTCCGTGTGTAACACATCCACTGGTGTGTCTGACTTCAAGTGTCACATTCCCCATGTCGTTTATGTCTTTCTGTGTAACACTCCCCATCATATCTCTCTTTGTGCTTAACAATCACCCTGGTGTTTTTAACTTCATGTGTGACTTTCCCATGGCGTCTCTGACTTCATGTCACACCTCACATGGCATCTCTGACTTCAAGTGTTGCATTCCCTGTGGCATCACTGAATTTGTGAATAACACTCCCTTTTGTGTCTTTGGCTTCATTTGTAACACTCCCCCTGGTGTCTCTGACTTCATGTGTAACACTCCACTTCACATCTCTGACTTGATGCATCACACTGCCCATGTGGTGTCTGACTTTGTGTGTCACACTCCACCTGGCATCTCTGATTTTATAGTTAACACTCCACATGGCGCTTCTGATATCACTTGTAGCACTCCTCATCATATCTCTAGCTTCATATGTTACTATCCCCCTTGTGTGTCTGATTTTGTGTGTAGAATTCCCCATGGCATCGCTGACTTCTTGTGTAACACTCCACCAGGTGTCTCTGAAATTGACTGTAACACTCCTCCTCACATCTCAGGCATCTTGCATTACTATTCCCCACTTGTCTCTGATTTCATTGATTACACAACCCCTATCTTCTCTGAAGTGTGAAACACTCCCCATGGTGTCTCTAAATTTGTGTGTCACCCTCCTCCTTGGGTCTGTGAATTTGTGTGTAACACACACCCTGGTGTCTCTGATATCATGTGTAACACTCCCTTTGAGTTCTCTGACATTGTATGTAACACTCTCTCCTGGTGTCTCTGATTTTGTGTTTAAAACTAGCCCTAGCGTTTCTGACAATGTCATCAAACAACCCGTGGACTCTCTGACATCATGTGTCACACTCCCAATGGCATCTCTGACTTCGTGCATCACATACCCAGTGACATCTCTGACTTCATGTGTAACACACTCCCTTTCAACCCTGACACTGTGCATCACATTGGTCATGGCATATCTGACTTCGTGTCACCCTCCCCATGTCATTCCTTCATGCATATCACTCCCCCTGTCATCTCCAACTTTGTGCATAACACTCCCCCATGGTGTCTCTGACTTTGTGTGCAACACCCCCTGGCATCTCTGACTTTGTGGGTAACACAATACCTTTCATCCCTGACATCTTATCGCACTCTCCATGTCGTCTCTCACTTCCATGGCATCTCTGACTTCATGTGTAACACACCCAGTGGCATCTCTGACTTCACGTGTCACACTGCCCCTTCAGCCATTGAGTTCATGCATCACACTCCTGCTGTCTTCTCTGACTTTGTTTGTCACACTGCACTTCGCGTCTCTGTCTTCATGTGTTAAACTACATATGGCATCTCTGAATTGTGTGTCCCACTACCCCTGGCATCAAAGACTTTGTGTGTAACACATAATGTGGCATTTCTGACTTCGTGTCTAACAATCCACGTGGCATTTCTTCCTTCATGTGTAACTCTTCCTCGTGACATCTTGGACTTCATGTGTAACAGTCCATGTGGCATCTCTGACTTCATGTGTAACACTCCCCCTGGTGTCTCTGAATTGGTGTGTAACATTCCATGTGGTGTCTCGAACTTTGTGTGTTACTCATCCCCTCTTGTATCTGAATTCATGTGTACAGATCCATGTGGGTTTTCTGCCTTCGAGTGTGACACTGCCCCATGGTGTCTCAGATTTCTTGTGTAACACTCACACTGGCTCCCTGATTCCATTTGTGACACTATGCCTGGCCTCTCTGAGTTGGATTTAACACTCTACATGGCGTCTCTGACTTCATGTGTCACATCCACCTGGAGTCTCTAACTTTGTATTTCACACTACCTCTAGAGTCTCTGACTTTTTGTGTAACACTACCCCTGACATCTCTGATTTCATGTGTAACACTCCCCCTGGTGTCTTGAACTTCATGTTTAACACTTCCCATTGAATCTCTGATTTCATTTGTTACATTCACCATGGCCACTGACTTTGTGTGTCACATTTCCCGTATCATCACTGACTTTGTGTGTCACACACCCCATGTCATCTCTGACTTCTTCTGTCATACACCAGCCAGTGTCTCTGACTTCTTGTGTAACAATACCCCTTGCATTTCTGACTGCTTGTGTCACATTTGTCCTAGTTTCTGTGACATTGCATTTCACATCTCCCCTCTTCTCTCTGAATTCGTGCATGACACTCCCCATGTTTTATCCTACATCTTTTGTCACAATCTACCAGGCTTCTCTGGATTCATGTGTAACACTCCCCCAGGCAACACTGATTTCACGTGTAACACTCCTCCTGGTTTCTTTGACTTCATGAGTCACAGACACTGTGGAGTCTCTGATGAAATGTGTAACACTCCACCTGCCCTCTCTGACTTTGTGTGTAAGACTTGACTTGGCTTCTCTGACTTCATCTAACAGTGCAAATGCCATCTCTGACTTCATGTGTAACTCTCATATGTGACATCACTGAATTTGTCTATCACATTCCCCATCTCATCTTTGACTTTGTGTGTGACATACCCCCTGTGATCTCCATCTATGTGTGTAACACTCCCCCAGGCATCACTGACTTCCTGTGTAACATACCCAATTGCATCTCAGACTTCATGTGTCACATTTCCCCTAGCATCTCTGAGGTCATGTGTATCACTCCATGTACCCTCTCTGACTTCGTGTGTAACACTCCTACTAGCCTCTCTGTCTCCATGTGTGAAACTCCCCCTGCTGTCTCTGACTTTGTGTGTAAAACTCCATGTGATGTCTCTGACTTTGTGTGTAACACTCCTCCTGCAATCTCTTACTTCATGTGTCGCACAAAACATGGCGTCTCTGAATTCATGTGTAATTCTCCTACATGGCATCTCTGATATCATGTATCAGACTCCCCTTGTTGTCTTTGACTTGATGTGTAACACTCCCACTGCCTTCCCTGTCTTCTTTTATCTCACTCCCCAAGGCCTCTGTGACTTTGTGATTCACAGTCATCATGTCATCTCTGAATTAGTGTGTAACACTCCATATTTCATCTCTGACATCATGTGTCCCTCTCCCACTGGCATCTCTGAATTCCTGTGTAATACTTGAGGTGCCATTTCTGACTTCGTGTGTAACATTCCCCCTTCTGTTGCTGACTTAGTGTGTAGCATACTTTCAGGCATCTCTGACTTCCTGTGTAACACTCCCCCAGAAGTCACTGACCTCGTGTGTAACACTCTCCATGGTGTCTCTGACTTCATATGTCACAGTCCCCCTGGAGTCTCTGAAGTCATGTGTAACACACCACCTGCCCTCTCTGATTTTGTGTGTAACACTTCCCCTGGAGTATCTGTGTCTAACACTCCCCCTGGTGTCTCTGACTTTGTATGTAACACTTGGCTTCTCTGACTTCATCTAACAGTGCCCTGCCATCTCTGACTTCACGTGTAATGCCCAACATGGCTTATCTGACTTTGTGTGTAACTCTCCTATGTGTCATCACTGAATTTGTGCATCACAGTCCACATGTCGTCTCTGACTTCGGTGTGACACTCCCATAGACATCACTGACTTCATGTGTAACACATCCATACTATTATAAGACTATTATACATGACAAGTGGAGTGTTACTGATGAAGTCATAGGCTACAAGGGGAGTGTTACAGATGAATCAGAGATACCTGGATGAGTGTTACATTTGATGTCAGAGATGACACTGGGGAGTGTTACACACAGAGGTAGAAAGGTGACTTGGTTTGTTACATAGTAATTCAGAGACACCGGGGGAGTGTTACACACCCAATCAGAGATGCCAGATGTTGTAATACACAGGAAGTCATAGACACCAGGGGAAGTGTTACAAACAAAACAAGAGATGCCTCAGTGAGTATTACACATGTGGTGTGAGATGCCAGGCAGTGTGTAACAGAAAAAGGCAGAGACACAAGTGGAGTGTTAAACACAAAGCCCAAGACACCAGGCACAGTGTGACACACGAAGTCAGAGATGCCATGTGGAGTTTGATGCATGAGTTCAGAGACATCATGTGGGAGTGTTGCACAGGAGGTCAGAAATGCCAGGAAGTGTGTTGCACAGTAAATCAGAGATGACAGGTGGAATGTGTCACACAATGTGAGAGATGGCATGGGGAGTGTGACATGTGAAGTCAGAGGCACCATGAGTAAGTGCTACACAAAGAATCAGAGATGAAAGATGGCGTGTTACACACATAGAGACATAAGGTAGCATGACACACAAAATCAGAGAAGCCAGGAGGTTTCTGATGCACCAAATCAGAGATGTGAGTGAGTGTGTTACACATGAAATCAAAGACACTAGGGGGTTAGTGATCCACGAATTCAGAGACAACATGCAGAGTGTAACACACAAAGTTAGAGAGGCACCAGGTGTGTGTTAGGCACAAAAACAATGATACAAGAGGGAGTGTTATGCACCAAGGCAGAGACGACAGGGGGAATGTAAAACACGAAGTCACAGATGCCAGGGGGTGTGTGATACACGAAGTCAGAGATGTTATTGGAAGTGTTATACACAAAGTCAGAGATGCTGGTGGAGTGTTACACACTAAGTTATAGACAGCAGGGGAGTGTGACACAGACTCAGAGACACAAATGGGAGTATGCCACAAGAAGTCATAGATGCCACAGGGTGAGTCACACATGAAGTCATACACACCAGGGGTATTTGCGATACTGGACGTCAGGGCTGCCTGAGGGACTGTGACACAGAAATTCAGAGTTGCCACAGGGAGTGTCACACACGACGTCAGATATGCAAGGTTGAGAGTGACACATGAAGTCACAGACTCCATGTGGAGTGTTACACACGAAGTCAGAATTGCAAGGGATATTGTGACACATTAAGTCAGAGCTACCAGTTGGACTTTTACACACAATATCAGAGATAGCATGGGGAATGTTACATACTAATTCAGAGACACAGGTGGATTGTTACAAATAAAGTCTGATGTGCCTGAGGGTGTGCAACACACGAACTCTGAAATACCAGCTGTAGTGCTACACAGGAACTTAGAAACGCCAGGGATAATTATACTCAAGGTGTCACAGACAACAAGGTATGTGTGAAAGATGAAGTCAGAGACACCATGGACAGTGTGACACACAAAGTCAGAGATGCCAGAAGTGTGACACAGGAAGTCAGAAGTGCCCAGGTGAGTGATAATCTTGAAGTCAGAGACGCCAGGGCAAGTATGACACACAAAGTCATAGACCCCATGGTGAGTGTTACACTCAAAGTCAGAAATGCCACAGGGAAATGTTACATATGAAGTCAGAGACAGCAGAGTAAGTGTTACACATGATGTCAGAGATGACAGGGAGTGTGTGGCACACAAGTCAGAGGCCCAATGTGTACTGTGCCACATGAACTCAGAGACCACAGGAGGAGTGTGATGCATGAATTGAGTCAAAATGGGGAGTGTGACACACAAAGTCAGAGATGACAGAGGAAAGGTGACTCAAGAATTCAGAGACACCATGGGGAGTGTGACACACCAAGTCAGAGACACTATATTACATTTGAAGTCAGAGAATTCAGGGGGTAGTGTGACACAATAAATCAGAGATGCCAGTGTGTGTGTTACAGAAGAAGTCTGAGAATCCATGGGGAAATGTTACACTGGATGGCAGAAATGCCACATGGAGTGTTACACATGAAGTCAGAGACACAAGGGGGACAGTGAAAAACCAAGTCTGAGATGCCATGTGGAGTGTTACACACAAAGTATGAGGCAGCACAGGTGAGTGTCACACATGTATGCAGAAATGCCATGTAGAGTGTTCCACATGTAGTCAGAGATTCCTGGGGGATTGATACACACGAAGTCACAGATGCCACATGGAGGGTAACACACAAACTGAAAGACACCAGGAGGAGTGTTAAACACGAAGTCAGAGATGACAAGTAGAGTGTTATATATGAAGTCCTTGATGCCACAAGGATTGTGACACACGAAGTCACTGCCACCAGGGGTTGTGTGACACAAAGTCACAGACAACTTTGGGAGTTTTACATACAAAGTCAGAGAAGAAAGTGGAGTGTGTGACACCAAAGTAGAGAGTTGCACAAGAAGTCAGAGACTCCATGTTGGAAGTTACACATGAAGTCAGATATGACAGGGTGAGTGTTACACAAAGTCAGAGACACCACAGGGAGTGTGACACAACTCAGAGATGCCAGGGTAATTGTGACATGAAGTCAGAGGCACTACTGGGAGTCTTACACACAAAGTCAGAGATGCCAGAGGGAGTATGACACATGAGGATAGAGACTCCAGGCTTATTGTGACACATGAAGTCAGAGACATCACAGTGAGTTTTACAGTAATGGTCAGAGACATCAGGGAGCGTGTACCACATGAAGTCCAAGAGGGCACATGGAGTGTGACACAGGAAGTCAGAGACACCAGAGGGAGTGTTATAGAGGAAGTCAGAAATGCCAGGGGGAGTGTTACACATGACATCTGATATGTCACTGGAGTGCTATACTTCAAAGCAGAAAGTCTACATGGATTTTAACAAATGCAGTCAGCAACATCAGGGTGTGTGTACCACATGAAGACTGAGATGCCACATGGAGTGTTATACAGGAAGCCAGAGACACCAGGGGGAACATTACAAATGAAGCCAAAGACACAACATGGAGTGTTATACACAAAGTCTGAGATGCCAGGCAGAGGAACACACAAAGTCAGAGACTTCACAAGGAATGTTACACATGAATTCCCAAATGCCAGAGGGAAGTGTTACACATGAGGGGAGAAGTACCATGGGGAATGTAACACACAGAGTAAAAGACAACAGGGGGAGTATTACACACGAAGCCAGAGATGACACGTTTAGTGTTATACAGGAAGTATCAGACACTGGGGCACTGTGACACATGAAGTCAGAGACACCAAGGGGTGTGTTACATATGAAGTCTGAGATGGCAGGGGGAGTGTGACACATGGAGTCACAGACACCACGCGGAGTGTTACACAGGAAAGGAGCGATACCACTGTGAGTGTTATACACAAAGTCAGAGATGACAGTGGGATTCTTAAGAGGATATATGAGATCCCAAGGGACTCTGACACGTGAAGTAAAAGACGCCACATGAAGTGTTACATATGAAGTCCGAGGCCCCAGGGGAGTATTACACATGAAGTGAAGCTACCAGGGGAATTGTGATGCACAATATCAGAGACAACGGGAGGAGTGTGGCACAGATTCAGAGGCACAATGGGGGTGTGTTACACATGAATCAGACATGTTACATGAAGTGTTACGAGTCAGATACAACAAGGGGAGTGTGGCACAGGACATCAGAAATGCTAAGAGTAGTGTTACACAAGATCTAAGAGATGCCATGGGTAGTGTTACACTCAACATCAGGGATGCCACAGATAGTGTCACATACGAAGTCAGAGACATCACGGCAAAGTTTTACACACGAAATCATAGACAACATGAGAGTGTTACACCTGAAATCAGAGATTCCACTAGGAGTGGCACACACAGAGAGACACCAGGTGAACTGTGACTCACAAAACCAGACACAATAGGGAGATTGTGACACACGAAGTCAGAGACAAGAAGAGGAGTGTTACACACAAAGTCAAAGACACCTGTGGGAGTTTGACACATGAAATCAGATATGCCAATTGGAGTGTTACACACGAAGTCAGAGACAAAGAGGGGACAGTTACACACAAAGTCAGAGGCGCCATGGAGAGAGTTACACTCAGAGTCAAAGATGCCAGGTAGAGTGTGACACGTGAAACCAATGATGACAGTGGGATTGTGAGACATGAAGTCAGAGATGAGACGGGGAGTGTAACACAGAGTCCAAGATGCCAAGTAGACTGTGACACAAGAAATAAGAGACAAGGGGATTGTGAAACACGAAGTTAGAGATGACATGGGGAGTGTTACACACAAAGCCCAGGACGCCAAGTTGAGTGGAACACATGATGTGAGAGATGCCAGGGATTGTGTGACACAAGATGATAGATAAGCCAGGGGTATTGTGAAGTCAAAGGACAAGAAGCAGATTGTTACACATGAATTCGTGTCCAACAGTCACCATGGCATCTCTGAATTCATGTGTCACACAGCACCTGGTCTCCCTGATTTCGTGTCTCACACTCCCCCTGGTGTATCTGACTTCATGTCTAACACTCCCAGTGGTGTCTCTGACTTCGAGTGTCACACTCTCCATTGTGTATCTGAGTTCGTGCCTCACTCCCTCCGCCATCTATAACTTCATTTGTAATACTCCCACTGGCTTTTCCAACATCTTGTATTAAACTCCCCCTGGCGACTCTGACGTTGTGTGTAACATTCCCCATGGCATCTGACTTCAAGGGGCATACCTGACCTGTCATTTCTGACTTCTTATGTTACACAACCCCTGGAATCGCCCATACAGCATGTAACATTCACCATGGTGTCTCTGAATTCATGTGTCACAATCCATGTGATGTGTCTAACTTCGTGTGTCACAATCCCCCAGGCATCTATGACTTTGTGTGTAATACTCCCCGTGGCACCTCTGACTTTGTGTGTCACAATTCCCATGGCATCTCTGACTTCATGTGTCACACTGCCCCTATTGTCTCTGACTTCATTTGTGACACTGCATGTTACGTCTTTGACTTTGTGTGTAACACACTCCCTGGCATCTCTCACTTCCTGTGCAACACTAAAATTGGCATCCCTGACTTCATGTGTAACATTCCATGTGGCATCACTGACTTCGAGTCTCACACTCCACCTGGTGTCTCTGATTTTCTTCCTATCAATCCCCCGGGTTGTCTCTAACTTTGTATGTGACACTCCCCCTGGCATCTCTGAATTCCTGTGTAACACTCCACGTGGAGTTTCTGAAATCATGTGTCACAATCACCTTGGCGTCTCTGACTTCCTGTGTCACAGTTGCTGTCTTCTCTGACTTGGTGTATCACACTTCAGTTGTCTCTGACTTCATGTATCACACTTGCCATGGTGTCTGTGACTTCCTGTTTCACACTCCCCTCTCCTCTCTGACTTCATGCATAACCCACCACCTGTCGTCTCGGAGTCCATTTGTAGCACTCTACCTAGCCTCTCTGACAATGTGTATCACTGACTTCTTATTTCACACATCACCTGTGGTCTCTGATCTCATGTGTCACAATCCCCTTGGCGTCTATGACTTCGTGTGCCACACTCCACCTGTCATCTATGACTTGGTGCTTAACATTGCTCATGGGGTCTCTGAATTCATGAGTAACACTCCCTCTGGTGTCTGTGAATTCGTGGGGAATACTTTTCTTGGCATCAGTGACTTCATGTGTATAACTCCCCCTGGCATCTCTTACTTCATGTTTCACACCCCCTGGCCTGTGTGAGACCATGTGTAATACTTCACGTGGCATCACTGACTTCCTGTGTAACACTTCCCTTTCTGTCTCTGACTTCATGAGTCACAATCTCCCTGTCATTCTCACCTCGTGTGTCTCACTCCACCTGCTGTCTATGACTACATGTCACACCCAATGGCATCTCAGACATTGTGTACAACCCTCTCTTTGATGCTTCTGTATTTATTTGTCACACTTCCCTTGTCATCTGTGACTTATTGTCACACATTCCCTGTTGCGTGTCTGACTTTGTGTGTTACTCACCCCCTGGCATCACAGACTTCATCTGTAACACTCCTCGGAGCAAGGTTGGTTTCATCTTTAAAACTCACTGTGGTATCTCTGACTTTGTGTCACAATCCACCTGCTGTCTTTAACTTCTTGTTTCACACCATCACTAGCATCTCTGACTTTGCCTGTAACACTCCCTGTGGCAGCTATGACTTTATTTGTCACTCTTCCCATGGTACCTCCTGCTTCGTATTTCACAATTCCAGTAGTGCCTCTGACTTCATGTGTCACACACTCACTGGTGTCTATGATTTCCTGTGTAACACTGTCCCTGGTGTTTCTGGCTTCATATGTCATGCTCACCCTAGCATCTCAGACTTTGTGTCTAACACTCCATGAGGTGGCTCTGACTTCATGTGTGACACTACATCTGGCATCACTCACTTCGTCTATCATACTCCCCATGGTGTTTCTACTTTGTGTGCAACACATGCAGAGGCATCCATGAATTCATGTGTCATACACCACTTGTGTTTCTGACTTCATGCATCACACTGCCCCTGCTGTCTACAACTTCCTGTGTAACACTCCCTCTGCCACCTCTGACATGGTGTATAATACTCCCACTGGCACCTCTGAATTTGTGTGTAACCATTCCCCATAGTGTCTCTGACTTTGAGGGCCAAAATTGACCCATCATATTTGCCTTCATGTGTCACACTACCTCTGGGATCATGACTCCGTGTATAATGATGCCTGTGCCATCTCTGACTCTGTGTGTCACACTCCGCCTGGTGTCCCTGACTTCGTATATCACACTCCCCTTGGTGTTTCTGACTTTGTGTGTAACACAACCTGCACCTCTGACTTCTTGTGTCACACTCCTCCTTTTGTCTCTGAGTTCATGTGTCACACTTCCCACGCCATCTAAAATTTTATGTGTGACACTTCATGTTGTGTCTCTGCCTTCATGTGTCACATGCTACCTGTCATCTCATACTGAAGGTGTAACACTCACTGTGCATCTCTGATTTTGTTCATAACAATCCCCCTGGTGCCTAAGACTTCATGTGTAACACCACATGAGACATTTCTGACTGGGTGTGTAAGACTCCCATTGGTGTCTCTGACTTCATGTGTAGCACACTGAATGATGAGTTTGCCATCGTGTGTAACACTCTGCAGTGGCATCTCTGACAACTGTAACACTCCCCCTTGGCATCTCTGAATTTGTGTGTAACACTCGCCCTGGTGTCTCTGAATCATGGGTAACAGTTCCCCTGCAGTCTATGACTTCATCCTTAAAACTCTACCTGTCATCTCTCACATTGAACAAAACACTCCCCTTGGCGTTTCTGACTTTGTGTTTAACCCTTCCCATGGCATCACTATTTTCGTGAGTCACTCTCCCCCTAGAGACTCTGACTTCGTGCTTCACAGTCCTCCTGGCCTCCCTGACTTCATGTATCACACTCCCACTGGCGTCTCTGATGTTGTGTGTAACGTTCCACGTGGCATCCGACTTCTAGGGTCACACCCAAGACTTTTGTTAATGACTTTGTCTGTCACACACCTCCTTATGTCTTGGACTTGGTGTGTAACATTTACAGTGGTGTTTTTGAGTTTGTGTGTCATAATCCACATAGAATCTCTAACTTTGTGTATCACACTCCCCGTGTCTTATCTGACTTCACGTGTAATACATCCATTGGCATCTCTGACTTCATTTGTCACACACCCCCATTGTGTCTCTGAGTTAGTGCATCACACTCACCCTGTTTTTTCTGACACCGTGTGGCACACTGCACCTTGGGTCTCTGACATCATGTATTACACTACATGTGGCATCTCTGACTTCCTGCATAACACTCCCACATGTGTCACTGACTGTGTCACAGTCCCCTTGTATTCTCTGACTTTGTGTGTAGCACTCCAGTTGGCATCTGTGACTTTTGGTGTAACACAACCCATGACATCTCTGTCTTCATGTGAAACACTCCACGTGGTCTTTCTGCCTTCATGTCTAAGACTACCCTGTGGCGTCTTGGATTCACAGACACAATGTGGTGTCCGTGAATTCATATGTCACACTATGCCTGGCATCTCAGACTTCGTGTGTAACACTTCACATGGTGCCTCTGTTTCATATGTAACAGTTCCCCTGGTGTCTGTGAAATCGTGTGTAATGCTCCACATGTCATCTCTGAATTTGTCTCATACACTGCCCCAAGCATCTCAGACATTGTGTGTAAGACTCCACGTGTTGTCTCTGACTTCATGTGTAACAGTCCCCTGTCATCTCTGACTTCGTGTGTAACACTGTGACATCTCTGACTTCAAGTTTCACATCACCCTGGCCTCATTGAGTTCATGTGTCACACTCCCCCTTCATCTCTGACTTGGTGTGTAACACTCCCCCTGCCGTCTCTGACTTCATGTGTAACACCCAATGTGGTATCTGTGACTTCATTTGTAACTCTCCTATATGACATCTCTTAGTTTGTGTATCACACTCCCCTTGTCCTCTCTGACTTTGTGTGTAACCCTACTTCTGTCTTCTCTGACATTACGTGTCACACACCCCCTGGTGTGTCTGAATTTGTGTGTCACAGTCCCTGTGATGTAGAGGACTAACTGTGTAACACTCCACACGGCGTTTCTGCCTTCATGTTTAACACTCCCCTGTTTTGTCTCTGAATGCCTGAGTAAAACTCACTCCTGTGCCTTTGTCTTCATGCCTATCACTCCCATGTGGCATCTCTGACTTCGTGTGTAACACTCCCCCTGGTATCTGTGACATCATGTGTAACACTCCATGTTGCATCTCTGACTTTATGTACTTCATGTATGACACTCCCCATATCATCTATGACTTCATGGGTAACACTGCACGTGGCATCTCTGACTTCTTGTTTAACATACCCACATGGCATCTATGATTTTGTGAGAAATACTGCCCATTGTGTCTGTAAATTCATGCACAACACTTCCCCTGGAATCAGTTACTTCATGATAACACCCTCTGCCATCTCTTACTTTGTGTTTCACAGTGTCCCTGGCATCTCTGCCTTCGTGTATAACACTCCTCATGGCCTCTCTGACTTCATGTTTAACATTCCACATGGTGTCTCTGACTACTTGTGTAACACCCACCCTGGTGTCACTGACATCATAACAATCCACGTGTTGTCCCTGTCTTTGTGTGTCACACTTCCCATGGTGGCTCTGCCTTCATGTTTCACAGTCAACCTGGCATCTTTGACTTCGTGTGTCATGCTCAATCTGTCGTCTCTGACTTGGTCACTCTACCCATGGTTTCTTTGACTTCATTTGTAAAACTTCCCCTGGCCTCTTTGACTTGGTGTGTCATAATCCCCTGGGCATCTGTGAGTTCATGCATGACACTCCCTCTTCATATCTGACTTGGTGTGTAATAGTCCCCCTGTTGCCATTTACTTCATGCATAACACTCCCCCTTGACATCTCTGCCTTCATAACACTCACCATGGCGTCTCTGACTTCGTCTGTTACACTACTTGTGGCATCTCTGATTTCTCATGTCATACTCCACCTGTCATCTCTGACTTCATTTGTAACACTCTCCCTGGACCCTCTGACATCATGTATAAGAAACCTCATGAAGTTTCTGCTTTTGTTTGTAACACACTCCCATGGCATCTTTGACTTTGAGTGTAAAACGACCCATGGGGTCTCTTACTTCGTGTGTAAAACTCACCCTTGGGTCTCTTATTCAAGTGTAACACTCCACCTGTAGTCTGTGATTTCACTTGTAACACTCCACCTTTCACATCTGAGATCATTCAAGACAATCTCCCTGGTGTTCCTAACTTCATGTGTCACAATCCTTCTGGCATCTCTGTGTGTCACACTCACCCTGGCATCTGTGACTTCGTGTGTCAGAATCACCCTGGCATCATGACTTCATCTATAACAATCTCCATGCCGTCTCTGACTTCATATCCCACTCTGCCTGCTGTTCCTGACTTTGTGTACCACACCCCACCTGGCATCTCTGACTTCATGTATCATACTCCCTCAGGTATCACTGTCTCCATGTGTCACAGTCCCACTTTCATCTCTGCCTTCATGTGTTTACACTTCCTCATAGTGTCTCAGACATGTGTCACACTCCACGTGGCTTCTCTGACTTCGTGTGTCACACTCTGCCTGGCATCTCGAACTTTGTGTCTAACACTCCACGTGGTGTCTCTGACTTCATGTGTATCCTACCTCTGATGTTTGTAACATTGTGTGTAACTCTCCATGTGGCGTCTTAGACTTTGTGTGGTACACTCCACCTGGTGGCTCTGACGTTATGTCTTACACTCCAAGTGGCTTTTCTGACTTCAAGTCTAACACTCTCCAGTGGCAACTCAGACTTTTTGAGTTTCACTCACCATGGTGGCTCTGATTTTGTTTGTCAATCTCCCAATGGCTTCTCTGACTTTGAGTTTAACACTCACCATTGTGTCTCTTATTCGTGTATCACACTCCCACTGGCATCTCAGACTTCATGCCTCACATCCCCTTGGCCTATTTGACTACATGTGTCACTATCCCCAGGATGTCTGTGACTTCATGTGTCACAGTACCCTTGGCATTTCTGACTTCATCTGTAACACTCCCCATTGCATCTATGAATTCCTGTATCACACTCTGCCTGGCACCCCTGACTTCATATGTCACACTCCCCCTGGCGTCTCTGACTTTTAGTGTAACTCACCACACGGTCTCTCTGACTTCATGTTTGACACTTGCTCTAGTGTCTCTGAGTACGTGTGTCACACTGCCTCTGCAATCTGTAACTTCGAGTTAACACTCCCTTTACCATCTCATCCTTTTATATAACACTTCCCCCAGTGTCTCGGACTTCATGTGTATCTTTCCGTCTGGTGCATCTGACTTTGAGTGTCACACAGACCTGTCATCTCCGACTTTGTGTGTCACATTCCCCATGGCATCTCTGACTTCCTGCATTACACTCTCTTGGTTTCTCCAACTTCTTGAGTAATACTCCCCCTGAGTTCTGTGACTTTGTGTGTAACCCTCCCCCAGGCATCACTGACTTCATAATTAACACCCCCCCGTCATCTCTGACATTGTGAGTCACAGTTCCCCTATAGTCCTGACGTCATGTTTAACACTCCATGTGGCCTCTCTGACTTCATCTGTAACACTCCCATTGACATCTTTGACTTCATGTGTAACACTGCCACTGCCATCTCTGTCTTCATGTGTAACACTCAATGTGGCATCTCTGAATTAGTGTGCAACATACCTCCATGGCATCTTTGACTTTGTGAGTCATAATCCCCTGACATAGTGTGTCACACTTTGCCTGAGGTCCCTGACTTCATGTGTCACACTTCCTCTGACGTATTTGATGTCTTGTGTAAGACACTCAGTAGCATATCTTCATGTGCCACACCCCCGTTGTTTCTCCTAATCGTGCCTCAATCTCCCTCTGCTGTCTATAACTGCATGTGTAATACTCCCACTGGCATCTCTGACTTTGTGTGTCACAATCCTCCTGTCGTTTCTGACTTTGTGTGTAACACTCCCCCTTAGCATTTTGGTCTTCTTCTGTAACACTCCATGTGGCAGCTCTAACTTTGTATGTAACATTCCCCCTGGTGTCTCTGACTTCATGTGTAACACTCCATGTGGCCTTTCTATCATTGTGTGGAAAACTACAATGTGGAGTCTGAGGCTTTCTGTGCAACAATCTCACTGGTTTCTTTGATTTTGTGTGTCACACTACCCCTGGTGTCTCTCCCTTCTCATGTAGCACTCCACATCGTGTGTCTGACTTCATGTCTCAGAATAACTCTGGCATGTCTGACTTCATGTGCCACACTCACCCTGGTATTAACACTTCATGTGTAACATTCCACATGGCATCTCTAATTTCATATGTAACACTCTCCCTGGTAACACTCTCCCAGGTGTCTCTGACTTGGTGTGTAATGCTCAATGTAGCTTCAGTGATGTTGTGCGTAACACTCCCCCTCCCTTCTGTGAATTTATGTGTAACACTCCACATGTTGTTTCTGCCTTCGTGTGTAACACACCCCCGTAACATCTCAGAGATCTTGCATCACACTCCACATGGCTTCTCTGACTTCATGTGTCACACTCCACCTGGCATCTCTGACTTTGTCACACTCCCTGTGGTATCTGTGATTTTGTCTGTCACAAACATACTGGTGTCTCTGTCTTCCTGTGTGACAGTACCCCTGGCATTTCTGACTTCATTGGTCACACTCACCATGGCATCTCAAACATAGTGTGTCACAATCCACCTGTAGCCTCTGAGATCGTTTGTAACACTTCACTTGGCATCTCTGACTTTGTCTCTAACACTCCCCTGAGCCTCTCTGGCTTCATGTCTCATACTCCGGCTGGCGCCCCTGCCTTCATGCATCACACCCCCCATTGCAGCTCACACTTCTTGTGTAACACCCAATGTGGCATCTGTGACTTCATGCTAAACACTCCCACTCGCATGAGAGACCTCGTGTGCCAGACACCCTCAGATGTCTCTGGGTCCCTGCATAACATGACCCCTGTCATCTCAGACTTTGTGTTTAACACTCCCACTCATCTCTCTGACGTCCTGTGTGACTTCTGCTGGTGTCTTTTACTTCATGCCTGACACTAACACATGGCATATCTGACTTCATGTCTAAAAGGCCCCTGTCGTCTATGACTTCGTGTGTAACACACCCCATGGCATCTCTTACTTTGTGCATATGTGTCCCTTGTTCTCTCTGATTTCATGCATAACAATCCCTCTGGCACCTCTGATATCACGTGTAACTCTTCCTGTGGTTTCTCTGACTTTGTGTGTCACATTCAACATGTCACCTCTGAATGCGTGTGTCACACACTCCCTTGTGTCTCTGACATCCTGTTTAAAATTCACCTTGGCGTCTCTGACTTTTAGTGTAATAACTCCCACGGTGTCTTTGACTTTGACTGCAAAACTCTCCCAGGTCTCACTGAGGTCCTGTGCAACACTGCCCCTGGTGTCTCTGACTCCTTGTGTCACAGTGCCACCGGCATCTCTGAATTAGTGTGTCCCAATCCTCCTGTACTCTGACTTGGTGTGTAACATTTCCCCTAGCATCAGTGACTTCATCTGTCACATCTCTCTCACATCTTTGACTTCATGCATAGTACTCCACCTGTCATCTCTGACTTTTTGTGTAACTCTCCCACTGGCATCTCTGACTTCGTATGTCACACTCCCCCTTTCATCTATGACTTCGTGGGTAACACTGAACATAATGTCTCTGAAGTCATGAGTAATACTCTCCCTGGTATCTGTGAACTCGTGCATAACATTTCCCCCCGTGTCAGTGACTTCATGTGTAACACTGCCTCTAGTGTCTATTATTTTGTGTTTCATACAACCCCTGGCATTTCAAGACCATGTGTAATATTCCCCATGGCATCTCTGACATCATTTCACATTCCAGTTGCATCTCAGACTTGTGTCACACTCCCTTGACATGACTGGCTTCATGTGTTACACTTCCCCGGTGTCTTTGACTTCTTATATAACACTCACCCATGGTGTCTATGACTTCCTGTGTTACACACACCATGTCCTCTGAATTCGTGTGTCACTCTTTCCCTGGTGTCTTTAACTATGTGTGTAAAACTACCTCTGGCGTCCCTGACATCATCTCACATTCCCCCTCTTGTCTCTGACTTGGTGTGTGTCACTCCCAATGGCATCTGTGACTTCGTGTTTCACACTTCCTCTGTCATCTCTGATGTCATGTGTCACACACCCCCACGTCATCTCAGAATTCGTATATTACTCTCACCCCTGTGTCTTTGAAATCTTATATAACACCCCCCCTAGTGTCTTTAACTTTGTGCATAACTCTTCCCCTGGTTTCTTTGACTTTCTTTGTCACACTCCCCCTGGCATCTCTAACTTTGTGTTTAACACTCCACCTGCTGGTTCTGACTTTGTGTGTCACACTCTGCATCATGTCTCTGACTTTGTGCATCACATTCGCCCTGTCTTCTATAACTTCATTTGTAAACTTCCCTCTGGTGTCTCTGACTTTGTGTGTAACATTCCCCTAAGCATCTCTGACATCGTGTGTAATATTCCCTGGTGTGTGTCTGACTTCCTGTGTCACACCTGAACTTTAGTCTCTGACTTCATGTGTAATATTCCACAATGCTTCTCTGGCTTCTTGTGTAACACCCCCTCTGGTGTCTATGACTTCGTTTGTAACACTTCCCCAGGCATCTCTTTCTTTATGTGTATCATTCAAATTTGTTTTTCTGACTTTGTGTGTAACAGTTCACATGCAATCTCTGATGTAGGGTGTCATACTTACCCTGGAATCTCTGACATTGGGCATATCAATCTGCCTGGTGTCTCTGACATTGTGTGCAACAGTCCTCCTGGCATCTCTGACTTTGTATGTAACACTCCATATGGCATAAATGACTTAGTGTATCACATTCTCCCTTGTGTCTGAACATTGTACATAACACTACCCCTGGCATCTCTGACTTTGTGGGTAACACTCACTGTGGTGCCTCTGACTTTGTGTGTCACACTCCCTCTGCTGTCTACAATTCTTGGTGTAATACTCTCACAGGCATCTGTGACATCGTATATAACACTCCCAATGGCTTCTCTGATGTTGTGTATAACATTCCCTGTGGTATCTTAATTTGATGGTCACAGTTGACCTGTCGTTTGTGACTTCATGTGGCATATAGCCCCTGGCATCTCCACCTAAGTGTGTAACATTCACCGAGGCATCTCTGACTTTGTGTGCCACAATCCCCCATGTGTCTCTAACTTCATCTGTCACAATCTCCCTGGTGTCTCTGACTTCCTGTTTAACACACCCACTGGTGTCTCTGACTTCCTGTGTAATACTACCCCCGGTCTTTCTGACTTCTGTCATATGCCCCTGGCTTCTTGGATTTCATGTGTAACACTCCCCTGTCACCTCTGACTTTGTCAAACTCTGCCTAGCATCCTTGACTTCATGTATCACACTACACCTGTCATCTCTGACATTGTGTGTAAGATTCCTGGTGGTGTCATTGATTTCATTTATCACACTCCCCTTTATCAGAGTCTGGGCTTCACTCTCACCCTGTTGTCTCTGACTTTCTGTGTTGCACTGCACCTTGGGTCTCTGATTTACTGTGTCAAAATCCCCCTAGCATCTCTGACATCATGTGTCATAGAAACCTTGGAGTCAGACTTTGTGTGCAACAGTGTGACGTTTCAGCCTCCATGTGTAACACTCCCCCTGGTGTCTGTGACTTTGTGGGTAATACTCTGCATGACATTTCTTGTTTCATGTGTAACACTCTCCCTTTGTGTGCCAGACTTTGTGTTAACACTCCAAATGTCATCTTTGAATCATGTTGTACACACCCCCTGGTGTCTCTGAGTTCATGTGTAACGGTCAACCTGACCTTTCTGCCTTCAAGTGTAACACTCTCCCTTGGAGATTCAGATTCCTTGTTTAACACAGTGGAGTCTCTGATTCGTGGGTCACACTACCCTTGTCATCTCTGACTTTGAGTGTAACACTCACTGTTGCATCTCTGACTTCCTGTGTAGCATTTGCCCTGTTGTATCTGATTCATGTGTAACACTCCCCCATTGTCTGTGACTTCGTCCATAACACTCCGCCTGTCATCTCTGACTTTGTGCCTCACACTCCACATGGCACTTCTGAGTTCCTGAATTACACATTCGATCTCATCTCTGTCACTGTGCATAACACTCCCCCTGTTGTCTCTGACCTCATATGTAAGAAACCCACTAATGTTTCTGACTTCATGTGTAACACTCCCCATGGCATCTCTGACTTCATGTGTCACACCTCAAGTATAGTTTCTGCCTTTGTGTGTCACACTCCCAATGTTGTCTGTGTCATCATATGAAACAATATGCCTGTAGTCTCTGACATCATGTGTAACACTCTCCTTGGTATGTTTGACTTCGTGGGTAACACACCCCCTTGGTATCTGTGACCTCGGGTGTCACACTCCCCCTGGCATCTTTGACTTCATGTATAACAATCTCTGTGCCTTCTCTGACTTCTTGTGTCACACTCTGCCTGGTGTCCCTGATTGTATGTATCACACTCCACCTGGCTTCTCTGACTTCCTGTGTAACACACCCCATTTAGTCTATGACCTCGTGTGTCACACTCCTTCTGTTGTCTCTGAGTACCTGCTTCACATTTACCTTTCCACTTATAACCTTTCCACTGCCATCTCAAACATCATGTATAACACTTCACCTGGTGTCTCTGATTTCATGAGTAACACTCACCCTGGTGTCTTTGAGTTTGTGTGTAAAACTCCCCATTGGCATCTCTGACTTCGTGTTTCACACACTCCATGGTGTCTCTCATGTGCTGTATATCACTACCCCTGGTATCTCTGTCTTCTTTTGTCAGTCTCCACATGGCATCAGTGACATCGTGTGTCATACTCTCCCTGGCATATCTGACTTTGTGTCCAACACTCCCCATGGCCTATCTGAATTCATGTTCAACACTCCACCTACCATCCCTGACTTCATGTATCACACTTTTCCTGGCGTTTATGACTTCCTGTGTAAATTAACCCATGGCATCTATGACCTTGTGTGTGACACTCCCAGTTGTTTCTCTGAGCATGTGTGTCCCACTCACTCTGCCATCTATATCTTCTTGTGTAACTCTCCCAATGGTATCTCTGACTTCAAGTATAATATTCCCACTGGCTTCTCTGACTTCATATGTAAAATTCCTCATGGCATCTCTGACTTCCAGCATCACAAATGATCTGTCTTCTCTGGCATCATGTGTCCCAATTGCTGTGGCATCTGTGCCTTAATGCAAAACACTACCCCCAGCCTTTTTGACTTCGTGCATAACACTTCCCATGGAATCTCTGACTTCTTGTGTAACATATCCTCATGGCATCTATGACTTTGTGTGCAGCGCTCCCCAAGACACCACTGACATCTTGTGTTACACACCTGTTCACTTCTCCCAATTCCAGTGTCACAGTAACCCTGCTGTTTCTGACGTGGTGTGTGACACTCCACATTGCCTCTGTGACTGTGTGTGCAATACTCCCTGTGGCATCTCTGACTCTGTGTATAACCCGCCACCTGGAGTCTGTGACTTCATGTGTAACTCTCCACCATGGCATCTCTGAATTCATGTGTCACACTATGCTTGTCATCTCTGACTTCATGCATAACACTCCCTCTGTAGTCTCTGACTTCTTATGTCACATATCACCTTGTGTTACTGACTTCATGTGTTACAACCCCCATGGCATTGAGGACTTCATGTGTAACACTCTAAGTGGCATCTCTGTCTTCATATGTAACACTCCACCTTCTCTCTCTGACTTCATATGTAACACCCAATGTGGCATCACTGACTTCATGTGTAATACTCCACCATGGTACCTCTGACTTCATGGGTCACAATCAGCCAGGCATCTCTAACTTTAGGTGTTACACTCCCTCTGGCATCTCTTTGTGTGTAACACTTCATGTGTCACACTTTCCCTGGCATCTCTGATTTCTTGTGACACACTCCCAGTGGTGTCTTTGACTTTGTGTGCAACACATTCACCCTTGTGTCTCTGAGTTCGTGCATCACACTGCTCCAGCCATCAATATCTTTGTGTGTAACACTCCCAGTGGAAACTCTAACTTTGTGTATAACAACGCCCCTGGAGTTTCTGAATTTGTGTGTAAGAATTCCCCATGGCATCTCTGACTTCGAGGTTCACACTTGGCCAGTCATCTCTGACTTTGTGTGTCACACTCACTTTTGTGTCTCTGAGCTCCTGATTCACATCCACACTTCCACCTCTAACTTCGTTTGTAATTCTCCCACTGGCATCTTGAACTTTGTGCATAACACTCCACATGGTGTCTCTAACTTCGTGTTTAACACTCACACTTGTATCTTTGACTTTGCACATAACACTCCTCATTGGCTTCTCTGACTTCATGTGTCACACACTCCCTGTTGTCTCCGAGGCTGTGAGTAATGCTCACCATTGCACCTCGGGCTTCCAGCATACCACTCACCCTGGTGTCTTTCACTTAGTGGGTAACCCTCCTCCGTAGCTTCTTTGGCTCAGTGTTTAACAGTCCCCTTGTTGTCTCTGACTTCATGTGACACTCTCCCCATGGTGTCTCAGACTTCATTCATCACACTCACCCTGGCATCTCTAACTTCGTTCATAACTCTCCCACATGTGACTCTGAATTCATGTGTAACACTCCCCCTGGCATCTATGAATTTGTGTCAACACTTCTCTTGGCCTCTCTG
Organism: Equus przewalskii; assembly: GCF_037783145.1. Classification (NCBI taxonomy): domain Eukaryota; kingdom Metazoa; phylum Chordata; class Mammalia; order Perissodactyla; family Equidae; genus Equus; species Equus przewalskii. Next base: position 749,810 of record NC_091859.1, read on the forward strand.
ACATGTGTCACTCTCTCCCTGTCGTCTTTGTTTCATATGTCACTCTCCTTCTGGTATCTTTAACTTTGTGTGTCACACTCCTCTGTCATCTCTGATGTCATGTGAACCACACCACGTGGTGTTTCTTCCTTCAAGCATAACACTCCCTGGTGGTGTCTTTGACTTCTTGTATCACACTCCCCGTGGCATCTGTGACTTCATGTTTCACTCTTCGCTTTGTGTCATGAACTTTGTGTGTAACACTACATGTGGCATCTTTGTCTTCATGTGTCACACTTCCCGTGGCATCTATGACTTCGTGTACAACATTCCCTGTGGTGTCTCTGACTTCATGTGTGACACTCCTCCTTGCATCCCTGACTTCATGGGTCTCACTACCCCAGCTGTGTTTGACTTCGTGTGTAACACACCCTGTGGGCTCTCTGACATCATGTGTCTTTCTCCCCTTGTGTCTCTGAGTATGTGCATCACATTTCCCCCACCGCCTATAAGTTCACGTATAGCACTCCCTTTCTAGTCTCTGACGTTGTGTCTAATATTTCCCCTGGCCTCTACGACATTGTAACATTAATCATGATGTCTCTGAATCTGAGTGTCACACATGACTTGTCTCTAACTTCATGTGTCACAATCCCCATGGCATCTCTGAATTCCTGTGTAACCTACTTCCAGATGTTTCTGATTTCCTGTGTAATATTACCCCTGGTATTTCTGACTTTGTGTCACTCTCCCCAAGTCATGTCAGATTTCATGTCTAACACTCCATGTTGTGTCTCTGTCTTCATCTGTCACACTTCAGATCACATTTCTGATGATGTGTCACACTCCCACTGGTGTCTCCAACTTGATGTGTTATACTAAACATGGCAACTCTGATTTCATGGGTCGCAATCTGCCTGGCGTCTCTAACTTTGTGTGTCAGACTCCAACAGTCATCTTTGACTTTGTGTGTTACACTCCCCATGTTGCCTACACTTTGTGTGTCACACTTCTCCTAGCATTCTGACATAGTGTGTCATACAGTCCCAGGTGTTTCTGGCTTCCTGTGTAAGAATAGCCCTGATGTTTCTGACATGTGTCACACTCACTCTTGCATCTCAGCTTTCCTGTGTAACACTCCACCTGCTGTTTCTGACTTCGTCTGTCACACTCTGCCTCATGTCCCTGACTTCATGTATCAAACTCTCCATTTCATCTCTGACTTCATGTGTAACACAACCCGTGGTACCTCTCACTCCGTGTGTCACACTCCTTCTGGTATCTCTGAGTATGTGTGTCACATTCCCTCTGACATCTATAACTTTTTGTATAATACTCCCACTGACGTCTCAGACTTTGTGTATGGCACTCCATGTTGCATGTCTAACTTCATGTTTAACACTCACTCTGATGTCTTTGAATTTAGGCGCAAAACTACAGATTGGCATATCTGACTTTGTGTGTCACACGCTCCCTTCTATCTGTGACTTTGTGTGTCAGACTCCCCCATAGAGTCTCTGACTTCGCATGGAGCACTCCTCCAGGCATCACTGACTTCAGTAGTCACAGTCCCCCTGTCATCTCTGACTTTTGTGTAAAACTCCCCATGACATCTGCTACTTCATGTTTCCCAATTCCCCTGTCTTCTGACGTCATGTGTAACAGTCACCCTCTCATCTGTGACTTCGTTTGTCACACTCCCCTTTGCATCTCTCACTTCGTCTGTCACACTTCTGCTGACGTCTTTGAATTTGGGTGTCACTCTCTCTGTGGCATTGCAGACTTTTTGAGTAACTCTCTATGTGATGTCTCTGCCTTCTTGTGTAACAATCACCCTGGTGTCTCAGACTTCGTTTGTAACACGACCCCTGCTGTCTCTTACTTCATGTGTTATATTTCACATGGCACTTCTGCCTTCATGTTTAACACTCCCCCGTGGCATCTAAGACATTGTGTGTCACACTCCATGTGGTGTCTCTGACGGTGTGTTACACTACCCATGGTGTCTCTTAGTTAATGTGTAAGACTCCACGTGGTATCTCTGACTTTGTGTGTCACAATCTGCCTGATGTCTCCAACTTCGTGTGTCACACTCACTCTCATGCATCTGTCTTTCTGTGTAACACATCCTGCAATGCCTCTGACCTTGTCTGTCCCCTTCCCCTGGTGTCTCTGACTTCCTGTGCCACACTCCAAGTGGCATCTGTTACTTCTTGTGTAACACATTCTCTGGTGTCTTTGACTTTGTGTTACACTCCACCTGCATCTCAGATTTCATGTGTTAAGCTCCCCTGGCATCTCCGTCTTCGTGTGTCACACTCTACGTGGTGTCCATGACTTCATGTATCAGAGTCCCCATGTCGTCCTGACTTGGCATATAACACTCCTCCTATTATTGTTGTTTTCCTGCATAACACACCTTGTGGCATCTCTAACATCATTTGTCACACTCCATCTGTCCTCTCTGATTTCATGTGTCACTAACCTCCTCATGTCTTTGACTTCATGTGTAACACTCCACCTTATATCTCTGAATTAATGCATCACAATCCCCCCATCTTCTTTGATTTCGTGTGTCACTCTCATGCTGGTGTCTCTGACTCTGGGTGTAACACACCCCATGGCGTCTCTGACTTCATGTGTAAAATGCCCCCTGTCATCTCTGACTTCGTGGATAACACTCCCACTGGTCTCTCTGACTTTGTGTGTAACACTCTCCTTTGTTCTTTGACTTTGTGCATAACATGTCCCCATGGCTTCTCTGACATCTGGAGCAACACACCCTCCAGCATCTCTGACTTTGTGTGTCAAACTTCCTGTGGTGTCTCTGACCTTGTTTTTCACACTTCACTTGTTGTCTCTGACATCGTGTGTCACACTTCCTATGGCATCATTGATTTGCTTGTAATTCTCCCGTGTCATCTCTGAATTCGAGCATAACACTCTCCCTGGTGTCTCTGACTTCATGTCTAAAACATCCTGTGGTGTCTCTGACTTTGTGCATAAAACTCCCTATGCCATCTCTGACTGTGTCTATCACACACACTGCTGTCTCTGACTTCCTGTGTAAAACTACCACTGGATTTGTGACCTTGTGTGTCACACTCCCCATGGTGTCTCTGAATTCGTCTGCCACAATTCCTCTAGCGTCTCTCACTTTGTGTTTCACACTCCCCCTGACATCTGTGACTTCATTTGTCACACTCCCCATGGTGGCATGGCTTCATCTATAACAATACCCATGCTATCTGTGACTTCAGATGTCACACTCCACCTGGTATCCCTGACTTTGTGTATCACACTCCCCTTGTGTCTCTCACTTCGTGTGTCACACATTCTGTGTTGTCTCTGACTTCATTTGTCACACTCCCTCTTGTGTCTCTAAGTTGATGTATCACACTCCCTATGCCATATATATCTTCACGTGTAAGACATCCATTTGCATCTGTGACTTCATGTATAACACACCCTGTGTCCTGCCTGACTTTTGTGTAACATTCCCCATGGCATCTGGGTCTTCAAGTGTTACACATGGCCTGTCTTCTGTGACTTCATGTGTCACAGACTTCATGGTGTCTCTAACTTCCAGCATAAAACTCTCCTTGGTGTCTTTGACTTCATGAGTAACACTTTCTCTGTTGTCCCTGATTTCAAGTCTAACATTTCACTGTGGCATGTCTGAGTTCGTGTGTAACACTTCCCATGGTATCACTGACTCCCTGTGTGTCACTCCCCCTGGAGTCTCTGACTTCATCTCTCACAGTTCCCATGGCATCTCTGATGTTTTGTGCAAGAAACCATGTGCCCTCTCTGACTTCATGTGTAACACACCCCCTGGCATCTCTGACTGTATGTGTAAGATTCCCCCTCTTGTCTCTGCCCTGGTGTGTAGCACTCCACCTTGCTTCTCTTACCTCATGTGCAACAATCCCCCTTCCATCTGTGACTTCATGTGTCACACGCACTGCAACATATCTGAATTCATGTGTAACTCTCCTACGTGGAATCTTTGAATTTGTGAATCACACTCCCCTTGTCTTCTCTGACTTTGTAATACTCCCAGTGACGTCTGTCTTCTTGTATCACACTCTGAATGGTATCTGTGACTTCATGTTTCACACTCCCCCTGCCATCTCTGAATTCATGTGTAACACTCCTACTGTCATCTCTGACATCCTGTGTCACACTCCACCGGGCATATCTGGCTTCATGTTCAAAACATCCCCTGTCGTCTCAGAATTCTTGTGTAATACTCCCAAGGCATATCTGACTTTGTGTGTCACAATTCATCTGGCGTCCCTGACTTTGTGTCTCACACTCCCTCTGGTGTGTCTGACTTTGCGTGTAACACACCCTGTGGCATCTCTGACTTCATGTAACATGTCCCCTCATGTCTCCAAGTTTGTGTGTCACACTTCCACTGTCATCTATAACTTCGTATGTCACACTCCCCTTGGCATTTCTGTCTGTGTATAACATGCCCCTGTCATCTCTGAAGATGTGTGTAGCATTCACCATGGCTTCTCTGACTTCATGTGTCACAATCCCCCTAGCATCTCTAACTTCATGTCACATTTCCCTGGCATCTCTGACTTCATGTGTCACATTCCTATGTCATCTATGAATTTGTTGGTAAAAATGCATGTGGCGTCTCTGACTTTCTGTGTAAAATCCCCTCTGTGGCATCTCTGAAATCATAGCAGAAACACACAGATTTCTGCAAATTCGTGAGTAGCAGTTCCCATTGCATCAGTGACTTCATGTGTAACACTCCCCTTCACGTCTCAAACTTCATATTTCACAGTCCTCCTGGCCTCTCTGACTTCCTGGATAATGCTCTCCATAGCATATCTGACCTTTTGTTTAACATCACACATGGCGTCTGGCATCGAGGGTCACACTCGACATGTCATTTATGACTTTGTTTGTCACACACACTCTGGTGTCTCCAACTTTGGGTGACATTTACCCTGGTTTCTCTGAGTTTGTGTATGACAATGCCCCTGGCGTTTTTAACTTCGTTTGTCGCAATCCCCCTTGCATCTCTGTTTGTGTATAACACTCCCTGTGGCACTTCTAACATTGTGAGTCATACTTGCCTGGCATCTCTGTCTTCATGTGTTACACTTCCTCTGGCATCTCTGACTTCATGTGTCACACTTCCCGTGGCATCACTGACTTCATGAGTAACACACTCCCTTGAGTCTCTGACTTCCTATGTAACACTTGCCCTGGGGTTTCTGATTTGTGTCACAACCCCTGTGGTGTCTCAGATTTTTTGTGTAACACTCCTCCTAGCATCTCTGACTTTGTGTCTCACACACATGCTGGTGTCTCTGATGTCTTGTGTAACTTTACCCCTGGTGTTTCTGACTGGTATCACACTCCCCCTGGTGTCTCTGAACTCATGCACAACTCTCCCACAGGCGTCTCTGTATTCTTATATCACACTCCCTATGGCATCTGTGACTTCCAGGTTCACATTCCCCCTGTCATTTCTGAATTAGTGGATCACACTACCCCTCTTGTATCTGACAAGGTTTGTCACACTCTACCTGGTGTCTCCGACTTCGAGTGTAACAGTGACCTTGGCATCTCTGAATTCGTGTCTCACTTTCCCTTTCATCTCTGGCTTGGACTGTAACACTCACTGTGTGCCTTTTTGTGTGTCACACTTACCTGGGGTCTCTGACTTCATGTGTCTCACTGCCTGTGGTGCTTCTGACTTCATCTGTCACACACAACATGGTGTCACAGAGTTCCTGTGTAACACTACCTTTGGCATTTCTAAATTCATGTGTCACACTCCCTCTGGCATCATAGTCTTCATGTGTAACAATCCCCCTAGTGAATCTGAGATTGTGTGTAACACTACCCCTGTTATATCTGACTTCATCTGTAACACTCCAACTGGCGTCTCTAAATTCGTGAGTCACAATGCCTGTGGCATCTCTGACTTTGTGTGTCACACTCCACTTGGCATCTTTGACTTCATGTATAACAATCTGCATGTTGTGTCTGACATCATGCGTCACACTATGCCTTGCATCCCTGACTTTGTGTATCACACTCCCCCTGGCGTCTCTGACTTTGTGAGTCACAGTCCCCATGCTGTCTCTAACTTTGTGTGTAAAACTCCACATTGGCTCTCTGACATCATGTGTAACACCCAATGTGGCATGCATCTTCGTGTGTAACTCTCCAACATGATGTCTCTGAATTCATGTATCACACCTATGTCATCATCTCTGACTTTGTATTAACACTCCCCTGTCTTCTCTGACATTGTGTGTCACACACCCATTGGCTTGTCCGACTTCGTGTATCACAGTGCCTGTTACATCAAGGACTAATTGTGTAACATTCCACATGGCGTTTCTGCCTTCCTTTTTAACACTCCTGTGTGTTGCCTCTGACTGGCTGAGTAAACTCACCCTTGTATCATTGACTTCGTGCCTAGCACTCCCATGTGACATCTCTGACTTCATTTGTAACATTCCCTTTTTGTCTCTGACTTCGTGTGTGACACACCCCTTGGTGTCTGTGACATTTTGTGTAACACTCCATGTTGCGTGTCTTACTTCGTGTGTAACACTACCCCTGGAAACTCTCAATTCACGTGTAACATTCCACATGGTGTTTCTGCATTCATTTGTTATAAACCCCATGCCGTCTCAGCCTTCATGTGTAACACTCCAGGTGTCGTCTCTGACTTTGTATGTCACACTCTACCTGTCATCTCAGCCTTCGTGTGTCACAAACATGATGACATGAAGGCTTCGTGCATAACAATCCTCCTGGCATCTCTGACTTCATGTGTCACACTCCCTGGTGGCTTCTCAGGCTTAGTGTGTAACAGTCCCCTGTTGTCTCTGACTTCCTATGACACTCTCCCCCTGGGGCTCTGACTTCTTGCATCACATTTCCCCTGGCATCTTTAAATTCGTTTGTTTTAATCTCACTGGGGTCTCTGAGTTCACGTGACACACTCACTCTTTCATCTCTGACTTCATGCATAACAATCTCACTGAGTCAACTGACTGTGTGTAACACAACCCCAGGAGTCTCTGAGATCGTGCATAACACTACCCCTGTTATCTCTGACTTTGTGTGTAACACTCCCACTTGTCTCTCTGACATCCTATGTAACACCACCCCTGGTGCCTTTGACTTTGTTCATAACACTCCCCATTGGTGTCTCTGAATTTGTGGGTAACACTCCACCAACATCTCTGAATTTATGTGTTACATTCCACCTGCTGTCTCTGAATTCGTGTTACACTCGACCTTGCATCTCTGTCTTCTTGTGTCACACTGCCCATGGTGTCTTTGACTTTGTCTTTTACCCTTCACCTGTGGTCTCTGACTTCGTGTGTCATATTCCCCATGGCTTCTGTGACTTCGTGTTTCACACTGCCTCTGTCATCTGTGACTTTGTGCATAACACTCCCCCTCTTGTCTCTGACATCATGTGTCACACTCCTGCAGTCTCTGACTTCATCTGTCACCTTCCTCCTGCTGTCTCTGACTTCATCTGTCACACTCCACGTTGTGTCTCTGAGTTTGTGTAACTCTCCCCCTGATGTGTCTGACTTCTTGTGTAAAACTCCACCTGGCATCTCTGACTTCGTGTGTTGCAATCACTCTGATCTCTCTGTCTTTGTGTCACAATCCCCCAGCATCTGTGATTACCTTCTGTCATACTACCACAGCAACTTTGACATTGTGTATAACATTCCTCGTGCTGTGTCTGACTTCATGTGTCACACTCTGCCTAGCCTCCCTGATCCCATCTATCACACTCCCCCTTTCATGTATGATATTGTCTCTAACACTCCATGTTGGATCACTGACTTTGTGTGTAACACTCTCCCTGGTGTGTCTTCCTCTTTCTGTAAATCCCCACCTAGCACATCTGATTTTGTGTGTCACACTCCCCCAGGCATCTCTGACTTCTTGTGTCTCACTACCCCTGATGTCTGCTACTTCGCGTGCAACATTCCCTGTGGCATTTATGATTTTGTGTGTAAAAACACCCATGGCATCTCTGACTTAGTCATCACAGACACAATTCTGTCTCTGACTTCCTGTGTAGCACTACCACTGCCATTTCTGACATCCTGTGTCACACTCCCCATGGCATCTCTGACTTCGTCTGCCACAATCCCTTTTGCGTCTCTCGCTTTGTGTGTCATATTCCTCCTGGCGTCTGTGACTTTGTGTGTCATACTCCCCATGGCGTCTCTGACTTCATCTGTCACAATCCCTTTTGCATCTGACTTTCTGTGTCACACTCCCCCTGGCATCATGACTTCATCTATAACAATCCACTTACCCTTGTGACTTCATGTGTCACACTCCACCTGATGCCCCGACTTTGTTTATCACACTCCCCCTTGCATCTCTCACTCCATGTGTCACACATTCTGTGGTGTCTCTGAATTCTTTTGTCTCATTCCTTCTGGTGTTTGATTTCGTGCATCACACTCCCCCTTCCATTTATATCTTCATGTGTAACACTTCCACTGGCATCTCTCACTTCATGTCTAACACACCCCATGGCACCTCTGACTTGTGTAACATTCCCTGTGGCATCTCAGTCTTTGAGTGTGACACACGACCTGTCTTCTCTGACTTTGTGTGTCACATTCTTCGTGGCAGCTCTCACTTCTTGTGTAACACTACCCCTGGTGTCTATGACTTCATCCGTAACACTCATTCTGGCATCTCTGATTTCAAGTTTAACACTCCAACATACCGTGTCTGACTTCATGAGTAACACTCCCCTGGCATCTGTGGCTCCATGGGTAACATTCCCCTGGTGTCTATGATTTTATGTATAACACTCCACGTGGCATCTCTTACTCCATATCTAACACTCACCCTGGTATGTTTGACTTTGTGCATAACTCCCCATTTGTGTTTCTGAATTCATGCGTCAAATGCTCCCTTATGTCTCTGACTTATTGTGTAACACTATCCCTGGTGTTGCTGACTTCATGTGTTACACACCCCCTTGCATCTCGGACCTCGTGTGTAACTATCTGACTTGTGTCTCTGAGTTCATGTGAAACAATCCCACTGAAATCTCTGATGGCATGTGTAAAACTCCACTTAATGGCTCAGACTTACCATTTCACAAACCCTTAGCCTCTTTGACTTCGTGTGTCACAATCCCTTGGGCGTCTGTGACTTCCTCTGTCACACTCCCCTGGCATCACTGTCTTCACGTGTAACACTCCCAAATGCATCTCTGAAATCCTGTGTCACATTTTGCCAGGAGTCCCTGCCTTCGTGTATCACACTACCCTGGCATCTCTGAATTCCTGTTTAACACTCCATGTGGAGTCACTGACTTCGTGTATCACCCTCTCCCTACTCTCTCTACATCAAGCATAACTCTCCCCCTGGCATCTCTGACTTCCTGTTTCACTCAGCCCATTGCATTTATGACTTCGTCTGTCACACACATCATTTTTTTCTCTTACTTCATGTGTTCACACTCCCCATGGCTTCTCAGACTTCGTGTGTAACAATAAACCTGGTGTTTCTGAGTTCATGTGTAAGCCTCCCTCTGACATCTCTGATGTGGTCAGTAACAGTGCACCTGGCACCTCTGACTTTGTGTGTTACACTCCCCTGGTGTCTCTGAATCAAGTGTCACACTCCCCCTGGCATCTGTGACTTTGTGTTTCACATTCCTCTAGGTGTCTCTGATGTTGTGTGCAACACTCCACATAGAGCTTCTGACATCCTGTTTCACATTCCCCCTGGCATGTTTGACATCAGGTGTAACACACTCCATGGCGTCTCTTACTTCATGTGCCACAACGCCCCTTGTTTCTTTGAGTACGTGCATCACACTCCCCCTGCCATCTATAACTTTGTGTGTCTCACTCCTAATGTCTTCTCAGGCTTTGTGTACAACACTCCCTCTGTTGCCTCTGACTCTTTGTGTCTCAATTCTGATGGCATCTCAGACTTTGTGTGTCACATTTCCCATTATATCTCTGGGTTCGTGCTTCACACTCCCCATCATCTTTGACTTCGTGTGGCACAGTGTGCCTTGGGTCTCTGACTTTGTGTGTCAAACTCTGTCCTGTATCTCTGACTTCATGTGCAACACTCATCATTGTATTTCTGCCTTCGTGTGTCGCACACTGCCTGGCATCTTGGAATGTCACTGTGTTGTCTCTGATTTTGTTGTAACTCTCCCTCTGGTATCTACGACTTCCTTTGTAACACCACACGAGTCATCTCTGACTGGGTGTGTAACAGTCCCCCTGGCATCTTTGACTTCATGTGTAGCAAACCATGTGATGTTTCTGCCATCGTGTGTAACACTCCCATGTGGCATCTCTGACTTTGAGTCTAACACTCCCTGTGCTGTCTCGGACTTCCTGTGTTTTTCATTCTCCTTGGTGTCTTTGATTCATTTGTAACAATCCTGCTGTAGTCTCTGACTTCGTCCATAATACTCTCTCTGTCATGTCTGACACCTCGTGTAACTCTCCCCTTGGCGGGTCTGACATCATTTGTAAGAATGTTGATGGTGTCTCTGACTTCATGTGTGACACCTCAAAGTTTGTTTCTCAAGTCATGTGTCACACTCCCCCTGCCCTCTAACCCTTAATGTGTAACTCTCCCACAGGCTTCTCAGACCTTGTGTATAACAATCCCCCTAGCATCTCTGACTTCCTGTGTAAAATTTACCATCACATCTCAGACTTCAATTGTCTCACTTTATATATGGTCTCCAAATTCGTGTGTCATACTCCCCATGCAGTCTCCGACTTCCTTTGTAACACACGTGCTGGCTCTCTGACTTCGTGTGTAGCATACCCCATGGAATCTTTGATGTTGTGCATAACAGTGCTCAGGCGTCACTGGCTTAGTGTGTAGCACTCCTGGTTCTGTCTTTGACGTCTTGCATAACACTTCACCTGGTGTCTCTGAATTCATGTGTCATAATCCCCCTGGCATCTCTTACTTCGTGTGTCACACTCTGCCTGGCATCCCTGACGATCTGTATCATACTACCCACGTCATCTTTGACTTTATGAGTAACTCTCCAGGTGACATCTCATACTTCATGTGTCACACTCACATTGTGTCTCTGGGTTCGTGCATCACACTCCTTCTCTTGTCTTTGACTTTGTATGTCACACTGCACCTTGGGTCTCTGACTTCGTGTATCAAACTCAACTTGGCATCTCTGACTTCGTTTGTAACACTACCCCTGGCAGTTCTGACATCATGTGTAACACTCCACGTGGGATCTCTAACTTTGTGTTTAACACTCCTAGTGGTTTCTCTGAGATCGTGTGTGACACTACATGGCCAGTCTTGGACATTGATCCCACACCCTGGTGTCTCTGACTTCATGTGTAACACTCATCGTGGCCTTTCTGCCTTCGAGTGTAACATGCCACCATGGAGTTTGGAACTACTTGTGTAACACTGACACTGGTGTCTCTGATGTGTGTCAAACTTCCCCTGGAGTATCTGACTTTGAGTGTAATGCTCCCCCTTGTGTATTTGACCTCATGTGTAACACTCCACGTGGTTCTGTCTTCATGCATAAAACTCCCCTGATGTCTCTGCCTTCATGTGTAACACTCCCCAGTGACATCTCGGACATAGTGTGTCACACTCCATGTGGCTTCTCTGACTTATTTTGTTACTCTCTGCCTGGTATGTCAGACTTCATATGTAACTCTCCATGTGGCATCTCCGACTTCATGTGTAACACTCTCCCTGTTGTCTGTGACATCTTGTGTAACACTCCCTGTGGCATCTCTGACTATGTATGTAACTCTGACTGGCATCAAAAACTTCAACTATAGCAGTCACCATGGCATCTCTGACTTCACGTGTCACATTTCCTGGGGCATTTTTTACTTTGAGTGTAACACTCATTGTGGTGCCTCTGACTTCATTTGTCACACTTCCCATGGTGTCTCTGACTTCCTGTGTCACACTGCCCATGGTATCTCTGACTCCATCTGTCACACACACCCTGATGTCTCTGACTTCTTGTGTAACAATCCACCTGGTATGTCTGATCTCGTGTTAAACACTCCACCTGGCATATCTGACTTCTATAACACTTCATCTGACATCTTTGACTTCATGTACAACAATCCATGTGCCATGCCTGACATCATGTCACACTACACCTGTTATCCTGACTTCATGTATCACATCCCCCTAGCATCTCTGACTTCACATGTCACAGTTCCCCTAGAGTCACTGATGTCATGTGTAACACTCCAGATGCCCTCTCTGACCTCATGTGTATCACTACGCCTGGCATCTCTGGCTCTCTGTGTATCATGCCCACTGGTGTCTCTGACTTCATGTGTAACACACCACTTAGTGTCTCTGACTTAGTATGTAACATTCCCTCTGTCATCTCTGACATCATGTGTAACACCCAAGGTGATGTCTGTGACTTCATGTGTGACTCACTTACATGGCGTCTCTGAATTCATGTAACAACCTCCTTATGTCGTCTGTGACTTTGGTGTAACATTCCCCCTGGTGACTCTGTCTTCTTGTGTCATAGTCTACATGGCGTCTGAGTCTTCATGTTTCACACTCCCCATGTCATCTCTGACTTCGTGCATATCACTCCCTCTGTCATCTCTGGCACCCTGTCTAACACACCCCCTGCTGTCTCTTACTTCATGGGTAACATGCCACTTGGCATCTCAGGCTTTGTGTGTATCAATTCACTTTGGGTCTCTGAGTTCATGTGTAACACACCCCCTGGAATCTCTGCCGTGTGTAAAACTTCACCTGGCAGTTCTGACTTTGTGTGTCACACTCCATATGGCATCTGTATCTTCGTGTATCACACTCAACCTCGCTTACCTGACTTTATGTGCAACAGTATGGCATCTCTGAATTCATGTGTCACACTCCACTTGACACGTCTGACTTCGTTTATCACACTCCCCCTGGCGTACATGATAACGTGCAATTCACCCTATTGCATCTATGAATTCATGTGTCACACTCCCATTTCTGTCTCTGAGTATGTGCATCACACTGCCCCTGCCACCTATAACTTCATGTGACACACTTCCAATGGAGTCACTGACTTCGTGGATAACACTCCGACTGGTGCTTCTGACTTCATGTGTAACATTTCCCATGGTGTCTCTGACAGGGGTGTAACACATCCCCAAGGCATCTATGACCTCATGTGTAACATGCACAAAGACTTAACTGACTTTGTGTGCTATACTCCCCCTGTTCTTTCTCAATTACTGTGTGACAATCTCACTGACTTCTCTAATGTCATGTATAGAACTCCATGTGGCCTCTCACATTTCATGTGTAACACAACCCCTGGCATCTCTGGCTCTGTGTGTAACCATTTGCCTGGCATCTGTGACATCATATGTAACACTCCACGTGGTAACTCTCTCTTCATGTGTAACACTTCCCCTGCCATCTTTGACCTCCTTTGTAACACCCAATGTTGAGTCTCTTCCTTCATATATAACTCTTCACTGTGGCATCTATGATGTTGTGTCTAACAGCCATCGTGGTTCCTCTGACTTTGTGTGTCACACTCTGCCTGGCATCTCTGACTTTGTGTATCACATTCCATCTGGTGTCTGACTTCATGTGTAACAATCAACCTGGTGTCTGAGTTTCTGTGTAACACTCCCTTGGCATCTCTGATTTCATCTGCTATACTCTACATGGCATCTCTCACTTAGTGTGTCACAATATCTCTGCTGTCTCTGACTTCCTGTGTCACACTCCCCCTGGCATGATGACTTCATATATAACAATCCCCATGCTGTCTCTGACTTTGTGTGTCACACTGATCCTGGAGTATCTGAAATTGTGAAAGACACTGCCTCTGGCATCTCTGACTTCATGTGTAACAAAATCCATGGTGTCTCTGACTTCATGTGTCACACACTCCCTCGTTTCTCTCAGTAAATGTGTCATACTCCTCAAGCCATTTATAACTGCATTGGTCACATTCCCACTGGTATCTCTGATTTCATGTATAACACTACCCATACTGTCTCTGACTTTGTGAGTAACATTCTCCATGGCATGTCAGACTTCATGTGTCACACACAACCTGTCATCTCTGACTTCATGTGTCACACAAAACATGGAACCTCTGGATTCATGTATAATTTTCCTATGTGGCATCTCTGGTATTGTGTATCACACACCCCTTGTTGTCTCTGACTTGGTGTGTAACACTCCCACTGGCTTCCCTGTCTTCTTTTACCACACTCCCCATGGCCTCTGTAACTTTGTGATTCACAGTCCCCATATCATCTCTGAATTAGCGCATAACACTCCATCTATTGTCTCTGACATCATGTGTTACTCTCCACCTGGCATCTCTGAATTCTTGTGCCACAAGCCCCCTGTCATTTCTGAATTCATGTCACACTTCTGCTGGCATCTCCAACTTTGTGTGTAACACTCCACATGCTGTCTCTGACTTCGTGTATAACACTCCCCCTTGTGTCGTTGAACTTGCATGTAACATTCTTTCAGGCATCTCTGACTTCCTGTGTAACACTCCCCTAGAAGTCACTGACCTCGTGAATAACACTTCCCATGGTGTCTCAGACGTCTTGTGTCACAGTCCCCCTGGAGTCTCTGAAGTTATGTGTAACACTCCACCTGTCCTCTCTGACTTTGTGTGTAACACTCCCCCTGGGGTCTCTGTCTCTGTTTCTAAAACTCACCCTGATGTCTCTGACTTTGTATGTAACACTCGACTTGGCTCCTCTGACTCATCTAACAGTGCCCCTGTCATCTCTGACTTCATGTGTAACTCTCATGTGTGACATCACTGAATTTGTGTATCACATTCCCCATCTCATCTTTGACTTCGTGTGTGACATACCACCTGTGACCTCTGCCTATGTGTGTAACACTCCCCCAGGCATCACTGACTTCCTGTGTAACATACCTAAGTGCATCTCAGACTTCATGTGTCACATTTCCCCTGGCATCTCTGAGGTCATGTGTATCACTCCATGTACCCTCTCTGACTTCGTGTGTAACACTCCCACTGGCCTCTCTGTCTCCATGTGTGAAACTCCCCCTGGTGTCTCTGACTTTGTGTATAAAACTCCATGTGGTGTCTCTGACTTTGTGTGTAACATTCCTGATGCTATCTCTTACTTCATGTGTCACACAAAACATGGCATATCTGGCTTCATGTGTAACTCTCCTATGTGGCATCAGTGAGTTTGTGGGTCACGTTCCCCATATCATCTCTGACTTTGTGACAGCCAACTGTCATCTCTGCCTATGTGTGTAACACTCATCCAGGCATCAGTGACACCATTATGTGACTATTAGACATGAGAGGTGGAGTGTTACCAATGAAGTCACAGACTACAAGGGAAGTGTTACACATGAATCAGAGATATCTGGGTGAGCATTACATTCAAGGTCAGAGACAACACTGGGGAGTGTTACATACAAATACAGAAAGGTGACTTGGTTTGTTACACATGAAGTCAGAGACACCAGGGGGTGTGTTACACACCCAGTCAGAGGCTTCAGTTGTGGTAATACACAGGAATTCATAGACACCAGGGGGAGTGTTATAAATGAAAGCAGAGATGCCTCAGTGAGTATTACACATGCAGCCTGAGATGAAATGAAGCATATAACACACAAAGAAGAGACAAGTGGAGTGTTAAACATGAAGCCTGAGACACCAGGCGCAGTGTGACACAGAAAGTCAGAGACACCAGGGGGAGTTTGATGCATGAAGTCAGAGACACCATGGAGGTGTGTTACACAGGATGTCAGAGACACCAGGGGAGTGCTGCACAGGAAATCAGAGGTGACAGATGGAGTGTGACACACAATATGAGAGATGCCACAAGGAGTATGACACATGAAGTCAGAGACACCATGGGGAAGTGTTACACACGGAATCAGAGATGACAGAGAGAGTGTTACACACAGAGTCAAAGACACGAGGTACAGTGTGACACACAAAATCAGAGAAGACGAGGGTTTCTGATGCACCAAGTCAGGGATGTGAGTGAGTTTGTTACATGTGAAATCAAAGACACCAGGGGTTTATTGATATATGAATTTAGAGACAACACAGGGAGTGTGACACACAAAGTTAGAGAGGCACCAGTTGTGTGTTATGCATGCAAACAGTGATATCAAGGTGAGTGTTACACTCCAAGTCAGAGATGACAGGGGCAATGTGAAACACAAAGTCACAGATGTCAAGGGGTGTGTTATACACAAAGTCAGAGATGCCATTTAGAGTGTTACACACAAAGTCATACATGCCAGGGGAATTGTGATAGTGGAAGTCAGGTATGCCTGAGAGACTGACACAGGAATTCGGTGATGCCAGGGAGGTGTTGCACATGAAGTCAGAGGCAACAGGGTAAGTGTTACACATGAAGTCAGAGATGATGGGGGAGTGCAATTCATGAAGTAAGAGTTGGCACCAGGTGTCTTGCACATGAAGTCAGAGATGACAGGGATAGTGTGATACATGAAGCCAGGGAACCCAGGCAGAGCATTACACACAAAATTGGAGATGCCATGGCAAGTGTTACAAAGTCAAAGACACCAGTGGGAGTATTATGCAGGACATCAGAATGTCACAATGCCACAGGGAATGTTACAGATGATGTCAGAGACGCATAGGAGAGTGTTACACATGAAGTCAGACACTTGTGAGAGTGTTACACATGAAGTTATATATGGCAGGTGGTGTGTGATGCATGAAATCAGAGACACGGTGGGGAGTGTTACACATGAAGTCAGAGATTAGAGATAGATAAACACGAACTCAGAGTTGCCAAGGGGAGGGTTACAAGCAAAGTCAAAGACACCGGGGGGGGGGGAGATGTGACACCTGAATTCACAAACACCAGAGAGAGAGAGTGACACACGAATTCAGAGACAACATGGGGTGTGTTACAAACAAAGTCAAAGAAACCAGGGGTAGAGTGACAAACGTAGGCTGAGATGACAGGTGGTGTGTGACATACGAAGTCAGAGACACCTGGGAGAGTGTTACACACAGATTCAGAGATGCAATGAGCAGAGTTACACACGAAGTCAAAGAGGTCATGAGGAGTGTTACACATGAAGTGATTGACATGAAGCAAGTTTTAAGCATGAATTAACAGAAACAATGTGGGTTATTTCACATGCATTCAGAGACACCATGGGGGTGTGTTACATACAGAGTCAGGGAAGC
Organism: Equus przewalskii; assembly: GCF_037783145.1. Taxonomy (NCBI): domain Eukaryota; kingdom Metazoa; phylum Chordata; class Mammalia; order Perissodactyla; family Equidae; genus Equus; species Equus przewalskii. Next base: position 767,031 of record NC_091859.1, read on the forward strand.
CATGTGCAATGTTACCCACGATGTCATACATGTCATGGGGATTTTGACACACTAAGTCAGAGAAGAAGGGGGATTGTTACACAGGAAGTCAGGGACAAGAGGTGGAGAATTAAATACAAGGTGAGATTCACCAGAGGGAGTGTGACACTCGACATCAGAGACACCACAGGGAAGTGTTACACACAGAGTCAGAGGCAGAAGGGGTACTATTACACATGAATCAGAGATGCCATGGGGAGTGTTACATACAGAGTCAGAGACACCAGGTAGAGTGTCACAAACGAAATTAGAAAAGAAAGAAGTATTGTGACACATGTAGTCAGAGATGTGAGGGAGAGTGTTACACATGAAATCAAGACACCAGGGGGTTAGTGACACCCAAAGTCAGAGACACCACACGGAGTGTGACACAAGAAGTCAGAGACAACAGGCTGAGTGTTACACACAGAGCCAGTGACACCAGGGATAGTATTAAACAGGAAGGCAAAGAGGGAAGGTGGAGTGTTACACATGATGTCAGAGACTCCAGGGGGATTGTGACAAACGAGGCCAGAGTCTCCAGTGAGAGTGTTACACATGAAGTCATTGATGCCTGGGAGAGTGTTATTCACGAATTCAGGGATGCCATGAGGGAGAGTTACACATGAAGTCAAAGACGTGAAGAGAGTGTTATGCACAAAGTTAGAGTCACCAGGGAAAGTGTTACACACAAAGACAGACAACAGTGGGAGTGTTACACATGAAGTGCCAGATGCCACTGGGTAGTGTTACACATGAAGTTCCAGATGCCACTGGGTAGTGATACACATGAAGTCAGAGACGCCAGTGAGAGTGTTACAAAAGAAGTCTGAGACTCCACGGGAAAGTGTTACTCTCAAAAGCAGAAAGTCCAGGTTGGGTGTTATGCATGAAGTCAGAGACACCAGGGGTGTGTGTACCACTCTAAGTCTGAGATGCTACGTAGAGTGTTGCACACGAAGTGAGAGACACCAGGGGGAGTGTTACACACAGAGTCAGAGACCACAAGTAAAGTGTGAAAGATGAAGTCAGAGATGCCTTTGGGAGTATTACACAAAAAAGTCAGAGAGGGCACGTGGAGTGTTACCCACGACTTCAGAGCCTCCAGGGGCACTGTGACACAGGAAGTCTGAGACACCAGAGGGAGAGTGACACACGAATGCTGAGATGACACAGGGCATGTGATGCAAGAATTCAGAGATGCCAATGGGAATTGAAATGCAAGAATTCTGTCACGCCATGGGGTTTGTGACAATCAAAGTCATAGACAACATGGGGAGTGTAATGCATGATCACAGAGACACAACAGGGAATGTGACACCCAAAGTCAGAGATGCCACAAGGTGTGTTACACACGAAGTCAGAGATGACAAGGGTATTGTGATACACAAAGTCAGGGATGCCAGGGGGAGTGTGACACAAGAAATCAGAGACAGCATTGGGATTGCTATAAACGAAGTCATGATGCCATGGGGAATGTTGCACATGGAGGCAGAGATGCCAGGGGGAGTGTTATACAAGACGTCAGATAGGACATATGGAGTGTAACACACAACGTCGGAGACTCCAGGGAGACTTTGACACACGAAGTCAGAGATGCCATGGAAGAGTTACCCTCAAAACCTGAGACATCAGGGGGAAAGTGACACAAATTAGAAATCCCAAAGGCAGTGTTACACAGGATGTCAGAGGACCAGGGAGTGTGTGAAACACGAAGTCAGATATTTCACAGGGAGTATGACACACAAAGTCAGAGACGCCAGGGGAAGGGTGACTCAAGAAGTCAGAGGCACCACGGGGATTGTGACACACGAAGTCAGAGACACTGTGGTATTACTTTTGAATTGAGAGAATTCAGGGTGTAGTGTGACACAAGAAATCAGAGATGCTTGTGTATGTGTTACAGAAGAAATCCAAGAATCCACAGGGGAGTGTTACACTGGAGGTTTTTAAGGACACATTGATTGTTACATATGAAGTTAGAGACACAAGGGGGACAGTGAAAAACCAAGTGCAAGACCCATGTGGAGTGTTACAGACGAATTCCGAGATACCAGGCAGAATGAGACCCACAAAGTCAGAGACACCACGTGGAGTGTAACACACAAACTCAAAGAAACTGCGGGTAGTGTTAAACACAATGTCAGAGACAACAGGTGGAGTGTTACACATGACGTCTTCGACCCCACAGGGAGTGTGGCACACGAAGTCAGAGATGTCAGGGGCTGTGTGACAGAAAGTGACAGACAGCATGGGGAGCTTTATGCAGAAATTGAGGGAGGAAAGAGGAGTGTTTCACACAAAATCAGAGATGCCACGGTAGAGAGTTACACAGGAAGTCAAAGACTCCATGTTGGAAGTTACACATGAAGTCAGACATGACAGGGTGAGTGTTACACAAAGTCAGAGACACCAAGTGTAGTGTTACAAATGAAGTCAGATACACCACAAAGAGTGAACATTCGGCCTCAGACACTACAGGGGTATTGTGACATATGAAGTCAGAGACGCCAGGGAGAGTGTTACACATGAAGTCCGTGATGCTTGGGGGAGTGTCATACACGAAGTCAGAGACACAATGGAGGAGTGTGATGCATGAACTTAGAGTTACCAGAGGGAGTGTGACACAGGAAGTCAGACACACAAGGGGTAGTGTTACACAGGATGTGAGAGACACCAGGGTGTGTGTGACAGATGAAATCAGAGATGCCACAGGGAGTGTGACACACAAAGACAGAGATACAATTAGAAGAGGGACACATGAAGTTGGAGGCACCATGGGGAGTGTTACACACCCAATCAGAGAAGCTAGGCATAGTGTGAAGCCAGAAGTTAGAGATGCCATGCAGATTATGACATGAAGTCAGAGATAACATGGTGAGTGTTACACATGAAGCCAAAGATGCCACATGGAGTGTTAAACAGGAAGCCTGTGACACAAGGCAGAGGGAAACATGATGTCAGAGATGACATGGGGAGTGTTACACACGAAATCACAGACACCAGAAGGGAGTGTTACCCACAAAGGAAGAAACATCATGTGGAGTGTTACACACGATGTTAGAGACACCAGGGGGAGTTTTATGCACAACGTTAGATACGACAGGGTCAGTGTTACACATGAAGTCAGAGGCGCCATGTGGAGTGTGACACACGAAGTCAGAAACACCAAGTATAGTGTTACAAATGAAGGCAGAGACACAAGAAGGATTGTTACACATGGAGTCAGAGACTAAGTGAGAGTGTTACACACGAAGTCAGAGAGGCCACTTGGAGTGTTACAGAGATGCCACAGGGAGTGTGACACACCAAGTCAGAGATAACAGTTTGTGTGTGACACTTGAAGTCAGAGACACCCTGGGGGATGTTGTACACAAAGTCAGAGATGTCTGGGAGAGTGTTATACACGAAGTCAGAGATGTCAGTGGGAGTATTACACAGGAAGTTATAGATGCCTGGGGCATTGTGACTCACAAAATCAAAGAGACCAAGGTGAGTTTGACACATGATCTCAGAGTCACCAAGGGGTGTGTGACAGAAGAAGTAAGAGATGCAAGGGGGAGTGTGATACACAAAGTCAGGGATGCCATTGCATTGTGACACACGAAGTCAGACATGGAACAGGGATTGTTATACATGAAGTCATGATGTCAGTGTGAGTGTGTCACACAAAGTCAGAGGCGTTAGGGGGAGTGAGAGACACAAAGTCAGAGATGCCAGAGGGATTGTGACTCATGAAGTCAGAGACACCAGGTGCAGTGTTAAAGATGAAGTTAGACAAGCCAGGGGTATGTTACACACAAACTGAGTTACACCAGATAGATTGTTAGAAAAGAAGTCAGAGATGCCATGGGTAATGTGACACACAAAGTCAGAGATGATATGGGAAGTGTGACACACAAAGTCAAGAGATGCCATGGGGTTTGTTAAACATCCAGTAAGACATGCAGGGGGAGTGTAAGACACGAAGTCAGGCATTCCAGGCTAAGTCTGACACTCAAAGACAGAGATGCCATGGGGAGTGTTGCACACAAAGTCAGAGATGCAAGGGGGAGTTTGACACACCATATCAGAGACTCCAGGGTGTGTGTTACACAGGGAGCCATAAGTGCCATGGTCAGTGTTACACATGAAGTTGGAGATGCCAGAGGTAGTGTGATACATGAAACAAGAGATGCCGGGGGAGTGCTACAAACGATATCAGAGATGACATGTGGAGTGTGACATATGATGTAAGAGATGATGGGGGTTTGTTATGCATGATTCAGAAATGACATGGGGAGTACGAAACATGAAGTCACAGACACCATGGGGAGTTAGGTACAAGAAGAGAGAGAAGCCACAGGGAATGTTATACACGATGTCCAAGACAACAGGGGGAGTGTGATACACGAATTCAGTGACAGCTCCTAGGAGGATTATAACCAAATTCAGAGACGCCATATTTGGTGTTACACATGAAGTCAGAGACAGCAGGGGGTGTGTTAAACATGAAGTCAGAGTGCTATGTGGAGAGTTACACAAGAAGTCAGAAACACCAGGGGAGTGTTACACACAGAGCCAGAGATGGCAGAGAGAGTGTTAAACCCGAAGGATTAAATGACATGTGGAGTGTTACACATGAACTCAAAGACACAAGGGGCTGTGTTATACTGAGTCAGAAATGCCACATGCTGTGTTACACATGAAGTCCTCGATGAAAGGGGAAGTGTGACACATGAAGACAGAGATGACAGGGGCATGTGAGTCATGAACACAGGAATACAAATGGGAATGTGACACACGAAGTTAAAGATGCCACTGAGTGTGATACACACGACGTCAGAGATGACAGGGCGAGTGTGATACACAAAGTTGGGGATGACAGGTGGAGTGTGACACAAAGACTGAGATTCCATGGCATGTGTTACATATGAAATCTGAGACACCAGGGGGAGTGTGACACAAAATCAGAAACACCAGGTGTAGTGTTACACAGGAAGTCAGAGACACTAGGGGTTGTGTTACACACAAATTCAGACGTGTCACAGGGAGTCTGACACACCAAGTCAGAGACAGCAGAGGAAGTGTGAAACACGAAGTTAGAGATGCCAGGCAGATTGTGACACATGAAGTTAGAGACGTCACACTGAGTTTTACATATGAGGTCAGAAAGGCCGGGGTAGTGTGACACACAATGTCAGAGACACAAAGGGGAGTGTTACACATGAAGTCTTAGATACCAGGAGTACTTTGACACATGATGTCAGAGATGACAGGTTGAGTCTGACCATTGAATTCAGATATGCCACAAAGTATGTTACACACAAATTCAGAGACAGCAGGGGTACTGTTTTAAATGAAGTCAGAGACACCAGCGGAAGTGTTGTACACGATGATATAGACAGCAGGGTCAATGTGACACACAAACTCAGAGGCAAAAGTGGGAGTGTGACACACAAAGTCAGAGATGCCAGGTGGATTCTTACACATGAAGTCAGACATGCCATGGTTAGTGTAACACAAGTAGTCAGAGACACCCGGGGATTCATACACAGGACATCAGCGATCCCAGGTGGAGAGTGACACACGAAGTAGGATAGTCCACGTGGAGTGTTACATACAAAGTCAGAGACACTAATTTGAGTGTTACACACGAAGTCAGAGATGCCAGGGAAAGTGGTAAAAACGATGTCATAGACACCAGGGGGAGTGTTACACAGGGCATAAGAGACACCATCTGGCATGTGAAACACAAAGTCAGAGACAAAAGGTCTAATGTGACACACGAAGTCAGAGACAATACAGGAGTGAGTTATACATGAATTCGGAGATGCCACATAGAGTGTTACACATGAAATATGAGACAGCATGGGCAGTGTTACACACAAAGTTATAGATGGCAGGGGGAATGTGATGCATGAAGTCAGAGACACGAGTGTGAGTGTGACATATGAATTCAGAGAATAAAGAGAGAGAGATAAACATGAAGTCAGAGAGGCAAGGGGAAGTTTTACGCAAAAAGCCACAGACACCAGGTGGAGAGTTATGCATGAAGTCAGTGACAATATGGGAAATGTAACACATGAAGTCAGAGATGACAGGGGGAGTGTTACACATGAATCGAGAGATGCCAGGTTGAGTTTTACATATAAATTCATATAGAAGATGGAGTGTTACACAAAACATCAGAGAGACCCAGGGATTGTGACACGAGAAGTCAGAGATGCCATGGGGGTGAGTTACATATGAATTCAGAGATTCCATGTTGAGTGTTACACATGAAGTAAGAGATGGCATGGGAAGTTTTACACGTGTCACTCGAGTTGCCACATGGTGTGTTACACACAACAGCTACACCAGAGTTACTGTGACACATGAAGTCAGAGACATCAAGGGAAGTGTTATGCACAGTGTCAGATGACATCGGGAGTGTGACACATGAAGGCAGCTATGACACGAGAAGTGTGAGGGAAGACATCAGAGACAACAGATGTAGTGTTACAGACGAAGTCACAGACTAAAGGGGTAGTGTTACACGTGAATCAGAGACACCAGGGTGAGTTTTAAACATGAAGTCAGAGATGTGATGGAGAGTGTTAAACTAGAAGTAAGAGAAGCCATGGGGGAGTGTTACACACAATGATGGAAATCTCACCTTGTTTGTTACACACAAAGTCAGAGATGTCAGGGAGAGTGTTACACATGCAGGCACAGATGTCAGGTGTAGTGTTACACAGGAAGTAATAGACACCAGGGGGAGTGTTACAAACGAAATCAGAGAAGCCATGGTGCATGTTACACACACAGTCCCAGATGCCAGGCAGTGTGTGAAACATGAAGGTAGAGACAAAACGTGGGGTGTTACACATGAAGTCAGAGACACCATTGGGAGTGTTACACATGGAGTCAGTAACACCATGTGGTGTGTTACACATGATATCTGCAATGCCAGTTGATGTGTGACACATGAAGTCAGAGACATAATGTGTAGTGTGCCACACGAAGTCAGATATGACATGGGGAGTGTGACACATGAAATCAGAGATGCCACTGGATAGGTTGCACGTGAAAACATAGACAACAGGGGTACTGTGATACATGAAGTCAGGGAGGCCAGGCAGAATGTGCCAAATGAAGACAGAGATGCCACAGGGATTGTTACATGTGAAATCTGAGATGCCAAGGGGAGTGTGACACAAGAAGCAAAAGTGGTAGTGTTACACATGAAGTCAGAGATGCCTCAGGGAGTGTGACACATGAAGTCAGAGACACAAGGGCTAGTGTGACACACGGAGTCAGAAACACAAGGGATAGTGTTACACAAGAAATGAGAGACACCAATGTGTGTATGACAGCCGCAGCCAGAGAGGCCACAGGGATTGTTGCACACAAATTCAGAGACACCATGGGGGCATATTACACACGAAGTCATAGACAACAATTTGAGTGTCAGAGACACCATGGGGAGTGTAACTTAGGATGTCAGGGACACCATTGGGGAGTATGACACACAAAGTCAGAGACACAAGGGAGATTGCAACACACGAAGTCACAGATGGCATGGTGAATGTTACACAAGAAGTCAGAGACTCCAGGGGTGTGTCAAACTCAAAGTCAGAAATGACAGTTCGAGTGTGACTCTCGGGGTCAGATGCCATGGACACTGTTACACACATCAGAGATGCCAAGGGGAGTGTGATACAGGAAGTCAGGGAAACCAGAGGCAGTGTTATAAAAGAAGTCAAAGACCCCAGGGAGAGAGAGACACATGAATTCAGAGACCACATGGGGTGTGTGACACACAGTCAGAGATGCTGCAGGGGAGTGTTATGCAGGAAGTCAAAGACTCCAGGGGAAGTGTATGCACAAAGCCAGTGACACCACAGAGAATGTGATGCACAAAGTAAGAGACGCCTTGGAACACGTTACACACAGTCTCAGACACATCAGGGGAGTGTGAAACCTGAAATAATAGATGCCAGTGGGAGTGTTACAAATGAAGTCACTGACGCCAGCGAAGTGTTATACATAAATTCAAAGACACCAGGGGGAGTGTTACCCACGAATTCAGAGGGATTGCACACTGTATTACCCAGGGAGTCACACATGAAAGGAGAATTGTGACACATGATGTCAGAGATGCCAGGGGAAGAGCTACACAAGAAGTCATAAACAACAGGGGGAGTGTTACATACGACATCAGAGATGCCTCAGGGAGTGTGACACTGGAAGGCAGAGATGCCACTGGGAAGCATTACACATGACGTCAGTGAAAACATGGGGAGTGCTATGCACGAAATCAGTGATGACAGGGGAGTGATACAAATGAAAACAGAAACACCTGGGTGAGTGTTACACAAGGTGTCAGAGAAGGCAAGGAGAGTGTGACACACACCGTCAGGAACGCCAGGGGTTGTGTTACACAGGAAGTCAGAGACAACAGGGAAAGTATGACAGATGAAGTCAGAGGCAGCCGGGGATTGATACACACAAATTCAGAGGAACCACAGGGGAGTGTTACACACTAAGGAATATGTGCCACATGAACTGTTACACATTATTTCAGAGATGCAAGGGGGAGAGTTAGACATGAAGTCAGAGACGCCACTGATTGTGTTACACATGAGGGCAGAGATAAAAGGGGGATTGTGACACACAAAGTCAGGGACGCAAGGCAGAGTGTGACATACTAAGTCAGAGATGCCACACGGGATTTTTACACAAGAAGTCAGAGAGGCCTGAAAGAGTGTGTCACACGAAGTCAGAGATACCACGGGGAGTGTTACACACGAAGGCAGAGACAGCACATGAAGTTTTACATACAAAGTCTGAAATGCCAGTGGAAGTGTGACACACTAAATCAGAGATGCCAGGGGAAGTGTGACACACGAAATCAGAGATGAATTGTGGAGTGTGAAAAATGAAATTAGAGACGCCATAAGGAGGGTGATACAAGAAGAAAGAGAAGCTAGGGGGAGTGTTACACACCAAGTCAGAGAGAGCATGGCTATTGATATACACGAAGTCATGATCCCAGGGGGAGTGTGATATACAAAATCACAGAAACCAGGGAGAGTATGATACATGAAGTCAGAGATGCCAGAGGGGTTGTCATAGAAGAAGTCAGAGATACCAGGAGGATTGTGACACAAGAATTCAGAGTCGACAAGTCCTTTTTGAAACTTGAGGTCAGAGTGGCCATAGGGAAAGTTACACAAGAAGTCAGATACCCCAAAGGGAATGTTATACACAATGTCAAAGACGGCAGTGTGAGTGTTATGAAGTTATAGACATTCATGGGATTGTGATGCATGAACTCAGAGACACTAGAGGGAGAGTGACACACAAGTCAGAGGTGACACATGGATTGTTATACATGAAATCATGATGCCAGGGGGAGTTGCCACACAAAATCACAGATGCCAGGTAGAGCATGATACATGAAGTCAGAGAAGCCAGAAGTATTGTCACATAAGAATTCAGAATTCAGAGACACCAGGAGGATTATGAAACATGGAGTCAGAGACACCAGGTGGAGTGTTACAGATGAATTCAGAGGTGCCAGGGGAGTGTTACACAGGATCTCAGAGACATCAGTTGGATTGTTTTACAAAAGTTTGAGACACTAGGGGGAGTGTGACACACGAAGTTGGAAATGACAGGGGTAGTATTACACAGGAAGCCATAGACACCAGTGAGTGTGTGACACACGAAGTCAGAGATGCCAAGGGGAACATTGTACACAAGGTCAGACACAAAAGGGGCAAGGTGACACAGGAAGTGAGAGACTAAAGCTCAAGTGTGATCCCCAAAGTCAGTGACACTTGGGGAATGTTCCACACAAGTTCAGAGATGCCAGGAGTAGTGTTATAAATGAAGTCAGAAATGCCAGTGGGGGTGTGAGACAGTAAATTATAGACGACAGGGTGAGGGTGACACACAATGTCAGGGAGGCCAAAGGAATTCTGACACAAAGTCAGAAATGGCAGGTAAACTGTTGAGAACAAGTCAGAGATGCCAGGGGGAGTATTACACAAGATCTCAGGCTACACCAGGGGGATTGTTTCACACGAACTCTGAGATGACAAGGGAAGTGTGACACATGAAGTCAGAAACTCAAGAGGTAGTGATATACTTGAATTCAGAGACAAGTGTGTGAGACAGATGAAGTCAGAGATGCCAAGGGGAGTGTTACACATGGAGTCAGAGATGCCAGGGGAAGTGTAACACACGATATCAGAGGTGCCATGTAGAGTGTTACACACAACGTCACAGACACCAGGGTGGATGTTACACATGAAGTCATACATGCCACTTGGAGTGTTACACACGAAGTCAGAGACACCAATTTGTCTGTTACACACGAAGTCAGATATGTGAGGGGAAGTGTTATGCAGGAAGTCAGAGATGCCATAGACACCAGGGGGAGTGTTACAAACAAAATCAGAGATGCCTTGGTGAGAGTTTTATACACACAGTACGAGATGCGATGCAGCATAGGACACATGAAAGCAGAGACACAACATGGAGTTTTACACGTGAAGCCAGAGGTGTCAAGGGGAGAGTTACACATGAATTCATATATGAACGGGGGAGTGTTACTCACATCAGAAATGCCACAGGTATTGAGACACATGTAGTCAGAGATGCCACAGGGATGAGTTACACACAAATTCAGAGACACAAAAGTGAGTATTACAATGAAGTCAAGAGAGCAAGGTCAGTGTTACACATGGAGTCCGAGGTTCCACGTGGAGCATTACACAGGATGAAAGATGCAGCATGGGGACTGTGACACACAATGTCCAAGATGCCATGGGGAGTGCTATGCAATAAGTCAGAGATGAGTTGTGTGACACATGATGTCAGAGACACCATGGTGAGTGTTACACATGAAGTCAAATACATCAGGGAGAGTGTTACAAAGGAAGTAAGAAACACTACGTGGAGTGTTACATGCAAAGTCTAAGATGCCAGAGGGAGTGTGACATACGAATTCAGAGACGCCAGTGGCAGTGTGACGAATGAAGTCAGATATGCCACAGGGTGTGTTACACACAAAGTCAGAGAGGTCAGGGAATGTGTTGAGCAGGAAGTCAGAGTCGACAGGGGGAGTGTTACACACAAAAAGAGAGATGCCTTAGGGAGTGTGACACATGAAGTCAGAGACACCAAGGGGAAGGATTACACACAGAGTAAGAGATGAAAAGGGGAGTGTTACACACAGAGTCATAGACAGCAGGTTGAGTGTGACATGATATCAGTGAAGACAGGGGGATTGTGATGCACGAAGTCAGAGATGCAAGTGGTAGTATTACAAATGAACTCAAAGACACCATGGGGTTAGTGATACTCAAATTCAGAGATGACAGGGAGAGTGTGACACACGAAGTTAGAGAGACACCAGATGTGTGTTATGCACGAAAACAATAATACCAGGGGGAGTGTTATGCAACAAGTCAGAGATGACAAGTGGAGTGAGAAACATGATGTCACAGAGGCCAGGGTGTGTGTGTGAAACATGAAGTCAGAGACATTATTGGGATTGTTACACATGAAGCTATAGATGGCAGTGGGAATGTGGTGCACATACTCAGAGACACAATTGGGAGTGTGACACATGAAGTCATAGACACCATAGGGTGAGTTATACACGAAGTCATACACACCATGTGTAGTGTGATACAGGAGGTCAAGGACACCAGGCAGATTGTGAAACCCGTATTCAGAGCTGACATTGGGAGGGTAGCAAAAGAAATCAGATATGCCAGATTGAGTGTGACACAAATTCAGAGTCATCATGTGGAGTGTGACACAGGAAGTCAGAGCTGCCATGTGGAGGTTTGCACATGACATCAGAGATGATAGGGAAAGTTTTACACACTAACTCAGAGGCACAAGGTGGATTGTTACAAACGAAGTCTGAGGTACCAGAGAATGTTTGACATGAAGTCTGAAACACCAGGGGTAGTGTTACACAGGAAGTCAGAAATGCCAGCAATAGTGATAGACGGGAAGACAGAGACAGTAGGGTTTGTGTGACAGATGAAGTCAGAGACGCCACAGAGAGTGTGACACATGAAGTCAGAGATTCCAGGCTGAGTGTTACACTCTAAGTCAAAGATGCCAGGTGGCAGTCTGACACACAAAATCAGACAGGCCACTGGGAATGTTACACTCATCGTCAGAGACAATGGGGGACTGTTAGACATGATGTCAGCCATGCCACAGGGGTATGTAAGGCACAAAGTCACAGAGAATGGGAGAGTGCTACTCAGGCAGTCAGAAGGGTACTGGCAAGTGTGACACACAAAGTCCAAGATGACAGGGGGAGGTTTACGCACAAAGTCAGAGACGACAGGGGGAACATTATGTACAAACTAAGAGACAAAATGGGGAGTGTGAAACATGAAGTAAGAGATGAAACCACCCGGTTTCATCATATTGCACACAAAGTCAGAGACAAGAGTGGTAGTGTGATATCCGAAGCCAGAGACACCAGGTGGAGTGTGAAACATGAAGTCAAAGATGACATGTCCTTTGTGATACTCGATATCAGAGATGCCACAGGGAATGTTACAACTGAAGTCCGAGATGCCATTGGGAGTGTTACACACAAAGTCCAAGATGGCAGGGGGAGTGTGATGGACAAACTCAGAGACCAGAGAGAATCTGATGCACGAAATCAGAGATGAGAATGTGACTGTTATACAAGAAGTCTGAGACATGATGGAATAGTATTACACTCAAAGGAAGAAAGGACACATGGTGTCTTACACATGAATCAGAGACAATCAGAGTGTGTAACACACAATATCTGAGACACCAGGGGGAGTGTTGCACACCAAATTAGAGACATCACTTGAAATGTGACTCATGAATTCAAAGACAACATGGAGAGTGTTATTCACGAAGTCAGAGATTGAGGGGGAGTGTGAAACACGAAGTCACACACACAACAGGGAGAGTGAAAAAAGTCAGAGGCCATAGGTGAAGTGTGAAACACGAAGTCAGAGACACCATGGGAATTATGATACAAGAAGTCAGAGACACCACAGGGACAGTTACACACGGAATCAGAGGTGCAGGGAGAGTGTTACACACCAAGTCACAGAGGCCATGTGGAGTGCTACACACGAAGTCAGAGACACCATGGGGAGTGTTACACATGGTGTCAGTGATGCAAGCCTGAGTTTTATGCATGAAGTCACAGACACCAGGAGGAGTATTACACACAGAGCCAGAGATGCCAGAGGCAGTCTTACACATGAAGTCAGAAGCAACAGGGGGAGTGTGATACACGAATTCAGAGATGACAGCGTGAGAGTTACACATGAGTTCAGAGACGGCATGGGGATTGTTAAACACGAAGTCATGATGACAGGAAGAGTGTGACACACAAAGTCACAAATGCCAAGATGGAGCATGACACACAAAGACAGTGATGCCAAAGGGATGGTGACACATGTAGTCACAAACGCCAGAGGAATTGTGACAAAAAAAGTCAGAGAAACCAGTTGGTGTGTGACATAGGTAGTCAAAGATGACAGGGAGTGTTACACACGATCTCAGAGCCATCATGGGGATTATTACACAGGAAGTGTATGACGACAAGGGGAGTATTACACACGAAGTCAGAACCACCAAGGGTAGTGTTATAGTATTACACAAGAAGTCAGAGACATCAGTGTGTGTGACAGACATCAGACATGCCATGGGGAATGTGACACATGAAGTTAGAGGGACCAGGAGTGTTATACAAGAAATCTGAGACATCACTGGAAGTGTGACACATGAACTTATGGATGGCAGGGGGAGTGGGATGCATATACTCAGAGAAACAAGTGGGAGAGAGACACATGAAGTCAGAGATGCCAGAGGGATGGTGATACATCAACTCAGAGAAGACAGAGGGATTGTGACACATGGAGTCCGAGATGCTATGTGGGGTGTTACAGACTAAATCAGAGATGCCAGGGGAGTGTTACAGAGGAACTCAGAGACACCAGGTGGATTGTTCCACACAAAGTCTGAGACTCCATGGGGTGTGTTACATACCAAGTCAGAGTTGCCAGGGGTGGTATAAACCACATTGTCAGAGACACCAGGGGGAATGTGAGAAGTGATGTCAGTTATGCCATGGGGAGTGCTAAACACGAAGTCAGAGACGCTAGTGAGATTGTGCTACATGAAGTCAGAGACACCCAGCAGATTGTGACACAAGAAGGTAGCCATGAAATGGGGAGTGTTACACACGAAGTCAGAGATGCCAGAGGAAGTGTGAAAGAGGAAGTCACAGATGCCCAGGGAATTGTATCACACGAAGTCAAAGAGGCAAGGGTAATGTGGCATATGAAGTCAGAGATGCCATGTGGAGTGTTACACACAAAGTCAGAGATGACACAGGGAGTGTTACACGTGAAGTCACAGATACCATTGGGAAAGTAACACACGATATCAGTGATGACAGGTGTATTGTAAAACACGATGACACAGACATCAGGAGTGTGACACACGATGTCAGAGATGACATTTGGTGTGTGACACACAAAGTCAAAGATGCCACAGGGAGACTTACACATGAAATCAGAAACAAGAGAGGGAATGTTGCACACAATGTCAGACATGACAGGTGCAGTGCTATGGATAAAGTCACAGACTACAAGGAGAGCATCACACTCGAATCAGAGACACAAGGGTGAGTGTTACACTTGAAGTCAGAGATGCCACAGAGGAGTTTTACACACAAAGACAGAAAGGTGATGTGTTTTTTTTGTTTGTTACACATGACTTCTGAGATGCCAGGGGAAGTGTTACACACCCAGCCAGTGACTCTAGGAGTAGCAACACAGGAAGAAATAGAAACCAGGGAGAGGGTCACAAACAAAATCAGAGATGCCTCAGTGAGTGTGACACACGAAGTCAGAGACACCACGGGAAATTTAACACATGATGCCAGAAATGCTCTGACACAAAGTCAGAGATGTTAGTGGGAGTGTTACACACGAAGTTAAAGATGGCAGAGGGAGCATGATGCACAAAGTTGGAGACATAATGAGGAATGTGATGCATGAATTCAGAGACTACAAGTGGAATGTTAAACACAAATTCAGAGATGCCAAGGGCAGAGTTATATACAAAGTCAAAAACACCAGGGGGACTGTTACACATGAAGTTAAAGACACCAGGGGGCATTTTACACTAGAAATCAAAGACACCAGGGAAAGAGTGACACATGAATTCAGAGATGACATGGGGTGAGTGACACATGAAGTCAGAGATGCCATGGGTGATTGTTATGTATGAAGCCTGTCATGCCATGGAGTTTGTGACACATGAAGTCTGAGATGACAGTTGGAGTGTGACACACAAAAGCAGAGACACCACTGGGAATGTTACACATGATGTCATTGACAATGGGGCACTGTTACAGACAAAGTCAGAGATGCCACAGGGGAATGTTAGGTATGAAGTCAAAGACACAGGGGGACAGTTATTCGGTCAGTCAGAGATGCCACAACACGTGTGACACATGAAGTCAGAGAGGAAAGATTGAATGTGAGACACGAAGTCAGAAATGCAACCTGGAATATTACACACGGACTCAGAGATGCCAGAGGAGTGTGACACATGATATCAGAAACAATAGGAGGAGTGTTACCAACGAAGTCAAAGAAACAGGGGTAGAGTGACAAATGAAGTCAGAGATGACAGGTTGCATGTGACACACAAAGTCAGAGATCACAAATGGAGCATGACACATGAAGTCAGAGACACCAGGGGGTGTGTTACACATGGAGTCAGAGACACCAGGGTGAGTGTTACATAAGAAGTCAGAGAGAACATGTGGATGGTTACACACCATGTCAGAGATGCCAGGTGGGCTGTGAAACACGATGCATGAGTAACCATTGAGAGCATTACACTCGAGGTCATTGATGCTCAAGGAACAGTTATGCATGAATTCACAGACTCAGGGGGAGTATTATACATGAATTCAGAGATGACAGGTGGAGTGTGGCTCAGGAAATGAGAGATGTCACAGGGAGTGTGACACACGAACTCAGAAATGAGAGGTGGAGTGTGACGCACCCAACGGGAGACACCACAAGGAGTGTAACACAAGAAGTCAGACAGTAGAGTGAGTGTGACACACAAAGTCGGAGATGCCATGGGGAATGTTATGCATGATGTCAGAGACGCTTTGAGCAGTGTACAACACAAAGGCAGAGATGACATATGGAGTGTTACGATTTCATAGACACCAGGGGGAGTGTTACACATGATCTCAGAGATGCCACGTGGAATATTAAACATGAAGTCTGAGATGCCAGGTGGAGCGTGACACACGGAGTCAGAGACACCATGTGGAGTGTGACACATGAAGTGCAAAATGCCACAGGAGAGTCTTACACATGAAGTCTAAAATGCCACGTGGAGCATTAGATGTGAAGTCAGAGATGCCAGAGGGAGTGTTACACATGAAGTCACAGATACCAAGTGGAGTGCTACACATGAAGTCAGAAACACCAAGGGGAGTCTTACACATGATGTCAGAGATTCCACATGGAGTGTTACACACAAATTTGGCAACATCACTGAGATTATGACACACAAAGTCAGAGACACCTGGGGAAGTGTGACAAACGAAGTCAGAGATGCCAGAAGTAGTGTGATGCACAAAGTCAGAGACGATAGAGAGAGTGTTCCCCACGAAGTCAGAGATGACAAGGGAAGCATGAAACACGAAGTTACATACGCCATGGGGACTGTTACACATGAAGTCAGAGATGACAGGGGAGTATTACACAAGAAGTCAGACAGAACAGAGGCAAAGTGAAATAAGAAAACACTGATGCCATGGGGAATATGATACCCGAAGTCAGAAACCACAGCTGGAGTGTGAAACATGAAGTCAGAAATGCCATGGGGAGTGTGATACAAGATGTCATACATGGCTTTGGGAGTGTTGTACATGAAGCCATAGAAGCAACGGTGAGTGTTACACTGGAAGTCAGAGACATCAAGGGGAGTTTGACAAACTAAATCAGAGCCATCCCGGTGAGTGTTACACAAGAAGTCCAAGACACCAAGAAGGAGTGTTACACTCAAAGGCAGAAATGCCACATGGAGTTTTACACATGACATCAGAGATGCCAGGGGAAGTTACCACACGAAGTCAGAGACACCACATGGAGTGTTATACACAATGTCATAGACACCAGAGGGAGTGTTACATCTGATCTCTGAGATGCCATGGGGAGTGTGACACACGAAATCAGAGGCAAGAGGTGGAGTGTGACACACCAAATCAGACACTATGGAGAGTGTAAGACAAGAAGTCAGAGATGGCAGGGTGAGTGTTATGAAGTCAGATGTGTCAATGAGGAATGTTACACATGAAGTCAAAGACAACAGGTTGAGCACTACAAACCAGGATAGAAATGAGAGAGGCAGTGTGACACACAAATTCAGAGATGCCACAGGTGAGTGTTACACATGAAGTCAAAGACACCAGGGGTAGTGGTACACATGAAGTCAGAGACACCAAAGTGTTTGTTATACACAAAGTCAGAGATGCCACACTGAGTGTTACAAATGATGTCATAGACACCAGGTGAAGTGTTACACATGATGTCAGAGATGCCAGGGGATGTGACACAAGGGCTAAGAAGCGCCACAGGGAGTGTGACACATGAAGTCAAAGACAACAGGTGGAGTGTTACACAAGAATTCAGAGAGACCAGGGGGACTGTTATGCATGAATTTAGCAATGACTGGGGTAGTGTATGCACGAAGTCAGTGACGCCATGGGGATTGTTACACTCAAATTCAAAGATGTCAGTGGGAGTGTGGCAAACACAGTCAGAGACAACAGGTGCAGTGTTACACGTGAAGTCAGAGATTACAAAGAGAGTATGACACATGATGTCAAAGTTGCCACAGCGGAGGGTTGCACACAAGGGTAAGACACTAGGGGGAGTGTTATGCACTAATTCAGAGACGCCTCGGGGAGTGTTACACATGAAATCAGAGACGCCAGGAGGAGAGTGATATAGAAAGTCAGGGACGATGGGCAGAGTGTGACACATGAAGTCAGAAACGCCATGGGGAGTGTTACAAACTAATTCAGAGATGCATTGGGAGAGTGTTACAAACAAAGTCAAAGACACCAGGTGGAGCATTACACATGAAGTCAGACACACCAGGGCGAGTATTACACATGAAGTCAGAGATGCCATAGGGAATGTTACACACAAAGAGAGAGAGGCAAGGTGATTGTTACACACAAAGTCAGGTACCACAAGGGGAGAGTGATGTACAAAGTTAGAAATGCAACAGGGAGTATGACACACGATGTCAGAGATGACAGGTTGTGTGTGGCACTAGAATTCAGAGATGCCATGGGGAATGCTGCAGGCAAAGTCAGAGACACCAGGGGAAGTGTTATACACGAAGTCATAGACGCCAGTGGGAATGTTACATACAAAGTTATAGATGGGAGGAGTAGTGTGATGCATAACTCCAAAACACCAGAGGGAATGTGACAAAGGTAGTCAGAGACGCCATGGGATGTGTTACACATGAAGTCAGAGATGCCAGGGGGAGTGCGAAAGATGAAGTCAGTGACACCAGGTGGAGTGTGACACATGAAGTCAGAGACACCACAGGGACTATTAGACACGAATTTTGAGTTGCCAGGTGAAGTGTTAAAAACGAAGTCAAAGACTCCAGAGGAAGTATGACACGTGAAGTCAAAGATACCAGGGGGAGAGTGACGTGAATCAAAGATGACAAGGGGTGTGACACATGAAGTCAGAGAGACCTTGTGAAGTGTTACACAAGAAGTCATAGATGCCAAGGAGAGTGCTATATTTGAAGTCATAAAGACCAGGGGTCATGTTACACAGGAAGTCAGAGATGCCATAGGAAGTGCAACACATGAACTCAGAGATGACAGGTTGTATGTGGCACTCGAAGTCAGAGACACCATGTGGAATGTTACACACAAAGTCAGAGACACCAAGGGAGTGTTATACATGAAGTCAGTGATGCCATTAGGAGTGTTACACACGAACTTATAGATGGCAGGGGGAGTTTGTTGCACATACTCAGAGACATAATGGGGAGTGTGACACATGGGGTCAGAGACAACAGCTTGAATGTGACACACAAAATCAGAGACAACAGGTGGATTGCGACACACGAAGTCAGAGATGCCAGGCAAAGTGTTACACTCGAAGTCACTTACACCAGGGTGAGTGTCATGCATGAATTCCTAGACAACAGGGTGAGTGTTATGCACGAAGTCAGAGAAGACAGTGGGAATGTTACACACAAATCCAGAGACTCAGGGGAAGGTTACATATGAGGTCAGGCACGAAATGTAGAGTGTTACACAGAACATCAGAGATGCCACTCCTAATGTGACACAGGAAGTGAGAGACACCACGAGGTGTTACACACAAACTCGGAGATGACAGGAGAGTGTTATACATAAAGTCAGAGACATCAGTGGGAATGTTACAAAAGAACTCAAAGGCACAGGGAGGAGTATAACATGTGAAGTCAAAGTCACAATGGGGACAATGAGACGAATTCTGAGATGAAAGGCGGAGTTTAACACAGGAAATGAGAGACACCACAGGTGAGTGTTGCGCACAAAGTTACAGACACCATGGGGAGTATTATGCAAGAAGTCAGTGAAGCAATAAGAAATGTGACACACGAAGTCAGAGACGACAGGTGGAGTGTGACAGAAGAAATCAGAGACACCACAGAGATTGTTACACACAGAGTCAGAGATACCATTTTGAGTGTGACACATGAAGTCAGAGACACCAAGAGTGTTCCACACCAAGTCATTGATGCCAGGGGGAGTGTTATGCACAAAGTCAGAGGTGCCACAGGTAGTGTTACACACGAAGTTAGACACAAGGTGGAGTGTTAAACACAAACTCAGAGGCACCAGGGGGAGGGTGACACATGAAGTCAGAGACGACGAGGGGAGTGTTACAAAAGAAGTCAGAGATGATGGGGAAGTGTTACACACAACATCAGAGACACCACAGGGAGTGAGATACACGAAGTCAGATATGCCACTTGGAGTGTTACACATGAAGCCAGAGATGCCATGGGGAGGGTTACACTGGAACTCAGAGACACAAGGGGTAGTGTTACACACGAAGTCATAAATAATAGGGGCTATGATACCTACGAAGTCAGAGATGACCATGGATATGTGACACACGAAGTGAGAGACAGCAGGGCAAGTTTTACACACACAAAGTCAGAGACACAAGGAGAGATTGACAAACGAAGTCTGAGAAAACACACAGGGAGTGTGACACACAAAGTCAGAGATGGCACAGAGCAGTGTTAGGCATGAAGTTGGTCACTCAACAGGGTGTGTGACACACGAAGGCAGAGACCACAGGTGAAGTGAGAAATGTGAAGTCAAAGACACTATGGGGAGAGTGACACACAAAGTCAGAGACACCACAGTGAGTGTTACAGACGAAGTCAGAGATGCTGAAGGGACTTTGACACACGAAGTCAGAGATGCAACAGGGAGTTTGACACACGATCCAAGAGATGCCTGTTGTACTCAACAAAGAGTTCAAACAAAATATCATGAGGATGCTCACAGATATGCGGAGAAGAATGGATGAACACAGTGAGCACATCAGCAAACAACTGGAACATATGAAAAAAATCAGAAATGAAGAATACAATACTCGAAATGAGAAATTCACTAGAGGGGCTCAATAGCAGAGGAGAGGAAGCAGAAGAATGGATCAGCAAGCTAGATGGAAGACAGAGGAAATCACCCAAGCAGAACAGAAAAGAGAAAAAAGAATTAGACAGAATGAGAACAGTGTAAGGGAACTCTGGACAATATCAAGCGTGCTAGCATTCGGATTATAGGGGTCCCAGAAGGGGAAGAGAGACAAAGGGGCAGAAAATGTATTTGTCAAAATAATAGATGAAAATTTTCCTAACCTGAGGAAGGAAACAAACATCCAAGTTCAGGAAGCATAGAGAGCTCCAAACAAGAGATGCCCAAAGAGGCCCACACCAAGACATATTATAATCAAACTGTCCAAAATTAAAGACAAAGAGAGAATCCTCAAAGCAGCAAGAGAAAGGCGACACATGACATATAAAGGGAAGCCCATCAGGCTATGAGCGGACTTCTCAGTCGAGACCATACAGGCAAGAAGAGAATGGCACTACATATTTGAAGTGCTAAAAAGAAAAAACCTACAGCCAGGAATACTCTATCCATCAAGGTTGTCATTCAGAATTGAAGGAGAGATAAAGAGCTTCCCAGACAAGTAAAAATTAAAGGAGTTTATCGCCCAGAAACCAGCTCTGCAAGAAATGCCACAGGGACTTAAGTTGGAAAGCAATGACCACAAATAGAGATTAAAAAAATTATCAAAACAAAACAAAACAACAACAAAAAACCAGGCAATAAAATCACTTGTAAGGTAAAAATATAATAAAGGCAGCAGATGAACTACTTGTGAAGAAAATATGAAGGTTAAAAGACAAATGTACTAAAATCACCTATTTCAATGATAAGAGGGTAATGAATAGACACACACTAAACAGGAGACTATATATGATGTGAAAAACATATAATGTGGGAGGAAGGGACTGAAAAAGTAGAGCTTTTAGAAAGAGGTCAAGCTGAAGAGTCTATCTACTCAATATAGACTGTTATATGCATAGTATATTAGATAGGATCTTCATGGTAACCACAAATCAGAAACCTATAACAAGCAGGAAAAAAAGTAAGACAAGAGAATTCAAACATATTGCTAAAGATAGCCATCAAACCACAAGGGAAGAGAGCAAGAGAAAAAGAAAGGAACTGAGAAGAACTACTAAAACACCTAGAAGAAAAAAGTGACAAAATGGCAATAAATACATATTTATCAATAGCTACTTTAAATGTCAATGGAATAAGTGCTCCAATCAAATGCCATAGGGTGGCAAATTGGATAAAAAAACAAGACCCACATATATGCTGCATACAAGAGACTCACTTCAGACCAACAGACACTCACAAACTGAAAGTGAAAGGATGGAAAAAGATATTCCATGCAAATGGCAAAGAAAAGAAAGTGAGGGTAGCAATACTTATATCAGACTAAATAGACTTTAAAACAAAAACTGTAATAAGAGACAAAGATGGGCACTACATAATGATAAAGGGAAGAATCCAACAAGAAAATATAACACTTGTAAATATCTATGCACCCAACAGAAGAGCACCTAAATATATAAAGCAATTATTAACAGACATAAAAGGAGAAATAGACAGTAACACAATAATAGTAGGGGACTTTAACACTCCACTTACACCAATGGATAGATCATCCAAAGAGAAGATCAATAAGGAAACACTGGCCTTAAAGGACACATTAGAGGAGATGGACTTAGTAGCTATATACAGAACATTCCATCCAAAAACCACAGAAGACACGTTCTTTTCAAATGCCCATGGAACATTCTCCAGGATTGATCACATATTAGACCACAAAACAAGTCTCAATAAATTTAAGAAGATCGAAATAATACCATGCATCTTTTCTGACCACAAAGGTATAAAACTGGAAATCAACTACAGAAAGAAAACCAGGAAAGCCACAAAAATGTGGAGATTGAACAAAATGCTACTGAACAACAATTGGGTCAATGAATACATCAAAGAAGAAATTAAAACGTTCCTGGAGACAAATGAAAATGAAAACACGACATGCCAAAATCTGTGGGATACAGCAAAAGTGGTTTTATGAGGGGCATTTATAGCAATTCAGGCCTACCTCAACAAAGAAGAAAAATCCAAAATACACAATCTAAAAGCGCATCTAAAGGTACTGGAAAAAGAACAAGCAAAGCCAAAATCAGCAGAAGGAAGGAAATAATAAAAATCAGAGCAGAAATAAACAAAATAGAGACTGGAAAACAATAGAAAAAAATAATGAAACCAAGAGCTTGTTCTTCGAAAAGATAAACAAAATCGATAAACCCTTAGCTAGACTCACCAAGAAAAAAAGAGAGAAGGCTCAAATAAATAAAATCAGAAATGAAAGAGGGGAGATTACAATGGACACCTCAGAAATACAAGAGACAAGAGAATACTATGAAAAGCTATACGCCAACAAATTGGATAATCTAGAAGAAATGGATAAATTCTTAGAAACATACAACCTTCCAAAACTGAACAAAGAAGATGTAGAAAATTTGAATAGACTGATCACCAGTAAGGATATTGAAACAGCAATCAAAAACCACCCAAAAAATAAAAGTCCAGGACCAGATGGCTTCCCTGGTGAGTTCTACCAAACATTCAGAGAAGAATTAATCCCTATCCTTCTCAAACTCTTCCAAAAAAATTGAAGAGGAGGGGAGGCTTCCTAACTCCTTCTACGAAGCCAACATCAACCTGATACCAAAACCAGATAAGGACAACACGAAAAAAGAAAATTACAGGCCAATATCACTGATGAACATCGATGCAAAAATCCTCAACAAAATACTAGCAAATCAAATACAACAATACATTAAAGAGATCAGACATCATGATCAAGTGGGCTTCATTCCAGGGATGCAGGAATGGTTCAACATCTGCAAATCTATCAACATGATACACCACATTAACAAAATGAAGAATAAAAATCACATGATCATCTCAATAGATGCAGAGAAAGATTTGACAAGATACAGCATCCATTTATGATAAAAACTCTAAATCAAATGGGTATAGAAGGAAAATACCTCAACACAATAAAGGCCATATATGACAAACCCACAGCAAATATCATTCACAATGGAGAAAAGCTGAAAGCTATCCCTCTAAGAACAGGAACCAGACAAGGATGCCCACAGTCACCACTCTTATTTGACAAAGTATTGGAAGTCCTAGCCAGAGCAATCAGGCAACAAAAAGAAATAAAAGGGATCCACATTGGAAAAGAAGTGAAACTGTCACTCTTTGCAGATGACGTGATTTTATATCTAGAAAACCATAAAGATTCCACTAAAAAACTTTTAGAAATAATAAAGGAATACGGTCAAGCTGCGGGATGCAAAATCAACGTACAAAAATCAGTTGCATTTCTATACACTAAGAACAAAGTAGCAGAAAGAGAAATTAAGAATACAATCCCATTTACAATTGCAACAAAAAGAATAAAATACCTAGGAATAAACTTAACCAAAGAGGTGAAAGAGCTCTACACGGAAAACTATAAAACATTGTTGAAAGAAATCGAAGAAGACACAAAGAAATGGAAAGATACTCCATGCTCTTGGATTGGAAGAATTAACATCACTAAAATGTCCATACTTCCTAAAGCAATCTATAGATTCAAGGCAATCCCTATCAAAGTTCCAAAGACATTTTTCACAGAAATAGAACAAAAAATCCTAAAATTTATATGGAACAATAAAAAACTCCGAATAGCCAAAGGATTCCTGAGAAAATAGAACAAAGCTGGAGGTAGCACACTCCCTGATTTCAAATTATACTACAAAGCCATAGTAACCAAAACAGCATGGTACTGGCACAAAAACAGACACAGAGAATTGAGAGCCCAGAAGTAAACCCACATGTTTATGGACAGCTAATATTCGACAAGGGAGCCAAGAGCTTACGATGGAGAAAGGAGAGTCTCTTCAATAAATGGTGTTGGGAAAACTGCACAGCCACATGCAAAAGAATGAAAGTAGACCAGTCCCTTACACCATGCACAAAAATCAACTCAAAATGGATTAAATACTTGAATGTAAGACCAGAAACCCTAAGACTTCTAGAAGAAAACATAGGCAGTACGCTCTTCGACATCAGTCTGAGTAGCATATTTTCAAGTCCCATGTCTGGCTGGGCAAGGGAAATAAAAGAAAAAATGAACAAATTGGACTACATCAAACTAAAAAGCTTCTGCACAGCAAAGGAAACCATCAACAGAACGAACAGACAATGTAACAATTGGGAGAAGATACTTGCAAACCATATATCAGATAAGGGGTTAATATCCAAGATATACAAAGAACTAATACAGCTCAACAACAAAAATCCAACAATCCAATTAGAAAATGGGCAAAAGATCTGAACAAAGATTTCTCCAAAGAAGATATGTGGATGGCCAACACGCATATGAAAAGGTGCTCAACATCATTAGCTATAAGGGAAATGCAAATCAAAACTACAATGAGGTATCACCTCTCTCGGTCAGAATGGCTATAATTAACAAGACAGTAAACAACAAATGTTGGAGAGGGTGTGGAGAGATGGGAACCTTGCTCACTGCTGGTGGGAGTGCAAACTGGTGCAGCCACTATGGAAAGCAGTATGGAGCATCCTCAGAAAATTAAGGATAGATCTACCATATGATCCAGCTATTCCACTGCTGGGTATTTATCCAAAGAACTTGAAAACACAAAGGCGTAAAGATACTTGCACTCCTGTATTCATTGCAGCATTATATACAATAGCCAAGACTTGGAGGCAACCTAGGTGCCCATCAAGGGACGAATGGATATAGAAGATGTGGTATTTATACACAATGGAATACTGCTCAGCCATAAGAAATGATGAAATCCAGCCATTTGTGACAACATGGATAGACCTTGAGGGTATTATGCTGAGTGAAATTAGTCAGAGGGAGAAAGTCAGATACCATATTATCTCAATCATAAGTAGAAGATAAAAACAACGACAAAAAAACACATAGCATTGGAGATTGGATTGGTGGTTACCATAGAGAAGGGGGGGGGAGGGCAAAAGGGTTGATTAGGCTCACACGTGAGGGGTGGACCATAACTAGTTTTCGGGTGGTGAACATGATGTAATGTACACAGAATTTGAAATATGATGTACATCTGAAAATAATTTTTATAAAATGAAGAAAAAAAAAGAGATGCCTGTTGGAGTGTTACTCACAAATTCAGAGATACCACAGGGAGTGTAACACACGAAGTCAAAGACCCCAGTGGCAGTGTCATGCACGAAGTCAGAAATGCCACGAGGGAATGTTATGCACAAAATCAAAGAGAACAGGGGGAGTTTTACACACAAAATCAGAGACGACAGTGGTAGTGTTACCCACGAACTGAGAAGCACCTGGGAGTGGATTACACATGAAGTCAGTTATGCCAGTGGGAGTGTTATGCATGAAGTCACAGATGACAGGGTAAGTGTTACACATGAAGTCAGAGACACAACGGGGAGTGTGATACACAAAGTCTGGGACGCCAGGTGGAGTGCTACACACGAAGTCAGTGATGCCAGTGGGAGTGTGTCAGACAAAGCCTGAGATGCCAGGGGAAGTGTGACACACGATGTCAGAAACACCAGGGGTAGTGTTACACAGGAAGCCAGAGATATCAGGGTGTTTGTGACAGATGAAGTCAGAGACACCACAAAGAGTGGGGCAAACAAAGTCAGAGGTGCCACGTAGAGTGTTACACACAAAGTCAGAGATGCTAGAGGGACTATGACACACAATGTTAGAGAGGCCAGGTGAATTTTTGCACACTAAGTCAGAGACACAATGGTGAATGTTACCTTTGAAGTCAGAGACTCAAGGCGGGGTTTGACACACAAAATCAGAGATGCCAATGTGAGTGTTACACAAGTAGTCCAAAACTCCATGGGGAGTGTGACATTCAAAGGCATAAACGCCACATTGTGTTACACATTAAGTCAGAGACACTAGGGCATATGTACCAAAGTCTGAGGTACCCTGTGGAGTGTTACACATGAAGTCAGAGACCCAGTGGGAGTGTTACACACAAAGTCAGAGATGCCATGTGGAGAGTTACACACCAAGTTCAAGATGATATGGGGTAGTGTTGCACAAGAAGGAAGAAATGCCACATAGAGTGTTACTTACGAAGTCAGACATGCCAGCAGCAGTGTTACACACAAAGTCAGAGATGCCGCATGCAGTGTAACACACAAACTCCACGACACCAAGAGGAGTGTGACACACAAAGTCAGAGATGCCAGGCAGAGTTGGAAACGATGTCAGAGTACCAGAGTGCAGTGTGCCACACAAACTCAAGGACAAGAGGAGGAGTGTGATACACAAACCCAGAGACATATGAGGAGTGTGGCAAACAAAGTCTGAGATGCCATTGGGAGTGTGACACGTCAAGTTATATATGGCCGGGGGAGTGTGATGAACGTACTAAGAGAAACAAGGGGAGGTATGAGACACAAAGTCAGAGATGCCACTGGGTGTGTTACATATGATGTCAGAAATGCCAATGGGAGTGTGAAACATGAAGTCAGTGACACCACGGGGAATTTTGCCCATGTAGTCAGAGACGCCCAGGTGAGTGTGACACACAAAGTCACAGATGCCAGGGGGAGTGTGACACAAGACTCAGAGACACCAGTTGGAGTGTGACACACGGAGTCAGAGATGTCAGGTGGAGTTTTACACACGAAGTCAGAGATGTCAGTGGGAACGTAACACACAAAATCAGAGACGCAAGTGGGATAGTTACACAAGAATTCTGAGACACCAGGGCATGTGTGACACACAAAGTTAGAAACCACAGGGGTAGTGTTACACAGAACGTAGATGTAAACGATGTTGATATTTGGGCTAGAAAAGAATCCATTTGCATTTATTATGGTTGCAACAATCCTTAAGAAAGATATAGAGGGTGACCTGGTGGCTTAGTGGTTGTTTCACACTCTGTTTCAGCAGTGCCTGGTTCGTGGGTTCAGATCTTGGGTGCAGACCTACACACCACTCCTCAAGCCATGTTGTGGCAGCATCCCACATACAAAATAGAGGAAGATTGGCATGGATGTTAGCTCAGGGACAATCTTCCCCAAGGAAAAAGAGGAAAATTGGCTACAGATGTTAGTTCAGGGACAATATTCCTCAGTAAAAAAGAAAAGAAAAGAAAAAGATATAAACATCCCTGCCCTGACTGCTAAATAGTTAAGGAAGACCTAGTTCTGGACCCCAAACCAGAATCTTCCAGTTGTCCAAAACCTTGCAAGGCCAGAGAATCATGAGGAGATTTCTACTCTGGAGAGGAGAGAGTGGATGACGCAACTCGTTTGGAAACACCACAAACTTCACCTGCATGTAGAGAAGCAACACATAAATGAGAATGTCCTAGTCCTATTTTGTCTCACACACACATTTGGGACTCACAAGGGTACCCTGGTCTCAGCCCTGCCCTAGTTTTCCTTGCCCAGCTTGCAGAGGCCTCCACAGAAGTTGTGGAGGTCATTTATCTTCCCATCCAGCACCTTCAAGAAGTTCTTCAATTCTGCCTTCAAGTGGCATGGTCAGTAGTTACTTTCCTCAATGTCTGTCTTTAGAGAAAGCACTTTGTCTCTCTGGTTTTGATTATCTCTCTTTGCTGCCTCTAGCTTCTCAGAAATGTATTCATACTCTGACATGAGCTGAGGTCTGAGTTTACTTTGTTTTTGGAGGTCTTTTAACTCTATCTTCTTTTCTCAGAGTTCTGACTCCAGCTCCTCAATTCTTTTCTTCAACTGGGTATGCTTCTCCTTCTCTTTGTTATCTCTTTGCATTGTTCTTCCAACTCCTCAGGATTGTTCCACAGCCAGTCATTCTCTTCAGGGCAGATAGAGAACTTCCTCTTTCACTGCTCCATGCTGGCCACTGACTCCTGCAGTGCCATGGTCAGCCAGACATTGCTCTCCTGTAGGGTCTGCAGCTTATTCTCCTATTTCTTCACATTGGCAGCACTCTATGTCACAGATCAGCTTGTCATGCTCAGACTTCAACTCTGTGTCAGTAGGGGTGAGGTGAGAGGTCTTTTCCTTGTGTGTCCCATTGACACTGGATGCCTCAGTAGAAGGTGAAGTTTCACACCCAGATTCTTGGGAATGATTACTCAAGGTTTTGATTTTCTCCTGGGACTTGTCTCTGGCTAGTTTTGCAGCTTCATTTACCTCCTAAAATTTCTCTGTAAAGTTTCTCAGCTGCTGTTTGAGGAAAAACCCAAACCAAACACCACATTGGCTCTGCTGTTGGTTCACTGCTCAAGCTTCTGTGATATTTTGATTAAAGTCATATAGAGTGTGATTGTTTTGTTTATGATCACTTTGGCTCCTTACAAACTAATGATCCAATAGCTGTTTTCTGTGGAATCTAGAAGTAGGAAATGGTGGCTGCCTGCTCACTTCTTGGCACTCAGTTCTTGGTGATGGAGTCAATCTGGAAGATATGTGCTTGTGTAGTGAAGACGGGTTGCTCTCCCATTTCCTGCACTGCTCTCCAAAGCTACTCCCTATGCAGCACATAAGGTGGCCTGTGCCTGTCAAGCTCAGCCCTGGCCCCTCTCCACTCTGCCAAGCTGCTTCTGCTGCCTCCAGGTGCAGTGGGGAATGGGCCACCAGGGGCAGGGTGACTAAGCTGTCCAGCTCCCCCACCATGCTTCTTAAGTAACCTCATGGCTTTCAACCCCAGGGTCCCTGACTGTGGTTATTTTTTTGATATTTGAAAGTCATTCATGTTTTGTACAAATATGTGAGTGTTAATGGCTCATTTTAGTGATGAGTGACAGAAAATGTTCAGAACCCATGTATTTCCTGTAAGACTAAGCTAGTAATTGGTGGAATTAGTTACCTGAATTCAGGCCCTTTGATTCCTTTCATTATGCTTCCACTTAACAGTTCCCTGACTCCTTAAAAGTAACCTTAGTTTAGCTATTTTATTCAATCTAGAAGCTATTTAAAAGGATGTTTTAAATGAAATTAGCTTGTGGTCATATTA
This sequence comes from Equus przewalskii, assembly GCF_037783145.1. Taxonomy (NCBI): domain Eukaryota; kingdom Metazoa; phylum Chordata; class Mammalia; order Perissodactyla; family Equidae; genus Equus; species Equus przewalskii. The sequence goes on from NC_091859.1 coordinate 796,817, forward strand.
TTACTTTTTGTTTACACTTTGATAGTTTCTATTGTCACTTCACAGTGGTTACAAAATATGGCCTGCAAGAGATATGCTTTCATAACACTGTTGACTTTTTTTTTGAAGCCTTAAAACCTTTCCATTTTTAAAGAGATTTACCTGGGTATTCAAACATAATGTGAATCCTCTGTTTACTTGTTAAAAATACTGTCCATCTCTCTATCTTCCCAACTACAGTAGTAAAACTCTTTAATAAATTTGTATAACAATCTTTAAGATCATTTACTCATTAACTCTGCACAATATAGTTGACATAACAGGTCTACTTTCTTATCATTAGAAAATCCTGATTATTAGGATGGCCCTTGGCTACTGTCTGGGAACTTAGTTTTTTGTCATTTTTTTGATGAGGGAGATTGGCCCTGAGCTAACATCTGTGCCAGCCTTCCTCTATGTTATATGTGGGACACCACCACAGCATGGCTTGATGAGCAGTGTGTAGGTCTGCACCTGGGATCTGGACCTGAGAACCCCAGGGCACCAAAGCACAGCATGTGAACTAAATCACTACACCACTCAGCCAGCCCCTGGGAACTAAGATTTTGAAATTGGGTTGCTTGTTTTATTATTGTCGAGTTTTACATTTTCTTTGAATATTTTGAAAAAGAGCCTTTTATCAAATATGACTTCTGCAAACATTTTCTCCCAGTCTGTGGCTTCTCTTTTTATTCTCTTGGTAGTGTCTATAGGAGAATAAAAAAATTTAATTTTAATGAAGCCTAGCTTATCAATTCTTTTATTCATGGATTGTGCCTTTAATGTCATATCTTTAAAAACATTACCAAATTCAAAGTCATCTAAATTTTCACTAGGTTGTCTTCTAGGAGTTTTATACTTCTGTGATTTATATTTATGCCTGTGATACATGTTGAATTATTTTTGTGAAGGATATGGAGTCTCTGTCTAGATTCATTTTTTTCCTGCTGAGGAAGATTAGCCCTGAGCTAACACCTGTAGCCAATCTTCCTCTGCTTTTTATATATGATCACTGCCACAGCATGGCTGATGTGTGGTGTAGGTCTGCGCCCAGGATCCAAACCAGTGCTGCAAACCCAGGCCACTGAAGTGGAATGTGCTGAACTTAATGACTATGCCCCGGGGTCGGCCCCCAGATTCATTTTTTTAATGTGGATGTCCAATTCCAGAACTATATTTTGAAAATATCTTTTCTCCATTGAATTGCCTTTGCTCCCTTGTCAAAATCCGTTCACTATATCTATGTGGGTCTATTTCTGTCCTTTCTATTGTCCTAACACAATAATGTTAGCTAAGACCTCCAACATGTCACATAATTACTTTTTATTTTTTGTGGAGAGAACATTTAAGGTTCTAGTCCCTTGTCAACTTTAAAATATATAATACTCTATTATTAACTATAAGCATCATGCTGTACATTAGATCCCCAGAACTTATTCATCGTATAGCTAGAAGTTTGTACTCTTTGACCAATTTTTCCCCATTTCCCCCACTCCCCCAATCCCTGTTAATGGACATTCTACTCTAGTTCTCTGTGAGTTTAACTTTTTTTAGATTCTACATATGAATGATAGAATACCATATAGTCATGCATTGCTTAACAACAGGGATATGTTCTGAGAAAAGCATCATTAGGTGATTTTGTCAATGGGCAGACATCACAGAGTGCACTTGCACAAACCTAGGTGGCATAGCCTACCACACATCTAGGCTATGTGGTACTAATCTTCTGAGACCAACTTTATATATATGGCCCATCATTGACCAAAATGTCATTGTGCAGCACATGACTATATTTTCTTTCTGTGTCTGACATATTTTATTTAGCATAATACCTTCAAGATCCATCAATGTTTTCACAAAAGGCAGAATTTCCTTCTTTCTCTTGGCTGAATAATAGTCCATTCTATATGTATACCACATCTTCTTTATCCATTCATCCACTGATGGACAGTTAGGGGTTTTTTAATATATTGACTATTGTGAAAAATGCTGCAAAGGACATGAAAATGGAGATATCTCTTTAGGATCCTGTCTTCATTTCTTTTGGATATGTACCCATAATTATGATTCCTGGATAATATGGTAGATGTATTTTTAGTTTTTGAAGGAGCTTCCATAATATTTCCATAGTGACGGCACAAATTTGCAGTCTCACTGACAGTGCACAAGGGTTCCTTTTTCCCCACATTTTCACCAACACTTATTGTCTTTTGTCTTTTTGATGACAGCCATTCTAACAAGGGTGAGGTGATGTCTTATTGTGGCTTTGATTTGAAAATTTTTATTTGTGATTGCTCTATTTTGTTTATTTTCAAATATGCCTCATCACATATCTCCTACACTTTACTTACTCTTTGAAAAACTTAAATTATTTGTGATTTTTCTTAATCTGATATCCAATATCTCACATCACTTCAGTTCTAATTATGAAATTTTTTGTTTCAGATGATTATTGTTACATACTTTGTAATTTAGTTATTGACACTTATGTGCCATAGTAAAGTTAACAACAAAACAATGTGGAACTGTTTTGCTCCTTGAAAGGTCTAAGTAGATTTGTGGTAGATTGGTAGACAGAAAAATTTGTATTTACTTGTTCCAGGAGCCTATGCCTATAGCTGAGAATTGTTTTGTTTTGTTTTGTTTTGTTTTGTTTGAGGAAGATTAGCCCTGAGCTAACTACTGCCAATCTCCTCTTTTTGCTGAGGAAGACTGGCCTTGAGCTAACATCCATGCCTATCTTCCTCTACTTTATACACGGGATGCCTACCACAGCATGGCTTTTGCCAAACGGTGCCATGTCCAAACCCGGGCTCTGGACCAGCAAACCTCGGACAACTGAGAAGCGGAACATACGAACTTAACTGCTGCATCACTGGGCCGGCCCCTGAGAACTTTTAAAAATAAAGCCTTTGTTTAGGTTTTCACAAACTATACACAATGAATACATATAACTCAAAACAAAGATGAAGTCAGGTCCTTTTTTTCTCTTACACAGATCAAGAATCAAGAATAAAATAGATTTGTTCCACTGTCTAATATTATTGCCAATTTGTTTTCACACATATTTTATCTTAAAGTAAAAACCCTGAAAGTACCAGCATCATGTAGGTATCGTCAGTTTCCATTCTCTGCATTATATAGATTGTGATATTTCCCTTTTACCTAGACAGTTGACATAAACTCATATTTCACATTCTTATTATCAGGCAATCCCTTCAGTGGAACCCAGGCTTCATGGTTATATTTCAATCTGACTTGAGGGTTCCCTTGATTTTAATCCCTAGAGTATTCTCTTATTATCTTATGGACTCAACTGGACATTTATATTTTTTCCCATTTAGTGGGCTGGTTTTTTGTTTCAATCCTGTTTTCCCTTGCATTGAAGAAGCTCTTTAGTCTGATGAAGTCCCATTTGTTTATTCTTTCTATTGTTTCCCTCATCTGAGGAGTTATGGTGTCCGAAAAGATTCTTTTGAAACTGATGTCAAAGAGTGTACTGCCTATATTCTCTTCTAGAAGACATTGTTTCAGGACTAATCTTTAAATCTTTGATCCATTTTGAGTTTATTTTTGTGAATGGTGAAAAAGAATGGTCAATTTTCATTCTTTTCCATGTGGCTGTCCAGTTTTCCCAGCACCATTTGTTGAAGAGACGTTCTTTTCTCCGTTGTAGGCCCTCAGCTCCTTTGTTGAAGATTAGCTGTCCATAGATGTGTGGTTTTATTTCTGGACTTTCAATTATGTTCCATTGATCTGTGCACCTGTTTTTGTACCAGTACCATGCTGTTTTGATTACTGTAGCTTTGTAGTATGTTTTGAAGTCAGGGATTGTGATGCCTCCGGCTTTGTTCTTCTTTCTCAGGATTGCTTTAGCAATTCGGGGTCTTTTCTTGCCCCATATGAATTTTTCAAGTGGACTTTTAAATACATTTTATTTTATACATCATTTATCATTTGTTGGTATTGAAAATTATTTTAGTGTATAAAATTACTTATTGCCTGAAGCACCAGTATCACAAAACATAAACTAGGAGAGCCTTGCCAGACTAACTTCAAAAAACACTTCTTGCCAGATATCAGATCCCATAAAAAGTACTAGCTTTGTGAGTCCAGAATGCTGTAGATTTTTTCCTCTTCTATTCTATTCTCATAGCAATTCACTTGTGTTTTTGTCTAGTAGTTTTATAATTTTATTTTTTAAGCAAGAATATCTAATCCATTTGTGTTTTTTCCTTATTCATACAATACAAAAGAGATCCAATTTTCTCACGCTAATTCTTTTCAAATCTATTGTTCCTCACTTTTTTGAGATGTCACCCTCATCATACATTAAATTTCTTTATTCAACTGGGTTTATTTCCAAACTTTCTATTCTTTACTGTCTTTCTTTTCATGTCCCAATATAAGATTTAATTAAAGTCCCTTTAGAGTCTATTTTAAGGCTGATAGGACTAGCTCACTCATTGTTTTTGTTTTTAGAAATTTTTTAAATTCTTGCTTGTTTATTCTATTTTTATAACTCTAGAGACAGAAACTTCAGCCATATATTTATGGATACGGGCTTGTTTTGAAATTGGTTTAGAAAAAACTGATCTTTTTTATCTAGAACCTTACTAATCAGAACATGGTTTGTCATTCCATTTATTTAAATCTATTTTGTTTCTTTCAATGCATTTCAGAGTTTTATAGACTGTCCTCATATTTTTTTATTCATTAATTGTTTCTTTTCTATTTTGTTATTGCAATAGGAATCTTCTGTCTTCAAACTGGTTTTTGTTTGCACATATCAAGTATATTAATTCTTGTATGTTAACCTAATGACATTCTAATTTACAAAAATTCTCTATTTATTTTAGTATTTTCTTAATTTTTAATATTTTCTAATTATTTTTAGTCTTTTCAATGTCTAAGTATCTTAGACATTGGGGAAATAGAACACAGAGAATTAAATATTGGTATATCAATATCTGTGCAGTCAAAACAGAGTAGCCAATATATCTACTTTAATGAGTGCTTACAACAGTGATGGACACTAGCATCTTTTTGTTGAAAAAGGAAATGTTAACCAAGATGGTAAAGCTATTACTTGGGTTGTGGAAAAATGTCTTAAAATCTTTAATATTTAAAAAGAAAAGGGAACGTATTATTCTTATCAACTTGACAATAGTACAGACCTTCCTCATTGTATGATGGTGTTACATTCCAATAAACTCATTATAAGTTAAATATATTGTAAGTGTAAAATGCACTTGATACACCTAACCTACTGAACATCAAAGCTTAGCCTACCTTAAATGTGCTCAGAACACTTACATTAGCATACAGTTGGTCAAAATCTAACAAAAAGCCCGTTTTATAATAAAGTGCTGAATATCTCAAGTAATTTATTAAACAGTATCCTAAAAGTGAAAAACAGAACAGTTGTATGGGTACTCATCAAAAAACACTGGCAACGCTGTACACTGTAAAGTATCATTTGTTTACTCTGGTGATTGTGTGGTTGACTAGGAGCTTCAGCCTGCTGCAGCTGCCCAGAATCATGAGAGAGTATCATGCCACATATCACTACCCAAGGAAAAGATCAAAATTCAAAGTACAGTTTCTACTGAATGCATATCACTTTTGCACCATCGTAAATTTGAAAAACTGTAAGTCAAACCATTATAAGTTGAGTACCATGTATAAATAATTTGTAAATTTTGAGCTTACATTAATGTCCTTTGTTTACTGCTTAAATATCTAGTTTGTAGCTTACTTTTATAGTAAGCTTCCAAGACAGTTGGAGTGAGTTTTCCTATTATATATCCCTATTGAACTACCTGGTGTAGGCTTTGTTTTCCAGATTGAATCCTGACTAATACACCATTTTCAAGATAGAATTTTCCCAAATTAATTAACAGGTCATTAGTGACCATTGGATGATAGCATACCACTAAGGACATGGGGTGAATAAGACCCAGGCCTATTGACACCCTAAAGGAAGTTAGCCTCATGGGAGACAAACAAATCAATGTGTGATTACAGCATGGTGTTTTGAATAACTATGTGGGTTCTGGAAGCAAGTGACAAGGGATGAGTTGGCTTTAGACTTACTCGCTTTGTGAACATGGGCAAGTTAGGCACCCATTGAGAAGGACATTGTGCAACAGGCTAAGTAACTAGATTGAAGGGTGCTCTTTGCACAACAAGGATATACTTAGGAAGAATGCCTCACAAGCATATTTAGGATAAAGTAGGGCAATCTGAATGAATGAATGAAAGATACCATTTAGTAAGATATTGCCATGGTTCAAGATGATGGCAGTAGAAATAACAAAATAGAGACAGAAGTTACTTGACCACTTGAATCATCTGTAATTATTGGTAAATTGCAGAAGAAAAGGGAAGGATAAACAAATAAGTGACAAATTTTATGGTCTTGCGGAAATTCCAGGGCAGGATGATCATTTTTCTCTCTGAATTCCTGTTGAGTAATGGTTAGCTTCAAATAGCAACCCACTTCATTATCTCTAATCCTTTAAGGTGTTCAATTCTGTCCTCTTCCCACCTAGAAGAAATGATGGGTCTTTAAAGAAGAAACAATGACAATATATTTTCTATCCCCCAGAGTTTTCCATATATCTCACATGTACAGATACTTAAGAGATTTATTTGATAAATCTGGATATATTTTTAAATATTCTTCAAAAAATGATATATTGTCACATGTCAGATTAAGAAATATCTTTAAGAATTTAATAACTAATTCTAACTAAATTCTTTAGCTTTCCAAAATATCAACTTAATAAATATTAGCTATTAAGTAGAATAAAAATGTAATCTTACCTGCAAGAATTTGATCTTCTATAGTGTCAAAGTAGTAAACATCTTACTCATCATCTTTAGATTAAAGAGTGATAGCTTGATGATTTGAATTCAGAGATTCATTTAATTTGATTTTATGATTAAGTGGACTAATATGAAATATACAGTATAATTCATAATAATACATGAAACTCCATTTTTTTATTCTCCTCTAATGGAAGGCTTATTGCATGATTAGAAAATGAAAGTGCAGGGAGATGTCATCATCATGGTGTCATAACAGGATACTTTTGTGTCTCCAGTGACAATCTACAGTGAGTAAAACATCCATAAATCAACAAAGGCTACATTACACAACACTTCAGAATTCCAGAAAGATACATGTCAGTACATACAAAGGAGGGTGGATTCAGCACATACAGGAAGCTAAATGAAGGAACAGCAGAGGCAGAGCCCAGTATTCCAGATATCTAGCCGTGGCAACTAAATCAGCCACCCCTAGCCCCTAAAGGACTTGGTGGACAGCAACAGAGCCACATGTGTGGCTCCAGCCAGCTGGCTGCTGTGACACCTCTAGCCACAGGAGGAAGAGGCAGATACAGAAATGGAGCCCCATATCCAGGCCTCCCAGCTGTGGCTCAGAGATGGGTAGCAGTGGCAAAGATACATATAGGACATTTACATCCCAACTGCAGTGGCGCCTGTGACCACAAAGTAGTTGGCAATAGCTGAGATGGTGCCCCACATACCCAGCTCCCTCCTCCCCCATCCATGGTGGCAGAGCTTCTGACTCAAGTGGTCCTGGATGTGGTCAAAGTGTCAGCCATTCCCATGCTTCTGGTAGCAAAACTAGTGACCACAGTGACACAAAAAACAGCAAGGCATCAGTGAGCCACAGAAGTGCAGGCAGTGATGATGAGAGATACAGCAATATGCAAAATAGAGGCAGTGGAGGGTAGAACATGCAGATATTTAAATATAGCCAGAGGCAGCTCAAGTAAGAGAAACCAAAAACTAGTGCTATAGCACCACCTACTGAAAAATAAAAGGAAAGCTTCTAATCTGCAAGTTATTGAGAAATTTGAATCAAAACGAAGCTATACCTAAATAAAAAACATGTTTGCTACAACAAATGTGCTTGCAGAGGAATAACTCAGCAAGCACCACAAAGAACCAGAGTACCATGACATCACAGAAAGAAAGCAACTCTCCAGAAATGAAACATAAAGTCACAGAAGACTGTGATCTGATAAAGACTTCAAAATAGCTTTCATGATGAAACTCAGAAAACTACCAAAAAGCCTCAGAAAGATAGTTCAATGAGCTCAGCAAAAAAATCAATGGACAGAAGGAATACTTTACCAAATAGATTGAAAATCTAAAACGAACTGAATAGGAATTCTGGAGCTGAAGAACTCAATAAGTGAGATGAAGCAGGCATTAGAAAACATTGGAAATAGATCAGATCATATGGAAGAGAAAATTAGCAAGCTTGATGAAATAAACCTAGAAATAATGCAAGTAGAAGAGGAGAAAGAAATAAAACTTTTTAAAAATGTAGAAATTCTGATAGAATTATCTGACTCCATTAGAAAGGTCAACAGAAGACTGTTGAGTATCCAAGAAGCAGAAAAGAGAGAAGAAACAGAGATATTATTTAAAGAAATAATAACTGAGAACTTCCCAAACCTGGGGAAAAAACTATATGTACAAATTCATGAAGCAAGTAGAACACTCAATTATCTCAATGTAAAAAGACCTTTTTCAAAACACATGATAATAAAACTGTCAAAAATCAATGACAAAGTCAGAGATGCCATGTGGAGAGTTACACACCAAGTGTATCTGTAAAAAAATAAATAAGTAGGAGTTCATCACACTAATGAGCTTCTGCAAGGCAAAAGAAACTAGGATCAAAACTAAAAGACAACCCACCAATTGGGAGAAAATATTTGCAAATCATATATCCTGTAAGGGTTTAATCTCCATAATATATAAGGAACTCACCCAACTGAACCACAAAACAAACAGACTGATCAATAAATGGACAGAGGAGATGAACAGACATTTTTCCAAAGAAGATATACAGATGGCCAATAAACACATGAAAAGATGTTCAACGTCATTAATCATCAGGGAAATGCAAATCAAAACTACACTAAGATACAACCTTCCTCTTGTCAAAATGACTATAATCACTAAGACTACAAATAATAAATTTTGGAGAGGGTGTGGAGAGAAGGGAATCCTCATACACTGCTGGTAGGAATGCAAACTGATGCAGCCACTATGGAAAATAGTATGGAGATTCCTCAAAAAACTAAAAATAGAACTACCATATGACCCAGCTATCCCATTACTGGGTATCTACCCAAACAATTTGAAATCAACAATCTAAAGTAACATATGTACCCCTGTGTTCATTGCAGCACTATTCGCAATAGCCAAGACATGGAAGCACCTCAAGTGCCCATTGACTGATGACCAGATAAAGAAGATGTGGTGTATGTATACAACGGAATACTACTCAGCTGGAAAAAAGACAAATTCATCCCATTTGCAACAACATGGAAAGACCTAGAAGGAATTATGCTTAGCAAAATAAGCCAGACTGAGACAGAAAAACACCAGATGATTTCACTCATATGTGGAATATAAGCAAGCACATGGACGAAGAAAACAGTTTAGTGGTTACCAAGGGAGAGGGGTGGGATTGGGCACAGGGGGCAAAGGGGAGCACCTATGTCGTGACAGACAAGAAATAATTTACAACTGAAATTTCATAATGATGTAAACTATTATTAACTCAAATAAAAAAATATGTTAAATTAAAAAACCAAAAACAAAAAAAGACATAGTGGCTGGAAGAATTAAAAACTGAGGCTCAACAATGTGCTGCCTCCAGGAGATCCATCTCAGCTCTAAAGACAAACACAGGCTCAAAGAGAAGAGATGGAAAGTTGATACTCCAAGAAAATGGCAAACAAAAGAAAATGAGTGTAGCCATAGTCATATCAGACAAAATAGACTTCAAGATTAAAAAGGTAACTAGAGACAAAGATGGGCCTTACATAAAGATACAGACAATTCAACAAGAAGACATAATATTTATTAACTTATGTGCACCTAACATAGGACCACCAAAGTATATAAAGCAATTATTAACAGATATAAAGGGAGAAATTGACAGAAAAACAATAATGCTGAAGCTCTTAGTACCACACTTACATTAATGGATAGATTGTCCAGATAGAAAGTTCACAAGAAATCTTCAGCCTTAAATGAAACAGACCAGATGAACTTAATAGATATAGTATATAAAATGTTTCATCCATAAGCAGCAGAATACGCATTCTTCTCAAGTGCACATGGAACATTCTCAAGATAGACCATATGTTGGGAAGCAAAAATAGTCTCATTAAATGTAAAAAGATTGAAATTATATTAAGAATCTTTTCTCACCACAATGATTTGAAACTAGAAATCAACTACAAGCAGAAAGCTGGAAAAGTCACATATATGTGGAGACTAAACAGCTTGCTACTGAACAACTATTGGATCAATGAAGAAATCAAAGGAGAAATTTTAAAAAAGAAAATACCCAGAAATAAATGAAAACAATGTACCAATATCTGTGGAATGCAATGAAAGTGGTACTAAGAATAAAGTTAACATAAATGAAGGCCTACCTCAGAAAACAAGAAAAATCTCAAATAAACAATCTAACATTACACCTAAATGAACTACAAGACAAAGAATAAACAAAGCTCAAAATCAATAGAAGGGAGGAAATAATAAAAATAAGAGTAGAAATAAAATACTGACTAAAAAACAACAGAAAAGCTCAATGAAACTAACAGATCTTCAAAAAGACAAAAAAAAAAAAAAAAAGACAAACCTTTGCTTAGACTCCCTAAGAAAAAGAGAAATAAGGATCAAATAAATAAAAGAGGAGAAATTACAATGGGCACCACAGAAATGCACAGGATTATAGGAGAATACTTAGAAAAGTTATACGCCAACAAACTGGATAACCCAGGATAAGTGGATAAATTCTTAGTATACTAGCTTCCAAAAGGGGCCCCTTTACTGCTTTTGTCCTCCCCACACCTCCTTCCCCTCTGGTAACAACTAATCTGTTCTCCTTCTCTATGGGTTGTTTATCTTCCACACATGAGTGAACTCATATGGTAACAGTCTCTTTCTGTCTGACTTATTTTGATTAGTATAACACCCGGAAAGCCAATCCATGTTGTTGCAAATGGCACAATTTCATCATTTTTATGGTTGAGTAGTATTCCATTACATATATATACCACATCTTCTTTGTTGATTCATCAATTGATTGACACTTGGGTTGCTTCCACTTCTTGGCTATTGTGAATAATGCTACGACCCACATAAGAGTGCATATATTTTTTAGAATTGTTGTTTTCATATTCTTTGGATAAATACCCAGTGGTGGAATAGCTGGATCGTACATTATTTCTATTTTTAACTTTTTGAGAAATCTCCATACTGTTTTCTGCAGTGGCTGCATCAGTTTGCATTCCCACCAGCAATGTATGAGGTTTCCCTTTCCTCTACATCCTCTCCAACACTTGCTATTTCTTGTCATTCTGATGGGTATGAGGTGATATTTCATTGCGGTTTTGATTTGCATTTCCCTAAGAATTAGTGATGTTGAACATCTTTTCATGTGAATGTTGCCCATCTGTATATGTTCTTTGGAAAAATGTTTTTTCAGATCCTCTGCCCATTTTTTGAGAGGGTTGTTCATTTTTATTGTTGTTGAGTTGTATGGACATTTTGATTATGTTAATTATTCCAATCCAAGAGCATGGGATACCCATCTATTTCTTTGTGTCTTCATTTCTTTCAACAATGTTTTATAGTTTCAGTGTAGAGGTCTTTCACCTCCTTAGTTAAGTTTATTCTTAGGTATTTTATTCTTTTTGTTGTGATTTTAAATGAGATTATATTCTTGATCTCTTCCTCCTAGTTTGCTGTTAGTGTATACAAACACAACTGATTTTTCTATGTTGTTTTGTATGCTACAACATTACTGTTTTTATTCATATATGGCCTTTAATATGTTGAGGTACTTGCCTTCTATATCCATTTTATTTAGAGTTATCATAAATTAATGTTAGATCTTGTCAAATGCTTTCTCTCTGTCTATTGAAATGATCATGTAATTTTAATTCTTTGTTTTGTTAATTTTGTGTATTGCATCAATTTGCCAGTGTTGAAAGATTCCTGCATCCACGGAGTAAATTCCACTTGATTGTAGTGTATGATTTTTAATGAATTGTTGTATTCAATTTGCTAATAATTTGTTGAGGATGTTCGCACCTATGTTCATCAGCGATATTGGGCAATATTTCTTTTGTTTTCTGTTTGTTCTATATTTTCATTTTTTCCTTTTTCCTTGAATTTCTTTCTGCCATTTCAGTGTGGTGGGTTTCTGTGATATTTTCCTCACTCTGTATTTGTAATTTGAGAGTCTGTTCTGAGGTTTTGTTTTGTGGCTACCATGAGGTTTGTATACAAGATCTCATAGATGAGGTAGTCCCTTTTCTGATAGCCTCTAATCTTCATTAGCTTATGTAGGTTACATACTTTTGCTCTTCTCCTTCTATGTTTTTGTTGTCAGAAATTATTCTCTTTTGTGTTCTCAGTTTGTGGCCAAATTGAAGTGGTTACAGTTATTTTTGATGCTTTCTATCCCTTCATCATTTATGTTATTGTTTCCTAAGCTATTCTGATATTGAGTTGCAATTTTCTGATTCTGTCTGTCTACCTCCTTCTTCAAAGCTTTATAATACTTTGCCTTTTTGTTTCAGGTGGGAAGCCTCCCTTCAACAATTCTTGTAAGGCAGGTCTGGTGGCAATGAACTCCCTCAGCTTTTGTTTGTCTGGTAAAGCTTTTATTTCTCTCTCATATCTGAAGGATAATTTTGCTGGATTGAGTATTCTTTGCTGAAAGACTTTGGCTTTCAGCATTTTGAATATATCAGTCCACTCTCTGCTGGTCTTTGAGATTTCTACAGAGAAATCTACTGAAAGCCTGATGGGGGTTCCTTTGTAAGTTATTGTCTTCTCTCTTGCTACCCTTAATATTTTTTCTTTGTCGTTGTCTTTTGACAGTTTTAACATTATATGCCTTGGAGAAGGGCTTTTTGTATTGCGGTAATTAGGGAGTTCTATTAGCTTCATGTACTTATATGTCCAGTTCCTTTTCCAGGTTTGGAAAATTCTCAACTATTGTTTCTTTGTTTAAGCTCTCTGCTGCTTTCTCCCTCTTTTATCCTTCTGGGATATTTATTATTCTTATGTTACTTTTCCTAAATTCTTTATTTTTAATAAACCTTAGTTCTCTCTCCTACTCCACCTGAATCATTTCTAGATTTCTGTCCTTAGGGTCACTAATTCCCTCCTATCTTCTGTTCTATTTTTAATGCTTTCCACGTTATTTTTCATCTCAATTATATTCTTCATCTCCAGAATTTCTGTTTCTCTCTCTCTCTCTTTAGAGTTTCTACCTCATTGGTGAAGTACTCCTTCTGTTCATTAATATTATTCCTGAGCTCATTGAACTGTCTTTCTGAGTTTTCTTGTAACTTGTCGAGTTTCTTCATGACAGCTATCTTGAGTTCTCTGTCAGTTAGATTGTAATCTCCTGTGACTTCAAGTAGGGTTTTGAGAGTTGTCATTTTCTTTCTGTTCTGCTGTGTTACTATAGTTCTTCATGGTACTTGATTAATTCATACTCTGCTGGCACATTTGTGATATTAACTACCTTTCTTAGGTTACTTTGGTTTTGAGCTGCTCTGGTTGTACTTGAGAGCCTGCAGTTTCCACCCTCCACTGCCTCTACTAGAGGTGTCATCAGTGTACCCCTAGTGTCACTTGTGCTTCTGAGGTTTCTCTTGCCTTTTTGCTTATGATGTCACTGCAGTCTCAGGTGCTTCCACTGATTTCACCAGGCTGTGAGCATTTCTGCTGCTTCTAGGGTTGCCTGGGTCTTGTGTTACTCCACTGGCTCTCTCTGGGCTGTCCCTGGGCTCAGGTGCTGCTGCCCCATGCACCACCTGTGCTTCTGCTCCCAGGTCCTCTAGGGGTACTTGCTTCACCACTGACAGGGGTGCTGGATTCACAGGTGTCAGTGTCATTGCCAGGGGCCCAGGGACCCAAGGACTGCTGGTGGACCAGTGTCAGGGGTGCTGCCACTGGGGTCTGGGTCAGTGGTTCCTGATGCTTCTGGTCCCAGGTTCCACCTGCCTCTGCTGGGGGCAGGGGCTAAGCCAGGAGAAGCAGTTTTAACTGCTTGCCTGTGCAGCTTCTGCTCTGTGGCACCAGATGTTGTTTTGAAAACTCAGGTCAAGGCACACCAACCCTGTTGGTAAAATCCAAGTTTTGTATACTGTCCCCACTGTTGGACAGACCTGGCCACTGCTGGGGGAGGAGGAGGGTGCATGCATGCTGAATCCATTGGGGGTCAGGCAGAGAGCAATCTTCCCTTATTTTTTCTGCCCCTGCTTACAGGTGCACAGGACAGATCCACTTTGAAACTGGCATAGAGGCCTGTTGTTTTTGCTCCCACAGCATCTGCTCACACTTGAGTGAGATAGATCCACTGAGGGAGGAGTAGGGACAAAATGGCACCTTCTGTTTTGTTTCCTGAAGTCTCTATTTGCAGGTATGTGTGCTGGGTCTGCTGAGGAACACTGGGGGACAGACAGGGGCCAAGTGGTACGTGCTATTTTTGTTCCCACAACAAAAGCTTGCAAGTGCATGTGCCAATATGAGGATACATGTTATGCATGGCTTCTTCCAGGGAAGAGGGAGTGGGCTTCTCCCCTAGTTTCACTGCCTTGGGGAGTCCAGTTCACCCACTTTCAGGTATAGATACATGGATCTCTTAGGCATCGTTTTGTGCTGTGTAGGGATCCTCTGTTGGTCAATGGGTGTTTGATTTTTTGTAACTTAGAGAGGAGAGGAAAGGAATTACTCACTCGCCATGATGCTGATGTTACTCTTGTTTGCTCTCTTTTGCTGGCTATATTTGGTTTCCATTTTATACTAAACTGTTTACCCTGTTTGGAATTTATGTAACATTTTACGTGGAAAAAAGTGTGGAATGTCACTTTCCATACTGCTGCTTTATGAGTTATTAATCCTTCCTACCTACCAGACATCTTTTGCTTATAGATAAGAGGTCTCCTGTGTTGCCTATGTCATAAGAGCCTAAACAATTAGAAATGTGGGGTAGCCTGCTAAGAGAGCAAGAAAAGTACCTAAGCAAGAACAGTTTGGGATCAGATGTTTCCATACTGAAACAAGCCCCACCAACCTTACTTGAGGTGAAATTATGATATTTACTTTGCCAAGAGGTATACTTGTAAGAAAATGCACACTTTCTAAAGTTGAGATATAATTGACATATTATATTGGTGTAAGATGTACACCATAATGATTTGATATTAGTATATATTGTGAAATGGTCACCATAACAAGTCTAGTTACTATACATCACCATAAGTATTTACAAACTTTTTTTCTTGTGATGAGAACTTTTAAGATTTACTCTCCTAGCAACTTTCAAATATGTAATACAGTATTGTTAATTATAATCACCATGTTGTACATTAAATTCCCATGACATTTATTTTGTAACTGGAAGTTTATACCTTTTCATCCTATTCACCCATTTCATCCATCCCCCATCCACCACCTCTGATGACCACCAGTCTGTCCTCTGTAAGTTTTTTTTTTGTATTTGACATATAAGTGGGAGCATGTGGTATTTATGTTTCTCTGATTTATTCCACTTAGCATAATGCTCTCAAGGTCCATCCATGTTTTCACAAATGGCAAGATTTCATTCTCCTTTATTTAGAATAATATTCCACTGTGAGTGTGTGTGTGCGTCACATTTTCTTTGTCTATTCATTCATCACTGGACACTTTGGTTGCTTCTATATCTTCATTACACCATTGTAAATAATGCTGCAATGAACATGGGGATGCATATATCTTTTCAAGGTAAAGTTTTCATTCTCTTCAGATAAATACCCAGAAGTGGTATTGCTGGACCATGTGATAGTTCTATTTAATTTTTTGAGGAACCTGTATACTGTTTTCCATAGTGGCTGCACCAATTTACATTCACAGCAGAAGTGCACAAGGGTTCCCTTTTCTCCTCATCCTTGCCAACATTTGTTATTTCTTTTTTTTTATAATAGCCATTCTAAGAGATATGAGGTGATAGCTCATTGTGGTTCTCATTTGCATTTCCCTGATGGTTAGTGATGTTAAGCATTTTTTCATGTACCTGTTGTTGGCCATCTGTATGTCTTTGAAAAAGCATCAATTCAGATCCTCTGCCCTTTTTTAACTGGATTATTTGGGGTTTTTTGCTATTGAGTAATTTGTTTACTTTATATATTTTAGATATTAACCCCTTATGAAATATATAATTTCAAATATTTTCTCCCATTAACTAGGTTGTCTTTTCATTTGCTGATTTTTTTTTAAAGATTGACACCTGAGCTAACAACTGTTGCCAATCTTTTTTTCCCTGCTTTTTCTCCCCAAATCCCCCCAGTACGTAGTTGCATATTTTAGTTGTAGATCCTTCCAGTTGTGGCATGTGGGACGCCGCCTCAGCATGGCCTGATGAGTGGTGCCATGTCCACACCCAGGATCCAAACTCGTGAAACCCTCGGCAGCCAAAGCGGAGCCCACAAACTTAACCACTTGGCCATGGGGTCAGCCCCCTGTTGATTTTTTTCTTTCTTTTTTTTTTTTTTTTTTTTTGCTATGCAGAAGATTTTTAGTTTCATATAGTCCCGGTTGTTTATTTTACTTTTGTTTCTTTTGCTTTTGAAGTCAAATCCAAAAAATCATTACCAAGACCAATGTCAAAGGCTTACCATCAAAACTCTTCAAGGGGTTTTACAGTTTCAGGTCTTACATTCAAGTCCTTAATCTATTTTGAGTTAATTTTTGCATATGGTGTAAGATAGTGGTCCACTTTTATTCTTATGCATGTGACTGTCCAGTTTTCCTGACATCATTTACTAAAGAAATTATCCTTTCCTCTTTGTATTTTATGGCTCCTCTGTCATAACAAATTGATCATATACATGGGGCTCTATTTCTGAGCTCTCTGTTCTGTTCCATTGATGTATATGTCTGTTTTTATGCCAATAATATGTTGTTTTGTTGCTATAGCTTTGTAATCTAGTTTGAAATCAGGGAGTGTGATTTGCTCCACTTTGCTCTTCTTTCTCAAGGTTTCTTTGGCTGTTTGGGTGTTTTTGTGGTTCCATAAAAATTTTAAGATTGTTTGTTTTATTTCTCTGAAGAATGCCATTGGAATTCTGATAGGGATTGCATTGAATCTCCAGATTTCCTTGGGTATTATGGACATTTTAACAATGTTAATTCTTCCCATGCAGGAACACAGAATATCCTTCCATTTATTTGTGTCTTCTTCCATTTATTTCATCAATATCTTATAGTGTTCTGTGTATAGGTTTTTCACCTTATTGGTTAAATTTATTCCTAGATATTTTATTCTTTTGGTACAATTGCAAATGAGATTGTTCTAAATTTCTCTTTCCGATAGTTCATTATTAGTGTATAGAAACACAACAGATTATTGTATATTGATTTTGTATTCAACAACTTTATGAATCATTTCTTAGTTCTAACAATTTTTTGGTGGAGTCTTCAGGGTTTTCTACATATAATATCATGTCATCTGCAAATAGTGACACTTTTACTTCATCCTTTCCTACGTGGATGTCTTTTATTTACTTTTGTTGCCTAATTGCTCTGGTTAGGACTTCCAATACTATATTGAATAAATGTGATGAGGGTAGGTATCTTTGCCTTGTTCCTGATCTTGTAGGAAAAGCTTTCAGCTTTCCACCATTGAGTATGATGTTTTCTGTAGGATTGTCATATATGACCTTTATCATGTTGAAGTACTTTCCCTCAACACCCACTTTGTTGAGAGTTTTTATCATAAATGAATGTTAAATTTTGTCAAATGCTTTTCGGCATCTATTGAAATGATTATAGGATTTTTATCCTTTATTTTGTTAATGTGGTGTAACACGTGGATTGATTTATTGAGGTTGAATTGTCCTTGCATGCCTGGAAGAAATCTACTTGATCATGGTGTATGATTCTTTTAATATATTGTTAAATTTAGTTTGCTAATATTTTGTTGAAGATTTTTCATTTATGTTCATCAGGCATATTGGTCTGTACTTCTTTTCTTGTGTCTTTGCCTGGTTTTGCTCAGGTTAATGCTAGCCTCATAAAATGCATTTGGGGGGTGTTCTTTCCTCTTCTATTTTTTGGAAGAGTTTTAAGACATTTGGTATTAATTCTTTGAATGTCTTGTAGAATTCACCAGTGAAGCTGTCTGGCTCTGGATTTTGTGTCTTGGGAGGTTTTTAATTACTGATCCAATCTTAGTAGTACATGGTCTGTTCAGATTTTCTATTCATGTCTTGATAGGTTGTATGTTTCTAGGAATTTTTCCATTTCCTCTAGTTTGTCCAATTTGTTGGCATATAAATGTTCATAGTAGTCTCTTATGATCCTATGTGTTCCTGCAGTATTAGTTGTAATGTCTCCTCCCCCATTTCTGACTTTATATGAGTCCTTTCAGCTTTTTCCAGTGAGACTAGCTAATAATTTCTCGATTTGTTTACTTTTTCAAAGTTCCAGCTCTTGTTTTCACTGAGCTTTCCTACAGTTTTTCTACCTCTATTTTAGTTATTTTCACTCTGTCTTTGTTATTTTCTTTCTTCTACTAACTTTTGCCTTGGTTTCTTATTTGTCTAGTTACTTGAGGTGTAAAGTTAAGTTATTGAGTTTTTTTGTTGTTGTTTCTTGAGGTAAGCATGTATCACTATGAACCTCCCACTTAGAACTGCCTTTGCTGCATCTCATAAGTTTTGAAATGATGTACTTCCATTCTCATTTGCCTCTAGGTATTTTTTTGATTTGTCTATTGTTCTCTTCTTTGACCCATTGGTTACACAGTAGAATGTTATTTAGTCTACACATGTTTGTGAATTTTCTAGTTTCCTTCCTGAAATTGACTTCTATTTTCATGCCATTGTGGGTAAAAATGATGCTTGATATGCTTCCAATCTTCTTAAATTTATTAAGACTTGTTTTGTGGCCTAACATATGATCTATTTCAATAAATGTACCATGGGCAATGAAAAGAATGCATATTATAGTTACTTTTACTACTTCTCTCTTTTAACCTTTGTACTAGCTTTATAAGTGATTAATCCACAACCTTTACTATATAATTACCTTTACCAGTGAGATTTATACTTTCATATTTTTTCTTGTTACTAATTAGCACCCTTTATTTTCGTCTTAAAGAAAGAAGTGTTTAATAGTGATGATTCCTTTAGCTTTTGCTGGTTTGGAAAACTCTTTATCTCTCCAACTCTGAATGATAATTTTGCCAGGTATAGTATTTTTGGGTGGAAGTTGTTTTCTTTCAGTACTTCAAATATATCATGCCATTCTCTTTTGGCTTGCAAAGTTTCTGCTGAAAATTTGGCTGATAGTCTTATTGGAGTTCCCTTGTATGTAACTAGTTGTTTTTCTCTTGCTGATTTTTATATTCTATTCATGACTCTAACTTTTGACATTTTAATAATAATGTATCTTGGTGTGTGTCTCCTGGGGGCATCTTATTTAGAACTCTCTGGACTTCCTGGATCTGGATGTCTACTTCCTTTCTCAGGTTAGGAAATTTTTCAATCATTATTTCTTAAAATAAGTTTTCTAATCCTTTCTCTCTATCTTCTCCTTCTAGAACCCTGTAATATGAATGTTAGTCTGCTTGATGTCCCATAAATCCCTTAAGCTATCTTCACTTTTTTTCATTTTTATATTTTTGTTTCTCTGCTTGGGTGAGTTCCATTGCTCTATTTTTTATTTCACTGATCCTTTCTTCTGCTTCATCCAGTTTGCTGTTGAACTGTGCTGGTGTATTTTTCAGTTCAGTTATTGTATTCTTCAGCTCTGTGGTTTCTATTTGGTATTTTCCTATGTTTTTTTATCTCTGTTTAAGCTCTTACTGTATTCATTCATTATTTTCCCAAGCTCAGCAAGCATCTTTATGACTGTAAATTCGAGCTCTTTATCAGGTAAATTATTTGTCTACATCTCATTAAGGATTTTCCCTGAGGTTTTATCTTGTTCTTTTATTTGAAGTGTATTCCTTTGATTCTTTATTTTGCTTGATCCTGTGTATTGGTTTCCATGCATTAGATAAAGAAGCCAACTCTCTCAATCTTGAAGGAGTGGACTTGCGTGCAAGATGAATCTTATTGTTCAACCCTAGTCTAGCCCTTTGTTGTCTCTGAAACATTTGTGATTGTCCAAGAAGCTTGTTTTTACTAGCTCCCAACAGTTAAGGATGAGCCATGACCTGTCAGTATCCCAAAGGGGTGGATCTCAATCAGCACCTAGATTCAGGCTGATTGGAAGACAGACTCTCAGGCAACAGCTTTTAAATAATGCAAATATGCACTGTCCCATGGGATTGCAAGCAGAAGCCCTGCTGAACTCCAGAGCCAGGTGGTCTTGAGTTGTCTCAGGGAGAGTAGACAAGCATAAGAGCTCCCCTCTGAGAGATGCTGGTGCTCTGGAGCATGGTAGAGCAAGAACACAGAGATAGTATTCACCCTCCAAAGTCTCTGGAAATGTTTACAGTCAGCCCTTAGATGTGTGTTTAATCAGAAGCCTGACGCTCAGCCAGAAGCTATAATAAGCTAATAGGCCACTTTCACAGAAAGGCTGAACCACTGTAGCTGTTGCGTCTTGCTGTGCCTTGGGTGTAGTAGCTGATTAAGAACTCTTTCTCCACTGGTTGCCGACTTATGGCACCCATGAGCATAAACCTCACTGGGCACCAGACCCAAGTTATGTAGAGGTTTCACTTGTCAACAGCCACAAAAATCAGGGCACCAGACAAGGGTATAATCTCCTTTATGGAAGATACCACTGAACTGGAGTGAGGCAAAGAGAAAGCACAAAGGTTGCATACACTGGCCTCCATTCCCTGAAAGCATCTCTGTAGATGCCTTGAACTGTGCCAATCCAGAAGCCTGCCCCTCAGGCTGAAGCTCCAGGACAAGCAAATAGACTTCATTCTCAGAAAGACTGGAGTGTGTTTAAGTCTGTTATCTGTGCAGTGCCTTGGGGGTGGTAGCTTGCCAAGAACTGTCTCTCTAATTGTTACAGTCTGTGAGACCCAGGAACACAAGCCGCCCTGGACTCTATAGCCAAGTAATCAAGAGACTTCCCCTGGGCCACAGCTGCAAAAACCAGGACACAAAATGTAAAAACTGGGGCACCAGATTCATGTAGAAATTCCCCTCCAGGAGATACTGGCACCTGGAGCACAGCAGAGGAAGAGTGCAAAGATGCCACCCACTGACTGAAGTGGAAAAATGGCACCCACCAGGAAAAAAGTCTAGAGCAACAAAAAGGATGTGTTCACCAGCTTTAGCAAGGCAGAGAGAGAGTGCAGAGATGGCACCCACCATCTTCCATTCCCAGAGAGTATCCCTTCCAGCTAGCCCCTGCTCCTCAGTCCAATGATTTAAAATTAGCAAGTGAGCTATTCTCACATAAAGTCTGGGCAGTTTTCAAAGACTACTTCTTCCCTGGGCCCTGGGGTGAGTGAGTCCACATGCAAGCCCTTTAAGAGCCATTTCCCAGTTTGCCACAGTCTCACAAGTCTTGTGGACACCAGCTCAATTGGCTTTCAAAGCTAGATGTTTTGAGGGCTCATCTCTCAGGTGCAGGTCTTAAAAGTTTGGCTGCACAATGTGGAATACAAAGGCTTTGCTCTTCGAGGAGAAGCTCTGGGTTTTGAATTCCCTCTTGATTGTGAGTTGCTGTGCCAGGAGGCAAGTTTTGTGGTGAAATTGTGTCTCAGCCTTTCCTACTCACTTTTAAGGGTTTTTTTTTTTTTCTCATTTTCCCAATATAAAGGAGTTGTTTTTCTAGCTTTTAGATTTTTTTTCAGAGGAAATTGTTCTATATGTATCTGAGGATTCTGTGTGTCTGTGGAAGGAGGTGAGTTCAGGATCTTCCTATGGCACCATCTTGAACTGGAACCCACCAAAATGTACACTTTAGCAGAGGACAGACAACAAAATGTAAATTTTATCTATTTTGTGAGTAGCTTTACTGACTCAAAAACCAAATGTGAACCTGTTGTCACCCTTACAAATTGCCAAGTTATAACTATCAAGAGAATCTCTAATTTTGTTTTTTTCATTTTTGGAAAATGTGGGGCATCATTCTTATATACTTTATCTCATTATCCATAATCTTTGCTGTATAACTTTGTAGTGCCCTACCACTATGGTTGGGTTTTCATCTGATCTACATTTTAATCTGGAATATCAATTATCAGCAATTTAAGATAACGACAAAACTTAGAAGCCATCTTTAAGCACTTCAAAGTTAGTCATGAAAAGGAATGGCTAAATTTATTATTATTTTAAATAGTTATTACTGATAAAAGATCATTGAACTAACTAGAATTCTTGGGCCAGTTCAGTTTTCCCCATTAACTTTCTTTACTGCACTTCAGTCCATCTTTATTTTATATGCAGACAAGATTTAAATTCTTTTTGACTTCACAAATCTCATTTTTCATATAAAATATTTTGAATAGACTTTATCTTTTTATAAAAGCTTTAGGTTTAGAGAAAAATTACACAGACAGTAGAGTTCCCATACACTCCCTCATCCTTACTCCCAGAAAACACCTTCTCCATATTACTAACGTCTTGCATTAGTGTGATACATTTGCTACAACCGATGAACAAATATTGATGCATTATTAGTAACTAGAGTCCATAGTTTACTTTAGGGCTCACTCTTTCTGTTGTACAGTCATATGGGTTTGGTAAATGCCTAATGCCATGTACCCACCATTACCATATCATACAGAAAAGTGTCACTGCCCTAAAAGTGCCCTGTGTACAATCAGCATTTTAATTTATCAAGAACATGAATATGTTGAGAACCTACCCTCTCTCTAGTAGTGTGCTAGTTGAGGTGCTCTGGTGAGGTAAAAAACCCTGACAGACAAAAGTGGAATGTCAGATTAGATGCCATCTGGCCAGACCCACTTAGTTTAAGGACGACTGTGTTAGTTTCTTAGGGCTGTATAACACAGTATCACAAACTGCATAGATTAGAACAACAGAAATTTATTGTCTCATAGTTATGGAGGCTAGAAGTCTGAAATCAAGGGGTCAGCAGGACCATTCTCTTTCCAAGTCTCTAGGGGAGGAAATGTCTTTATTTCTCCCAGTTTCTGGTAGTATTAGACATTCCTTGACCTGTGGTAGCAGACCTCTCACCCCTGCTTCCATCTTCACATGGCCATCTTCGCTCCATGTGTCTTCACATGGCATTTTCCTCTCTCTGCCTGTCTCTTCTCTTCTGTTAAAAACACCAGCTATGTTTTGGATTAAGGGCCCATCATTCCAATATGACCTCATCTTAATTTCCTAATTGTGTCTCTAATGCCTCTGTTTCCACATAAATTTACATTAAGAGGTACTGGAGGTTAGGACTTCAACATGTCTTTTTGGGAGACACAATTCAACCCATAACAATAGTGATGCAAAGACAGACTAAAACAGCTTGCCTAGCTAGTTAATGGCAAAGTCATCACCAGAACTCAAATTTCCAGTCTTCAAAACTGGAGTTTTTCCTACTTTTCCTTTAAGGAGTTTGCATTCTGGCTGTGCAGCTAAGAACTACACATTTGTGGAGGAAAGAACCAAGTAGATATATATTATGATTGAATGGTATGCCAGAGATGCTCAGGGAGGTGGGAGTTTGCAGAACTGGTAAAAACTTTTTAGTAAGAAGCTCAAAGAAGACTTCATGTGGAAAGTGGGTAATGATCTGTGCCTTAGGGAAGGGGTGAGGATCAGTAGGATTTAGGGAGGTAATGTAACCAGGAAGGGCAATTGGATTAGCGTCACCAAGGTTGGTGGGCACTACAAAGTTATAGGAAAAAAATTTTTCATAGGTCAGCAGTCACTAGTATTCTACCCTGTGTGTGGTAGATGACAATATTTTTCCTGAGTCCTCATGCCTCCCTGTTTCCATACTATTTTTAATATGACTGAGTAGTACCCTCCCACCACAGTCAGGGTGACCTGCCCTGCATCTTGATTTTGGGTTCAGCCATGGACTTGCTTTGACCAACAGAATGTTACCAGAAATGACACATTAATAGGCTTAAAGTTAGCTTGTGCTTCAGGCTTTCTGTCTTGCACATCCACCAGTATCATGAGAGGAACACATCTAGGCTGACTTCTGGCAGATGAGAGACACACGGAGCTGAGGTCCATCACCAGGCCAAGCCTAGATCAGCCAACCTCCAGCTGATAGTAGGTGCCTAAGAGAGCACAGACAAGACCAGCAGAAGCACATAAAATTGCGGAGTTTTTATTCCATGCCACTGAGTGTTTGTGATTATTTGATACAGAGCAAAAGCTAATTGATCCACCATGCAAGGCAGTGTTCCAAAGATGCCATCACCTGTTTTTTAAAATTTTTTCCATTTTAACCCTTTTTAAAGCATAGTTCAATGGCATTAAGTACATTCACACTCTTGTGCAACTATCACCCATTCATTTACTTTTATAATACAGAGTGAAATATAAAAAAATATGGAGACTGTAAAAAGACCAGTCACATTCCACTTGTTATGTCTGGAGTAATGAACTGGGTACTGACATAAACACAGAAGGTAGAAAACATTGCCCCTTTTCTCAAGAAGCTTACAGTCAAGTTCATATTATGAGCTGTATCCATAAGAAAAAAGACAAGAAAAGCTACTCAGCTATTTGCCACTAGAAATTGCTTTTCTTGATGCACCTCCCCTATGTGAAATACTGCTTGAGAGGTTATTAAAAATAGGGAACTTACTCTATGGAAAGAAAACTCCTTTAGAAAATATAAAACATCTACAAATGGAGCATATGTGCAGTCTTCAGAATTTCCATAAACCACATGAATGCCGA
The DNA here is from genome assembly GCF_037783145.1 of Equus przewalskii. Lineage (NCBI taxonomy): Eukaryota > Metazoa > Chordata > Mammalia > Perissodactyla > Equidae > Equus > Equus przewalskii. The sequence goes on from NC_091859.1 coordinate 821,764, forward strand.
TCCTGGAGCTTCAGAGAGTCTGACCACCCCAACATTAACCCTTCCTTGGAGACAGAGAAGTCCAGCACAGGCCTCCTCCCTCTCGAAACTTTCCTGGAGAACACGTCCTTGTCTAAGAAAAGAAAATGGCCTTTCTTATTTTTAGCTTATCACATTCCAGGCAGGCTCAGATCATCACAGTGCAAATCCTAACAAATGAAGATTGCCAGCTAGCATCAAATCTCTCTTTTTTAAAACAAAAAAGTTCTAATAGATTCTACTTATATTTTGAAATGAGAGCCAGGGATTTAGGAACAGCTTTAAAAGACGCTGGGAAATCTGATCAGCTCCTGCCGCACTAAAAGAGAAATGGAACCAACTGGGGGGCACGGGCATTAGAGGAAGGCCCTGTTCTTCCTCCTTAGTTCCCAGGTGCAGCTCAGCACCACTCTACTCTTGACCAATTACAAGATGTGCCAGACATGGCTTTTGCCTGAAGTGGCTTGTCTCTGGTGAGACCTGCTAGTGTTGCCATATAGCATATTGCTCTTGGATGTTTTGGGCGTAAATTTAACAACATGTATATCAAAGACAATAGATTTTTAAATGCATATTGCTTGAAGACCAGACAGAATTGGAATTTAGGGAGAAACGTTGTAAGGAATCAGAAGTGTCAGATACACAAATAGAATTATAGTGAGAAGGAAAATCAGGGTATCAAAGTGAAATTTTTGAAAAGGCATCCTTAAGTAGAGCAAAAAAATCCATTGGGAGCCCAGGGAAGATGCAGAGCTGGTGGTGGGAAAGAGAAAATGCACCTCTGATAGATCCTGTCTGTGGTATGGAGTTTCCAAGTGATTAGGCTAGTTAAAAATGAGAGCGAGAAAGAGGAGAGCAAGAGGAAAAATTAGAAAAAGAAAGTAAGTAAATAGGGAGGCAGAAGTTCAAAACAAGAGTAAAGATAACAGTTAGAGATAGGTAAGAGAAACTTGAATGGAGTAAAAAAGTTAAATGGAAACAGTTAAAAACCAAGTAATATTAAAAGTTAAATTTAAAAAATTAAAACATGATTTAGAAAGTTAACTTTTATATGTCATTAGATTTTTTCTTTAAATGTATTTAAAAATAAGATTTTAAAAGGAAGAAAAACAAAAAAGGAAAAAGAAAATAAAGGAGCCAGAAACCTAAAGAATAAGCAGATAAAGTTAATTAAATTAGAAATAGAAAATAAATGTACAAGAGTCAGCATATAGCAAGATAATATAAAATTCTAAAACTATGCTGAGAAAGTAATAAAACAGAGTAGATTTGTAAAGAAACAAGATAATACAGTCAGTGTGGGAAGGAAGGAGGGAACAAAACTGAGATTGTCTGTCTGGTTTTATTTTACTGCATTAGTACTCTGTGATAGATGCTTTCTATTAGTAGAGTATTTCTACCTCTGAATCAAGTGTCTTGAGAAAAGGCAGTTTGACAGTTAAGCGTAAGATTTATAAAATATAGTTATTTGGTTGAGAAAAAATTAGAGCAACTTCCAAATTTTTAGTAAACAAGCCTATTCATCTTTCCAGGCAGATTATATTGGATGATCTTTATCCCCATCGTCAATACTGAAGTACACACACATATACAATTTGTATTTTGTGGCCACTTTTTCATCTGTACAGTAAAGAAATTGGACTAGATATTATTTTTTCATTTTCAAAATAAAAAGTTTTCTCATTTCAAAAATAAATCATGGTTATAGTAGAAAAAAGTTTAAAGTAAGTGAAGATCATCTACATTCCCACCAATCATAAGTAATCATTGTTAACATCTTCATATATATTCTTTCAAATGTGTTATTCATGTTTAAATATACACATATTCATATTTTAAATAGTTATATATTCTGTTTTATGGCATCTTCCACTTGTAATATCATTGAAATATCTCTGAAAAATATTCTTTTAGTATATTTTCTCCTAACACACCGTAAATTATATAACCTAGCTCTAATTAATGGACTTAAAAATTATTTTCAGTTTTCTGCTTTATGAATGATTCTGTGATTATCATCTTTACATAGGTACCTCTGGACATTTATCCATTTATTTTTTGAATAATTTCCTGCAAGTAGAATTTCTGTTTCAAAAAGTATGCATATTGTCAATTTTAGTATGTATGAAGTTTGAATCATTTGATCAAGGTCAAAAACATCCCTTGAGATTTTGATTGAGATCTCATAAAATTTATAGGTTAGGTTAAGGAGAATTTATTCTCTCACTCATTCAACAAATATGTAACACTAAGCGCCTACCATGGGACAGGCACTACAACGGCATTGGACAATCCAATGAGGCTGCCCTATGATACATTTACATGAGAGTCAAAATTGACAAATAAATACATAACATATTGTCAGGACCTGATGAGGGACAGGTGGTGCATGCTCTGTAAAAAGGATAAAGCGAAGTAAGGAGACAAAGAGTGCCAGGGGTAATATTATATATGAAATAATGAAGAAGGTTTCTTGGATTGAGATATTTGAAGGCAGCCACCTGGTTATCAAGAGGAAGAGGGAAATGTGCAGAGGAGCTGGAGAGCATCCCCAAGGGAGACAGCTCAGAAGTTGGACTGCAAGGACTTTTGGAAAAGTGCCAAGGACTTAGGATTTCATTTTGAGTTTCTCCAGAATCCACTGAAGGATTCTGTGCAGCAGAGTGAAAAAGACTTAAAATATTCCATCTTTTTTCCATTATTTGTGTTCTTTACTATCTGTCAGTAGAATTTTTTTAGTTTTAATATATTTTTATTAAATGTATTATCAAATATTTGTTTTCCTTTATTGTCACTTTATATAAGAATTTATTTTCATTGTTTTCAGAATGGGTGTTTTAGCTAAAAAAATCATACCAGCCCCTTCAGTACTTAATTCTGTGGCCCTATAAACTCAGTGCTGTGCCGGTGATTCAAAAGTCTCTGTGAATTAATACAAGAAGATAAACTTCCAGGGAGTTTAGAGAATGGCCCAGGGTGACTTTGACTTCTGGTTCTCCTAGTTACCCTAGAGGCTATATTAGGATATATTCAAATGCAGTAAAGTCAGATTAGCTGGGACAACTCTCTTACATTCTCTGGATCCTGTGGAGTTTTGTTCCCAGACCCTTAGATCTTTCCTAAATTAAATTTCCTAGAGTGGTATTTCACAAAAAGTGCATCATAATCACCTGGGGAGCTTTTATAAACAGCTATCCAGACCGTTTCCCAGAGATTCTGACCTCCAAAAGCCTGGATTCTGATGTACAATAAAATTTGAGACAGACCATCCGAGACCAATCTTAGACCCACCACATCCTTGTAGCAGATGCATAATTTCCTGTCACTATTCTAACAGTAATTAGAACAGGATTTAGAAAGCAAGTAAAATGTCCAGAGTGGCTAAACATGAAACCACTACATACAGTTCAATTTCTGATTCAGAGAAAAACACGCTCTCCTCTATATTGAGAGAAATTCTATATCTGACTTTTACCTGGGTTCACATCTATAAATATATTTGTGATCTAACAATTGCCTTGATATTTTTATAATTTTCTAGGAACCCTTTGGGAGAAACTTAGCAAATTGTGTAGCTAGATCGATAACACACTGAAACGGTGATGCAGTGCGGTGAGGTCACTACGGATAAGATCTTTCCAAGATGTGGAAAGTAGCTTAGGTTAGATGAATGACAATGGTTTAGGGTGGCAGAAGACCTAGGTCCCAATACTGAGTAACTTAACTTGGCGAAGCCTTAGCTTACTCAGTTTTTAGATGGAGAAATAGCATGTACGTGTCTCATGGAGCTGCTGTGAAAACCAAATATAAAAATCCATGTTAAAGTATTTTATTAAGGGCTAAACACATGCAACCTATCATTCTATTTAGGTTTCTAGAAGGTATATTCCACTGGTTCACTACTCAGGGAAGAGTCCTCGTTCTCTACATTCATCCCTTGGGATGGAGTCTGCCAGATATTTGAAACTTAGATGAAGGAAGCTCTAAATCTGAAATTCTTCCAGGTAATCTAAAATCACAAAGCAGGCCTCTGAAAAGACTGAACTCTATTTGTAATTGAAGATAAATTGTTTTATTTTATTGACTACTACTCTCATCTAGTGTGTTATTCCACACACAAAAGATAAAATCATAAGTTCACGGAGGAGTACTTGTTGCCTCTTTCCTACTTGAAGCACTAGACTTCTAGGATATTTACAATCTAGATGAAGCTGCCAGTCTTGTAACACTTGCAAAGGCCCACAGCAAAAGTACAGAGAATTGATGACACATGAAACTCAACATTGTTATTTTATTCAACTAGCATTTCTCAAGCTGATCACATGCTACAGAGAACATACTACATTAAGCACTACAGTGGCTATGGAGAAGTATTAACCATCAAAGAGCTTATAATTAGGCTGGAAAAACAAGATGCACACCTGTGAACATTTAGGTAGTAATAATAAGTCTTCAACAGCACTACCAGAGGATATTACAATAGAAGCAATATGTGGGGGCTGTGGCACTTTAATGCTTTATGTGCATGATAGAGAAAACTTAAAAGTTTAGAACTTCCATCCAGAGAGGAGAGGAAAAAAGGCCCCTTAGCATTGATGCCTTTGGTTAAAAGTCACTCTTTTATTACGTTAAACTTCAACATGTGACTGTGGACTTTAAATGGTTTTATTTTCTATGCTTTCTCTCTGCCTTGTTCTTATGTATGTGAATCCCTGGTCTCTTTTTACAACTTCCTCCCACCAGGATAAAAACTGTGCTTGGTAAATAATAATCACTAAATACCCAAAACATTAATGATGAAACAGAAAGAGGAGAGATATCAAGTGGACAATTCAAGCCTGAGGGTTAAATATCTGAGTTGAAAGAATTGACAATCGGATCCTTTGTAAGAAGATATTTTAAGGAATTAAAGCTGATTGGTTTTTTTTTTTTAGTTAGCTAAATGATGTGCCTTACTGGTTTTGTCTCAACTCAGTCTGCAATCACCAAAATATTTTAGTAGTAAAATATTCATGGATGTTAGAGTTCAAATCTCCGTTCTGCAATTTTTGCTTTGGGAAAGCCATTTAATTAGATTAATGAGTCCATTTTCCTCATGAAAGTGACAAATAAAAATGGCAAGCAATAGGATATATTGGAGTATATGAGGAAGCCATTTTGTGTAAACCTAATTTGGCGTGACCTTGTCTTTCCAAAAGGGCCTGACCGAGGCCATTGAGCATATATTGTATATCTGCTTTAGAGAGTCCCTATGGCAAGAGCAAAAGGCCCTTGGGCTAAAAGTGAAACTTCTCTCCCCCTCCCAATGTTGGCATCTCCTTAAAGATTAAGCATCTTACTTTAGGCTGGGAACCGATTACAACACTCATCTGTGACACCCCCCAGCCCAAGGCAACACACCCGCCACCCCAAGGCGTTCACTGAGACAGCAGACCTATCTGCTCTTTCCATCAATTGCTGTGCTGACAAAGCAGCCTCGTGACTATTGTAAAAGGGACATTTCAATCACATGTGAAACATACTCTTTGAGGGTATATAACCACCCTGTATACCCCCACTTCTTTGGAGTGCTCTGTTCCTTTGTGGAAAGACTCTCCCGGGTTATAATCCTCAGATTTAAGCTCAGAACTGTCAATGAAAATAATCCATAACCAATCTATAAGTGAAAATTTGGGAGAGTTTATTCTGAGCTGAAATTTGAGGACCATGGCCCGGCACCTTTCTTCCTGAAGGAAGAAAGGGCACCAAGGAAGTGAGGTATACAGAGTGGTTATATACCTCCAAACAGGCTGATTCACATATGATTGAAATGTCCCTCCCACAATAGTCACAAGATTGCCCTGTCGGCACAGCACTTGATGGACAGAGCAGGTAGTGGGTCTGCTATCTCAGAGGGTGCAGTAGGAGGCAAGTCTATTGTCTTGAGCTGGGTGGTCACAGTTGAGCACAGCAATCAGTTTCTAGCCTAAGGAAAGATGCTTAATCCTTAAAGAAATGCCAATGTTGGGAGCGGGAGGGAAGTTGCACCTTTATCTCAAGGGCCTTTGCTCTTGCCATAGGGAATATCTAAAGCAGATATACAATGCATGCTCAAGGGCCATGGTCAGGCCCTTTTGGAAAGACAAGGTCAGGCCGAATTAGGTTTATACCAAATGGCTTCCTCATATTCTCCAATATATGCTATTGATTGCCAGTTTTATTTGTCAGAATAAACGCACCCAAATTTTAATTTATAGATTGGTTATGGATTATTTTTGTCGACAGTTCTTGGCGTAGTCGGGGCAGGATTTCAGAGAAACCCACTGGAGGCCACCTCGAATCTACACTGAACCAGCGTTCTGTACCAATAAGGGCCCATTGAGGACCCTGGATCACTGAATTCTTCAGGTGACCCTGGTCAGTTCTCCTGAAACCTGGACCTCCTAATTTTAAGTTGACGGTCCAAGAGTTTATATGAACTGGGTAAGGTCTTAAGACTAGAGGTTTTTAAGGGGTACTGGTACATAACCTAGGTAAGAGGAACCTAGGAGGAATTTGCTAGGCCAGAGGGAGCCTAGAGGGAAGTTCCTAGGCCAGAGGAGCCTAGAGGAACTTGGGAGTGAATGGGGAAGGCTGACGTTTTTAATTTGGCTTTAAATTGGAAAGAATTGTGTTTATAAAGTCTGAACAGGCTGCTTGATGGAGAAATGAGAGACTGAACGTGTTCAGCTCTGAAGAAAAGGGACATTAGCTCCTCCTGGCCTTTACCAAAAGGCGCCCTTAGGTGACTAAGGACCTCAGTGTCAGAGGATCAATCCTCATGACATGCAGTGGTCCCATAGGGAACTTCACTCTCATTCATGGTAATTAATTACAGGTTCATCCAGGGATGCACACATAAGGGCTGGTCACCCAAGCTCCTAGCCCCTACGGTGGTTTTAGATCGCCAGAGGAGAAACTGAGTCACATAAGAGAGTGTTTATGACCTTTCTATAGGGAGTAACACTCACAAGCAGCACACTTCCTGACCCACTACACTGTCCTTAGAAGTTGTTCGGACTTTATAACGAAACAAAATTAAAAGAGAAGTGGGAAATCGAGCTTCTAAAACAGCCCAATCAGTTCCAGAATATGCAGCCTTTCCTCCAGACTGTGGTTGGCTTCATGCTGTGATCACAATTGTTTAACAAAGGGGGATCCGAGGCCAGATTGCTAAGGCCAAAAAGAAAGAAAGAGAGAAAGAGGAAAAAAAACTGGGAAAACAAGTTTTTTCCACTGTGGTCTGCTATGAGAACAGAAATCTAAGGAAAACCTCTGTTCTATATGTCTGTCTGTCTGTCTGTGTCTATCTATGTTACAAACGTGTGATACTTTACCTCTGGATGGTACAATTTCTAAAGAGCTCTATTCCATTGACTTAAAGTAAGCACTTACAAAAAGTTTTTCTAAAAAGTTTTAACCCAAATGTCTTTCAAATTAACATGATATAGATTAATCTTTGGTTAATGAAAGTTTAAGTTGTTGGTTTGATTGAAAAGGCATGTCCTCAAGAGTTGTTGGTATTTGGATATGACACAAACATACAGCTTGGGTTTACTCGTTTAAAAAGAAGAAAAAAAAAGCTCATGTTCTCCCTGTTACAAATTTGTCAGCATGATAGCTTTAAATGATAGCCAAATTTGTCTAATGTCTCAAAGTTTTTGTGGGTAATCTAAACATAATTGTTGGAAATAAATGATTTAAATAGATAAAAGTGGGTAAAATAACTTATGGTCTGTATACATGGGGGAAAAAAACAGCTTCCAAATTCTTTTTGGTAACAATCTTGAGTTTTGCTAAGTTATGTGATAAAAATCTTAGTATCTGGGCCATTTTTGGATTGGATAGAACACTGAAACATTATTGCTAAACATATCTAAGTTGATCTACTTTTGCCTTCTTATTGCAAAGAGGCTGAGTCTTTGGGTGTTTTATTGTGAAGTGGCGTGTTTCTAGAAATTATGAAAAGTGTTTAGAATGCTGATATAAAAGACAATTCATAATTGCTTACCATTTTAGTGTTTCCTACAGTTTGTTAAAGGTTAAAGAGTTCTAATATATGTGATTAAAGCTGCTAGAAATTAATAAGAAAAACAGTTCTGTATTCAAGGAAAGTAAGGTGTAAGTTTTCAGTAAAGAGGGTGTAAAGAATGGAAGTATTTTGTTTGATGGGTTAAGAAAGATTAATTTGTCCTAATGTACTAGAAAGGAAAAAAGAAAGACTTTGAGACAAATTCTGAAGGCAAAAAGAAAGTTATAGAAGGTTTGTGAAGGAGAAATTCTGAAAAGAGTTTTGTACCTGGTCAAGTTGGTTAAGATTGAAATGAATCTAATTAAGTAAATGGGTTTTAATATGAAAAAATAAACTGGTACAAAAATTAGAATTTGGCTTTCTCTCTTAAAAGGATAATTTTCTTAAACTATTAGTCTAGTCTTGATAAAGAGATTCTAAAAGGTTTTTCCTTCTGAGTAAGTTTACACAAGATCTATGTTTGGTTAAGATAATCTCCTATGCAAAAAGACAGAGGTCTCTCTATTAAGGTTTTTTTTGCTGTTGTCATTTTGGTTAAATATTATGAAGCTTTATTTCAGTGACCCTTGTTTTACAATGACAAGATCAGCAAGCTCTTGATCTTGTTTACTTTAAGTAAGTGTTTTAAAATGTTTTGATATTTTTGACAAGCTTCTCCCTCAAAAATATTCAAATCCTGAATAAGGGATTTCTTTTGACCTTGATGAAGGAGGAGGATTTCTCTGGGGATTTTCAGAGGGCCCCTGAGACTTCACAGAGAAATTTGCTCTCTCTTCCTATAAGGTGGAAGATTCTAAACTAATTAGGCTTATTGGTCTGTTAAATTACATTGGAAGCATTGTCAGATAAGTGATGATAATCTTTCTTAGTTGGTATTATGTGGGTAAATGTTATTGATATAAGTGTTGGAAATTATATAACATTCCTAAAATTCTGATCTGTTCTGGCTATCAGCCATAATTCTAATTATCATTTTAAGGTGTTGTATATCACAGAAATAACCAAGTTTTTCTGTCAGTTGTCATTTTTAAGTCTTTTGTTGTTTACAGTTAGTTGTTTTACTCTGATGCTTTTTGCTTTTGCAAATATGTCTCATCTTCAGAGGAATTCATGGAAAGGACTCTGACACTTACTCTGGATTACAGTTTTCTGATAAACTTTCAGATCACAGAAATGAACTGGGTAAGAAATTACAGAAATCTAATGGAGAAACTGATGACCTCATAAAACTGCTAACAGAAGATTAAGATCAAGAACCGGTTATGCAGGACTGAATGAACTGAGGATGATTATAATTTTTGTGACTATTTGAAATATTGTTGATTTTCTGATGTTTTGATTTGTTTTCTCAGATTTAAGAAAATCTTTTTCTCTTTTCTCTTATCCTAACTATGACTTTTGTCAAATTGGTGAAATTATATTAGATCCTAGTTCTGCTAATTGTCTTTGAGGCTTTTTCTACCTGTGAACTGGACTGGATCCTGAATTCTTCTACTGAAATATCTGGTTACAAATCTCCAAACTAATGTTTTCAATTTTTCCCCTCATTTTCACTTGGAATCATTGAGAATTGAACATGCTCATTTTCCTGAAGCCTTGCTAACTAAAGCTGAACAACATGATAGAAACTTAAGACAAATTCCTGTCTGTTGCTGTGTAAGATGTAAGCCACTCAGAAAGATACCTGAATGCCTGATGACATCATCAGAGACATTTCAAGTTGCAAAAAGATACTTTGACTCTGACATCTAGAAGTCTTCTTGACTTCCTACCCCCTTGACTCAGGAACTAATTTATAATTTGCTCCAACCATTAACCTTGCTTCCAACATCACAAGGGGAAAAGACCACGACTGCATTCTATTGCTTAATTTGGTTTACAAATGAGTCTTACTTAATTGATAAGGATGTTATCAAACTGGATATGCTGTCCAGCCTCAAGAATACCTGCTACTTTCTGTTAACTCTGTTAACCCAGTGAATCTGCCAGCGCTTTGATTTTGGGCACCTTGATCTGGAACTTCCAGCCTCCAGAACTGTGAGAAATAAATGTCTGTTGTTTAATTCCAACCAGTCAGTGGTAATTTGTGATATCAGCCTGAATGGACTAAGACACTACGTGTAATTTTTCAGGTCTGACCATAGAAATTACAAAGGCTTTACCTGACAGGCCTCATCTGGCTAGGCATGCTGTTCCATGTTTGCATTCCTAGCTCTAGTGCTGCCATTCCTAGGTCTCTTTATCTGAGGCCTTGGACAGAGGTCTTCCTCGGGCACTTCTGCTGAGGTCTCCTTACAGGGGAAGAGAAGAACCTTGAAGACAATTTTCCACACTCTGATTCAGCATCCAGAATTTTTCCATTCCTGGCCCTTCTCCCTCATCCTCTCCCCAGCCCCAGGGTCCACAAAACTGCCAGAACCTTTTTTGTACTCCTTCAACAGTGTGATGACCCCCATGTATGTGCTAATTCACCTGGCCTGGACCAGTGTGCTGCCATTCTATGGGAGAAAATAAAATAAGGGGAGTCAATATGTTCTCCAGTTTTCATCTCTTGCTTCTACCATCACAGTAAAGTGATTAAAGACTCAGCTCTTCCATTTTTGGCTTGTTGTTTTAATTGGCTACTCTGACATCTGACAGCTCAGCAATCCCTCTCTCAGCTCAGCTGAGCTCCCAGCACTAGCTCCATAGAATTATGCTTACTAGATTCATGGAAACACAAAATAAGTTCAAATATTTTGACAGAGAAGTAGAACATAGCTTTCAAAGCACAAAGCAAATTTAGAAAAGAACGAAATAAAAATTCTAGAACTGAAAAGTAAATAATATTAAGAACTCAGTGGATGTGTTTGAAAGTGCACATCTTAGAAACAACTAAAGAAACATTAGAGTAGGATAAATATCAGAAAAGAAATTTTAGGGTCTGGCCTGGTGGCACAGTGGTTAAGTTCACACATTCTCCTTCTCAGTGGCCCGAGGTTTGCCGGTTTGGATCCCAGATGTGGACATGGCACCGCTTGGCAAAAGCCATACTGTGGTAGGCGTCCCACATATAAGGTAGAGGAGGATGGGCATGGATGTTAGCTCAGGGGCAGTCTTCCTCAGCAAAAAAGAAGAGGATTGGCAGTAATTAGCTCAAGGCTAATCTTCCTAAAAAAAAGAAAGACAGAAAGAAAAAATATTTCTTAAAAGCACAAAGAGGCACAATTTTGAAGAGAGAGGAGAGAGAGAGCACATGAGAATATACTAAAAAATTCTAAAATGCATATAATTATAACCCCAGAAGTTAAAAATAGAAATGAGTAGAAGCAAAATTTTAATTGAAAATAACTAAGAATTTTTAAACTAAAGAATGACTCCACAGAATCAATAAGTTCAATAGATTGCATGCATGCCAAAAGATGAATTCCTCACCTATACTTATTATAATAAAATCACAAAAATATAAAAAATAAAAAGACAAAGAGAAAACTTGATAGCAATCAGGAAGGGTAAAAAATAAGAAAAAAAGGAAGAAAGAAAGGAAGGAGGAAGGGAGAAGGAAGGAAAGGAAAGGAGAAAGAGAGAGACAAAGAAAGAAAAATTACATCAAAGAAGAAAAAATTAAACATATATCTAATTTCTCAACAGCAAAAATGGAAGCTAGATCACAATGGAAAGATAGCTTTAATGTGCTGAAAGATATAAGGACAAAATTAAGAGTCATATACAAAGCAAAAATATATTTTAGAAGAGGAATGAAAACATTTATAGAAAAAACCCCTGAGATTTCTCATTAACACACCAAACTAAAGGTTAATAGCAAAGGATACATTTTAGGAAGACAGGGGGAAATCCCAGATAAATGGATGGAGAAGTAAAAACAAATTAGGGATAATGAAATTAATAAATATGTGAGTAGCTCCAAATAAATAAAGAATATATAAAACAATGATACTATGTAATAGCTTTAAACATATGTATAATTTAAATACTGCACACAACAATAGTAACCTAGAAATCAGGAAGAGGTAAATAGGAACTCCCTAGGAAAAAAGTATAAATACCAATTAACTTTAGACTTTGATAAAGTAGGGAAGCCAGTAAAATAATAAAGGTCATATTTATAACTCGAAAACTAACAGAAGAAAAATTTTTAAAATTAAATCAATTCAAATAAAGGAGAAATCAATACATCGAAAAGGCACAGCAAACAAAGATTTAACTTCAAATAGATCAATAATTACATCAGCTGAAAATAGACTAACTGCATCCCTTAAAATGAAATATAGACAGGTTTTCAAACAAATCTATCTAAATATTAAGAATCAAAAAAGTTACGAGAGAGTATATCGTATGTAAACTCTACCCCAAAACAAACAGATATGACTGCTAATATCAAAGTAGATTGTAAGGCAAAAAATATTACTACAGATAAAAAGGAAGACTTACTAAGATAGAAGATTCTATTCAAAAAAACCAATTTTAAATTATATACACCTAATAATTGGCAGAACCAAAGGAAAACGGTCAATGCTACAAAGTAGGGCATGTAATAAACAATGGGAAACATAAATGATAAAACGTTAGAAAATTTAAGCCTCTACATACATCAAAAAACATTTTATTTAAAGATGTAATGTTGAAAGCTTTTCCTCTGTTATTGGCAATAATGAAAGTTTGCCCACTGCCATTACTCCTATTCAATAGTATACTGGAGGTATTAACTTGTGCAGAAAAAAATTCTATACCCATATTTTATATCTAAAACAAAAATTATAAAGATTTAAAGGAGAAAAATAATACTGCTGGTATTTATGGATGATATAATTTGTTATATAGAAAGTCCAAAAGAATCTACAGTTGAATTATTAAAATTAATGTTAGTTGCTCAAAATTCCTTGATTAAAGATCAGTATAATCAAATAAATCTTATTTCTATGTACCAGTAATGAAAAGCGAATTTTTAAAATTTTATTTTAAAAGCATCAAAAATAGCAAATATTAAGAGTTAGGTCTAACAATATATATGGAAGGCCTTTATATAGAAGATTATAAAATGTTGCTAAGAGAAATTAAAGAATACTTAAATAAATGGATAAATACACTAAGTTCATGCATTAAAAAATTATATACTGTAATATGCCAATTCTCCACAAATTGATCTATAGATTCAAAGAATCCTAACCACAATTTCAATTGTTTAGTGGAATTTGGCAAGTGGGTTCTATAATTTATATGAATATTCAAAAGGTGAAGAATATTCAAGACACCCTTGAAAAACAATAAGGTATCAGGACTTTCTCTAGGTTTTCAAATATTATGATAAAACTACAGGAATTAAAATATTATGGTTTTGATGTAAGAATGGACAAATGTGCCAATGAACAGAACAGAGTATAACAATATGCCATGTGCATATTCATATTCACTTTATGTTGACAAAGGTGGCACTACACAAGCACAACAATGGTTTGCTGGAACATACAGGGTGTGTCTACAGAAGAAAATGGAGCTAAGCTCTATCTCGAAATGTTCACAAAAAATTAATTTCAATTGTATTATGGAACTATGAAAGGTAAATCAAAATTTCTTCTTAGGATATAATGTCAGAAAATATCTTGATGGCTTTAAAATACAAAAGATTTTTAATTGAGATACATAAAGCACTAATGATGAGCAAATTAAAACTAAAAAATGAGGGCCCATGAAAACCAGGTCATGTTGACTCTAGGCCAATTCTCCCATCTCCCTCCCTGAGTAAAATAGAAAGTGTCTTTGTCTTGCCTACAGCAGTGTAATTGAATCTCTTGATTGAGTTAAGGTTTTAAATATTTATTGCTTCAGAGAGATAGCTAAGTCTTTCCTAAAGGTATGTCCTCACAGCTGATACTCAAGCTTTCTCAGAAGCATTTTGAGGATGAGAGGAGGCAGATGGGGCAGAGCACTGACCAGCCTCTCTGGAAGCCTGATCCAGGCGGCTCCCCAGGCCTGTGCAACACGCTGCCCACTTCGTGGGGCTGCTTCTTCCCTCATGTCTAATTCTCTTGCCCAATTTTCATTTTATCTTATTTTCCCTTAACCATCAGCTCTTCGTGTAATACAAAATTTCAACCACTTAAAATTTCCTTTACAGAAGTTATTTACGCCCTATTTTACCTTGTCTTGGAGGTAGGGGGTTGCTCTTTTTCTAAGGGCATGTGTTCACTTCATGGTTCATGTATTTCCTCCTATTTTTAAAGACTGGAAGCATTTAACATAGGACTCTAGAGTTCCAACTTGGACATGTATCATTAGCATTATACATAAAATATAATTTAAATATTATTTAAACTTTAAACTCTATATAAACTTTAAATTCTATTATTTAAACTTCAAATTCTATACCAAACTATTCATCAAGCATAAGGGAAGATTAAAAATATTAAACATGAAAGGCCTCAAAAAATGGCAGATTGAAACACAACATTTATCAGGCACTCTGCCAAAATCCCTCTAAAATGACAGTAAAGAGATTATTAAAATACATAAATGCACAAGGATAAAGAATGGGTGGAAAGAAGGCAGCTATATATATATGTGTGTGTGTGTGTGTATGTGTATATATATACTGGAAGCTAGAAAGCAGATGAAGTGTGGTATTTGATTAAGACCAAAAAAGCTGCAAGCTAAGCTTTGAAGAAGGCTGAATTTTTTCTGTAGAATCCCAATCTGCCTCAGAAATGAGAGGCATCAAGTACCTCTGAAAGTGGGGATGAACATAGAAGAATGAGTTGAAAGGTTATATGAGAGGGAGAAAGATGCCCTCCCACCCCCATGCTTCTGAGCCTGACAGAAGGCCTATCTGAAAAAGACTGGAAGAGCCAGAAGGTTCTGGATTCTGGTCAGTGGTGCTGTAAGAGCAAAGAGGAGCAAGAGCAAACAAGGGGATCAATACAACTCCTCTGTCCCCACTTGCTCACAGAATCCTGGGACACAGGTTTGTACCTTTCAGGCAGAAAAGTCGACAATTCTTCTCAGGTGAAACTGATTCATTCAAGAAAACACAAACAAACAAAAACACTGACCCTGACATTGGGGAGAACGGGCTTGCCTACTGAGTTTCCTGGGTGATGAACCATGCTTCGGAACAGGCTCCACTCTAAAGACAGGGAGGGGTGGTGGGTCAGTAATCTGTGTTTTGAAACTTGCACTACAGGTGATTTTGCCGTGGTTAAAGTTGGCTAACTATTGAGACAGATTATTTTACAACATAGCCGTTGAGTCAACAAGACTAAACCTCTGCTCACAAACCTGCCAATCAAGTTTTTTAGAGATCAACTCTTACACAGAAACAGCCATAAATAATAAGCAGATATTGCAAGAAAATCTCTCTAACATAAAAGAGAAAAAAAGAAATCTGTGAAAATAGAAGCAGTGCAGTAAACAGAAGAAAACTTCAAAAGGCTAATTCATATCTTCTGAAAGATAAGAGAAGATATTACATTCATGAAATAAGAATAGATTATAAAAAAGAATATTCAAAAACTAAAAGAGAGGATTGTAAAATAGGAAAGAAAAAATGTAACAGTCCAGAAGATTCACCATAGGAATATAGCAATCAGCTAACAGAGATTTCAGAAAATAAGAGCAGGGAAAATGTGGGGAGAAAATTATCAAAGAAATAGTTCAAGAAATTTCCCAGAATTGAAAGGGCCTGTGCTTTTAGATAGATAAGGCACACTGACTGCTCCATACAGTAGATAAAAGAAAATTACACTGGCATTTTATCAGGACACTAAAAGACAAAGAGAAGGTGCAAAACACCTACAGACAGAGACAGAACAAGAAGCTAACACATAAAAGGGATGGAAACCTATTCTATGTGATACTCCAACAGTGGATAGTATAACCTTGTTAAAACCCAGAGAATGTACAACACTAAGAGTGAACCATAATGTAAACCATGGACTTTGGCTGATAATGATGTGTCGATGTTGGTTCACCAATTACTAACAAATGTTCCACTCTGGCGCAGTATGGGGGAGGCCGTGTTGTGTTGTGTTGTGTTGTGTTGTGTTGTGTGAAGGGAGAGGATGGTATATGGGAACTCACAGTCCAATTTTGCCATGAACCTGATCTAAAAAATAAAGTCTTAAGAAAAAAGGAATGGAAATCAGAATGGCATCTCAGTTCTCTAGCAATGTTAGAGGCCAGAAGACAATGGATAATTGCTTCAAAAATTCTGAAAGAAAATTATTTAAAACTCAGGATAATATAACCCAGCCAAACTATGGACAGATGGAGAATTTAAAACATTTTTAGACATCCAAAGTGTCAAGCCATTTACCTCTTGTCAACAGGAGAATACATTCCACCAAAAGCAGCAGACTGATAAGACTCCACTCAGAGAACGCCCAGCCTGTGCACTGCAGTCTCCAAGGGCAGTTGCAGTCAAGGACTCAGATCTGCTGAACGTCAAGCTCTTCTCAGTATTGACAGTCCCAGGTCTCTATCTGCGGCCCTGGGCAGAGGTCTTCTTCAGGAGCCTCTGCTGAGGTGTCCTCATGGGCTGGGGGTGTGGGGAGGAAAGGCAGGAAGACACTTTTCCTCAGGCTGACGCAGTATCTAGTACTTTTCCACTCCGCTCCCTCCTCCTCTGTCCCCCACCCACCCCAGGGGCCCTAAAACTGCTGGAGCCTTTGGTTCTCCCTCAGCTGTGAGTGACCCCCATGTCAGGGCTCGTGTACCCAACCTTGTTCCGAGAGAGAAATGGAGCGCGGGGAGGCTCTGGGTTCAGCCTCCTGCTTAGACCATTTCAGTGAGGGATTAAAAGATTAACTCTTTTCTTTCTGGCTTGTCGCCTTAATTGGCTGCTCTGACACCTGGCAGCTCAGTTCTCTCTCTCCCAGCTAAGCTGTGCTCCTGGCAGCCCCCTTCACTATGCATCCCTAGCTGCAAAAAGCCATTTTATGTAGCTTTCCATGAGTGACCGAGACAGGCTCTGGGGGTTTTAACTCAGCTCCATGGGAACCATCAAACACTCATTGCTTACTGTAGCTGTACCCTGGACCCAGCTGCAAAGGCTCAGCCCCTTGTCCTAAGGCAACAGCTGCCTGGGCAAAACCGGATGCTTCTGCTCGGCTGGTTCTAGGCTCTTACCGGACCTAATGGTTCCTCCTGCAGCACAGATATTTCCAGTGACTGAGGACACGCACCTCCCAAACAGCCTTTTGACCTCTCAGGAGATTTTGTTACATTCTCCCTCTCACATTGCTATTCACTGCTCCAGTGTCCCAAATCTTGCCACTCATCTGCCCCTACCAGAAGAAGGGGGACCTCAGGCTTGTCTTACTTTGGGGACCTTTCTATGCCTCGCTCAGGTTCATCAGAGGCTCCCATTGAGAACCCTGACCTAACATTATTTGTTGATGTGTCAGGCCTCAAAACTGCAAGGGGAGGTTATCAAGCAGGATATGCCACCACTAATTGAAGCTCTCCTCTGGGGTACAGTCCTCCACCTGAGAAAAAAATAAGCCCAGAAAATAATCAGAATTATTGCTTTTACTAGAGCTTATGAACTATCCAAAGGCCTCAGAGTAAATGTATAAACTGAGAGCAGGCAAGCTTTGGGAGTAGTACATGACTTTGGGATCCTTTAGAAACAAAGGAGGATGCTTTGGAAACAAAGTTTTATGAAGTTTTCATCTCTACTGAAAAGCCCATGAAATGTGGACAAGTTAAGGAACTTTTAGATAGAATCCTACTTCCTAGAGAGGGGCTCTTATAAAGGTTGAGGCCCACGTAAAAAGAGAGAATATGAAAGCTAAAGGAAATGCTCTAGCATATCATTTTACCAAACAAGTGAATTTAACCAAAGTTATGATTCTACCTGAGTCTTCAAAGGATAAATCTCTGGAGGGACTCAAAGAGGACATTACAAAATGTCAATATTTAGCCCCTGATTTTGAAAAGGAATAATGGAAAAATCCCGTTGTGCCCTTCAGTCAGATAATCTCCTCCTCTCTCAAGATGGCTACTTGGTGGCTGCAGATGATTTTACATGGATATTAGCTAGATTCATCCATGAAACTATCCATCATGAAGTAGACAAATTGGTTATCTTAAATCAACACTGATGGAAAAAAATTGAAAAGACAATTGAGGTTGTTTTCAGATTATGTGTCACCTGTCAACAACATAACCCTGCAAAAACTGTAAAGGTGACATGGCCAGGAACCAAATCCTCAAGGGCCCTTTCAACTCCTTCAGGTGGACCATCCAGCTTTCACCCTCCAAGGGATGTGAATATGTTTTACTTGCTATATGTCTATTCTCGGCAAGAGTTGAAACATTTCCTTGCTTAAAAGCTACAGCCTTTATGGTCATTAAAAAGCTACTTGATTTTGTGTTTGCAACCTGGGGGTATCCCAACTGTAATATCAAGTGATTGAGACACACGCTTTACAGAAACCATTATAAAAGAACTTTGTAAGGTGTTATCTCTTACTCAAAAACTACAATTTCTGGGAAGGTTGAAAGGATCAATGACATACTTACATTAAAATTAGCAAAACTTTCAAAAGCCCTTGAGCTCCCTTGGCCAAAGGTGCTCTCACTAGCCCTTATGGTCAGACAGTCTACTCCCTCCAGGAAACACTACTCATCTTCCTGTGAGCTGGTGACTGGAAGGTCCACTCATGTAGAGATTTCACCCACTATATTAGGCTCTGCCAACTGCATGCAGATGTGGCAAAATATTGCAAAGGACTCACATACTATACCCACCTCTGTCATCAAAAGTGAAGAACACCTTCCCACAATGTCTTCCTAAACAACCTCTTCATAACCTTCCACCAGGAGATTTCAACTATTGGAAGAGACACTGGAGAAAACTGCTCTTGAATCTTCTTGGAAGGGCCTTTATCAGGTACTGTGAACAAGTAAGAAGTGAAACCCCAGGGAGTCAGCACTTGGGTTCATGTTTCACAACTAAAAAAGCAATTCAGAATTGCACACAACTGGAAAGCTACTCCAATATGGGACCTCAAACTCAGAAGTCTCTGAGATCCCCCGGAAGCAAATCTTGGAAAGCAGACAGCCGGCCCAGACCTTTGGAACAAACAGATGACCATTGTCCACAGATAGTCCTTGGTCCACTGTTGGACAAAGACACCTATCTAATTCCTGTTTTATTTTGTATCTGCTTGTTTATAATCATTCTTCTCATATTCTCTAGATTCCTTGTTGTCATGCACCTATAATAGACCTATTTCTTTTTCCTCCTCATTATTATAATTGTTAGGTCAGAATTATAATGTCATTCTTAAATTATCTTGAACAGTAACCACTACCCTCAATCATACTGACTGCTAGATATGTCATCCATCACAAGACCCCCACGATAAAAACATCAGAATTGCAGCTGATGGTGTTTCCACTTACACCTACATGGACAACTGACCTTAAACAAATCAGTCTGTGATTTTGCTAGCGTTCCCCTCTCGAGAAGAACCTTACAGAAGATTTTACAGAAGAATATTACAACCTATTGATTGACCCAAGATAATTCTAAATTTGGATTCAACAACCTTCATAGAGCAATGGGCCAAATACTACTGAGAAGAGACTAAGAGAGAGCCAAATGTGTAACCCAGCTAATGTAAGGTCTTGGTTCCAACTTCATGTCATGAACTCCCTTTTTCATGGATTTCCACGCGCTGCTACTGGAAACTACTTCCTTTGTGGCCACAATGCCTGATCCTGTTTGTCTCAGACCAACATCTCATGCACTTTAGGAATATTACTCTGACACTTATCTGTACACAGAGACCCTAATTCTAAAAACCACCAAGGCTGGAAATTCGGAGCTCAGATATGAACTCCAAAATGAGGCCACTCTTGATTTTTCAGGCACACTACCCAGGGAAATTATTGACCCATTGTTTACGAGAACAGTCAGAGCAGTGTCCCCATTGGTAAGAACCATACAAATAGAAAAGACAAATATAAAATAGAAAAGAAAAGAAATAGAAAATAGGAAGAAACCTATCACTAACTCTGGCAGAAGTTATTAATGATACTACCTCTGCCCTAGATGGAGTAGAGATGAGTCTCAACTCATTGGCATGAGTAGTGATGAACAATTGCATTGCTCTAGATTTTTTGCTGACTAGTCTTGGTGGTGTCTGTGCCATTGCTAATACTTCTTGTTGTACTTAGATCAATGAAACAGACAAGGTGGAATAAGCTATATAACGCCTTAAGGTAAAAGCTATTTGCCTCTCTAAGAGTGATCCTCATGGTCTATTGAATTTGTTCTCTTGGCCTGAGTGGGGCAATTAAGATTCCTAGTTCTGGGACTGGCCCCGTGGCTGAGTGGTTAAGTTCACGTGCTCTGCTGCAGAGGCCCAGGGTTTCACCAGTTTGAGTCCTGGGCGTGGACATGGCACCACTCATTGGGCCATGCTGAGGAGGTATCCCACATGCCAACTAGAAGGACCCACAACTAAAGATACAGAATTTTGCACGAGGCGGGGGGCTTTGGGAGAAAAAGGAAAAATAAAATCTTTAAAAAACAAAAAAAAAGATGCCTAGTTCCAAAGCATCTTACAGTAATTATTAATTGTTCTTGTTTTTATCATAGTGGTCATGATGCTGATCAATTGCATTTGTTAAAGAGAAACGAAAATGGGGTCCACAATTTGAATATACCCCTAGACCAAACACTCATAGTCATGTAACCAAAACTTAAAACTATTTTCCTGAAATGCTGACTCTGATCTCACCCAAGACTTAAGCTTTCATGTCAGCATGACCTTACAGCTTCCTAGCTAATCAGCTACAAACAAGTAACCTTATGTAGTACTCCTACCCTAAAAGGGATGTAAGTTTCTAGTAGTCTGTCACAATACAAAGCAATGTACTTCCTCATTCACCCTTTAGAAACTGAGCTGTAACAGTTGAGGGCAGAACTTCAAGCCACTTTTTGTTTGGAAGTCCCTCTGTTTGCAAACAGCTTGTTTCTCACTCAATGAAATATTCATCTCAAGTAAAACTCTCTGAATTTTCTTATGACACATTCTATCCAGAGTCTTAAATGCTTCTATAGAGTCACTCTCTCATCAGATGATCTCCAGGATGATACAACAAAAAAGGGCAAGAAGATCTTGCAATTCAGTTGACTTTGAAGACAACTGAACAATCTCTGAGCAGATCCAGATTTCTAGCTTTTCCTGAATTGGTCCACCTCTCACCGATGAGAGGATGGCCAAGAGCGGGGACTGAGAGACTGAATGTACAAATGGGCAATGGCTAGACCAAAGATAAAAATAGAACTCTGACCCACAGTCTGCAGCACTCAGTCTAGGAAGCCAAACAAACTCTATGGTAATCAACACAAAATGCCCAGGACTTGATTAATAACTGACAGTTTCCCTAATGTTTGCCCTTAATTTCAACTTAGAACCAACTGGAGAAGGCCAAATGAATATAACCTCTAACCAATCACATATAATGCCCTGCTTCTAGTTAGCCCAGCTACGGCTTCCCCATGCCAACAGCCTCCTCCTTCAGGCATACCTGAAGCCTTCTCTTTTTTCCTCTGTAAAGTTTTCCTACTCCTCTGCCTGCCTTTCAGTCTCTGATAAACACAAGTGACGTGGCTGACTCCCTTGCTATAGAAAGGTCGGAATAAATAGCCTTTGCTTGTTCCCATTTGGGTGGTCAGTGTTTATTTTCACAGAAGATAATTCATGAGTTGCTATTTGTTGAAGCTGTGTAATAAGTATATGGCCTTTCATTTGTACTATCTTCTCTACTTTCATATATATTTGAAATTTCCCACAGTAAAGAATTCAAAATATTTCAAAAATATCAATGTCATTAAAGATTTTTTAAAAAACAATAGAGAATGATTCTAGATTAAAGGAGACTAGAGACATGACAAGTAAATGCAATGCATGCTCTTTGATTGAACAATAGATTTAAAAAAGTAGCTATAAAGTACATTATTGGAAAAATTGGGGAAATTAAAATTCAACTGCATATTAGACAAGAGTATCAGATCAAGATTAAGTTTTCTGAGTGAATAATCTTATTTGGCTATGTAGGAGAATGTCCTTGTTCTTAGGAGATGATGTTGAAGTACTTGAGGTAAAGCGTCATGACGTCTGCAATTTAACTCACAAGTAGTTCATGAAAAAGCATATGTAGTTAGAGAGACAAAATAAATTAAGCAAAATGTTAACGACTGGCAAAACTAAATGAAAAGTATAGAATATAAGTTTAATGTTATCACAATTTTTCCATAGGTTTAAAGTTTTTCAAAATAAAAAGATAGAAAAGAGTATAATAAATACATGTAATAGTACAAAAAAAAGTAAAGTAAGAAAAGTAAGCAAAAATTCCCAGATACTTACATCAATTTTTTTAAAATGAAAGAATAATCCAAAAACTAATAATAGTTAACTAATATCGAGGAGGAGGGGACAGGATAGATGAGATGGGGTTGAAAACTAGGTTTATCCAAATGGATATTGTCCATAAAAAAATGTTCTTAAAATGTACTTTGTAAATTATCCTTATATTCTAAATATCCTGTCAGTGAACATTTTCATTTACTCTACTTCAATATTATTTAGTAGTGTGGTATGGCATCTCCTTATTTACTTATCCATCCACCCATGTATCCATCCATGCATCTATCCGTGCATCTGTCCATCCACCCATCTGAGGGAACTAGTATGTAGTTACTGTTTGTAAATGCTCCTAAACATTAGAAGAATGTTATCTACTGTTCAGAACTATTAGGCCTTTGTGTATTCTTTTTCTGCATGATTGCTCCTGCTCTGACAGTGACTTGTTAAATATCTCCTTACTAGTTTATTTTCCTCATTTTAATCATTTTTCTAACTATCTGTGACATACACGCATGCATTTTGATGTTAATATTTGATGCAAAAAAAGAGTTATGTCTTCATTATGCTTTGTAATATTTCTCACTGTATAGAGATTTTATCTTCAGAGTTGAAGATTCTAAGAAGTGAAGTAACGAAGAACAAAGCTTCTCAATGAGAAATTACGAAACCAATTCACTCCCATACTTCATTATCTGAACCCAAAGCCCCTCAGACTGGTTCCCCAGGACTACGCAGAGAAAATGGAAGCACGTGATGTGATGTGCCGGAAGTCTTCTCGGTGGCATGTTTGGTTCTACTTTATGGGGTGCAGAGGGTCTAAATAACTTGCCTGGTTCAGTCACACAGCGAGAAGATGTTGGAGCCGGTATTCAAGCCACGTCCCCTCAATCAGAGCCAAATCAGGAAGCCTTAGAGGTAACAGAATGACAAAACTGACTCCACCTTGGCAGATTCTGCTAAATCCTAACAACTCTGTGATTCTGCTTTGAAGCTGGCATGGGATCAGTAAATAAAACTCAGGGCTTGCCAAATGTGGGAAACTTAATACGGGGTCTCTGCATAAAGCTAGGACTCCAAATGGCTCTACTTCCAAAATAAAACTAAATCAGAGACAAACTTTGCCATCCAGACGGAGTGGCAAAGGAATTTGTCTTGACCTTGCCTTTCTCAAGTACGTCTTGACCTAAGAATTAATTACCACAAATCGGCCCCGTGGCTAACTCATGCCACATGTAGAAGTCTCAAAAACTTCACGGAGATAACTGGAAGTGGCCCCAGGTGGATGCATCCCCAGGAGAATGGCTCGAGTGAAAAATCATCAATCTATAAAAAGATAAAATTATCTCCCTACCTTACACCCATTTAAAAAAAAAAAAACAAAACCCCAGATAGTTCAAGGATGTAAATGTTAAGATAGAAACATCAGCATTCTTAGTAGAAAGTATAGCTAATATCTTTAGACCTCAGGGCAGGGAAAGATTTCTTAAGCAAGACACAGAAGGCACTTACTATAAAGACTGATAAATTTGACTATACCAAAATTGAGAATTTTATTTATCAAAAGACACCTTAGAGGAAGTGAAATATAATTTAAACTAAGAAGATATTCACAATACACAATTGAAAAAAGATTAGTAGGAGATTGAGGGAGAATACACAAAAGGGAAAACTTCCACAATTACTTCATATCCTCAAGACTTTTTTACAATGTGCACATATGTTGATTTTCTAAATTAAATTGAAGAAATAAAAATATCCACTAAAGTTGGGTTCAATGTCTCCTGTCAGAGATTATCTACTGATATCTGTTGACGCTTAGGTGATGTGAATGAGGATAAGGAAATTCAGGATATTAATACTGACAAATAGAAATGGCAAGCAACAGGATATATTGGAGAATATGAGGAAGCCATTTGGTGTAAACCTAATTCGGCCTGACTTTGTTTTTTTTCCAAAAGGGCCTGACGTGGCCTTTGAGTATGCACTGTATATCTGCTTTAAAACATTTACTATGTCAAGAACAAATGGCCTTAAGATAAAGGTGCAACTTCCCCCACATTGGCATTTCCTTAAGGATAAGCATCTTTCCTTAGGCTAGGAACGGATTGCTGTGCTCACCTGTGACCACCCAGCTCGAGACAACAGACCTGCCACCCTGCTGTGTCCACCGAGACAGCAGACTTACCTGCTGTGTCCATCAATCGATGTGCGGACAGAGCAGTCTCGCGACTATTGTAAAAGGGACATTTCAATCATATGTGAAACATCCTGTTTGGGGGTATATAACCACTCTGTACACCCCACTTCTTTGGTGCCCTTTCTTCCTTTGGGAAGAAAGGCCTCGGGCCATGGTCCTCACATTTTAGCTCAGAATAAACTCTCCCAAATTTTCATTTATAGATTGGTTATGGATTATTTTCGTTGAAAATACTATTGTGGGGGACTGGAATTGGCCACCCCCAGATATGTCTCTTTGGCATCAGGATTATTTGAGGCTGATTGCTTTTGATAAACTGGGACAGGGCATGAGGCTCTGAGGAATGGAACTTGCCCTTTGTTAGGACACATTTACATTGTAAAGGAACTCTCCATCTGTAACGATATCCCCCTCTCTGTACAAGGAAGATGGGGAGATGACCTTGTCTCTAGAAACTCTTAATCAATGGGGAAGACAAGGACTTAAATCTGCATTTTATTGTGCCTGTCTGGTAACCTCCTGTAACTGACTTCCCTCCCGCTCCCAACGTTGGCATCTGCTTAAGGATTAAGCATCTTTCCTTAGGCTAGGAACTGATTGCTGCGGTCACCTGTGACCACCCAGTTCAAGACAATAGACTTGCCTCCTGCTACGCCCACTGAGACTGCAGACCACTACCTGCTGTGTCCATCAAGCACTGTGCCAACAGGGCAATCTTGTGACTATTGTGGGAGGGACATTTCAATCATATGTGAAACACTCTGTTTGGGGGTATATAACTACTCTGTGCACCCCACTTCTTGGGTGTCCTGTCTTCCTTCGGGAAGAAAGGCCCCGGGCCATGGTTCCTCATAAAGCTTTGTTTAATTTTCTCTTGCTATTCTGTCTCATGTGAATTTAATTCGTTCTCCGGCCAGACGAATCCACATTTGGGAAGAGGAACTGTCTTCCTCCCCTACACTATCCCCCTTATGAAAATGATCAAAATTTTCCCTTAAAAAGATTTTTAAAAACAAACACATTATAGCTAACTGTAAGAACAAAATAGTTTGCACAGCAGACGCTATCTATTCTAAAACAGCTACCAAACACTATTTCTAGAAATTCACTAGAAAAAGTCTAAGAACATGCATGGGATGATACACACCAGCTTCAGGACAATGATTTCCTGTGGGGAGGGAAAGAAAGGATGCTTTGGTGATACCTATTTCAAGCAAGCCAGACGCGATGGGGCCAGCTGGGTGGTGTAGTGGTTGAGTTTGTGTGCTCCCCTTCAGTGGCCCAGGGCTCCCCAGTTTGGATCCCTGGCGTGGACCTACACACCACTCATCAACCCACGCTGTGGTAGCATCCCATATACAAAGTAGAGGAAGATTGTCACAGATGTTAGCTCAGGGACAATCTTCCTCACCAAAAAAGAAAGAAGAGAGAGTGAGGCAAATGTGGGAAAATGTTACCATCTTATTAAACAGAGATGGGGGTTGGGAGAACGGCACATAGGTGTTATATAACTTTTTTTAAGTGTGTGAAATCTTTAATAATTTAAATTTTTAACTAAAATTAAGAACATTGGAAATAAATGCGTATCAACAGTAGTCTTAGGATATTGGAAACAGGTGGGATTTCTCTATACTTGCTAAGTTTTCTGTGATGACCAGCTCTGATGTTTACATTTTAAAACAAGGCACACTTGCTTGAATGACTAAAGTCCTAACCAACCAGCGAGTCAGAAGACAACGGGGAGCGGAAGAGAGAAAATGTAAACCCTGCGAGCCGGCCTCCCCACCCGCGCAGGAGGGACGCGAAGCTTCGACGGCATCCCAGCGACGCACGGCCACGAGGGCGCCGGCGACCGCCCCACTGGACCAGCCGCGCACGGCGGCAGGGCCTCCGAGGCTAGACCCGGCAGGAGCTCAAACACACAGCAGCTCAAGGTCAAGGAGGACGGCCCAGTGCCAGCGACAGGAGGGAAAGGACGCCCCCCAAGTGGCCCGCGGGCCCAGCACCCACGTCAAGCGGGCGGCCCGTCGAGTGAGCGGCCCGGCGGGAGGGGCGGAGCCCGTCTAGTGGGCTGGGGTGGGCCCGTCGGGACGTGCCCGGCGGGAGGGGCGGGGCCAGGCGGGAACAGCGACTGGCCCGGGCCGCCGGCCTCCCGGGGAGCGGGGAGCCCGGCGCCGGGCGCGGGGCGGCAGGTCGGCTGCCCCTGGGTCGCTGTGCTCGCGCGGTGGACGCGGCAGCGGCTGCGAGGGCCCGCGGGGAGGGGCGGACGCCTGCTGAGGCCCTGGCCGGGCTGCTACGGCGAACGCCTCCGACCCCGCGGGCTCGGCCCCGGCCGTGGTGGTTTCCCGCGCGGGAGCTGAGCGGCCCGTCGGCGTGCTACCTGGAGGCTCGGCTGGCCGGCTGCGTCTTCGGTGAGCGGCCCCGCGCTGCCGCTGGGAGGGCAGCCCAGCGGAGCAGCTCCCCACGGTGTCTCGGCCGGGCGGGCTCGCGGGCCGCGTGTGCAGCCCCGGGGCGCAGCTTGCAGCTCTTCCCGCCCCGCCAGCCTTCCCCGGCGCCGGGCCGGCTCCCCTCGCCCTTCCGCGCGCCCCTCAGCGGCGCTCTCTTCCCGCCTAGGCCCCGACCGAGCCGCCGTCCCCGAGACGGAGTCGAGGAGCCAGGCGCTGCTGACGGCGCGCGCGGTCGAGCCCGGCAGCGCGGTCGAAGTCACCGTCTTTGGACAGCCCCACGGACAAAATCGGGTGAAGGGAGTGCTGCAGAGCCTCGCGGCCTGGCACCGGGAACGGCGCACCCGAGGTGAGGGTCCGTGAGCCCTTCGGGAGGGGGGCGCCGCGGGCCGGCCGCTGGGCCGCACCTGGCTTCCCAACGGCCCCTCGGAGCCGCCCGGAGCTTCCCGCGGCTTCCAGCTCCGGGCGCGGCGCGCCGCCGCTGGGCGGCCCTGGGCGAGCGGAGGCCGAGAGGGCCCTCGGGCACCTGCGCCGGGACCGCGCGCGCTCGGGCCCCGCGCCGCCCCGGCCAGCCTCAGCTTGCTTAGGCCGCTGTGTCCAGACCCCGGGTTCGAGCCTCCGCCCTGAGCGAGCGTGCTGCGGTTTCCCCGCCCCCTCTGCCCCAAGGACGGTGGGATGGACAGCCCCGAGCGCTTTCCCTCCTCCAGGGGAGAAGATGGAGCAGCTGGAGGCGTTCTTGAAGGCCCGGGCGCCGCGGCCGCAGCCTCCCGCGCATCCTGTCGCCTGAGCCCTGCCGGGAGCCTTGTGGAAACAAGCCTGCTTCTGCCAGTCAGGTTAGAGAAGCAAGCATACGTGATCTCCCTAGCCTTTTTTCCTGTGTCCCTTCGGCAGTGGTTTGATTGTTTTGATGTGAACATGAGTTTGTAGTGCCATTCTAGTAAAGAAATGAATTTCATTTTTGCTCAATGGCATAAACATTTTTGTTCACTTAAAATTAACCAGGTTTATAAAAGATTGATCTGTTGGTGCACGTCCTGATGTGACGGGTGCTGATAGGCAGTGGTTTGATTTATTTTTCTTAGTTTCTACTGTTTTGAAACTCCTAACCCCTTTACGATTTTATGGTCAGAGTGAGGCCCTCAGGTATGGGGGCAGAGATGCAGGGTCAGTCTGCTTTGGGTTTTTTGCATCATTTGTTCCCAGACTAAAAATGTGCAAGAAGCACCTTCAGAGCTTGCTAAAACACAGTTTCCTAGGCTGCTGGTCTGGTGATTCTGATTCTGTACACTGGGCTCGTGAATTTGCGCATCTAACAAGCTCGTGGTGAATATCAGTGCTTCTCCTCTGGGGCCCACACTTCTGAAGCCGATGGTTTGCCCCTGAGTAGCGTGAGTGTGCCTTTTCTTCTTGGAGTGGAGCCCCTTTTTGTGTGCACAGGCGGGTGTTCCAACATGCAAGCTGAGGCTGCTGGCAGTAATTCTGCTGCTGCTTGCATTCACCAGAAGAGAATCGGTGTCACGAGCAGCTTGGCCATAGGAGGGGTCCTACTGCCAAGCCCCCGTCTCCTTTTCCCCTCAGGCCTGCAGGGCTGGGTGGTTTTCCCGTTACCCATTACAATGCTGTGGGCAGTTTGTGCAAAACAGCTCAGACCCCTTGCTGCTTCCACTTTCAGGAAGCAGAATTCTTTGGGGAGAGGTTGCTAAGAGCTGTGTGGCTTCAGACACAACATTGGAGTTGATTTAACTCATGTGGTCTCTTCACCCCTTAGCAGTAACAGATTCTAGCCGTTTGCGAGGGTTTTAAACACACATATAGACAAGTCTTTTAAAATGTGCTTGTTTGATTGTAAATGATAATGAAGGTTTTCCTACTTTGCTTCACATTTTTGTAAAATGCCTTTACATTTTTCTTTATTCATTCTTACCATTACTTCTTTCAGCTCTGAAGATAAGGATTTTTGTCATCTCCATAAGCTTTTGTAACAAATAATTGTCCATTATAACCAATGTTTTCCACCCCTTTGCTTCTCAAATTTTTTACATATGAAAAATTTTCATTGTGTGTAGTTAAATTATTCTTCTTTGTGTGACTTCCCCCTTATTCCTACCTTTTACTTTGTTGTTGTTGAGGAAGATTGGCCCTGAGCTAACATCTGTTGCCAATCTTCTTTTCATCCCTAAAGCCCCAGTACATAATTGTATATCTTAGTTTTAGGTCATTCTAGTTCTTCTATGTGGGGCACCGCCACAGCAAGGCTTGATGAGCGAGTGGTGTTTAGGTCCACACCCAGGATCCAAACCGGAGAACCCTGGGCCACTGAAGCAGAGTGTGCGAACTTAAACACCCAGCCACATGGCTGCTCATGTCAAACCTCACTGAAGGTCAGTGACCTGGGGAAGATTTGAGGAGGACAGCAGGGTAGTCCTGGGTCTTTCTCCCAGTTTCCCCCTCCTCCCGTGGGTTGCTGCTTGCAGCGCCACAGTACGTCCAGCTCTGAGGCCGGGTGAGAACCACATGTTCGCATCCCACATCACCTTGAGTAGAAACACCACAGGCTTGGAGGTTTCCCGATGAGGACCACTTGATGGGCTGGAGAGCCCTCTTACCTGGTGGGGCCAATCTTTTTTTTTTTTTCTCCCCAAAGCACCTCGGTACATAGTCGTATATTTAGTTGTGGGTCCTTCTGGTTGTGCTATGTGGGACGCCAGCTCAGCATGGCCTGATGAGCAGTGCCATGTCTGTGTCTAGAATCTGAACCGCTGAAACCGGGGACCACCAAAGCAGGGCGCACGAACTTAACCAGTCGGCCACGGGGCCAGCCCCTCACCTGGTGGAGCCAGATGTGTGCAGTTAAAAAGCACAAGGGAATTACCTGTCTGTGGTGGGAAAACGCCGGCCTGGGATCAGCTAGAAATCCTAGCAATCTCACCTGCATCTGGGTAGAAGTCAGCCTAGAGCAGATTCTGGCTGCTGAAGCAATGTGCCTCTCCCTCCCATTCTACTGCCGGTTAGCAGACATTAGGGAAACTCGATTCTTCATTAAGGAGATTCAGCTCTGTCGACGAAAATAATCCATAACCAATCTATAAATGAAAATTTGGGTGAGTTTATTCTGGGCTTAAATCTTAGGATTATAACCCGGGAGAGTCTTTCCACAAAGCAACAAAGCACTCCAAAGAAGTGGGGGTACACAGTGTGGTTATATGCCCTCAAACAGCGTGTTTCACATATGATTGAAATGTCCCTCCCACAATAGTCACAAGATTGTCCTGTCGGCACAGCGCTTGATGGACACAGCAGGTAGTGGGTCTGCTATCTTGGAGGGTGTAGCAGGAGGCAAGTCTATTGTCTCAAGCTGGGTGGTCACAGGTGAGCACAGCAATAATCAGTTTCTAGCCTAAGGAAAGATACTTAATCCTTAAGGAGACGCCAACGTGGGGAGGGTGAGGGAAGTTGCACCTTTATCTCAAGGGCCTTTTGCTCTTGCCATAGGAAATCTCTAAAGCAGATATATAATGCATGCTCAACGAGCCTCGGTCAGGCCCTTTTGGAAAGACAAGGTCAGGCCGAATTAGGTTTACACCAAATGGTTTCCTTGTATATTCCAATATATCCTATTACTTGCCATTTTTATTTGTCAGCTCTTTATTAGAATTCTTTATATTCACATTTGCAAACATTTAACATGGAGTGGGGGATGAAGAACAACCCACACCTTTCTTTCCCCAACTTCTGAAGCAGGAGCAGGACCTCGAAGAATAGGGCTTCAGATAGAGGCAACGTTAAAGTGGGAGCCCCTGTCTCCCCCCGGCCGAAATGCCTCCATACGTGGTAGCCCGGCCCTGGGTGGTGGTGGGCAAGTGCCGGGTTGCCCCTCCCAGATGGCATCAGGGGCTGCTGGTCCCCTGCCTCCTAGTCAGGGGCCTTCATTGAGCCTGGAAATCCCCTTTCCTCACTTAGCTGCCTCTTGATTAAGCCATCTTTTTGCTGCAATCTTGTGGTCTCAGTGTTTGGCTTTCTGGGCACCAGGCAAAAAAGGAACCTGGTTCAGTAACACTTTGTGCCTGGAGTTGGCATGATAGCCTAGTTCATGATCATCTTGGATACATCCTTCTGGTAATCAGGACAACCAAATATCAAGATCTCAGCCTCACCTTTTGGGTCCCACTGATTAAGGTGAAGCAGGGTCTGTGACACACACTTGATGTGCAGGGTGTGCTCTCAGCCCTGGCCTGCGCAGGAAACAAAGAGGCCATGAGGGGTGGGACTTGGGAGGGGAAGGCAATGGGAGGAGGCGGGGGTACGGAGGGGGCCTGGATTGGGGCCAGGGCCACAAGACAGGCTTGCCAAGGTACCGGGCCAGTCTTGGGGATAGGGTAGGAAGGAGGCCACATCAGCTGCCCCTCTCAGGCCCACTCACCAAAGGTCGCTTCCACCAGCCATGACTCGAGATGAACTGCTTTTGGACTCTTCAGGTACTCAGAGTGGCACCAGTAGGGCTGCTTGGTGAGGTTACCCAGCGCTTCAAATAGCATCCCTTCTCATTGCTCCAGCTGCACAGCATCAGAAGCTGCTTGGGAGTAGCCATGCTTTGGTGGGCCCCGCAGGGAGCGCAGTACAGTTGCAAACCCCAAGGGTGCTATTGGGACGGGCTGTGGCATCAGCGTCCCAGCCTGGACCTTATTTCGAGGGTTTTTGGTAAGCCCTTCCCCATCCGGGCCTTCCCATTGGATTCAAGGCCTCGCCCCCCAAACCTGGCAGCCTCGATTTCCTCCCCAGATTGCACAGATGCACTGGGGTGCGCTCCTGGGAAGCTCTTGGAACACCTTTGTGTTTGGACCTGCCCTTTCCCCAACATGCTAGAAAGGAGGGGTGGAGCTCGCAGCTTAAGGCTACCATCTGGGAAGCTGCGGCAACCTTAAGTGTGGACTCAGGGAAATAAGGAAGATCTGACATCAGGACAATATCATTCAGAGGAGCAAAGTGATATTTGCAGAGACTCAGGTGCCTTTCAGGCAGTTCTGACGGGACCAGTTTGGCATTCCTGGGAGGCTGGAATAACTTTTTTTCCCCTCTCCTCAAAGCCCCAGTGCATGGTTGTATATCCTAGTTGTAAGTCCTAGTTCTTCTATGAGAACTCCCACCACAGCATGGCAACTGACAGAGGGTGGTGTGGTTCTGCCACTGGGAAACAAACTCAGGCAACCAAAGCAGTGACAGCATGTTCCTTTAACCACTAGACCATCAGGACTGGCTCTGGAAGAACTTTTTAATGGAAAATACAATTAAATACATTGAAAAAGCAAAAACTGGGGCACATTTGTACAGTGACAGATGGAAACAAGACTTGGTGATCAGCATGATGTAGTCTATGCAGAAGTTGAAATATAATGATGTACACCTGAAATTTATATAACATAAATCAATTACCTCAAAAATAATTCAAAAACAAACTCAAATAAACAAGATATTCAAGGGCTAAAGTAAGTCCCCCACTTCCTCCTGAACCCTGACTGTTAAGTTCCCCACGAGGCCACCACATATCCAGCTTCTTAACCTGTCAGAGACAGTTGAGCAGATGGTCCATGTGCTCTGGACACCAGAAGGGGAATCCTTTGAAACAGTTTGATGCCTTAATTCTGTAAATAGCATAATTATATTTCCATTTCTTGATTTTTCTGTCCAGGTTAAAGCATTACCTATTAACTGCTGCTCAGGAAGATGAAGCTATATAGTGCTCACATCAGTAGTTGGGGTGTCATGCCCAGACACAGCATTGAGAGATCCCTGGAATTCAGTCAGACTCATCGTTGTATCCTCTGTGGGAGCCCTAGGCCAAAGAAGCGTGTGAGAAATTTGCAAATGTCTGAGAGGGTCAAATGTCTTGAGATCTAAGCAGAATACGAATTAAGAGCCAAAGAAGGACAAAATCCATTCAAAGAATCTCAAGATGGAATTTCAAGCTTCTGTGGGTAAGCAGAATAATTAGGTGAGTGTATAACTGAAACCCAAATGTCTGGACTCCACACCTGTCCCCTCTGGAGGTTATGGGGTCACTGACATAGCCACTAAAAATTGAAATTTGAGGTCCCATCAGGATTACCAACAAGAATTCATTCCAGGAGCCCTCCCTATGAAAATCTCCAGTCGGAACCCTGTTTCTTACACCAAAATGACACAGGACGATGTCATCGTTCCTGGTTGGCATCAGAGGACACTTGTCGTTCTGGGCATGTTATTGTCATTTATGTGTGTGTGTAGATATCTTTTACTTCCTTGAAGCTTCAGAATTTGGTATAGAAATATTTAAGAGAATTAAAACCATACTATTTGTGATTGTGTTTAAAAAGAACCTGTCACATAAATTCCTAGATTACGCAAACTAATCTATAGTGACAGAAAGCAGGGAGTGGCTGCCTGGGGATGGGGTGGAGGCAAGAAAGGGATTGGAAAGAGGCACTAGGAAACTCCCTGGGGTGGTGGAAGTGTGCTGCATTATCCTGATTACAGTGATGATTTTGCTGGATGTGTCTATATGTCAAAACTGGTCAAATTGTACACATTTTAATACAAGCAGTTTATTGCATTTTATTCTTCAAAATGGTTAAAAAAGAAAGGAATACCATAAACATGGTATTTTATGTTCCTGTAGTATTTTAGATATTTAACATGTTAGACAGTTTTGTAATGCCATTTAAAAATATAATTAAGTAATGAATTTAGATGTGCAGCTTTAAGATGAAATCTTAGTTTATATTCAGTATTGGATCCCTGAAGAGAACTTCAGGTCCAACACATTAACAAGTTTTATTTATTTGATTTATAGGAATTGTTTACTAATTGGGAAGCTCTTATTTGTTATTTGAGACTATTAAAGTACTTTGTAATGCTCTTTGCCATTTACGAGGATGTTTAGTTAATTAAATTTGTCAGTGGGACCTGTGTCATTCAGAGGTCATTAAACCTAATTGTTAAAACTTTCTAGGCTTATGAATAGGATAGTGAGTTCTGAAAGTAAAACTTGAGAGCTTAAGAAGGATAGAGGTTTGGTTTTTATATTTTTGGGAAATAAAATATTAATTCTCAAAGAAGCCTCTAAACAAAAGGGAGCACACCAATCCCCCCTGGGCTCCACAAAGGAAAAGTGAGCCAACATCTTCCATCCTCCGCCCCAGCTCACCTGCACGCATCACTCCTGGCATCCTCCCAGGTCAGCAAGATAGTTTTGTTAGGTCAGTATTCAAGTCGATACTGTGGGGGCCTTGAATTGGCCACCCCAAGATATGTCTCTTTGGCATGAGGATTATTTGGGGCTGGTTACTTTGCAGATAGGAAAGCAACTGAAAAGTAGAATTTACTTGCCCTTTGTAAGGAGACATTTACATTTGTAAGGGAAATCTCCATCTGTAAAGATGTCTCCCTCTCTGTACCAGGAAGAAGGGATGACCTTATCTCTAGAAACTCTTAATCAATGCCAAAGGCAAGGACTTAAATCTGCATTTATTTACTGTACTTGTGGGGTAATCTCCCATGGTCGACTCCCCCTCCACCCCCAACATCCTCCTTTGTCTTTAGCTGAAGATGATATTTAAGGTCGGGGCTTCAGCCATTTTGGCGAGTTGCTCAGCTTGCCTGAGCCTCTCCCATGTATACATGTTATAAAGCTTTGTTTAATTTTCTCCTGCTATTCTGTCTCATGTGAATTTAATTCGTTCTCCAGCCAGAAGAACCCAGAGAGGGTAGAGGAAATGTCTTCCTCCCCTAAAATACTATTACGACCTTGTAAATAGTATTCGCAGCTACATATGGTTTATTATGATTTCTTGCACAAAGTCTTGTTTTCCTTAATGTTATTGCTTTTTTATTTAAATGCCTATTTTTCCATATGTTCCTCCTCTGTCTCCACACTCTCCCTGGCTGTAAGTTCCTCCTCAGGACTTTCTCGCACTGCAGGCACTTCCTCCATCCATCCTGATGGTGTTGGCATTGCTCCTGCAGTCTTCAGGGTTCTGCTCTAAGCGAGCTGCTCTCAGGCCCCGGTTCCTGGGCCCCTGTGGATAACTACAGCCTTTTCTGGTGTGGGACCCTGGGCTTTCCGGACCCCATGACTTCCTTACTTTCTTTTTTGTTTTGTTTTGTTTAGTAGATTTTATAGTACTAGCAATAGTATTCAAGCAAAAAATTTTTAATTGATACATAATCATCTTCAAGATGATCCTTGTGTTTCCTACTATGACTTATCTTTTCCACTTTGTCTCTGATTAGCTTCCGGATCAGGTTCTCAAGGGCCCACCTGCAGCTTGGTCTGGATGCGAGGGGGGAGAAGCTGTGATGCAAGACAAGCGGAGAGAGCAGAGAGCTGGCCGCCTTCGGGATCGGCCCCGGAGGGCTAGGCCACAGCCAGCTCACACTTGGTATGGTCAGGGAAGCAGGAAGAGCGGGTGTGGTGCCCTCCAAACCCTACCCTGGCCCACACCCACCTCAAAGAACCCAACGGCGGTGGGCAATGAGCAAGTGAGGCCTCAGGACTGGCTCCCCTACCTTCTCTCCCAATCACTACCACTTACTCTCTGCAGTCTCTGTGGACTGATCTCTGCAGTCATCTCCATGCTGAAATAACATCCCTGCACTGAAGACTTGAGAGTCACCTTCCTAATCCCAGCCTCCCTCCCACCTTCACGCCTACCTCGAATCATCCAGGTATCCATCCCGCCCAACACACACCATGTACTTCTGCCAATTTTCTCCACATCAGTTTATGGCAATGCCATAACTTCAGTATTTCTAGCCCAAACCTTGGAATCCTCCTATGATCTCTCTATTTTTTATTTTTTTAAATCCAACATTTCAACAAATCCCATTCTGTGGAACTTCACAGTACGTCCAAAATCCAGGCACTTCTCACCACCTCCTCACTACTACCCTGGTCCAAGCCACCATCGCCTCTCCTCCAGGTGACTGCAGCAGCCTCACACCTGCCCTCCTCCCTCTTCAGTCCCTTCTGAAACATGGGGCCCAGAGTAACTCCATTAAAGGTAAATTAAACCGTGCCACTTAACACTCTGACTGGTTTCCTATTTTTCTCTGAGTAACAGCTGAAATTTTTACAATGGGACCTTCCCCTTCTTTTATCTGTCCCACATCTTCTTGGTTTCCTCTCCACCTCTCTCTAATCCCAGTGGCCTCTCTGCTGTTCCTTAGACAATTCCCCTATGCTTTATCTTCAGGGCCTTTCTACTTGCTGTTCTCTCTTCCTTCATGACTTTGTACCTTGATCCCCTCCAGTCCCCAGGCCACCACTGATCTCTCTTAATTAAATATTACCTGATTCTCAGTTGGAACTTCCGTAGGGTCCCAACTTAAAATCCATTTCATCCTCCTTCCTTGCTTTCATTTTCCCCCAATTACATCCTTATGTAATCAACTATGTATTTAACTTGTTGATCTTGCTTATGTGTCTGTTTCCCCATCAACACTATTATATCCCTAGACTATGAACATGGGGATTTTTTTTTTTTACTTCTATGTACACTGCACCAAAACCATGCTTGAAACACAGAATGGGCTCCATAAATATTTGTTGAATGAAAGAATGGGCAAAGCATAGAGTACACTCACTCAATGTAGCATCCATAAATGATGTAAGCAAGTCAAACAGTGGGTTGACCAACTATTGAAAGAATCAGTTCACCTCTTTGGTTTGCAAGAGTCTATGACCTTTAAAGCCAGTGGAAAAATCAGGTTTCCTTGAAATTAAATCCAGTCCTGCCTAACCCCAGACTCACAGTTTGCTGCTATCGTCTGACTCATCTCAGCATGAGTCATCCATCTCCAACTGATTCCAACACAATTTTGAGAAAACACAAACCTTTCCCTTAGTCCTTCACAATGATACTCTACACAGAATTGTGAAGAGGCATTTTTTACTCAACAATATATT
This sequence comes from Equus przewalskii, assembly GCF_037783145.1. Lineage (NCBI taxonomy): Eukaryota > Metazoa > Chordata > Mammalia > Perissodactyla > Equidae > Equus > Equus przewalskii. The sequence goes on from NC_091859.1 coordinate 858,791, forward strand.
CTGTATATTTTTGTTTCTAACATATTTAGCTCTGCCACATTCTCTTAAAGATTGCCTGCCCCTGTGTCCATTAAAGAACACTTGCATATGCTCTAGTTTTTCACTATTTTAATGATTCTGAACACTGTAGAACATATGTACCTGGAACTTTTGCACTTAAAAATGATTCCTAGAGACAGAATTGTGTGTAGAATGGGGACCTATCTTTAACATGCTGTCCTGGATTTTGTAAAGTAAACATTCTGTTGTAGTTGTAGAACAATATTTAATATCATACTTAATATGATGCTGTATATAATGTAAATTTTAAAAACTGTACACCAATTCATCCATGCATATGTTTAGAAAACTTCAGGAATAAATCAAAATTAGCTATTAATAGATTAGCTCTGATAGTAAAACTACAATAAGAATAGGAAACAGTTTTTCTCTTTCACTCTACCTCAGTTTAGCATTGTTTTAATTTATCTCCATTAAGCTATCAGTTTGTAATATTTTTAGGACTAGTTTTCAAAGAGGCATTGAAAAATAAACATAATCATAGTTTTTTAAAAATCCATTTGTTTCCGAAGTAAAAAATCAAGTTCCTGTCTTGCCACTCATTACCCTAAGGAAGTCATGGATAACAATGTTAATTGACTTCACACATGTGTGCTACTCATTTATCATCATCTATACATACCTCTGGTTACCTTTGCAAGTACACAGATGGCATCTGAACTTGGGCCTAGGAACAAGATCTGGAAGGGAGTCAGGTTTGTGAATAATGTCAGAGGTGGAACTGACAAAACTTGGAATTGATGTGTAGAACAGATAAAAGAGGACTGTTGGAAATGTTTTGAATGAGTGTTCAAAGTGTATGTTTTGGAAAAAAAATAGGAAGAGGAGCCATAGGGGAGAGAAGGAGCTAATGAGTTTGCTTTGGGACATGTAAAGTTTGAAAAGCCTCAAGGATACAAACATGGAAAAGTGTAATGGGCTATTGGTGAAGCACTCAGAGATTTTGGAATTCTAGGTTTGGGAATTGTAATGTGGGTAGATAGTTTAAGTCATGAGTGTAGACAAAACTACCTAAGGAGAATGACAGAGGTCAATAAAGATAAAGGGGTGAAGGATGGACTCAGGAGCACCCACATTTAAGGTTCAGACAGAGAAGGGAAGAAGGACAGAGAATGGGAGACTAAGAAACGTATGATGTCAGAGGAGTAAACGAGGAGCAGAAGAAAATAAGTGCAAGTGTAAAAGTGGGATAAGAAATATCAAAGAGGATGTTGGATTAGATACTTAGGAGATTGTAGGAAATCATCTGGAGCAACACTGTCCAACTGAAATATAATGCGAGACACATAATTTCAAATTTTTCATATCATGCGTTTATGGAAATAAACATGTAAAATGAATTTTAATGGTATTTTTTAGCTTAATAAATCCAAAATATTATCATTTTAATGTGTAATCAATATAAATTATTAATGAGATATTTTAATTTCTTTTGGTATTAAAGTCATCAAAATCTTATGTGTATTTTATACTTACAGCACATCTCAATTCAGATTAGATAAATTTCAAGTCCTCAATAGCCACTTGTGACTAGTGGCTACTACATTGTACAGTGCAGGTCTAGAAAGTGAATTCTGTTGAAATGCAGAGGCAGGTGCCATAGAATAAAGTGTTTAGGAATAAGTGAAGTGTACAGAAGTAGGAATATGAGTTTCTTTTTCAAGGAGTTTCGGTGGCAAGAAGGATAGAGATTGGGCTGCAGCTGGAATGGGAGATGAGAAGTTGAAAGCTGATATTTGAGGATGAAACAGCTTTCCAGGCTGAGGTAAGAAGTCATAAGAGAAGGAAGGATTGTTGAAGCATGGTTCTGGAGAAGGAGCAGAAGGCAATGGAGTCAATTCTGATATGGGTTTTGGCTTTGGATGTGGGCAAGGAGATATGTTCTTTGCAGGAAGTAGAAGAGACTAGCAAGAGGAAGAAAGTTGAGGATTCAGTTACATATTTTTCAGGTCTCAGATGTCACCCTTCTGTGGAAGTTTCCAAAGATACTTTTTGTAATGGTTAGTTTTATGTGTCAATTTGGCTAGTCTATAGTAGCAAGTTATTCAATCAAATATGCATTCTGTCATATCTGCTCCTGTGCTAGCATTTCAACAATTTCTAAGTGTACAATTCAGTGACAGTAAATGCATTCATAATGTTCTGTAATCATCACCACTCAAAACTTTTTTATCACCCCCATCAGCCTCCCCTACAAATTTCAGTCTTGCCAGCTACACAATCTCATAAGCCAATTCCTTGAAATAAATTTCTTTTTATGTATATGTGTTTGTACGTATGTATGCATGTATGTAAGTGTGTTTGTGTGTATGTGTGCTTCTGGTTCTGTTTTTCTAGAGAACTGTGACTGATACACCCCTTGACTAGATTGATGACCTTCTTCTGTTCTCCAACAACACCTCATGCTTACCCCCATCCTAGTACTTGTGACACCATATTGCAATTGCCTGTTTTGTTTTTCTTTCCCTCAAAGACAGAGGTTGTCTTTAAGGAGGGTGCCCAGCATCTAGCAAAATATCTATTATGTTGTAGACACTTCCTGACTTTTTGATGAGTGAATAAAGCGTTTAAATTTATTTTCTAAGGGAGGTGGTTTTAGGCTGGGAGTGAGACCATGGGCATGATCTGAGGAAAATTTAGGAGGAGCTAGGGCTTTTGTCCTTACCAAGGATCTAGTCCTGTCAAAGACTTGGCTTCTTCTAAGAGAATCTTTTTTTTCTAATGGGAAATGCATGGTTTCATGTTGGTCTGTGGAAACCAGAGGAAGATAATGGAGTTCCTGTACAATCATCAGTGATTGTTCTGGAGGAAAAACAGCAATGACCAGGCATTTCCAAATGACACCTGGTACGGTGGAAAGAAATAGAAGTGTTCTAAGTGAAACAAACTTAAGGCTCCAAGTTTTAAAACACATTATAAAGCAATAGCTATGTCTATAATGGCCCATATTTATAATACCAGACACTTGAAATTTGTGGTGCCTTTGATGAAAAAACTAGAAATTCTGAGCTATAGGAAAAAGCAGAGAACTAGGAAAAGTTCACTTATATGAAAGACTCTACCCATAAGTGATAAAGTAAACAGCATTAAACAATGAGGAAGTTAGATAATATTTAATAAATGGAACTAGGTGGTAACTAGTGATGAAAAATTTATATTGATTTCCATTTTAAAGTATGTCAAACATTCTTGATCAATTCAAGTAGATTGCTCAAATTTATACAACCTTTATTGAGTCTCTACAATTGTCCAAGGAACCACAGTTGGGAAAAGGTGATAAAAATGGGATATAAAAGTCTGTCATACAACCAGGAGCTATAAAGGTGACTAATGGGTAAGCGTAGTTTTGATTGGTTAAATAACTTCTTCCAAAGTTATTTTCAGGAATTCTTAAGAGTATTTTTTATTACATTTTTCTTCTATTTTATCTCTTCCTACTCATGTTTTTGTACCTCCTCTTATGGTCTAGATTGGAAAACACCAAAGTCCACTGTAAGGAAAGCTTTTTCATCATCCATACATCCCACTTTTATTTATTTATTTGTTTATTTTTAAATTGAGGTCATATTGGTTTATAATATTATGTAAATTTCAGGTGTACATCATTATATTTCAACTGCTGTGTAGACTGCGTGTTCACCACCAAGAGTCTAGTTTCCATCTGTCACCATACATATATGACCCCTTACCCTTTCACCTTTCCCCCATTCCCTTCCTCTGTGGTAATGACCAATCTGTTCTCCATATCTATGGCATACATCCCACGTTAAATAAGACAAGTTGCACAGGGCTGTAGTGTAATTATCAACATGGATGCATCTGACTCCAGGGTCCATATATTGTAGGCCTGAAAAGTAACTGATTAAAATTAGTTCCTTTAGGAAAGTAACGTCAGCATCATAGTGGAGTGAGCTGTTCCCTTAGTCTCCCCCAGCTAAGATACACCCAAATGGATATTCATTAACCAACTGAGGTTTCCCTACAAAGCACAATAGGATGTCTGAGAGATCCACACAGCTATACATCTGAAGGTGCATGTACTGGACCCCTGGGAAGTGGTGGTAGGAAGTAAGGAAATCCCCTGTCCCTCCCCAGCAGCAATGATCTAAGACACAGGCCCTCATGCAGCAGCCAGCACATGGCTGAAAGAGGAGGCATGGTAGCAGGCAGGCTGGCATGTGAATGCTTTTACTTTTGGAGTTACAACCAAGCCTGCAGGAACACTCCACACAGAGTGGCATGGCTCAGCCACTGTATGGGTGCTCCCACCAAAAACAGCAGCCCAGGCAAACTGCCTGTGAGTATAGTGTAAGCCCACACTCATGTGAAAGAAAGCGCCCCTCCCTTCTCAGCACACCAGCTTGGCTGGTCCCCAACAAAGACAGTGGATCCATACCACAACACCTGATTGTGCATATGTGACCCACCAGCAACTGTGGCCAGTAGGCAAATGCAGATGAGTCCAGTCAGCACAACTTTCAGCAGATATGATGGGTTCAGAAAAGACAACTCTGCCCCTCCCCTAGTAGTGGCAGGTAGAATCTGTGACTTGATACTACCACTATGCCCTGATAAAGGATCAGTTCATCAAACACCATGAAGAACTACATTAACAATCCAGAGCAGAAGGAAAATGACAAGTCTCTAGAAACCAATCCTGAAGCAACATGTCATAAAGAAACTCAATGAGTTACAAGAAAACTCAGAAAGATAGTTCAATGAGCTCAGGAATAAAACTAAACAGCAGAAGGAATTCTTCACAAAAGAGATAGAAACTCTAAAAAAAAAAAAAACCCAAACAGAAACTCTGGAGATGAAAAACATAATTAATGAGATTTTTAAAAATCTAGAAACCTTAAAAAACAGAGCTGACATTATGGAGGACAGAATTAGTAATTTAGAGGATAGAAATGTAGAAATGCTTCAAGTGGAGGAAGAGAGAGAACTAAGGGTTTAAAAGAATAAACAAATTCTTCAAGAAATGTCTAACTCAATTGGGAAATGCTACATAAGGATTATAGGTAGTCCCAAGGTGGGGGTGGGGGGTGAGGAGCAGAGAGCTTGTTCAAAGAAATAATAGCTGAGAACTTCCCAAACCTGGGGAACAAACTGGACTTACAAGTTTATGAAGTAAATAGAACTCCTACCTACATCAATGCAAAAATACCGTCTCCAAGGGATATGATAGTAAAACTGGCAAAAGTCAATGACAAAAATATATTAAGGGCAATAAGGCAAAAGAGAATAATCTACAAAGGAACCACTATCAGGCTCAGGCTCTTAGCGGATTTTTCAGCAGAAACCTTACAGGATAGGAGAGAATGGAATAATATATTCAAAATACTGGAAGACAAAAACTTTCAGCCAAGAATACTCTGTCTAGTGAAACTATCCTTTGGCTAGAATGGAGAAATAAAAGCTGTCCCAGATAAACAAAAGCTGAAGGACACATCACCACTAGACATCCTTATAGAAATGACCAAGTATGCCCTCATACCTGAAACAAAAAGGCAAAGGAGTGCAAAGACTTGAGCAAGGAGATAAATAGTCAGACAAAATCAGAAAATTTCAGCTCTGTATCAGAACAGGTTAGCAGACAATTATAACATAAAGATAAAGGGAAGGAAAGCATCAAAATTAACTATAAACACTTCATTCTAATCACAAACTCACAATACAAAGCAGAATAACTTGTGAAAATAATAACATAGAAGAGGAAGATGAAAGGAATGGAACCTGCTTAGGCTAATGGAGATAAGAGGCTATCAGAAAATGGACTATCTCATCTTTGAGATCTTTTATACAAACCTGATGGTAAGAAATAAACAAAAAATCAGAGCAGAGCCACAAATCACAAGTAAAGAGAAGACCTACACAGAAAACCACTAAATTGAAATGAGAGGAATACAAGGGAAAAAGAAACAAGGGAAATATAGCTTGGAAAACAAAAGATAAAATGGCAGCATTAAACCCTCATATATCAATCATCACTCTAAATGTAAATAGATTGAATTCTCCAATCAAAAGTCACAGAGTGGCTGGGTTGATTAAAAAATTTAAAAAGACCCAACAATATGCTGCCTCTAGGAAACATATCTCAGTTCTAAAGACAAACACAGACTCAGAGTGAAGGGATGGAAGATGATACTTCAAGCAAATAGCAAGCAAAAGAAAGCAGGTGTTGCCATACTTAGACAAAGCAGACTTCAAGATAAAAAAGGCAGTGAGAGAAAAATGGGCATTACATAATGATAAATTGGACATTCACTAAGAGGACATAACACTTATCAATATATATGCACCTAACCCAGGAGCACAAAAAGTATGTAAAACAACTACTAACAGACCTAAAGGGAGAAATCTAAAGGAACACATAATAGTAGGGGACTTCAACAGCCCACGTACATCACTGGATAGATCATCCAGATAGAAAGTCAACAAGGACTAGAGGATTTAAATGAAACACCAGACCAGATGGACTTAATAGATATATATAGAACATTCGATCCAAAAGCAGCAAACACATTCTTCTCAAGTGCACATGGAATATTCTAAAAAGTAGGCCATATTTTGGGAAACAAGGCAAGCCTCAATAAACTTAAGAAGATTGAAATCATATCAAACATCTTTCTGAACAAAATGTTAAGAAACTAGAAATCAACTACAGAAAAATGCTGGGAGAGTCACAAGTATGTGTAGACTAAACAACATGCTGCAGAACAACCATTGGATCAATGAAAAAATCAAAGGAAAAATTTAAAAAATACCTAGAGACAAATGAAAATACATGATATCAACTCTTATGACATGTGGCAAAAGCAGTTCTAAGAGGGAAATTTATAGCAATACAGGCCCACTGCAACAAAGAAAAATCTCTAATAAGTATTGTTAAACTACACCTAATAAACTAGAAAAAGAAGAACAAAGCCCAAAGTCAGCAAAAGTAGGAAAGTAATAAAAATTAGAGCAGAAATAAATGGAACAGAGACTTAAAAAACAATATGAAGAATCAATGAAACTAAGAGCTGGTTCTTTAAGAAGATAAACAAAATTGACAAACTTTTAGCTAGATTCACTAAGAAATAAGAAAGCTCAGATAACTAAAGTTAGAAATGAAAAGGGAATAATTACAATGAATAGCACAGAAATACAAAGGATTATAAGAGAATACTATGGAAAACTATATGCCAACAAGTTAGATAACCTAGAAGAAATGGATAAATTCTTAGACTCATACAACCTCCCAAACTTAATCAAGAAAAAATAGAGAATCTGAGTAGAGCAATAATGAGTGAAGATATTGAAACACTAATCAAAAACCTCAAGAAAAAAAATTCCAGAACCAAATAGCTTCTCTGGAGGATTCTACCAGACATTCAAAGAAGATATAATACCTATCCTTCTCAAACTATTCCAAAATATCGAAGAAGATGGAATGCTTCCTAACTCATTCTATGAGGCCAACATCACCCTGATTCCAAAAACAGACAAGGACAACACAAAGAAGGAAAATTACAGGCCAATATCTCCAATGAACATAGGTGAAATATCCTCAACAAAATATTGGCAAACTGAATACAACAATACATTAAAAGAACGATACACCATGATCATGTGGGATTTATACCAGTGATGCGGAGATGGTTCAACATCTGCAAATCAATGTGATACGCCACATTAACAAAATGAGGAATAAAAATCAGAGGATCATCTCAATAGATGCGGAGAAAGTATTTGACAAGATCCATCATCCACTAATGATAAAAAAAACTCTCAATAAAATAGGTATAGAAGGAAAGTACCTCAACATAATAAAGACCAAATATGACAAACTGACAGCTAACATCATACTTAACAGTGAAAAGCTGAAAACCATCCCTCTGAGAACAGGAAAAAGACAAGGTACCCATTCTCACCACTCTTATTCAATATCGTACTGGAGGTTTTGGCTAGAGAAATTAGGCAAGAAGAAGGAATAAAGGGGATCCAAATTGAAAGAAAGATGTGAAACTCTCACTGTTTGTGGGTGACATGATCCTGTAAAACCTAGAAAACCCTAAAGAATCCACCAGAAAATGACTAGAAATAGTCACCAAATACAGCAAATTTGCAGAGTACAAAATCAATTTACAAAATCAGTTGCATTTCTATACACTAATAATGAACTAGCAGAAAGAGAACTAAAGAATACAATCTCATTTATAATTGGAACAAAAAGAATAAGATATCTAGGAATAAATTTAACCAATGAGGTGAAAGACCTATACACTGAAAACTATAAGAGATTATTGAAAGAAATCATAGAAGACATAAAGAAATGGAAAGATATTCCACACACATGGATTAGAAGAATAAACATAGTTAAAATGTTCTTATTACGTAAAGCAATCTACAGATTCACTCACAATCAGAATCCCAATGACATTCTTCATGGAAATAGAACAACGAATCCTAAAATTTATATGAAACAACAAAGGACCCCGAAAAGCTAAAGAAATCCTGAGATAAAAGAACAAAGCTGGAGGCATCATAATCCCTGACTTCAAAACCAACTACAAAGCTACAATAATCCAACTGTATGGTGCTGGCACAAAAGCAGACAAACATCAATGGAAGAGAATTGAAAGCCCAGAAATAAAACCACATGTCTACAGATTGCTGATCTTTGACAAAGGAGCTAAGAACATCCAATGGAGAAAGGAAAGTCTTTTCAATAAATGGTGTTGGGAAAACTGGAAGGCCACATGCAAAAGAATGAAAGTAGGCCATTATCTTACACCATACACAAAATTAATTCAAAATTAATTAAAGCCTTGAACGTCAGACCTGAAACCATAACATCTGTTGCCAATCTTCTTTTTTTCTTCTTCTTCTCCCCAAAGTCTCCCAGTACATAGTTGTGTATCCTAGTTGTATGTCCTTATGGCTCTCCTATGTGGGATGCCTAGAAGACAACATAGGCAGTACACTCTTGGACTTTAGTCTTAGCAATATCTTTTTGAATACCATGTCTACTCAGGCAAGGGAAACAAAAGAAAAAATAAGTGGGACTACATCAGACTAAAAAACTGCTTCAAAGTAAAAGAAATCACGAACAAAATGAAAAGACAATCCACACACTGGGAGAAAATATTTATAAATCATTTATCTGACAAGGGGTTAATTTGCAAAATATACAAACTCATACAGCTCAAAAACAAAAAGATAACCTGATCAAAATATGGACAGATGATATGAATGAACATTTTTCCAAAGAAGATATACAGATGGCCAACAGGCACATGAAAAGATGTGCAATGTCACTAATTATTAGAGAAATACAAATCAAAACTACAATGAGACATCACCTCACCCCCGTCAGAATGGCCATAATTAGCAAGATGAGAAATAAGTGTCAGAGAGGTTATGGAGAAAAGGAAACCCTCATACACTGCTAGTGGGAATGCAAACTGGTGCAGCCACTAAGGAAAACAGTATGGGGATTTCTCAAAAAATTAAAAATAGAAATACCATCCAGCTATCCCTGTACTGTGTATTTATCCAAAGAACATTAAATCAACAGTACAAAGAGATCTATGCACCCCTATGTTTATTGCAGCATTATTCACAATAGCCAAGACATGGAAGCAAGTGCTCATCAACTGATAAATGGATAAACAAGATGTGGTATATATACACAATGGAAAACTATTAAACCATAAAAAATACAAGGTCATTCTATTTGCAACAACAAGAATGGACCTTGAGGGTATTATGTTAAGCGAAATAAGCCAGAGAAAGTCAAACAGCATATGATTTCACTCATATGTGGAATATAAACAAACACATGGACAAAGAGAACAGATTACTGGTTACCAGAGGGAAAGGAGGTGGGAAGATGGGCAAAGGGGGTAAAGGGGCACATATGTATGGTGATGGATAAAAACTAGATTATTGGTGGTGAGCACAATGGAGTCTATACAGAAACTGATATATAATAATGTACACCTAAAATTTACACAATGTTATAAACCAATATGACCTCAATAAAATAATTTTTTTAAAAGAGACAAATAGAAAAGAAATTAATGTAAGTTTTAATAGAACTATTGAAAAGAAGAGAGGAAAATGAAATAAACAGTAACATGATCAAACCAGCTAAAATCTAGAAAAGGATATGTAGAAGAATAAAATATAAGTATTACATATAAAGTATGAAGTAAGGAATAAAATGTGGTATAGAAGTCACTTTACTAACTTTAAATAGACAAGATCCACATTAAAAGATAAAACTTTAAAAGAAGCATGATCAGGGGCCAGCCCCATGGCCAAATGGTTGGGTTTGCATGCTCTGCTTTGGCTGCCAAGGGTTTTGCTGGTTTGGATCCTGGGAGAGGATCTAGCACCACTCATCAAGCCATACTGAGGTGGCATCCCACATAGGAGAGCCATAAGGACATACAACTAGGATACACAACTATGTACTGGGAGACTTTGGGGAGAAGAAGAAGAAAAAGAAGATTGGCAACAGATGTTAGCTCAGGTGCCAATCTTTGAAAAAAACAGTGATCAAAGTCATGAAGTTAACAATTAAGGGAGTGGGCAAAAGGAAATGCAAATAAAAGTAAGGAGAAATGGCATTACTAATAGGACTGAGTGGAATTTAAAGTTAAAAGCACTAAACAGGTGGATCTTGTCAAGATGGTGGTGTGAGTAGACGGTGAACTTGCCTCCTCCCATGAACACAACCAAGTTACAACAATTTTTGGAAAAATTACCCTGGATTGAAAACTGAAAACTGGATAAAAAGAACACCCACAACAAGGGACAGTCCTGATAAAGGCAGAAGAGACAGCAATTCCTGCTGGAGAGGAAAAAAGCCACCTTTGGGAGCAGCAGAGCTTCTCAGCTGACCAGGCGGGAGCCACCCTAAGGTACACAGCCATCCCTGGAGGAGAGAGGTTGGGAGCAGGGGTGATACTGCTATAAGCATCCTTCAGACTCAGCCCGACTGAGATGGGGGTCTTACTGTCTAGCTTTGCTGGCTATTAACTGCAGCAAGGATACTCCCAGAAAAGTTATCGGCCGAAAGCCAAAAAGACCCGGGTCTTAAAGGGCCCATGCACAAACTCATTGCAGCAACCTAAAATCATCAGAGAGAAGGTTGACAGTCCTTTGGTGAAATGAGACTCACCTGGTGGGCTCTGGGGGCATGTTGGTGAGAGGAGGGACCTCTCCGGAGACTGAGACATTGGTGGAGGCCGTTGTTCTGAGCTGGTCCAGGCGCACTGACACTGCCAACGAAAATAATCCATAACCAATCTAGAAATGAAAATTTGGGAGATTTCATTCTGAGCTAAAATCTGAGGACCATGGCCTGGGGCCTTTCTTCTCAAAGGAAGAAAAGGTACCAAGGAAGTGAGGTATACAGAGTGGTTATATACCCTGAAACAGGATATTTCACATATGATTGAAATGTCCCTCCCACAATAGTCACAAGATTGCCCTGTACAGCACTTGATGGACACAGCAGGTAGTGGGTCTGCTATCTCAGAGGGCATAGAAGGAGGCAAGTCTATTGTCTCAAGCTGGGTGGTCACAGGTGAGCGCAGCAATCCTAGCCTAAGGAAAGATGCTTAATCCTTAAAGAAATGCCAATGTTGGGAGGGGGAGGGAAGTTGCACCTTTATCTCAAGGGCCTTTGTTCTTGCCATAGGGAATCTCTAAAGCAGATATACAATGCATGCTCAATGGCCTCAGTCAGGACCTTTTGGAAACACAAGGTCCGGCCGAATTAGGTTTACACCAAATGGCTTCCTCATATTCTCCAATATATCCTATTACTTACCATTTTTATTTATCAACATGGCCCCGGTGGGTGCCATTGAGGTTCATCCCTTGGCCTGTTAGCCCAGGGGTCTGCCACACCCACTAGAGCACAGATTTAATCCAGTTCAACCAGGGCAAGCAACCAGCCCTAGGGACCGGACCCACCTAACAGCAAGCCATCAGGCTACTTTTCAGCCTGCATTGACTGGGTGGCTTGACCTACTACAGGCAGGCAAGGGTGTCTGTCTCTGTGGGGCAGGGTCTGTGTGAGGACCAGGTGAACTGTGGGGAGCATTGGTGGAGAAGTGGGGGCCCCTGCAGTGTGGCATTGGAGTACACTCCAGGGGAGGGAGAAGAAGTGTGCACAGACCAGGACTGTGTTGATTGTGTATGTGGTTCTGTGGGGGGTGAGCTTATCAGTGGCAGAAGACCTGTGCTTCACAAATAGCCATAAAAAAGATGAGCCCCACCTTCCAAAGCCTGAAACAATTGTGTGCCCCTGTTCCTAGGGCCAGCCCCACGCAGTTGCACTCCTAAGAGAACTGACAACAGCCCTGTAGGCCTGAGGCCTATCACAACTGTACACCCTTAAGCCTAGCAACCAGCTACACTGGGTACCAACCCAATTAAGAGGAAAACTGAAATAGGAGTGTGCTGATAGACTTTGTAGCAAACAGTGCTGAGGCTCCCCAAACCAGATTTACAAACAGCTGGCCAGGGAAGGAAAGATTAGACTCCCTGGGTACCTGCAGTGAGAGCAACCCTGCCACAGCAGGACACAAGTAGCTCACACAGGGGTCACTCCTGGTTCTTACAGACTGGTGATGAGAGAGAAACACACTACTGGGCCTCATAAGGCATCTCATACATAAGGCCATTTCTCCAAGATCAGGAGACATAGCTGACTCACCTAATACATAGAAATAAGGACAGAGAAAGAGGCATAATGATGAAGCAAAGGAATACTTTCCAAACAAGGGAACAGTACAAAACCCCAGAAAAAGGACTAAATGAAACAGAAACTAGTGACCTACTCGACAAAGAGTTCAAACAAAATATCATAAGGATGTTCACAGATATGGGGAGAAGAATGGATGAACACAGTGAGCACATCAGCAAAGAACTGGAAGATATAAAAAAAAAGTCAGAAATGAAGAATACAATACTGGAAATGAGAAATTCACTAGAGGGGCTCAATAGCAGAGGAGAGGAAGCAGAAGAACTGCTCAGCGACCTAGACAAAAGACTAGAGGAAATCACCCAAGCAGAACAGAAGAGAGAATTAGGCAGAATGAGAACAGTCTAAGGGAACTCTGGGACAATATCCAGTGTGCTAAATTTGGATTACAGGTGTCCCAGAAGGAGAAGAGAGAGACAAAGGGGCAGAAAATTTATTTGTAGAAGTAATAGATGAAAATTTTCCTAACCTGAGGAAGGAAACAGACATCCAAGTTCAGGAAGCACAGAGAGCTCCAAACAAGATAAGCCGAAACAGGCCCACACCAAGACATATTATAATTAAAATGTCAAAAATTAAAGACAAAGAGAGAATCCTAAAAGCAGCAAGAGAAAGACCACAAGTAAATATCAATCCAGCAAACATGGGAGCACCTAAATATATAAAGCAATTATTAACAGACATAAGAGGGGAAATAAACAGCAACACAATAACAGTAGGGGACTTTAACACTCCTCTTACACCAATGGATACATCATCCAAACAGAAGATCAATAAGGAAACACTCACCCTAAAGGACACATTAGATCAGATGGACTTAGTAGATATATACAGAACATTCCATCCCAAAACCACAGAATACACATTCTTTTCAAATGCCCATGGAACATTCTCCAGGATTGATCACATATTAGGCCACAAAACAAGTCTCAATAAATTTAAGAAGATTGAAATAATACCATGCATCTTTTCTGACCACAAAGGTATGAAACTGGAAATCAACTACAGAAAGAAAACCAGGAAAGCCACAAAAATGTGGAGATTGAACAAAATGCTACTGAATAATGATTGGGTCAATGAATACCCTAGCCCAGGGTCCCAATTAGGAGTCCCAGCTCCAGAAAAAGGTCTTTGTTGGACTTAAGAAGAATAAAGTTGTTTTAACTGTTGAGAAAGACGTTAAAGATCATTTTGGTGGCTGCTAAGAGAGTTACTCTGTTGCAAATTCTTCTGTGATCGCACATATTCATAAATCGGGAACGTATTCATCAGATTAAGCTAGTGGGAACAACGTATACCTTAACTCTTTTGGTGTAAGTAAGCTTACCTTATTATCAAGTAAAATAGTATCTCTCCGTAGGTGTGTGTATGTATAGTTGTGTAATAACTATAAAATCGGATATCTAAGCACTACCTGTCCAACAGGTCAGAAAAATTAACATGTTGATCAAAAAGTACAATCCCTAAGTGAACCCCCAGTTCTCACTGAAAAAGGGATGTCAGAGGATGTCAGCAGGGAATTCCTCTAGGACTCAAAGGGCCCTCTTGCTACAGGTTCAGGCAAGACTTGAGGCTCCAGGGGCCCAGAGCGGGCAGGATGGGGAAGGCAAGACCAACTCTGAGAAAGAGAACACGTGGAGGGCAAACCAGGGATACCAGAAAGGGCTACTTGAGACTGGACTCCAACCCGGGCCGTGGACCCAGCCCCAACGTCCGCTCTACAGAGCAGCACTTTAGCTCACTTGAGCCATGCCTGGCTTCAGAGTGGGCCACGCAGATGTCTAAACTCTGGAAACTGAAGACTGTCTATTTTAGGCAGAATAAGAAGAAACAGGGTCAAGACAACATAAAAGCTTAAAGAAAATGAGAATATGCTTAATTCTCTGCTTTGAAAGTACTGAATTGGTCTGTGCAAATGTGTCCATGCCTGTGTATGTGTGGGCGTGTGTGTGTGTCCAGCATGTCCCATAAGTCTTGGTGAAGGCTTTCTCACTTCAGAAGTAGAAATGCTACTAACATAAAACACATGATTGGGAGGTTTAATTCCTTAAATTTTTATTATGCTTATGTTAAATAATAAATGATTCGTTTCAATTTTTGGGTGAGTCCTTCTGAGTGAAGATGGCAAAGGTTGATCGAAACAATAACAACGTTCATATTCAAAACCAAATAAGTATAAAATAAAGTGGGACTTCCAGATTGACGAAACCAAAAGCTTGTTATGTGGACAAATGGAGTTGAGATTTGCACAACATTGATGAACCTGGCGGGCGTTATGCTCAACGAAACAAGCCAGACAGAGAAAGACAGATACTGCCTGGGGTCACTCACATGTGAACTCGAAAAACAACAAAAGAAAGGTCAATTCACAGAAACGGAGAGTAGAAAAATGGTGGTCAGTGGCTGTGGAGTGGGAGGAAGAGGGATAGGCAGGTAAAAGGGGACAAACTTTCAGCTCTGAGATCAAGAAGCTCTGAGGATCTCATGTCTGATGTGGTGAGTAGAGTCGAGAACACTGAATTGTATAATTGAGATCAGCTAAGAGATCAGCACTTCAGTGTCCTCACACACACACACAAAGTCAATAAGTGAGGTGAAAACAACAATCAGAGTTGAGGACAGAGGAGAATGAGGGTGTGAATCCCTGGGAACTAGATCAAATTCCTGGGAGAACTTCAGACTTTCAAAGGCCATGAGATAGGTGGGTTCAAACCAAGAATCCAGGAGATGCAAGGAACCGGGTGACATGTGGCTTCCAGGTGGAAGAAATAGAAAACTAGCTAAGGTCTAGAAGGCCCAGGAGGGTGGAGGGAGGCAGTTGAGGCCAGTTGGTGGCGGAGGGGCTGTGGTCCAATCGGCTGCCCTCCTCTCGCCTCCCCCCCTCAGGAGGCCCTGTGACATGGCCACAGTTCCATGATGAGGGCGTGGGGTTCTAATCTCCAAGTCACTCCCAGTGCTCAGTTGCCTGAGAGCAGAACTATATTTGAGATATGGAATCTCCTATATCTAAAAAGCATTATTGCTACCTGGTTGAGCTCCAGTTCCGCTTCCTGGGTGATTGGTACCATCCTCCGCATCGTGTATGGACTGGGGCTCTTCCTCCTGTTCTTTCCCTGCCCCAAAAGGAATTTGCCCTTACAACTAACTTACAAAAGGAGAAACGCCAGGAAGGTAAGTGATCCTGGACCGAGACCCACCAAAAGGTGAGTCTCTCTTCATTTTTACTGTGATTTCCACTTCTCTGAATCAACTAGAGGGACTCCAGGGATGGGAAAGAATAGAACATCATCCTTCTAGAGACAAGCCAGGTTGGGTGGGCAGGGGTGAGAGTGGGCACAAGGATTTCGATCCAAAGATCTCTGAGCAGGAGTCCCGGTGTGGTAGAGGGCTCCAGGGAAAGTCCCCAGGCCAGTGACCAGTGGCCATGGACGGGATGCTGAGTGGGATCTGTGGGAAGACAGGCCCTGAGCACTGGTTCCCCAGCCACCTTCCCGGGGCAGGTGTCTCAGGCGGGCCTGTTCTCTGTCGTGGTTGATCTGAGGGCAGAGCTGAGCCCCAGAGAGCCTCTGGGCAGGACCTGGAGTGGGGCTTTAGCCTCAGGAAGCAAAGTCCTCCCTGAGGAAGCTCACAAGATTCTGTACATCTGAGAATGTGTGCGTTTCTTGAGCAGAGGAACAGTGACAGAAGATGCATGCTGGTCCCACATGGGGACCTTCTTATGATCCTCAAAGAAGGAAGACAGCAAATGTCCATTGTGTGTTCAATTATCCACTTCAAAAGTAAGTTAAAGGGAAGAAACACCCCAGAGCCCCAGGAGTTCAGTGTGGACAGTCATCTTGCTCACAAACGCTGTGCGTCTGCAGCTGGTCCAGAGAGAGGAGAGGGAGCCTTGGGGCTCAGCCCCCACAGTTTCTTGTTTTTTCTCTCATTTCAGCATCAAGTGGAGCCAAGAGGGAGGAGCAGCAGGAGCAGGAAGAAAAGGGGAGCTTTGAAAGGTAAGCTGCTGCCATTCAGCCCTATGCCCCAGAGCTGGCCTCCATCTCCTGTCCCTGAGCACCCAGATCCGTGGGCTCGAGGATGCCAGGGACAGAGCCAGTCCCTCAGGAAACAGAGCCCTCAGCGAGACACCCAGGAAGGAGATGAAAACCTGAGTACTTGCCAGACTCTGTGCTGGGAACTAAGGCCCAGGCCAGGAGGCATCTGGAACAGGGTGTTGCCCAGCCGGGGCATGTGGGCTGTGGTGGAGGTTGAAGCACTTGGTCAATGACAAACCTCAACCCACCAGCAGCCTTGCCATCCCTGTCAGGGATCCCGTGGCCTTGGGCACTGGTGCCTGGGCTCCAGAGTGTGACCTCAAACGGTCTCCCCTAAAGGCACATTGCACGCAGCCTCCTGTAAGAGCCCTAGGCCCCCACCTTCATCGCTGTGACCCAGTGCCCTAATTTCTAGCTTACAGAGCTGGCCGGAAGGACCTGGCAGAAGTGGGGGGCCTGATGTCCCTTTTGCAAAGGTAAGGAATTTTGCCCTTCTCTCCTGGGCTTCTTCCTCGCAGAGTCTGATGTGCCCCAGGGCTACAGGCAGCTTGGGGCTGAACTGGGAGGGAAGCCATGGGGAGAGGGGTGGCCAAAGGCCTGGGGTGAGGGACAGCAGGAGAATTCGGTGAAGTGAAGGGAGGGCCAGGGAGGGCCGTGGGTCTCAAGGGGCCACCTCCACCTGGCCTGCCCTGCTGTCCCAGGGCCCTCTGCTCCTGGCTACAGCTTGTGCATCTTGTTTCCCACAGCTCCCCGGGGAGGCTGTCTTGTAAGGGATGCTTCCATCGCTTGTCATCTCAAGACTCCCCTGGGGAGGCGTGCAAGACATCGTCTGCTAGAGTCCGCCTTCCATGCGGGAAGCCTGTGGAAGGTGCTCCTCTCACCACGACTCCAGCACTTTCCCTGGCTCTTCTGACCCAGCACACTCTACCTTTGGCCTCCACTCTGCCAGCAGAACCTCCATCGGCCTTGACCAGAACTCCCCTAGGCCCTGTTGCCACGAACTCAGCACCAGTTCACTCCTGTTGGCCGTTTCCCAACTCAGGCCACGGCCGCATGAGCTGTCGCATTGAGTTCCTCTCCCGGTGGAACATAATCAAGGTCTTGTTCTTCCCCAGGTCATCACACTTCAAGTCCCAGCAAGGGCACCTGTCCTGCCACCGACCAGTGGCCTCATTCTGGGGAGGCCCCACAAATAGGGAGGGAGAGACTGATAGCCCCTCAGTTGCCAACCCTGATGTCTGGAAGCTGCTCGAGACAGAAATCACGGAAAGAATACAAACGGAGGTCTGGGAAAAAGAAGAACAAGATGATCCAGGCACTCCTCAGATGCTTGAAGCACACGGTATCATGTCTGGGCTGAATTTCCGCTGGGGCCTACCCCTCCTGTCCTTGGGGCCTGCAGATCTGAAAGCATGTGAGGCTCAACCCTCGGTCCTTCCATGGCCCCCTTTGCCCCCCGCAGCCACCTGTGATTCTGGGGCCCCCTCGAAAGCTGATTTTGCACACTTCATTGGAAAACCTCTTGAGACTCCTCCGGGTGACAAAGTCTTAACTTTGACAACAAAAGCATCAGTTCCCAGCCTGGCCCCTCCCCTCCCTGCTCCCTCACCTGTGTGTGAGGAAAATCAGAAGGCCCTGGGAGGGACCCTACCTGGCGATGGCAGTGGGCCCTCAGAAGCCTCTCTCTTTGGACAGAAGGGCCGGCCGCCTTCTCCAACCTTCCCATTCAGCCTCTCAGAGAGAAAAGGGAAGAGTGGGACCTTCGTGGGGGCTGAGCAAGGCCATCTAGAGCTGAGTTCAGGGTCCCCAGTGGCCAGGAATGAGCCTCAGGAGGAGAGGAGGGGTGGAGCCTCACCAGAGCCCTGCCGTGGGGTGGCAACACTGGAGGGGGAGTCAGGGTCCCAGTCTTGGAGCCAGGTCGGGGTAATAGGAGACACCCTCGGGACCAAACCCCTCAAGCCCCTGCCTGAAAAGGAAGAGGTTTTTCACGAAAGCCCTTTCAGAAAAATGTTGAGATGCCTCCTGCCCTGCCTGAGGCCCAACAAGGAGGAAGCACCAGAGGATCCCCTTGCAAAGGCAAGCCGGCGTCAGCCACCACCCAGAGCCAGGCAAGGGTCACACACAGCTCGGCGTCGGATGGCAGGGCTGTTCAGGCGCCATCGACAGTGACATCCTTTGTCTGCGTCCTGGGAGAGAAACTGAGGCTTGCCGAGAACTTCTGGCCTCCCAGTCGAAGCATCATAAAAACCATTTCAGGCCTGGGAAGCTGGACATACCTGTTACCACGACGTTCCCTCCTCTCCAGACCAGAGAAGAACAATGACAGAGGACAGTCCCCAACCTACCTCCAGGGACCACAACTGTCCAACTATGAGTGAATGGATCAGAACAGGCATGGCAACTGGACCTTGCCATCCAGGCAGCTGCGGTCCCCAGCCAAACCCTGCCAGCCTGGGCTGAGGGTGGCAGCTGCCTCAGCCAATCCATTACCCGCCATGCTGTCCTCAGATATGTGTCTCCTGGGATGAGTAGACTGTGCCTGACACACCTTTCCTCATAGGAACGCTTATCTCCCCAAACGGGGAAGTGGAGGAACAGAAAACCTGGTTTTCTCCTTTATCCCACCCTCCGTGCTAATGGTGTCTTCCTACCCCAATTTTCCCCAAATACACTTTTTTTCTCCTTAGAGGTCATGACTTCTGTCTGTGCCCTGCTAGTGGTAAAAGCAGGGTCAGGCTCCGCCCTTCCTGAGTGTCTGCTGTGGCTTCCAGAAGGGACAGGGCCATGCGGGGAGGCTGACTGCAGCGTGGCTCACGCGCCCTGACTCCAACTCCCCCATTGCACGCTGAAGTCCCCATTACGCCGTCCTTACAAAAACAAATGGAAGCTTTAGGATGTTTCCAGATGAGCAAAACCTCTAAGACCCCAGCCCAGGATGGGCCCCGCCTGTCCTCTCCTGCGTTCTCTGGCCCTGGAACTTGTGGGGCTGTAGGGAGGGGGTTTGCAGAGGCTCCAGGAAGTGTAGAGACAGGTTCACAGGTCACAGGGCGGGGAGGGGAGTGTGGGGGCAGTGCTGGCCCTGAGTCCGGAGGGCGAGGAAGCTTGCCCTGCACTCCGAGCTCTTGGTGGGAATAGATGACGCTGCCCCGGGAGCTTCTTCTGTCCCTGCTGAAGCTGCCATGGAGATGGGCCTGCGCAACCCTCTCAGCCCAGCATCGCCCTCCCTCTGTCCTTGTCACGTCTGGAACAGCAGCGACGACGACGACTGTGCTCCAGCCTCTGAGGGTGGGCGGTTGGGGAGCACAGAGGCTGCTGCGGGCCTGTCCCCTCTGCCCAGAGGAGCACAGGGCCCTGCTCTCCTGCACCTGCCTTCTCCTCCTGGGGAATGGAGCCGGGGGTGAGTGTGTGGCGGCAGGATCTGATGATGGGACACTGTGCACGTAGGGTGGGACCTGGGGGAAGGAGACAAAGTGCCACCAGAGTTTAACCACTTACCTACTGAAGGACAGTTTTTGGTTTTTATAATTTTGTCCCCTATGCATAAAGCTGCTATGAACTTCTGGTGAAGGTTTTTGTGTGAACCTAAATTTTTCTGCACAGTAAATATCAATGGCAATGAGTAACGAAGGTTTGAAAATGGGCCCGCCTCCAGGAACTTAGAAAGAAATGCAACACGCATTAGAGGTTGAAAGGCTGAAACAGGCAGAGAGAGTAACCCTAACACCATATCTTAGATTGAGCCATTTCCTCAGGAAAAAAATGCCGTTACCTAACGCACGACAGGTGCCGAGGACATGGGAGGGACAGGTATCACCACATTTAATAAAACACCATCAGAACGTATCTGGACAGGAGACCCCTGACCTTTAACCTGTCACAAGCTCTTTGTTCTTCGTCTCCAGAGAACATTAAGTAGACAGAGATCCACACCTATGGAGCAGGTCCCCTGAATGAACTGGATTTCCACTTGAATTAAGAAGAAACTCATCGTTGCTGTGGACTCAAATTATTTGTGAATGAACAGACAACTTCAGTTTCTCATTTGAATATTAGCGCAGAATCACTAGATTAAATGGTAATGGAATCCAATGAATCCCAACAGAGCAAGAAAATGTCAGTGTGTTCCTGGCCTCCTATCGCTTCTCTACTGAATAGAAGAGCAAAGGGAATCTTTCTGAAACTCGTCTTAATATCGGAGCAGCAGGCAATTCCTGTACTTCTGTCTTCTGCTATGACAGAGATAGAAATCATCGTGTATGTCAGGGAAACAATCCAATTTCCCTAAATTTGGGGTGGGCGGTCTTTATTTAATACCAGGGGTTCCCCTCTACTATTGACACTATTCCAGTTGGATCAGGTTTCCTGGAAGAGCTTTCCGATTGATTTTCATTTTAAAACACATTCGCTCCTCATCCTCTCTCTGAGCTGGCAGGCAGGCCAATTCAGGGAACACGCGTGAGGCCTGAGTCATGTCAGTCCCTGACCTGGGCAGCTGGCTGTGAGGAGGCCCTAACAGACCCAGAACTCTTGTGCGGAAGTGCCTGAAAGCGGGACTCACTGATCACAGTCATGGCTCCCAGCCCTTGGTCCCCATTTGGAGGAATGGCTCCCCCTCTGGTCTGCAGATCCCAGGAGGCAGCTGCTGAGACCCTTGCTCTGAGTAGCTGCCGGCCACCCGAGTGGTGTTCCTTTCGTTTCTGCTTTCCTCAGCAGTACCGTGAGGTCCCAGGCTGCGCCACAGAGACTGTCCAACAGCTGGCCTCCCTGGGAATGCCTGATTGAGGCCCCATTTCCTTACACTCTTCCCTAGAAGATAGTGACTTCTGTACTCACCCAGAGAATCTTCAGGAAATCTATGGTGGGGTGTCTTCAAAAAGATGCCTAAGGTCTTCACAAGAAATGGACACGGAGGTCTAGAACAAGTACCGAACAGGGTTAGCTTTAAAGTTGGTGAAATATAAGAAAGCTAAATTAAGATTGTCAAGAATATGATGCAGTGGGAAAATAAGTCGTCTAAAATATTTAATTGCACCAACTGTTTCTTCAAGGCTGCGATGATCATTGGATTTTCTCATTCATTCTGTTAACATGATCTGTAATAATGGTTAATTCTTTTGAATGTGAAAACAACCTTGCCTTCAGGAACTCAACTCTCTTTAATGGCTTTTGTGTCCATTTGCATTTCCCCAAGAATTTTCATTTCTTTATCTGAAGCACTGGTGGATTTCTCTCATGCTCTTTCATTGCCTCCACCTTGCTGGAATATACCGCACGTTCCAATGCAGACATCAGCATTGTGCTTCCTAGCAGAGAAGGCTGGAACCAAAGAAATGGGCAAACTCGGAGACTGCAGTGGAGGATGTGGCATTGCTGTTAACGAGACCAGGAACCTCACATTTCAAGAAAAACCACAATCTCCTTCATGAACATAGATGCACAACTCGTAAACAAGTCATAAGCAAAATATAGCACAGTGAAGATGAGATTTATGATACTAAAGTGAACACATGTGTTTTGTTCAGATCTAGTGACAGCCTGTATCATCTACAGTTCATAAATGAGGAAAAGTACTAGGATATTTCTTCAAAATGGTACTTTATTATAAGGATGAAGGCTAAAAACTTCTATTTGGTGGCCTATTAATAAGTACATTATAGGTTCTTTTTAGTTTTCCCTTATTTCTTCCTTAGTCCTATGTTTGCTACGCTAGGCATATTTGAGTGCCCAGTATCTACTCATTGGCTTACTGGAAGGCCATCCTTATCATAGAAGGACAATCAGGTCAAAATTGTGTTGAGCTCTGTGGGTCAAGAACACAGGACTGAGAGTCAAGAGACTTTGTGATAGGCCTACCTGTGCCACAAACTAGACATATGACCTTAGGCAAGTAAGTCACATGGCTCAAACCCTACATAGGCCTTTTCTGGAAGAGGTATGCCTGGGCCCACAGAATCTCAAAATTCCTCCATTTTGCTTGTATCTTTCCAAAGTAGTTCCTGCTCTCCAAAACTCTGCGATCCAGGACAAAAGTAAGACATAGCTATAGATGATTCTGCTACCAAACGAATGCTAAAAGAGGTTTACTAGAAGTGGAATGATGCATGTGGACATATCGACTTTGCAAGGTTCTCTGAAATTCTTTTAAAGGAGGCATTTATAGAATTGGATTTTGAGTCATGGTTAGGATGTTAAAGAACTGTTAGAAGGTGCAGAGAAAAGGAAAACCTTGATCAGAACAGGAAAGTAGGGTTGCAATGCTTAGCACCTTGAGAAGTGGTGAGCGCACAGACTGTATCGGTGAGAAGTGATCCACTGGGAACGTGCTGTAAGAATGTCTGGACAGAATGCAGAGCTACAGGTTGACCCACTGCTCACAGTAATTCCATGTTCAGACATGCTAGTGATGCTCTTTTTTGTGTCAGATCCTACAGATATCTATTGTTTCTGCCACATTTGAACTATTAAACTATTCAAGAGTCAATATTTTAAATGGAACCATGCCTGACACTTCATAACTGCTATATAAGTGTTTGTAATTACAAAGTAAATAAATAACTAACTTCCCAGTATGCCTGCTCTCTTTGTTCATGTGCTTCCGTGTGTTTCTTAATTTGTCCCTACATTATTTGATGATAGGAGACAATCAAGTAGCAGACTTGAATTTCCGTCCCAGCTCCAGAAAAAGGTCTTTGTTTGACTTATGAAGAGTAAAGTTGTTTTATCTGTTCAGTAAGACTTTAAAGATTCTTTTGGTGACTTCTAAGAGAGTTAACTGCAGCAAATTATTGTGTGATCAAACTTATTCATAAATTGGAAGGATATTTATCAGCTTAAGGTAATAAGCACAAGTTATATGATACCTCTTTGGTATAACTAAGATTATTTTTTCATCAAGTAATAGATTATCTTTCCGTAGGTGTGTGCATGTGTAATTGTGTAATAACTATAAAATTGGATATCTAAGCACTCACGTAACAAAGGGTTCCTAGAATCAATCATTTGTAGTCAGGAAATGATGCCTCTGTTCTCAGGTGGATTTCTAGATGTTTAAGTCCAAAGGGCGAGCCACACACAGTGATGGCTCTTTTTGTGCCCACTGAATCCATACTCCCAGCACTCTCCCATCAGCCCACAGTACCCCCACTTACCTTCCTTCCACAGAAATTAGGAAAGAGGATGGGCAGCGGGTTCATAAATGCTGACAACCAAAATGTACTATGAAATGTAACTCAGGGTCTCTAATGAGACACACACACATTTGCTCTGAGAAGGCTGTGCTACTGAGGTTACGTGAACTTCTTGCGTATGGAATGTGAGAGTTATTTGTGGTAACTTCAATTTCACGAGGTGAAGTGTCTGTGTGGGTATATTTGTTTGTTTTATGTACTTCAGGCTGATCAATGAATACAATTTAAAAAAAGCTACACTGCCAAATAGAAATTCCCTCTCCTTTTCTGGGGCTGTTTTTCTTTCTTTTCCTTCCCAGCAATGGAAACATGTGGTACAGCAAAGCTGTGACTCAAGCCCACACTAGAGCCCAGGAAAATTTCCAGGACCTTAGGGATGCCCAAGAACCAGGGGCTCGTTAAATGCAGAAAGAAGGGTCTTCCTGGCACTCTGAGGATTGGGAAAGAATGATAGTAAAATCTGGAGTGACAAGAGCGAGGAAGCCAAAAGGCACCCAGGTCTTCCCATCTAGGACGAGACGCAGAGCTCTCACAAAAAGGTTGTCCCAGTCTGTAACAGCCCCTGGGGAGCTATGACGGGCCCAGCAGTGTGGGTAAGAGTCCACTTCATCTGCAGCACCCATGGGACAGGGGCTAACCCAGGGAAGAGTCACTGTCTTTGTATTCATCACACCGATGAGCGGTTGGAAGGACAGCAGTTAAGATTTGTGTCAGCAGAGCCAAGTTTGTGATGGAGACATATGTCGATGAAAACACACACACAGAAAATGAATGTGTCCTCGAAAGCCACCAGAACCATGTGGTTCTCTTGTTTCTCCAGAAAAGGGAGCCCAAGTATTGAAGAGGCATGGCACCTAAAACAAACTTTTTACCTAACTATGAAGCTAACGTGACCAGCTCTCCCAGCTCTCCAGTTCCTGTTCTCTTGCACAGAGCTCACCACCTGGCAGAGCAGTAGCCTGGTGGGAGTCTGTGTTGGAAAAACCCAGTCTTTCCCTCCTAGGTAGAGAAAAACTCAGTTTGCCACCTCAGGTGTGTTTCTCCTTTACTATTACACAGAACACTTCACTTCAGACACATTCACCAAATGTGTGGGGTTTCTTCCCCACACCAAGCAATTCTCCATGACACCAGCTGGGTGTCCTACCTTTGAACCCGATTCTGACACTCTAGTGTCATATCCCACAAGTTAAGGGATCAAGACTGCTCCCACCCCACTTTAGACACAAATCACAAAGAGTAGGTCCCCAAGTTACCCACAACTTCCATCTGACGTCTCTACAGATCGGAGGTTCCCATGACCCCCTTCTCAGGTTCCATTAATTTACTAGAGCAGCTCACAGATTTCAGGGAAACACTTACATTTACCAGTTTATTAAAGGATATGACAAAGGATCCAGCTGAACATCCAGATGAAGAGATACATTGGGCCTGGTCTGGGAGGGTCCTGAGTGCAGGAGCTTCTGCTCCCATGGTGTTGGGGTGCATCACTCTCCTGGAATGCGGAGGTGTTCACCCACTTGGAAGCTCTCCAAACTGTGTACTTTTGAGATTTTATGGAGGCTTCCTTATGTAGGCATTATCAGTATTAACTCCATTTTCAGCCCTTCTCCTTAGTCAAGGGAATGAGGGGTGGAACTAAAAATTCAAGCTTCTACTCATGGCTTGATCTTTCTGGTGACCGGTGCTCATCCAGGAGCTCACCTAGAGTCTCCACATTAGAACAAAAGACAGTCCTCTAACCTAGGAAATGACAAGGGTTTGGGGAGCTCTGTGCCAGGAAGTGAGGGCAGAGATCAATACATATGATCTCACAGAGGCATATTGGAAGGTGGTTCCTTGCACGCCCAAGCCTTATTTTTGAGGTCAAGATGAGACCCACCTCTCAGTCCTCCTGCAAATGAAGCAGAAAGCAGGACCCATCATGGTCCCCATTGCCCCTAGTTGTCCAGATTGGCATGCTCCATGCTCCCCAGGTAACTTAGCTGTTCACACTGGGGACTGTCATGTCCCAGTGAAAATATCATAAGGCGTGAAGAGGCTGAAGACACATAAAAGCAATAGTAGATACCAAAGGTGTGCTCTTGAACATGTGCACTGACGACAGTGCAAGCAAATGACTTCAAATGCTCTCATTCTCATTACAGTCATGTGAACCTTTATGACCATCAGAGAACATACCGTCTTCTCAAGCCCATATTCCAAGTAGTCAGAACAATTAACACGTAGTGATTGAAAAGTACAATCCCTAAGTGAATCCTCAGTTCCCAATGCCAAAAAGATGTCCAAGGATGTCAGCAGGGAATTCCTCTAGGACTCAGAGAGCCCTCTCTATAAGGTACAAGCAAGACTTGGGGTTCCAGGGGCCTGGAGGAGGCAAGAAGAGAAGGTGAGGCCTACTCTGAGAAAGAGAACACATGTAGGGCAAACCAGGGAGGGCAAACCCCAGAAAGGGCTGCTTAAGACTGGACTCAAACCCAGGCCATGGTCCCCAGTCCCAACATCCACTCTAACGAGCAGAACTTTTAGCTCACCTGACCCATGCCTGGCTTCTGGGCAGGCCACACATGTGTCTAAACTCTGGAGAGTAAAGAGTCTATTTTAGGCAGAGTAAGAAGAAATAGGGTCAAGACAACACAAAAATTTTAAATAAAATGAGAAAATGCTTAATTCTTGTGTTTGAAAATACTGAATGGGTCTGTTCAAATGTGTCCATGCATGTGTGTGTGTGTGTGTGTGTGTTTGTGTGTGTGTGTACAGCATGTCACATAAGTCTTTGTGCAGCTTTTCTAACTTCAGAAGTATAATTGCTACTAACATAAAAACATTATTTAGAAGTTTATTTACACTTTTATTATACTTATTTTAAATAATAAATCAGTTTAAATTTTTGTGTCACTCTTTCTGAGTGAAGATGACAAGAGTTGAGGGAAACAATAAAAACTTAAATATTCCATATTAAATAAGTATGAGGAGCTGGCCCCGTGGCCTAGTGGTTAAGTTCAGCACGTTCTGCTTTGGCAGCCTGGGTTTGGTTGCCAGGCGTGGACCTACACCACTCATTGGCAGCCATGCTGTGGTGGTGACCCACATACAAAATAGAGGGAGATTGCCACAGATGTTAGCACAGGGCTAATCTTTCTCAGCAAAAAGAGGAAGATTGGCAAAGATGTTAGCTCAGGCAAATCTTCCTCAGGAAAAAAAAAATCAAGAAAAAAAAGAAAACCTCACTTACTTACTGAGATTTACTTCAATCTTAGCCCAATTGACCATACATAGAACTCTTTTTAGGGTTGCTCTTCCACGACTTTCTATAACTTTCTTTTTATATTCAGAATTTTTCCAGTGCCTTTCTTTCTCCCTTCTAGTACTTTAGGAAAAATTCATCTTTCTTAACAAAACAAACAAAAATGTTTCCATTCTTTATGCCTTCTTTACTGAAAACATACATCTTACTTTCCTTGAATACAAAGATGCTTTCCTTACTAATTTTTAGTAGAATTTTTAGCCCTTACACACCTTAGTGAAAACTAAAAAGTAATCAATTATGAACTGTCTTTTATATTATCATTCTAAGCACTTTTCATAATTTCTAGAAACGTGCTACTTCATAGTACAATCTTTAATAAAATACAAGACATATTTACTAATAGACCCACACATATTTTAGTTTCTCTGTAATCAGAAGCCAAAAGTAGATAAACTTAGATGTGTTTAGCTATAATGTTTCTATATGTCATCTTATTTAAAAATGACCCAGATATGCAGTGAATTTTGTATCATTTAATTTCACCTAGCAGTACTTCAAATTTTCAGTTACCAAACAGATTTTGGAAGTTACATGCCATGCCATGTACTAATTATTGCTAAAAGTTTATCTATAAACTCTTATCTCACTTACAGCTAAATCATTTGCTCTCAACAATTATGTTTAGACTGCCCAAGAAAACTTCATGAGACTTTAGACAAAATTAGCTACCATTTAAAGCTATTATTTTGCTGATGAATTTGTAATAGGGTAACATGAGCTTATCTGAGTAGTAAACCCAGGCTGCATGTCTGCATCATATCCAAATACTGACAAGTCTCAGACCGTGCCTATTTCAATCAAACCAACAAACTTAAACAGCTTTCACTTACCAAAGATTCTTACATATCATATTAACTTGAGAGACATTTGGGTTAGTTTCTATTACATTTAGAAATAATTTATGTAAGTGCTTACTTTAAGCCAATTGAATGGAGTTCTTTAGAAATTCTACCATCTGGGG
Organism: Equus przewalskii; assembly: GCF_037783145.1. NCBI lineage: Eukaryota > Metazoa > Chordata > Mammalia > Perissodactyla > Equidae > Equus > Equus przewalskii. The sequence goes on from NC_091859.1 coordinate 887,109, forward strand.
ATAAAATATCACACATATAACATATATATAGACACATAGAGACTTCACAGCTATTGTTTTGAAATTACTGCCATGAATCAAGTACAATAATACAAAGCTCCCTGATTATGCATCCAAATTTTATTTTAAGCATTTTATTAATACTTTGTGGAGAAGACACTCAAGACGCTAGATTTTTGGCAAGGATACTCTTATGACTGTTTTCCTTCCCTTTTTCCTTTTTTTTCCTTCAGTCCTAGGAATTAATGATGGGCTAGATATTCTCTGGGGGGTCTCCAAGCTCTCTGAGATAAGAGAAATGCCAAACTACCTCTAGAGCTGCATTTCCAGTCTTGCAAGGACTTTTTAAGGACAATTGCTCTTGATTTCTCAGAAATTGGGTAGTAATTCAGATAACATTATAGGTTGATCTACCTGTCCAACTACATCACAAAGGCACAGAGAAACCACTCAAGTTTTCTCCCAGATGGAGTTTCTGGGGCATATTTACCCTATGAGTTTCTCATGTCCCAATATCTACGAGCATTTTGAAAGGAACAGATGAGGTTTTGGGGTTGGAAAGGACAAGTGAACTTTGAACCACCTTCTGGAGCCATACTTCTGGTTCTGCAGGGATTTGCAAGACAAAGACAGTTGTTTCCGGTTCCCCAAAGAACTGGAAAGAGGTTGACCCATGCTTTCAGCTACATTTTTTCAATTTAGCACTTTTTCCAACTTAAGGATCCATCCTCTGACTGTTGGCCAGTAGGAGTTTAATAGTGACTCAAACCAATAAGTATTAATGGCTTAACTATGGACACAAGAGGCATCCCCAAAAGAGAGTGCAAAAGAAGCAGCCCTCACAAAATCCAGAAAGTTCACTCCCAAAAATAGTCCAAGAAAGCAAAGGCTTCTGCTGCATAGCAGGTAGTGCAATAATGAAAAATGAAGGTTGAGGTGACAAAGGCCCCTGATGAACTGGAACACCTCATGACCAAAAGGGTCACAAAGCCAAGCCCTCAAGATATAGAACAATACAAAAGAAAAGGCAACTTTGTTTTATATGCACACTAACAGTTTTAGCAATGCTTTGGGTCTCTCAGAGCCAGACTAATAGCTAGGTGGGAGGTGCTGCAGGGTTGGGGATTGTGTGTGCTTTACAGAGTACCTCATCATTGCACAGATATTTTCTTGAGGTTGGCAGGGGACCTGTCATCATCTACCCCATTCTGTGACCAACTTATCTTATCACGGGAGTCTTCTTGAGGTGGCAAGCGCCCTAATGGCTCTTAACTGCTCAACCCATGTCCACCAATACTGTGGCTTTTTTTGGCTTCCAAGATATCCCTTAGCAATAGCTTCCACCTTAGGCACACACTCCAAAGGTGGCCCTACGACTAAGTTTACTCCAGCTCATCCAGACAACAGGCTTATGGAGATGTCTGTTTCTCGCCCTCTGTTTTTCCTTTATATGACAAACACCCCAAAAAAACAGGGACAAAGAAAAATAGCGACCGTCTCTGGGAGGAGAAGGGTCAATAAACCAATGAGTACTCAATAGCTCGTACTGTGTACTTGTAGCTAAAAGTCGTCTAATTTGGGAAAATGCAGTCTAAGGGTGGGGACTGAATTAGCCATTTCCCATTGTTTCAGAATTTAGACACGGCTGGTCAAAGTATATTTATGCTGCAGCTAGAACCAGATTATGAAGATTTCGGGCATCCCTGAAATCAAGACCCTCCCAATGAAGGTCCAGCTTCCTTCTAATGGTCAATGTAATTTCCCCAAGGCTGGTGGCAGTTTGGTAGGACCCTTAGCCACAAACAGGAGTGCAGCCTGCATTTCTGTCCAGCCATCTCTGACCACAAAATGGAGTGAAACAGCATTTTTTTTGTCCTACCATAGTTTTGGGAACCCCCACCCTGATGATTATCAAGCTAAGCCCTCAGGACGTAAAATAAGCTTGGCAAGATTCTGCAGTTCTCCATTTACAGCTCCTGGAAACCATAGGTAGAAAGGTAGAGATTTTGACTCTTTAAAGATTTCTTTGTTCCTCAGTTTGAAAACTCAAAAGGAGCCCAAAGTGGCCACTGTAATTTTAAATTATCCCAGGTTGTCTTGCCAGCTGTTTACAGCTATCCGCATTTTAGGGGGTGATTCTCAAGGTGGTCACAACAAAGAAAGTAATTTCTAAAGAGAGTTTGTTACAGCTACTGAGAAACTCAGTCCCCAGAACAGCCAATTCAGTTCAGACAAACATCTAACACACAATACAATTCTACATATAACACAGACCAGAATACCAGCTAGTTTTCCAGGAGTAGCTCAGAACCAGTGCCAGAACTACCCAAAACCCAACTTCCAGGGGCAAGTCAGAACCAGTGCCAGGACTTGCCCAGATCCAGAAGCAATTTCATGAGTGAAGCTTTTTTTCCTACTTCTAATTACTTTGGGTGGTGCAAGCCCAAGGTTCAGGTCTCAGCCAGCCAGGATTCCCCAGAATACAAGCCAAACATATATTTCCAGAAAATCAAACCAGAGAGACAAGGTAAAGGATAGTCACTTTCTTAGAGTTACTTACCCAGAGCCCAGAGACGTCTTGATCCAGAAGCTGTTTCTTCTCCCAAAGGGAAAAAAAATGACTTAGTGCCTGGAACACCACAGCAAAATAGGAATCTAATCAGTCAAGCCTCTAGACAAATTGTCTAGGCAGCCGCTTAGGGTCGATGAAAAGACCCCACACTCCGCCGGGGCTTCCAGAGCTTCTGGCAGGTGGTCACAGGACCTTCATCCCACCAGGGGCACCAATTGTTACTGCACAAACTCAGAGTCCTCTGCCCGATGCACATAAGCAAACCAATTAATTATAGCATCAGTCTGTGGGCAACACATCAGCTTTTATTCTGTGAGATCCACCTGCAGGGAGACAAGGGGCATGTGCCCTCAGATCTGTCTCCCCATTCAGGATTTGGGGCAAAATTTAAGGGGTTAGGGAGAACAGTCTGGCCTGCAGAAACACTGATGGGACAGGCTTTGGTTGGTGGGCTTCAAGCATTTATGGGAAGGTTTTTAAATATTTACGACAGGGTGGGGAAGGAATTTTAACACCGGATCTTCCTGAATAGGGGACCTCTCACTTGTGACAAAAGTCCAACTTTCAAGTTCCTGTCGTGTCCCGGCCCCTGGGTTCCGTGGGCAGGAGGATCTTTGGTTCTGAGGTCATGTCAGCTCCCGATTTCTACTTTTACGCATGCTCTGGCTACATGACTTTGCAGTTTTTCTGAAAGATAATTCTGAAGCACTTTGAAGATAAGAGATGGGGTCAGGTGAACTGGTCCTGGAGGGCCCGCAGTTACACAGCTAAGCAGTGGCAGATCTAAGACTCAAACCCAGGCCTTCTGACTCCAAATCCTATGTCATGTCACCATGAGGACATTATAAAGACAACGCTACCATAGAAGCAAACAAAGCTATTCTCTTGTAAAACACAGAGCCCCTTCTGAAAGCAGACACCACTGAAGCCATTCAAATGAGTTCCAAGGCATTCGACACAACATGCCAGTGTTTTGAAAGGCAGGTTTGATCCACGTAACGCCCTGAGGTCAACAGGCGGCTTCTGCACTGACCATCGGGCATCATACTGCATCCTAAACCCCTGCAACCTAAGTTTTCCCGTTGCAGACTTCAGGGAGGCCCAGCAGCTCCCAGAGTTTTATTTCCAGAGGCTTCCATCCTTCTCTTAAAACATTCCAGCCGCCGGGATAAGATTTCGCATTTAATGAGTTCAAAGATGCAAAGAAGCATTCTTTAATTCTTGCTTCTCCTCACAGCTCAATCCATGCACATGAAGAAACCTTGCCCTGTGCATACGCTTGGAAGTGTGCCATGGATTATGACTTATTTTCTGAGGATGTCCACGATCTTTCCTGACTCTAAGACTGGTAAGACATTGGACATTGAGGATCTGTTGCCAGAGGAGTCTGTGGAATTTTGTTCAGTGGAAATAGGAGCACAGAATTTTAAGGCTAAAAGAAACCTTCCAAGTGCACTTCTGCCAAAGGCACCACCGATAAATACCACATCTATCAACACGCTGCCCCTTCCCACCTACATCCATCACTCTCCAAACAGATGTGTGTGAGAAGAAAATGCATATTTTCTCAATGACTCAATTGTCTTCTTCATCTTTTCATTTTATTATTTTCCTTTTAGAAACAACAACCATGTTGTAATACGTTTTCTAAGTAGATTTCACCTTGACTTTGAGAAACCAAGAAAAGATGCAAATGAAAAAGTAACTATGATGTGACTGAGAAGAGTGGGCGGCAGGACGGCTGGTGAGGACTCAGTCTGTCCACCTGCCCTTTGCCTCCCCCGTCACATGTTCCCATCCCCTCAGAACCCCAGATATTTAAACTACCTGTGAGTTCAAGGGGAAGACGATGGTCTGGGTCCCCAGCAACTGCCTCTGCCTTTGGCTCGATTGCTCACACAGTGGAGCCTCAGACAGAAGCTGCAAGGGAGATGGGAGCAAGAGAGAATTTGAAAGAGAACTGGGTTTGGAGTAAAATCTTTGAGCATGCCCTCTTTCCTTGGCCTCCTGGGAGCATCGAATGGGCCTGTGGCCTGCAGAGAGCAAGCACAAGACATTGTTGGAAATCAATGCCCTTACTAAAAACATATGAACAGTGGGAGGCAATTGCCCTTGATCTTGGCTGCACTAAGAGCCGTGAACAGGAGCACTGAAGTGTTGGGGTGAACATGGTTCCCTGTAAGTGAAGGGACACAGACCCCCATAAGTGTGGGGATGCAACCCCTCATAAAGCTAACCAAGTAATGACGTGGTAATTAGTCAGGGGGTCTCCAGGGAGAAATGCACCGGCAATGAGCCAGCATCCTCAGGTGACCCCCCTCCATACAGCCTCCTGGAGAACTTCGGGTGAATTCTACCCCGGGATGTTGATGGGTTTCCTGAAGTGCGGGTTTCCTCATGTGAAAAGAAGAGTAGATCTTTCCTTTTTAGCAAAGCATAAAACTAGGGTGACCCTATGGAGTAACAAACCGCAGCTCAATACATGGAGAGTTACTTTGAAAATTTACTGACTTCCAAAAATAGAATTGTCTGTCTCATAAAGTCACAGTGGCCTTCCATTGTTTCAAATGTTCAAACGCAAAGCAGAGCTGACAGGCAAGAAAAGGGATTCCTGGGTCAGCCGTGAGATTTGGCTGGTTGGCTTGTAAGTTTCTTAGATAAATTAGAAAATATTGGAGCTAGGAAAGTGCATCGTAGAAAGTAATCCTTTGAGATAGGTTGTTCTAAAGCTTTGATCCACTTTTTTTCCTAATAATTCGACTTCTTTGTTTCCCTTTACCTAGCTAAAAGGCATTTCTCAGCCCTAGGCTGCTCACCAAGCCCCAAGACTAAGTGGTCAGCCCTGAAGAAAAGAAAGTAAAAGAAAAGGCAGATCCCGTGTGGGATCAAATCTTGCATTCAGGTCTGGAGCACAGAGGAATCCAGTCGTATCTTCCATAGGAACTTGTTTGTTGATTGACAGCAAAAAGAGACTAGGTTCCATAAAATTTTTTCAAAACTCATGTTATATAAGGTTTTAGGTAATAGGCTTATCCTCTGAAAATCCTAAAGACTTAAAATTTTCTCTTTTAGTCTGTTAAAAATTGTAATATACTAGGATGACTATAATAAAAGCAGAGTCCCTATCTGTCTTGGTCACCATGACTTCTCCAGGTTCTAGAACAATGACTGGCATATAATAGATTCAATAAAGAATAAGGAATGAATGAATGAATTGGATGAATGAATGAACGGGAGGGTTGATTAGGTGGGCAATAGTGGGAAAGGAGAAGAAGGAATGTTGAAAATAACCTGAACAGGAGAGAAAATGGGAGCAAGAAAACAAAGTATTTGTTTAGGTTCTTATCATCTCTGAACTCCAATATTTCATAAATTATATAGTCTCAATAGGGAACATTTTAATTATTAGATCTTAGTCTCTTTCCCCAAATTTTTCATTGGGGAATGTGTTGAATAATGTAATTTGACACCAAATTACATACCATTGTGAAAATTTATAAAATATTGTGAACTTTTTTAGTTTACCATTCATTTCATGTTCACTTCCGATCTCTTAATTCAGGAGAGAATACTATTGACAGGGTAGAAATTTAATTTAAAAAGACCTCGACTCTTAAAGGATTTTTAATAAGCATTCATTTCACCAAACTTAAGTAAGAATTACCTTTATTTTATAGTGCTTTTTTTTTTTTTCTGCTGAGGAAGATTCACCCTGAACTAACATCTATTGCCAATCTTGCTCTTTTTTTGCTTGAGGAAGATTAGCCCTGAGCTGACATCTGTACCAATCTTCCTTCACTTTATATATGGGTCACCACCACAGCATGGCTGATGAGTGGTACAGATCCACGCTGAGAATCCAAACCTACGAACCCCACTGAAGCAGAGCTCACAAACCTTAACTACTACACCACAAGGCTGGCCCCTATTTTATAGCTTTTTTTCTTTTAATAAGACTGTAAAACAAAAATCAAATATTAACTAAGCAGGTGACATTTCATTGTTTTCCTAGTTTGTTGTTTTTTCTTTCCATTTGCTTGATTCACTTTTCATTGAGTGTTGACATTGAAATTTTTTACCCAAGGCCTGATTGTAACTTTGCTACCACCTTCTGGCAAAATCATGAATATCTTATGATCTTTGCCTAGAATGAGTTTCCACAATATTGTTAATTCATGTTGTACATTAGTTCACCTGCCTCTACTGTGGTTAAAAGGAAAAGTAGGAAGTGTTGCTGCAGCTGGTCCAGGACAATGGGTTGAGTTGGTGGAACAGGCTTGGCTGTGTGGTGTGACCCCTGGACAGGACATTGTGGTGGCTCAGCAGAGTCTAAAAGACTGGGACCCCCACCAATGGCTGCACTTGGTCACAAAAGAGCTGATCCTACTCTCCACACTCTGCCCTCCACCTGGAACAAATACGGTGGGCGTACAGAAAAATGAAGGGACAGCCATAGCCAGCCATCCAACTGTCATTCGAAAGAAGCAAGACAAACAGATCCTAAACAAGATGGGAAACGTCGAGGAGGATTTACACTCACTGTATAAGAGGAAGAAGGTTTGGACTTAATTGTCCATGTTAAACATAAACAATATGCAGAGAAACAGCACAACAGAACACTAAAGCAATGAAAGTGAGCAATCTATAACCACACACCCAGCAATGTGGATGAATCGCACAAACCAAACGTGGAGCAAAAGAAGTCCAATGCAAAAGCATGCTATTTATGTGTCATTAAAACCATACAGGCAAAACTGAAGCCTGCTGGTGGAAGTCAGAGCACTGACTACCCTGCGGGGAGCCGATGGGGGTGAGGATATCCGTCTCTGGTGAATAGCACACACTCCTCTCCCGCTCCTGATCATTTCAGCCAAGGTTTTGTGGCCTTCTTAACAACATTAAGATAAAAATATAAATTATTTTATATTTTATGTATAAATTTTATATATAGGAAAAATTTTGATGTATGTGTGTATCCGCTCTGTAACAAAATCTTTACCTACTGAAAATAATATAATATTGGATCATTTTACTCAGCATTCAATCACCATAAAAAAGACCTCATTGTGTCATACAAACAGTATGGATTCTTCAGAAGTTATGGGTAGTTCTCGTCAAGATGGCGCTGTGAGCAGATGTTGAACTCACCTCCTCCCATGAACACAACCAGGTTACAATTTTGGGAAGAATCACCCTGGATTGAAAACTGAAAACTGGATAAAAAGAACCCCCACAGCAAGGGACAATCCTCACGAAGGCAGAAGAGGCAGTAACTCTGGCCAGAGAGGAAAAAAGCCACCTTTGGGAGCAATGGAGCTTCTCAGCTGGCCAGGCAGGAGCCACCCTAAGGTATGAGCCCTCCCTGGAAGAGTGAGGTCCGGAGCGGGGGCAATACTGCTATAAGCATCCTTCAGACTCAGCCCAACTGAAACCGGGGTCTTACAGTCTGGCTTTGCTGGCTATTAACTGCAGCGAGGACACCCCCAGAAAAGCTATCAGCCGAAAGCCAAAAAGATCCAGGTCTTAAAGGGCCCACGCACAAACTCACTCATTGCAGCAACCTAAAATCACCAGAGAGAAGGTTGACTGTCCTTTGATGAAATGAGACTCACCTCGTGGGCTCTGGGGGCATGTTGGTGAGAGGAGGGTCCTCTCCGGAGACTGAGACATTGGTGGGGGCCATTGTTCTGAGCTGGTCCAGGCGTGCTGATACGGACACCAGTGGGGGCCATTGAGGTGCATCCCTTGGGCTGTTAGCCCAGGGGCCTGCCACACCCACTAGAGCACAGATTTAATCCACTTCAGCCAGGGCAGGCAACCCGCCCTAGGGACTGGCCTCACCTAACAGCAAGCCCTCAGGCTACTTTTCAGCCTGCATTGACTGAGTGCCTTGATCCTCTACAGGCAGGCAAGGGTGTCTGCCTCTGTGGGGCAGGGCCTGTGTGAGGACCAGGTGAACTGTGGGGGGGCACTTGGGAAGAGGTGGGGGCCTCTGCAATGTGGCATTGGGGTACACTCCAGGGGGTTGAGAAGTGGGCATGGACCAGGACTGTGTTGACAGTGTATGTGGTCCGGTGGGGGGTGAGGCTTACAAGTGGCAGAAGATTTGTGCTTCACAAATAGCCATAAAAAGGATCAGCCCCACCTTCTAAAGCACGAAACGATTGAGTGCCCCCATGCCAAGGGCTAGCCACACTCACTTGCACCCCTAAGAGAACTGACAACAGCCTTGGGCTCAGGCCTATCACAACTGTAAGCCCCTGAACCTAACATCCAGCTACACTGGGTACCAAACCAATTAAGAGGACAATTGCAATAAGAGTGTGCTGATAGACTTTGTAGCCAACAGTGCTGAGGCCCCCACAAACCGGATTTACAAACAGCTGGCCAGGGAAGGAAAGATCAGACTCCCTGGGTATCTGCAGTGGGAGCAACCCTGCCACAGCAGAAGAACACAAGTAGCCCACAAAGTGGTCACTCCTGGTTCTTATGGACTGGTGACAAGAGGGAACCACACTGCTGGGCCTCATAAGGCATCTCATACATAAGGCCACTTCCCCAAGATCAGGAGACATAGCTGACTCACCTAACACAAAGAAAATAGCACAGAGAAAGAGGCATAATGAGGAGGCAGAGAAATACTTTCCAAGCAAGGCAACAGTACAAAACCCCAGAAAAAGAACTAATTGAAACAGAAACTAGTGACCTACTTGACAAAGAATTCAAACAAAATATAATGAGGATGCTCACAGATATGCGGAGAAGAATGGATGAACAGAGTGAGCACATCAGCAAACAACTGGAAGATATAAAAAAAAAAACAATCAGAAACGAAGAATACAATACTTGAAATGAGAAATTCAATAGAGGGACTCAATAGCAGAGTAGAGGAAGCAGAAGAACGGATCAGCGAGCTAGACAAAAGACTAGAGGAAATCACCCAAGCAGAACAGAAAAGAGAAAAAAGAATTAGACAGAATGAGAACAGTGTAAGGGAATTCTGCGACAATATCAAGCATGCTAATGTTCGGATTATAGGGGTCCCAGAAGGAGAAGAGAGAGACAAAGGGGCAGAAAATTTACTTGTCGAAATAATAGAGGAAAATTTTCCTAACCTGAGGAAGGAAACAGACATCCAAGTTCAGGAAGCACAGAGAGCTCCAAACAAGAGAAGCCCAAAGAGGCCCACACCAAGACATATTATAATCAAAATGTCTAAAATTAATGACAAAGAGAGAATCCTAAAAGCAGCAAGAGAAAGGCCACAAGTGACATATAAAGGTAAGCCCATCAGGCTGTCAGTGGACTTCTCAGTCGAGACCCTACAGGCAAGAAGAGAATGGCACAACATATTTAAAGTGCTAAAAGGAAAAAACCTACAACCAAGAATACTCTATCCGTCAAGGTTGTCATTCAGAATGGAAGGAGAGATAAAGAGCTTCCCAGACAAAGAAAAATTAAAGGAATTGATCCCCAAGAAACCAGTTCTACAAGAAATGCTGAAGGGACTTATTTATGTGGGAAAGCAATGACCACAAAAAGAGATAAAGAAAAAATTATCAAAAAAACCCAAAACAACAACAAAAAACAGGCAATAAAATCACTTGTAAGGTAAAAGTATAGTAAAGGCAGCAGATCAACTACCTGTGAAGATAATATGAAGGTTAAAAGACAAATGTACTAAAATCACCTATTTCAATGATAAGAGGGTAATGGATAGACACACACTAAAGAAAAGACTATATATGATATGAAAAATATGCAATGTGGGAGGAGGGGAGTGAAAAGGTAGAGCTTTAAGAAAGAGGTCAAGCTAAAGAGTCTATCTACTCAATATAGACTGTTATATGCATAGTATATTAAATAGGATACTCATGGTAACCACAAACCAAAAACCTATAACAAGCAGGAAAAAAAGTAAGGCAAAAGAAATCAAACATATTACTAAAGATAGCCATCAAACCACAAGGGAAGAGAGCAAGAGAAAAAGAAAGGAACTGAGAAGAACTACTAAAACACCCCAAAAAAAGAAAAAGTGACAAAATGTCAATAAATACATATTTATCAATAGCTACTTTAAATGTCAATGGACTAAATGCTCCAATCAAATGCCATAGGGTGGCCAACTGGATAAAAAAACAAGATCCATGTATATGCTGCATACAAGAGACACACTTCAGACCTACAGACACTCACAAACTGAAAGTGAAAGGATGGAAAAAGATATTCCATGCAAATGGCAAAGAAAAGAAAGTGGGGGCAGCAATACTTATATCAGACAAAATAGACTTTAAATCAAAAACTGTAATAAGAGACAAAGACGGCCACTACATAATGATAAAGGGAACAATCCAACAAGAAAATATAGCACTTGTAAATATCTATGCACCCAACAGAAGAGCACCTAAATATATAAAACAATTATTAACAGACATAAGAGGAGAAATAGACAGCAACACAATAATAGTAGGGGACTTTAACACTCCACTTACACCAATGGATAGATCATCCAAACAGAAGATCAATAAGGAAACACTCGCCTTAAAGGACACATTAGACCAGATGGACTTAGTAGCTATATACAGAACATTCTATCCAAAGACCACAGAATACACATTCTTTTCAAATGCCCATGGAACATTCTCCAGGATTGATCACATATTAGGCCACAAAACAAGTCTCAATAAATTTAAGAAGATTGAAATAATACCATGCATCTTTTCTGACCACAAAGGTATGAAACTGGAAATCAACTACAGAAAGAAAACCAGGAAAGCCACAAAAATGTGGAGATTGAACAAAATGCTACTGAATAATGATTGGGTCAATGAAGAAATCAAGAAATTCCTGGAGACAAATGAAAATGAAAAGACGACCTGCCAAAATCTGTGGGATACAGCAAAAGCAATTCTAAGAGGGAAGTGTACAGCAATTCAGGCCTACCTCAATAAAGAAGAAAAGTCCCAAATAGACAATCTAAAATCGCATCTAAAGGTACTGGAAAAAGAACAAGAAACAAAGCCAAAATCAGCAGACGGAAGGAAATAATAAAAATCAGAGCAGAAATAAACAAAATAGAGACTAAAATACAATAGAAAAGCTTAATGAAACCAAGAGCTGGTTCTTTGAAAAGATAAACCAAATTGACAAACCCTTAGCTAGACTCACCAAGAAAAAAAGAGAGAGGCTCAAATAAATAAAATCAGAAATGAAAGAGGGGAGATTACAATGGACAACTCAGAAATACAAAAGATAAGAGAATACTATGAAAAGCTATATGCCAACAAATTGGATAATCTAGAAGAAATGGATAAATTCTTAGAAACATACAATCTTCCAAAACTGGACCAAGAAGATGTAGAAAACTTGAATAGATTGATCACCAGTAAGGAGATCAAAACAGCAATCAAAAACCACCCAAAAAATAAAAGTCCAGGACCAGATGGCTTCCCTGGTGAATTCTGCCAAACATTCAAAGAAGACTTAAAACCTATCCTTCTCAAACTCTTCCAAAAAATTGAAGAGGAGGGGAGGCTTCCTAACATTCTACAAAGCCAACATTATCCTGATACTGAAACCAGACAAAGACAACACCAAAATAGAAAATTACAGGCCAATATCACTGATGAACATTGATGCAAAAATCCTCAACAAAATACTTGTAAATCGAATACAATACATTAAAAGGATCATACATCATGATTAAGTGGGTTTCATTCCAGGGAGGCAGGGATGGTTCGACATCCCCAAATGTATCAATGTGATACACCACATTAACAAAATGAAGAATAAAAATCACATGATCATCTCAATAGATACAGAGAAAGCATTTGACAAGATACAGCATCCATTTATGATAAAACTCTAAATAAAATGGGTATGGAAGGAAAATACCTCAACATAATAAAGGCCACTTATGACAAACCCACAGTAAATATCATTCTCAATGGAGAAAAACTGAAAGCTACCTTTCTAAGAAAAGGAACCAGACAAGGATGCCCACTGTCACCGCTCTTATTTAACATAGTATTGGAAGTTCTAGCCAGAGTAATCAGGCAAGAAAAAGAAGTAAAAGTGATCCACATTGGAAAAGAAGTGAAACTGTCACTCTTTGCAGATGACATGATTTTATACCTACAAAACCCTAAAGATTCCACTAAAAAACTTTTAGAAACAATAAAGGAATACAGTCAAGTTGCAGGATAAAAAATCAATGTGCAAAAATAGTTGCGTTTCTATACACTAACAACGAAGTAGCAGAAAGAGAAATTAAGGGGGGCATTCCAGATGGGCCCATGTGGCTGGGGAGGCTTCTTGAAAGGGGACTAGAGGAAAAGCCGAGGTGACATCAGCAAAATGGCACGGTGAGCTGATCTGGGACTCTCTCCCCTCCAAACTACATCCAAAAAAACCAGAACAACTGAATTTCAACCAATAACTCCAATACAGAGATCGTCAGAGACCCACAGCAGCCAAATGACGGAGGACGGAGAGGCTGCAGGCAGCCTCGGAGGAGCTGGAATGGGGTAAGACAGAACTTTGCTCCCTCCCCTAGAGACTGGGATTTCTGCTGAGGGGGAGGGAAGTAGCAGGGGAGGGGCCATGTGACCAGGGGATCATAGAAGACTCCCACTGCTGGTGCAGTGGAAACCAGCTAATGGGGGAAAGCTTCCACGTGTGGTGACCCCATCAAGTCAGGACCCCGGGAGACCAGAGAGCGAGAGCTGATCGGAATCCAGGTCGGCATGTGAGAGAAAGTGCCCCTCCTCCCCCAACCCATGCTGCGTGCCTGCCATCGTGTCTGAAGGCAGAGAGCTCAGAACGCAAGGCTCTCGACCCCCATCTAGTTGCAACAGGCTATAACTGCAACCGAATACTACCATCATGTGCAAAAACTGCACCTCTACCATTCAGCAATTTATAAAAGCTCCAGACCAGAAGGAAAACAATAAAAACACAGAATTAAGTCCTGAGGACTTGGAAATAGGTAAACTAAGTGAAAATGAGTTCAGAGTAGCTATCATCAAAAAACTCAATGAGGTAAAGGGAAATATAGAGAAACCAGTCAACGAGTTCTGGAGTTACTTCACAAAAGAGATAGAAACTATAAAGAAGAATCAATCAAAAATATTAGAGATGAAAAATACAATGGATTAGATAAAACAGAATATGATTCCCTGAATGCCCGTGTAGACACCATAGAGGAGCAAATTAGCATAATCGAAGATAGACAGGCTGAATGGCTCCAGACACAGGAAGAAAGAGAACTAAGAATTAAAAAGAATGAGGAAAATTTCAGAGAAATAGCTGGCTCAATGAGAAAATGCAACGTAAGAATCATCAGAATTCCCAAGGGCGTGGAAAAAGAAAATGGAGCAGAAAGTGTGCTCAAAGAGATAATAGCAGAGAACTTCCCAAATCTAGAGATTGAGAGAGAAATGTTTGTGGAGGAGGCTTTCAGATCTCCTAGATCTGTCAATGTAAAAAGACTTACTGCAAGGCATATAGTAGTAAAAATGGCAAAAATGAATGACAAAGAAAGAATACACAGGGCAGCAAGGCAGAAGAAAATAACCTACAAAGGAACCCCCATCAGACTTTCAGCGGATTTCTCTACAGAAACCTTACAAGCTAGGAGAGATTAGAGTGACATATTCAAAACTTCAAAAGATAAAAATCTTCAGCCAAGAATACTCTATCCAGCAAAAATATCCTTCTGACATGAGGGAGAAATTAAATCTTTTCCAGACAAACAAAAGTTAAGGGAATTTGTAACCAAAAGTTCTCCACTACAAGAAATTCTCAAGAAGGGTCTCATACCTGAGAAAAGAAAAAAAGGGAGAAAGGGGTCACAAACCACAGAGTAGGGAGACAGATAGAACCATAATAGGATAGCAAATATTCAACTATAGCATTAGGATAAAGGGAAGGAAACCATCAAAGCAAAGATGATCTTCTCACTCTAACCACAAACTCATAACACGAGTTGGAATAAGAGATGAAAATAATAATTTAGGAGGGGAAGAGGAAAGGGACTAAATCAGTCTAGGCCAAGTAAGTGAGAGACCACCAGAGAATGGACTATATTATACACGAGATGTTAAATACAAACTTCAGGGTAGCCACTAAACTAAAAAACAGAACAGAGACACAAAACATAAATAAGGAAAAATCTAAGAAACCCAGCATAAGAAATTGCAGAAGTCAATGGGTAGGTTAAAACACACAGGATGAGAAACAAACACAATGCAGTAATACCAGATAACGAGAGACAGAATGACAGAATGAAGCCCTCATGCATCAATAATCACCCTCAATGTAAACCGATTTAACTCTCCAATAAAAAGACACAGAGTGGCAAAATGGATTAAAGAACAAGATCCAACAATTTGTTGCCTCCAGGAAACACACCTCAGCCCCAAGGACAAACACAGGCTCAGAGTGAAGGGGTGGAAGACAATACTTCAAGCTAATAGCAAACAAAAGAAAGCAGGTGTCAGAATACTTATATCAGACAAAATGGATTTCAAAATAAAACAGGTAAAGAGAGAGACAGAGGGACAATATATAATGATCAAAGGGACACTTCATCAAGAAGAAATAATGCTTATAAATATCTATGCACCCAACACAGGAGCACCAATGTTCATAAAGCAACTATAAACAGACCTAAAGGAAGATGTTAAAAACAACACGATAATAGTAGGGGACCTCAACACCCCATTCACATCAATGGACAGATCATCCAGACAGAAAACCAACAAAGAAATAGTGGAGCTAAACGAAAAGCTAAAATAATTGGACTTAATAGACATTTATAGAACACTTCATCCAAAAACAGCAGAATACACATTCTTCTCAAGTGCGCATGGAACATTCTCAAGGATAGACCATATGTTGGGAAACAAGGCAAGCCTCTACAAATTTTTAAAAAATTGAAACAATAACAAGCATCTTCTCCGATTATAATGTTATAAGGCTAGAAATTAATTACAAGAAAAAAGCTGAGAAAGGCACAAGGATGTGGAGACTAAACAATATGCTATCGAACAAGCAATGGATCATTGAAGAAATTAAAGAAGAAATCAAAAAATACCTGGAGACAAATGAAAATGATAACATGCCATACCAACTCATATGGGATACAGCAAAAGCTGTATTAAGAGGGAAATTCATCACAATACAGACCCATCTTAACAAACAAGAAAAATCCCAAATAAGCAATCTTAAACTACACCTAACCAAATCAGAGAAAGAAGAACAAACAAAGCCCAAAGTCAGCAGAAGGAGAGAAATAATAAAAATCAGAGTAGAAATAAATGCTATTGAAACGAAAAATGCAGTAGAAAGGATCAATGAAACAAAGAGCTGGTTCTTTGAGAAGACAGATAAAATTGACAAACCCCCAGCCAGACTTACAAAGAAAAAAAGGGAGAAAGCTCAAGTAAACAAAATCAGAAATGAAAGAGGAGAAATAACAACAGACTCCGCAGAAGTACAACGGATTATAAGAGAATACTACAAAAAACTATATGCCAACAAAATGGAAAACCTAGAGGAAATGGATAAATTCTTGAACTCCTACAATCTCCCAAGGCTCACTCAAGAAGAAGCAGATAATTTGAACAGACCAATCACAACGAAAGAGATTGAAACAGCAATCAAAAACATCCCAAAGAGATGGCTCTGGTGGCGGCTGGCCGGGCGGAGGGCGGGGCGGGATGCGGGGCACGGCGGGGGTCGGCGCAGGGGACCCTCCACCCCTGGCTCTGGCTGGCCAGGCCCTGGAAGCAGGGCGGCTGGGCGAGGAGCCGCCAGCGGCGAGGCCGCGGGGCACGGGGTGCTGCGGGGGGCGGCGGAACATGGCGCCGTGGACATTCTGGCGCTGCTGCCAGCGCACGGTGGGCTGGGTTCTGGTGCTCTTCATCACCTTCGTGATAATATCCTGGTCCTACTACACGTACGTGGTGGAGCTGTGCGTGGTTACTCTTTCTGGAAATGGAGAAAACGGAAAGGTCGTTGTTTACCTTGTGGGTTTCCATCTGTTCTTTGTTATGTTTGTATAGTCCTATTGGATGACAATTTTCACATCTCCCGCTTCCCCCTCCAAAGACTTCTACTTGTCCAGTTCTGAAAAGGAACGTTATGAAAAGGAATTCAACCAAGAAAGACAACAAGAAATTTTGAGAAGAGCAGCAAGTGACTTACCCATCTACACCCTGTCAGCTGCAAGGACCGTCAGATATTGTGAAAGATGTCAGTTGATTAACATCTGACGTGTGCATCACTGCTCAGCATGTGATATATGTGTTCTTAAGATGGATCATCACTGTCCTTGGGTGAATAACTGTGTGGGATTTTCTAATTATAAATTATTCCTGCTGTTTTTATTATATTGCCTTTTCATAGCTACAACAGTTTTACAGTGCTTTATAAAATTTTGGACGAATGAACTCTCAGCTACACGTGCAAAATTCCACGTACTTTTTCTTTTCTTTGTGTTTACAATGTTCTTCATCAGCGTCCTGTCGCTGTTCAGCCACCACTGCTGGCTAGTTGGGAAAAATAGAACAATAGAATCATTCCGTGCACCCACATTTTCCTATGGACCTGATGGAAATGGTTTCTCTCTTGGATGCAGTAAAAATTGGAGACAAGTCTTTGGTGATGAAAAGAAATATTGGCTACTTCCAATATTTTCAAGTTTGGGTGATGGTTGCAGTTTCCCAACTCTCCTGGTGGGGATGGATCCAGAACAAGCTTCTGTTTCAAACCAAAACAAATATGCCAGAAGTATTGGCTCAAATCAACCCTTTCCTGTCAAACCACTTAGTGAATCGAAAAACCGGTTATTGGACAGTGAGTCTCAGTGGCTAGAGAACGGATCTGAAAAAAGCACCGTCAGATCAGGGACAAATAACCATGTTACAGTGGCAATAGAAAATTGAGTACCACTTGTTCATAACTAACCAATTGAATAAGAGCAAGGTTTATAAAAACATATTATGGACTGATATTTTCAGTTTTATTTTCAAGAAAATGATCAATAGAATGAAATAATTGAAGTCTAATGGAAGATGTATTTTTTAACAAAGGAAGCCTTTGTGCAGATCCTGGACCCACAGAAGCACTACTCTGGATTGGGAAGCATGCCTTAATCTGAAGTTAGCCCGTTTGTGCAGCATTGACCTACAGCCACAAAAGGGACTTAATTTTACTTTGGAAGTAACACTATGAGATGCTATAATATGAGCTATCAAATCACATGGTAACATGGCATATGTATTTTTTTGATAACCAGAGTTACATTATTAGAGCTGTTTCTTAGTATCCATATAAATTTTCACTCCAGAAACACAAGCTAAAAACTTGTCTTAAGTGAAATACATCCAGGGCAGTATGGTGGCTGAAAGTGAAGAATAATATCCAAATTACTATTGCTTGTACTGTGTAAGGAAAAGAAAATAACTGGTTTTTTTTTAATTGGGTGTTTACTAATTTATAATTACTGTTTTATACTTTTCAACATTTTTAATAAAGATTTATTTATTGTTGGCTATAAAATAACACTCAGAAGGATTCAGATATCTAAATATAATCATGTAAAATAGGGAGCACATTCGTATAATCCGTTGAAGGCTTAGTTCTGAGCATCAATCCAACCATGTAGGGTGGAGTCTTGCCCAAGGCTGAAAGACAACTTGGCAGTTTAAGAACTTTTTTGTTTTTGCTTTCAAATTACTTTTTTGTTGAACTTTCCTGGGTATGTATATGGGCAGGAAAGCACAAAGGTACACGTGCTATAGAAGCTTTGGCCATAGTAGGAACAGGTAAAAGTGGCTGGAAGAAAAGTGTAAAGAGGAAGATTAGGAAGGCTTGTAAGCTGTGAAATATTTCAGTCCCAAGGTACTTAGAATGCAGCATGCTATTGAACTGTCTTTCAAATTTCAATTTAGGTAATGACTAAAAATTACTTTGAAACTTTTTGTGGTAATCCTATAACAGCTTAAACAGTGACTTAAAATGCAATTTGAACTAGGGTTAAACTGTTTAGCATAATACTGCTCTCAGGAAAGAAATTCTAACCTGAGTAGTCATTTAAAGCTTACAGTCTCTGAGCAGTGGATTCCACTCTTAAATGCAAAATATTAAATCTGACTTCCTAACAGCAACCCCTTTTTGCCTAGACACATAACCCCTTTTTCCTTGTGAAATCTAATCTCAATGACAGGAATTGTTGCATTAATTCTAAAGAAAAATACAGTATTCTTTAAGGAGAAATGATGTAGAAATGTTACTCCTTGTTTATACTGTTTAGTCAGATACACACACACAAACCAAAATGATTGATTGCTTCCAGTAGCGGGTAGAGATAAGTCTTAACCAGAATCTATAGGTACCAACAGTGATGGTTTACCTGTCTGTAAAGTGGGATTGGGCGAGGGGCTTGGGAAGCAGTTGGACTGGATAACCTCGAACATTCTTCGATTTCTAATTTTGCAAAATAACCTTACTTTTCATTCATCCAACAAATATTTTTAGAGTACCTTCTGTACACCAAACAATATACTAGAGATAGCTCTATAATTTCCTAATGGAGTATAAATTTTACAGTCAACTATTCCAGGTTTACAGTTTATTTACCATTACAATTTATAGGATTTATCTAATTCCATTGGCTATACTAACGTCAGATTTTAAAAAGAAGTAACATTTTTTCCCTTTGAACCAAAGGAATGAGTTATCTTTGAAAATATAATTTAGAATACTGTAATATGAATTCTTCTACCTTTATTTCAGCTCTGTAATCTCAATCTTGGTTCTAGAAAACTTTTAAGTATGAGAATTAAGGGATATCAATTACCAACCAAAAGCATCATTTCAGTTTGGCAGTTTGCATATTATAGGGAAATAGTAAGTGTTTAAACTCACTTGACTACTTTCAGACATGCTCACTGGTCCTTTCTGTGAGTCTTTGTACATTTAGATCACAGGATTTGAATGCACCTGATTAACAACTGAGGAAACAGAACTTTTCCCCTTAACCTATTCAGGCCCTTTTGTGGGGTTGTAATCTTTCTCAGTTCTTTTAATTTCTATTATTTAACATCATATTTAATAGCATAGTAAACACTTTTTCAGGAATTTTCAGTTAGAGCCTTTCACTTTTGTTCCCTTCAGTTTAATTTATGGCCAACATTTTGCCACGTTCTAAATAATATTTGGCTGAGTTTATTCCTGCATATTGACCATTCCCCAAGGGCCTACAGGTGGAATGAGGATCATGGAAAGGCTGCCTCTTTGGTGTTTAACTGGTATTGATTCGTGCTAGCAACTCTGGGGAGAAACGGTCAAAATGAAGCCGTGTCAAAATTTATTAGTACTATCTTTGGTCCTTCAAACACTTGAACAGATATGATGATATTTAAGGAAAATAAAGTTGAATTTCAGGTCTCACCATTGCCATTAAAAACAGATTGGGCAGGAGACTTGGTTTTACCTGGATCCAAACTACTTGAATATTCAAGGCATCTGACCAGTACCGCCAGGCCAAACCACAGAGCAGCCCCAGTGTAGTCTTACCACCAGGAAAGTGTTTACAAAGTTTAGTTTCATCTTTACATATGGATGATTTTTAAAGTCTTTTTACATATTTAGTGGTTATGATCCAATGTGTCCTAAGTTAATATAACTATAAGATTAGTTTAAATCAAATATGCAATGTTTACTTGAATTTTATTTCTATTAGAAACAGATTTTGACTATGTTTACAGGATTGTGTGAATTAAAGTTTATCAGACATGTGTATATTAAGGGCTTCATGTTAGGATCTGCGTATTTGGGGCACTGAGTAGACAGTGACTTACAAATATGCTTCACTTACACTTTGTTCTAGGACTAGCACTGCTATCAATGGGAAGTATTTTTAACTAATCTGTTATTAAGAAATTAATCATATTTTTGCATTTCACCCAAATGAATACCATATCTAATAATCTGTAAGATATAGGTAATATATAAACCTGAGATCCATGTTTCATATGATCTGAACTGTATTTTCCAATTAAAAATGTGATATAGATGCAGAAAGGTCCATATTTTTCTAACTACTTCACTTTGTATTATTTTGTTGGGTTGCATAAAGAAGCAAGGAATTGTATTTGTATTAAAAGCTTAAGAAAGCTATCAGGCAAGTTTACTATATTTGTACATGATTGCAGATGAGTCTATGCCCATTTAAAAGAAAATATGGGCACTATTTTAAAGTGATCTTTAATATGCTTTTATATAAACAAATTTGAAATAGAGTTTACTTTGGTTGTCTTTACTTATCAAGTACCACCAGTCTTGTATTTGTTTCTCATAAGTATAACTCTGGACCATGACTTAATGTTAGCTCTTTGCTTTGTCTTTTGGATGGCCTAAACTACATTAACATGAAGGCTGGACATTTTTAAACTTTTTTTTCAAAAATCATAATAATGATTTACTTTATTAATAAACAAATAAAGTCCTGTATTTAAAAAAAAAAATCCCAAAGAATAAAGCCTCAGGACCAGATGGCTTTCCTGGAGTATTCTACCAAACTTTCAGAGAGAGTTTAATATCTATCTTTTTCAAGCTATTCCAAAACATTAGGGAGGATGGAACACTTCCTAACAAATTCTATGAGGCCAACATCACGCTGATACCAAAGCCTAACAAGGACACCACGAAAAAAGACAGCTACAGGCCAATATCGCTGATGAACATAGATGCAAAAATTCTCAACAAAATTTTGGCAACCAGAATTCAGCAATTCATCAAAAGGATCATACCTCATGATCAAGTGGGATTCATACCAGGGACACAGGGATCGTTCAACATCCGCAAATCAATCAATGTGATACACCACATCAACAAACTGAGGAATAAAAGCTGCATGATCATCTCAATAGATGCAGAGAAAGCATTTGACAAGATCCAACAGCCATTTATGATAAAAACTCTGAACAAAATGGGCATAGAAGGGAACTACCTCAACATAATAAAGGCCATATAAGACAAATACACAGCCAACATCATACTCAATAGGCAAAAACTGAGTGTCATCCCCCTGAAAACAAGACAAGGTTGCCCTCTGTCACCACTCTTATTTAACATAGTACTGGAGGTCCTTGCCAGAGCAATCAGGCAAGAAAAAGGAATAAAAGGAATCCAAATAGGAGGGAAGAAGTGAAACTCTTGCTGTTTGCAAATGACATGATCTTATATATAGAAAAACACAAAGAATCCATTGGAAAACTTTTAGAAGTAATCAACAACTACAGCAAAGTTCAGGGTATAAAATCAATTTGCGTAAATCGGTAGCATTTCCATATTCTAATAACGAACTAACAGAAAAAGAACTCAAGAACACAATACCATTCACAATTGCTACAAAAAGAATAAAATACCTCAGGGTGAATTTAACTAAGGAAGTGAAAGACCTATACAATGAAAATTACAAGGCCTTTCTGAAAGAAATGGATGAAGACATAAAGAGATGGAAAGACATTCCATGTACATGGATTGGAAGAATAAACAGTTAAAATGTCCATTCTACCTAAAGCAATCTACAGATTCAACGCTATCCCAATCAGAATCCCAACGACATTCTTTACAGAATTAGAACAGAGAATCCTAAAATTCATATGGGGCAACAAAAGACCCCGAATTGCTAAAGCAATCCTGAGAAAAAAGAACACAGCTGGAGGCATCACAATCCCTGCCTTCAAAACGTACTACAAAGCTACAGTAATCAAAACAGCATGGTACTGGTACAAAAACAGGTGCACAGATCAATGGAACAGAATTGAAAGCCCAGAAATAAAACCACACATCTATGAACAGCTTATCTTCAACAAAGGAGCTGAGGGCATACAATGGAGAAATGAAAGTCTTTTCAACAAATGGTGCTGGGAAAACTGGAAAGCCACATGTAAAAGAAGGAAAATTGATGATTCTTTCTCACCATTCACCAAAATAAACTCAAAATGGATCAAAAACCTAAAGGTGAGACCTGAAACCATAAGGCTTCTAGAAGAAAATGTAGGCAGTGCACTCTGACATCAGTATTAAAAGGATCTTTTCAGACACCATGTCTTCTCAGAGAAGGGAAACAATAGAAAGAATAAACAAATGGGACTTCATCAGACTAAAGAGCTTCTTCAAGGCAAATGAAAAAAGGATTGAAACAAAAAACCAACCCATTAACTGGGAAAAAATATTTGCAAGTCATATATCTGACAAAGGCTTAATATCCATAATATATAAAGAACTCACACAACTCAACAACAAAAAATCAAACAACCCGATCAAAAAATGGGCTGGAGACATGAACACACATTTCTCCAAAGAAGATATACGGATGGCCAATAGGCACATGAAAAGATGTTCATCATCGCTGATCATCAGGGAAATGCAAATCAAAACTACACTAAGATATCACCTTACACCCATTAGAATGACAAAAATACCTGAAACTAATAGTAACAAATGTTGGAGAGGTTTTGGAGAAAAAGGAACACTCATACACTGCTGGTGGGAATGCAAACTGGTGCAGCCACTATGGAAAACAGTATGGAAATTCCTCAAAAGATTAAAC
The DNA here is from genome assembly GCF_037783145.1 of Equus przewalskii. Lineage (NCBI taxonomy): Eukaryota > Metazoa > Chordata > Mammalia > Perissodactyla > Equidae > Equus > Equus przewalskii. Next base: position 910,307 of record NC_091859.1, read on the forward strand.
ATATAACTACCATACGACCCAGCTATCCCACTACCGGGTATCTATCCAGAGATCTTGAAGTCAGCAATTCCAAAAGTCGTATGCACCCCAATGTTTATTGCAGCATTATTTACAATAGCCAAGACATGGAAGCAACCTAAGTGCCCATCAACAGGTGATTGGATAAAGAAGATGTGGTATATATATACAATGGAATACTACTCAGCCATAAAACAGAACAAAATCGTCCCATTTGCAACAACATGGATGGACCTTGAGGGAATTATGTTAAGTGAAATAAGCCAGCGAGAGAAGGACAATCTCTGTATGACTCCACTCATATGAGGAATTTAAAAATGTAGACAAAGAGAACAGATTAGTGGCTACCAGGGGAAAGATGGGGTGGGGGTGGGCACAAAGGGTGAAGGAGTGCACCTACAACATGACTGACAAACAATAATGTACAACTGAAATTTCACAAGATTGTAACCTATCATTAACTCAATAAAAATTAAAAAAAGAGAAATTAAGAGTACAATCCCACTTACAATTGCATCAATAAAATACCTAGGAATAAATTTAACCAAAGAGGTAAGAGATCTGTACACCAAAAACTATAAAACATTGTTGAAAGAAATCAAAGAAGACACAAAGAAATGGAAAGATATTCCATGCTTTTGGATTGGAAGAATTAACATCATTAAATGTCCATACTTCCTAAAGCAATCTATAGAGTAAACGCAATCCCTATTAAAGTTCCAACAACATTTTTCACAGAAATAGAACGGAGAATCCTAAAATTTATATGGAACAGCAAAAGACCCCGAATAGCCAAAGGATTCCTGAGAAAAAAGAACAAAGCTGGAGGGATCACACTCCTTGATTTCAAATTATACTACAAAGCCATAGTAACCAAAACAGCATGGTACTGGCACAAAAACAGACACAGAGATCAATGGAACAGAATTGAGAGCCCAGAAGTAAACCCACACATTTATGGACAGCTAATATTCGACAAGGAGACAAGAGCATACAATGGAGAAAGGAGAGTCTCTTCAATAAATGGTGTTGGGAGAACTGGACAGCCACATGCAAAAGAATGAAAGTAGACCATTCCCTTACATCATGCACAAAAAGCAACTCAAAATGGATTAAAGACTTGAATGTAAGACCCAAAACCATGAAACTTCCAGAAGAAAACATAGGCAGTACGCTTTTTGACATTGGTCTGAGCAGCGTATTTTCAAGTCTAATGTCTGACTGGGCAAGGGAAACAAAAGAAAAAATGAACAAATGGGACTACATCAAACTAAAAAGCTTCTGCACAGCAAAGGAAACCATCAACAAAACGAAAAGACAACCTACCCATTGGGAGAAGATATTTGCAAACCATATATCAGATAAGGGGTTAATATCCAAAATATACAAAGAACTAATACAGCTCAACAACAAAAAAACCTACTATCCAGTGAGAAAATGGGCAAAAGATCTGAACAGAGATTTCTCTAAAGAAAATATAAGGATGGCCAACAGGCATATGAAAAGATGCTCAACATCATTAGCTATCAGGGAAATGCAAATCAAAACTACAATGAGGTATCACCTCACTCTGGTCAGAATGAAATTCTATTTCTATAATTAACAAGACAGGAAACAACAAATGTTGGAGAGAATGTGGAGAGAAGGGAACCCTTGTTCACTGCTGGTGGGAGTGTAAACTGATGCAACCACTATGGAAAGCAGTATGGAGTATCCTCAGAAAATTAAGGATAGATCTACCATATGATCCAGCTATCCCACTTCTGGGTATTTATCCAAAGAACTTGAAAACACAAAGGCATAAAGATACTTGCACCCCCATGTTGATTGCAGCATTACACACAATAGCCAAGACTTGGAAGCAACCTAGGTGCCCATCAAGTGATGAATGGATAAAGAAGATGTGGTATTTATACATGACAGACTACTACTCAGCCATAAGAAATGATGAAATCTGGCCATTTGTGACAACATGGATGGACCTTGAGGGTATTTTGCTGAGTGAAATAAGTCAGAGGGAGAAAGTCAAATACCATATGATCTCACTCATGAGTAGAAGATAAAAACAATGACAAACAAACACATAGCATTGGATATTGGATTGGTGGTTACCAGAGGGGAAGGGGGGAGGAGGGAGGGCAAAAGGGGTGATTAAGCCCACATGTGAGGGGAGGGACTATAATTAGTTTTTGGGTGGTGAAAATGATGTAATCGACACAGAATTCAAAATATATTATGATGTACATCTGAAAATAAACAAATAAATGAAAAAAATAAAAGCAATCAATTTACGAAAAAAAAGCACTAAACAGAATAAAGATCGACATTATGTAATTTTTTAAATGTTCAATTTATGAAAAAGATATAATTTAAAATTATATGCACCCAACACCATGGAGGTCAGCTATGTAATTTGTAAACATTAGAAATGTATAACAAAAAATATGAAATTTAGTGAAAGATTTAATGAGGAGGCAAGGGAATTTGTTCCAAGCAAGGCAACAGGACAAACCCCCATTAAAAGAACTAAATGAAACAGAACTAAACAATCTACCTGACAAAGAGTTCAAAAAAAGAGTCATAGGATGCTCACTGATCTTGGGAGAAGAACAGATGAAGCTAGAGAGAACATCAAGAAAGAATTTTAAAATATAAAAAGAACCAATCAGAAATGAAGAATACAATACTGGAAATGAAAATTTCTCTAGAGTGACTCAATAGTAGAGTAGATGTTAGAGAAGAACAGATCAGTGAGCTGTATGAAAGACTAGAGGAAATCACACAAACTCAACAGATAAAAGGAAAAAATTAAAAAGAATGAGAACAGTCTAAGGGACCTCTGGGACAACATCAAGCACACTAACCTTCATATTATAGGTGTTCCAGAAGGAGAAGAGAGAGACAAAGGGCAGAGACTCTATTTGAAGAAATAATAGCTGTAACTTTGCTAACCTAATGAAGGAAACAGGCATCCAGGTACAGGAAGCACAGAGAGCACCAAACAAGATAAAGCCAAAGAGGCCCACACGAAGACATATTGTAATTAAAAAGTCAAGAATTAAAGGTAGAGAATCCTAAAAGCCGCAAGAGAAAGGCAACATTACATACAAAGGAAACCCCATAAGGCTATCAGCTGACTTCTCAGCAGAAACCTTACAGGCTAGAAGGGAGAGACATAATACATTTAAAGTGCTGAAAGGAAAAAAACTTACAGCCAAGAACACTCTATCCAGCAAGGTTATCATTCAGAATGGAAGGAGAGATAAAGAGTTTCCCAGACAAGCGAAACTTAAAGAAGTTTATCACCAAGAAATCAGCTTTACTGATTATTTTAGAAATGTTAAAGGGACTTGTTTAAGTAGGAAAAAGAAGAACACAAATAGGAATAAGAAAATTATCAAAAAAAAGCAATAAAATCACTGGTAAAGGTAAAATACAGTAAAGGTAGCAGATCAACCACCTAAGATAATATGAAGGTCAAAAAGCAAAAGTACTAAAATCACTTATTTCCATGATAAGAGGGTAATGGATGCACAAACACACACAAAAGAGGTTAGAGATGATATCAAAAACATAAAATGTGGGAGGCAGGGAATAAAAAATAGAGCTTTTAGAAAGAGGTCAAACTAAAAGGACCATCAACTTAATACAGATTGCTGTATACGTAGGTTGTTATATACGAACCTCATGGTAATCACAAACAGAAACCTATAATAAATGCTCAAAGAATTAAGAGAAAGGTACCCAAACATAATGTTAAATAAATGCATTAAACCACAAGGGAAGAGAGCATGAGAAGAAGAAAGGAACAGAGACTAACTACTAAAACATCCAGAAAAAGAGTAACAAAATGGCTATAAAGACATTTTTATAAACAGCTACTTTAAATGCCAAAGGACTAAATGCTCCAATCAGAAGTCTTAGGGTGGCTGATTGAATAAAAAATACAAAGCCCATATATATGCTGCACACAAGAGACACACTTCAGACCTACAGACACTCACAAACTGAAAGTGAAGGGATGAAAAAAGATACTTCATGCAAATGGCAATGAAAAGAAAGCTGGAGTAGCAATACTTATATCAGACAAAATAGATTTTAAAACAAAAAGCATAACAAGAGACAAAGAAGGGCCCTGTGTAATGATAATGCAATTCAACAAGAGGATATAGCACTTGTAAATATCTATGCTCCCAACATAGGAGCACCTAAATATATAAAGCAATTATTAACAGACATAAAAAGAGAAATAGACAGTAACATAATAATAGTAGGGTACTTTAACACTCCACATACAAAAATGGATAGATCATCCAAACAAAGGATCAATAGGAAGCATAGGCCTTAAATGACACATTAGACCAGATGGACTTAGTAGATGTATACAGAATATTCCATCCAAACACTGAATACACAATGTTTTCAAATGCACATGGAACATTCTCCAGGATTGATCACATATTAGGCCGCAAAGCAAGTCTCAACAAATTTAAGAAGATTGAAATAATACCAAGCATCGTTTCTGACCACAAAAGTAGGAAACTAGATATCAACTACAGGAATAAAATCAGAAAAGCCACAAATATGTGGAGATTAAACAAAATGCTACTTAACAGTGATTGGGTCAATGAAGAAATCAAAGGAGAAATTTAAAAAGTACCTGGAGACAAATCAAAATGAAAATACAACATGCCAAAATATATGGGATACAGCAAAAGTGGTTCTAAGAGTGAAGCTTATAGCAATACAGGCCTACCTTAAGAAACAAGAAAAATCCCCAATCAACAATCTAACAGTGAACCTAGAGGAACTGGAAGAAGAAGAAAACATAAAGCCCAAAAGGAAATAATAAAAATCAGAGCATAAATAAATGAAATACAGACTAAAACAACAATAGAAAACATCGATGAAACCAAGAGCTAGTTCTTTGAAAAGATAAACAAAATTGACAAAATTTTAGCCAGACTCACTAGGAAAAAAAGACAGAAGGCTCAAATAAATAAAATCAGAAATGAAAGAGGATAAATTACAATGGAAACCTCAGAAATACAAAAGATTATAAGAGAATACTATGAAAAGCTATATGTCAACAAATTGGACAATATAGAAGAAATGGATAAATTCTTAGAATCGTACAACCTTCCAAAACTGAATCAAGAAGAAATAGAGAATTTGAATAGACCAATCATCAGTAAGGAGATGCAAAAGTAATCAGAAACCTCTCAAAAGGGGCCTCCTGCATGGTTAAATTTGTGCACTCCACTTCAGCAGCCTGGGGTTTCACCAGTTTGGAACTCCAAAAAATTAACTCAAAATGGATTAAAGACTTGAATGCAAGACCTGAAACCACAAAATTTCTAGAAGAAAACATAAGCACTACACTCTTTGACATCAGTCTTAGCAGCATATTTTCAAGTACCATTCTGACCACGCAAGGGAAACAACAGAAAAAATAAACAAATGGGACTACATCAAACTAAAAACCTTCTGCACAGCAAGGGAAATCATTGGCAAAGTGAAAAGACAACCTAACCATTGGGAGAAGATATTTTCAAACCATATATCTGATAAGGGGTTAATATCCAAGATATACAAAGAACTAATACAGCTCAAAAACAACAACCCAATTAAAAAATGGGCAAATATCTGAACAGACATTTCTCCAAAGAAGATATCCAGATGGCCAACAGGCACATGAAAAGATGCTCCATATCATTAAATATCAGGGAAATGCAAATCAGAACCACAATGAGATGTTACCTCACTTCCATCAGAATGGCTATAATTAACAAGACAGGAAACAAGATGTGTTGGAGAGGATTTGGAGAGAAAGGAACTCAGACACTGCTGGTGGGAGTGCAAACTGGTGCAGCCACTATGGAAAACAGTATGGGCATTCCTCAATAAATTAAGAATAGAACTACCATTCGATCCAGCTACTCCACTGTTGGATATTTATCCAGAGAACATGAAAACAGGGATGTGTAAAGATATATGCACCCCTATGTTCATTGCAGCATTATTCACAATAGCCAAGACTTGGAAGCAACCAAAGTGGCCATCAAGGGATCAATGGATAGAGAAGACGTGGCATATATACACAATATAATACTACTCAGCCATAAGAAATGATGACATCCAGCCATTTGTGACAACATGGATGGACCTTGAGGGTATTATGCTAAGCGACATAAGGCAGAGGGAGAAAGTCAAATACCGTATGACTTCACTCAGAAGTAGAAGATAAAAACAACAGCAATCACATAGAGACAGATTGGATTGGTGGTTACAAGATGGGAAGGGGGTAGGGAGGAAGGCATAACGGGTGATTAGGTACATGTGTGTGGCGATGGATTGTAATTAGTCTTTGGGTGGTTAACATGATGTAATCTACACATAAGCTGAAATAAAATGATGTACACCTGAAATTTATATAATGTTATAAACCAATGTTACCACAATAAAAAGAAATACTTGAGTATCAGCTTCCTCCATTGAGGCTTATAATTAAGCTTTGTTATGGTAGGTCCAGAGAAGACTTTACTCCAGGCTCTCTATTCATACTACTAAGGCCTGATTCTTCTCAGGGCTGTAATCAATGCTCTGTGTATGATGAGATTTGTCTACTGTGACTGGTGGGGACACAAATTATTCCCTGCCCAATGAGAGCTTCAACAATTATTCTGCTTACTCCTTTCCAGTTACTATATCCAAGAATCCTCTCACGCATGTGCAAATCCATACTCAGTCAAATATTTGAGGGAACCCCTTTACATTTCTCCAGAAGTCTTTCTCTGCACAGTGCCTTACTCTCTAGTTCCCTGTCTCAGAAGTTGCAGTAACCTCAACCTTCCTGAATTCTGATTTCTGCCTCCCCAACTTTTGGTAATATTCCTTTAAAAGTTGTGTAGTATTCCTTTAAGGAGTGTTGAACTTTGTTCTGGCAGGTAGTTAAGTGACCTGTGTGAGCTCTAGGAATTTTCTGTGTTACAGGTCCCCCTGCAAATATTGTTCCCTCAGCAGTTGTTCTTTGCCTGGTCTTATCTAGATTTACCCTTCACAGGCAGGATTGGAAGTTAGTCTAAAAGATTCCAGAAAGGGACACCTATGCAAATTCTAGAGTTCTTTTTCCAGCTCCCTTATTTTCTATTCACTGTCCCACAAATTCTAGCTGTCTTGGTATCCCTGAATTCCAATCTCTATCTTCTCATCTTAATGAGGCCTCCCTGCACTGTGGCTGAAAATTATCCCCAGGCAGAAAGCCAGGGCAATCACAGTGGTCACGTCATTTGTTTTCCTTTGCTCAAAGATCAAGTCCTGTACTGCCTGTGGTCCAGTTGTTTTATTTTTACCCTGTTTTCTAGTTGTTTACAGTTAGGGGAAGAGGAGTCCCAGAGCAAGTTATTCCCTCATACATGAAAGCATAAATCTAGTCTTGACTTACTAATCAAGTTGTTTCTCTGCAGTAGTCTCTGATGTTCTTCAACTAAACAGATACAGCATCTAAAAATGGTTGATTGAAGTCCATTTGCTCCTGAATATGGAGAAAGCACATAAGGATGGGAGCAGTGAAGATGCTGTTAGTGCTATCAAGTCCATAGTTCATTGGAAGTTGTTCTTATAATGAAAAGCACACCTGAGGGTATTCTTATGGGAACATGAAGAAGACAAATCTTGTTAATTCCTTTTTTCCACAGAATATCCTAAGGGGTCTTATTGGGGAAGAGAAAAACAGTTGAGTTTCAACCAAGCTTCACCTCCTTCTTATTCAATCATAATAAATAATGGAGCTTATAAAATCTGTGTTTTTTGAGAGATTTTTTCTTGCCAATGTAGAAGTGACAACAAAATAATATACCCATTATCAGTAAATAACTTTTAATTATTCATTAATTTAACAAAATATTTTTAAACATCTACAATGTGGCAGGCACTATGGTAGGCACTTGGCATACAAAGATAAAAACAGAAGGAGTCTGTGATGTCAGGGGGCTTGTGAGACAGTGAGTAAACAAACTCCTGACCATTTCATTATGATGCATTATGTAATCACAAAAATAAGAGTGTTTATAGGGTATTATGAGAGCGCAGAGAACAGAAACCTAATCCAGCTTAGAGAAGAGTGGTAATAAAGTCAAATGCAGTACGGAAGTCCAGACAGATAATTAAGAAACATCTATTGGATTTGGCAATATGAAGATCATTATTAATTATACCTGAGTAGAGCTATAGAAGCAGATGGAGAGGTTTGAGTACCGAAAAAGTGGAGACAATGCATGGGATCTTATTTAAAATGTGGATTAGAAATGGGGGAGTCCTTTAAAGATGGAGAGATAATATAGTATGAGATTAATATCTAAAACCATACTCTTGCATTTGGAAGCCAGCTCTAATGTTTCTCACTGTGATCTTGATCAAGTTACTCAACATCTCCATACCTTGGGTTTTTTAATCTGTAAATTGGGGATGATACTAACAGTACCCACCTCATAGCATTATTACTGGGATTAAATGAGTTAATGCATGTAAATAGAAGCCTGGTACATAGGAAATATTGAATAATTGTAGCCATTCCCGTTGTTATTAGACAGGAGAGTTGAAAGTTAAAGAATAAAATACACATTGACCTAGTTTTTAGGAAAGCAAAGTGATCTACTGAGAGTACCTGTTGTGGGTTTAATTAGGACGAGGAACACCAATTAAAAGACATAGATTGTCAGACTAGATTAAAAAAACCAGCAAGACTCAATGATATGCTATCTATAAGAAACCCATATACACAGATTAAAAGTAGAAGAATGGAAAAATATATACCATGCAAACCTAATCAAAAGAATGTTATGATAGCTGTATGAATATCAGACACAGTAGACTTCAAAGCAAAGAATAGTATCAGGAATAAAGAGGGACATTATATAATAATATAGGGGTCACTTCTCCAAGAAGACATATTAGTCCTAATTGTGTATGCACCTAACAAGAGAGCATCAAAATACATGAAACAAAAACTGATAGAACTGAAAGAAGAAATGCACAAATCCACAATTGGAGTTGGAACTTCAACATAGAAGTAGTAGACAGAAAGTCAATAAAGATAGAGAAGATCTGAATAACTCTATAAATTCATTTGACCTAACTGATATTTTTTAAAAAAACTTGACCCAAGAACAGCAGAATGCACATTCATTTCAAATAAACATAGAATGTTCACTAAGGTAGACTAGATTCTTGTTCATGAGGCAAATTTAAAGAACAAAAATCACACAGAGTATATTCTCAAACCATAAAAATTAAACTACAAATCAATAGCAGAAAGACATATGGCAAATCCTCAAATATTTGGAGATTAAATGACACATTTATAAGTAACTATATCAGTTTTCTATTGCTGCTGTAAAAAGTTATCACAATTTTAGTGGCTTAAAACAAAACAAATTTATCCTGCAGTTCTATAGGTAAGACGTCCAACATGGGTCTCAGTGGGCTAAAACCAAGGTTTTGGAAACGCTACATTCTCTTCTAGAGGATCTAGTTGGAGAATGTGTTTCTTTGCCTTTTTCAGCTTCCACAGCCACCTGCATTCCTTAGTTCATGATTCCCTTCCTAAATCTTAAAAGCTGATCATGATGGATTACATCACTCTGAAATTGTCTTTGTCATCATATATCTTTCTCCACTTCTGGCTTCCATTTTTAAGGATCATTGTGATTACATTGGACCTGTCTGAATAATCCAGGATAATCTCACTACTGTAAAGTCAGATTATTAGCAAACTTAATTCCATCTGCAACCTGAATTCCCCTTTGTCATGTAACCTGTTTATAGGTTCCAGTAATTAAGACATAGACACCTTGGGGGATGGAAGGTAGAGAGAGAAAAGGGACATTATTCCACTTTCCACAATAACCCATGGGTCAAAGAGGAAGTCTCAAGAGAAATGAAAAAAGAAATTTTTTTAACTGAATGAAAATAAAAACACATTGCATAACAATCTGTGGATGTAGCTATTATAAATACTTAGAAAAGAATAAAGATCTCAAGTTAGTGACTTAAGATTCCACCTTAAGAAACTGGAGAAACAAGAGCAAATCAAACCCAAGTGAGCAGAAGGCAAGAAATAATAATGAGTAGAAATCTATGAAATTGAGAAATAAAAAATAATTGATGAAATCAATGAAACTAAAACTACTTCTTAGAAAAATAAATAAATAAAATTGCTAAGTCTCTAGTCAGCTTGACTAAGAAAAAAGAGAGAATACATAATAATCAATATCAGGAATAAAAGAGGAAAGATCACTACCAAACCACAGACACTAAAGGATAATAAGGGGATGCTATGAACAATTCAAATTAGGACAAGAAGTAGACTGAGGAAAGTTTGTAAGAGTGATAAAAGGGAATGGGAGGAAGCTGAAGCCATAAAAGCTAAGGAACTGGCGAGTAGCCCAGAGAATGAACCTGATGACTACGAATTCGTATTGATGCACAAAATCTAGGTGGCTGTGAGAATTTTTCTAGTTTACTTCAAGGTGGTGTTCTGTCATGATCCAGTGGAAATATAAGGATATAAAAAGATCAAGGATGCTGGTAAGGGAGAGTTTAGGTGTCAATACAGAGTCCAAGCCTGGTGATGGAGGAGGGTAGAGGTATGAGGGAGGTAGAGGTAGGGGGGATGGAGAGATCAAGAGAGGGCTGATAGACAGACTGGGGGATAGGGTAAGTTTTATACATTACAGTGCCTCTGTCAATGTTCTTTCCTCAGCAGTTGTTCTTTACCTGGCCTCATGGAGTTTTACCCTTCACACACAAGATTGGAATTAGTCTAAAAGATTCAAGTGAGAGACAAATGGGAGTCAGGGGTCAACAGCAGACAGAGGTTCAAAGAATTGGAGGCTTGTACAAAGATAAAGATAAAAAGATTTAATAAAAATGAAGGCATAAGAGAGCCAGTATTTGTAAGGTTTGGTCATTTATTTTCCATCTACCGTGTTCCAGGCATTATTCTGGACACAGGACATAATGGTGAGCAAATAAGACAGATCTTTACTACCATAGGGCTTACAGCTTTAGCATTGATAAGTAAGTAGGTAATTGGCATATTAAATGACACATGCTAGGAAGTATTTAGAAAGTGGTACAGAGGAATAGTAAGATTTTAAATGGGATCTCACCAAGCAAGGATGACTAGACAATAGGAGAAAACTCTAAAGCAAGGGATACTGATACTATGATCCTCAGTATACACGTGTATAAACTTCCCATTAGACCATCCACAGCTATCAAAATCTCTCCAATCTCAACATCACAAATCTCCCATAAGAAACTTCAACCAAATTATTTCACCAGGGCAAAACAATTTCTCTGTGAGGAAGGTTTTTCACCTCTACACCAATTTATTTCTCAATAAGATAGAAAAGTATAGTTATTCAGGCCTAGCTTAAATGGACTAATCTCTCCAGAATTTTCAGTTCCATAAACTACCGACATCTAGTTTTAAAAAGTGAGCATAACAGACTGACTCCATGAGACTGCTCCCATTCTGAACTGAACCTTGTTAGGTTAGAAATTGCTGGTACACAATTTTATTGTCAATCATGTCAAACATACACTTCCATTTGATACAATCTCATGCTCTGGTTATTTCAAAATATGATTCATAACTGGAAATACAAAAAAATCATAATTAAAGTGTGTGGCTTCTTGTACATTTTTAACTCGAGATTGTGTATTTTTAGTAAAATTGGTAAGTTCTGAGAATCTGAAAGTTTGGCTTAAATTCCTTCTTTGACAAGAATATGTAAAGTTTCTTGAGATACTTTTAGTTAACATTGTCATCTTAGGGATAAATGGCTTGAAAACCGTCACTTCCTCCCTCTCCTAACCCATATGTCTCTTGAAATAGTCTTGTTTTCTACAACCCAGAAGAAAATCTCCCAAGGGTTTCCTTCTTTTTCTCGTTGACAGACTTGTGAGTTACAGTCTGGAATGTACTTTGGCCAACCTGGTTAATTTCATTGATCTGCTGTGCCCCTTTGTGGCCAGTGCTTACAATTACAGCTTAGTTTTGTTTGCCAGTGAGAAGTGTTCAAGTTTCACGTGCACAAATGGTAGCTCTGAAAGCTAGAAAAGAAGCACAGGGAGATGAGATCAGAACCAAGTGGAATCTAGGAGCAAGTGGGCTGTACAGGAAAGATCGGATACTTGAGAAAGGACCAGATTCTGATGGAAAGAAGGAGGTGTGGATGCTGAGCTGGCATCAAATGTGGCCACTACACATATTGTAATTGTTTCTGTGTTGTCTTCCACACTAGAATATGAGCTCCATGAAGCAGAGACATCTTGCCTGGCACTCAACAAAGGTTGTTGAGTAACTGAGCAAATAGAGGAATGAATGGGTTTAGTTCACAGAAGGTTCACAGTAGATGATAGCTATTTTTCTTTCTATTGTTAATTACTCTTATTAGATGATTAAAATGGGAAATGCTTTGACAATTCTATTTAACAAAGCCCTATATATCCAAGAGCATTTCTCAAACCTCAGTATTTTATAGGCTTAATTTTATTTATTTGCTTGTTTTATTAATAAATATTAATTGAGCACCACATTCCAGTATCTGGAAATATAAAAACATGACAGACACAGTTAAAGTCCCCAGAGGAGAGCACATCAGACTGTATTGAATATCTCTGTCTTCTTGCCAAGCCCCCAATTTTAGCTCACTCTGCTCTGGCAATTGCAAGAACAATACCTTAGCTTTGTTTTGTTTTCCTCAGGTTCCTTTATCTCTCTTAATGTATGCCTGTTTTTTTCTCCACTCCAACCCCTAATACTCAAATTATTCTTTTTCAAATGATTGTATATTACAATATATTAAACACAAACTTCTTGTATTTGTAGAAAAGCTATACAGAAACAGTGCATCTGTAGTAGAATTTCTATAATTAGCTATGGAGATGTTTTTTAAATTTCTTTTTTGTCCCTAAGGAGAAACCTAATTAAAATAAGAATGTATTCCCTGTAATTGTTCCTAAAATGAACCAGTGTTCAGTGGAAGATTATAAATGCCTTGGGGATACAAGATGATTCTACATGGAGAAATGGAACTGAGAAAATGCTTAAATGATTATTTAAAAGACCTACATAGATAATAGTGGCAAAGTTGGAATTGTTTTCTGGGCTTTCAAGTTTCTCATTCTCTTATTATTTCTTCAGCCATACTCTCTGTTTGCCTCTATAATATAATACACCCAGGGGATTTGTAATCATCATGGGCAGCAAAAATATACATACCTTATTAGGCTAAGCAGGGTTTCTCAACCTTGGCATTATTGACATTTGGGGCAGGATAATTCTTTGGTGTGTGTGTGGCTGTCCTGTGCATTATAGAATGTTTAGTCACATTCCTAGACTCTTCCCACTAAATGCCAGTAGTCAAAATGTCACCAGATATTGCCAAATGTTCCTTGGGGAGCATATTTACCCCTGGTTGAGAACCACTGAACTATATCAACCATTTTTAGTTAGTTCCTAAGTTTATTTAAACCCCTATCATCCTATTGAAACTATTCAAACCAAGATCTCCAATTACTATGTTGTAGCTAAACCAGTAGACACTTACCAGTCATTTAACTTGATTTTTCCAAAGCATTTTATGATGTCTCTTTTCCAAAGACAGTCTCTTCTCCTTGACATTGACTTCTGCTAGGTTTTCTTCTACTTCTTTGGGTGTCTCTTTGCAGCTTCTCTTCCTTTGCCCATCCCTTAAAAGTCAGTGTACTTCAGGGCTCTGTCCTAGGCCCTGGGGCCCTCTCACTTTACACACTCTCCCTGAGTGATCTCCTCCATTCCTGTGGAATCTACTTCCCTGTCTATATTGATGACTCTCTCATCCTTGCCTCAAGCCCAGATCCTTCTTCTATGCTATAGACCCATGAAAGCCAACTGCCTACTTGATTTTTCTACTTGGGGATCCCTCAGGTGCTTCAAAATCAAAATGTCCAAAGCCAAAAGAATATGACTGAAATTTTGTTCTCATGGTGTGCTTTCTGTTTCAGTGAGAGGTATCACCATTTACAAGTCACCTGAAACAGAAATACAGGACTCAGATCCTTCCCTATCTCTCTTACTTTGCATAACCATTTTTCCCCAAGTCTTGTTAACTCTATCTCCTAAGTCAGAGTTCTACAAACTTTAACATGAAAAAGAAACACAAGAAGGGCTTGTTAAAGCACAGCTTCCTGGATCCTGTCCTGGAAATTCTGATTTATGGAAGGGGAGTGAGGATCTGAGAATCTGTATTTCTAACAAGCTTCCACCTGATTCTGATGGCCTGCAGGCCACATGACACTGTCCTAAAGGACTTCTCATTGTTCAGTCAACCTGAAAAAACACAAACCAGTTTAAGAGGCAAAGCATTTATTTGGAATCAAAGAATTGCAAGCAAAGGAGCACAGATTCCAGGTAGAAACCCAAATAGTGTCCCACCAATGAGGATCAAGGCTGCCCCAGGGAGAGAAACCCAAGTTGTCCTGCTCTACATAGCGATCTATATAATCCTCTGGGAAGTATAGGACATCCTAAACTGATTCGACCTGGTTTGTATCCAAATTATACGACCACTAGATAACCAGAGCCCACCTGCACTGATATTTTATCAACTTTTTTTACATGATCTTTTCTTTGCCTTGTAAAGAAATAACTCACATACCTATGCCTTATAAATTTAGCCCTACCTTCAACCCATTGCAGCTCTTCACTGCCCATGGATCCTGTGCCCCTGCTATTCTCTGAATAAAGGGACACTACTACCAGACCTTGAGAGTCCAAGAAATCTTTCTTTTGACTCCTCAGCTTTCCAAGCCCACATCATTTCTTCTGGTGGCCTGTACGGACATCTTGCTTTACTGGCTTGTGAGTTTAAGTTCTGGTAAGTGCACTTTTATTCCTTGTGCTCTCCTCTTTTTCAAGGATGGATTTAAATTCACTTCTCCATCAGGAGCCTTCTCAGACAGCTGTATGAATCCAAGTTTGTTGTTGTAGGGGAGGAAGACATTTCCTCCACCCACTCTAGGTCCTTCTGCTGGCTGGGCTACAAATTAAATTCAAGTGATACAGGATATCAGGAGAAAATCAAACAAAGCTTTATAACTTGTATACATGGGAGAGACTGAGAAAAACTGAGTAACTCACCAAAACGGTGGAAGCTGTCACCTTAAATATCGCCCTCAACTAAAGACAAAGGAGGATATTGGGGGTGGAGAGAGCCCGTTATGGGAGATTATCAGAAAAGCACAGTAAACAAGAGTAAAATTATTATGCAGATTTAAGTCCTTGCCTTCCACATTGTTAAGAGTTTCTAGAGATAAAGTCATCCCCCCTTCTTCCTGGTACAGAGAGAGAGACACCTTTACAGATGAAGATTTCCTTTACAAACGTAAATGTATCTTAACAAAGGGTAAGTACATTCTACTTTCCAGTTTCTCTCATGTCTGCAGTTTTTAAAAGTAACCAGCCCAAAACAGTCCTCATGCCAAATAGATGTATCTTGGGGTAGCCAATTCCAATCCCCAACACTGCCCATGGCTACTTTATGGGGCAAACCATGGCATTCAACCCAAAGACAATCAGTGCCTTAATCCTGAGGGTGATGAAGAATGAAGTAATCCATTCCTTCCTAATCCTATCTCTAATATATAAATTTTACATGGATAGGGGTAGACCACTTAAGTCATTATGACAGTTGCCAATATCCAAGACTCCCATGGCAGGTTTCTTTGCCTAAGGTTGGATTGGCATCCCTCTCTATGGCTCCTAACCACACTCCAAACCACAGGAAAGTCCCAATCAGGACTCCAGTTCAAGGAAAGAACCAAACTCTAACCCTTGGTTGAGTATGGGAACCCGTTCTTGGGAGAACGACTCCAGGATGCAATTGGGTAGAGTGTCCCCCAGACCGGTGGAAAATTCTTCACTGTTTTTCCCTATTCTTCTTTTACCTCTGGGATCATTCACCAGGTACTTATTACTGCCAGGCATAATAGGGAAAATATACAAGGGATGCAATGCAGGGGAATGCCCCCATCACCTCTTGTAATAGGAACCCCACAGGCAGAACACTGGGTAGGACACTGCCCTAGGTTCAGCGGGGAATTTCAAGGTAATGGACCATTTTTTTTCATCTCTCTTAAAGTTATAGTGGCCATTTTGGGTTCATTTTGAGCTTTGCAACTGAGAAACAAGGGAATCATTAAAGAGTCAAAGGCTCCAACTCTGGAAGCCTCTCCCAGTTTTCCAGACCTGATCACCCCAGTGACCCCAACGGGGGTGCTCTCTCTTGGCGGTTGACTAATTGAGTATCTTCAGTGCTGACTGAGTCAGTTATGAGTATAGGAGGCCTGTGATTTATTCTGTGAACTGTCCTTCTGGGGTTGTGCGCCCCAGTATGGGAACTGCTGTGCGATCCTTATCTTGATAACCCTTGGAAGAGGCTGTGAGGGCGAGGCCTGATCTCCTCTTTTCCTCTCTTTGTCTGTCTCATTTGTCACCTCCTCTGTCATCACCAAGTCGAGGTTAAGTTCAGGATGCGCCTGAGCAGAACCTGGACCTTCTGTAAAATTGAAAACTTGAAAACTTTCTGTCAGGACTTACCTGTCAACCCCAGAGCTGGGAGTCCCAGCCCCCAGCCAGCTCCAGGCCTTTGCCTCCTGCTTCCCCGGCTCACTTTGTGCTGGCTCAGGGACTAAGTGCCTAGGCTGAGTGGAGCTTGACTAAATCTTATAAGTATGTTGAGAGCAGCAGTCAGGCTCTGCACCCTTCTCTGGCCCACTGTCAATCAGACATTAAAGATGATTTACCACCATGGGGAACACCCCAAGCATCCCCAGACACTCACCCCTTGGGTACATTTTAACTAATGGGAAACACTTTCAACTGGGTGGGTTATGACCCAGAAATTACATCTTGGAAAAAACTTGAGGGGTTTCCCTATGCCTTTGTGATGTAGTTAATTCCCGAGCCCGAAAAAAAAAGAGAAAAAGGAGAAAATAGCCATAAGCATGTCTTTGCCAAAAGATCTAGTATCTTAAATGTCTTCTCCACAAATATTAGTAAAAAGTCTCAAAACAAAATTTAGATTCATAACTGGTGAGCTTTGTATTACTGTACCTGATTCTTGGCAGTAATTTTTAACGATTTTATTTTTCCTTTTTCTCTCCAAAGCGCCCAGGTATATAGTTGTGCATATTTAGTTGTGGGTCCTTCTAGTTGTGGCATGTGGGATGTCACCTCAGCATGGCTTGATGAGCAGTGCCATGTCCATGCCCAGGATTCAAACAGGTGAAACCCTGGGCTGCTGAAGCAGAGGGTGCGAACTTAATCACTGAGCTCAGGGGCCAGCCCCATTGGCAGTAATTTTAAAAACAATAGCTATGGAGACTCCGTGTATGTGTGTCTATATGTATGTTACATATGTGTTATATATGTTATATATGTGTGATATATGTTATATATGTGTGATATTTTACATATTTGGTATGGCCGAAATCAAGAGCACTGTTTAATTGGCTTAAAGTAAGCACTTACATAAATTCTAAATGTAATAGAAATTAACCCAATGTCTTTTAAGTTAACATAATATAAATTAATCGTTGGTAAATGAAAGCTTGTTTAATTTGTTGGTTTGATTAAAATGGACATGTCTCCAAAGTTGTTGGTATTTGGATATGATGCAGGAATGCAGCCTGGGTTTATGAGTCAAATAAGTTCATGTTGTCTGTTATAAATTCTCCAGCAAAATAATAGCTTTAAATGATAGCTAATTTTGTTTAATATCTCAGGAGATTTCTGTGGATAATCTGAACATAATTGTTGGAAACAAATGATTTAAATAGATTAAAATGGGTAAGAGTTTGTGGGTACAATAATTATGTTTTATGGTCTGTATACTTGGGAAAAAGCTTCCAAATTCTTCTTAGTGTCTTAAAGCTTTAGAGTTTTGCCAAGTTAAGTTAAATGATAAAAACCTGTTGAGTATCTGGTAATTTTTGGATGGGATGGAACACTGAAATATTATCGCTGAACATGTTTTGTCATCTTATTACAGAGAAACTAAACGGATGTTTGGGTCTATTTGTAAACATGCTTGTGTTTTATTACTATGAAGTAACTTGTTTCTGGAAATTACAAAGTGTTTCGAATGTTGCTACAAAAGGTGGTTCATAATTGCTTAGATTTTTTGCTTTTACTATGGTCTGTAAAAGGTTGAAAATTCTGATATGTATTTATTGCTACTGGAAATTAATAAGGAAAACAGCTCTGTATACAAGGAAATTAAAATGTATGTTTTCAGTAAAGAGGGTATAAAGAATGGAAGGTTTTTGTTGTTGTTGTTGGATTAAGAAAGATAAATTTGTCCTAAAGTACTAGAATGGAAGAAAGAAAGCATGGGACAAATTCTGAACTTAAAAAGAAGGTTGAGAGGTTTGTGAAGGAGAAATTCTGAAAGGAGATTTATGCTGGCCAAGATGACTAAGATTAAAGTAAATCCAATTAAGTAAATGAGTTTTAATGTTAAAAATAAGTTAGTGCATGGGCCACCCTAGTGGCACAGTGGTTAAGTTTGTGTGCTTCGCTTTGGTGGCCAGGAGTTCGCCGGTTCAGATCCCAGGCACAGACCTATGCACAGCTTATCAAGCCATGCTGTGGCAGGCATCCCAAATATAAGGTAGAGGAGGATGGGCACAGCTGTTAGCTCACGGCCCCTTTTCTCAAAAAAAAAAAGATAAGCTGGTGCAAAAATTAAAATTTGGTTTTCTCTCAAAGGATAATTTTCTTGAACTTTTGGCCTGCTCTTAAGTCTACCTAAAAGACAGAAAATCTATGTTTTGCTAAAATAATTTCTTGCATTCAGAAAAAAGAGATCTCTCTTAAGATTTTTTTCCTTCTTCTCCCCAAAGCCCCCCAGTACATAGTTGTATATTTTAGTTGTGGATGTTTCTAGTGGTGGCATGTGGGATGCCACTTCAGCATGGCCTGATTGGTGGCTCTAGGTCCACACCCAGGATCCAAACCAGTGAAACCCTGGGCCGCTGAAGTGGAGAGCATGAACTTAACCAGTCGGCCATGGTGCCAGCCCCTCTCTTAAGATTTTTTGACTTTTAACTGCTCTTAACTGTTTCTGTTGTCACTTTGAATATACACTTGAGCATTGTTTCACAGTGGGCATTGTTTCCTATTTGAAAAGTGTTTTGAAATCTTTTGATATTTTTGACAAGCTTCTCTTTCAAAAAATAAAATTCGCATCCTGAATGAAGGCTTTCTTTTGATGTGGCAGAAGGAAGAAAATTTCTATGAGGATTTTCAGAGGTCCCCTGAGACTTCACAAAGAAATTTGATCTCTATTCCTATAAGGAGGAAAATACTAAATTAATTAGGATTATTTAGTTTATTAAATTACATGGGAAACATTGTCAAATAAGTGACGGTAAACTCTCTTAGGTGGTATTATGTGGGTGAATGTTATTGATATAAATGTTTTAAAATTATATAACATTCCTAAAATTCTGATCTGTCCTGGTTGAGAGCCATAATTCTAGCTATTATCTTGAACTGCTGTTTGTCACAAAAGTAGCCAAGTTTCTTTGTCAATTGCCATTTTGTGTCTTTTGTCATTTGCAGATGGTTGTTGTTTTACTCTGATGCTTTTTGCTTTTGCAAATATGCTTCATCTCCAGAGAAATTCATGGAAAAGATTCTGACACAGGATTCTAAAATACAGGTTTCAGATACACTTTCAAATGGTAAAACTGAGGTGGGTAAGAAATTACAGAATTCTAATGGAGAAACTGATGACCTCATAAATCTGCTAACTGAAGATTAAGATCAAGAATTGATTATACAGGACTGGATGAACTGATTGAGGTTGACTATAATTTTTTAAGACTTTTGTTTGAAATATTGTTGATTTTTTGATGTTTTGTTTTGTTTTCTCAGATTTAAGGAAATATTTTTCTCTTTTCTCTTATGCTAACTATGACTTATAGCAATTTGGTGAAATTATACCTTTGTGAGCAGAACTGAAACATTTATCTTTTCCACCCTACCTGATCCCTCCAGAATTTGGAAACTTAGTGAGTGAGTGAGTATGGTTATTTCATGGCAATATAATTATTTGAATAAGCTCAATAAGAATCTGTTCTCCTTATAACAGTACACACTTGGAAACATTGGTTATATAACCAAGGCTTTGACTGGATTGTCACATTTAAGAGAACCATACAGGCTTGGATATGAGAAGACATCTTTTCAGGGACAAAAATTGGACTTTATGGAATAAAGCCTCTTGGAAATATTGGCCTGATACCTTGTTTCCTAGCAACCTTACAAGTAAGGAATGAAGGTCACTTATCTGGCAGGTGCAAGGAACCTTGAATTATTTTGGGCAACCTTGAAAAGAGAGGAATCCATCCAAATCTGTAGGTATTGAAGGCAAAACCTGATGGCAAGTCCTTGGATTCACCTTTCTGGCCTTGAGAGGCTTTAAAGTTCAATCTGAAATTCCTCATAAAAAATTACAGCAAAGCAGATTTTTACAAAAGCCTATATGATAAATTGCTATTTTTGCTGCACTTATGTAAACAATTGGACCAAGTTTTATTGAAACTACACTTATTTTGCACACCAGTTAATCTGAATTTGGCAATCTTTTGTAAAAATTAGGGTGATTTTAGAGAGAAAAATTATGTTTCAGTAGAAGCTATAGTACGCATTCTTGAATATTAGAGTCTAGCTCTTCCCTTCTTCAGGATTCATCTATTATCAATCATAACATCTCCTTGTGGCCATCTGTCTCTGATACCTGGGAGCTCCCTGCCCACAATCAAACCTTTTTCTTTGACTCTACTGCCCAAATACTAACTAGATTTGCCTTGTCACAAGTGGATCATAAACAACAAGTTCCTAAGGTAAAGTCCCCAACCTATCAATACATGCAGGATGGAATATATCAAATTTGGGACAAATATATTTGGCTCACTCCTACTAGTGGTCAACTCAGTCAAAAGGCCACTCTATGTTGGGAACAAACGAATTGCACTTGTGATATGTGGCCTAATAGCACTTGACCTATGGGACAAATTCCCCATTATATGTGTTCTCATACAATAGCCCTAAAAAATACTGATTGGTTTGGGACTGACTGGGATAGATGGCCCAGCATACGTTGGTTAGCCCCTAGTGGCACTCAATGGTTATGTGGCTCCAACTTATGGCCTTGGCTGCCACCTAGATGGATTGGACGATGCACCCTATGCTTCGTCTGGATGCAAGGTAGAACTACATTTACTATATCTCCTCCTGCTAACCTACTCAACCTATGACAATGCTGGACCCATTCTACCTTCTACTGGTATGATCATCTTGTGTCAATTTTTCTTCCTCAATTAGGAATCAAAAGTGTCATCTGGCACATGGAAGCCCTAAACAAATTTACCACAAAGGCATTAAACAATACACAACATAACCTTTCACTGCTTGATTTGGAAGTATTCCAAATGCGTAAGGCAGTCCTCCAAAACTGAATGGCACTGGATGTCTTGACAGCAGCACAGGGGGGCACTTCTGCCATTATAAAAACCGAATGATGTGACTATATTCCTGACTACCACCAAAATATCTGTGGCTTCCTATCTGATATGAACCACCAAATTAAACCCATGTCTGACCCCACCCTATCACTAAATGATTAGTTGGACTCCTGGTCAGGTCCAGGTCTCTGGACTACTATCAAAGGCTTATTCAGTGGGTTAATCATATTGCTTATACCTCAGCATAATTTGTTGTCTATTTCATTGTTTGTCTTCCACATGTCAACAAACTTTTGCCTCCTGGGCCACTTCTTGTTAAATGATTCTCTCCTCTCCAGAGGATCTGTATACCTTGTCAGCCATGGACTCCATGGATGCAAACTTCTGGTCCAGTGAACTTCCTGCCTATACCCCTAGGGCCCCATTTAGAGGCAGCTCTATATCCTTATATGCCTGGAAGTAGATACAGAAGATTGACCATCATCCATGTCCCCAAAGGATTTGGGGGCCAAATGGGTACAGGGGGGATTTTGTGATGAGGATCAAGGTTGCTCCAGGGAGAGAAGCCCAAGGCATCCTGTCCTACACATGGATCTATATCATCCTCTAGGAAGCATTGGACGTCCTCACCTAATTTGACCTGATTTGTATCTAAAGTTATATAACCACCCAATAACCAGACTCCACCTGCACTGATACCATTTTAATGACTTTTTTCCATGATCTTTCCTCTGCCTTGTAAAGGAATAACTCACATACCTATGCCTTATCAATTTAACCCTACCCTAAACCCATGGCAGTTCTTCCCTGCCCATGGGACCTGTACCCATGCTATTCTCTGAATAAAGGAGCACTACAAGTCCTTGAGAGTCGAAGAAATCTTTCTTTTGACCCCTTAGCTCACAATATAGGAGAGTCCTTACACTAAGGAATGGAGCACTCCAAAGAAGCAGGGGTGTACAGACTGGTTATACACAGTCAGAAAGCATGTATCACATGTGATTCAAATGTCACTTTTACAATAGTCATGAGATTGTCTTGTTGGCATGGTGATTGGTGGACACAGCAGGTAGCAGGTCTGCTATCAGCAGCTGGGTGGTCAGCAATCAATTCCTAGTCTAGGGAGAGATGCTTATCCTTAAGGAAATGCCAGTGTAGGGGAAGTTGCACCTTTATCTTAAGAGCACTTGTCCTTGTCTTTGGGATATAGCAAATGCTTAGAGCAGATATACAATCTATGCTCAATGGCCACATCCGGCCCTTCTGGAAAAAAACAAGGTTAGGCCAAATTAATTTTACACAAAGTGGCTTCCTCATATACTCCAACATATCCTATGCTTGCCATTTGTGTATCAGTTTGCTTTTTTGTCTTCCACACGGGAGTGAAATCATATGGTATTTGTCTTTGTCTGACTTATCTCACTTAGCATAATGCCGTCAAGGTCCACCCATGTTGTCACAAATGGCAAAATTTTGTCTTTTTTAATGGCCTTTGTGTATATATATACCATATCTTTATCCATTCATCTATTGATGAACATTTATATTGCTTCCATGTCTTGGCTATTGTGAATCATGCTGCAATGAAAATAGGGATACCTATATCTTTTTGAATTATTGATTTTATGTTCTTTGGATAAATACTCAGTAGTGGAATAGCTGGGTCATACTGTATTTCTATTTTTTATTTTTTTGAGAAATCTACACACTGTTTTCCTTATTGGCTGCACCAGTTAGTTTTCCCACTAGCAGTGTATGAGAGTTCCCTTTTTTCCACATCCTCTCCAACACTTGTTATTTCTTGTCTTGTGAATTATAGCCATTCTGATGGGTGTGAGGTGATATCTCATTGTAGTTTTGATTTGCCTTTCCCTAACAATTAGTGATGTTGAACATCTTTTCATGTTCCCATTGGCCATCTATATATATATCTTCTTTCAGAAAATGTCTATTCATATCTTCTGCCAATTTTTTGATTGGGTTGTTCATTTTTGTTGTTGTTGAGTTGTATGAGTTCTTTATAGATTTTGGAAGTTAACCCTTTGTTGGATATATGATTTTCAAATATTTTCTACCAGTTGGTGGGCTGTCTTTTGGTTTGGTTTATGGTTTCTTTCACTGTGCAGAAGTTTTTTAGTCTGATGTAGTCCCAGTTATTTTTTTCTTTTGTTTTCCTTGCCTGAGTAAACATGGTATTCAGAAAGATACCGCTAAGACCTATGTCAAAGAATGTACTGGTTATATTTTCTTTTAGAAGTTTTATGGTTTCAGGTCTTACATTCAAGTCTTTAATCCATTTTTAGTTAATTTTTGTGTGTGGCGTAAGACAATGATCTACTTTCATTCTTTTGCATGTGGCTGTCCAGCTTTCCCAATACCATTTATTGAAGAGACTTTCCTTTCTCCATTGTATGTTATTGGCTCCCTTGTTGAAGATTAGCTGTCCATAGATGTGTGGGTTTATTTCCGGGCTCTCAATTCTGTTCCGTTGATCTAAGAACTTTAATTGGAGTTGGAGGCAGAAGTTAGTCTTGGTTAAACATTGATTAACTATTGATTTTATCTTCAGAAAGTCCACAATCCTTGGTCTTTGTGGTCAGGATGTCTATTCTCCTGCTGACTTCTCAAACAACCACTTGTAAAACGATTGCTGCTTTGGTCCAGTCCAAACGTTTGGCCCAGTCTAAGGTTCAAGACAGAAGGCAGTCTCACTGGAAAGGCAGCTCTGGCTCCATTTTAAAATAGCTCCACTAAAGTTAGTCTTGACAGTTCCTATGATAAAGCCCAAAATTTTTAGCATGACTTTCAATGTTCTGTATGATCTTATTTACTTCTTTACACTCATCTCTCACCATAATCATCTCATTCTTGGTGCTTGTTTAATGGTATGTTGTGCCCTGAAGTCTGAATACCTATCTCTGTGCTTGGCTGATTCCTATTCCTCCTACAGTGTTCAGATCATTTGTTTATTCTGTACAAGGTACAAGATCATTGTCCCCAAAGTCAGGGTTGCAAAGAATTTAATTTTTCTAAAATTTAACTTAATTGTTTGACTCCTATTGTGCTAAGTAATAGAAACTAAGTCTCAATATGAGTAGTCTTAGCCGGTTCAGAGCCTCCTCCACACCTTCCCCAGGTTTTATCAATGTTTGAGGGGACTACGAACTTCTAAGACCCTGGATGGTGGAGTCTCAGTTATCATCATCTAAACATGTTGGCATCTGCCATCTATCCACATTCTCTTACCCACTTGGCCCTCAAGTGATCGTCTGTCCTCTTTGTCTCAGCAACAAAGCCTTCAGGGACATACGTGTCCTCCTTGTCCCAGCAACGAAGTCTCTTCAAGTAGGGTGACCAACAATCCTAGTTTGTCCAGAAATGAAGTTTCCTAGGATTTTGGAATTTCAATGATGAAATCAGAACAGTCTTGGGCAAACTAGGATGATTGGTCACCCTATCTCCAAGTCCAACTCTTTATTTTTAACAATGCTTCTCTGCAGCTTAGATGAAACATTTGAAGACTCTCAACACTGGCACTGAGTGATGCGGGGTCGGTGAGCCGAGGAGTCGAAAGAAAGATTTCTTAGACTCTCAAGATCTGGGAGTAGTGCTCTTTTATTTAGAGAATAGTGTGGAATAGCATGGGGACAGGACCCATGGGCAGGCAGAGCTCCTGCTGCTGCTGCTGCTGCCCTGAGTTGAGGGTTAGGGCTAATTTTATAAGGCATGGGTACGTGACTTATTTTTACTGGAAAAAAAGAAAAAGATGATGTAAAAAGTCATTAAATGATTTTAGTGCAGATGGGGTCCGGTTATTGTGCGGTCATATAACTTTAAATACGAATCTGGCCATATAGATCGGCATGCAGGTGAGGATGCCCCGGGCTTCTCTCCCTGGGGCAGTCCTAATTCATACCATAAAAAAAGTCCACTGGGTCATATAGTTTGGCATGTAGGCCAGGTCACCTTGGGCTTCTCTAGCTGGGGCAGCCTTAATCCACATCACTGAGGAAACTCGGAAAGTCTCTTTCAAGCTTTCTGTATAGACACTCCATATAGCCACCTCTACTGTATGGCTGCTGATTCATGTTAAACACAAGTGAATTTTACAAAGCTTTGCCAAATTAAAAAGCAGAAACCTCATTAATTTGGAGTCAGGATCCCAAAGTGGGAACTCTCACACTCTCCCTGGATAGCAGACCCCAACTGGAAGAAGAAACAATTCTTCTTCTTAACCAGCAAGAAGCTCAGCCAATGAGAGCTTGTCACAACTTAGCCAATGAAACACCACTACGTCTCAAACTCTTTGTTTACAATAGCCTTCCCAACTTCCTCTTTCCTTCTTCTTCTTTCCTTGTTGAAGGATGCTTGCATGTGGCTTGCCGTATTTACAGACTCCAAATTGCAATTCTTTGCTGATCCTGAATAACCCCATTTTTTGCTAGAGAAATAACTTGTTATTTATTTGTTTAAGGTCAACATTTTGGTGACTCATGCAGGGATCCAGAGAAAACCCCCAGTGACTTCAAGGCTGGTGAGCAAACAGGTGTGGTACTCACAATGGAGCCCATTGAACTCTGTGCTTCTATAACTGACCCTGGAGTTTGAGGGTCTTTTCTCCAGGATCCAAGCTTTTGCCCTCTTTGCATTTGACGATCCCTAGGACTTAAGTGAGATCTATTTTAAGGCTTTGTCTTTTTCTGGTTAAAGCTTTATTTATCTAAGAGCACTTGGGTGGCACTTAGGCCTGATCCTTTGAGTGAGGCTGTTCCTTTGAATAGTACTAGCTTTTGGTCTGATTTCTTTTGGAACCATGCTGTTTCTACTGAAACTGTGTTAGCCTTTGTGCAACTTTTGGACTGTTCATTGGAATTGTGCTGGTCCAGCCTTTGGCCTGACTCCCTTGGGAGCAGACTGTTCCTTGGAACTGCATTGACCAATCTTTTGTCTGATTCCCTTGGAAGCAGACTGTTCTGTGGAACTGTGTTTTTCTTTGAAATTGTATTGATTCACACTTCAGTCCACCTTACTGAAATCAGACTGTTCTATTGGCACTGGCTGGTATTAAGCTTGTAGGCTGTTTGAGCTATTCAAGCTACTTAAGTTGCAATCTAAGTTGTTTAAGCTATTTGAGCTATTTAGGCTGTTTGAGAATTATTCCTTTGCTCTAGAGAAAAATCTCTAAGAAATGCGATCTCAGTTATCTAAATATTTTGAGGGCACTTCCATGATTAAAAACCAAAGTCAGTCCTTTGGCACACTTCTAACTAAATGGACTGTTTTAACCAAAAAGAATTTATAGTATCAATAATCATTATGGGGAAGGTTTGAAGTCCCCAAACTTACTTTTCTTAAAGTGAAATTAGAAACCATGGCTCTGTAATTTCCAAAATTGAATGGTACACCTATTTTGGTTGGTATTTTAAGGCTTCCAATCATTATCAGGAGTCTAAAATCACCTATTTTCAAAATAAAATTTTAAGATTAACTGAAGCAAAGATTAAATAAAGATAAAATGGCTTCCAATGCCTCATGTTCCATTCCTCCAAATCCCTCTTGTTCCTTTCCCCAAAATTATTTGTCTTAGGCCCAACCTCCAGTGTCATCTTCCTCCTTCCCTTTTATACCATCTACACATCCTCTATACCCTCAGTTCCCCCATACTAAGTCTCCCCAAACTTTCTCTTTTTCCTGAATCTTTCCCCCACTCCCTCTTCCTCTGAACCTATCAGAACTTGTCCCTTTAAAGTTGCCTTTTGAGGGGTTGGCCCACTGATGTAGTGGTTAAATTCAGCATGCTCCATTTGGGTAGCCCAGGTTCATGGGTTCAGATCCTGGGCATGGACCTACACCACTCATCAGCCATGCTGTCGTGGTGATCCACATATAAAATAGAGGAAGATTGGCACAGATGTTAGCTCAGGATGAATCTTCCTCAACAACAACAACAACAACAACAACAATTGTCTTTTGAGAATCCAAAGGCTAAATCCTTAATTTCACATATCCCTAGGCTAAAGCTAAACTGCACGCCATAGTCAAAGATTTTCCCAAAGTAACCAAAGAGCCCCCCAGATTTTCTGAGGAATTTAATATAATCATTTAAATTTATCAGCCTGGTTTCTCTCACTTATATCAGCTACTTATATGTTTGTCAGTGAAGGACAGCCCCAGCACTGGATGAAAACTGCTAATTGGGAATATCCCAAAAGGTCTCTAGAATTACAACCAAGAGAATAACTTTCTGACTTGTTATATGATCAGGTTTGGGCATTTGTTAGGTGACTTCATTGGGCAATTCCTGGGACTTTCCCAAAGCCTGTTGATTGGAACAAAACTTGGGCTTGTGCACAAAAATTCATGAACCCGTTCATGACTATTACAACCAACTTCACGATTTTTTTAAAGAAAATTTTGATCTTCCTTCAGATGTTTATTCCACGTGGGTAACTTTTAAATTTATGTTTATTAATGGGCTGAATGGGGACCTTCCTCTTCTAGCACAAAGGGCCATAATGGAATGGGAGACCATAAGTATGCTAGGTTTGTCCAGGCTGTCCAATCTGGCAGGTGAACTCTCGCAGACACTAGATGAGTCACCTAAAAGAAAGACTGCTAAAATTCTTCAGCTTCAGTTCCAGCAAATGAAGACCTATAAATGAAACCAAAAACCTGTTAGTTTCTGCTGTTACTGCAAAGAGACAGAACATTGGAAAAGAGACTGTTACAAATTTAAGTGCTTCAAGTACCTTCAGCCTTCTCAAAAGCCTTTCAAATGTCCTCAAATTCTCAGTGATGGGGCTCTGAGGAACTACAGGGGCTCTTCTCAATTCTTTCTTTTAATCAGCTTGGAGAAACATTTCTCCAGATTGGAGATGAATCTCTTTCTGTCCGAATTGACACTGGAACCACACACTCATTTCTCAACCCCACTACTATAAAGCAGCCCCTGCCTTGAGTGCTAAAAGAGTTCAAATAGTGGGGATTTCTAATAAACCTCAAAAGGTTCTTGTCTCTGAACCTATTTTGTTTAGGCCAGTTGAGAGACATGTACCCTTTCTCCTTAGTTTCTCCCCACTCTTCACTTATTAGGCTGAGACTTCTTGAAAAACTATCATGCTGGAATTTCTTTCTCCTGAAAGAAGGAAATAATTCCAGAATTTGACGGTAGCCATCAAAACAGCCAACAAGCTTAATTAAATGACCCTTTGACATCTTTTATTTCCTCCATCTCTGATGGTCCTAGAGCTGATGCTGGAAACACTGATCATTTGCTCCTATTAAGCCAGCTACTACACTCTTTACGGGCAAAATTTCCAACTGATATTAATAAAATTCACAGCACACCTCCTATCAAGATTCAAATAGATTCCTTAAAACCTCTCTCCAGAACTAAAGAATACCCTCTAAGTAAAGAAGGCTTTTGAGGTATAAAGCCCATAATAAATTACAAGGCTCAAGGCCTCATTATCCCTTGTTCCAGTCCCTGTATTACTCCTATTTTACCTGTGAGAAAACCAAAGGGCTGAGGGTGGAGGTTTGTCCAGGACCTCCAAGTAACAAACAACATCACTATCTCTTAATACCCTATTATTCCTAAAATCTTCATTTGCTACAAACATCCATTCCCATTGGAAGCAAATTCTTTACAGTAATTGATTTATGGAATGTATTTTTTTAGCATTCCAGCTGATGAAGTTAGCCAAAACCTTTTTTTCCTTCACTTGGGAAGGAAAACAATTCACCTGGACAGTATTGCCTCAGGATTTTACTTAGATTCCTTATTTCTCACAAATCCTGAAAGCTGACCTGGATGATACAAAGTTCCCTAGGGGTCCTACTTTGTTGCAATATGTGGATGATTTGCTTTTTTGCTCTCCCTCCTAAGCCTCCTCACAGGAAGACAGCATCCACTTGCTAAAGTATTTAGCCTTATAGGGACATAAGATCATCAAAGAGAAACTGCAGTTTGCCCAAACCCAAGTTTGATATTTAGGACATCTGCTATCATGACAAAGGTTATACCTAGACCCAGATAGTCTTCACGGTGTCACAAGTTTCCCCAAACAAAACTAAGTACCAACTTCAAGGTTTCCTTGAGCTAGATGCTTATTGCAAAAATTGCATTTCAAATTTCTCTCTTATTACCAAACCTCTGTATGTTTTATTCTAGAACAACAACCCCCGCTCAATTTTATAGGAAGAACAGAAAAACATAGCCTTTAAAGCTTTAATGAAGAATTTAATGAACCCACCTGCTCTTGTACATCCTAATTATCAGCTTCTCTTTTTTCTTTTTGTAAATGAAAAGAAGGGAAATGCCCTTGGAATACTCACTCAAAAACACAAAAACTACCATTGACCCATAGGGTATTACAGCCAGCAACTGGACTCTGTGGCACAGGGATACCCCGCTGACCCTCAAACCATTACCGCCACTGCCCTTTCGGTTAAGGCCACTGACAAAATCATTGTGGGATCCCCTTTAACCATTTTTGTACCTCATGTTGTGGAAGTCATCCTGAATTCTCATCACACTCAACATTTTTCAGCCAGCCTCCTCACCTCCTATGAAATCCTTTTGTTAACTGCTCCTCATTTAACTCTTACATTACAACAACCTTAACCCTGCTATTCTTCTCCCTTCTGTTACTGAAGAAGTCTCTCGTGAACTCTTTAACACTTATGGATCACCTCAAAACTCCTCACAATGATCTGCTGGAAACTCCTTTGGGTAATATGACTTCTCATGGTTTACTGATGTTTTTTATTTAAAAGGTTACAATGGCAAATATTGTGCTTGGTATGCTATTGCAACTCTTTTGATGTCATTGAAGCAGCGTCTTTACCTATAGCTACTTCAGCCCAATAGGCTAAAGTATATTCTCCTACATGAGCTGGTACTTTAGCCAAGGGCAAAATTGCCAATATTTATACTGCTATCAGGCATATTTTTCAAGT
The DNA here is from genome assembly GCF_037783145.1 of Equus przewalskii. Lineage (NCBI taxonomy): Eukaryota > Metazoa > Chordata > Mammalia > Perissodactyla > Equidae > Equus > Equus przewalskii. The sequence goes on from NC_091859.1 coordinate 940,868, forward strand.
AGTTCATGATTTTGAAATATTGCAGAAGCAATGTGGCTTCCTTACTTCCAGTGGAAATAAGATTAAAAATGGCCCCTATGTTTAGGAATTATTGGGTGCTATATTTTTACCTGCTGCTTTAGCTATTATCAAGATCCTGGGCTTTCTAAACCTGACTTTCTGGAAGCTAAATGAAGTCACCTTGCTGACATTTCCATAAGAAATTCAGCCCTAAAAGGAACCAACAGCCAAGTCTCTGTCATGGTTCAAAGGGATATTTCCCCAAACGATAACTTAGAAAAACTGGCTAAAGAAGCCAAACAATTCACCTCAGAAAAGGAAAAACAAGAGAGGAAATTTAAAAATTGTTGGTTTGATAAGAAGAGAAAGCTCTAGTTTGGACCAAATTAACAACCCAGTCCTACTGGAGACTCTAAAATTCCCACTTGTAACCACTGTACATGCATTAAACTGTTGATCTACTGACAAAATGATGGCATTTGTGAATCAATATTGGTGGGGAAACATTAAAAAGGCCACAAAAAATGCTTACCTCACTTGTCCCAAATATGATCAGGGAAGCCTGTTCGTGCTGCTTTCAGACATTTTAAACTGCTTAATGGACCATTCAAGGTTTGGCAAATGCATTTCATACAACTTCCGTTATCTCATGAATATAAATGTTTTAGTCATGACTTGTAGGTTTTCTCACTGGACTGAAGCTTTCCCTTGCAGACAGGCTACTGCCTCATCTACCACTAAAGCCCTTTTGGAAAAGATTATCCCACCTGGGGAACTCATCTCAAACTTCATAGTGATTGAGTTCATCGGTGATTTTACTGATTAGGTGCTTTGACAAGCCTGTGCTGTTTTGCCACTTTTACACTTTCACTGCATTTACCACCCTCAATCCTCTGGTTTAGTCAAATACACCAATGACATTATCAAAACTTAATTGGCCAAATGTGTAGAGACTCTTCAAATATCTTGGCAAAAAGCATTGCTGTTGATCCTTCTAAATCTCAGATCCACCCCCTTTTGAACTCATAAACTCTCACCTTTGAGATAGACACAAGATGCCCAATGCACCTGACTCTTGCCTCTTTTCATCCACAACCGATAAAAAGATATATACTCCAATATTGCAGAGGCCTAATCCTTCTATTAAAAATAACCACGTTTTGGTAGAGCAAGCTTTCACATTCTGCTCCAGAGAGATGAAGACTTTAAGCATCATGCCTTGCAATCTGGAGATTTTGTCTATTGGAAAAGATACTTCCAGAAGGGCTTCCTTCAATCTCACTGGAAAGGCCCCTATCAGGTACTGCTAACGAATCCCTGTGCCAAAAAACTCCAGAGGAGAGACTCTTGTGTTCACATGACATACCTAAAGAAAGCACCAAACTCTGACTGGACCTGCACATCATCTGGTGACCTGAAAGTAAAGATTTCTTCAAATTGAAGCACATGACATATGATGAGACAGTTTTCCCAAGATGTCTAGGCTAAGCCTGTTAGAGGCTTGTCTGCCAAACTTTTCATGATGATATAACAGCTCAGATGATCTCAAATGCCTGTGATCTTGACAACATATGGACTTTAGAAAGGAAAAATGCCTGTGAGTTCTCTCTTCTACCCCTCCTTGTTATTCAAATGTGGCCACAATAGGTTTCCAATCTGTGCATTTTTCCTTTGATGTGGGGCATGACACCCAGAAAAAGTCCTTCCTGGCATTGAAAGACAAAAGGCAGCTACTAAAACCAAAAAACCTCTCTTGATCAGTGATGCATTCAGAGAAAGACCTCAATCAAAAGGGGAAAATGTGAAAATCAATAAACAGAAACTTCATTAAATTAGAGTCAGGAGGCCAAAAAGGGGAGCTCTCACACTCTTCCTGGATAGCAGAGCCCAAGAGGAAGAAGAAAAACTTCCCCTTCTTGAGTGGCAAGAAGCTTAGCCAATGAAAGACTGTCACAACTCTGCCAATGAAAAACCACTATACCTCAAACTCTTTCTTATGATAACCCTCCCAACTTCCTCTTTCCCTCTGTAAAAGAGTTTCTTCTCCCCTTGTTGCAGGAGACTTGCATGTGGCTTGCCATGGTTGCAGACCCTGAATTACAATTCTTTACTGATCCTAAATGAACCTATTTCTGCTGGAGAAATAATTGGCTGTGTATTTGGTTAAGGTCAGCGGCTTTTTACCTTCTTGGGGTATATTGAAGAAGGTAGAAATGTGTTTCCTTTGGTCTTAGATTGCTCAAAACTATCTGGGATGCTATCATTATAAATATGTTGGGCTTCAAATAATAGACAACAATACTGCAGTGGATTGTATGTCAGGTATTTGTCTTCCCCAATAAGAACTCCAGAGATGGGAACTCAGGATTAGGAAGTCTACTCAAAACTAATTCTAACTTCCAGTCTGCCATTTTTAGCACATGGTTTTCATCCTTGTGGTTGTGTTATGATTATTATAACTCCAAGACTATGAATTCAAGTATTTCTCTTTTTATCTCTATAGCATAGGTAGGCAAGGCAGAAGGGGAGGGAATGTTTGAGCAACATACGGTATCTGTCATGGGAATACTCACCAGTATCTAACTCTCTTGCTTTTCCTCTAATTCTCATTGACTAATACTTATTTATCAAACAGTGATTCTGATTGTTTATGATTTCTATTTTTAAAAAATGCTTTAAATACTGATGGATTGGGCTTCTGAAAATCAAAATCCAAACACTAAATTCTTTTTTGTACTATGTTCTGCTGTCACTATCCTTCCTTGACTCATAGGATTCCTCGTCACTCATAAAAATACTAGGGGAGGCTCTCAATCCAAGATGGCACCATGAGTAGTCCTCTTTGTCTCTCCCCCTTCGAGTCTACAATTATTTGGACACTTATCACTTAACAAAGGATATCCAGACAGCATCTCAGGACGTCTGAGAGACCCACGCGACTATACATCGGAAGGCGGACGGACTTTCCTCCGGGAGGATGTGGAAATAGGTGAAAACTCTCCGACCCCGACCGAACAGCCTAGTACCCGCAAGCAGCTTTCTTCCAACGGACGCCCCCAGAAGATCAACACACATCTAGGGCAGGAGCGAGCACACAACAGAGGAGCGACGGTGAAAACAGGTGACCAGAACCCTACCTAAACCCCCCACAATTACTCCTAAACACAGAGGGAAATTTTGGAGTTGCACACCTGGGCCCACGGGGAGAGTCTCTCCCCGCCATTGGCGGGGAGATCCCGCCTGGTGTTCACGGCACCTGGAGGGTCCCAGAGAGAGTCGCTGAGGGCAAGGAGGTCCCCCGGCTGCCACTGCCTGCACGGTGGGGCTAGGGATTGCCAGAGATCTCAGAGAGGACTGGGGCTGGGTGAAGCTGCAGAGGCCAGCTCCACGCCCTGGAGGGGAAGCTCCAGAGTTCCGCCAGGGCAGCAGACAAAACTCTCTGTCTGCCATTAGCAGAGGGGCCACACCCAGCATTCACAACTCCGGGAAAGTCCCGGAGAGAATCCCAGAGGGCGAGGTGACCTCCAGCTGCCATTGCCCGCCCTGTGGGACTAAGGATTGCCAGAGATCTCAGAGCGGACTGGGGCTGGGTGAAGCTCCAGGGGCTGGCTCTGTGCCCCAGAGGGGAAGCTCCGGAGTTCCGCCTGGGCAGCAGACAGGGCTATCTGTCTGCCATTAGCAGAGGGGCCACACCTAGCATTCACAACTCCGGGAAAGTCCTGGAGAAAACCCCAGAGGGCAGGGCAACCCCCAGCTGCCATTGCCCGCCCCGTGGGGCTAGGGATTGCCGGAGATCTCGGAGAGGACTGGGGCTGGGTGAAGCTCCAGAGTTCTGCCTGGGCCGCAGACAAAACTCTCTGTCTGCCATTAGCGGAGGGGCCACTCCCAGCATTCACAACTCCGGGAAAGTCCTGAGAGAATCCCAGAGGGCGGGGCGACCTCCAGCTGCCGTTGCCTGCCCCGTGGGGCTAGGGATTGCAGGAGATCTTGGAGAGGACTGGGGCTGGGTGAAGCTCCAGAGGCCCGCTCCGCGCCCCGGAGGAGAAGCTCCAGAGTTCTGCCCGGGCAGCAGGCAAAACTCTCTGTCTGCCGTTAGTGGAGGGGCCACGTCCAGCATTCACAACTCCGGGAAGGTCCCGGAGGGAATCCCAGAGGGCAAGGTGACCCCAGGCTGCCGTTGCCCGCCCCGCGGGGCTGGGGATTGCTGGAGATCTCGGAGATCTCGGAGAGGACTGGGGCTGGGTGAAGCTCCAGAGGCCGACTCCGCGGCCCTGAGGGGAAGCTCCAGAGTTCTGCCCGGGCAGCAGACAAAACTCTCTGTCTGCTATTAGCGGAGGGGCCACGCCCAGCATCCACAATACTGGGAGGGTCCCGGAGAGGAGAATATCAGGCAGGGCAGCAGCTGACCAGCTACCACTGAAATCAGGACCTCCGGCTATCCCCCAAGACAGGGCAAAGGGCTCCCCGAGTTCCTTGGGAACAGGACTGGGGCTGGGGGGAGTTCCAGTGACCCAGCTCCATAGCCTAGGGGGAAACCCTACAGGCTCACAGCAGCCTCAGGGAAAGCCTCTGCACAGCACTAGTAGAAAGCACCCATCTGGCAGCCACAAGGCTGGAAGACCCCGGGACAAAAGTAGCATAGCTAGGTGAACTAACCACAGACTGTAGAAGATGCCAATAGCTCTCCTGCGACCCATAGTGGACAAGTGAGATTTTGTGGGTGCCGACAGCGATGGAGCGACAAATATAAGTGATCCCACCCCTGGCCGCTGGAAAAGCCCATAACACCGTTGCAGACCCCAAGGAGGGAGCACGTCTAGGTGGGCTGCAACAGCAGGCACCAGCAGCCTGAAGCCCCCCTGTGACGGCCCCCACAGCAGAGGAGGGAATCCAAAGGACCACTGTGACTACGAGGAGGGGCCCAGGCCCAGTTAGCAACTGTGGACAGGGTTCCTGGTTGATGCAGTATAAACAGCTGCTCCCCCACCGCAGCAGCAGAAACAAGTGAAAGGAGCAACTAAACTCTATCTCTATGCAGAGGCACAAATCAACAACATCAAGCAATATGAAAAAATACATTAAATCTCCAGAACAGAAAGAAAATAACAAATACACAGAAAACAATCCCAAAGAAAATGAGATATATAACCTAAATGATGATGACTTCAAAACAGCCATCATTAAAATACTCAATGATTTAAGAGAGAATTCTGACCGACAACTCAACGAGTTCAGGAGCTATGTCACAAAAGTGTTTGATACGATAAAGAAGAACCAAACAGAAATATTGGAAATGAAGAACACAATAGAGGAGATTAAGAAAAATCTAGATGCATTGAACAGTAGGGCCGATAATATGGAGGAAAGAATTAGCAATTTGGAAGATGGCAATATAGAATTGTTGCAGGCAGAGGAGGAGAGAGAAGTAAGACTAAAAAGAAATGAAGAAACTCTCCGAGAATTATCAGACACAATTAGGAGATGCAACGTAAGGATTATAGGTATACCAGAGGGAGAAGAGAAGGAGAAAGGGGCAGAAAGCCTATTCAAAGAAATAATGGCTGAGAACTTCCCAAATCTGGTGAGAGAGATGGATCTTCAGGTGACAGAAGCCAATAGATCTCCAAACTTTATCAATGCAAGAAGACCAACTCCATGGCATATAGTAGTGAAGCTAGCAAAAGTCAATGACAAGGAGAAAATACTAAGGACAGCCAGGCAAAAGAAACTAACCTACAAAGGAACCCCCATCAGGCTATCAGCAGATTTCTCAGCAGAAACTTTACAGGGTAGAAGAGAGTGGAATGATATATTCAAAAATCTGAAGGACAAAAATCTACAGCCGAGAATTCTCTACCCAGCGAAAATATCCTTCAAATACGATGGAGAAATAAAAACTTTCCCAGATAAAAATTAAGGGAGTTCATTGCCACAAAACCTCCTCTTCAGGAAATCCTCAGGAAAACCCTCATTCCTAAAAAATCAAAAAAAGGAAAGGGGCTACAAAACCAGGAGCAGAGGAGATAAGTAGAAGGACAACAACAGAGAGTAACAGCTCTTCATCAGAACAGATTAAACCATGGGACGAGAAACAAAGGAAATTGAAGAAAACCGGAAAACAAGACACAAAATGGTAGTGGTAGGCCCCCACATCTCAATAATCACTCTAAATGTAAATGGATTGAACTCCCCAATCAAAAGACACAGAGTGGCAGGATGGATCAAAGAACAAGATCCAACAATATGCTGCCTCCAGGAAACACACCTCAGCCCCAAAGACAAACACAGACTCAGAGTGAAGGGATGGAGAACAATACTCCAAGCTAATAATGAACAAAAGAAAGCAGGTGTCACTATACTAATATCAGACAAGGTAGATTTCAAAGCAAAACAGATAAAGAAAGATAAAGAGGGACAGTATATAATGATAAAAGGGACTCTCCACCAAGAAGACATAACACTTATAAATATATACGCACCCAACACAGGAGCACCAAAATTTGTAAAGCAACTCTTAATAGAACTAAAAGAAGACATCAACAACAATACAATAATAGTAGGGGACCTCAACACACCATTAACACCAATGGACAGAACATCCAGACAGAAAATCAACAAGGAAATAATAGAATTAAATGAAAAATTAGACCAGTTGGACTTAATAGATATATATAGAACACTTCATCCAAAAGCAGCAGGTTACACATTCTTCTCAAGTGCACATGGAACATTCTCAAGGATTGACCATATTTTGGGAAACAAAGCAAACATCAATAAATACAAGAGAGTTGAAATAATATCAAGCATCTTTTCGGATCATAATGCTATTAAACTAGAAATCAACTACAAGAAAAAAGCAGAGAAAGGTGCAAAAATGTGGAGACTAAACAACACGCTTCTGAACAAACAATGGATCATTGAAGAAATTAAAGAAGAAATCAAATATTATCTGGAGACAAATGAAAATGAGAACACGACATACCAAATCATTTGGGATGCAGCAAAAGCAGTCCTAAGAGGGAAATTCATCGCAATACAGGCTCACCTCACTAAACAAGAAAAAGCTCACATAAGCAACCTCAAACAACAACTAACAGAACTAGAAAAAGAAGAACAAACAAAGCCCAGAGTCAGTAGAAGGAGGGAAATAATAAAAATAAGAGCAGAAATAAACGATATTGAAACAAAAAAGACAATAGAAAGGATCAATGAAACAAAGAGTTGGTTCTTCGAAAGAATTAATAAAATTGACAAACCTTTAGCCAGACTCACCAAGAAAAGAAGAGAGAAATCACAAATAAATAAAATTAGGAATGAGAGAGGAGAAATCACAACAGATACCAATGAAATACAAGAGATCATAAGAGAATACTATGAAAAACTATATGCCAACAAATTGAACAACCAGGAAGAAATGGACAAATTCCTAGACTCCTACAATCTCCCCAAACTGAATCACGAAGAAATGGAGAATCTGAATAGGCCAATCACAAGTAAGGAAATAGAAACGGTAATCAAAAACCTCCCCAAAAATAAGAGTCCAGGACCAGACGGCTTCTCTGGAGAATTCTACCAAACATTCAAAGAAGACTTAATACCTATTCTTCTCAAACTGTTCCAGAAAATTGAGAAAGATGGAGTAATCCCTAACACATTCTATGAAGCCAACATCACTCTGATCCCCAAATCTGACAAGGACAACACAAAGAAGGAGAACTACAGGCTGATATCACTGATGAACATAGATGCAAAAATCCTCAACAAAATTTTGGCAAACCGAATACAGCAATACATCAAAAAGATTATACACCATGATCAAGTGGGATTTATACCAGGGACACAGGGATGGTTCAACATCCGCAAGTCAATCAATGTGATACACTACATCAACAAAATGAAAAACAAAAACCACATGATCATCTCAATAGATGCAGAGAAAGCATTTGACAAGATCCAACACCCATTTATGATAAAAAACCCTCAATAAAATGGGTATAGAAGGAAAGTACCTCAACATAATAAAGGCCATATATGACAGACCCACAGCCAACATCATACTCAATGGACAAAAACTGAAAGCCATCCCTCTGAGGACAGGAACAAGACAAGGGTGCCCACTTTCACCACTCCTATTCAACATAGTACTGGAGGTGCTGGCCAGAGCAATTCGGCAGGAAAAAGAAATAAAAGGAATCCAAATAGGTAACGAAGAAGTAAAACTCTCGCTGTTTGCAGACGACATGATCTTATATATAGAAAACCCCAAAGAATCCATAGAAAAACTATTAGAAATAATCAACAACTACAGCAAAGTAGCAGGGTATAAAATTAACGTGCATAAATCAGTAGCATTTCTATACACTAACAATGAACTAACAGAAAAAGAACTCAAGAACTCAATCCCACTCACAATCGCAACGAAAAGAATAAAATACCTTGGGATAAACTTAACCAAGGAAGTGAAGGATCTATACAATGAAAACTACAAGACTTTCGTGAAAGAAATTTACGATGACATAAAGAGATGGAAAGACATTCCATGCACATGGATTGGAATAATAAACATACTTAAAATGTCCATACTACCTAAAGCAATCTACAGATTCAATGCTATCCCAATCAGAATCCCAAGAACATTCTTCACAGAAATTGAACAAAGAATCCTAAAATTCATATGGGGCAACAAAAGACTGCGAATTGCTAAAGCAATCCTGAGCAAGAAAAACAAAGCCGGCGGAATCACAATCCCCGATTTCAAAACATACTACAAAGCTACAGTGATCAAAACAGCTTGGTACTGGTACAAAAACAGGTCCACAGATCAATGGAACAGAATTGAAAGCCCAGAGATAAAACCACAAATCTATGGACAGCTAATCTTCGACAAAGGAGCAGAGGGCCTACAATGGAGAAAAGAAAGTCTCTTCAACAAATGGTGCTGGGAAAACTAGACAGCCACATGCAAAAGATTGAAAATTGACCATTCTTTTTCACCACACACCAAAATAAACTCAAAATGGATCAAAGACCTAAAGATTAGGCCTGAGACAATAAGTCTTTTGGAAGAGAATATAGGCAGTACACTTTTTGACATCAGTTTCAAAATAATCTTTTAAGACACCATAACTCCCCAGTTGAGGGAAACAATAGAAAGAATAAACAAATGGGACTTCATCAGACTAAAGAGCTTCTTCAAGGCAAGGGAAAACAGGATTGAAACAAAAAAACAGCTCACTAATTGGGAAAAAATATTTACAAGCCACTTATCCGACAAAGGGTTAATCTCCATAATATACAAAGAACTCACACTGCTTAACAACAAAAAAACAAACAACCCGATCAAAAAATGGGCAGAGGACATGAACAGACATTTCTCAAAAGAAGATATGAATATGGCCAATAGACACATGAAAAGATGTTCACCATCGCTAATCATCAGGGAAATGCAAATCAAAACTACACTAAGATATCACCTTACACCCGTTAGACTGGCAAAAACATCCAAAACCAAGAGCGACAAATGTTGGAGAGGTTGTGGAGAAAAAGGAACCCTCATACACTGTTGGTGGGAATGCAAACTGGTACAGCCACTATGGAAAACAGTATGGAGATTTCTCAAAAAGTTAAAAATAGAAATACCCTATGACCCAGCCATCCCATTACTGGGTATCTATCCTAAGAACCTGAAATCAGAAATCTCAAGAGTCCGTTGCACCCCTATGTTCATCGCAGCATTATTTACAATAGCCAAGACGTGGAACCAACCTACATGCCCAGAAACTGATGATTGGATAAAGAAGATGTGGTATATATACACAATGGAATACTACTCAGCCATAAAAAAAGACAAAATTGGCCCATTCACAGCAATGTGGATGGACCTCGAGGGTATTATGTTAAGCGAAATAAGCCAGTCAGAGAAGGACGAACTCTATATGACTCCACTCATAGGTGGAAGTTAGTATATTGATAAGGAGATCTGATCGGTGGTTACCAGGGAAAAGGGGGGGTGGGGGGAGGGCACAAAGGGGGAAGTGGTGTACCCACAACATGACTAACAAAAATGTACAACTGAAATCTCATAAGGTTGTAATCTATCATAACATTAATATAAAAAAAAACTAGGGGAAAAATACCCGTAGGCTAAAATATCAAAATATTATCCTACCTCAATTCATGCAACAAATGTTTATTGAGTGACCATTATGGCCTGGTCACAGTGCTAGGCTCTGGAGGCTCAATAGTGGGCCAGACACCAAGGCATATGTTCTCAAAGAGCTTACAAACATGCAAACAAATAAATGTTAGGAGTATAATAAAAGGTATAGAGTAACCAAGATTACTTTAGAAAGTATGGTGAGGAGGTGATATTCAAGATAATATTTGAAGGATGAGATTGAGCTAGCCCTGAGAAATGCTGAAGATAGAACATTCCAGTTAAAAAATAAACCCACTCAAGAACTTAGAGGCAGGTAAGGAATAGGCATATAAGAGGATCAGAATGGAGGCATATCATATGTGACAAACCCACAACTAGTATCATTTTCAATGGAGAAAAACTGAAAGCTATCCCTCTAAGAACAGGAAGCAGACAAGAATGCCCACTTTCATCACTCTTATTTAACATCATATTGGAAGTCCTAGCCAGAGCAATCGGCAAGAAAAAGAAATAAGAGCAATCCAAATTGGAAAGGAAGAAGTGAAACTGTCACTATTTGCAAATGACATGATTTTATATATAGAAAACCCTAAAGAATCCACTAAAAATCTTTTACAAATAATAAATGAATATGGTCTAGTTGTAGGATAAAAAATCAACATACAAAAATCAGTTGCATTTCTACACACTGACAACTAAATAGCAGACAGAGAAATTAAGAATACAACTCCATTGACAATTACAGCAAAAAGAGCAAAATACCTAGGAATAAACTTAACCAAAGAGGTGAAAGATCTATACACTGAAAACTATAAAACATTGTTGAAAGAAATTGAAGAAAGCTCAAAGAAATGGAAAGATATTCTGTGCTCCTGGGTTGGAAGAATTAACATAGTTAAAATGTCCATTCTTCCTAAAGCAATCTACAGATTCACTGCAATCTCTATCAAATTTCCAAAAACGTTCTTCACAGAAATAGAACAAAGAACCCTAAAATGTATATGGAACAACAAAAGGCCCTGAATAGCCCAAGGAATCCTGAGAAAAAAGGACAAAGATGGAGGTATCACCCTCCCTGGTTTCAGAATACACCACAAAGCTATAGTAACCAAAACGGCATGCTGCTAGCACAAAAACAGACACATAGATCAATGGAACAGAATTGAGGGCCCAGAAATAAACCCACACATCTTTTATTCTTTATTTTTTTATTTTATTTTATTTTTTTTAAAGATTAGCATCTAAGCTAACATCTCTTGCCAATCTTTTCTTGTTCTTGTTCTTGTTCTTCTTGTTCTTGTTCTTGTTCTTCTTCTCCCTGAAGCCCCCCAGTACATACTTGTATATTGTAGTTATAGGTCCTTCCGGCTCTGCTACGTGAGACCTCGCCTCAGCATGGCCTGATGAACAGTGCCATGTCTGCACCCAGGATCCAAACCAGTGAAACCCTGGGGCTGCTGAAGTGGAACACGTGAAATTAACCACTCAGCAATGGGGCCAGCCCAAACCCAGACATCTATGGACAGCTAATTTTCAATAAGGGAGCCAAGAACATGCAATGGAGAAAGGAAAGCTTCTTCAATAAATGGTGTTAGGAAAACTGGACAGCCATATGCAAAAGCATGAAAGTAGACCATTATCTTATACCACACACAAAAATTAACTCAAAGTGGATTAAACACTTGAATGCAAGACCTGAAACCACAAAATTTCTAGAAGAAAACATAAGCACTACACTCTTTGACATCAGTCTTAGCAGCATATTTTCAAGTACCATTCTGACCACACAAGGGAAACAACAGAAAAAACAAACAAACGGGACTACATCAAACTAAAAACCTTTTGCACAGCAAAGGAAACCATTGGCAAAGTGAAAAGACAACCTAACAATTTGGAGAAGATATTTTCAAACCATATATCTGATAAGGGGTTAATATCCAAGATATACAAAGAACTCATATATCTCAACAACAACAACCCAATTAAAAAATGGGCAAATATCTGAACAGACATTTCTCCAAAGAAGATATCCAGATGGCCAACAGGCACATGAAAAGATGCTCCATATCATTAAATATCAGGGAAATGCAAATCAGAACTACAATGAGATGTTACCTCACTCCCATCAGAATGGCTATAATTAACAAGACAGGAAATAAGATGTGTTGGAGAGGATTTGGAGAGAAAGGAACTCAGACACTGCTGGTGGGAGTGCAAACTGGTGCAGCCACTATGGAAAACAGTATGGGCATTCCTCAAAAAACTAAGAATAGAACTACCATTCGATCCAGCTATTCCACTGTTGGATATTTATCCAGAGAACATGAAAACAGGGATGTGTAAAGATATATACACCTCTATGTTCATTGCAGCATTATTCACAATAGTCAAGACTTGCAAGCAACCAAAGTGCCCATCAAGGGACCAATGGATAAAGAAGATGTGGCATATATACACAATGGAATACTACTCAGCCAGTAGAAATGAAATCTGGCCATTTATGAATACGTGGGTGGACCTTGAGGGTAACATGCTAAGAGAAATAAGGCAGAGGGAGAAAGTCAAATACCGTATGATCTCACTCATAAGTAGAAGATAAAAACAACAACAAATAATCACATGCAGACAGAGATTGGTCTGGTGGTTACCAGAGGGGAATGAGGGAGGGAAGAGGGTGAAAGGGGTGATAAGGCATACATGTGTGGTGATGGAGTGTAATTATTCTTTGGGTAGTGAACATGATGTAATTTACACAGGAATTGAAATATGATGTACACCTGAAATTTATATAATGTTATAAACTAAGGTTACCACAAGGAAAAAAAAAAAAGAACTACTTACAGAGATGGGAAAACCCAAGGGAGGAACAGCTTTCGGAGAGAAATTGAGGATCCATTTTAAATATATTTTGTTTGAAATGTCCATTTGACACTTGAGTAAAGATGTTAAATGAGAGTTGCCTATATATATACATATATGGTGCCCACGGGAGAGATGCGGAATGAAAGATGTAAATTTAGGAGTCATTAACATGCAGAGGATATTTCAAGCCATATGACTGGACAAGAGCGCCTAGAGAGAGAGTTTTTTTGGAGGGAACTGAATCTGGAAGCCCACTAACATTTAGAAATTGGGAACAGGTAGAAAAGCCAGCAAAGAAATGGAAACGAAGTAGCAGAAAAGTAGACTATGATGACCTGTAAGCCAAGGGAGTAACATATGCTATGAAAGAAAGGGTAGTCATATAAGTCAAATCTGATGAAATATTAAGAAAATTGAAGATAAAGGAGTGTATCCATTCGATCAGACTTACCTTCTGTAACAGCTGAGTTATTTGCTATTTCTATGTGGTTCCATAGTTCCACATACCTATCCCATAGACTATTTACCATACTTTATCGTAACTGTTTTAATTATCTGTGGCTCCCATTAAACTGTAAACTCCATGAGGGCAGAAATCATGTCTGATTGGACTACATTTGTAACACAATGCCTGACATATAGTAAATGCTGAATAAATATTTGTTCAATGATGGATAAATGAATGAAGAATGAATGAACCAAAGATGTACAGAAGCCATTGACAATCACCCTCCCTCCCAAATGAAGAAATAAGCATTACCTAACTCCTCAATGCTGGATAGTTCATCAAAATTCAACAACTGAGGGCCCCAGATGGTCACACTGAAGACTACAAGTTGGTCTTAATTCACAAAAGTGGTATAAGAACAGGGAGAGGAAGGAGGGCCATTCAAAAATCTAGGACCTACAAACATTAAAAACCATCCATAAACTCAACCTTATAACCACCACAAAGCTGGTGGGATTATTTTTCTCCTTTCACAGAAGCTATTAGAGCTACAGGCTACCTTTCAATGGCAACATTTCCAATGTGATACTGTGCTACATGTTTATGTTTAACTTGATCTCATCTGTATAATTATGCTTGATGTGGGGGTTTTTTGAGAGGTGGGGGGTGGGGAGTGGGGGCTTGTTTTTGGTGCAAAGGAGCTATTTGGATTGGAATTTGCTCTCTAGCTTGCCTCAACTCTCACCAATCAGGAATCTATTTTGAGTTATCTACTCACCGAGGAGTCCTCAAATTCTTGCAGCTCTTTTCTAAGGAGGAACTGGAGTTCCAGTTTTTTGTGTCAGCCTCTATCAAATTTATATAGACCAATCGTAGTTGACTCCAAGACTGACCTAAGTTTTTAAGAGCACGGAAACTATCCCAGAATAAGCCTGAATTGCTTTCAATGCTTGGACTAACATAACCTACTTGTTTTCTCCCAATATACTTATGTGTTAGATTCCTATGGCTTCTGCAACATATTATCACAACCTCCTCCAGTTCTGGAGGTTAGGAGTCCAAAATCACTTTCACTAGGTTGAAATTAATGTGTTGGCAGGGCTGCATACTCTCTGGAGAATCTAGGGGCAAATCTATTTCTTACCTCTTCCAGCTTCCAGGGGCTCTCAGCATTTGTTGATTTGTAGCTGCATCACTCCAATCTCTGACTCCATTGCCATGTACATTACCTTCTCTTTTGTGTATGTAGCATCTCCTTCTGATTCCCTCTTTTTAGGATATTTGTGATTGCATTTAGGGCCCACATGGATAATTCAAGATAATCTCTCCATCTCAAGATCTGTTATCACATCTGAATAGACCCTTTTTGAAGTAAGGTAACATTTACAGATGCCAGGTATTAGGACCTGATATCTTTGAGGAACTATTGCCAACTTGCCACAATTTACATCTATATTTACCCACTCTGTGCTCAAAACTATGCCAAACTGACTTATTACAATCCATGAACATTTGCAAAACTTTCCTTAAATCCTAAATTAAGCTAAGTCTGGAAAGTTACTTTCCCTTTAAAAATTATTTTATTTCACAATAAAAGTTTTTTAAATTGTTTTGATTCAGTGATAAATGCAAAGTACTACACGTAGGTTCTAAGACAATCAAGCTATTAAATGATCTGGGATCCATACCACTTGAACAGTAGTTGAAAGGATTGGTTGTATTGAAAAGAGAGGAAAAGAGAAGACTTAAAGGAAGATCAGGGGCCAGCCCGGAGGCGCAGAGGTTAACTGCACACGTTCTGCTTCTCGGTGGCTCGGGGTTCGCCGGTTCAGATCCCAGGTGCAGACATGGCACCGCTTGGCAAGTCATGCTGTGGTAGGCGTCCCACATATAAAGTAGAGGAAGATGAGCACGGATGTTAGCTCAGGGCCAGTCTTCCTCAGCAAAAAGAGGAGGATTGGCAGCAGTTAGCTCAGAGCTAATCTTCCTCAAAAAAAAAAAAACACATTTTCTTAAAAAAAGGAAGATCATACAGCTTTCTTCATATGTATGAAGATGTTTTACAGAGAAGAGAGATTAAATGCATGCCATGTAGGTTGAATCAGGAACAATTCATTGTAGGCAGAGAGAGGCAGATTTCAATCCAATATGAAGAAGAATTCAGAATGGACAATGGAAAGGACTCTCTCAAAATAAAGTCTCTTCCTAATTCTGGAAGTATTCATGAGTATGCAGATGCTCTGAGAGAAGGAATACAGAGAGGAGAAGTAGAGAATACATCCTCAGATATAATCATGAGGATATTTTATGAAAACATAAAGGTTTTCTCTTTGATACCAGCCCTGATATCAGTTCCCCTACATTAAACCCAGCCTATATGGGATTAAAATCAAAACACTCATCTCCTTTTCCCGCTTACTCCTTGGCTTCCTGGTGGCAGAATCCACCATCCCTTGTGAGGCAGACAACCAAGGATTACTACCTGGATTCTGTTATCTCCTTCTCCTCCTTTCTACATGCAGCTTTTGCTGCATCCCACATGAGTTGGTATGGTATGTTATCATTTTCATTTGTCTCCAGATATTTTTTATTTCTCTTTCAATTTCTTCAATGATCCATTGCTTGTTCAATAGCATGCCGTTTAGTCTCCACATCTTTGTCCATTTCTCAGCTTTTTTCTTATGATTAATTTCTAGCTTTACAGCATTGTGATCAGAAAACATGCTTGTTATTATTTCAATCTTCTTAAATGTATGGAGGATAGCCTTGTTTCCCAATGTATAGTCTATCCTTGAGAATGTTCTGTGTGCACCTGAGAAGAACGCGTATTCTGCTGTTTTTTGATGCAGTGTTCTATATATGTCTAGTAAGTCTGTCTGGTCTAGCTTTTCATTTAATTCCATTGTTTCCTTGTTGATTTTCTGTCTGGATGATCTATCCATTGATGTAAGTGAAGTGTTGAGGTCCCCTACTATTATTGTGTTATTAATATCTTCTTTTAGGTTCGTTAATAGTTGTTTTATATACTTTTGTGCTCCTGTGTTGGGTGCATAGATATTTGTTACTTCTTGATGGAGTGTCCCTCTGATCATTACATACTGCCCCTCTTTGTCTCTCTTTACCTGCTTTATTTTGAAGTCTACTTTGATATAAGTATTGCAACACCTGCTTTCTTTTGTTTGCCATAAGGTTCAAGTATCATCTTCCACCCCTTCACTCTGAGCCTGTGTTTGTCCTTGAACCTGATATGTATTTCCTGGAGGCAGCATATGGTTGGGTCTTGTTCTTTAATCCATCTCACCACTCTGTGTCTTCTTCTTGGAGAATTCAATCCATTTACATTTAGGGTGATTATTGATATATGAGGGCTTAATGCTGCCATTTTAGCACTCATTTTTCTGGTTCTCCTGCATTTCCTTTGTTTCTCGTCCTGTTTATTTTGGTCTACCATTTGAGTTATGTAGTTTTTTTATGTTGTGTTTCTTTGTTTTCTCCTTATTTATTATTTGCATCTCTGTTCTGCTTTTTTGCTTTGTGGTTACCATGAGGTCTGTATTCAAAATCTCATCAATAAGATATTCCATTTTCTGATGGCCTCTTATTTCCTTAGACCAGACCACTTCAATCCCTTTCCTCTTCCCCTCCTAAGTTGTTTTTCTCACATCTTACTCCATCCTGAGTTGTGAGTTTGTGGTTAAAATGGCAAGATTATCTTTGATTTTGGTGTTTTCCTTCCCTTTGTTTTTAATGCTATACTTGAGTATTTGCTATTCTGCTCTGTTTCTCTCTAGCTATTTATCTCTTTACTCCATATTTTGTAACCCCTTTCTCACTTTTTTTTTCAGGAATGAGGGCCTTCTTGAGGACTTCTTGTAGGGGTGGGGGTCTCATGGCTGTGAAATCCCTTAGCTTATATTTGTCTGGGAAAGTTTTTACTTCTCCATCATATCTTCAGGATAGTTTTGCTGGATAGAGTATTCTTGGCTGAAAGATTTTGTCCTTCAAAGATTTGAATATGTCATTCCTGTCTCTCTTAGCCTGTAAGGTTTCTGCAGAGAAATCCGCTGAAAGCCTGATAAGGATTCCTTTGTGGGTTATTTTCTTCTGCCTTGCTGCCCTTCATATTCGTTCTTTGTCCTTCACTTTTGCCAGTTTCACTACTATATGCTTTGCAGTAGGTCTTTTTACATTGACATATTTAGGAGATCTGACAGCTTCTTCCACATGGATTTCCATCTTCTTCCCTAAGTTTGGGAAGCTTCTTGCTATTATTTCTTTGAACAAGCGTTCTGCTTCATTCTCCTTCTCTTCTCCTTCTGTAATAACTATAATTCCTATGTTGCATTTCCTAATTGAGTTGGATATTTCTCAGAGACTTTCTTCATTTTTTTTTTAGTCTTAGTTCTCTCTCATCCTCTATCTGGAACACTTCAACATGTGTATCTTTGATTATGCTGATATGCTCCTGTATGATGTCTGCTCAAGCATTCAGGGAATCCATATTTTGTTTTATTTCTTCCATTGTATCTTTCATCTCTAATATTTCTGATTGATTCTTGTTTATAGTTTCAGTCTCCTTTGTGAAGTAGCTCCTAAGCTCATTGAATTGTTTCCCTACATTCTCTTTTAACTCATTGAGTTTTTTTGATGATAGCTATTTTGAATTCTTTGTCTTTTAGATTACATAGTTCTGTGTCCTCAGGCATGACTTTTGTGTACTTGTCATTTTCTCTCTGGTCTGGAGATCTAATATTATGTTTGATATTGCTACAGGGCGTGGCTCTGTTTTTTCCCAACCTGGTGTTATTTGGTCGCATTTACTGCCTATCAACACTGGGTGGGCATCAAGAGCTGTGTATCCTGAGCCCTCTGCCTTCAGCAGAGCTGGCACTGGGTAGGTGGGGTGAGGGACACTTTCTTATGCATGCTCTTGGCATTTTCTCACTCTGCTCTCGCTATATGCTCTCCTGGAGTGTTGGCTTGATAAAGTCACCCCCCAGGAAAGCTTTCGCCATGGTAGGGGGCTTCCCTCTAGGCTGTGTGGGCCCTCAGGGATCTTTGATGTTCCCGTGAACGTACATCCCCTGCCCTGTTCCTTCCCTCTCAGAGGCCACATGTGGTCCTGGATGGCAGTCTCTAGGGAAGGGAGTGACATTTTCTCATACCCTGTTCCACCTCCTCCGAGGGGGGCTCCACCCTCTCTGCCCTCTGTCGTATGGCTGCATGGGTCTCTCCAACATTTTTTGTGTTGGTTTGGACGTCCTCTCTTGGAGTATGAATGTGCTTTTTGTTGTATGTTGAATGGGAGAGACTACTGGAAAAGCTCACTCCACCGTGATGCTGATGTCCTTCCTTCTCCTCTTTGCATTCTTATCACACTTTTAGTCACTCAACTTTACATGCTCTTTCCTACCTCAAGGCCTCTGGACATGCTGTACTCTCTTCTTGCAAAGCTCTCCCCCCTCCTGGCATAGGTTAGTCTTACCCAAAGGTAACATTCTCCTGGAAGGTTTCTCTAGCATGCTAAGCCACCTGGGTCTCTACATAAGTTTGCAAAATACTCTAAACTGCTTTATCAAGAGGAAAGCATGCATCCTATAAGTGACCATATCTGTCTTCTCTGGTAAAATGTAAGTTCCTGATAACAAACACACTGTAGTTTTTCCTGGCATATGATGGGCACCTTCAAAGATTTGCTGAATGAATGAATGGAGTATTTTGGTTTATAGCGGAAAAGGAGTCTGATGAAAATGAATATATTTGCCTAACTGACACCAGATTTCTAGCTCCAAATTTTCAGAAACATCAGTATAGTTTCTTAGAAGGGAATATTTCATGAAAGAAAGGGTAGGTAGATGAGGGAAAATAAGCAATCATCAATCAAGGCAGGTGTATCAAGGTACAGACAGTATGGAATGTCACAAGCTTCATGGACAAAGGAAAAGGTGGGGAGCCAAGGCATACCGGCTTTAGATGTATCGTTTGTTCATTCATTCCCCAATAGTTACAGAATGTCTATTATGTGCCTGGCACTGGAGTCGGACATTCAAACGTGGGCAAGTCTTACACAGTTCTTGTCCTGAACAAATCCACAGCCGAATGGAGAGAGACAAATACTCAGCAAAGTAATTCCCATGGAGCGCGGCGAGCGCCGCTAAAGCATGGACACCGGGGTTCGGAAGCACCTAACTCGGGGTGGGGAGGGGCACGGCAGAGGACAGTAGGGGAAGGACGCGGTCAGGGAAGCCCTTCCCGTTTAAGCTGAGATCTGGGGTCTGAGGAAGCGAAAGAAGTTCAATACTTATAATTTGGGTTCCCACGGAGAAATACTGCCAAGACACCGAAGGACACCTCGGCCCACCTGGTTTACAGCGACTCTGGGGGTGAGGCGTCATGAGCCTTGTGAATACTCCCTAGCAAGAACGGGAACCTGCTGCTTGTCAACATTTCGCCTGAGCTGGGCTCGCCCTACTCCCACAGACTCACACCAAGCGCAGAGCAGCGGCGGCCGCACACCGCCCGGCTCGGCGCAGCCCGCAGCCCCAGCGCGCCCGCCGGAGAGCCGGCCTGGTGCCACTCCACCCGGAAGCGGCCGCGGAGCCCCGCCCACGCAGGCGCGCGCGCCGGGGCGGAGCCCCAGGGCGCCCGCAGCCGGCGGTCACGTGAGCCGGAGTGTGACGTAGGAGGAAGGAGACGCCATTAGAGGAGGCGCCGAGGCAGCCGTCTTCGCTTGTCTTCGGCTTCCCGGCGCGGGGCTGGGGCTCTTCCCTCCGTCCGACGTTCCCTCGGCCTTGCCAGGCCTCGCGCGGAGGCGGAGTGGAGCCGGCGCCCGGGTCGCAGGGCCGGGCGGAGGGCCTGCCCGCGCGGCCGTAAAGGCGCTGCGGCGGCCGGGAGGCAACGCGATGGCTGCGGGCGGCGGGGGCGGCGGGGCGGCGGCGGGCCGAGCCTACTCGTTCAAGGTGGTGCTGCTGGGGGAAGGCTGCGTGGGGAAGACGTCGCTGGTGCTGCGCTACTGCGAGAACAAGTTCAACGATAAGCACATCACCACTCTGCAGGTGCGCCGGGCGCCAGGGCGCCGCCGGCCCCTCCGCGGCGGACTCGGCGGCCCTGGGCCTCCGGCTGTGGGCTCGCGGGTCTCAGGCTGTCCTCTTCTCTCCTCCGTTGACTGCTTTCCGAACTCGCCCTGGGGACACGCGGGGTCGCAGCAGCCTCTAGACGGAAGGACACGCTGTTGGGCGTGGAGGAGACGGGCCCTGAAAAGTCCCCAGGGGTTCCCAGGTGGCTGCGCGTGTTGGGAGTCCCCACCCGCGGCTAGTTTTTCCCGTTTGATTCGCTTCCGCTTGGGCCCTAGGTGCCCTTCGCTCTACAGTCACGGTGTCAGTCCTTTTTCTTTCTTTCGGAATTAGGAATTTAGCTGCGGATTTGATTTTGCGACCTAGGTAATTTGTAACTTTAGCGTTACTGATGACTAAGTGTGCAAGTTCCATTTTCTCCTGTCTTCGAGTAACCTGCTGATTGGCAAAGATCTCTGCAGGGTTTTTGAAATGACTGCTTGCTGGTAGGGGTTACGCAGTTTCTTTGCTGCTTGCGTGGGTCTAACTTGTGGGTCCCATAGTCTTCGAGGTCGGTCGACCCACATTCACATGGAAAAGTCATGTGAATACTGGCCAGCATTGGTCCCCAGACTAACAGCGTAGCTGCTGCTGGTGTTTATTTTCTTTACTTGTAGTGTTGGGCCGGCTTTCATCTGTAGTTAGGTTATGGTTACTCGGAAAAGTGTTAAAATGTAATCATTGATTGGAATTGAAGCCAGGCCTTTGAGACCGTTGTTGTCTCTCTGCTCTCCCAAAGAAATCAGTTTGCACGTGTTAGAAGAAAAATAACTAGTGTGACTTGATCAGTTCAGTCAGAAGCAGTAAATTCTAGTGGACTTTTGAGCCTGATTGTCTAGGTTCATATCCCACCTCCATCTGTTTAACTAGCTGTGTGATCTTGGGCCAGTGAATTAACCTGTCTGTGCCTAAGTTTATTCATCTGTTAAAATGGCCATAATAATATCTAGCTCACAGGGTTGTCAGGACAAATATAATAAAAGCACTTAGGACCTGGTCCAGTGCAAGCTCTCCATCTTTATTATTTCTGCCCCAAATTGCACAACACATCTTAATTAGTGACTGTGTTGTATAAGAACGTGGACACGTGTTGAATGCACAGTCTCCTGATTGTTGTGGTGTTTGATGGTTGATGCTATTATTAAACTACTGAACCTAGAATTTGCAAAGACTGGTTCTGATTCCATTTATGGTTGTATTTTTATTCTGTTTTCACTCCTATGTAAAGCATAATATCTGAAAAAGTGAATGTCAGGAAACTGCATTTTTTTCTTACATCCTTGTACAAGAGCAGTTAAACAATTTTAATAGTTATTGTTAAGTGTTACTTGTGAGATCAAGGAAGTTTGTAGGGTAGATATTTGTGATCATTTGGAACTTTAGAAATTCATTTAGATAAAGTAGTAACAATAGCTGTCATTTAGTGAGTTCCTAGGATGCTGAGTACTTTTCTTCTTTCTTTTAATTTTTGTAACAGCCTGTGAGGTGGATAGTTTTATTAGCCTCAGTTTACAGGTGAGGAAACAGGCTTAGGTAAGGTGAGAGTACTTTGCTGGCTGTCATATCACCACAAGTCATCATTATCACAAGTCCTGGTGCCCAAGCTGAAATTTGAACCCAGTCTGACTTCAGTTTTTGAGCAGTTAAGGCACACTGCCTCTGGATATTGGTGAACCACCTGTTAGTGGTTTCCTTCGTGCTACAGATTTAAGATAAAAGAGAAAACTATTGTAATTGAGCTCTTAATTTTTTTTAAGATAATTTAGCCCATCTACCTGAAAATTACACTTTCAATATATGTTTCAAAACATCTTCGAAGCTAAAAGCAGGCTAAAGATTTTTAAATATCTGAGAGAAAGTGCTGCAGTCTACACAGGAGAGAATGAAGTTATGGTAGATCTCAAGCATATCACAACCATAGCAGTCCTAATTTTAATATTTATACCACTCACCACGAACAGTATCTGGATTATATTACAGAAATGAGGATTTTGATGCATAACCAGTGCATGGAAACAGCTTTATAGATATAATCTCTTTCTTGTAGATATCAGTTCATCTCGTCTTTCTTAATTTTTTCAGAGAAATTTGACTTTAGTGTGACCCATAAAACTTCTTGGTATGCTTTTAGTTTCCAAATGGAGAGGAGATCATGTATCAGAACATAGGAGAGGAAGAACGCCTCTTTTTTCTTGTCAACAAAACTACCTACTATCAAAATACTTCATATTTTGTAAAGTACATGCTCATGCATTTCATATTTCAAAGAATTATAGGACTGAGAGGAACTTAAGATAGTTTATGGTTCACTGATTGTCTTTTGTTTAATATTTCAGTCAAGTGATTGTCTACTTTTGTCTGAAATCTTGGAGGTGAGAGGAGCTGA
Organism: Equus przewalskii; assembly: GCF_037783145.1. Lineage (NCBI taxonomy): Eukaryota > Metazoa > Chordata > Mammalia > Perissodactyla > Equidae > Equus > Equus przewalskii. The sequence goes on from NC_091859.1 coordinate 963,835, forward strand.
TAGAGAAAGTGGAAAACTCACTATGTCCTGAGGTGGCCTGCTTTATTTTTGCACAGATCTAATATCCAATAAATCTTTCTGTATATAAAGCCGAAATCTGTTTCCCTGTAGTTTCCAGTCCTAGTTCTGCCCTCTGAATCTTGATCATTCCTGAAATCCCTTCTGATAGTTGCAGATGGCTGTCACATCCCTTTGAGTCTTGTCTTCTCTTAGGTAAACAACTCTGGTTCCTTTAACTGCATCTCCTTTGACATTGTAAATCATTGCACTGTTGTGAGATCTCTTCTTGACACTCTCTATTTAATCATTGTCCTCTTTCCTTAAAATGTGATGTCTTGAGCTGTGAAGATGATTCCAAGTGTAGTTTGGACTGAGCACAGTGAAGGGCAGGCTATCACCTGTCCTATTGCCAGTGCTTTCCTAACACTGAAGTGGAAAAGATTCTGTGAGCTTTTCGGGCAGCTGTCACATTGATTAATATTGGGCTTGCTGTGTTAGTCTAGTTTCCTTCAAAGAAAAAGACGTTACATCCTCAAATTCTTTTTGATTTTGTAGCTTTCTTGTTCCTAATATAGTTGACCCACTAAAGTTGGCTTTGACAGATTTGCTCTAGTGATTAAAACCTGTTAGTGCCCTTTTAAATTTTGATTCTGTAATTCAAGAAACGTTGATTGGGCTTCTGTGGGTCAGGCATTTCATTGGGTCCTGGGCATGCAAAGAAGAATAAGGCATGGTCTCTACTATCTGGCTTAGCTCCTCATTTTAACTTTGTCACCTGATGATTTGGTGAAGACTTTGAAAGAAAGGGGAGAGAGAGGGCCATGTCAGAGCTCTGTGGCAGGTCTCACTGTAGTCCAGTGATACATGGCCAGAGGTGTTTTTTTCTTTTAGACATGTAGAATATCAGGGTGGAGTTTCTTCAGACTATGCATGGGCCATAGTTCTCTTTCCCCTTCAATGAGAAACAGTTATTATGGGGTGTTGTATATATTAATGATAACAGAATCAGAAAACAGCTTAAGACTGATTGCCATGGGCTACTACCTAGTGGACACAAAGCCTTTAATGAAAATGGGTATTCCAGCATTACAAATGTGACTTTTTTGCCCACAGGGGATACCATGCGATGCTTTGTCAGAGGCAGAAAACAACAGAACGCTTTGTTTCTGCAGTAGGAGGTCATATGATGTGATAAAAAGGGACAGGACTTTGAAGTTAGACATGAGTTTGAATTTTGGCTCTTTCTTCATAGCCATCTCGCTCTTAACAGTTATTCTAATGTTTGTAAGCTGGCTCTTCATCCATAAAATGGGAAAGTCTCACTCATAGAATTTTTGTGTGGATTAAATAGCTCGTATGTAAACCTGCTAGCACAGTGCCTGGCACATGTTTGTTTAATGAATGTTTGCTGTTGAATGAATAGTGCTTAATTTGTGTTGGTTTCTTTCACGGTAACTCAGTCAAAAAGGTAATGGGGTTAATTTGGCAAGAATTATTTTGAGAACCCATGCTGTCTCTGAAGGATCACCTCATTTTAAAAGTTGCTTATAGATTTTATATATAATATATATGAATATATTATATATATAGACACACATACATGTATTTATTATCCATTCTCGAGTTGTGGCTGGGATTGACGTTTCCGGAAATTCACTTCTTTTTTGAATGCTGTGACATTTGTCATGCTTTGGTGTTTTAGTACTGCTCCCTTTTTGCAGGTTACTGATAGTTAGGAAGTGATATTGTAGGTAAGCTCACTGAGAGAACTCAACATCCTATACCTGGCCCAGGAAACTTGATCTTATATAGAGTAGCCTAGCTCTCTTATGTAATTTCCTCGCTGATTTGGGGCTTTGATAAACTTGACAGAGACAAGAAAGGCAATTGGAGTGAGGAAGTTACTGCTTTTTCTCTGGAATTTATTAGGGCAGTACTGCTGAGCCTAAGCAATTAAATTCAAGAATTGTTTTTTTCATATTTGTGCTAGATCAAACATTGTGCTAACTGGGGAATATAGGATGAATAAGGTACTTTAATTGTCAGTTAGCTTTCCTGACTTTAAATGTTTGTGCCATTTTGATTTTAACCGTGCCCTGTCTTTCGTATGTCTCTTTATATCAGTGCTCTTGGGTGATCGCTTCCTTTCTTTAGTTATACCCCTTTTTTTCCCTTATTGAAGGTGTTCTAAGATTATGCACTCTAATAAGTCCCTTCTCACACTTTCAACTAATCTCCTATATAAAAAGTAACATTGTTTTTAATCAGAACCCTCAGTCATGTTCTGTTTTAGAATTCTAACTGGATTTCCACCTGTCTGCCTCCTGAAATCTGGAGTAGGTTCCTGTCATTTGATTAGCAAAGTGGTCCTATAAGGTTGGCTGGACAGATAGTATCCTGATAGTTTGGCAAATTAGGAAACTAAGACTTGGATTAAATTTCCCAGGTTCCACAAATGGTAATGGTGTACCATTTTTTTTCTTAAACTAGGTCTACTAACTTTTTTTTCCCCACGTACCTTAACCTCTTGAACAACGCTTGGCGTTCAGGTTCTAGCAGTTAGTTTTACGTTTGGCATCATAGGCTTTGGTCTAGGAATCTTGGTTTCCCTGTTTGTAAGATTAACGTTTTGAATGTCTGAGATATCTTCCAAGTAGTCCTGGAAGCCACGCTGAAGTTGATTCAGCCAATTCATTTACAATGTCTTTGTAAAATACAATAGTTGAAGTCTTTTCCCCCATCAGTATTTTACTAGATACATGTAGGCTGTGGAAACGTGGGTGAGTTTTGTTTTTGTTTTTGTTTTTCTTCAGAAAAGAGATTTTCTTCATTGTGGCTTTGAATTCCTAATATACAAGTATTCCATATCTGACTGCCATTTTCTGCTTTGTGTTTTGAGCTGTTCCTCTTTTGACTCTCCTTTTCAAAGTATTTACTTAGGCTCTAAACTGATTATAATCCCTCTTTTTAGAAACTAAGGACAAGAAATATTAAAGTATTCAAACATTCAGCTTAATTTTCTTTATTTTTTATTGAAATATATTTGGCATGCACCATTGTATAAACTTAACATACTCAACATGTTAATTTGTTACAGTCATATGTTGTAATATGATTGCCATTGTAGCAATCCTGCTTAGCTTTCTGATAGCTAATTTTTATCGCCTTGCTACAGGGGACTAGGTTACAGATTAGCTGCCTGAATCCTTTCATGTCTTAAGTCTAGAAGTAGTATTGATGGTTAAATACTTAAGTCTGCGACAATGTTAGTGACTAGCAAAAATAATGGAACTCTTTAGTTATAAACACACATATATTAATGAAAGTCTGTTAAACTTAAAAGGTATTAGATAAAGACAGGAACGTATTTCTTTAAAATTCAGTTACTCTTCTGCTTTAGGTATTTTGCTTTGCCAACAGTTAGCAAGCACAGCAAGTGATCTGGCTAACAACCAAAAAAATTGATTTAAGTTATGAAAAGACTTCCATTTGGGAGATAGAATTTGTTCCTATTATATCTCTCCTGTAATTCTATTTTCTTTTTTTAAATAGAGATTTCAAAAAAATTACCACTTTGATTTCAGATAAGATGTTGGGTAAATAAGCATCAAGTACAAATGGCAGATGTCATCTTGAGCTAATAAGATTGTTAATTTTGTAAATACCCCTAAAGTTTGGAGGATGAAATCATTGAAATTAGAAGTAGTAGTGGTACTGTAGCTCAGGGTTTGGAGGAGTAAGGTGGGAAGTGGACCGTTACTTTGCTCCTCATTACTTTGTGCTTACCCGGAGAATATTTTGGGAGATGAGTTGGTCTCCAGGAACATTTAGTGTCCAAGTGGAGGAGTGCCAGGTTAAGAATGTCTGTATGTTCTAGAATAGGCAGCTTTGTGCAATGGAAAAAGCACTGTGGAGTCAGACTTGCTGCCACCCACTGCAGTACCGACTGAGTTGTCTGACCTTGGGTGAATCACTCTCTTTTCTTTAAATCTCAGGTTCGCAACTGTAAAATAGGGTTAATTACCTTTACTTCACAGGGTTGTTAGGAAGAGTAAATGAGAAAGCCCAAGCACAGTGCTTGACACATAGTATGTACTATGTTTTTCTTCCTATAGTCCTAAAACATTTGAATTGATATTGTTTAATGCCACTTTTCCCCTTTCCTTTGTAGATTGGGGGTTCTTCGCAGAGATTATGCCAGGGATTTATAAATCCCCTGGGAAAGTGTGTGAAAATTGTTTTTGGTATGTGCATATGAACAGTTTTCTTGTAAGTGAATGGGTTCATAGCTTTCATCACATTCTCAAAGAAGCCCATGATCACTCCCCGCTCCCACTCTCACTACCATGTAACAGAATTAAGAACCACTGCCCCAGAGTATTAGAACTACAAATGGTATCTCAGTAGTCTGGCCAAATTAAGTATGCCTCATAGAGGTGGTTTAAAAAGATAAGACAGATTTCATCCTTTTGATTGTTTGCTGCTATTTTGATGTTGCATGAAATCTTGCAACTTTATTCTCAAATATAATGGTATTTGTTTTTAAGACAGAAGTTTGCTTTTTAAGAAAAATATCTATAAAATATTAAAAACCTAGGATGTATATAAAATGAGACAATTTATATTACAGAAAGAATCTTTCCATAGAGTGGGACTTGAGTTTTTCATTATGAAGAAAGAAAAAAAAATGATTTAATGGAGACCCTTTGATAATGTGCTTTACTGGTACATCAAATATTTGATTTAAAATAATTTGGTTTATAAGAAAACTTGTAGGAGCACATCCCTCACATACATTGAGTTAGACCTGCGTTGATTTACCCAGGCGCATTGTAGATGTATTCATCTGCAGTGACAGTGTTTGCTTGTCTGCTGAGGGCAGCGCTGTGGCTCTCCCTACTCCCTCCACTAGTGAGGTGTTAGCTCACATCTCAGTCTGGGAGCTACTGTAGCAATAGTGGTTCTGAGTCATGTCCACAGCTAGACTGGGTTTCAGATTCCACTCTGTCACTCACTCTTTGACCTCGGGCAAGATACTTAGCCTTCCTCTGTCTCAGTTTTCACGTCTGTAATATTTGGATAATAATTATGTTAATATTGAAAATCTTGTAGGAGACTACCGATTTTGTTGTAAGGACGAAATATGTAATCTAGTTAACAGAAGACTTATACCCATGAAAAGATAACTTATAATATGTGGCAGTATATGCTGTATATTACAAGATTATGTTCCCTAAAATTCTTCAGGATAGAGAAATTCAAAGTGGGTTGTATGGATGGTATGAGAAAGCTTAAAAATTCAAGGAAGAAGAGTATAGGTTCTGAACTGGACTTGAATAGATGGTATTCAAGACAGAGAACAAAGAATAGACCCAAGTTAGAGGGGAATTTCAAGAACAAACAGAATTGGAGGGAATGTATATAGACCATAGAAGTTAGACGGTAAGTAGAGAAATACCAGAAGCTATCTTATAGGAAGATGGATGTGGACAAGTTATGGAGGTCCTTGGATACAAAGATAGGCTTTGAGATTTTTACTTGCAGATTAGGGCTCCCTAACTTTTGTAAAGGAGAAGCTTATGAATGATTTTGTAGAAAGTGCTCAGCATAGTACTTGGCAGAAAGTAAACATTCAATAACTGTTAGCTAGTGTTAGCACCAGCAGTGGAAATGACTGTGTAGTGTTTCATTGAATGGATGGGCTGTATTTGTGTATTTTTTTAAATTGCCTATCGATGGACACTCAAGTTATTTCGTGTTTTTTTTTCCTTATAATCAATGCTGTGATAAGCACTCTTTCCATAAAATTGTTCTGTACATCCGTGGTTCCTTAGAAGAGACTTAACACTGTTCCTTAAACTCACCGTGGGAGGGTGGTGATAAGTTTCAGAAGGAATAGTAGTAAGGAAATGATCAGGCTTTACCAGCTCTAATTCACTCCACTCTGCTGAGAAATCCATACAAAACTTATGACAAAAAGGTTATTATGGTATTAGCTGCCAAAAGGGATGTAGTTCAAACGTACTTATTAAGAATGTTAACTTATTAGAGAACCCTTCTATGAGATTTTTTTTTTTTAAATCATTGAGGCTTTGGGAAGATAATTTGGCCTGTAGACTAGAATGTGAGGTGAGACCAAAGGAATTTATATTGTGACATCATATGAGACTGGTAGTCATAGAACTCTAGAGGAAGTACGAAGACAAGGCCTGGTAGATTTTTTGGGAATGTGAAATGATAGGGGAGGAAGAATATTCAGTGATGATATTCCTAAGATTTAAACCTCAGTGACTTGGAGAATGTGTTCAAAATACTAAAATTGGAATGGAAAACCAATCTTGGAGGGAAGATCATTTTAATTTTAAATACGTTTGAAAGGAGAGGCATTTAAATTGACCTATCAAATATTTGGGTAGGATTTAGAATTTGAGTTTCTTTTTGTAGCTTTGATATTGGTTGGGTTGAAATAAATTACACAGCTAATAAGTGGCAAAGCTGAGATTCATATCCCAAGTTCATATTCTTAGCCCTTGTGCTATATAGTAAGTGAGAGAGGTCTTTCAGTAATAATTCACTATCCAGCTTTGTATCTGCTTTACTTTCTGTGCACTTTTTTCTATTTAGCAACACCTAAATTTGACTGTCCCTGCATAGCTGTGAACTTGGCTTTTCCTTTTTTAAACATGTCAGCTGACTCTATTCTGATTATATTTCCTCTTCAATTACTCTTGATTCTGTTTTCTCTTTTCTATCTTTAGGCCCTTTTTGTTGTTCTCTCCAACTTTGTAGTAGCCACCTGTCTCCCAGGTCTAGTCCTGTCCTTTCCACTTCAGCCTCCCCTCCTATCCCAGAGTCATTCTCTTAAAATATATATCTTATAGTTGCTCAGTGCTTAAAAATCCTTCTGGTTCTCCATTGTCAACAGTATTTTTTCTTAACACTTACTCCTTAGGATGAATTAGCTATTTCTCTAGGGAAAAAGAGGTTGAATAAGTTTGGGAAATGTGTGTATAAATGCAGTTAGACAGCCTTCCTTTTGGCATAACCTTAGTCTGATTAGTGCACTCTGAATGTACAAAGAAGATACAGAGTAATATGCAGCATTTCCCAAATATACCTGACTGTAGTATACTTTAAAAAAAAAAAAAATGGGTGTCTTAGTGTCTTGGAATAGGTTTTATTAAGACCCATGAGGTAAAGCCCATATATCTAGACGTGGAATTCTAGGACTTTTTTTTATTCATTCAGCCTTTGCCTATCTTTGTAGTCTCATTTCTGGCACTGATCATACCAATTTGGAGTTCCCCATGGGGCTAGGGGGTTATGTGTTTCAGGCCTCAGTAGCTTCACCCATCTGTCCAGGAAAACCCCTACTATTTCCTAAAGGGGAGATCATCACCTTCTTTCTAAAGCCGCCTTTGTCTCGTCTAGTCAGGCTTCACGCTTCCTTTCTCATCACTCTCCTTACAGTATACTGGGCAAGACCTTCTGTTGTAACAGTTATCGCATGGTACTGTAATTCTCTTTACATTTTTGATCCACAATAGATTATAAGCTCCTTGAAGGGTGGAACCGTTTGCTTTCATTTCTGTGATATTATTACCTAGGACAATTGTTGGTTATCGTCTGAATAATTATAAAATAATTGCAGGAACATTTTAGATAATATTGGTATTCATGCAGTTAAGTAAACTACCAGTAAACATTTATTTCATCTTAGAAATCTCTTAGAATCTTTCTATAATGAGTAGGTAAGGTGGCATCAAATTAAAGGCTCTTAAGAAAAATTTTTATGGAGGAAAAAACTAAGAAAAAGTATTTACCAGTTTTTCTTTGTATTTTTTATAACTTGCATTTATAAAACAAAGTATCTTTTTCTTATATTAGAATATAAATAATGTTCTGTTTTCGGTGAAAATCATGTTTGGTCATTAATAAGTACTCAGTGATTACTTTTTCTCCCAGATAACCTGAATTTCATATTGAGATGATTTCTTCATCTGTACTTACTAGGGTAAGAAACGTATTTTTGTATGAAACATTGTTTAATGTATATCTCTCTTTTCTTAGGCATCATTTTTAACAAAGAAGTTAAATATTGGTGGGAAAAGAGTAAATCTTGCCATATGGGTAAGTTAATCTTTTCAGCTTTGTGAGTGGAGGCCTTTACCTGTTCTTGGTACTGTAATAACTAATTGGCTCAAGAAATAGGAATTTTTTTCTGGATTTTTTTTTTTAGTTAACTGAATGTTAGCCAAAACTTTTTTAGTAAACATTTCTTCTAAAATCTGGTGAAGAATTTTATCTTGAATATAATTGTATACATGAATATTGCTATCATAACTTTTCAACTGGGGAAGGGTCAACTCAGAGAGATTCCACACAGAGAAAGAACAATGTGGGTGGACAGCCTGCCTGGCCTTTTTTCCCCCTGTGTCTCCATGTTCCTACCGTCCAAGGGTGGCTGATGGAGAGTAGGGGAAGGGTAATGCAGTAGGGTAGCTGTTGGCAGGTGGTCCTAGTGCATGCTCTCTTTCCTTGTCCCCTCCCTCTCTGGGGAGCCTAAATTTAGGGCAAGGCCTGTTCCTGGCTTATAATGCCATCTTCGCCATTCTGACCCTCTAGCAACTGAACTGGTTTTTTAATGGGGGTAGGAACATTACTGAGGATGAGGAGGGTTGGGAGGGGAGAAGTAACCTGTGTATAGCCGTAAAACATTAAATATTTGTTATAATTCGACTTTTTAAAAATTTTTGTGACCTGTTTTGTTTCTTTTAACAGTGTTTTGAAGTTTTCTGTAACTTCATGCCCACTTTTCAGTTAATCAAAAAGTTCAGTGTAGTTGGCAATAACAGGTGTATTTTTTTTTCTGATCTAATAGGTGTTTCTTACTTTATTTAGGATACAGCAGGTCAAGAGAGATTCCATGCATTGGGTCCAATTTACTACAGAGATTCAAATGGAGCTATTTTAGTTTATGATATAACAGATGAAGATTCTTTTCAGAAGGTATTCTATTTACTTATGGGTAGATGACTTATAGAAGAACAGACCTGATTTTTCAAGTCTCTATTAACATGCCTTTGTTTAGTAATGTGATTAGTCTTGGTTTTAAAGATAAAGTATAATTTGTGCATAAATGGTGACCACTCATATGTTTTAATGGAGCATTTAGTTCATGTTAACAATATGAATTTCAGTTATTAATAGTTTATTACATGGCATTCTCAGATGCTAGGAAAGGGAAATAATCTGAAGTAAAGCTTCAGAAAAATATAGGGCCTTTTTTTCTCCCTGTTAAAAAAAATCAAATACATTTTTTTGGTTCCATGCACACCAGCGACCTGAAAACTTGGTGTGACTGCACAGGCTGGCTCCCTAGTTGTGAAGAGGAAAAAGAAGCACTAAATGAAGTTTAAGCTCTTTCCCCTCACTAAATATCCTGGAAGATATAATAGAAATTTTAAAAGGACAGTCTAGATGGTGGTTATTTTAAAGCTTTTTCATTTTTTTTCACCCCTCTGTAAACATACACCACAATATAGGATTTTTAAAGTTGTTTGGGACCAAAAATGAGTTACTGTTAAACTTACGTTTGAATTCTTTTCACATTCAGGATGGTGACTGATTACTGATTTGACCTTTCCTCTTGGAATAAATTGGTCAGGGGTGTGTAACTAGGGTGGTAATTTCCAAGGCAGAAGCTTTTCTTGCCTTGAGTTACAGGTTTCTTGTTGAAATGGCTTGCCCTTTGAGTTTTTTTTCTTTTAATTTATTTCCCAGTGTTTAACTGATGAAGCAGATGTACAAGTTAGCCTTTGGATTATTAATGACATGTGGAAAAACCTAATTCAAGGAGTAGAAAAATAAAACGATAGGTAGCTTGAAGATTTAATGATATTTTTAAAAGTTATTTTGGGGCCACTATTTGGTGCTATTTGCTATACCTTCGTGCCTTTTGGCATAAAAAGAAATGGTTTAAGTAATTTACAGATTAAGAGAAGGTTGAGTCTTTTAAGTTGAAAAGTTACCAGTTGTCTCTTGCTACATAACAAAACTCCCAAAACTTACTGACTTAAAACAACGATTTGTTATTTCCTCTGATTTTGTGGGTTAACTGGGCAGGTCCTCTGCTCCATGTGGTGTCAGTGGAGTCACTCGTGCAGCTGCATTGAACTGGGAGTTTGGCTGGGCCAGGGCCATTCAAGAAGGCCTGGTTCTCCTCTGTATGGCCTCTTAATCCATCTGGTGTCTCATCCACTGATAACTCTCTCCACATGCTCCCCTTGTTCCGTATTCTAGCCTAAGCTTCTTAAATAACCACTGCATCCCAAGAGTGTATCTGCCAGGCCTTCTTAAGGCTTAGGTTTGGAACTGGCATAGCGTTACTTCTGCCACATTCTCTCAGTCAAAGCAAGTTACAAGGCTAGCTCAGATTCAGAGGGAGGGGAAATAGACTCTACCTCTTGATAGGAAGATTGCCAAAGAATTTGTGACCATCTTTAACTCACCACAGACTGTCTGGGGGTAATGAATAGGATGCCTGCAGAGGGTGATCTGATTGCAGATGAATAAATTTTTTTAAAAAATTGGTTTGACTTAGTAGGTTGTAATATATATGTATAGGGAGTAGATTAATAGATAATTGGATTCTGGCATGTTTCCTTTGAAGTGATCAGGATGTACGTTTTATACCAGTAGTGTCAAGTTTTTCTTATGTGATATCAACTAGGGGAGGAAGTGAAATGCTTTTCTGAAGACTTATGTGAATGAAACAAAAGATGGGGCTATACTGAGAAAACTGGTTTAGTACTATTATAAAGATAAGGTGGTATGCTAATTACCTTTGCTTTTGTAAAGATTTTGGGTTTACAGAGCATAGGAGTATGGAACTGTTAGATTTGTACTGTAGGACCAGAGGCACAGTAAGTGCTTACCACATATCTCATGTAATTTTTGTAATTTATAGATGTGTGCATTTTTTTTAGGAAGGAGTAGAAGTTCTGTCTCATTTGATTACGTACAGATTAAATTCCGTTACAAAAAATGTAAGGAGGTATCCAAGTTCGTTCTTTATCCTATTTTATTGTAATCAATGTATTTGAAATCATGAGTTCAAAATATTAGTTTACTTAATTCCAGTTTACTGCTAACTGTGCCTAGTGCTATGCTTCATCCATAGTGAAGAGTCATTTTGTTACTGGAGTCATTGTACACCACTCTTTCTCCACCAGGGGGTGGCAATGTCTGGAGACATCTTTGGTTGTCACAACTGGAGGGTGGTACTGTTATCTAGTGGGTAGGAGGCCAGGGATGCTAATAAACATCATGCATTGCACAGGACAGTCTCTCACAACAAAGAATTATCTGAGCCCAAATATTAGTGGTGAAGAGGTTGAAAAAACATGTCATACACTAAAGGGTGAAAACTTATTTTGCCACTCTTTTTTTGGTGCCCATAAACATTTTTTTTTCCTTTAACTGTATGACACAGAAGCTCTTAATGCCCTCTATTTCAGAACCATTTGGGGTACAAAAGCTTTTTAAACCAATGTGTTTGTCAGTCCAAAGTGATTCTATATAAGTATCTATTCTCAGAGGCTGGAGATGACATGCTTTTGCTGTGGTGAATAGCTTTGCTTGGATCTATGGAAGATTTATGAAAACTTGCAGTTAGAGGTGCTTCTTTTATACCTGTATGTAGATATGGAGAGAAGTTGTTCCATTGAATGTTTTTGTGTGTGTGGTTTGCACTATAATCTGGCAATAAATGATCCTACAGTGAATCTTTCCTAGTAATAACTAAATATATGGGCTCTTAGACAGAATTCTGAGGTATTTTGAAATGTTGAGTTTTAGGATGTTGTTATGGTAGTCATTTTAACAGGACTTGTTTTAATATTTACTCTTTTGTATACACAGGTTAAAAACTGGGTCAAAGAATTACGGAAAATGTTGGGAAATGAAATCTGTTTATGTATAGTTGGTAAGCATCATTACTTTTTAAAAATGTCCTTTTTTTCCTTAATGATTGATTAAAGAACGGTAAATAAGTAATTCTCATTTTAAAGTTATATGAGAAAAGAAGAAGAATGGCATTTTAATATTTTAGGATTTAGGATTTGGAAGTGATCTTTCAGGAGATTCAAGCTTCTGTACTTCAATGACTGCTTTGGGGAGCAAGTGGGAAGCTAAACACATAGGACTTCAAGTCCTCCAGCCTGGCTTCAATTTGACTTTTAGTATTTCACCGTTAAGACTTTGTGTAGGAAAAAAAAGAGCTCAGAAACTATTTTAAAATAGAATTAATACCAATGACTTAAGCTAGTGTTCTTGTTCTATACACTTAACTTTACGCATTTTTGAGTTAGGGACAAATTTGATTCCAGGGATTTAAGTAGATCATGACAATAATGGTGGAGAGATATTCTTAACGGGTGAAATAAAGGAGCTCTAGAACTCACTCTTGGACTTCTGGAATTTCTCTTTGGTTCCCTTTTTCTTTAGATTATTATTTCTGTGATATACCAACTAATTATTGAGCTGTAAAGTGTATCAGACACTGTGCTGTGTAATCAGTAGACATTATCTTATGTAATCCTCATAACTCTACGAGGGCTTTATACGGCAGGCCGAGCCCTGGAGATAGTTAATAACTTGCCCAACATTAGGCAGCCATCAGAGATCAGATTCGAATTGTGGTCATTCTGACTCCTGTGCTTATGTTATTAATCCATATGATGAACAGCCTCATGCTGTTTTCTCTCTTCCTTTCTACGTGACCGATAGAGTAAAAATGGCCTAGGAGAAGCCAGGGTAGTTTTAGTGGAGGATGTAGAATGGAATGGCAGCATGGGCAAATTCTGCTTTCAACCTTGAGAATTTTCTTTTTGTAACGTGAGTTTACGTTTCTTTCATTTTGTCGCCATTAGATTGGTAAACTTCACTGTTCCAGATCAGAGTACCTGTCTGGGCGAAGCAGCCAAGGAGATGATCTGACCTGCTTTTTATAGTCTAGATGTTAGGCTGGATGACCAGGATATTTCAGACTAGAGCACCAGAGTAGTAGTTTGGGGGAGTTTGGGGCCAAAGCTGCAGCTAGTCGTTAGTGAGTTTGGCCTGACTTTGTCTGGTGTATGGGACTTATGGGGAGTGGAAGTGGCCAGTCAGTGAATGACTGCAGGTTTGTTTATTTGGGTTTCTGGTTATCTCAGAAGTGAGGAAGAAATGACTAGTATGTACTTAAGAAAGTCAAAAAAGCTTCAAGAGCTTGTTACTTGACCAAGGTTACCAATAACATTTTTTAAAAATTAGCCAGGTAAATAAGTTTATGAATAATTAATTTACACTGTGTTCTCTTCATTTTATAAGAAAGTTTAGGAATATTGGATCTGGTAGCTTACTGCCCCAAGTAGAGTCAGATATTCCTCATTTAATGTTAAATAATGTTTATTAAGGATTAGTGTAAAGTATAAAAAGCTCTCACTTTCTCTTTTCTGTTGACAAGTGTGACATGGAATTTTAGTTGTAATTCAGAGCTGGACGAATTTTGAGAGCCCATTTACCACACAAGAAAAATTGCACCAAGTTCACACATCTGTGAACCAGCAGCATAGAAGACCCCTGTGCTGCTGTCTCATCCCGACGCTGCCCGCTGACGTCCCTCACCAGCCCCCTCCAAACACGATCTTGAGTTTTTACTGCATGGTCTGGTTTTGTTTCAAATATTATGTTAATAGAATCATACAGTATGAACTCTTGTGTCTGGTTTTTTGGCTTTACATTTTGGCAAGATTCCTCTCTGTTCTTGTATAGAGTTATAGTTCATTTTATTCTTTTTGCTGTCTAATACTTTATTCTGTGAATATTCCACAGTTTATTCTTTTGCTATTGGTGGACACTTACATTATTTTTTCCACCTATTGTTTTCATCCTATTTTCTGTGGTAGTTCAGTGTTTATTCTCTCTTCTGTTTTATTGCTAACTTCAAAATAATTATAGTACCTCACAGGATTGTGGTGAAGATTTAAATAATGATTTGGAAAACACTTGGCATACAGAAAGCATTTGACAAGTATTTGTTCCTTTCCCTTTACATAACACAGCTCTTCAAACATTTGAAGCCTACTTGGGTGGTTCACCTAAAGTTGTATATTCTCTAGATCTTCAACTGTTTTTCATTTGGCCTAACTTGTAGACACTGTCATCATCCTGATTATTTTTTCCTATGTTTGTTTCAGTGTATCAATGTATCCCCTGCGCTTGAAATGAACACTAGAGCCCACCCGTTGTTGAGCCATTGTATGTTTAACATGGCTCTCTTTTTTTAAAATCTTCACATTGTCCTTCTACCAACATTCCCTAAGATTGTATACACCTCAGCAGCCATGTCAACTCAGTGTCTCCTTTACATAGATTATAGTTAACGAAAATGAATTTCTTTTTTATAAGTATTGCTCTTCTGTTGGGCTTTTCCCATCTTGTTCTTATATAATTATTTAAACCTAAGTGTAGGAATTTAAGCTTGTCATATGCTTTTGAATCTTTATGTTTGATATGTAATCTACTAGCTTTTTTATGTGTGAATTAGATACTGAACCTTCTAGGTCCTATCTAAGCCACTGATACTGTGTTAATAGAAAACCCTATACCTCACCAGCAGGGACTTTTCCCTCAACATTTAGTTAATCCATTGGTCAGCCACTGTTGGTTGTGGTTGCTCTACTTGATAGTATTTTGCTTCTAGTCTCTCCTTAACGTTGGTATGTTTGTTAAACAAATATATATTATTAATAGTTACCATAAGGGGCCAGCCCAGTGGCATAGTGGTTAATAAGTTCACACACTCTGCTTTGGTGGCCCAGGGTTCATGGGTTCTGGTTCTGATCCTGGGCACGGACCTACACACTGTGCATCAAGCCATGCTGAGGCAGCATCCTGCATACATAAGAGAGGAAGATTGGCACAGATGTAGCCCAGGGCCAATCTTACTCAGCAAAAAGAGGAAGATTAGCACAGATATTAGCTCAGGGCCAATCTTAGTAAAGGAGGAAGATTGGCAACAGATGTTAGCTCAGAGCCAATCTTCCTTTCAAAAAATAAAAAAATAATAATTACCATTTATTGAGTGCCAGGTACTGTTATAAGAACTATACGTTTATTATTTAAGCCTCCTGACAACACTGCAAAAAGGTTTTGTTGCCATTTCCATTTTACACATGAGAAAATGAGCTTAGAGAGCTTGCTATTTCCCAAAGTACATAGCTAATTAGAGGTAGACCTGGGATTTTAACACAAGTCTGTCTGCTGCTTCAAACCCATATTCTTAGCCAACGCTACATATTGCTTACTGTGTTGCAGGCTTTGGGAATAGTATAGTGAATAAGTTAACAAAATAGATATGATCCTTGTCTTCCCAGAGCTTATCTTTTAGGGAAAAAGAGAAAAGCAAGTTACTATTATATATTATAAATGTTATGAAGAGGGAAGTGCAGAGAGCTGTGATAGCACAGAAGCAAACCTAACTAGATTTAGGGGTTTTTAGCGGGAGGGAAGATTTCCTAGAGTGTTAGATTAACTGAGTTAGCTCGATGAAGCCAGGAGGATGGTGGTAGAAAAGTATGTTACATACCATGGGCTTCAATTCTCATACCATTATTGATTTTCCATTTGCTCATTCGTTTGTGATGAATATGGCTGATATTAATAACTACTCTTTATTGAGCAGTTACTAGATGCTAGGCCTTTTACGTGTATCATATTTTCACATCAACCGTGCAAAGGTTGTTAGCTACATTGTACAAAGTGAGGCTAAGTTACAGCCCAAGTTTTATCAGATTTAAAAGCCTTTTGAAAGCTTCTTTTCACTACGCCACACACCATCCAGTCTGAGCAAAATATCAGCTCTTGGCATGGCCATATTCCTTTCATGTTCCTAATTCAAATATGTATTTTAGAGAAGATAGTTTTTACTATTCTTAGGAGGGTGGATTTTTCCCTCCCTCTCCAATAGCCTCAGCCAATTTTTATTTTTTCTAAACTTTATAGTACTATACTTTCAAGTAAAGGCTTACTTTGGTGGTTTTCTGAGGTTTTAAACCTATTAGGAAGAAGCTGCACAGTAGTATTGAAGCAGATGCCAGCCTCAAAGCCTTAATCCTTTTGCTGTCTTGCTTTTAAAAGAATATAGGAGCTAAAGAGGTTTTGAGCTTTGGAAAGATGTCAGTCACAGGCAGTTTTCTGTGACTTGGTCTATGCTATCAATCTATTATGAACACTGATTGTTCAAAGAAATAGTAGTTATTTAGTAGAGGGATCTTTTTTGTGTTGTTTAAAAAAGATTATTAGAATAGTTAGCTATTTTAATAACTGTGTTTATTAAAGGTAGTTAAGTTAATACTCAGCCATAAAAAGGGATAAAATCGTCCCATTCACAACAACATGGATGGACCTTGAGGGTATTAGTTAAGTGAAATAAGCCAGATAAAGAAAGACAATCTCTGTATGACTCCATTCATGTGGAAGTTAAACACGTGGACAAAGAGAACAGCTTACTGATTACCAGGAGAAAGGCGGGGTTGGGGGTGGGCACAAAGGGTGAAGTGGTGCACCTACAATATGACTGACAAATAATAATGTACAACCGAAATTTCACAAGGTTGTAAACGATCATAATCTCAATAAAAAGAAAAAAATGATATAGGACTATGTGAAAAAAATCTTATAAAAAAACAAAATCTGAATAAATTCTAACGCCATAAAAAAAGGTAGTTAAAACGTTGTTAAATAGTAAAGCAGTAAAGTAATTGTCTGCTTCCCCTATCCTCATTTTTTTTTGATAGATGTTGATAATTCTGGTGGAGGAAAAGAGGCATTAAAGATCTAGAAAAACAACTCATGTGGTATTGGCTGATTGAAGCAAAAGTCTGTTCTGTGTAGGAGACTCCTGTTGGACATGTTTAGAGTGGCAGAATCTTGTGCCTCTGTTTGTTGGAGCCGCCGGCCACTAGGTGGTGCTTTTTGCTTTCTTCATAGCATGAAATAACTTGTCTTTCCTCTGGTGATGTTGGATACATTGGCTATAATATTTACAAAATTAAAAATTGTATTGACAAAATGTAATGTAGGAAATCAGAACTAATATGAGTCTTCTTGCTGAGGATGACTGTTCAAAGCAGGAAGAGCTCATTCCTGAGTTCGTTGGTGCAAACTGAGCCTTAGTAGAGTCTGCTTCCCTGCCTCTCATCTTTAGGCTATGGGATCCTGTAGTTACTTGTAGCTGTTCATAATTAGATACTCAGAATTTTTGAGGTCCTCCATATACAAAACTTCTGGGCTTGTATTTTTCAGTTCTAAGCATTGCATCTTTCACTGGGTGCTCACTTCAGGGCTTTATCTGAAATTGTCTTCTAGACTAAGGTCTCAAGAAAAAACGAGTTTATTTATGAGATTTCTTTTCCCCCCATAGGTCGTAACAGAAGAAATGAAAATATTTGTCTGAAGTGTCTTTTCTTAGGGTATTTTCCCCCTTTCCTTTCTGTTATTTGTTTTACTTTTAGCACTCTGTGTCCAGCCAACTCACCTTGACCTCTGCCCTGATTCCATAAGGAATCTGCATTTTGCACTGTCTCATTTTTTTTTCTGGTGGCATTTTAGAATAATCTCAGTTTGGTTCCATTGTTTAAGGAGAGCTAAGCTTTCAATAATTTTAAATCTGCATCATGTGCATATATTAGGTTTTTTCATGTTTTTAAAACAGTACAGTTTTCTCTTCTGTAGTAGTGAAGTGCATTTTAATGCTTTCTTTAACCAGTTCGTATCATCCAGGACACCAAAATACTTGTAGGATCCTAGAGACTAGCCTAATAGATTTTTGTGAACAGTAAGCTAGCCTTGCTTAGTTATCGACTGGTTTTAAGTTGATTGGGGACCATTTACACTTGGCTAAGAATCATAGGTTTATCCTTAGTGAATCTTAGTCCCTGTTATACCCTAAAGCAAAGAATAGTGCCCATCTCTTTGGAAAAGTTATTTTCTCTGACAGAGGCTGCAGCTTCAGGAGGGGTATGCATTGAGCTATTTGAGGGAGGTTGAGGCATTCACCTTGACTTGACAGTCTTTTTTTTGAAAATTGACTCTGAGCTAACATCTGTTGCCAGTCTTCTCTTTTTCTTTTTCTTCTCCCCAAAGCCCCCCCAGTACATAGTTATATATTCTAGTTGTAGGTCCTTCTGGTTGTGCTATGTGGGACGCCACCTTGGCGTGGCCTGATGAGCAGTGCTAGGTTCACCCCTGGATCCGACCCACAAAACCTTGGGTCACCGAAGCCAAGCATGCGAACTTAATCACTTGGCCTCAGGGTCGGCCCCTACCTTGACAGTTTTGATCAACCCTCATATCAGAGGGGTTTAACTTTACAGTTTCAGGACATTTAGAAGCCTCATAGGTATTTGTATTATTTCTCCAGGTGATTAAAATGGCGATTGTAATATTTAGAATTGTCTTAATTTTACTATAAAAATGAATCAATATTAAAGATTGGTATTTACTTTTTCAAATTAGGTAATAAGATAGATTTGGAAAAGGAGAGACACGTTTCCATTCAAGAAGCAGAATCGTGAGTGTTACCCCCTTCCCCAGTCCCTCTACGGGAGAAGCCTTGCTCTTGGGCCGGGTGCTTTTCCATTTAAGTGCCCTCTCGAGACAGAACTGTGGGATTCAGTGAAGCAGGTGTACATGGGTCATTTCTGGACTTTTGGCAATATTTAAAGATACTCCACTCTCACTCTCCTTTTGATTTCAGTAAAAAATATGAGTGATGCAAAAGAAAACTATCATGGTTGAATAGCCAGTGAGTCACAAAAACTTGTAAACTATTTGGGTTCCAAAGTGACTTAGAAAAATGTTGTCTTGTTATACTTGCGTTCTTATGTAAAATTTGGTTCGATGTATAGAGATGTTAAATAGCTACATAGTCTTTAATTTTACTAAACCTGAGTTAATTAGTAATGTCACTAAAATTGCCACTGTAAAGAAAGTTCAAATAGCAGTCATGACAAAAAGATGAAAAAAAATTTTTTTTACATCAATCCCTTCTTTTTTAAGGTATGCAGAATCTGTGGGAGCAAAGCATTATCATACTTCAGCCAAACAGAACAAAGGAATTGAGGAACTCTTTCTTGACCTTTGTAAAAGTAGGTATATTCAGATTTAGTATGTTTAGAAATGGCTCTTTTTAAAATATTGGTAGTGTTTCTAAAGTGATATT
Source organism: Equus przewalskii (assembly GCF_037783145.1). Classification (NCBI taxonomy): domain Eukaryota; kingdom Metazoa; phylum Chordata; class Mammalia; order Perissodactyla; family Equidae; genus Equus; species Equus przewalskii. The sequence goes on from NC_091859.1 coordinate 983,102, forward strand.
TTACAGTCTCCATTAATGACCACATTGATGATTTGTCACATCTACCAGTACTATTATTTAATATTTTTTCTTTAACTTACTTTTTAAAGCTTGAATACCTACTTTAGCCCTATTTTAAGCAGTAATGGCTGTGAAATCATATGTGTGCTATGTGCTAAATACATATTAAAATAATGCCTAACTATTAAAATTAAAAAGGCAGGGGGAATATACAGGTTGAAACAGATTTGAGATGTAATAGCCTGTTGCAGTGGTTTTTTGGATCCTGATTTGACAAACTAGTGAAAAAGAACATTCATGAAACAGTTGAGATTATATGAACACTCACTGGATATTTGATGCTATTAAGAAAGTATAGTAAATTTTTTTAGGTGTGGTTATGCTTTTAAACAGAGTACTTATTTTTTAAAAAAAGTTCTTGTAGAGATCATATTAAAATAATTTATGAATAAAATTATGTGTCTGGGATTTGATTCAAAATAATGGTAGGGATGTTTGCCAAGTATGGATGAAATTGTATGATGGACATATTTTCATTATGCTATTCTTTCTACCTTTAGATATATTTGAAATTTTTTATTTTAAAAAGAAAGAAAGGAAAATTTTTATATACTGCTTGAAAGTCATTTCTCATATCACCAAGAGAATGCATATGATACTTAGGAAAACCCTGGTTTGCAGAATAATGGATTGAAATGATTTTGTCAAATATATTCCTTGAATTTATGGACCTCAGATCTCTTTTGAGAATTTGATGAAACTATGATTTTTCTCTCTAAAAAAATGTATATATATACAAACTTTGGAGTAAATTTCGGTTTTATGAAAACCTGGAGGTCATTCTTAATTCTTGAGTAATTCTCTAAGTGAGGTCCCCTGATCAGCAGCATCAGCATCACTTGAGTGTGTTGAAGTGCAAATTCTTGGGCCCTGCCCTAAACCTGCTAAATCAAGATCTCTGGAGATGCTGCCCAGAACCTTTTTTTTTTTAACAATTCCTGCATATGATTCTGAAGCAAACTAAAATTTGAGAACCACTGCTGTACCTATATTGATCACCTGGGGATCTTGTTAAAATGCAGATTTTGATATAATTGGTCTGGTGTAGGCCTGAGCTTCTTGTTTCTAATAGGCACTCAAGTGGTGATGATGCTGGTCCTCAGACATACATTGAGCACCAAGGTTCTATACCAGTGGCTTATAAATATTGTAAATCTCACATTTTTATTAAAAACTTTTGAGTATTCCTCATATTTACTAAAAATTACAGAACATATACAAGTACTAATAAATTTTGTACATTATAAAACGTGCATAAAAATAGAAATTTTGAAAGGTTGAAGAAAAATAAGTAGAAATTAGAATTTGTAATATTTTCTAATTTCATCTCAGCATGTTGTCCTGCCTGCTTCAATTTGGAAACCATTGTTCAGGAGCAGTCTCTGGACCCAAGTTTAAGAATCCTTGTTCTGTTGGGGTTTTTTTTAATTTTTTTTTTTAATTTATTTTTTCCTTCTTCTCCCCAAAGCTCCCCAGTACACTAGTACATAGTTGTATATTCCAGTTGTAGGTCCTGCTGGTTGTACTCTGTGGGACACTGCCTCAGCCTGGCCTGATGAGTGGTGCTGGGTCCGCTCCCAGGCTCTGAATCGGCAAAACCCTGGGCCACTGGAGCAGAGTGTGTGGGAACTTAACCACTCAGCCATGGGGCGGTGTCCCCCCTTGTTCTGTTTTATGGATTCCCTCTTGTTTGCTTGTCTTTGCAGATATGTGTTTTGCAAATATTTGCCCCTAGTCTGTGTCTTGTATTTTCAGTTTTCTTAACTGTGTCTCTCAAATAATAGTTCTAAATTTTGATGAGGTCTGGTTTATCAATTTTTCTTTGATTTGTTTTTTGTGTCTTATATGAGAAATCTTTGCCTAACTCCAAATGACAAAGATTTCTCCTACAGAGATTTTTCTCCTGTTTTCATTTAGAAATTTTATGTTTTACATGTAGGTCTGTAATTCATTTTTTTGTTAATTTTTGCGTATAGTGAGAGGTGTAGGTCAAGGTGTATTTTTTACATGTCAATGTCCAGTTCCAGTACTGTTTCTTGAAAAGATCCTTCCCTCTTCATTGAATAACCTTAGCATATATGTCAGAAATCAAGCGACTGTATATGTGGGGGTCTATTTCTGAACTCTGTTCCGTTGATCTCTATATTTTTCCTTTCACCAATATCTCACTGTCTTTATTAGAGTAATTTTCTACTATATCTTTAAAATCAGATGAAGTGAGTCCTCCAGCTTTGTTCTTCCTCCATCATCTTAAACTTTCATTCTTTCAAATATCATTTGCTTAAAAAGTACACATTGCTGGTTGAAAAATAAATTCTGCACCCTAAGTATCACTTGTACTTGAACAAGTTGAACTTCTTTAACATATTTCTAAGTATATTTGGAAAATCTTAAGGATTATACTTGTATACAGTCATTTATTTATTTTCTTATTTTTTATTTATTTATTTTTTAATTTTTTCTTCTCCCCAAAGCCCCCCAGTACATAGTTGTGTGTTTTAGTTGTGGGTCCTTCTAGCTGTGGCATGTGGGACCCCGCCTCAGCATGGCTTGATGAGCCATTCTAGGTCCGTGCCCAGGATCCAAACTGGGGAAACCCGGGGCCGCCAAAGCAGAGTGCAGAAACTTAACCACTTGGCCACTGGGCCGGCCCCCAGTCATTTGTTTAGAGCAGAAAGTTTTTTTTCCTCTATTGTTGTCACTGTGGCTATTATACAGCTGGACGAATATAAAACTGTAGCACGCTACTAATTTTTTTAACTTGCAGGAAAAGCTATTTAGTGAGCTGACAAAATGTTTATTATATTTTGTTTCCTTGATTGAAAGTCAGAAATGGCTATCATGGTGGTGTACTGAAATTACAGAAAGAGAAAACTCAAAGATTTAGTCCTAAATAATTTCTGCTTTCTCCCTCTCCTAGGAATGATAGAAACAGCGCAAGTGGATGAGAGGGCAAAAGGCAATGGCTCCAGTCAGCCAGGAGCTGCAAGGCGAGGTGTACAGATTATCGATGATGAGCCTCAAGCCCAGAGTGGTGGCGGAGGGTGCTGTTCTTCTGGATAACTGTTCACACCTAAGAAATTTAAAACAAACTGTGGATCATTGCCCTCAACATGAAGACTGCCATATTCCAAGTCACATTATTTTACCAATGGAATTATAGAATTAACAGTATTTTAAATTACATTTATAACACTGCAGAGACCTTAAGTGCTAAACATAGTGGAGTTTGTGACCAGAGAATTGGCATTTTCTACAAATGTTAACAAAGCAATTACCAATGGCCTTTTTACATATTTTTTCTTTAATAAGGAATAATGTGCATGTGGAAAAGACCTACTTAAAGCCTTCATTTATATTCTTTTAAATCAAATCTTTATTTAATAACTTATATATGTTATTGGAATGGTATACATTTTTGCAGCCCTTTGCATTTTGTGGTAATTTGAATTGTATCACTTCCTACCAGCAAACTGTTTTTGTTTTTGTTTTTTTTTTATTAGCAGATACCCGAAGTACTATTTTTGCAGGGTTTGCACAGGCCCCTAACTGTCTACTACTTTGGTATAATCTGTATACATCCTGTATGCTGAGCTGGTAAAATAACATTGTAAATTACATATTAAATATTTTATTTGCTTTTACAGGCACAAGGTGCAAAAATATATACAGTAGTCTCATTGATGACTGTAAAGTGAATTAACATTTGGCAATAATGCCTAAGCTTTTTGTCTGATATAAAGATCATAGCTCCCCTTCACTACTTTTGTCTTAACTTGAAAGTGGTGTGTTTAAATTTTCACATATACTTTACTTGAATTATTGCTGTTACATTTTTTCATTTCTTGCCTCTTATTATAAGTCCATCTGATGACTGAACAACAGCATTTGCCTTTTGGTTTGTGGGTTTTTTTATTTTTTGGATAAAAGAGACGACTTCTGCCAATTTTCCTTAGAATGGTTAACTTAACTTAGAAGTGTTTGAGTGGAGTATGCTGAGTTTCACTTCTGCGATGGCTTTAGTTTTCTCTTAGGCTTTATTTATGTGAGATGGGCTCACTAGTGTGAGAAGAAAGGAAGAGGTCCCAAATAGTAACCACTGACCAAGACTCATTTATGAGGCATGCTAGTGGTAGTAGAAGACAGCACTTTTAGATCCTTTGTGAGCAAGTTGTATTGGTTCATTGCTTGCCAGAGATGAACACAGAAAGTTTTGTTTGATTTTATAAGAGATATCCTTCTGAGTTTCTGTGAAGGGAAACATTTCGTGTAATGCAGTTGAAGTGAACACTGGAAAGATTTACTATAAAATTATATTCTTGTATACTTTGTAAATTAGTCTCTCATTAGGTTTTTTTTTTCCTTAAGTATAAGACTGAACTTAAATTTGTTAATTTTAATAGAATCAGGCACTGCTCGCAGAAGGAACACAAATTGTGGAAATTAACCTAAGTTGTTCTTGTTCTAATATATATATTTTTCCATTTCTGTCATGCTTGGAAAACTAGTAAATGTTTGTCTAAGATAAAATGGAATGGTCCCTGGATTTACTTCTTTTAAGAAGCGTTAGTATGCAATAAAGTTGTTAGCATGAACAATTAAGAGGCTATGAAGAGGTTATAGTTACTAAAGCAGTACTACCATATTTTTAAGCTAAATTTTCCTAAATGGAGTAGAAGTTGAATGAATTGACGCCTTGATGTTATGATGTTAGAATTTTAACTTAATATTAAGTGTTCTGTGAGCCCTCACTTTATCCTATTTAATTATCGCCCTTGCCGAACTCAACACACTGACCCCTCTGTTATGTGTGTTTGGGGAAGGGGAGTGGGAGGAGCAGGGAGATAAGCTGAAATTGTCTTCTTTTGTGGGATGACTTTGCTGTGCAGTCTCTCAGTTTCCTGTGAAGTTAATGTTTATACAGGAGGTGGAGGGAGGCAGGGGAGTCATGAGGACAGAATCAGGAAAAACTGCTTTCACCCTCCTGGTTCCTTTGGAGATAGTAAAGAAACCCTTGCCATTTCTACTGTTGTAGAAGTAGATGGAAAATAACTCTTCTCCCTTGGAGTGAAATATGTTTTTTAAACTAATTAGAGATGAAATTGAGCTTTATTCCAAAAAATAAAGTCATAAAGCATGATAATTGGAGAGTTGTGCTCTCAATGTTGGACCCTATATTAATGATGTAAAGTCCAGATAGGAAGCCCTGCTCAAGTTGCCAGGTAATTATTGGTGGGGTACAACCGCTGTGCGTATTTTTTTTCTTTACTCTCCCTTGCTTTCTGAGTATCTTTCTTAACCTCAAGCATTTCATTCTTCTTTTTTTAACCTGTAATTTAAGCTAATTCAGTAGCAACAATAGATAATATGATATCCTGGTCCTTGCTCTGAAGCCCAAAAGGTCTTTAGGTAGGAATGAGTTAAAAGGTGATGACAAGACCAGTCAGTTGCAGTGTGTATTCAAAGGGAAGATGCAGACGTGATAAACCAAGGCCAAGGGAATTTTTCTAACTTTCTTCACCTCCTAATATCCTTTGTGTTCTTGCCCTTATAATTGTGCTATTAGGAAAAAGACACAAGTTACTGTGTTGTGTATTAAAGTAGTAGGTAGGTAGAACCAATGTATTTTTCAGCTAGTAAGTGTATACAGTTAGTAAATATAATTAAAAATTGGTTTAAGATAGTCATTAAAAACATCTGAATATTATGTTAAAAGTATACATTGTTTCTGTAATGATGGTGGGTATTCTCCTTGTTTTGATTTATGATTATAGAGGAAGATTATTGTTTTCAAAGATGTATATTACAGCAACTTTTTGGGGTAAACAGTAATCTGAAAAGAAAAAAGCATCACTTTATTGTATGAAGTATGAGCGTTTGAATTTGTTTTGTTCTGGTGATATCTCCTGAAAATACCCTAAAGCTATGGATCTTACTGCTAAATTGAATTTCTTTTAATATTAGCCATGTATTATTAGTGATTACTTTTTATTTGGCATTAAAGTAAGAAAGAAGAATATTTTATTTTTAGATTTTCAGTAAGAAAAAGTAAAATTTGGGAACTAGAGAAGGAGGGTAGTGAGGAGTAGAATGGAAGTCAGGTAGATAGGAAACTCTACAACCTGACAGTTTTTTAAATCATTTTGAAAAATGTTACTTTTATCAGATAGTTTCTACATGAGGCAGGTAAAGGGTTGTGCCAAATATTTAGAACATTTTAAAAAATTGTGATACCATTTATTTTTTAATACATAATTTTCAATTTTCTATGTTGTAAGTGCTCCAAGGAGTCTAGATCATTCATCTTATAGTATCTCCAGATAATATAATTTACCCTTATAATTAACCACTTACATTAACTGTAGAAGTGGTTTAATCTGTGCCTTTAACTTTTGAAATTTATCTTTTGATATCTACTTGCCATTATGGTTTTCAGAGTTTTCTTTATAGTGTTACAAAGAGAGAATATTTAATTTGTGACTGTTTAAGATGTTGAGATCTTCTAGAAAATGGTGTAAATAGTAGTGACCTGCAGGAACTTCACAATAATGTTTAACGATGGTAGAGGCTGAGTAGATCCTTAAGTATTCTTTTCTAAATTACAAAATGCATTACTTAGATTTTAATAATTAAAAGCTAGGATTCATTGAACATACATGTTTACTTGATTTCATGAGAAGCATTGATTCTAGTATGTTGCTATTCTGTAATTTTTACTCAGCTAAAACGGGAATATATTTGGTCTTGTGGACCAAAATTCATGTTGCACATATGTCTGACTTCGATGGCTTTGTCCTTTTCAAGAAAACAAGTTAATCACACTTATGAGCTAATTTTCCTAAATGTAAGTATTTTAATATTAATCATATGTAGTGAAAAAATTTAGAAATACTCTTTAAGAGTTTCCAATTTTAAGCAAAAGTGCTTCACTTCTCAACAAATATCACTTTGATAGACCTTTAGCACTGCTTGTGCTGAGATTTAGACCATCTCTTCTGAGAAGCTGCGTGTGCTTTTGAGTGTTACCCTCTCTGCTGCAGAATGTTCTCTGCAGTGGAGAATGAACATGGCAAGTTAATGTGACGTGGCACACCCAGCACAAAGCTTACTTCTAAAGCGTCTGTCCTCTTGAGAAGCCTTCACTTGCTTCCAGATGCACCACCTTAAAGCCCAAAAAGGGGCCTGCCTACTTGATTCCTTTGTTCCCACTATATTGGTTCTCACCTTGATTTTGATATTTCTGGTAACTATGGTCCCTTCATTATCAAATACTCAAGAAAAAGCTAATACGATTTCCTTAAATTTGAACTTGTGTAAAGCAGTGAGAGAAAGGTGAGAGACAGTGGGGATAAAGTCTGATAATGTTGAAAAAGAGGCAACAGCTGTATTTGCTAAACTATATCTTCGGTAGCAAGCTATTTTAAGAAAGCCATCACATGTAGTACTTCCTAGAAATATGAAAGTTCTTCATTTTGTATTTAAGCAAGAATATATACTAGGAAAAAGAATTAAAAATATAGATATTGTGGAAGTGCCCCTTGGGTACCTGTCCCAAATAATAAGTATTACTCTGTAGTAGATAGTCTTCAATTACCTTTTTGCTATGCATTTATATACCTGAATGTTTACCTAGAGAAATAGATAGTTTTGTGCGTTTTAAATTTTGGCATAAATCGTGTCTTACTATGCGTATGTTTCGCAACTTGCTTTTTTCTCTTACCAACATGTTTAGGAGCTCTTTTTCATTTTATTTTCTCCCACTGCTCTTTGGGTATATTTTCCCTTTTTAAATAACCTCTGACTCCATGAAACCGTCCCAAAAGGAACCTGGTCAATTAAGGTGGATTTCATTAGAATCAGAATTTAAATGCAAACCAGTGCTGACCTTAGAGAAAATCAGGGTCTCCTGTAAGCACGTGAATTGAAATTAGAAAAGTATCTGCTTACAATTCATATGAAGTAACATTACTTTGGGCCTGCTGTTGACTGACTAATATATAAAGTTCAGGAGTTAACTTGAGCAGATTCTTTATTCAGAACAAGTTTCATTTGAGGGAAAAGGGAAAGTACAGGTTGATAGGGAAAGAGTACAGCATAAACTAAAACAAGTCTTTATACAACTCTAAGTAGTTACATAACGCTTCATGCTGCCAAAAGTTGAAACTTGTCTGAGCCGTGCCTTTAGAGTAAAAAATGAAGGTCCCTTTTCAGATCTCCCTTCCTCCACCATTCCACATCCCTCTTTAGAAGTAACCATTGTTAATTTAGTGTTTGTCTGTATCTCTTACATATAAATGTTTTAATTTATATTTGGCCTTTATAAATTTTCAGTTCCCTGGAAGCACCTTCTACCCCAAGTCAAATTCCATCCTCAGTCAACTGACCGATTTCCCAAAAACAAACCAGAATCATGCTTCTTTAAAGAAAGTTAAATCCGGTGGTGACAGGTCTGAAACTAGGATTTAATTAACTGACTCTTAAGATATGTTCTGTTTTTCATAAATCAAGCTTAAAGAGTAAGTGTAGTGTCTGGGGAAGTCAAATCAAATCGTTGGTTTCTATCCCCTGTGGAAATAGGCTTGGCAAAGAAGCGCGTGCAAGCCCAAGCTCTTTCACACCCATGTGATTCTTGGTTGGGCTCATTCTCTTGGCATATTTTCCTACTGGGGTCACTGTAGTCCTCGACACTTTATAGGCGCTTCTCTGCACTGTCAAGGCTATAGCTTAGCACAAGTACTGTGACACAGTTAAATATGTGTACCCAGAACGGCAAATTCGTTTATATTTGACTTTTAATGAAAATAATTCAGAGAGCAAGTTGAGCACAAGTTTACATGATTTTAATAATTGTTTCTGGATGGTCTTATAAATTTAAAACACGTTCTGCTCATCATGACCTCTGTTAATTTTACTAATTTATTGAGTGCTCTGTGACCAGTGCACATACAGCCAGGGAACTAGCCTTCCTTTATAGTTAGAGCTTAGAGATGGGGAACTGATGACCATTGCTCATAGTCCAGGGTTTAAGTTGTTTATCTGTGAATATGAGGTCAACCAAGCACACATGTTCACATTCTGTATTTTATGAGACATGTACGAGTCAAACTTTTGGGGTGAGAGAATTAGAATGACAGTAGTTAAAGCTGATAGTGAATTTGAGGTAAAGAATGATTACCTGGACGGGAAGATTTTGAGTTTTGCAAATATTACATTTTCAAGGCGGACTTAAATAGAATAACTTGTTTTCTAGCTTCAGGGGGCAATTAAGTGGTTGTCAAACCCGAATTGCTTTTCAGATTGTAGTAGTGAAGAAACAGATGCCTTTTGCTTTGTTTGGGTTTTTTTAACTTAGAAAAAATCCATTTTAAAAAGCAGTCATGGGGCCAGCCCTGTGGTGTAGTGGTTAAGTTGGGCGCACTCCACTTTGGCAGCCTGGGTCCATGGGTTTCGATCCTGGGCATGGACCTACACTACTCGTCAGCCATGCTCTGGTGGTGACCCACATACAAAGTGAAGGAAGATTAGCACAGATGTTAGTTCAGGGCAGATCTTCCTCAGCAAAAAAAAAAAAAGCAATCATACTGTTTTCTTTGCCTTTGACAGATGTTGCCTTGTTGCCAGACAGTAACCCAGGACACAGTCCATTCCTGAGGCATAATAGGCCTGTTTGGATTGTGTAATACAGTATGATTTGTGTATTTCTAAATCCACTTTCCAATTTGGGAGTATAGGTTCCCTTTTTCCTACCTGAAATTGAAGACGTAAGCCAGAAAAATAGCTTAATGAATATCTGGATTTTCTGATACTCTTTTCAGTGCCTTTTAAGGATAGTTTTTAGACTACAATGTTAAGGTTGTCTCAAATTATCGATGTCTCTTCTGGGCCCTTTTGAAGAGAAAATAGAGTGAAATTGTTTTTTAAAAATACTACTCCATGAGCCAGTTATCAAGAAGTAACTTCTGTTCATCTGCATTAATTTATCTGCACTAATTTACAAAGATGAGTAATTTTAATGATATAATGACAGTTCTTGAAAATGTAAAAGCCCGGTAGCGATAAGATATTTTGAGGAATTTTGGCTGTCTCCTGGGTGACAAAATTATTATTCTTGTCCAAAAGCTATGCAATATATGCTCCCTCCCCCTATATTGAATCCCATATGATATTTTTAAATCTGAAAATGTTCTTTAACTGAAGAAGTGACCTGAGTAGTTCCTACCCCTCAAAGATTTTAAGGCAAACAGTAGTGGCACAGGAATTTATTTATGAAGAATATAGTTTTGCATGAACTTTATTGAACATGGTCAGATAAGGCATTGTTAATTTACTGAGTCCTTATCTTGGGTATCTTGCCTTGAGGTTGACAGTTGACAGTCCTAATTCCTCAACGTTTGGTTCACTGCTTTGCCAGAACTGCTACTGCCTCTCCTAAAATTTGTTGCCTGGATATAGAATTATTTGCAAAGTAATCACTGCAGTTCTCATCTGTGGATTCTAAAATATTGGGAGGAATTTCCTTAAATGCAGAACTAAGAGCTAAAGCTTTAACAGTGTGGTGTAGATTGAGAGCTCATTCAGTCTGGTAAGTGACTTTCATTGGTCCTTTTCTGTTGATACTGAATTCTAGGAATATGGGTGGGTTTAATTAGAGAAATAAAACTTGGCAAAATTTCTGATTCAGAATATTAGCAGCCAAGAATCCAAAAATAGCCATTTAAAAACATGTTGTCAAAGGAACACAGTATTTGTGGTGGTGCTTTTTAAGAACAAACAGAAAAGCAGCAGTACTAAGCCAAGCACTGCTTTAAAAAAAAAAAAAGGCAGGCTTGTATTTAATGATAGTGGAGACAGTAGTTTGGGGATGTTCCTGGCCTAATAATGACTTATGCTGACATTATTCAAAGTCAGTTTTAAATTAGGGAAGATTGAGATAGGTTCTATGACCTTCAGTTATGAAAGTTAACTATCTTTTTCAGAGCCAGTCCCCCTCCCCTCCAAAATGCTGCCTTTCTCTGTGGTCAGTGAAGTACACAGAAGCTTCCAGCTACTTGGCATTTGTATGATGAATTCTCAACTTTATGTCACAGTTTTTGCTAATGCTGTCCTTAAATTTCCTTACCATCTTTGCTCTGTTTTTGAAGCTGATTAGGGCACTGCCTGCTATCTTTTGGAAACACTTGAACTAGAGAGCTTGAGCTGTTCACTGTTTTTACCCTAATGTTGAAAACTGGGTAAAAGTTAATGTCCCCAAATTATTAATCTCAAAAGTTTTAAAAAATTTTTTGTTTATTGCAGTAACATTGGATTATAACATTATATAACTTTCAGGTGTGCATGGTAATATACTTCAAATTCTGTGTAGGTTACATCATATTCACCACCCAAAGACCAGTTAGAATCCGTCACCACATGCGTGTGCCTGATCACCCCTTTCGCCCTCTTTTCTCCCCCCTTCCCTTCTGGCAACCACTAATCCATCTGTAGAGATTTTTAAAAAGTGAATATTAAGCTTTTATCTTCTTGAGTTTTTCAAGATAATTTAGCTGTTTTGTTTTCTGGTTGCTTCTCAATTAAAAATAGCACATGCCAGTTACTTGTAATCAATTTAATACATTTGATGGGATATTCAAAAAATATCCTTATACTTACCACATTAATTCAAATGAATTTTAATATACATACTCACCAAGCAATGCTAAAAGGAACACCTGCAAGTTCTGTTGGGGTACCCCAATTGAACAGTGAATAGGACAGAAAAAGAGGCAAAGAGTAAAATAACTTTGTCATCATCTCAGGTTGTCACTTACACTGATTAGCCTTGTACATGGACATTTATTTATCCAAATAAGAAAAAATCGAAACTAATTGTAGTTATTTCATGTGAGTATTATGATCAAGATTCACATCCTGGTGTTGCGAATTCATTGGTTAGACCTCCAAATCTCAGTTATCTGCCTTTGATAGTCTTGGATGGTAATCTTAAAATAGTAGCACATTTGAAAATTTATGTCTTTCTTTTTGAGAGTTGGTAGTGTGGTATGTATACAGTCAATATAGGATTCAAGGGATAGGGGCCCGCCCTGTGGCGCAGCAATTAAGTTCGCACATTCTGCTTTGGCGGCCCAGGGGTTCGCTGGTTCGGATCCCAGGTGTGGACCTACACACCGCTCATCAAGCCGTGCTGTGGCAGGCTTCCCACATAAAGTAGAGGAAAATGGGTGCAGATGTTAGCTCAGGGCCAGTCTTCCTTGGGGAAAAAAAAAGATTCAAGGAATGTAAGGTCCTCTGAGGAAAATCCACAAATACTCTTTATGGGCAGTTTTAAGAGCTAATTTTTGTCTATACTTTCCTGAATTTTCATCTTACTTCACTGAATCACACAACTATTGCTAGCTTTACTTCACCTTATGAAATTTTAATTTAGAAGTTAGAATTTTTACCACATTTGAAAATGGCCTGGGAAAGAAACATTTTCTCAAGTAGAACTTCTGATTTGATGTAGTATTTTAAAATGGACACATGACTGATTCATTCTTGCTATTTAGTTAACTGGTGTAGTTTGTAAATATTTTAACATAAGATCCATAACAATAAAGTAAGAAGACTGATTTCCTTGTATAGTTTATAGAATTTAATCATCTGTTTCATGTATATAAATGTTTAGTTTGGATCTCTTTCATTTTAAGCTTTAATGCCCATTTCTCCCCTCACATACCTAATGTGTGTAGTTTTTAAATGAAATCATACATAGCTTAGGAAGACTGCTGTGGACAATATATGAATATCATCAAGAATGTTTAAGCAAACCCACGACTAAAAATTTTAGTTTTTGCCTGCAATTTCGTATGTAAATCCAAGGGAAAAACTTACAAGCTAAAGGCCTACTTTGTTGCGAAATACTTATGTGAGACTATAAAAGATTTTATTGTGAGAAGAGAAACGAATTTGGTGCTATGAATGGACAGAATTTATTAATCTCTTTTTAGAGGAAAATCAATTTTGGTTTCATTTGTGAGTGGAACCTGACAAAAGCGGTGTGAATACGTGAATCGGGCAGATTCAGAATTAGCAGGCTCTTTGTGTTTCTCTTCTCATAATAGGGGTTAGTCATAAACCATGCTATGCAGAGCATTTTGCTGGTGCTCTGAAAGGGACACAAAATGTACTACTGGAATTCATGTCCTCAAGGAACTTAAAAGTCTAGGGAAGAGTTATTTAATAGATGTGAGAGAATTTAGAGACATTGAAAATGGAGGAGGAGATAAAATTATTATTTGTAGAAGATAGTGCAAAGCTTAAGAGAGTTAACTGAAAGTATCCTAAAAACTAATAAAGTCACTGGGTATAAAATTAGTCACAGAAAGTAAAAGCTTGCATGTATATAAACAACAGCCCATTAGAAGATAAAATGGAAGAAAAGGTCCCTTTTGAAGTAAGAACACAGGAGAGAAAATTCCTTGTAATAAACAATATGCAAGATGACAAAAAGAAAACTTTTATATTTCTCCTGAAAAGAGAGCTCAAACCCATGGAGAAGTGTATCGTATTCTTGGAGAGGAAGACTTACACCATCTGCGTGCCGGTTCTTTGTAATTTAATCTACAAATGTGACGCAATCCAAATAAAAGTACAGCTTTTTCCACAACTAGAAAGCTGAGTCCAAAGTTCCTATGAAAAAAGACGACTAGCCAGGAAAGCTCTGAAAAAGCAACGAGGGCAGACTAGTTTTACAAAATATTAAAGTAGAAAACTCCAATAATTAAGAGTGTGGTACTGGCGTATGACTAGACAGATCATTAGAACAGAATAGAAAAGTCAAAGATAGACCTAGATATGGAAATTTCATACAGCATAAAGACAACATTTCAATTCAGGGAGGAAAACGTGCTCTACTCATTAGTAGGTGTTAGGACACCTGGGTAGCTATTTGCAGGAAAAAATAAAGTTGGATTCATATTTCGTATAATACCAAAATAAAATCCAGTATGAATGTGAAAACTGAAATATTTAAAGTACTTGAAGAAATCGTGAGAGAATCTTAAAAGATTTTAGTGTGGTGAAGGGTATCCTAAATTTAATAAAAAATCCAGAAAAAATAGAAAAGATTTTCACTATAAATTTATAATTATATATATTTTTTTACACCATATTTTATATAGTAATCACTATATAAAATAAATTCTTCATGGCAAAAACCACCATAAGCAAAGTAAAAACATGACAAATTTGGAAAAAATATTTGCAAATCATATCATGCATTGCTTAACATATAAAGAACTCCTAGAATCCAATAAGAAAAAGTTCAATGGTCCAAAAGGGAAAAGATCCAAAACTATAAACAGAGTTTTCACAGAAAAGGATACAAATGACTTAAACTGAAAAAAAAATTCAACTTCACTATTAAGAGAAGTGTAAAATAAAACTATACTGAAATACTACTTTTTTAACCTATTTGATCAAGAAAGATTTTTGTAAATTTTATAAAACATTTATGTCCTAGATATTGTAGGTAAGAATTGAGGAACAAGTGTTTTTGCTGGTAGAGGCATAAACTAGAACGACCACTGTGGATGGTATGCTGTGTATTTTGGATTTACTCAACCACAAATTTACCTTCCTGGTTGGAGAGGTTGGGAAATAAATACATTTCCCATGTTTTCTTGTGCAGCTAGGTTTCTGGGAGCTAATTAGGTTTTCCTAATTATATGTTCTCTGCATGATTTGAAAAGAGATGTGAATCAAAGGGCATCTTCTTGAGGCTCTTGAATGTTGCCAGGTTGTGGGAGACATACTCCTATGCAGCAGTGATCAAGTGTCTATCCTCCAACTTCCTGGATATGGAGAAGTAGTGGTGTAGGCGGCAGCTTCTTAATCTACATTTTAATCCCTGGATTGTGGTATCAGATCTTTCTCCATTTTCCCAGGAGTGAGAGGTTGTGATGGTGGCCTCTGGCTTCCAGCATGGCTCCACGATGACCCCAGACGTAGTAGCTCTCCTAATGAATTAGTTCTGTATCACAGTGGGATTCATTCTGGGAGGCTCAACCTAGATTCCTCTACCCTCCTCCTTCAGCCCCTCCAGTGGCTTTGTAAGCACCAAATTCCCTATAACAAGTGCCTTCCTGTTTAAACTATCTAGAATGGTTTCTCTTTCCTGCACTGAAAACTGACTGACTGATTTGGCAATAGCAATCAAAATTGTATTTCGATTATATAAATATATAAATAAATGTATTTCCTTTTGACCTAGCAATTTTACTTCTGGGAATATCTCCTATAGATATGCTTGTATATGAAGGAAATGAGTTTTCACGAGGGTTTTCAATGCATAGTAGAGGAATGGTAAAATCAATTAAAGTGCATGTATATAGTGGAATCCTAGGCAACTATAAAAAAGCATGAGAAAGCTTTATGTATTTAAATAAAACAATCAACAAAGCATATTAAGTTTAGGAAAAAAAAGCCAGGAGACAGAACTGTGTCTACTGCTTGTTTTTAAAAATTTTAATTAGCTTTGTTGAAGTGGAACAGACATAAAGTATACATATTTAAAGTGTGCACTTTAACAAGTTGGACCCATGAAGTCACCATCACAGTCAAGATAAGGAACATATCCATCACCCCCAAAGTTTTCTTATGCCTCTTTGTTGGTTTTTTTCCCCAAAGATTGGCACCTGAGCTAACAACTGCTGCCAATCTTTTTTTGTTATTGCTTTTTCTCCCCAAATCTCCCAAGTACATAGTTGCATATTTTAGTTGTGGGTCCTAGTTGTGGCATGTGGGATGCCACCTCAACATGGCCTGATGAGCGGTGCCACGTCCACGCCCAGGATCCAAACAGGCAAAACCCTGGGCTGCGGAAGCGGAGCGCACGAACTTAACTGCTCAGCCATGGGGCCGCTTCCATCTTATGCTTCTTTGTAATCCGTTCCCCCGTCCCTGCTTTTCTTTACAATAGGTGCGTTTGAATTTTCTAGATTGTTATATAAATGGAATTATACAATGTGTATACTTTTGAATCTGGCTTCTTTCGCTCTGCATAATTATGCTAAAACTCATCAATGTTGTTGTGTTTACTGATAGTTCATTCTTCTATTGCTAAGTAATATCCCTTTAATGGATGTACTACTTTTTGTTTATTATTCACTTGTGGATAGACATTTGAGTTGTTTTTTCATTTGTGGCTGTTACAAATAAAGCTTCTGTAGACATTTATGTACAAATCTTTGTAAAGACAGATTCTTTTATTTCTCTTGGGTAACTACCAGGAGTAAAATGGCTGGGATATTTGGTAGATGTGTGTTTAACTTTTCAAGAAACTGCCGAAGTATTTTCCATAGTTGTATCATTTTACATTCCCACCAGTAGTACGAGTTTCTGTTCCTCCACATCCTTGCCAACACTTGATATGGCCCGTCTTTCTAATTACAACCATTCTAATAGGTGTATATATTATCATGGTTTTAATGTGCATTTCCCTAATGACAAATGACGTTGAACATTTTTTTCATGTGCTTATTTGACTTCTGTATATCTTGGTGACATGTCTGTTCAAAGCTTTTGCTCATATTTTATTGTTTTTAAAATTATTCTTTAGTTTTGAGAGTTCTTTGTATATTTTGGATACACGCCCTTTATCAGATACATGATTTGTAAACATTTCCTCCTGGTCTGGCCTATCTTTTCATTCTCTTTGTATTTCAAAGAGCAGAAGTTTTAAACTCTGATAAATTCCAAGTCTTTTCCTGTATAGATTGGGCTTTGGTGTTGTTTCCGAGAACTCTTTGCTTAGCTCAGGGTCACAAAAGTTTTCTTGTATGTATTCTTCTAAAAGTTTATAGTTTTAGGTTTTATATTTAGGTCTGTGCTTCATTTGGAATTGTTTTTTGTATATGGTATGAGGTAAGCATAGAAGTTAATTTTTTTTTTTACTGCAGTACCATTTGTTGAAAAGACTCTCCTTTCTCCACTGAATTGCTTTTGCACCTTTGTTGGAAATCACTTGTCCCCAGATGAGTGGTTCTCTTTCTAAACACTATTCTATTCCATTGATGTATTTGTCTATCTTGATGCCAATACCATGCTGTCCTGAATACTGTAGTTTTATAGTTGGTTTTGAGATCAAGTAGTGTTAGTCTTCCAACTTTGTTCTTTTCCAGAATTGTTTTTGGCTATTCTAGCTTCATTTCCATATAATTTTTAGAATCAGCTTGTTAATAGCTATAAAAGTAATTTTTAAAAATCCTGATAGAATTCTGATTAGGATTGCATTGAATCTATATATCAGTTTGGGAATAACTGACATACAATAATTACTGAGTCTTTCAACCCATAAAGATAATATAGCTCTCCATTTACTTAGGTTTTCTTTAAATTCTTTCAGCAACGTTTTGTAGTTTTTAGTATATAGGTTCTTTGTCAGATGTATTTCCAAGTATTTCATGATTTTGATGTTGTTGTAAGTGATATTTTTTATTTCAGTTTCTAATTGTTTGTTGCTAACATATAGAAACACAAATGATTTTTGTATATTGATCTTGCATTCTACAACTCTGCTGAACTCACTTATTGGTTCGAATAACTTCTTTGTAGAATACATAAAAATTTTTACATAGATATTATGTCATCAGTGAATAAAACAATGAATTTTCTTCCTTTCTGATTTGGTTGTGTTTTCCTTCTTTTTCTTGCCTTCCTGCACTAGCTGTAGCCTCCAGTACAATATTGAATAGAAGTGATCAGAATCGACATCCTTGTCTTGTTCATGATCTTTCCTGTTATTGAAAAAGGAAAAAACAGTAACTATTTGTACTTATTTGCCTCATAGATCTGGTATATCTCCAAAAAGATACATAAGAAACTGATAATATTAGCTGCCTCTGAGGAGAGAAATTTGGTTAGATGGGGGAAAGGATGAGAAGTGAAATTTCCACTGGATACGTTTTTGTACTTTTTTTTTTTATGTAGGAGCCATGCAAATATATTGCCTATTCCAGAAATCAAATAAATAAAGCTGAAGAAAGAAAACTTACATGGTTTATAAACAGAACATTTGCTAAAAACCAGTATTTTTGCAAAGAAACAATGAGGATGGGACACAAGAAATCACAAAGTCAAAAATTAACAAAGGTAGATTTAATCATTTAAGAATACTTGGGAATAGTAATATTTGCAGTAGACTTTGAAAGAAGAGAGATGTGAATTGAGGGTGAAAGAGACATTTTAAGAGGAAGATATATGCAAAGTCATGAAAATGGGAAATGGCAAATTTTAGCCAACAAATTACCTTGACTGGGGCTTTGGGCCTGGTAAGAAAAATAAGAAGGGAAGGTAAGATGGGGGAGTGGTTTGCAGAATAACTGAGACTAACGGGAATGGCAATTTCACATGGTTCAACCCAATACCAACCCAACCCAACCCGAGGCACATATTTACCATAAGTTATCTTAACTCAGCTAACGGGTCTTTTGAATGAGGGCCTGCTATTCACCAGGTCCAGTGCTGGATGTTGTATGGGTCCCCAGCAGTGAACCAAATGGATGTGGCTCTTGCTCTGATAGTTTGTAATCTAGTGGTCATCTCTGGGCTTAAACAAAATGAGCAACCTCCATGTTCCTTTTTGTTTCAATATTTTAGCCACGTATTCAGTGTGACACTCTGAAAACCCCTAACCCTTTGCTCATCCTTAGACACCTCCACCTCTAAAAATTCAAGTCATGGGGCCGGCCCTGTGGCCTAGTGGTTAAGTTCAGTGTGCTCTGCTTTGGCAACCTGGGTTTGGTTCCCATGCACAGACCTACACCACTCCTCAGCCACCAGCCATTCTGTGGTGGCAACCCACGTACAAAATAGAGGAAGATTAGCACAGATGTTAGCTCAGGGTGAATCTTCCTCAAGCAAAAAGAGGAAGATTGGCAACAGATGTTAGCTCAGGGCAAATCTTCCTCAGGAAAAAAAAAATCAAATCACGATTCAAACCCCTTGACCTCCACTCCTCCTCTCCTGACAAAACCTTCTTGTCAGTGTAGGATAAAGGTTGAGACTGAAGACTCTGAGGCCAGATGCCTGGGTTTGAAATTTTATTTTACATTTCCCTGTATGAATTTAACTTTCTGTGCCCCAGTGTCCTCATTTATAAGATAGAGATAAAAACTGTATGCACTTCATAAGGTTACTGAGAGTATTAAGTGAGTTATAACATATAAAGTGCTTAGAACACTGACACATGGTAAGTTTTTAATAAATATTGGCAATTATTACTATTAGCAGGACATCTTGTTTGCACCATTTCACCCAAGGCTAACACTTCCCACCAATTGTATCCCACTCCCTCCCACCTGGTAGTCTTTTTAGACATGATCTCATTTTTCCCACAGCATATTGAACAACATTCTCTCTACTGGCCCTTTTCCTAGAATTATAAACATGACAAGAACCTCCCCCACTGAAAACAAAATCCATCCTTAATTGTGAGCATCTCTTCTTCTTTCCTGTTTTATAATCACATTTATTGAAAGCCCACACTGGTGCCTCCATGTTTTCCTATTTTCCCTTTATTCCTCAACCTATTTTTGAAGTTTTCCACCTGATGCCATCACTCTGCAAAATTGCTTTTACCAAGATCAAGTACAACTGTTTTCAAGATGCCTTTCCTCTGTTTTCCATTGCACCCCATGACTTCTCAAACACTTTAAAATTATAACTTCTTCAAGACTTCCTAGCCCCTCCAACATAATTTTTACTTGTTTATGTTGTTTATATCTGTTTTCCCTGACTAGAATGTAAAATCAGAGAGGACAGGGATTTTTGTCTGCTTTGTTTACTTCTGTATTTCTAGCACCTAGAATAATGCTGGGACATCATAGCAGCTCGCTAATTATGTGTTGAATGAATGAACCCTGAATTGTGATCATCTATTTTCCTGTCTTCTACATTTGATCAGGAGCTACTTTGAAGGCTGGGACTGTTGTTATTATCTGTTTATTAGCCCTGTTAGTTACACTACTGTAGACTTTATAAACACTGTTCACTTAGCCTACCTCGGATTTATTTAAAAAATATTTTTCTTTCTTCAATAATAAACTAACCTTAGCTTATTGTAACTTTTTTACTTTATACACTTTTTAATGTTTTTTAACTCTTTTGTAATAACTCCTAGCTTAAAACACAAACACATTGTACAGCTGTACAAAAATATTTTCTTTCTTTATATCCTTATTCTATAAGCTTTTTTCTATTTTTAAAATTTATTTTCTTTTTACTTTTTGAAATTTTTTTTAAAAACTAAGACAAAAACACACACATTAGCCTAGGCCCACACAGGATCAGGATCATCAATATCACTGTCTTCCCCTCCACCTCTTGTCCCACTGGAAGGTCATCAGGGGCAATGACACGATGGAGCTGTCATCTCCTATGATAGCAATGCCTTCTTCTGGAACCCCTCCTGAGGGACCTGCCTGAGGCTCTTCTTGAGGAGGAGTCACTCTTTCAGAAATATGTCCATCCTGGTTTTCTTGGTTTGTTTCTTTTTTTCATCATAGATTTGCTTCTAAGCAGATAATGCACCATGAACATTCCTCTCTATTAATGAAAACCTTTTGGTGTTGGGGTCCGTGTTTTCAAACCTTTTAAGGAGCTTGTTGAGGTCTGCAGAAACTTCTGCTAAACCCTTCACTGTGAATTTCTTTGGGGCCCTTCTTCTCCTGCAGTTTCCTTTTCTCTTACCTCTTCCTCAGCTCTGTGTTCCTGTTCCAGTTCCAACAACTCCTCATTAGTCAATTCCTCAGAAACCACCTCTAGGGCCTCCTCAATGTCATTCTCATCCACACCCAGGTTAGAGCTGTTTGCCATCTCAGCCACAGCCTTGTTGATTTTTGCAACCTCCTCGTCCTTGGCAAATCCTTTGAAGTCATGGGTGAACTTCTTGAGTGTCTTCTTCCAGATGCCATTCATACACTCCTACTGACATCACCCCAAGCCCAAGCAAGGTTCTTGATGCAGTCATAGATATTGTAATCCTTCCAGAATTGCATCAGTGTCTTCTCAGTGTCTTCCTCGGTTGCAGCAATAGCCTAAGCAAACGTCCTTCTCAGGTAGCAGGCCTTAAAAGCTGCTATAACTCTTTGATCCATTGGTTGGATCAAAGAGGTGGTGTTTGGAGGAAGTAACACTGCTTTCATATTGGGATAAAGATCAATAAAAGGAGGATGTCCAAGAGCATTAACAAAAGTGAGCAAAATCTTGAAAAATATGTTATTATCCAAATAGTACTTCTCCATTTTTCTGACATAGCAATTCAGGAGGGCATCTTGGAAGAGGAGATGGGTCATCCATGATATCTTGCTCCTGTGATACACTGGCAGTGTGTGCTTATGATATGCTGGAAGGCCTTGAAGTTCTAACTGTGCCAGATCACAATGGGTTTCAATTTGTAGGCTGCAGCATTAACCCCAAGCGAGACTGTTATCCTGCCCTTAAAAGCCTTGAAATCCGGCATTGATTTGGCCTCCTTATGGATGAAAGTCCTTTTAGGCATCCATTTTCAGAGTAGAGAGGTTTCATCCATATTGAATATTTGTTCTGGCAAGTAATCTTTCTCCACAATCAGCTTACCTAGAGTTTCCAAAGATTCTTCAGCTGCCTTCATATCATCACTCACTGACTCACCACTCAACTTTCACATTATTAATGAATAATGATTCTTGAACTGTTTAAATCATCCAGAACTAGCAGTATATTCAACATCATAGTCAGGTCCAGGCTTTTATTTCAATATGGCAAACAAACTTTTTGTTTTGACCATGAGCATCATGATGCTGAGAGGGACATGCTTCTGTGTCTGGTCTTCAATCCAGGTCATTAGAAGTTTCTCCATGTCTGCTGTAGGCCCTCGTTGAATTTCTGTTAGTCTTGTTATCTTCAATGAAACAGATCCTTTAACAGCTTCCATCACTTTGTTCTTGTTCTTCAGGATTGTGGCTAAGGTGGAATGGGACATGCCTGACTGGTGAGCAATAACGGTCACTGATTTTCCACCTTCATAGTCCTTAATCACTTTTAATTTTGTTTTCCAGTCAATCATTCAACATAGCCTCTGACTGGCCACATTAGCAGTGGATTTTGTATGTTTAGGGACCATGATGAACAAAACAACATGAGATTAAATCAAGTACAAGAGAAAATGATGCAATCAAGACATACAGTAAACATGAGATGTATGAGGCTGCTGCTCATGTAACATTGCATACTGTTTTACAGTAAACTTTTTTAAATAGAAAGTGTACACTAAAATAATGATAAGTATAGTATAGTAAATACATAAATAAATAACATAGTCATTTATTATCATTATCCGTTATTATGTTCTGTCCATAATTGTATGTGCTATACTTTTATATGACTGGCAGCACAGTAAGTTTGTTTACACCAGCATCACCTCAAACACGTAGCACATTGTGCTGCGATGTTAGGATGGCTCTGACATCACTAGGCAATAGGGATTTTTCAGCTCCATTGTGATCTTATGAGACCATCATATATGCAGTCCTTCATTGACCAAAACATCTTTATAGGGTGCATAACTGTAACTCAATCCGAGTCTGAATGTGTGAGAACCAGGGGAGGCAATTATGTAAATCCCAGCCCCAGGGTAGAAAATGAGGTGAGAAGTCCCACTTCAATCAGTGAGGCAGGAAAAAAGGGATATTCTTCCTTCACCATTTGTTCTTTTCAAGCCACACACAGGTTGGCTGATGCCCAATCACGTTGGAGAGGGAAATCTGCTTTACTGAGTCCATTGATTCAAATGCAGTCTCATCCAGAAACACCCTCACAGACAAATCCAGAAACAAAGTTTTATCTGGGCACCTTGTGGCCTAATCAGGTTGATGCATAAGATTAACCATTACACTGTTTACCCCTTTAACTTGTATTCTTTATTAGGATTCCTTGAAAATAGTTCTGCTGCTAAAATAGGTTTGAAAATGATAGGTTTAAGCCAAAGACAGAGGAAGGACAAAAGTACAAAGAAATAACAGGGGAGATAGTTCTTAACCCTAAGTATACATTTGAATCACTTGGAGAGTTTCTACACTGATTCCTGACCCCACTCCTAGAAATATTGATCAGGGTTAGGGACTGAGCACAGACATATTTGTTAATTCTTCAGATGATCCTAATGTATGGCTAGGGTTGAGAACCACTGGAACAGGTAATCCTCGATTACAAGGGAAGATGAAAGTCAGTCTGTTGAGAGAGGCAAAATGTCTCCATTGGTTGCTTATGGTTCCCTTCAGTGATGGTGGCCATAGACAGTTGTTATGACTGTGTTTTTTGTAGCCATGAGTAGTAATGGGATCCAGACACTTGAGAGGACAGAAGAGCAAGACCAAGTACTTATTGGTTACTTTATAGGACACTAATAACAACTGAAAAATAAAAAATAAATCCTTCTTCCTTGAAGTTTTCTAAAAGATTAATTATCAACCAGTTCTTTCAACCCTTACATTATTTTCTGAGAGTGAATTAGAAAGAGGAGCATGAATTCTATTAGGAGATTGTGGTGCTGTTTACTACAGATTAATTTTCCCTATTAAATGGTAGCCTCTTATTAATTTTTCACCACAAAGAGGCTGACTCAATCCTTATTTCGAGCTTGCATGTCGAGCATTCTGGATAATTGCAGGCGGAGTGATAACCTTTATAATGGGCACAATCAAATACAGAGAAAAATTCGTTCTTGGAATGCAATTTCAAATTTAAAAAGATGAAACTTATTATCTTGGAAAAAGAGTATATGAGTTTCATGGTGTAGTGTAATTATTCCTAAGGGAAGCTTCCAATGTTCTGTGATTCAATATAGACTCAGGATAAATGTATGCTACTGGCACTCGCTGAGGCGTGCTGACAAGTTACCACATTTCACTCATTAGCAGGTAAGTATAGTTAAAGGTTACATCAATGTGGCCACAGGTATCTTGTTTTTGTTTTTATTCTCTTGATGAAAATACATTTCAATAACAGAAAAATTCTCCATGTAAAGAAAGACATGTTATAATCCAGTTTTTTGTAAAGAGGATATTATTTTCATAGGATACATTGGAAGTTATTTTCCATTTAAATTAACTGTTTGTCTTTTTTTTTCTGCTTTTTCTCCCCAAATACCCCAAGTACATAGTTGCATATTTTAGTTGTGGGTCCTTCTAGTTGTGGTATGTGGGATGCCACCTCAACATGGCCGAATGAGTGGTGCCATGTCTGCGCCCAGGATCCCAACTGGTGAAACCCTGGGCTGCCACATGAGAACTTAACCACTCAGCCACGGGGCTGCTCCCTTAAATTAACTGTTTCTTGTGAGGAAATTTGATGAAATGGTTTACCACAAAAATTGCCTTTAACATTGCCTAATAATAAAAATTGCCTAAAACAAAAACATTAAACAAAAATTGACTTTAACAGAAATGGATATTGCAATATTTCTTCTGCAAGTGCCTGTGCTTTTTATTTTGCCTGATTTGTGCTCCCTGATATGCTTTATCTCATGCTTGACTGATTACAAGTGTGAAAGGGGGTTAAATGTATTCACTGTTGGCAATTTAGCATTAATTGTAATATGCTGTAATTGAAATTACAATTTGTCATTTCCAGTCAAATTGTGAAGCACCGTAATTGTATTTTAGAGTTCCACTGCCATTGATTATAGCTACCTTATTTGTGTTTTAATATACCATGACAAATTTGTGAATGGAAATACAATCTTGTAACAAGCCAGGAAACAAGTATTGTTCTTTCTACAATACCGGAAAGAAAATTATTTCTTAACAAATGAAAGGAGGAGATGGCAAGACAGTAAAGAGGATTCATTTGAGGATGAAAAGGACACAAAAAGACCTGTTTACCAAGAGTGCATAAAAATAATGAGCCATGGATTTTTTTGAAAACACTTTTATTTTTTTCTTCTTTTATTTATTTACTTTTGAGGAAGATTAGCCCTGAGCTAACATCTGCCACCAATCCTCCTCTTTTTTGCTGAAGAAGACTGGCCTTGGGCTAACATCTGTGCCCATCTTCCTCTACTTTATATGTGGGACGCCTACCACAGCATGACTTGACAAGCAGTGCATAGGTCCACACCCAGGACCCAACCTGGCAAATCTCTGGTCTACCAAAGCAGAATGTGTGAACTTAACCACTATGCCACTGGGCCAGCCCTGAAAACACTTCTAAATCAAATATTACAAAAATATTTTTCAAATTAACACTATTTTTGAAATCTACCCACACTAATACAAATTGTTCTAGTTTATTTATTGGAATCGCCACACAGTGTTCCACAGCTTATATGACATTCTTCCCCTGGTGGTCATTCAGGTTGTAAGTTTTTACTGTTATGAATAACGCTGCAGTGAACGTTCTTGTACATGACTCCCCATGCGTGTGGAAGAGTCAGTAGAGAATATGCTTAGAAGTGGGATTTCTGGGTTGCAGGGTATGCACATCCTCTATTTTACTTTCTTTTTGACTATGCTAAGAACACTTAACATGAGATCTACCCTCTTGACAATTTTTTCTTTTTTTAAAGATTGGCACCTGAGCTCACATCTGTTGCCAGTCTTGTTTTTTCCTTCTTCTTCTTCTCCCCAAAGCCCCCCACTACATAGTTGTGTATTCTAGTTGCGAGTGCCTCTAGTTGTGGCATGTGGCACACCACCTCAACGTGGGCTGATGAGCGGGGCCATGTCCGCGCCCAGGATCCGATCTTGGGAAACCCTGGGTCACTGAAGCAGAGTGCATAAACTTAACCACTCAGCCACGGGGCCGGCTCCTTGACAAATTTTTAAGTGTACATTATTGCTGACTAGATGTCAACAACATATAAAACTAATGTTTTACTGCTAGATTGCTAGAGCTGATTTATCCTGCTTGACGGAAACGTTATGCCCATTGATAGTAACTCCCCATTTACTGCTTTCCCCAGTCCCTGGCAACTGCTTTTATGCTCTTTGATTCTATGAATTTGACTATTTTAGATACCTCATGTAAGTGGAATCATGCAGTATTTGTTTTTCTGTGACTGACATTTCACTTAACATAATGTCCTCAAGGTTCATCCATGTTGCCAGATATTTCAGATTTCCTTCTTTTTAAGGATGAACAGTATTCATTGTATGTATATGTCACATTTTCTTTATCCATTTATCTATCAATGGACATTAAAGTTGTTTCCACATCTTAGCTATTGTGAATAGTACTGCAGTGAACAGGGGAGTGCTAATATCTATTCAAGGTCCTGATTGAAACTATTTGGTAAATACCTAGAATGGGATTGCTAGACCATATGATAATTTTATATTTAATTTTTTGAGGAATCTCCATAGTTTACCCAAAGTAGCTGCATTCCCACCAACAGAGTGTAAGAGTTCCAGTTTCTCCACATCCTCACCAACATGTGCAGTCTTTGGTTTTTTGATAACAGCCATCCTGACAGGTGTGAGGTGATATCTCATTGTGGTTTTGATTTGCATTTCCCTGATGATTAGTAACAATGAGGATTTTTTTGTATACCTGTTGGCCTCTTGTATGTCTTCTTTGAAGACATGTTTTTCAAGTCCTTGGACCATTTTTTTTGAGGAAGATTAGCCCTGAGCTAACATCCACTGCCAATACTCCTCTTTTTGCTGAGGAAGACTGGCCCTGAGCTAACATCTGTGACCATCTTCCTTCACTTTATATATGGGACTCCTACCACAGCATGGCTTGCCAAGCAGTGCCATGTCTGTACCCGGGATCCAAACCAGCAAACCCAAGGCAGCCGAAGCAAAATATGCAAACCTAATCACTGCGCCACCAGGCCGGCCCCCTTAGACCATTTCTTAATCAGGTTATTCATTTTTTTACTATTGAGTTCTAGTACTTTCTTGTATATTTTGGATATTAACCCCTTTTCAGATATATGATTTGCAAACATTTTCTCCCATTCCATAAGTTGCCTTTTCACTCTGTTTCCATTGCTGTTCAGAATCTCTTTAGTTTGATATAGTCCCACTTGTTTATTTTTGGGTTTTTGCCTCTGTTTTTGATGTTGTCCATGAAAGCACTGCCAAGACCAATCTCATGAAGCTCCTCCCCTATGGTCTTCTAGGAATTTTATAGTTTCAGGTTTTACGTCTAAAGTCTTTAACCCATTTTGTGTTGATTTTTGTATGTAGTGTGAGAGTCCAATTTCATTCTTTTGCATGTGGATATCTAGTTTCCCCATCACCATTTGTTTAAGAAACTAGGCTTTCCCCATTGTGTCTTCTTGGGACCCTTGTTGAAGATGATCCACTTATATGTTTGGATTTATTTCTGAGCTCTATCCTGTTCCATTGTTCTATATGTCTATCTTTATGCCAGTACCATACTGTTTTGATTACAGCAGCTCTGTAATATATTTTGAAATCAGAAAGTGTGGAGCTTCCAGCTTTGTCCTTTCTCAAGATTGATTTGGCTATTTGTGGTCTTCTGTGGTTCCACATAAATTTTAGAATTTTTTTCTATACCTGTAAAAAAAAATGCCATTGGGATTTTAATAAGGATTGCACTGAATCTATAGATGGCTTTCGGCAGTATGGACATTTTAACATTAAGTGTTTCAACCCATGAACATGGATGTCTTTCCATTTGTTGGTGTCTTGTGTAATTTCTTTCATCAATATTTTCTAGTTTTCAGCATGTGTCTTTCACCTCCTTAGTTAAGTTTATTCCTCAGTATTTTATTTGTTTTGATGCTACTGTAAATGAGATTGTTTTCCTGATTTCTTTTTCAGATAGTTTGTTGTTAATATATAGAAATGCAAGTGATTTTTGTGTGTTTATTTTGTATCCTGTATTTTACTGAATTTATTTAATAGTTCAAAGTGTTTTTATGGAGTGTTTAGGGTTTTCTACATGTAAGGTCATAGTGTCTGCAAACAGGGAAGTTTTTACTTTTTCCTTTCCAATTTGGATGGCTTTTTTTTTTCTTTTTATTCCCTAATTGCTCTGGCTAGGACTTCCAGTAGTATGTTGAATAAAAAGTGAGCATCCTTGCCTTGTTCCTGACCTTAGAGAAAAAGCTTTAAGTTTTTTACCATTGAGTATGATGTTAGCTGTGGCCTTTTCATTTATGTCCTTTATTATGTTGATGTAATTTCCTTCTATTCCTAGTTTGTCGAGAGTTTTTATTTATTTTATTTTATTTTTTTAAAGGTTGGCACCTGAGCTAATAACAGTTACCAATCCTTTTTTTCTTTTTCTCCCCAAATCCCCCCAGTACGTAGTCATACATTTTAGTTGTGGGTCCTTCTAGTTGTGGGTCCTTCTAGTAGTGGCATGTGGGACGCCACCTCAGCATGGCCTGATGAGTCATGCCATGTCTGCACCCAGGATCTGAACCAGTGAAACCCTGGACTGGGAAGCCAAGTGCATGAACTTAACCACTCAGCCACAGGGCCAACCCTGAGAGTTTTTGTTATGAAAGGGTATTGAATTTTGTTAAATGCTTTTTTTGCATCTATTGAGACAATTATGTGATTTTCATCCTTTATTCTGTTATTGTGGTGTTTCTCACTAGTTGTTTTTCATATGTTGAACCATCCTTGCACCCAAGGGAGAAATCCCAGGTGACAATGGTATATATGATCCTTTTAATCTGCTGTCAGTTTCAGTTGGATAGTATTTTGCTGAGGATTTTTCATCTACATTCATCAGGGATATTGGCTTGTAGTTTTCATTTTTCGTGTGGTGTCTTTGTGTGGCTTTGGTGTCAGGGCAATGGTGGCTTCATAAAATGAGTTTGGAAGTGCTCCCTCTTCTTCTATTTTTTGGAATTGTTTGAAATGAATGGATATTAACTATTCTTTAAATATTGGTGGAATTCACCAGTGAAGCTCTGTGGTTCTGGGCTTTTCTTTGGAAGGTTTTTGATTACTGATTCAATCTTCTTATTAGTTATAGGTCTATTCAGCCTTTCTATTTCTTCATGATTTAATCTTTGTAAGTTGTATGTTTCTAGGAATTTATCCATTTCTTCTAAATTATCCAATTTGTTGGCATGTAATTGTCCATAATTGTCTCTAATGATCCTTTTTATTTCTGTGGCATCACTTGTAATGTCTCTCCTTTCATTTTTCATTTTATTTGGTTGTTTTCCTTCTTTTTTTCTTAGTCTAGCTTAGGGTTTTGGAATTTTGTTGATCTTTTCAAAACACTAGCTCCTAGTTTTATTGATTTTTTTCTATTTTCTATTTCATTTATTTCTGCTCTGATTTGTTATTTCCTTCTTTCTGCTAACTTGGGCTTAGTTTGTTCTTGTATAAGACTTCAGTGAAAGAAATTGAAGAAGATACAAATAAATGGAAGGACATACCATGTTCATAGGTTGGAAGAAAGAGTATTGTTAAAATGTCCATACCACTGAGTCACCTATAAAGTCAATGTATTCACTATCAAAATTCCAATGACACTTTTTCACAGAAGTAGGAAAAACAATCCTAAAATTTGTATGAGACCAGAAAAGACCCCAAATAGCCAAAGCAATTCTGATAAAGAAGAATAAATATGGAGGCATCACACTTCCTGATTTCAAACTATACTACAAAGTCATAGTAATCAAAACAGTATGGCACTGACATAAAAACTGACACACAGACTAATGGAACAGAATTGAGAGCCCAGAGATAAACCCACACACATACAGTCAACTAATATTTGACAAGGGAGCCAAGAATACTCAATGGGGAAACGCTAGTCTATTTAATGAATGGTGTTGGGAAAACCGTATAGTCACATGCAGAGGAATGAAAGTAAACTCCTATTTTACACTATTCACAAAAATTAACTTGAAATGGATTAAAGATTTAAATATAAGATCTGAAACTGTAAAACTCCTAAAAGAAAACATAGAGAAAAGCTCCTTGACTTTGGTCTTGGGAAGATTTTTGGATATGGCACCAGGAGCACAAGCAACAAAAGCAAAAATAAACAAGTGGGGCTATATCAAACTAAACAGCTTCAGGACAGCAAAAAAACAAGCAGCAAAATTCCCAACCTATGGAATGGGAGAAAATATTTGCAAATCATACACCTGATAAAGGGTTAATATCCAAAACATATAAGGAACTCATACAACTCCATAGAAAAAAAAGGCAATGTGATTAAAAAGTAGGCTGAGGAACTGAATAGACATTTTTCCATATAGGACAAAGATGGCCAAGAAGTACATGAAAATATGTACAAGAACACTGATCAAAAGATGTACATCACTAATCATCAGGGAAATGCTAATCAAAAGCCCAATGAGACATCACCTCACATCTGTTAGAATGGCTATCATCAAAATGACATGAGATAGCAAGTGCTAGTGAGGATGTGGAGAAAAGGGAAGCCTCGTGCACTGTTGGTGGAATATAAATTGATACAGCCACAATGGAAAACAGTATGGAGGTTCCTCAAAAATTAAAAGTAGAACTATCGTATTATCCAGCACTCCTATTTCTGGGTATATATCCAAAGGAAATGAAATTAGTATCTTGAAGGCATATCTGCACTCCCATGTTCATTGCAGCATTATTCACAATAACTAAGATACCAAAAAAGCAAGTGTCCATCTATGGAATAATGGATAAAGAAAATGTGGTATATACATATATGTATACAATGGAAAATTATTCAGCCATGAGGAAGAAGGAAATACTGTCATTTGCAACAACATGGGTAGAAGTTGAGGGCATTAACCTAACTGAAATAAGCAAGACAGAAAGACAAATACTGTATGATCTCACATATATGTGGAATCTAAAATAGCCAAACTTAGAAACAGAGCCTAGATAGTTGCCAGAGGCTGGAGGTTAGGAGAAATGAGGAGATGTTAGTCACAGGCTACAAACTTCCAATTATAAGATGAATAAGTTCTGGGGATCTAACATACAGCATGGCGATTATAGTTAACAATATAGTGTTACATACTTGAAAGTTGCTAAGAGAGTAAATCTTAAATATTTTCACCACAAAAATGAATGGTAATTATGTGAGGTGATAAAGGTGTTAACTAACATTACTGTGACAATCACTTTGCAATATATGTGTATCAAATCAATGCATTGTACATCTTAAATTTACACGATGTTATATGTCAATTATATCTCAATAATGCTGGAAGAAAGTAAAAATAAAAATAAATGAAATCTCCAACTACATCAAAATTTTAAAAGCACATGTAAAATAATTTATGGGTCAAAGAAGAAATTATATTGTAAAAAAAATACTTAGAATTGAATGATAAATGAAAATACTACACACCAAAACTTGTGATATGCAGCAGAAGTGGTCCTTTTGGGAATTTATAGATTTAAGGTTTATGTTAGCAAAGAAGAAAGGCTGAATAGTAATAAGATAAAGGGTTAATTTAAGAAATTAGAAAATAAACAACAGAATAAACCCCAAAGAAAGTGGAAGGAAGGAGATGATAAAAATAAGAGCAGAATTCAATGAAAGAGAAAACTAAGATACAAAAAGAGAAAAAATAATTTCAGAAACTGGTTCAGTGAAAAATCTTAAAATAGAAAAAACGTTTGGAAAATTTTTCAAGGAAAAAGGAAAGCACACATAAGCAATATAATGAATGAAAAAGAAAACAAACTATAGTTACATTAGAAATGTAAAAGATAAAAATATCAATAATTTTATGCTCGTAAAGTTAATATGGATTAAGAATTCAGAATATCTATAACAATATGACTTACATACGCCTGTAGACCATCTACGTCAACTTGACTGAGTTGTTAGTTCAAGGAAATTTTGCCTGGAATGAATTATTATTTCACTTCTTTAGAAAATTCCCACAGATGAATTTATCTGAGGCAGTAGACTGCTCACTTCCACAATTAGCTTGCAGGTATCTACAATATACACTGGTGACAAGTGACAAAGAGTCACTCAAGATCCTCTCTTCTTTTTGTCTACCAAATCCTAAACAATTATGTCACAAATTTTCCTTATCCCAATCAGCTCCTTGCCTTGACAGACCCATCTCAAACCAATGAACTCAGGATCCAAAGCCCTATAAATAATTCATTTCTGACTCCCCCTCTGACACACTGCTAAGACTCTGTCAGGTAGTGTTCTCCCGTCCTGAGGTAACTTCTAGTTATAGCTTTACTTTAGTAACAGGTCTATTGATGTTTTGCGGAATTCAAAAGAATAAATTTCCTCTTATTCTGAAACTGTATATATAAAAAATAAACTTCTAGTGCTGTTTATTCTTTGTCAAAGCAAGTCACAAAGACAGCTCAGTTCCAAGGGGTAAGGAAAAATGTTCCACCTCTCGATTCAAGGAGCTGTAAAGTCCCCTGCACACAGGAAGTGATGCATAAGTGTGGCTATTTTTGCAATCTACCATCGGGATGGAGAAATCATCTAATTTAGTCTCTGCATTTTGCATATTTAAATATGTCAAAGGTTACACAACAGTTAAGTAGTAGCAGTTGTCTTGAGTCCTTTCCTAGATGTTCCTCTTCAGGGCTGCTCCTGGGGGTTCTTGATTCTCATAGTTGCTAGCACAGTGTGTTGACATAGTAGGTGCTAAGAAAGTGTAGGATCAGTGGATAGCTACATTTTAAATGGGGAGAACCAAATTAATTATTTAGAAATTCTTACTCTGATATCCCACTCTTTAAGTAAAATAATCATATTTATTTGTATAAAATAAATGGACTGAGGGTTTGGGGGCTTGAATTCCTCGATTCTCCTCATAAAAGATACAGACAGAATCACCAGACAAAACATTTGTAAAATCTTCTGACTATTTGATGATTTTGAAAGCAATATAGAGCCAGCGTAATGGAGAAGGGGGGATTTCTCTGGATTCTCCCCACCCTCCAATGCTATGAGAGCCTGGTGGGTCTCCCACAGGAAAAGTCAGCATGAGTGTGGGATACCCCCACCCACTGCATGACTATAGACTCCAGAAGCTTCACACTCTGGAGTTGGTCCTTGCTTGGCCTCCAGCAATTTATCTCAATTTCTAGGTTGGACTTCTTACTGGTTTGTGTGACATTTGGTGGCTCTGTCACAGTTAAGCTGCCAGGCTTCTGACTCATAGGAGCACAGGTTCAGGAGCTTATATACCATCACATTTGAAAATTAAACTACTGACAGGTTGAGGGAACAAACTGCAGAAGACTAAATCACTTTCCAACAGTCATACTGCTGTGAGGATTCACTCAAGATGGCCTCCAGATACCACACTCTTTACCACGCTCCACGGCCAACAGGGAATCGCATTTCAGTATAACACAAGAATCTTCTAATCATTGGGGAGGGGGAGCAATATAAACTGATTGTTAAAATTTCAGACAATACAATTTGCCTAAAGTAGAGAGTGGAATTCTTCTAACAGTCCTAGAAGTTTGGTGTTTGGTGTAGAATCTACACTGTAGATTCTTAGGGCTTTTTGGGTTTTTTTCTTCTACTTTTTATGCCCTTAGCAGGTAAGAAAATCAAAATTTGCTTAAGTAGTTGACTTAAAGCATTCTTAAATTCCACTAATAGGGTTAGAAGGCATGATTCCTGAATCTATCAGCTAATTGAATCAGGTCCAATGTATACTGTATGTCTTTTCTTAATGTCTAAAATTGACTCGATGTTGGGGGCATGAGGTAAGGGGAGGTATGCTAACTTTGTATGCACATGCTACAATGTGAGGAATGTTCACCCAGAATGCTTACATAGCTTTTGTAGAGAAACATACCCCCTCAAACTTTGGATGGAGTAGTTAGACTGCAACAACTGTTCTTTCCAAGGGTTCAATTTATGCAAATATTTGAATTTGCTAGTTCTGTTTTTCATTAGCTTCATCAGAGTATAAAAGAGAAATGCTGTAGATTCGTGCCAATATAATTTTAAATGATTATTACATTGATATTCCTTTTTCTTCCCAAATAGCTTACAAATTTCCTGTTTTCTTTCTTCATTTTATAAATAATAATAAAAAAGCATTTAACATAAAGCTTCATGACATATTAAAGGAGAGAAAAATGTAAGTGGGTAAGCAATGAAGCTGAGAAGGAAACATTTGATACAGGGTAATATGTGCCTAGATAGAAGAAAACAAGAATACCTCCTCAGGCTTCAACAATAACTCCGTCTCTCAAAAGTTAGCTATGTTACGATTCAGAGATAAATGGAAACATTTCATGAATAATCAGCAGTTTGGGAAGCTACTTTTCATTATTTGCCTAACAGGTCTTTCATTTCAAAAGCATCATAGCATCAGAGAGAAACAAATTGTGGTATGTACAGGCTGTCACTGATATATGAACAACTGACATTCAAAAACTCCCTATGTAGAATCCTACCTCAGGTTAGAAGTTCTGTTTGTTTTTCAACAGCTCTTTGTTGCTTTTCCAGCTCAGTCCTACAACTCTGTAGTAAAACTCTCTTGCCTGTCATTACTGTGATGAAGAATTGTGGAGAACCCTTCCAGGAGAATGATTTGCTGTTCTCGTTCTTTTTTTTTTTTTTTTTTTAAATAAGAACTGCTCTTTTTGTTTGTTTGTTTTAAAGACTGGCCCTGAGCTAACGTCTTGCCAATCTTTTTCTCTTCTTCTTCTTCTCTCCAAAGCCCCCCAGTACATAGTTGTATATTCTAGTTGTAGGTCCTTCTAGTTCTGCTATATGGGACATCGCCTTGATGAGCGGTGCTAGGTTGGCACCCAGCATCCCAACTGGTGAAACCTTGGGCAGCTGAAGCAGAGCACGAGAACTTAACCACTCGGCCATGTGACTCACTCTCCTCGTTGATTCTTAAAGGATGAAGAGCCATTTCCTAGATGAAATGGGTAGATTTGGGAATGGAAAGCATGGGCATGCCAGGCTGAAGGGACCTCATGAGCAAAGAGTTCAGAAAACCATTAACAATTGGGGGTCATTAGAGTGTAAAGTTCTGCAGGGAATGGTGGAAAATAGGCTAAAGAGTTAAATCAAGGAAGGAGCCTGGATCTCCTCCCATCAATGCTGACAAAAAATTAGTGGGGCCAGCCCCATGGCTGAGTGGTTGGGTTCGTGCTGTCCTCTTCGGTGGCCCAGGGTTTCGCCAGTTTGAATCCTGGGCGCAGACATGGCACCACTCAACAAGCCATGCTGAGGCGGCATCCCACATGCTACAACTAGAAGGACTCGCAACTAAAAACACACAACTATGTACCAGGGGGCTTTGGGAGAAAAACGAAAAATAAAAGGTTAAAAAAAAATTAGTTATTTTAGGGGGTGAATGACATTGTGATTTAGAAAAGAAAAAGAAAAGATGAAAAGATCACTGTGCTTCATTGCAAAGAAGGGATTAGAAGGGAACAATATTTTAGGCAGGATTACAAGGAAGTTGCTGCAGTCATTTATGGGGGAAATGACAGAGGCTTTTGACACAATAGACACCAGAGAGCTAAGACTTTTCAATTGCATTGAGCTAAACACATTTTTCAATTCCAGCTGTATATATGGTGTTGCAGACATATAGCCATTTTGAGACGAAGTGGACAGTTTTAAGCCAACAATCTGGAAATGAAAGAGCACAAGTATGCACAAGCTAGGTATCTGACGACCATGTTGAGGTGGTAAATTAATGAACCCTGAAACTGCCTTACCTCTTGAATTTTTGTTATGTGAGACAAAACAAAATCCACTTATTTAATACATTTTTACTTGATTGCTACTTGCAGCCAAATGCATCCTAACTGCTGTGTATGTGAAAATACGTAACTGAATTTAAATTATCATATATATATGTATGTTGTATATATATATATATATACACACATATACATATACTTTGGAAGTTTGCAAAAAAGAAAAAGGTACAGGGAGTCCCATATACCTTTCACCCAGTTTTCCCCAATGGTAATATCTTATGTAACTATAGTATAGTATCAAAACCAGGAAATTGACATTGGTACAATCCAGTTCTCTTAACCAGAATTTGCTGATTTTACCAGCTTTTACATGCACTTATTTGTATGTGAGTGTGAATAGTGTGTAGAGTATGCAATTTTATCACATGTGTAGATTCATGTAACCATCACTACCATCAAGATACAGAAATGTTCCATTATCACAAGGCTTCCTTGTGCTATCTCTTTATAGTCACACCCACCCCTTTTTCCTTTCTTCCCAATGCCTAACCTCTGGAAACACTAATCTCTTCTACATATCTATAATTTTGCCATTTCAAGAATGTTATATAAATGGAATCATACAGCATGTAACCATTTGGGATTAGGTTTTTTTTTTTTTTAACTCAGCATCATTCTCTTGAGATCCCTCCAAACTGTTGCATGTTTCAATAGCTGACTCCTTTTTATTGCTGTATAGTATCCCATGTAGCAGACGTACTACAGTTTGTTTAATCATTCATCTATTAAAGGACATTTTGGTGGCTTACAGCTTTGGCTATTACAAATAAAACTCCTATAAATATTAATGTACAGGTTTTGTGTGTACACAGTTCTCATTTCCCTGGAATAAATGGCCAAGGGACAATTGCAGGGTCATATAGTGAGCATATGTTTAGTTTTATAAGAAACTGCCAAGCTATTTTCCAGAGCGGCTGCACGATTTTATATTCCCATCAACAATTTATTAATGATTTTTCTCCATATTTTTACAAACATTTAGTGTCACTGCTATTTTAAGTTAGTCATTCTAATAAGTATGTAGTGACATCTCACTGTGACTTTAATTTGCATTTCCCTAATTGCTAATAAAGTTGAACATCTTTTATGTGCTTATTTTGCCATCTTTATATCTTCTTTAGTAAAATGTCTATTTATGTCTGTGATAGGCAGAACAATGGTTTCTCAAAGATATCATGCCATAATGCCCAGAACCTCAGAATATGTTACCTTACACAGCAAAGGTACTTTGATGATGTGACTAAGGGTGTGGACCTTGAGATGGGGAGATTGTCGTGAATTATCCAGGTGGGCCCAGTCTAATCCCACGAATCCTTAAGTGGAAAATATTTCTTGGGGAGATGTGACTAACAAAGAAAAATCAGAGATGCGGTGATTGTAGAGAGGTGGAATATTGCTAGATTTGAAGATGGAGATGGGGACCATAAGCCAAGGAATGCAGGTGACCTCTAGAGGCTGGAAAGGCAAGGAAAGACTCTCCTCCAAGAGCCTCCAGAAAGGAATACAGCCCTGCTGACACCTTGATCTTAGGCCAGCGAGGCCTGTGTTTGACTGTAAGAAAATAAAAATGTGGTCTTTTCAGGTAATTTCTTATGGAAGCAATAGAAAATAATGCAATTTATTTTACCCATTTTCTAATTGGATTATTTGTTTCTTTAGTGTTGAGTTTTGAAAGTTCTTTTGTAGTCTACTATTAGTCTTTTGCTGAATATGTGGTTTGCAAACATTTTACTCTAGTCTGAGGCTTTTTTGATCCTTTTCACAGTCTTTTGCAAGGCAAAATCTTTTAATTTTGATAAGCCCAACTTATCAACATTTCCTTTATGATCATGATTTTGATATCAAGTCTAAGAACTCTGCTTAACCATAGATCCTGAATATTTTCTCAATTATTTTAAAAATTGTAAAATATACATAAAATTTACTATTTCAGCCTTTTAAAAAGGCTTAAATTATACGCTTAAGTTATATACACTTAAAAAGTGTATAATTCAGTGGCATTAAGTACATGCACATTTTTGTGCAACCATCACCACTATCCATTTCCAGAATTTTTCATCATCCCAAACTGAAACTTACATAATGACTCCCATTCTCCACCAAGCCCCTGCCCCTAGACCACTATTCTACTTTCTGTCTCTATGAATTTGACTGTTTTAGGTACCTCAATAAGTAGAATCATACAGTATTTGCCATTTATTATCTGGCTTATTTCACTTAGCATAATATTTTCAAGGTTCATCCATGTTGTGGCATGTATCAGAACTTGATTCTGATTTTAAGGCTGAATAATATTCCATTGTATGTATATACCACATTTTGTTTATCCATTCACCTGTTGACGGATTTTGGGGTTATTTTAACTTTTTGGCTATTTGAATGATGCTGCTATGAATATTGGTCTGCAAATATTTGTCTCTGCTTCAAGTCTTTTGGATGTATCAGCTAGAAGTGAAATTGCCGGATCATATGGTAATTCTGCTTAGATTGTTTGAGGAACTGCCATATTGTTTTCCACAGTGGCTGCACCATTTCACGTTCCTACCAGGAATGCCCTCAAGATTCTCTTTTGCATGGTACCCCCTGTGTTTATTTCCCATTTTCTAGATTCAGTTTTGCCCTCTCATAATTAACTGCCTTGTTTTGGTGTCACACAGCTTCCAGTTGCTTCCTGAGAAAGGGTGCATAAAAGATAATTTTTTTGAACTTTCGTGTCTGAAAAAGAATTGTTTTACTTTCATACTTGATTGGGTATTTGGTTGGGTATAACATTCTAGTTTAAAAATATTTTCGAAGGCTTTACTACATTGTCTTACATCTTGCAGCGTTTCTACTGTCAAGTTCAAAGATATCTTTGTTCTTGTCCTTTTCATATAACATGCTTTTTTTACTCTGTGAAAATTCTTATGACCTTCTTTAGATTCCCACTGTTCTGAAATTTCAGTTATGTCCCTTGTTGTTGGTCCTTTTCATCCATTTTGCCCACTTGGTGGGCTGATCCAATTTGAAAATGCATGTCTGATAGTTCTGGAAAACTTTTGAATTATTTGTTTGATAATTTCCTTTCCTCAATATTCTCTGCTCTATTTGGGTATTCGATTTCCTATTCTAATCCACTAACTTTCTTAACTTTTCTCTCTTATTTCCATGGTTTTCTCTTTTTATTTCTGGGACATTTCCTCAGCTTATCTTACAATCCATTTATGGATTTTTTTTCATTTAGCATATTTTTCATTTCTTAGGGCTCATTTTGATTCTCTGAATATTCCTTTCCATGGCCTTTTATTCTTGTGTCATGGGTGCAAAATCTTCTCTCATCTCTGTAAAGTTACTTATTATACTTAAGTTTTCTTCTGTTCTCTGCATTGTCTTGAATTGCTTTTTTGTTGGTTTGTTCATTTTGCTCTTTGCCTTTCAACTTAAAAGTTTTCTTCAAATGTGGAGTGATCCATGGTTATCTGTTCATCTTTAAGAGACCAGAACCAAAAGCTGATTGGAAGTTTTAGAGAGATGGGTGGAGTTTATTTTTGTGCTTTATTGTAGGATGATGTGCTTGGGTCATTTCAATGGAGATCCCCAAGTGTCAGTACCTATAGGTCTGATTTCTTCAATTGTTAATTTATCCAGAGACAAATCCTGCAATCGCTTGGCTGTCAGCAAAGTGTATGCTCTCTTCATGACACTACTTTGTATAGTTAAGCACCGAAAAAAAGTTTTTAGTCTGGCTGTTTAAGAGTTCAGGAGGGGCCGGCCCAGTGGCGCAGCAGTTAAGTGCGCACGTTCCGCTTTGGCAGCCTGGGGTTTGCCTGGTGGGATCCCGGGTGCGGACATGGCACCACTTGGCAAGCCATACTGTGGTAGACATCCCGCGTATAAAGTAGAGGAAGATGGGCATGGATGTTAGCTCAGGTCCAGTCTTCCTCAGCGAAAAGAGGAGGATTGGCAGCAGTTAGCTCAGGGCTAATCTTCCTTAAAAAAAAAAAAAAAAAAGAGGGGCCGGCCCCGTGGCTGAGTGGTTCAGTTCGAGCACTCCGCTTTGCCGGCCCGGGCTTTCGCTTGTTTGGATCCTGGGCGGGGACATGGCACAGCTCACCAGGCAACGCCGAGGCGGCGTCCCACATGCCACAACTAGAAGGACCCACAACGAAGAATATACAACTATGTACTGGTGGGGTTTGGGGAGAAAGAGGAAGAAAATAAAATCTTAACAAAACAAAGAGTTCAGGACAGGTAGAGATCAATGAGTAGTGGCAAAGTTGGAGGAATCTTAATAGATGATGTGTGACATCATCATAAATCTTGAAAGACAAGTAGGTCAGTCAGAAACTGAGGTGGAGCAAATCAGATTAAACAATTACATACTGTAGTTCAGAGACAGGAGTGACCACTTTCAGCTGATAGTGTAGCTCATCTGACTAAGACATGTATCTGTAATTAAGTCTCTATTTATCCATAAAGCAGCCATGACTCTGGCAAATCATTAGTCTCCAAGAGACTCAATTTCTTCAACTGAAAAACCTGGGGAGACTAAAGTCCTGCCAGGGCCTAAAGTTTCTCTAAGGTACTTATTAAGATTCTTTTCCATCGTATGACTTTTTCAGTGATGTTATTAGTGAATAACTATATAGTTCATGAGAGTAAACTTAGAAACTATAAAATTTCACTCCCATGAAAACACTAAGTTATAGGGAACTTGGCTTTATTTACATTAAATTTATATGCACAATGCTTTAAAAAACCTGTCCACTTGTTATATGTAAGTGTATTATGATTTCTTTTCAACATAGTAAAAAACTAAAACATGAAACATACTACATTGAAATCCTGACCTTGTTTCTTCCTTTGCACAGACAGAGAGTGTAACTGAAGAAGGAAAGCAGTCTCTCTCCTCTTGCATGTAAAGTACAACTGTGCCATTTCTAAATGTGGAGTTGATTTACATTCAGTAAGGGTTTATTTAACAAATGTGTCTACTATGTGTCAGGTGTGGTGGTCACAGAAATGAAAAGCACCGTCCCTGCCTTCCAGTAGTTCATAGCCTCTTAGGGAAAGGAAGGCAGTTCAGTAACTCACCAAGTATTTTACAGTGTGAACCATGGGAGTGAGAAACGGAGCCTCTGTAACTGATGTCTGCTTTGGCTTGCTCAGCAGCTACTCCCCTTTTTTCTGGAATGGTTTCTGGATTTTTCTCTGGGAATTACTCTTCTTCTAATTCCATGTACTTTGAATGGAGCTGTGGGCATATGATTCAAATCAGGCCAAACAGAATATTCTGGGCCACAGTGATTGGTTCAGGAATGGTCCCATGATGCAGGCCAAGTCAATCTGCTACAGTCAGAAGCAATCTTGGGACACAGCATGGTACATTGGGGGAACAGCAGATATTTGGCTATGGCTGGAGAATTGGGTTTGAGTGGGGAAAGCTGGGAGATAAAGCTAAAATGGTAGGCAGAAACAGTTTATGAAGGACTTTGTAGGCTATGCTGGAGAATTTGGACTTTTTCCTGAAGAGATGGCGG
Organism: Equus przewalskii; assembly: GCF_037783145.1. Lineage (NCBI taxonomy): Eukaryota > Metazoa > Chordata > Mammalia > Perissodactyla > Equidae > Equus > Equus przewalskii. The sequence goes on from NC_091859.1 coordinate 1,024,386, forward strand.
AGCCATTAAGGCATTTTAAGCAGGGAGTTCACAGGATCACATTTATGTTTTAGAAAGATCAGTATGGTAGGGATATGAAAAATGGGTTAGGAGGAAGATGAAGCAGAAAGCAAGGGAATGAGTTACAATGCCACAGTAGTTGTCTAAAAGGGAGACCTGGACTGTGGAAGTGGTAGTGGGGACGCAGAGGAGAGACACAGTGGGGATGTCTCCCACGAGCTCTCTAGAAGATAAAGCAGAAAGGGGTAACACGATAGCAGAAACTGGAGAAACTGAAGAAATTGTGTCTTGACTGCATCTCTAGTTCAGCAAATAGTAGTAATTTTCAGAGAACAAAAGTAAAATTTAAGTTTCATTTAAGGCTGTGCTTCTCAAAATTTAACGTGCACACAAATCTCCTGGGATCTTGTTACAGTGCGGATTTTGGCTCAGTAGTGTTGGGATGGGACCTGAGATTCTGCATTTCTAACACACTCCCAGCTGATGTTGGTGCTGCTTGTCTGCAGATTACACTTTAAGTAGTGAAGGTTTACGAACTTTTGAGGTGTGAGTGGGTCATTCCAGTAAAAAGGTCCAGCAGGCAGTAGGTGGAGGTTCTAGAGTTTAAGAAAGAGAGACTGGGCTGGAGCTATTTGGGAATCATTATCACATAGGAGGCAGTGATACCAGAATATGAAGATAATGGCCCAAGAATGTGTTTGGAAAAAAAGTAGAAGAATCCCAAGGATTGCCCCTGGGTAGCACCAGCATTTAAGCGGCAGTTGGAGGATGAGGTTTAAGAAGATCAGAAAGTAGCAGATGAACATAGGATGCCAAATTTTCAATGAGAAGTCTTTAATTCCCAAACCTATATAAATAACAGCTACCATTTATTGAGTATTCTCTTCCTGGCACTGTACTGAGGGCTTCAACTCTTCTCCAAAACACGGGGTGTAAGAAATGTCTCATTAAAATTTTTCTCTAACCTCACCCCTGTTGACGCAAGTAATCCATAACCAACCTACAAATAAAAATTGGGGTGAGTTTATTCTGAGCTGAAATGTGAGGACCATACAGCCCAGGGGAGTTTTTCCACAAAGGAATGGAGCACTCCAAAGAGGCGGGATCACAGGCTGGTTATATACCCTCAAAGAGCATGTTTCACATATGATTGAAATGTCCCTCTTACAATAGTCACAAGAGTGCCCTGTCGGCACAGCGATTGACGGACACAGCAGGAAGCAGGTCTTCCGCCTCCAGCCGGGCGGTACAGGTGAGCTGAGGGGGTCGCAGGTGAGCTGGGCCGTACAGGTGAGTGCAGCAAACAGTTCCCAGTCTGAGGAAAGACGCTTATCCTTAGGGAAATGCCAATGTAGGGGGAAGTTGCACCTTTATCTTAAGGCCATTTGTTCTTGCCATAGGAAATGTTTTAAAGCAGATATACAATGCGTGCTCAAGGCCACAGACAGGCCCTTTTGGAAAAAACAAAGTCAGGCCACATTAGGTTTACACCAAATGGCTTCCTCATATACTCCAATATATCCTATTGCGTGCCATTTCTATTTGTCACCGGGTACCACTAACACAGTCAGTCCCAGCTCATTTTTCCCTCCCACGTGAGTTGCCTCCGATGCAGGGTGGGCTGGGCGCTACACACCCAAGCCCTGCAAGCCCTGCAAGCCCTGCAAGCCCTGCAAGCCCTGCAAGCCCTGCAAGCCCTGCAAGCCCTGCAAGCCCTGCAAGCCCTGCCGCCTCTCCTACCCTCAGTTCCCAGCATCCACAGAAGCGGCGACCCTTGTCTTCTGTTGTTCCCTTTGGTTGCCACCTAACTAACCTCAAAAGCCTCTGGTCTCTCCCCACTGTGTGAAGAGAGAAGCGCCTCCGGGGGGGCAGGTGTTTGCGTACAAAAGGGACTTTTATACCGCGCCAGGGTACGGGAAGTCCCGGATCTCGGCCAGAGCCATCAAGGGTCTATCCAACCATTCTCTGACATTCCGGTATGGCGCTGAGAGCAAAAGAAACCACCTCATACCATCGTCCCCTGAGGCCCTACACCGGCTCTGCGGCGGCGCTCCTCGTGCGGCCCCAAGCTTGGCCGAGTTCGGACACTCTCTTCCGGCCGCACGGTGACCAGCGCCCAGGCCGGGCGGGCCCCGCGGCTCGCCCGCTCCCTCCGGACCCCTCGCTCGGGGCGGCGGCCAGGCCCGCGCCTCGGGGGCTGGCATTCCCTTCATCTGCATCCCAGCCTCACCACCCCGCTGCCCCGGGGACAGCCAGGCCGCTGGTGGCAGAGTCGCCTGCGGCCACAAAGCCAGCACCAGGTCTGCTGCCCCTAACACGGCGTCCTCTCCCTCCTACTGAACTGAAGCCTGCCAACGGCTCACAGGCTCGCGCCCAGGCAAGCCCCAGGCAGAAACACCGCAACGTAGCCCCGCTCCTGGGGAAGATAAACGCGCGCTTCCGCAACACGCCTCGGGGACTCGGCTGCCTCTGAGCCGCACTCAGCACGCCTGCGTCAGGCGCTCGCCCCGCCCCTCGGAGCCTTCCCGCTACTGCCCGCCCCTTTCCCGCCCGGATGTCTGCCTGGTTTTGCCGGATGTTGTTGTGAGTCCGAGAGACACGTGAGGCGCTGCTACGTCATCACAGGCACGCGCAGGAAAGATGGCGGCGGCTGGGGCTGTGAGCGGGAAGGTGGGTAACGGCCCGGGGACACCCCTGCTTTTCTACGCCATGGGGTGCTTTTGCTGCGTGGGGGCCGGCCGGCCGGGCGGGGGGCTTTCCGTATCAGGAGCGGCCTGCGGCGGATGTGGGAGAGAGGACGTGGTGGGTCAGCTGTTTCCTCGGGAACGCCGGCTCCGCCGGGACGAGACCCCCCTCCTGTCCCGCGGCCAGCCGGCCCCGGCGCGGCCCTGGTCCGGCGCCTTCTCTGTCTTCTCTGTGTACGCAGGCCTTTCCTAAGGGGTAGGAGGTGGCTTAGTTCCTCTCTTTTTCTGGCTGTTTTCTCACTCTGGTTCTTTGTGTCTATTCTTTCGACTCCAGTATCTTTTCCCTTTTCCTTTGAGGCGTTAATCTACTTGCCCCTGCCTTTCTCTGCTTCACTTTGATGAGGGCATCTGTGTTTCTTTCGGGAGGAGCTGAAAACAGGTGCTATGCAGTTGTGCGCTCAGAAGAAAAGAGTGTGTTGGATCCATTTTACCGGACTGCCGAGTTGGTTGGTGGTTGTGCGCAGGAGGGCATGTTTCCACTCCGGGAGTTGGAGATTTACACCATCCCACGCGTGTCTAGGAAGCGTTGGTTAAGACATTTATTTCCTAGGCGTCTCTGTGATGTTCCCGTGGGAGTATCTGTGGCGCTGTCTTACAAGGTGGTCACGGGCCGTCCTCCCAGTTTGTTAGGAACTAGGATTAGGTGCGGAGGAGGTTTCGTTGTATGGTGCCTGTTCACCTTCTGAGGGCATAGGTTAATGCCTGTTATTTAGGACTATCATGCCTGGTTGCTGGTAGCATTTCTCATTGCGGGAGTATTTCGTAAACAGTTGGGTCTGGTAATTACTCATCCAACACTAAGGCCTATTTACTTGTCGTGGTACTTCCTCATTCCTTGAGTTTCATTCATTTTCTCTATGCTGCCCTCCTTATCCCATTTGGAATTGTTTGACAGCGTTTGTGGTTTGGTGTATGGACTACTAGACCAGGCGCATGTAACCTTGGGAAATTGAGAAGGATGACTTCTCTGTCCTTCCATTCTTTATCTCCAGAATGGAGGTGATGCCAGTCATTATTTCTTGGATTGGAGTTGTTAGGATTACATGAAATAATAAAAGCATTTAAAAAAGATTAAATACTTTTACTTACTGGATATTTTAAATGATAGGTTGGTCATCATTTTTGGATTATTCATGCTCTTTGGTTGTCTTGTGAGTTTTTGTGTTCAGGATGGGTGCTGATTTCTACTTGACTCAGTATGTATTCGAATGTTATCCTGTTTGATTTTTCCATCTTGACTGATCCAATCTAGTTCTTGCCAAGAGTGGATCCTTTCCATTTGAACTACACTTAGCTCTTTCAGGTGTGGGATGATTTTGAAAGAACCGTTGAGGTGATGAAACAGAGTTTTGGAATCTAAGACTTTTTTCACCCTTTCCTTCAAACCACTGCCTTTTGTAATCTGACTTCTTAAAATGAGTCTTTTATTTCGTAGCTCTGCTTCATCACCTCATTTATTCTCACTAATTGCACATTCACAACCATTCCCATCACTCCACATTAACTATTTTTCCATGCCAAAAGGTGCCCCTCTTCCAGATAATGCTATCATGACCAGCAAAACCCACTTATTCTTCCCTCAGTAAGTTCAGATCTAGTTTAATGGCTTTGTCATTCACTTTGTTCCATGAAAAACAAACTTAGAGATGTCCATTTCTGTAACAACATTTAACCATAACCAGGTCTACCAGTTTTACCTTAAAGAGGTTTCTTAAGTTTGCAGCATCCTCTTCAGTGCTTAGTTTATTCAGGCCTTTCGTCAGCCTCTAGTCGTGAGTTCTTGGCTGATTTTTCCGTCTGCAATCTCTTTGCTTGCAGTCCTCCCCTCCACCACTGCTAGAGTTATTTTTCTAATGCACAAATCCGATTGTCTCTTGCTTTAAAAGACAAACAAAAAAATCTTTATTTTGTTACTGTTACCATTAAAATAATACTCAAGGTTGGTTAATATGACATAAAAAGCCATGTTACCTTTCTAGCTTTATCTTAGGCTTCCTTACTTCCTAGTGTTGTTTCTTTGGGAAAGGCGAACAAGGAAGAATGTATATATTTATGAGGATGTATGTGTGTTTCTGTCTGTATTTATTTATTTCCCCGCAAGGGATCAGCTAAGACCTGTCTAGTTTAGAAACCCAGGGCGGTGGATGTTAACCAAGGCTCACAAGGATCATGTATGGTACTTTTAAAAAATACAGATGCTGGGCCACAACCCAGCTGTGTTGAATTAGAATCTCTGTCTCAGTGTTAAGATCTAGGATGTAGAGTCATTTTTCTAGTAAGTCCACTTTGCTTACTTTGAACTTTGAGTGTAGGGAGGGAGGGAGTTAATCTCTGTCATATGGAGAAGCAGTGTAAGATGAGATTTAAGAGCTTGGACTCGAGCTAAACTAGTTTCAAAAGCTAACTTTGCACTTACTAGTGACTTCAGTTAAATTACTTAATCTCTCTGTGTTTCAGTCTCCTCATCTGTAATGTGAGGACGATTATAATACCTACTTTATGGAATCGTTAGGTGGGTTAATAAGTAAATATATTAGAATGAAGCCTGGCACATAATAGAGGCTGTTGTAGGTGTTATTCATTATCATAATTTCCCTACAAGTCATTGGTTGGGTATGGCAGAATTTTAAAAATTTAGAATATAGTTTTTGGTATGGGTGTGTAATTTATTTTTGAGGTTATGTCTAGTTTTAATTCTCGTTGTTATTTTAACAATTGAAAAATATCTTGTTTTAGAAGTCATGTAGTTTTTTGTTTTATTTTTTGCAGGGAAAGATTTGCCCTGAGCTAACATCTGTTGCCAGATGCCATCTTCCTCTTCCCGCCCCCCCCCCAAAGCCCCAGTGCATGGTTGTATATCCTAGTTGTAAATCCTTCTAGTTCTTCTATGTGAGCCACTGCCACAGCGTGGCAACTGGCGGACAGGTGGTGTGGTTCTGTGACCAGGAAACCCGGGCCACCTGGCTGGCTCTAGAAGTCATGGAGTTTTGATGAATGAAAAATCGTCACAATAGGGCACTGGTTAAGGAGATGGAGTGTAATTGCCTGGGTTCAGACCCCAGCTCCACTGCTTTGTAGCTGTCTTACTTTGGGCAGATTTCTTAACTTCCCTGTGCCTCAGTTTTCTCATTTGTAAAATAGGGGATAATGGTTATATTTCCATCGTGGAGTTGTAGAAAGGATTAAATGAGTTAATATTTGCAAAATGTTTAGAATAGTGCCTGGTGTCAAGTAAGTGCTTGATAAATGTTACCTGCTGTTATTACTATTGTTAAGGAAGATCTTTCAGACTGTCTTAAGATTGTTATTATTGGTTTGGAAATAGTTGAATGTTTATTTTTGCTGCCATTTTCCACTAAGAGATTAAGACTGCCATATAAAAGCAATATAGTCATGTAAAATGGGTTGGGGGGAAAATGAGGCAAAAGGAACGTAAATAAAGGTAGGAAAGGTAGAGGGAACAGAAAGTACAATTATTAAATAAACTGTGTCCTTTAGTGGGCTACAGTTTGGCTCTAAGTTTTTTAGCAGCCAAAGTAAAGAGGAGAACTTGATCAGTTATAAGAATTATAGGATCCACAGTAAAGTAAAACCAAAAGCAGAAACCCAAAAACCTAGTTTCTGAAGATTACACCAGAGAATAAAGTCCTATAAGTTCTTTAGATTGTGTATTATAGTGAATGTGATTATATGGCATATTGTGTCCTTTTGGTAAAAAAAAAAAGACTCTGTAATGCCCCTTAGTATGCTGATGGTTTTATGCTAGTAGATGGTTCAGTAGTTCAGTAAATACAGGGTACCAGTTTGATGTATTCAGTTCTCTGATGATTTGACTAAATTCAAGGGTAGGCTTTTGTCGAGTTGAGTGATGTACTCAGTTTTGCACATACGTTGTTTTTCTTAGCTGAGCTTTTGAAAGTGATCTTAATTATAAACCTCAATTAGTTTGGAGTTCAGCTATTCTTTGTTGCTATATATGTGTAGAAACATATGTTTTCACACTCAGTGAAATGGGAGGGGGAAAGAGTGACATCCTCTTGTGAATATTGAGGGGAGAAATAGGGACACTGCTTCTAAAAGCCATTCTGCTTTTTCTTTAACAGGTGAACAGGGTTGAATTAATGGACTAAGTTGAGCTTACCAATCAGAGAGGGTGGGAGAGAGGAGATGCCTGAAATAGGTTTTAGCTTTATAACCAGTGTCCCTGATGATGGTTACAGTTTACTTTCATTCATTTATTCAACATTTATAATGCATCTCATTTGTTCCAGGTACTATATTAAGCATTAGGGATACATTAAATAGCCCCTTACCTTGGAGCATATAGACTTCAGTTCTTCAGAAGGAAAACATTCACTAACAATTACCGCTTTATCTTGCCTAAATAAGAAATGCAGTGTGAGTTTCAAGTCGTTGAAGTGGGTGATGTTTTAGTGAATGTTATTGTTCTGAAGACCTTTAGACTGACTTGTCATCATGAGGTCAGGGCCTGAAATGTTTCACATGCATCTAGCATAGGTTCTGGCACGTAGTCGATATTCAGTGAAGAGGAATGAGCAAGAAGGTAGAGAAAATGAGGGGGGACTAGAGTGAGAGAGATGGGTTCATTAAAGCACTCTTGTTTTGGAGTTAAAAAGTCCTATTTTAGTACACTTCCATTTCACTCTAGGTCTCTGTTTTTATTATGAGTATACTAGAATTTGGTTTTGTTGACAATAACTTGAAACAATTGGGAAATCAGCTGTTATTTTTTCTTAGAGTTTGTTTTGATGGCATTCTCATAAGAATTTATTTTGTAGCTTAAATTTGGCCCCTTCCAGTTCCTTTTAGATATGCTTATAGTCCTGCGAAACCCTCTCCTTAAGAAAGATAAAGGTGGCCGGCTCTGTGGCCCAGTGGTTAAGTTCGCACGCTCTGCTGTGGCAGCCCAGGGTTCGGATCCTGGGCGCGGACATGGCACCGCTCATCAGGCCACGTTGAGGTGGCGTCCCACATCCCACAACTAGAAGGACCTGCAACTAAGATATACAACTATGTGGGGGAGGGGGTTTGGGGAGATAAAGCAGGGAAAAAAAAAAAAGATTGGCAACAGTTGTTAGCCCAGGTTCCAGTCTTTAAAAAAAAAAAAAAAAAGATAAAGAATATTCTTAGTATCTAGTAGGTTTTTCCTGGAGAATTTTTCTTTTCCTGGACTAGATCTTGTAACATGGTAGTAACTTCCTGTTAGAGGATACAATATGAAGTATGTCTTCTTTCTTTAGTTTTCTGGCATTCTTTAGTTTAACAAACCTTTGAGTACTTTCCATGTGCTGAATTCTTTGGATACAGGAGTGATTAAACACAGACTTTATTCTTGACATGGTACAATAGTTTTCAATTTTAACAATTTCACTTTGTAAATTAGTAAAAACATGGCTTTTTTGGAAAAGAATTTAAATGTTAAGTCTGCTTCAATGTGACGTAGCTGCTGGGACTAGGTAAAAAATTATAACCCAGCCTTTTTTTTTTTTTAAGATTTTACTTTTTCCTTTTTCTCCCAAAGCCCCCCAGTACATAGTTGTATATTTCTTGTTGTGGGTTCCTCTAGTTGTGGTATGTGGGACGCTGCCTCAGCGTGGTTTGATGAGCAGTGCCATGTCCGCGCCCAGGATTCGAACCAACGAAACACTGGGCCGCCTGCAGCGGAGCGCGCGAACTTAACCACTCGGCCACGGGGCCAGCCCCTAACCCAGCCTTTTTATTTTCACTTTTTGGTGGAAGGAAATCCTTGTGAAATTTATTTACTGTCTCTTATTGTACAATACTATAGTACATGTATGTAGTTGTTGGCATAATGGTATAAGAGAAGTTGTTCAGTTAGTCCTCGGTACCTCCCCAGACCGCTAAGTTATTCCTGTTCTCCTGTCTGACGTTGTTGGTGCGCTAATCCCCTGAAGAAGCAATAATGGTTCTGCTGGCTGCCCTTCATCGAGAGTTGTCCCATCCTTAACATCTCAGTGTCTTCACACTCAAAATTTCTGTGATTCGTTACCCTTAATACCACCTATGTTCTACATTTCTTTGAGTTCTTCAGTCATCACTGAGCAGCATGTTCCAGGTAAAATGCACTGTTACGTTCTTCCTTCTGTAATCTTTCTCAGTGAATAACCTCATCCACTCAATTTTGTTCTTGACTCCTCTCCCCTTCACCTCCAACATCTAATCAGTCATAAAGTCCTATCATGACTACCAGGTACATACCATTCGACCCTCTATGTATCTTTCTAAACCATCTGCCTGCCTTTCCTTATCCCCACTGCCACTGCCTTAGTTCAAGCCGCTGTGAAGCTCTCCTCCAGATTACCGTAGCTGTTCATTCTTGGCTCTGCAGCTAGTTTGTTGGCTTAGAAAAGGCGAGTATGACCATGGCATTCCCCTGCTAGAACTTTCTGATGGCTTTTAGGTGGCAAAGATTGTCTTTAGAATAAATTCCAAATTCTCAAATTCTTGAGCATGGCTGATAAAACTCTTTATGATCTGATCTGATGTCTACTTTTGTCTCTAAACTCTTTATCTTCTATTGTCTGATCTGGGTTGCAACCATGTGCTGAACTACTGCTCTCTGTAGAACATACACCCTCTGCCAAGAAGGTATTCCTTCTCCCAGTTAAAATTCCATTCTTCAGGTCCCAATTTATATTCCATTCTAGTTAAGACTCATCTTCCCTGAGCCCTGTAAGTCTAGGTTAGATATGGTTTATTAGGGCTTGCTGTGACAGCCTGTTCATACTTCTGTCATATGTTGTAATTATGTTTTCTTATCCTAATCCCCAATTAAATTGTAAGTGCTATGAGGGCAATGACTGACTTTTACTTATTTATACCTGGAAGCTTCCTCTGTACCTGGCACGTTGTAGGCATTCACCATGTAGTTACTCAACGAATAACTGAAAATGACATCTCATTCAGGATCCTATGCATACTTCCATCACACTCTGCTATGACCATTCATTTATTGGTTTAGATGACGTTACTAATGTAGTCAGATGTTTTTTTCGGTGTGTGTTTTTCCACCAACACCTTTTATTCCCAGCATCTAGTTGGTGCTCAGTAAATGTGTCGAGTCTATGAGCGAAGAAACTTCTAAAGCATATTAGGTGGAATGGGGGTGGTTGGAAGAGTTTGGACAGGTTCTTGTGCTCTTTTGAAGAATTTAGTAGAAGTTATTTGCAGAGAGGAGTAAAAGGCTTTTCCAGGTAGAGGGAGCAGAATGCACACACAAGAAAGGCACAAGGCTTTGAGGGAACAGGTGGGTTCACAGTGGTGCAAGGCAGGAAGTTCGTTTGTATTGGGGAGTGTCAGCTGTTGTGTAGCTGTGGAGGACAGGGGTGGATCAGAAGGTTTTGAAGCTCAGGTGTGGCACCCGGATATACATTTTATAAAGATCAGATTGGGCAGTGGTTACTCATTACATAGCTTACACAGATTATTGGAGGGTGACCAAATTGGAGGAAGAGAGATCAAAATGTTCTTTTATCAACACAGGCTAGAAATGAGGAGGGGTCAGTGTCAGAGGTGAAGAGTTGAGGGATTAGGAGACAGGGTGGGGATGGTGAAAGAGTCATTGAGAAGAACCGGGTGGATGGGATGTCTTTGACAGAGTTGGAAATATCAGGAGAGCAGATATAGGAAAAAGCACGCTAAATTTAAGATGACTGTGACTTATTCAAATGGAGATATCAAGTAGGTGCTTAGGTATTTGGATGTGGAGTTCATTAGAAGTTCTGGGTTCACACTGGCGTTTCTTGGGGATACCTTCTCTGACCATAAGTTTAAATTATCTATGTGCTGAATAGTTTTAAAGAAATGAATTTTTGTAACTTTTTGTTGTTAAATTTAGCTTATAAAATTCACGTAGTTGCTAAAGTCCAAGAATGTATGTTATGTATGATAAGGACTGGATTATCATGTTTGAACAGAGATTTAGGGCAAGAATTTTATCCCTAAGCTTAATAGTAAATTTAAAACATTTGGGTTGAATGTTTTCATTTCTCTTTAGGTTTTGCAAATAGAGATTATGCTAATTGTAATACAAATAAAAACCCCATCCTCTTTAAGTGTAGGAACAATATAAAAAATTACTTGCTACTGTATTGTACAACTTCTTTAACTGTTTCAGCTTTTTCTCTCAGGAAGTAGCATGGTTTTGAGTTGGATTGTCCCAAGTACATCTCTTTTTATCTAGATAGTTGAATTTATCTATTGGCATGCCTCTTTTTTGCCTTTTAATTCTAACTTTTGCTGAATTAGAGGTTAGTAAGTTTATTCTAAAACATTTGCTGTGGTCCCCAGAATTCTTTTAATAAGTTATACCTGACTTAGGTTCCTTTGCTGAAGGAAAACTGCAGTTTCTGTTGCCGTCAGCAGGCCGTCATTGAAGGTTTTATAAATATGCTTACCTGCCTGGGCATCTCAGCAAATATTTCACAATAAACGAGAGCCCAGAGGGCGTGATACAATTTTATTCCAAATGGAAAGCTTTTTTCCTTTCTTCGGTACCCTTACACCTTGTTCCTGTGTAAAGATTTTACCTTTTTATAACGTTACCAGGTACATAGTTTATTTTTCTGCTCTCCATGGTATCTGGCATGTAAGTGCCTAATAAAAGTTGAATCACTTATATAGTTAGTTTAGCACCACCAAGTGACAAGTCTTTGAATGCCCTTTATAGTTGCTCCCTGTGGACACTTAATCCCCAATGAAGAACAGATAGGGTGAGATTTTAAATTTTTTTTTGAGGCAAGATAACTTATTTTTCTTTCTCCTTTTTTTACTGAAATATCTCTAGTTATGTATTTACTTTTATGTAGGGTTTTATAGTTTAAAACAATAGATTTTCCATGTAAGTTATTTTTTCTATAGCTTTATTGAGGTATAATTGATAGTAAGTTGCACGTAGTGTGTAATTTGATGGCTTTTGATCTATGTATATGCTATCAACCCATTGACACAATCAAGATAATGACATTTCTACCACTCAGCTTCTTTTTGACTCATTGAAACGTATCACTGCCTTCAGGCTGTCCACAGGAAACCGCTGAGCTGCTTTTTGTCGCTATAGATTAGTTTGCATTTTCTAGAATTTTATATAAGTGGAAGTATATAGTATGTACTCTACTTTTGGCTTTTCTTCATTTAGCATAATTATTTTGAGATTCTTTCTAGTTGTTGGATGTATCATTAGTTTATTCCTTTTTCTTTCTTTCTTTTTTAGTTAGGAAGGTTGGCCCTGAGCTAACCTTTGTTGCCAGTCTTCCTCATTTTGCTTGAAGAAGATTGTCCCTGATCTAACATCTGTGCCAGTCTTCCTCTCTTTTGTTTGTGAGACACTGCCACAGCATGGCTTGATGAGCGGTGTGCAGGTCCATGCCCAGGATCTGAACCTATGAATCCCCGACCACTGAAGCAGAGCATATGAACTTAACCACTACGCCCCTGGGCTGGTCCCTTTTTATGTTTTGGATGTCTTCTCTTAGCAGGTTCTTACTTTTCTGCAGTGTCTTGAACATATGGAATTCAGTGATAATGCTTTAATATCCTTCTTACTAATTCGGTTGTTTGTGTCATTTTGGGTCATATTTAATTTTGTTGATTTTCCTCCTCATTATGGGTTCTATTTTCCTGACTGTTAGCATGCTTGGCAATTTTTTTAAATCAGATGTCACATATTGTGAATTTTATCTTTTTGGGTGCTAGATATTTTCGTATTCTGTAAAATATTCTTTTTTTCTGCTTTATCTCCTACCCCCACCCCCCCGTACATAGTTGTATATCTTAGCTGTAGGTCCTTCTAGTGGTGGGATGTGGGACACTGCCTCAGTGTGGCCTGACGAGCAGTGCCATGTCCGCGCCCGGGATCCGAATCCTGGGCCGCCGCAGCGGAGCACGCGAACTTAACCACTCGGCCACGGAGCCGGCTCCTAAAATATTCTTGAATTTTTATCCTGGAAGGCACTGAAGTTATGTGGAAAGAATTTGATACTTTTGGGTCTTGCTTTTAAACTTTGTTAGATGATATCAGCGCAGCATTTACTGTGAAACTAATTTTGTCCCCCTGCTGAGGTAAGACTATTCTGAGTACCCTGCCCAATGCCCTGTGAAGTCGGTTTCCCACTCTAGAGGGAACAGGTCTGTGTGAGCCTGCAGATTGCTGCTGCTAGTATTTCAGGTGGCTTTTCCCCCTGGCCATAGGTGGTTTACTGATACACATGCAGTGATCAGAACTCTGCCGAGTACTCAAGGACCTCTGCACGTCTCTTGAGTTCTCTCTCTGCATTTCTCTGTTCTCGAGTCCTCTGTCCTGTGAGCTCTGTCTTGACTTCCCCCAGTTTCCAGCTCTGTGTCCTCAATGCACGGAGACCACTGGACACTTTCTGGGTTTTCTCTCCCATTACCACAGCTGGAAACTCTCAAGACAGTGAACTAGGGCAATTGTGTGACTCACTTCATTCGTTTTCTTTCATTTAGCAGTCGCTGTCCTTCATTACCCGTTGAAAACCATTCTTTCATGGATTTGGCCTTTTTTTCTGGTGGGAGGATAAATCCAGTTTCTGTCACTCTGTCTTGGCTGGAAGTGTAAGTCATTATAGGGTATTTTTTTCCTCTCTGTTTTTGGTTTAATACCCACAAATAGGTCTTTTTTTTTTTTCCTCAAGCCCAGGATGAATGTTTGTGTTTCAAATTTGTTTCCTTTGTCGTTATAAACTCTGAGATGGTCTTTTTCTTCCAGAGTTTTTGTTAATAACTGTTTCTTTCTTGTTGGTCTATATTAATTCTCTTCTGTCATGTACCTTCTGAGAGGTGACATTGTCAACAAGATATTCAAGAATGTTATCAGATGCTAAGTGTTTCCAGAATGCCAGTAGATATTTGGATAGCTCAAGGTTGTCATCACATCTGTAGGGTGGCTTTATGCCAGTTTGTAATATATTTTAGAGTATCTTTTTCCTCATTTCACTAGTAGTTTATATATACTCTCCACAACAATAGCATTCCCTCCCTTTTTTTTGCGGGTACACTTAGTGGTAGGTGGTGTTCCTCCCTCAAATCTGCTTGATCTGTCCCTCTTCCCTTTCTTTTTCTCAAGGTGTGTTCTTCCATTGTTGAATTCATGTCATGATTTCCACCTGACAATATCCCTCTAGTACTCTTGAGATTTGGTTTAAATTCAATTTAAAACTTTACATTTTGTGTTTATCACCAGTAATTTTTAGCATTTTGGTTGTAAAAGAAAACTTATATGCAGAAAATCACACTCGTATAACTTAATGAGTCATAAGGCAGACATCTTTCTAACCACCACTCGGTTCGAGAGACCGACCTTTGTAGCCACTCCAGAAGGCCTTCCATGCACCCTTCGTCCCTAAGTAACCACCCTGCTAACTTCTGTAGTACTTAGTTTCTTGCATTGTTTTTATTATTACTGGTATTTTTTGAACATTGCTGTTGTGTCATGTTTTCTTTTTAAAGTCCTCGTTTGTCCTCTACTTAGTACTGGGTACTAAGTACTGGGTACTTCCTCCAGTTTTGTTTTTCTCAATCAGTTGCACCTTTGTCTTTTATGATATTTGATATCTTATTTTTCTTTGGGTAGTTTGTTCATTCTCTTCACATTTCAATTTGGGTTCTTCTTATCAAACACATTACCTCTGGATTTTGAAAGATTGGACTGTACAGGAATAATGGTCCAAAAAAACAAAACAAAACATCCCAAACCACCCAAATCCTGATTTTGACAACAGCTATGTATCCTGTTTTATACTCACCTTTCATACTTAGTTTTCATACTCAGCTTTCTCTGCCAAATGAACTGAAAGATGAAATGAAAACACCATTTATATCGCCATTAGACATGTATTTCAGATATATTTTTACCATATAATTTGTTCCCTTATAAAATATCACAAATTAGTGAGTTGTTAGACGTGGAGAATCTGACATAGACTTTTAGTACTGTCTCAAATACATATGCTAGGGAAGTGATTAGGCTGTTTTATTTTTACGTTCGATGCCTCTGTATCCCTAAGGTAGTAATCGTGGGAAGTCTTTACTGCCTACACGTTGTCTTGCTATTTGGGATGCTTGCTGCTGATAACTTAGAGTGTGGGTTCTCTGTAGAAGGAGTCTCAGACATGTTGTGCATCTCGAGTAGTGCAGACTTTTGTCTCAGTCTTTTTCTTCTCTTAGCTTTCCACTTGCCAGCTTCCTGACATCAGTTTTCATTGCTTTTCACCTCCTTGGAATATAATTTTTTCTTGTCCTGTTTCCTGACCTGTATATTCTTTTCCTGTTGTGCCTGTGAACTCTTCATCTTCCCTCCCGTCTTAGGTAGTAGAAAGAAGCAGAGGCATCGCTGATGCCTTTTCTTTCTTCCTGTAGCATAGAGAGCCTATTCATGTTCATGGCACTGGTCACTGGTTACTCCCTCAGGTTGAAATACTAGCACATAGGATCCTGGAACCATTTTGTCAGTGTCCATGGGTGCTGAGCATGGGTGCTGAGCCTTAAGTTGATTGCCTTTTTCATTATGTACTTTTTGGACAGACAAAACTTGTCAGAGCAGACCTCTGAGTCTCCACCCCAGAGAGAACCTTGATCAAGTCACGTAACTTCCTTGCCTTTTTTCTCAATTACAAAGTGGGAATGATAACATATATCTAATTGAGTTGTGAAGATCAAATGTGATAATGTAGAAATGCTTTGTAAAGTAATACATAGTAGAGATATTATGTGGCCAATAATAACATTTGAACCTTTCTTTTTATTTTACATTAGAGATCATGAGTAAAACCAGAGTAAAGAAATTGGAAGCCTGTTTTATAAAGTATTATCTCCCATGAAAGTTCTAATATCATAGTTGTTCCCTGTAGCAAAGTAATTTTTCATATCAAACAAACTTGGAGGTAGTGTCGCAAATGTTAATGATTACCATTGATAAACATAGGAAGCAGAATATCCTACGGCAGAATGATATTCCTCAGGAATCAATTCACTGTAGAGTCCAATGAAGAAGTGTCTTCATGCTATTGTATAAGATCCAATTTTTAATCGGTCTTCTGTTTTTGTATGTTGAACTATTTTGAGTAGTTAATACCTGTAGAATTGTATTTCATTATACATAGGTACTCAGAAACTGGGGTGATGGACAGACGTATGCTGTAAGCAAAAAAAAATTCCCTTAAAAAAATACAGTGAAGAGCTATAACATTAAAATGACTGATTCAAATCAAAATGATAGAAAAGAGACTAAGCTTCTTGTGTGGAATGTTTAGGAGTTCAGATGGGAGAGAAATTAAGGATTTTTGTTTAAAGTCCAAATTGTTAATTAGCTGCTACATTGATTTATAAATTAAAGACATTTAAATTGGTTTTAGTCCTGAAGCAGCATTATTTTCTACATCTAAGCAATTTCAGAAACTGCTTTCCTCTAGGGAAGCCATGTGGAATTTTTCTGGTAGTTTCTTGAGGGAATAGTAGTTGAGATTTAATGGATGAAGGTGTCAGGAAATCTGAAATCCACTTGTTCATTTGATATGCCTGTGGTCTTGAACAAAGTCACTGAACAACTCTTTGTTGTACTTTTTGGAAGATTAGCCCTGAGCTAACTGCTGCCAATCCTCCTCTTTTCACTGAGGAAGACTGGCCCTGAGCTAACATCCATGCCCGTCTTCTTCTACTTTATATGTGGGGCGCCTGCCCCAGCATGGTGTGCCCAGCGGTGCCATGTCTGCACCCGGGATCTGAACCGGTGAACCCCGGGCCCTTGAAGCCGAATGTGTGCACTTAACCGCTGCGCCCCCACGCCGGCCCCTCTTTGTATTAGTTTATTCTGTAAAATGGAGATGGAGATAATAAGATCTATTCTGACTCATTCAGTTTGGTTGTGAGGATTAAATGAGATCAGAGTGCTTTGAAAACCAAGTGCTATTCAGTTAAAACTGTTACCGTTATTTTACATTTGAAGTAAATTATATACTGATGCAACTAGTGTTGTTTTTAAGGTTTAGTAGCACATAATGGTGAATTTATTAGTTTTATTCTATGTGCCATTTCTGGCAGAATTATTAATTTGTATTAACATCACACCCTTCAAGTCAGAAAGCTGAACATGGCTGCTTTCTAAAGACGTTACAAGTCTGGGTTCGGAATTTTGAGTTTTTGGTCAGGTAATTTGTTCCTCAAAAAGTGCTGAAGAGTTAACACAGAAAGAACTCAGCATGAGTGCATCTTTGACTTTTTTGTAAGGTGGCTGGTACTTTAATAATTTTTAGTAAATTACTGAATTATTTAGGAAATTACATAGCTAAACTACTTAGGAAAGTCAGCTTTTTCTTAAATGAAAAAGAGAGTAGGCAGCACTTGACCAACATATGTATAGGAAAGAAAGAGTCGCCTGAAATGCTTTGGTAGGGAAAGTGCTGCATTTGATTCTTTGGGGTTCACTTCGTTAAAGTGTCAAAATCTCTTTAGTGTTAATAGTGTCACAGAGCCTTGGATTACGTTGTTAATGATGCCAAGCTTTTCTTGGCAAGTAAGTGTCCCTTTTTCTGCTCTGAGAACTAGGAAGTTCTTGATTATTCTACTAGCTGAGTCTTGCTGAAAATATGCTAAAGTGTGGTTTCTGGATATGTCTATGATCTGTTTGCACAAAAGCTTGAGATTTTAAAGGATTTCTTTTTTATAACCTTTTCATACTTCCATTTTGTGGCCTCAGATATAATTATGTAGTTCAACTTCCTCTTTTACAAATTGATAAACTAAAGTCCTGAGAAGTTATAGTTTATACTTCTGGAACTCCTTTTTTTCACTTTACTCATTAAAATTATTTTTGTAATTACTAAAGCAATGTATAGCTGTAGTTTAACTTTGAAATATTGAAATAAGTTAGCGGCTTTAACATAAAAATTACAATTCCTCTTTCAACCTTTCCCTATTCCATTCTCTCTTCCAGAAGTAACCTCTGTTAACAGCTTAAAATGTGTCCTTCCAGAACTTGTTCTATGTGTTTTATACAGGTATAGAAAAACTTTTGAAAAGTTATGTAGTCATACTTTATATAATTGGCAGTTTTTTCCATGTCTGTCTATCTGTCCCTCTAATTTCCCTCATCCTTTCTTAACTCCTGAATAATATTCCCCAAGAATGAATATCCCAGTATTTATTAGATCATTTCTTTCTTTGTAGACATTTAGATTCATACCTTTCCTTTCCTCCCTCCCTCACCCCCTTTGATATTATAAATAATACTATTGTGAATATTCTTATGCATATCTTTGTGTACCTGTGTGAATGAATCTGCATGCTTGAAAAGTTTTCATCTCTATACAAACCGTATAAAATTGTCTCCCACCACTCCCCAACTGTTACTAATCTCCATCTTTGCCTTTGGCGTAATGCTTGTCTGTTGCTTAACAACTATTTTGTTGAAGGCTACCTTGGGGTTTTGAGATCAGAACTTCTCTGGTGATCTTGAGTACTAGAAAGACTTTCCTGTAAGAGATGAGAAATGATGTAAGTCCATACCACAAGTGGTTAATATAACACGGGAGAGGCAGTGAAAGTAATGTGGGAGCGTTGTAGTGTAGTGGCTAAGAACACAGTTTTCTGGTGTCACACTGCCTGGGTTTCAGTCTCCACACCACTCCTAGCCACCCTTCGCTGTTTGTGTCATCACCCTCAGACAAGTTATTTAACCTCCCTTTCAGTTTCCTCATTCACACAAATAGCCTCCTCATCATAATGATGTAGTGGGATATAGTTATAGAACCTGTGGTCCAGGGTTATGACATGTGGAGGTCCTGATGCAAAAGTGTTCCATAAATGTTAGCTGAAAACAAGAGGATGCATGTCCATTTACATTCATCACTAGGGGGTGATCATGATAGGCTTTGGTGGTGTTTGTCCTGCGTTGTTGGTCCCCATGCTCTTCTGAATAGTGATGTGATTGTATTAATAAAAGGTCTACATAAATAGAAAGTACGCTCGATTCCAAATTTGCATATGTCAAAATTACTGAGGTCTAGAAGTGACTATTTTTATCTCCCTTTTAGTTATTTGCATAATGAAAAGAA
This sequence comes from Equus przewalskii, assembly GCF_037783145.1. Classification (NCBI taxonomy): domain Eukaryota; kingdom Metazoa; phylum Chordata; class Mammalia; order Perissodactyla; family Equidae; genus Equus; species Equus przewalskii. The sequence continues at coordinate 1,043,239 of NC_091859.1, forward strand.
TTTTTTTAATGGTTTGAAATGGCTCTCTTAATTTATAACATTATGCTTAAGAAAATAAGGCTTAACTTTAAATGTTTTAGTTTACTCAGGAGTTAACCTACGTCTCTCCAATATTCCCATAGGACAGTGTTCAGGAATCATGTCTTAATCATATTAATATATCTATAGTCTTTTACATGCTTTGACATATAGGAGCACTCATATTTGTAAATATTTGTGTGCTTGAGCTAGTTTAAACTAGTCATTTCTAAAAGTCCTCATCATTACTCTTTAAAATTCCCGTATTTTTTCCTGAATTTTTATGCCATGTTCTACAAAAACACACCAAAATGATCTTACAGTAAAAAATGTGCTGTTATGGGAGTAGTTCATCCACATTGTAGCACCTATCAGAGCTTTGTTTCTTTTTTGTTTTTTGCTGAATAACAAATTGCCTTTATGGATATATACCACATTTTTGTTTATTCATTAAACAATAAAGCATTAGTTCCTCATTGTATTTCATCTCTTCTTATTCTTGAATGTTTTCAGTTTGAACCCAGTATTTGCTTAGCATTTGTTAAAAATTTATTTTAAGTGACATTTGCATATTGAGACACATGGCAGTTAGCCCTGATATCTTTGTTTTTGGAGAAGGTCAAGATTGTGATTATTGCTGAACCAATGAACTTTCATGCATAGCTAAGTAAACTTCCTTTCCAGTTTATCTTTGTTTGAAGTGCTCTTAAGTCTGAGTAGTACTTTTTAAATAATACCTTTATATATGAAATAATTAGAAGCTTGGTTCAGACTTTATAGGAAAACATCTCTTAATTTTTTTAACAAATGTTGAAATAGTACTGAATAAAAGTGGTTTGATTAATCTTATTTTTACTGTTCCAGATTATATATGAACAGGAAGGTGTTTATATTCACTCATCTTGTGGAAAGACCAATGACCAAGACAGCTTGATTTCAGGAATATTGCGTGTTTTAGAAAAGGTATGTTTCTGGTAAATGATTTTATTTAATAATTGTTTATGGTAGTGGTTCATCTTTGGGGTATTATCAGCAAGTTTGAATTTTGTGTGTAAAATAAAATTAGGTGGTTGAGCAGTAGTTGTAAATTTAACATGGAAATGATAGAAATAAAATACTTTAGATAAACCAGTAAAATGGCATGGAATATTTACAAACTTAAGTAAAAGTTGCAGTAATAGAACTTTTTTATAATGAAAAGTAAGCAGAATTTAAAAATCTACGTAACATTGGTTGTCAAATAGTGGTTTATATATGATATTGCATATGTAAACTGCCAATATTTAAGAGGTTAAAAATTTCACTTTGGATTCAGGGATTTAAAAATACGTAACTAAGAATGTAAGATATTGCTGAATAGTAAATATAGTTTATAATTTCTTTCTCTAGGATGCTGAAGTAATAGTGGACTGGAGACCATTGGATGATGCATTAGATTCTTCTAGTATTCTCTATGCTGGAAAGGTATTTAAGAAAATAAAGTATGACTAAAGAAATGCCATTTTTTAAATAACAGCTTTATTGAGATATATTTCATATACGATAAAACTCACCCTTTTAAAGTGTATGATTCAGTGGTTTTAGTATATTTACAGAGTGTGCAACCATCACCAGTATCTAATTTGAGAACATTTTCAACACTCCTAAAAAAGAGACTGTACCTTTTAGTAGTCTCCTCCATTCCCACTTAACCCCAGCCCCTTGCAACTGCTAATCTACTTTCTATCTCTGAGGATTTGCCTGTTGTAGACGTTGCATCTAAATGGAATCATAGGTTCCATTTGTGACTGGCTGCTTTCACTTAGCCTATCGTTTTCAAGGTTCATCCATGTTATAACACCTATCACTACTTTTTTCTTTTTTGTTTGCTGAATAATATTACGTTTATGGATGTATACCACGTTTTTATTTATTCATTAATCAGTTGATGGACATTTGGATTGCTTTAACTTTTAGGCTGATATAAATAATGCTGCTATGAACATTCTTATACAAGTTTCTGTGTGGACATATGTTTTTCTCTTGAAAACCTAGGAGTGGAATCGTTGGGTTATATGATAACTCTGTTTAACATTTATATCATGTGTTGACTTTGCACTACGGAAGGTAGAGATTTCCCTTTATCTTATCTCTAATTCACCTTGAAACTCTGGCTCAGTTGTCTACATTTCTTCTCAATGTATTTAAACACATAGATGATCTTCTGATTTCTTAGAGACGTCTTTCCCAGAGCCTTCCTACAAGCTCATTCTTAGTAATTGGTTGCTCTCTTGGTTTGCTGTGCATTAATTATCCTAGGGGTTCTTTTTGCCTCTTTCCCATATTTGAATTCCTGTTTCCTGTATCCTATGTTGTCTTCTGTTTTGGTTTACTTCCTTGTTTTGAGACAGCTCCAGGGCTTCCTGAGAAAAAGGGTAAATGGGAGCAAAAACATTTCTATTTTTAGACTTTCTGTCCTTATTCTGAATTGATGGCTTGGCTGGTATAGAATTACAGTTTGAAAATAAATTTCGCCACGTATTTTTTAAAAATTATCCCAGGTTTGGTTTCCATTACTGATGTTTAGTCTATTGCATTCTAATTCCTGATCTTTTCTATGTTGTTTTCCTCTTTGGAAGCTTTTAGGACTTCCTCTTTGATTCTGGTGCTCTAGATGTCCTGGTAATGTGCCTTTATGGTCTTTTTTATCTGTTTTGCTGGGTATTTAATGGGCTTATAATATGGAAATTTGTGTTCCTTAGGAAACGTTCTTGAATTATTTTAGTGATGATTTCTTCTTCGTTTCCATTTTCTATTTTCTTTCTGGAACTCTTTAGACCTCTGGACTGGTCCTGTAATTTCTTAATACTTTCTTTCCTGTTTTCTAATTCTTTGACTTGGGTGTGTGTACTATTTTACAGGAAATTTCTTCAGTTTTATCTTCCAGTTCTTTTATTACCTTTTTCATGTTTACTGTATTTTTAATTTCTAAGACATCTTGTTGGAGTGCCCCCTTCCATCCTTTTTAAAAATAGCGTCTTGGTCTTCATAGATGTAATATCCTTCCTTATTCTGAGGCATTTAATGAAAGTTTTTAGATGTTTTTATCTCTGTATAACCCACTTCCTCTAATTGACTTTTTTTGTTTTGTTCAGACTTTGTCTTTTGTATAGACGCTTTCCTTTGGTGTTCGGTGGTCTTTGTAGTGTGGTGCTCATATTTAACAGCAGACACAAAAAGTGATTATACTCTGTCTAGGTATGGGTAGGCTTGGTAATAGTAGGCACTCAAGGTGACCTGGGTAGGTTGTTTCCTTGGGGAAACATGATACCTGATGTTGAAATGTAGGTGTTTTCTCTTGGGCTACTCATTTGCCAGAGAAGAATCTGCACATTCTTGCCTGGAAAAGGTAAGCCTGGATTCCAGTATTCTGGGAACTGAGTGGAGGAAGAGAGCTGAGAATCTTGCCAACTCATTCCATAGATGGACTTTCAAATAATTCTCCGGTTTTCAGCATATTATCCCTTTGCTCGGTGTGCTTGGTTTCCCTGAATTCAGAGATAATCTTGTTTCTCTAATGAGTAAACCTCCAGCCTTTTGGACTTTTGGTAGTAGTCTTCTTTCCAGCTTGACCTTTATCCTGATTTCCAGAAGTACCACATCTACCAACTCCAAGCCTTTATGTGGAGTGGTGTTCTTGTAGATGTTTCTTAGCTTTCCCCCCATTGATGGTAGAATTGGTAGTGATGATGTTAAGGGTTGTATTTTTTAAATTGGGGAAACAAGGAGGCCTCTCTGAGAAATGATATTTGAGGAAGGACCCAGAAGAGAAATCAACTCTACTTTCTAATTTCATTCATTCCAGTTCCCCTCTATTTTTCAGTCAGTTTCTGTTTCTTATTTCTTAATTTTTCTTGTGCCTTTATAATATCTTCCTAGTCCTACAAGTTTTCCTTTTACCCTTTTTTAAGAGAATTACACTAGCAATACATGAATACATTCTTGTTGTAAAACTTCAAATACTAGAAAGTTGAAGTCCTGCTTTACTAGAATCCTGTTCCTTATCTGTCCCTGTTTAGTGTCTATCTTCCCAGATTTATCTGTACACATTTCACATCTGTCTAGACCCAGTTTTCTCTGTGTTCTAGTTGCATATACTGCCATGTAGTTGTTACACTACACACATTGTTTTGCGGCTTTATTTGCTATTCGCTATTGGACATATATACATGTTAACATATATCAGTCTTTAAACTAGTGCTTAGTATTTCATTGGCTTCTCCTAATTTATTTACTCATTCGTTCATTGATGGATATTAGATTTCCAGTTTTTCACTTTTACAAACAGTGCTGCAGTGAAAATTCCTGTATATGCCTTTTTGTATACAGCTGTGAGTATTTCTCTAGGGTAGGTGATGACAAGAGAGTTACTGTGGTCAAACACAGGTATGTTTTAGGTTTTAATAAATATGGCTGTATTGCCCTTTTGGAGTCAGTACTAATTAGCACTGTCATCAACAGTGTCATCAATAGCATTGCCTCACACTCTCATTTTTTGATTTTTAATTGAATGGGGCAAAAAAATTGAAATTCAGTTTAACTTGCTTTTCTTTGACTGTTCCTGATTCTTCGATTTTTTTTGAAGTTGGACATCTTCCTAGATGTTTGTCTCTTTGTATTTCTTCTTTGACTTGTTTGTTCATACCATATGCTTATTTTTCTGTTTCGATATTGGATCTCTAAATAAATTGGTAGGAGTTGTTTTTGTATTCTGGTTATTTTTCTGTCATCTGCCATATAGTTTGGAAATGTTTCCACCCTGTCTTGCTTATCTTTAACTTATGTGTGATGTATTTTGTTGCACAGAAGTTAAACTTTTTGATTTAGTAAAATTATTAATTCATTTTCGACTTTTGGGTTTATTCTCTTTTAAAATAGAAAATCTTATAGAACTGTACATGTAGATCTGTTATCTGTAGCTTTTAGCTAATTGTGATTAAGAGAAATATGCAACCAGTGGTGACTTAAATAAGTAGCCACCATTGGTGTCTTCCTCAGATAACCAGAAGTCTGGGGGTTTGGAGCTATTTGGAGTGGTTCTCTTGCTTTTTCTGTTGTGGTTATAAGGTGACTGCCATATTTTTAGGCAACACAGCTGCATTCAAAGCAGGAAAGGGGGAAAAGGGATGTGGCTTTTATTAGGAAAGCAAAAGCATTTGCAGAAGCCTTGCAGTTGACTTCTGCTTGTATTTCATGGGCAGTCAATCCTAACTGTTAGAGAATCTGGGCAAGCTTTTCCTCTCTTTTTGGTAAAGATGAGCAAGGGAGAAAAGGATAGGAAAAAGTGTGTGGTTTTCCCATCAGTGATGTCTCCCACAACCTAGACACTTAATTTATATAGACACTGAGAAGATATTATTAATTGAAATTAAATTCTAGTTTTAGTTCCTAAATATTTTATATATTATGATTATTTTAGGATTCCAGTTCAGTTGTAGAATGGACCCAGGCCCCAAAAGAAAGAGCTCATCGAGGATCGGAACATCTGAACAGTTATGAAGCAGAGTGGGACATGGTTAATACAGTTTCATTTAAAAAGAAACCACATACCAATGGAGGTATGAGTTAAATCTTTGAAATCTGAAACTTATTTACTACACTATAATATAAACAAAAGTGCAAAGAAAATTCTTTAACGTTCCTTTGTCAGAAGAAGAATGATTTGATGCTTTAGTATGTGTAATTCTCATATTTTACTTATATTCTCTCTTCATCTCTCTTTGTTGTTTTTTGCTTGTGACTTTATGAAAAAAGGCTTTAAAAAGACTTCTGTTTTGTAGTTATTAATGGTAGAAAATGGAAGTTTTCTATTGCTTTGACTGTCTCTCATGCACATTTTTGTTAAACTAGTAGAATAAAAAATAAATCGTGTTATTTCATCCTAAAGCACCAGGGGGAGATAGAGTATACCACTAAACCATACTGCTCTAATTTCAGTTTTTACCTGGATCCTCAGCTCATTGCAGTCTCTCTTTTATATATGTTTAGTGACTATTCTCCTTTATATATTTTATATATATATTTAAATCTGTGTTTCTTATGTGGTGATTATCTACATGTAGATAATAAAAAAGAGCCAAGCTAACGGCCTGACAGGACATGTATACTACCCCAAATATGATTTAACTACCCAGTCTATGATGTGGCCAGCCTAGTTGTGATCTCTTAAAAATATTAAACACTTGTATAAGTTAAAATGATTTTTTCCCAATTGATTCTTTTGTGTTTTACAATTAAAAGGATATTTTATCTTGTAATGATTTTGGTCTGAATGTAGGGTTTATCCACGTTTACCAGACTCAAAAAGGCTGGTCAGAATTTACTGGAATATGTATTGCTATGTTTATTTAGCATTGTTACTGAGTAAAATTGATTTTTGTGTATGGCCTGGGGAATCATTCTCATATACAGTAGTCATGCTTTGTACCTTATCATTCTTGGAAACATTCGTAACTGTTAAGAAGTAAATAGTAATTCACAAGCTTTTGATAATAATCAGCTCGTGCATGTGTGTGTGTTTGTCTCTTTCTCTCTCTTTTTTTTTGGCATTCCCTTTGTACTGAAAGGGAAGTTTCTTACCAGAACAATGCAAAGTGTAAAAGATAGAACCATAGGATTTAGTATATTTGGTGTGTGAGCAATTTTTAAGTTCTCTAGATCTGAAGGATTTGTTTATGTGAATTGCTGTTTTTTGTTTCTTGTTGCCCAATATTGTTAAATCTTTGAAAATGAAGAAGAAAGACTATAGGAATGAGCAAAAGTGAATCAATGAGTGATTTTTTAGAATTTCATAAAAGAAAGAAGCATTACATATGTAAGAGAAAAGCATTATCTGACAATAAAGATCTTTTTAGATTAGTGGTTTTCACCTTTAGCTGCACATTGAAATCACCTGGGGATACTAGGCTTTTTTAAACAATACCAATGCCTGCGTTTCATCCAGCAAAGTAAATCGGACTCTGGAGGCGGACCTGGGCATTTGGAGTTTTCAAAAGTCCTGTTGGTGATTTTAATGAGCAGAGTTGAGAACCTCTGTGTAGCTTAGCAAAAAATGACAGATGTAAATACTGCCTACGTGGCTTGGCTGTGCATTGTGACTTGTAACGTAAAGAGCCTTTATTAGCAATTATTAAAAGTTAAGGAGACATTTTCTTTTTTTTTCCATTCAGTATTTTAAAAATGTTATAATTGTGCACAGCAGTAAGAATACATTGAACAGTATAGCCCAGTAGGCGTACACATGCACATGTCTAACAGAACAAGGAGTTATGAAGTGCAGTGCGCTCTGTTCCATTCCATCCCATCTCATCCCGGACTGTCTATCTCAGCTGTTTATTTTTCATTGAAACTCCTTCCTAAAGGAGACATTTTCTAAGCTCAATGTTTCAGAATTCAAAATTATGCCATTACGAAACATCTTTTGTACTGTTAGCGCTTTTTTCAAATAAAACTTTTATTTATTTAGTTTGTTTATTGTAACGTTGATATTTTTTACTTTTTACTTTTGTTTGTGATTCACAAAGGAAGCTTGGGATAGACCTTTAAAAAAATTGACTATCAAAGACTAACTTAAGTTTGTGTTTCTAAAGAGTTTCTATTGCTAAGTCTTTGTTTTTATATACCAGAGCAAATGTTTTGGAAACATGTCTTCCCAGAACAACAGACTGCCATCATATTCTGGAGACCTATTCAAAGAAAGCGTCAAGTCCTTGATGTTAATAAGACAGGAAGACTTATTGAACTGTTTTGTTTTGCGCTTCTGCTGTTGGGTTCAGTTTTCCCATGTCAGTGTGTTGGAGATATTTTTTACATGTATTTGGTAACCTAGTAAGTTCATCAGAACTAATTGCCTGTCTTTAAGGAAAAAGAAGGAAATTTTGAATTGATTCTTGGATTCTATTTTCCTTTGTAACCATTTCTACTTCTGATTAGCTGTTGGGGGTAGACTACATTGCAGATTACTTTTATGTTGACTTGGTACTAGGTTATTCATTTATTCCATACTTCTTTGAGTACCTGTTGTGTGCTGGTCACTCCTCTAGGCACTGGGGATATAGCTTTGAACAAAACAAAGTTCCTTTTCTCATGAAGCTTTATAGTCTTGTAAAGGGACTTCTAGAATTATCTTGTAATATTTCTCTCATTGTTTATCAGAGCTTTAAGTGAGGAAATGTGTGAGGTATTTTCTATTGTATTTAGTGTGTAATGTGTGTCTCTTCCATTAACAAGGGAAAAAGCCTATGAAAATTTTTACTTTTGAATTTGTACAAACTCCTGATAATTCATGTAGCCTGCATGTGTTATTTAATGTTCTCCGTATGATTTTCTCACATTAGTTTGGATTAAATGCTTTTTGTTTAAGAATTTAATAAAAAATTGTCTATATCTAGTTTTTTATCGCTGTTTTGCTGTGAAAATGTTTTTGGTCTTTGCAGATAATCTAGGAGTATGTATCCTTTCTAGATAGTCCAAGTACATTTATACATAAATAATTCATGAAGACATTGGAATTCTAGAATTGTTCTCACGTTGATATTAGCTTGTAGTGGTGTTATGAGCTCTATAATATAAATGCCATGAAACATAATCTATAGTAGTCAAGTTACCACATGGCCCTTAATCTAGTACCAGCCTTAGATATGAGTTCACCATCTGAACTGGTGTAGAAGCTAGGCAGGTCACTGTATAGATACGTTACTTTAGGCTTTCTGGACTTCTTTGAAATGATACTTGTTAAAGTGTCCGTGAAATAATGATGGTGTCCGTACTCCTTGCGAGTAGAGGTGTCTGTAAGTTGTAGATTTCTGTGTCACTTTAGGAGATCTTGTTGGAAGTAATGGGGCTAGAGTATTCCTGACTATGTAGGAATGTGATATACATGCAGGTCAACACCAACTGATCTACCCTTTGATCAAGTTTTATAAGCAGATATCTTCGATGTAGTTTATCTTTGCAGAATTGATAGTAAGGGATGGAATTAATGAAGATCTTGAATAACAGGATAGTATGACACTTTTGAGGAAATAAGCTTAGAGAAAGGGTTTTTAAAATTTCAGAGACGTGATGTACTTATGTCTGTGTTAAAATAAAATGGCATTTTAACATTAGAAATTAATTATAATTATTAGTGAGAAGAAAGAACATTTTTCCTTTGTTCTTTAAATTTTCGCTTAAATAGACAATCTTTAAGTTGCTTCTTATCAATTATGATGTTGTTCACAAACCTAGGGTTTTAAGCTTCTGTAAACAGCCCACAAACTCAGAAAATGCTTTATTTTACATAACTATGATTTGTTTTGAACAGAGATCTTAATTTAGAAGGTTGGTTTAGCAGGAAGAGTGAATGTATTCATTCTCTTTGAAGCATTCCCAATTTAGTTATCTTTTCATTCTCAGTTTCTCCCTATTCTTTGGGTTTTTGCAAATACAATGTCCGTATATTCATTCCAATGTTGTTATTTTTTTTTTTTAAAGATTTTATTTTTTCCTTTTTCTCCCCAAAGCCCCCCGGTACATAGTTGTATATTCTTCGTTGTGGGTCCTTCTAGTTGTGGCATGTGGGACGCCGCCTCAGCATGGTTTGATGAGTGCCATGTCCGCGCCCAGGATTTGAACCAACGAAACACTGGGCCGCCTGCAGCGGAGCACGCGAACTTAACCACTCGGCCACGGGGCCAGCCCCCCAATGTTATTTTTTATACCAGTATACTTACCTTCACTCAGTGTAGTCTAGTAAAATTAATTGCAAAAGGAAGTGAGGAAATAAAGGGTTTCTTTTTGTTTTTTTTAAACTCTTTTAAATAGCATCGTGCCATTTGTATTTGGAAAAGATTAACATTTATTATTTGCTCTATACCTAGTACTATACTAGTTAGTTGAAAAGTGTTCTCTCTTTTAGTTGAAAAGTGTTCTCTCTTTTAATTCTTAGAATAACATTGAGAGGTAAGTATAATTATCTCTGTTTTACAGATGAAGAAACTGAGGCTCAGGGAAATTCAATGGTTTGCCCCAGACCATTCAGTTAGTAAGATGATGGTGTTGCAATTTGAATCTAGCCTGCCTGCTTCCAAAGCTGTTGTGATTTGCGGGCAAAGCTTGTATTTTAAATAAGGAAAACATTTTTCAGTTTGTATGCAGTGGATAATATTTTAAAAACGATTCTTTTAAGAAAACACGTGTTGCCATTTCTAATATAGGTGGAAGCCATAGTAATATGAATGCTATAGTCATTCCTTAGGTTCAACAAATTTGTTAGGCAGTCATGAAGACCATTGTCAGTGCTTTTTAAAAAGGTGAACAAAAATATTTTGCCCTACTTTCTTGTTTTTAAGATGCTCCAAGTCATAGAAATGGGAAAAGCAAATGGTCATTCCTCTTCAGTTTGACAGACCTGAAATCAGTCAAGCAAAACAAAGAGGGTATGGGCTGGTCATATTTGGTGTTTTGTCTAAAGGATGACGTCGTTCTCCCTGCTCTGCACTTTCATCAAGGAGATAGCAAACTACTGATTGACTCTCTTGAAAAATATGTGGTGTTGTGTGAGTAAGTATCAAATTAGTTTCTACTTCTTGAAATTGGATTGTTGTATTGGTCCCAAGGCACACTGTTTTCACTTGTCATAGGGTATCAGTGATTATATGCATATCGGGGCACAAGCAGCTATTTTTTTCTGGTACATATTTTTTCCCCGGTACATAGTTGTGTGCTTTGGATGAATAACTGAATAAAATTTTCATTTTAGTAATTTTGATCTGCAACTTATCACCTTATTACTGTTTTAAAGAATGGTCCAATCTTTTTTATCCACATTTAAATGAATGATGATGCATCAGTAACTTATAGATTATATATTTACTGAATTTACCTTTTATTATGTAGTTTCTGTTAAATACAGAGTTTTCTTTGTAATGTTGCAAATTTACGTCAGGCAAGTCTAAACCCTTCATAAAATTATTTTAATTGTGGAAGAGAGAGCTTTCTCGTTTTCCAGAAATCTTATGTCTGATGTCTATTTACCTGTATGATGGGAAACACATACTCTTTCTTTCACTCTCAACAGATAGATTTTGGGTATATATTATGTTCTGAGCGCTATGCTTGATGTTTAGTAGTGAACAAAACAGGCATGTTCCTATGTATCTGAGAGTTTATGGTCTTGCGAAGGATGTTGACCAGTAAATGGCAATAAAACTCAAGAACTAAGATGAAGAAAGTACAAGCTGCTTTGGGAGCTCCCAGGAAGAGAAGAAGATTATCTCCTTCAGACTGGGGTGGGGAGCTGTCAGGGAAGACTTTCTGGAGAAAGTAAAATCTAAGTTGAGACCTGACAAATAAGTGAACATTAGCATGAAAGGGAAGGATAAATTTAGAGGGAGAGATGTTTTAGATAGAGGGAAGAATACAGAACATGGTATAATCACATCACAGAGTAGTTCACTATCACAGGTCTGCATAGTGGAGGAAGAGAGGGTGCCAGATTTAAAGATGAGATCGAAGAGCTGAGTAAAGGCCAGAGTGTGAAGGATCTTGTAAATCGTGTTAGCAGGTTGTTTGAGTCATCTAGAAAAGATTGGCGTGGTGTGAACTAGGAGAGTGACAGGAAAAGTGGAAGTATTGGGGGAAATATTTAGGGTTACAGTTTGTGACTGATTGGCTGTGTGGAGGTGAGAAGAAGGGAGAAGTTGAGATTTTTAGCTTGGGGAACTATCGGGATGATTGTTAACTTCATTAATAACGTCCTCACTTTATGATAGGGTAACATCACACCTAAATTTAATTATATAAAGCTACGAGTGATCCAGAAGTTGAAGGATTTTGACTGACTTGTTTTCTGCCGTGAAATTCTCCCACCTACCATGTTGACCACCTCTGGCTGGCACTAGGCATGCTGATCAGTACCAGGAACCATAAGAAAGTCAGGCTGGTTGGTGGTACGTGGGTCTTGGATCTTGAAGTGAGAAGCTGTGAATAGGCTACCACTCAGGGGGTTAAATAGATTTCAGGAGGCGCAGCGTCATGATTGGGGTAGAAGGTTTGGCTGTTGAATAGCAGATACGAAAGACATGGAGGTTTTAGCACCATAGCAAGCTCAAGTATCAAGCAGTGTTGCGATGTAGCTGTCACAGAAGAGCTCCTGTGGTCTGAGATTGTTGATTAAATCACAGACTCTAGGATGAAGTGGTCTTCCCTCTCTGTTCTTTACTGGTAAGATAGTACTTTGGAGAACTAGGCCAGTTTTGGGGTTTTTTTCTGGAGGTCACTGCAGGACGCCGGCTGCTGAGACCGTGCAGAGCTTTTTTTTTAAAAGATTTTATTTTTCCTTTTTCTCCCCAAAGCCCCCCAGTACATAGTTGTGTATTTTTAGTTGTGGATCCTTACACTTGTGGCATGTGGGATACCGCCTCAACGTGGCCTGATGAGCGGTGCCATGTCCGCGCCCAGGATCTGAACCCTGGGCTGCTGAAGCGGAGCCTGTGAACTTAACCACTTGGCCACAGGGCCGGCCCCTAGGCTTAGTTTTAAGCACTGCATTTTAAATGTGTTAGACTATACTACATGGAAAAGATGACTGGTGTCATCTTTTGATGCAAGGGATCAAAATGGTATCATGAAAAACATTAGAAGGATGTGGGGATTTAACTTGAAGAAGAAGAATTTTGGTGCAACATTAAGTAAAATCCAAACTTCTCACTATGGTCAGTGAGAGCCTGCCCTGTCTTAGCTCTGTTTCTCTCTTAAACCTCATCTCATGCCATTCTCTTCTGTATTCTAGGCACATGATTGTCTTTCAGTTCCTGAAATGCCCTAAACTCTTTCTTGTCTTAGGGTCCCATATGTCTGCTATTTCTTTGCTTCTCCCTTTCTGATCCCTGAGGTCTCAGTTTTGATGTCACTTCCTCAGAGGGGCTTTTCTGGATGCTCTCCTCTCCTGATTAATGTAGATTTCCACCTCCATTCTTTTTTGCTGTCTCTTTCCCTTGTTTGCTTCCTTCATGGCCCTTAACAGAATAAGATACTATTGTCTATTTTCTTCATTCATGTACTACTCTAGAATATAAGCCCAAAAAGGTAGGGGTTACATCTATCTTATTTACCTTTTCTCCTACGTTCCTAGCCACAGTGCCTGGTACATAATATTTGAGCAGTAAATCTTAGTTAAAGGAATAAATGGCATGGTATTTATTAATTCTACAAGTAATTCATTCCAAATTAATTTTGAATTCACCCAGTTATCATCACTTTTGGATAATCACAGGTCTAGTGAGGACAGACCAGTATAATGTGAATGAGAGCAGACTAGAAACCATCTTCTCTGTTGGCAGGCAGATCCAAGAGAAAGAGAGAGCCTAGAAGGGGTTATGCCTAGCATGCACCTTGCTCTTTCCTGATCTCAGCAATCAAATATGTCCTTGTGAAAAAGGAGAGTTTCTTTAGTAGAAGTATGTATTTCCATTTGGAAACATGAAGCCATGGGAATGGTGTTCCTCCATGTATTTTTTTTTTCTCATTCAACAAGTTTTTTTTTTTTTTTTTTGAGCACCTGCTGTATCCTAGACACAGTGCTAAGTGCTGGAAAGAGAAAGGAGTTTGTACTGTTTTGGGAGAGACAAACATTGCTTATATAAATAAATTTTCAGCTATGATAAGTGCTCTGAGTAAGAGAGAGATAGCACTATGAGAGCATATAAAAGGATAAAATGCAAGTTTTTTGTATGTCAGTAGTAATCAAAGCTCTGAGAGAGGATGAGAGATTAACTAAGCGGAGGATAAAATGTGACAGGATATGAACATAAGTGATTTTTTTCTTAAAGGTATGCTTTTTTTATGCTGAGGAAGATTGGCCCTGAGCTAATATCTGTTGCCAGTCTTCCTCTGTTTCTTTCTTTTCCCTCCCCAGAGCCCCAGAACCTAGTTGTATATCTTAGTTGCAAGTCATTCTAGTTCCTCCATGTGGAATACTGCCACAGCATGGTTTGGTGAGCGGTATGTAGGTCCATGCCCAGGATCTGAACCAGCAAACCCTAGGCCACCAAAGTGGAGCCTGCAAAGTTTACTGCTAGGCCATGGGGCTGGCCCCAGCATAAAATGATTAATTGCAACCTTTAATGACCTGGTCAAGAGAAAAACCTAGCTGAGGAGACTTACCTCCCTACACTTTGTTCTCTTCTCTCTTCCCATTGGGCTTTTATTAAGTTTCTGGTCAACCAGGGATGTGGCTGTTCTTGGGGGCAGAGATAGCTGTCTAAAAATGAGTCCTTCAAAAGCTACACCCCTAATGGGGTATACTCTTTGCCCCCTGAATGTAGTCTGAAATTTGTAAGAATAGTACCTCAAATATTTTATCTCTAAGGCCCCATCTGTACCCTAGGCTGAAAATAAGCACGCCTCATTCTCTTTCTCATTATAAATTATGCCCAATTACATTGTGTCATATAGCTCACTAGAGATTATATGTTGAGTCCAAGTGGTAGAATGTAGATACTCCAAATAAACAGTCACCAGTGTAAAAAATGTCCCAAATTTCTATAAGGTATCTCCCGTTATCAGATTCTTAGGGAGATATTAAAGGCCCTTGTTCTTTGTGTTCATTAGTAATAATCCAAATACATGAAATTCCCGATTAAGCTAAAGCCCAAAGAAATGAAAATTCCTGAAGATCTCCAGTTTTTACTCCATCATGTGTGAGCCATATAAATATAAATTATAAAACTTGGAATAAATTATATATATAGTTTTATTGTAAATATTCTGTACCTTTTTATTTTTTCTTAGCCTTTTTTGATTGATATTCTTAGCAGTAATATTTTTATTTATTTTTTAAGCTTTCCATATTGGTCATTCTCAGTAGCAATATAAAGTAGTTATTGCTACATCTCAGTGCATAAACATTCTTCAAATGTTATAATTTCTGAAGTTATTCTGAGGTCTTTGGGAGAGCTCACTCTAAAGCCTGGAAAGTACTTGTGAATTTTCAGTAGATATGCTGCTATAGTTGTGATACTGGACTATGGTTTTCTTGAAGCCCTTTAGTAGGCTCTAATAGAATTGCTGATGTTAGCATTGTTAAAAGTTCTATCTTACTGCTGCAGGGAGTTTGAAAGTCTTGAATAATGTTGTCATGAGAGATCAAATTGTCAGAATCCATAACATTCCCAGAATACCTAAATACAGTATTTATAAATCCATAATATTTAATCTTCCTGGATTAAATCAATGTGTTAGCCTGGCAGGTGGAACTGTTAACAATATTCCGGAATGCCGGCCCTCCTTTTGGTGAACTCTGCAGCTGCTTAGCAGTGTACTACTTGTCCTTTGACTGATGTACTTTTAAAATGTTTTGTGGATTTCTGTAGGGGCCACTCAGTTGTATGTTTTTGTATCTCTCCTCTTCTTACAGCTTCCCCCAGCCCCTCATCACAGAGCATTGGGAATAAAAAGTGAAATTCTTCCTTTTTAAAAAAGGATCAGTGGTTGCTTATTGCTTGGGCACTCATTGCTTCTTTCCCCCTCCAGTTCCATGACTGCGCTGCAGATCTGGGGCTGCACGTCTGTCCTGCTTCTACATGCATAGCCAGTGTTTTGACTTTCATGACCATTTGTTATTTGGATTTTAAAGAAATAATTTGACTTATTTTATTATTAGAAACAAAATAATAACTGCAGTGCCAGCAGCACTGTGCTAGGAAAAAATATGTTCCTATATTTTCTTTTTCTGGTGCTACATTTAAGAGTTGACCTATCATTAAAAGAACGCCTTATGAGAACCTATGGTTCTTCATATTAAGCATGACCCTGAAAGTGTTCAGAAAAATAGTGTTTAATGAAAATTGAACATTTTAAAAGTTATTATATTTTTCCTAGTTCAGATGACTCACCCTCAGCTCCTTGTAAAAAGCCAAGGAGCTTATTAGGCTATTGTTTCTGAAGATCAAGCGCTCTTTCTGACTATGTAAGAGTAAGATCCTGTTTTGGATTTCATATCCTCCTTGGCATTGCTGCTGCATCCTGTATGTTAGAATTAAGAAGAGATAACCATTATTAAAGTTCTTATCTCAAACATTTATAATAAACTAGATGTAGATAGCAGCAAAATAACACATTTAATTTTTATTTTAAACACAGAAAAGTAGATTTTAAAGACTGACTTACTAAGTTATAAAACTTACTGAGTAGAAAAAAGACTGAATAATTCATCTGATTACTTGAAATTAGATAGATGTCAATTGGGAAAGCATTTTATTTATTTTCTGGTTGTTAAGAAAAGGAGAGAAAAACTTATTTCCGGAGCTTAATAGGGGAAGAACTGAAAACATGCTGTTACCTGACCTGTCCTTAGAATCTTGGTAATACGTGCACGTGTGTTTATAATTACGGTTAGCAGAATTAATGATCTTTAACAAATAAATCTATAGTATCTTGTATTTTTAACATGTTATGTTGCAATACTACCAAGCTGTGGAATGAAGTTGGAAACCATTTCAAACTGGACATTTTTCTATAGTGAAAATATTATACATAAAATACTGATGAATTCTAAAGTGGGTTTGACCTTAATTTTTATGATAATAAAGGCAGATATATTTATAACATTTTTGTGTTATAATTCTTAAAACAACAATTTGGGTTCATTAAAGCTTAGTCTTCTTGGCTTTACCTAGAATAAAAATATACTTCAACCCCTTTTTATTTGTTAGTTTAGTATTTCATGTTCATGTAGTTTTGGAACTTGTTTAAGATACTAAGTACGTGCTAATTTTGTATTAATGAGAAACAGTTCTAGAAATGGACTTTCAAGGTTTTTGTTGTTATTAAGGAAAAGTAACCATGCGTTAGTAATTATTCAGGAAGTGATTGGTGCAGTGTGCTAGTATTTTCTACAGGTCTCTTTTTTTAAAATTACAGATCTCCACAGGATAAAAGAACACTTCTTGTGAATTGTCAGAGTAAGAGTCTTTCACAGTCTTTTGAAAATCTTCTTGATGAGCCAGCATATGGTTTAATACAAGTATGTTTCATAAAATCTATCTTGTATTAATCTGTTAATCTGACTCCATTATTGTATATACGTCCTACCTCTAACTTTCTCAGAGATTATACAGAATGAGGCAAGTGTCTCTGTGTGTGTAAACTTTATGGGATGATTCTCTGTAATTTTATAGAAATAGTGTGTTTCGTTAGTATTGGTAAGACTCAGAAGCTGCCCTCGTTCTTACTCTTACGGCAGTTTTTCCCTTTATCATAATACTGAAATTGGACATCAGTAAATTTTTATCATCATAGCTTTCATTGATTAGGTGAAAGGTCAGTGGGCAAGCCACTTTGGATTCATTAATGATAAACTTAGTCAAAAATCTGGATTGAATTTTTATTTTCCATTGAAGTTGATTCATTTGAGGTTGTGATAACCTAATTCCCCTTAAAGTATTTGAGTGTATTCTTCTTGCATTTGGCTAAAAATGTGCACTTAACAAAGGTAGGAATAAATTTAATTTATTTTACACTCAGATTTCTATGTAAACTAATGAAATGGTTATCTATTCTTTCATTCAACTAATGTTTGAGTCCTTACTCTGTCCCAGGTGCTTTCTTCTTCGTTCTGAAGATTAACAAAATAAGGAGGAAACTTTTTAGGAAGGAGGACAAGAGAGCTAAACACTGATTAAATTAAAAAGTGAAGGAACAGTTTTTCTTATTGTGAAAATAATTGTTTTAAAGATAGACCTTTGAGAAGTAACTATTTGCTAAATTTGAATAAGCACACAGTTTGAGATTTAGAAGTAACCCTAGCAGTAGAAAAACCTTTTGCTGTTTCCCAGGATGGCACTGTACAGAACAAATTACTCTTTTCGGCATGATTTACTAGTCATATAATTAGATTAAAATGTCAGCTGGTATTTAAATATTGTGAGCTTTTAAACTTAGCTGTTAAATATTTTGTGTTAGACTAGTGTGGTACTGCACACTTCAAGAAATATTTTTTTTTTGTGAAGGTAGGACTGCTAGACAGAAGAAAGCTGTTGTGGGCCATTCACCCGTGGCAAGTAAGCACTGCATATATTTCTGATGTATGCAGATTGAATGACGCCTGCAAATCATTTGTTTATTTGCAATTAAATCAGTAGTAGTAACTTGCCAGTTAATATACTGTTTTAGCCAAACGAAAAGATTGGCTTAGAAAATTAAAATTTTTTCCCCAGAAAAAAATAAAATTTTACGATAATCTTAGAACGCTCTTAGTTCTGATTTCCCCCACTTTAAAAAACTTTGCCCAATATAGTTATTTTTATTCTTTATTTGAATTAATAATGCTAATTTTTTTCTTCCTACTACATAGAAAATTAAAAAGGATCCTTACACAGCAACTATGGTAGGATTTTCCAAAGTCACAAACTACATTTTTGATAGTTTGAGAGGCAGCGATCCCTCTACACATCAACGACCACCTTCAGAAATGGCAGATTTTCTTAGTGATGCTATTCCAGGGTTAAAGATAAATCAACAAGAAGAACCAGGATTTGAAGTCATCACAAGAGTGAGTGGAGATTTATGTTGATATAGCTTTTCTATTTTAACAGGAGAAGCATATTTTAAACATGTACCAAATGCTATAGAAACTCAATTTTGATTATAGCTACCTGTTACTCATAATCCTTTCCATTTTTTTTTCTTTATTTTTTTGTTGGCTAAATAATATATCTAACAACTAAGGCTTGTCCTGCCACCAAATTCTTGGTTTGTTCTTCATCGATTATTACTTATACTTTGTGTTATTAGTGTTGGATCTCTTTTCTTTGATTACCTTTTGGTAATAACGAACAGACTGTTTCACTGAGTGCGTAGCGTTGAGTGGATAGCAAGCCCTGCGTCTCGCCGCAGCTCTGCCTTGGTGTACATGCTTGCTCAGTGGGCACCGGGACTCTGCCCTAGGGCCTTACTCTCGTGTGAATCTTTTCTCTATGTAACATGCTTTTGGCTCTGAATTGTGGCAAATCTTTATATATGCTCAACAAGATTTTAAATTTACTGCAGTTCTGGGCTGCACATAGAATATTATAAATATCTAAATTGTAGTACTTAATTAAAGGGCTTATCTTGCAAATAGCATTTTTAAATTACCAACATCTGTTAATTGAATAAAAAACTGTAGAAAATGCCAAGTGGAGCTAATGGACCATGAATCAATTCTGAGAGCTACAAATTTTAGTTTGGAAGAAAAGCTAATTTTAGAATATGGTTAATGGAATAATACTCTCTTTTTTAATAATATAGCATAGTATTTAGTTTGAAAGGTCTCTTACAGAATTTACATGTTGAATGTTCTATACTTATGTAATTGAAACCCAAAATAGCAAATATTTTCCTACCTCTGAATTTATCACCCAGTTATTTGTGTGTTTAATAGGAGGGAAAATGTATGGGATGCTAACTATTATAGTTCATAAAGTAAATGTTGGAAAATAAAAGAATATATTAGAAATGTTAGAACTCATGTATGAGGAATAGTATTTTAGTTTTAGTTTCTATATACCTTGATTTCATTTCACTGATTCAAGGTATACTCCTTATCGCTTATCTTCTTATTTTAGATTGATTTGGGAGAACGACCAGTTGTTCAGAGGAGAGAGCCAGTGTCCCTGGAAGAATGGACTAAGAACATTGATTCTGAAGGAAGAATCTTAAATGTAGACAATGTGAAGCAGATGATATTTAGAGGGGTAAATACGTTAATATGGACTGTATTTTAAACTGCTGGTATTCACATTTCTTTCCCTTGTCTTTTTTTTTGTCGGGGTAGGGGAATGAACTCCTTTTTGATGAATGATGCCTTAAAATCCCTGTAGGACAGAGTCAGGTGCTTGTACTGTCCCTGAGGGTTGAATGGAGGGCTGCCATTAAGCCTGGGGAAAGATGCTCTTCCTTCTTGAAGTTCTGTGGGTGTGTGAGGGAAGCATGTTTGCACCCCAGTGGTCATTGTCTTAGCCAGGAAGGGTCCCTCTGTCTGCTGTACAGTCTACTGTATACTCTGCATTGTTTAAGCTTTCTACAGCGGCTTACGTCTGCAGAATCTACAAGTCAAAAACAAGGTAGTATTCACGGAATTGAGCTATTTTCATGTATAAAACTCTTTAATATTAGTCTTCCTGTTAATTTATATGCAAGTTTTGTGAACGTAAAGTATTGCCTTCTTTTTTACAATGTGTTTAACCTGCATGTTTTCTTCAGGGACTTAGTCATGCGTTGAGAAAGCAAGCATGGAAGTTTCTTCTGGGTTATTTTCCTTGGGACAGTACCAAGGAGGAAAGAACTCAATTACAAAAACAAAAAACGTAAGTAGTGGTTTTTTATGTGTTCATCAAAGAAATTCACATAACTGACCCATACAAATTAGTATAGAGTTCCTAGATGACAGTTTGGAATAGACTAGGGTATGGAAAAATAACTTTATTTTCATCTTTTCAATTTAAAAATTATGAGCACTGTAGTTACTTCAGACCAGAAACACTTATTAGGAGGACTTCGTTACAATTATGTTGGTGGATATGTTAAAAAAAATTCCAGTCCCCTTGTACAAACGTTTTACATACCTGAAAAATAACTAATTAGATATGGATTTTTAAATATATCTCATTCATCTTGATTCATTTTTACAATTTGTTATGAAATTTTAAAAATGGCTCATAAGAAGTGCATTTACTATTTAGGTTAATCACCTTTAAATTATTTTCCTTGTGCTTTTGGAACATAAATTAGTCTTTCATTCTTTTTTGGAAGAGTGTTTCTATTTTTAAATAATTTCTCAGACTTGAGAAGAAACACAGACCAACTTTCCAGGTACACGTCTTATTCCCAGTTCGTCAGTCTAGCCTTTGATTTAAAGCTCACTCTAATCATTATGTGGATATTCAAACTCTTGGACAGTCTTTTCTCTTTTCAGCACATTTTGCTCTTCCTTCTAAGACATTTTCACGTTGACAAGTTTCTGCAATAAACTCATTGGAAAATGGAACTGTTATGTCACATTTAAAAAAATCCTTGTAGGTTTTTATTTGTAATTATTCAGAACGTTAGTGGTTAAAATATTGAATGCCTGGAATAATTTTAGGTATGATATTAAGGATTGAGGTAAATATTTTCTTAAAATCATACCTAAATTATTCTAGTAGTTTAAGCACAGTTTATGACATTTATAAGGTTACTTTATTTTTCCTTTGTTTTCACTCATTATCATAACTTTAAACATTTCACTGTCATTTATAAACTTGCATCTCACTAGCATCATAATTGCTTTGATACATTGTTACAGAAAAATTAAATTTTTAAAAAAATAAAGTACAAATAGCTTTTTTTTATGTAAAATTGCTTTCTATAGTGATGAATACTTCAGAATGAAACTACAGTGGAAATCTGTCAGCGAGGAACAAGAGAAGAGAAATTCAAGGTTAAGAGATTATAGAAGTCTTATCGGTAATTTTTTCTTAATTTTGGAAATGCATAAGAGGGGTTTACGTTGAAGTCTTGATAAGATTTAAGAAGTGGAGATATATGCTACAGAATTAGGGCTCAAAAGAGAAATCAGAATTGGAGAGTACGTTCAATTGTTTAATGTCTTAGTTGGTCCTCTTCCAACAGGAATATGAATTCAGTCAATATATTTGTGAGTACTGATATATTTTATTTTCAGTTCCAAAATGTGAATTTTAAAAAAGAGTGTTTAACTTTATTTATTCTTTAATTAAATTTGTTAAAAAAAAATTTGTCTTCCTTATTCCAAAAAAAGTTTGTGTTTATCATAGAAAAATTAGGAACCATCGATGAGCAAAAAGAAAATAAAGATTAGTTTTTTTTCTGTCATGCAGAGATAACTAGGGTTAATATCCCTCCAGACCTTCTCTAAATGATGCATACTTTCATTTTTTTTAATTAAATAGTTCCATATAGATAGTAAATTTTTGTCAGTATTTGAGAATTGAGTAACTATTCACCTGGGAATAATTATTCTCTAAAAAAGAGATGCTTGATAGAATTTTGCATTAAAGGAATTAGACTTAAACTTCCAAATAGTGACTACTGGGTTTTCTGGCTCTTCTGATAAAGGCCAGATTGGCGAAGGAATGCACAATTCCTCCTGTCCATGTCTACCTGACAAGTTTCAGTTTATATTCCCCATTTTACAGATAGGAAAATTGAAGCATTGAGAGCATAAATGACTTGTCCAAGGTCACATGGTTAATAAGGGCTTGGTTAATAAGGCCCAGTTTTAATGTTCTTAAGTATCTTGTGACTTAGCCTTGGTATAATTTTTTTTTTTTTAAGATTGGCACCTGTGCTAACATCTCTTGCCAGTCTTTTTTTAGCTACTCAAGTTAGATAGAGAGTTGGATTTAATGAATGTTCTTTTTTTTTTAACTTAAGTACAGTAGCATCCCCCTTGTCTGCAAGAGATAAGTTCCAAGACCCCCAAGGGGTGCCTGAACCTACAGATAGTACCGAACCCTATATATGTAATATTTTTTCCTATATGTATATACATATTTGAGCTGCAATAGCAAAGCTAGCATGAATTTCTTTTGCCTTCACAATTTCATGGATAGAAGATTTGTTCTTACCATAGATCTTAGCAAGCTCAGCATGTGATTTTTTTCCTATTAAGTCGAGAAACTTTCATCTTTTCACTTAAAGGAAGCACATTGTGGCTTCTCTTTGGCATATCTGAATTGCCAGCGTTACTACTCTTGCATTTTGGGGCCATTATTAAGTAAAATAAGGGTGACTTGAACACAGGCACTGCAGTACCTCGACAGTCGATCTGATCACCCAGATGGCTGCTAATGGGCGAGTAGTTTATACAGTGTGGATCCGCTGGACAAAGGGAGGATTCATGTTCTGGCAGGATGGAGTGCGACTGTGTGAGATTAAAACTTACGAATTGTTTATTTCTGGAATTTTCCTTTTAATATATTCAGACTGAGGTTGACAACAAGTAACTGAAACCAAGGAAAGTTAAACCATGAATAAGGGGAGACTACGTACTCATTTTCTTTCTAGAAATAGTTTCTCGAAATACTTCCCTTATAAAATATCATTTTTTACATTTTGATCTCTTTTCATATTCTGCCTGGCATGTCATCACTAGATATCTATACAAGAGGAAAGAAATACAGGTGCTAGTTCGTGAGGGTATAAATAATTCTTACCATGTTTAAAATGCCTGTTGAGGCAGATTTTCTATATTGGCATTATGACTGTAAATTGTGCTTGAGTTAATAAAAAATAACTTATGTACCTCTTTATTATGATAGGAAAAACATTTTGACATTTTTAAATGAAAGTTTACATTTATAGCATTTGATATTGCTTTTCCTTATTTGTTTGAAAAATTGATCCACACTTCTATAGATATATGCTTGCTTTTTATTAAAATCAAATGTAGTGTATTTTAACAAAAACCTAGAATATTGTTCTCATACTTTTTAAAAATGCCCTTACAGAATCTAAACTCATATCATCTTCTATTGTTAGATTGTACTCTGCTGTAAAATATCTCCCCAGCTCTTCATAAGTATTGAGAATGTTTTCAAATTATTCAGTTTAATGGGGTCATTGGGAGAGAAATCAGTTATAACTTTTAAACAGAATTGATTATAGAGTGAATCATTTTGAGCTTTTAAAATTATTCATAATTTACTGAGAGATTCAAGTTTGGGGCGTGCCTTTTTAGTTGTAAAATCTTTCACAACAAGATGCATTTAATAGGTATCAGTGTTTGTGAACTGGATTGTAAGTACAGCTTGGGATACACTCATGGTGATGTTTTCATTGTCATGAAATCATTTCCAGCAAAATGTGGATTTTCATTTTTTCAGAATTAAAATAAGTTACTTATACTATGTTACCATGAGAATAAGGAAATAATTTGTCCTGAAGATGATTATGGAACATGACAAAGAAGTTGATAATACTTCTCATAATGAATGAAGCAAATATGAATGAAACAAATCTCTTTGATTATGCTTGATTACATAGTAGTTTTTTTCATTATTGGTTTCAGATAATACTGCCTATCACATAGATTCATGACTGGCATTTTTCTTGCTAACTAATGTGAATTATTACTTAGTGTTGATTTTAATTAATTGAAAGTGTTTCCTACTATTCAGAGAAAAGATTTCTATGTTTAGATAGAAATGGGAAAATATTTAAAAATATTCCCATGAGGAGGTGGACTGATTTTTGAAAAATATTCCAAAATGTTATTTATTGCATATCTGAAATGGAATTTGATGAATTTTTTAATTAAAAGCTTGACAGGAGAGTAAAATTAATAGCAGGAAAAATAATTCTGTACTTGTAAGATACGAACATTATAAAAATCTGTTTTTTGAAAGATTTTCAAATATGTGATGGTTTTCCTCCTCAGAAAAAGATGTTAACAGAACAGATCGAACCAACAAGTTTTATGAAGGCCAAGATAATCCAGGGTTGATTCTGCTTCATGACATTTTGATGACCTACTGTATGTATGATTTTGATTTAGGTAAGTTCTCCTCTCATATCTTAATTTAAAGAAGGTTTATGTATATTTAGTTTAGAATTTAAATTTATTAACCTGTCAGATGTATGTACTATCTCTGTGGCCTAGTTTTGATGGGGTGGTTCCACAGGGGACTGGAAACTTAGAAGGCTGTGGCTCCCAAGTGCTGCACTAGGGAGCGCTGTGTTGCCACAGCAAACTCATGGGGGCAACGTGGGGTGTTTTAAATGTTTGAGGGAAATCCAGTGACTTCTGTAAGACACTGTTCTGTTAGCCGAAGTAGTTCAGGATTTTAACACTAGATTGCTCCTTCCTTCTGTTGAAGTTATATCTTTGCAAAGCAGAGTTTTTTACCTAGATATGATAAGGAAGTACTCTGTGAAAATAGATGAGAAATGGGAAACGAGGATGGTGACATCCAGTTGGATTCCAAAGTTTCAGAAGTAGTATTGTGCCCAACAGGTGCTGAGTTCATAGGTCATAAACACTTATTAAATTGTTTGGATCTAACTACTTCATAAGTGGAAATGTTAGTTATTTCTCTGAGCCCAGGGATGCCTTGGAGAAAATTGAGTCATTAAGGATGCTGTAACGTGAGAAAGTTTGGGAACCTCTGTTTGATATGCTTTCTCCCTTGTGAAGAAAAATACTTATTTGATATCTCACACAAGCAGTGCAGATAATTCTCTAGGGCATGTGAGACTTTACTGTCTTTTCTTGGCAAGTCTGTTTCCTACCAAGAATGGGTTGGAAAGACTGGGGCTGGAGGTGGGATGGAGGATTGCATGGGAAAGGGATACTAAGGGGTAGAAAACCTAAGAAACCGATATTTTAAGGGGCAGGAGAACTTGAGCTGTTTCTTTTGTTGACTCGAAAAGCCTCAGACTGAGTTTGTTCAGGAATAACCAGAACAACAGCAATTTGGGATGTGCGTGCTATGGTAAACCACTGGCAAATCCAACAGACAAAGAAGGGGAGCTGCCTTTATAAAGAGAAGGGGGGAGGAGGGGGGGCTGATCTGAATGAAAGTCCATTGGGGGAAAGTAATAGTTCAGGGTAGCAGCAGGTTCTCATTGGCTGAGCTGTAGTTTCTCACTGGCTGGGGTCTTTCCAGATAGGGAGAGAAATCCTCCTTTAGTAATAAAGTAGTTGTACTTCCTGTCCAAGATGCAGGCATCTGTCTCTTCCTTTTTGGTGTAATTGATCGTGTCTGATGGGCCATGAGAGCTCCCCCTGGAGGCCTTCCTCACTCCAATTTAATTAACATTTCTTTTACTAATTTCCACACTAAAGAACCAGAAGTTGCCTAAGTATCAACCTTTAAGTAAGTATAAATAATGAAAAACTTCTGAGTTACCTACAATGTGAGTGATTCCTCAGTAGAAGACAGTGGAAATACATGTTTCCCAGATTGCTTTAATAGAGCTTGAAGTATCTTTTGGAGAACATAATTGGATATTTGGCATATTAAACCCAAATGAACCTTGAATTATGAGTATGTTTTCTTCTGTTTGTATCTATGTGAATTCTTCTTGGCTTCTTATTCGTAAGTTAGGGGAAGGTGTAAACTCTGTTGTGCATCTTGAGGCATCAGCCTCTTTGGTGACATTAAGTTAAAAAATCAGAGGGGCCGGCCCCGTGGCCGAGTGGTTAAGTTCGTGTGCTCCGCTTCAGCAGCCCAGGGTTTCGCTGGTTTGGATCCTGGGCACGGACATGGCATCGCTCATCAGGCCATGTTGAGGCAGCATCCCACATGCCACAGCTAGAAGGACCCACAACTAAAATATACAGCTATGTACTGGGGGGATTTGGGGAGAAAAAGCAGAAAAAAAAAAAGAAGATTGGCAGCAGTTGTTAGCTCAGATGCCCATCTTCTAAAAAAAAAAAAAAATCACAGATTTCTGTATAAAATGTAAAATGTAGCCAGTTCTATCACACCTATAGTGAGCCTCAGATTGGATCATTGAAAACATATTGGTAGAGTGCTTTTCAGGTTACAGAGTGCTATCGTACTCAGTTTTGATTTTGGTTTTGATTCTAATAGCAGCCTTTTGAGGAAACGGAGAAATAATCCCCACTTTATGAGTGAGGTTATGTTGGTTCAGAGAGTGACTCAGGGTTACACAAGTAAAGAATGTTGGACTAGGAGTAGAGACCCAGGTCTTTATTTCAGGCTGGCCTTCTTACCTCTACATATTCAGCACCCTGACCCGTTGCCATGTTAGCTTCTGTTACCAATATAGAGAATAGGACCATTATCCTGGGGAATGAGGCATTGCCCAAACTCTCAGACGGTAAGTTTGAGGTAGGCATTCATGCATGTTCTCACAAGGAGTTTTTGAATGCTTAGTTTTTTTGGCCATAGTCTCAGACCAGTTAACTGGATAAATTGGGATCTTCATTTGTCTCTATTAACCCTATATTTTTTCTAATCAAATAATGTATGTTATCTTAAACATAGCCAAGATTCCCATTAAGAACTCTGGCCTTATGAGATGCCACGGAAGTTTTCATAAAGTAGTGGACCAAATTTCTTGCCTTTTACTCAAAGCAAAGTAACCTGGGCTATAAATTTACTCTTATAGGTGCTTCTGTCATTTTGAGTTGTTTGGCTTCTTAGCCCATAGGTGAGGTATAGGTGCATTTGCACTGAACAGAGTCTCACTAATAGTGAGGAAGGAGACAGAAATGATCAGAAACAGAAGAACTTCAGGAAGAGTCATTTTTAGTTAGTGCGAAGACGCTACACCTAGGATCTTTCTATGGAAAGTTCTTTTTTAGAGTATATGTTTATAATTATGATCCTGAGTAACCAATAGAAGGTTAAATTATACTCAAAATACTGTATGTAAGAAGGCAGGACAGTGTCTAATTTAAAAAAAAAGGATTTCCGGGGCCAGCCCAGTGGTGTTGTGGTTAAGTTCTCATGCTCTGCTTTAGCAGCCAGGGGTTCAGATTCTGGGTGTGGAACCCACACACTGCTCATCAAGCCATGCTGTGGCAGCATCCCGCATACGAAGTGGAGGAAGATTGGCACAGATGTTAGCTCAAGGTCACTCTTCTTCACCAAAAGAAAAAAAGAATTTCCAATTCCTAAGATTTTTTTTTATTTGCTAATCTAAGGGATAAGCTTCAGTGAACCTGGAAAATTGACCTATATGTAGATGAGTTTTTTTGTCAGTGTAAGAAAGTGTACAGTAGGATGATAAGGAGTTCAGTTCTCATGCCTCCCCACTGAAACAAATTTGCTATGAAAATAGTTTTGGGGAACTGCCTCAGAAATTGTAGTAGTGCCAATAAAGATGTGCGTTATCAGCACTAGTGCAGAATCTGAGTGTACTGAGTGCTAATTCAGACAGCTTTGCTCTTTCCTTAATTAAAGGGAATTCGTACGTTATTTCCACCCCCACAACTCACGACATATCCCAAAGAACGTCATGAATAAAATAAAATAAATTAAAAGCAACCAGAATACAGGTATTCATTTCACTACTTGCTTCAGCTGAGACTTACCACAGAAATATGGTAGTGATCCCATATGAAAGCTGAAGACTTAAGGGATTAAATTAGCTTCTTAGAAACTTTTATTTATTATAACTTTATAATAAAGCGCTTTTTTCCCCAGAGGAAATGTGCTTTGTAAATCTTTTGAAATATTTGTTATAGACCATGCGCAGTCAACCCCAGGAAAGTAGTACTCTTTTGCACTTTGTTGAATTTCCTTCATGCTTTAATTGGTTTAGTCTATATATTTGTCATTGTATTTACTGCATCAGTGCCGTGTGGGAAAATTCTGATAACAATTTAGTCTTCCTTCCAACCTACTTATTCTTTTCTTAACAGTGTTGTATTAATCAAGATTTTCCAGGGAAACAGAACCATTAAGATTATATATTTATTTGTTTCACACACACACACACACACACAAGGGGAGAGAGAGAGAGAGGGTGAAAAAGAAAAAGATATGGTATTGGCTCACGTGACTGGAGACAAGAGGTCCCACAGTCTGCTGTCTGCATGCAGAGTGGAGACCCAGGAAAGCTGGTAGTGTAGTTGGAAGGCCTGAGAGCAGGAGAGCTGATGGTGTGGATGCCATTCTGAGTCTGAAGGCATGAGAACCCGGAGCACTGAGGACAGGAAAAGATCAATGTCCCAGCTCAAGCAGCCAGGCAGAGAGCAAATTCAACCTTCCTCCATCTTTTTATTCTATTCAGGCCCTCAGTGTATTGGGTAATGCCCATCCACTTTGGGGAATGCTGTCTGCTTTAATCAGTTCACCAATTTAAATGCTGATCTCTTCTAGAAACACCTTCACAGACACTCCCAGAAATAATGTTAAACCAGACATCTGGGCACCCCTTAGCCCACTCAAGTTGACGTATGAAATTAATCATCACAAGTGTGCATTATTTTAAAAAGTACCTCCAATAAATTTCTAGAAATGCTTACACTTAGATATCCTGTCACATGCATTATTTCTGGCATGTTTCTCCAAATGTCTTGGTAACTCCATTGTCTGATACTGTGATAATTGGCTGCCTGGCCCTGGGAACCCTGGTGTTCTTTTGTGTTAATGTGAGTAGAGTCCCACTTTCCGCAGGATATGGTGTAGACATAGTGAGGTTGATAGGGATTCAGCATAGCAGGAGATGATTGTGAGAGGCTCAGAGCAGAGAGACCTAAATTTATTTGTAAGGAGATCTTGAGGTGATCTGAGTGCCTCACTCTGTTATACATTCAAACTGAGTTTTCTCAGGAGACTTTGGCTTATTTGTTTCCTGGGCTCATTTTTAAACTTTTCTTCCAAAATAAGAATGATGTAGATTTCTAGCAGAAATATCTCCTCCCCCTTTAAGATATATACTCTTTAAATGGCTTCAGTGCATGTAGATTTTGGCGACTAAGAATGTAAGCTTTGGAACTGCAAATGAAAGACTGTTTTCCATAGACTTCCCAAGCTTTCACTGGAAAAAATTCTCTACGTACCTTTAACAAATGTACAAAAGTTACCAAAGTTAAGTAATAATATGTATGTGCAAAGGCTTGGTATGAGCTCTTGTCCCTTTCTTGATTCAAGAATATGTGTCTTAAGTCTCAAATCTAGTTGTAAAGCAGTTAAGAAAATTGAGGGTTTTATGAGATGGAAGTAAAAAACGAGACTTAACATGTTCAGGTGAAAAGCTAAACCAAGACTTTTTGTTTGTTTTTAAGTGAGGGGCCTGATTCTTTAACTTTCCAGTTTTTCTCTTGATCAAGGGCTGTAATTAGTGTCATGACTGAGAAATTTTAACAGCATCAAGAGAAAGGTGGTCAAAGTGAGAGTTTTAGGTACAAAATCCTGATTGGATTAAACCCATTTGTTAGCATTGGTTGGATATGGAGTAACAAGAAAGAAAAGAGAGAAGCACATAGATACGACTATTTGAAAGAAGTGCATCATTTTGTTGTGACTCCTTTTGTTTAAATTACCAGCGATCTGGTTGCTAGAGCAGTAGGACCCTTTTGCGTTCTTACTTTATTTGGCTTATTCATGCAGTTTGGTGCTGTTGACTACTCTGGCCTTGCAGCTTTCTTCCCTTGACTTCTACCACACCCTTCTCCCTTGAGTTTTTTCCCCTTACTTCTCTGACTGTTCCCTCTTAGATCTCCTTTGAGTATGTACTCTTAAGTTTGATGTTCCTCTGGGTTTTCTGTTCACCTCTCTCCTTTTTCATAATGCTTTTGCACCTTATTTTTAAAGATATTACCCACTCTTGATAGTGATACCTACATGAAAACACATATTAACAGCTGTATTTCTGCTTACACCTCAATCTAAACCCATCTTTCTCACTTGATTGCTAGACTTCCTCCTCCTTGTTTATTTTCTTTTCTTGGTGAATATCAGCATCGACCAGTTTCTGAAACCAAAGAAAAGATGTAATTTTAAGTGGAATGGTGGTGATATGCACAGCAGGATACGTAAAGCTTAGGTTTTTAGAGACATGATTATTTTTTCTGTTCTTTTTAGGGTATGTGCAAGGAATGAGTGACTTACTTTCCCCTCTTTTATATGTGATGGAAAACGAAGTGGATGCCTTTTGGTGCTTTGCCTCCTACATGGACCAAATGGTAAAAAGAGAGATTCCTTCCTTTAATCAAACTAATTTAGAAAATTTTAGTTGTATAATCTTATTATATAAGATTGATGTTCATATTTAGCCAATTAAGATGTAACTTAAAAAAAATTGCTCCATGTTGTTCATTTGTTTCTTTTCTAAATAGTCTTTTCAAGAGGTTTGAAAGTACTGCATTGTTTTTAGTACAGAAAGTAGATGGCAAGTGCCTGTGGAAGAGGAATAATCAGGATTTAATATCAGCAAATTCTTATGTTCTGTAGAAGAGCCAAGAGCCATGAGTCATTATAGAATATTGATGAAATAGATGAATTCAGTTCTTGTGAAGTAGTTGAACGTTCATCTCATCTGTTTCAGAGATAAAGCTTAGTCATGCCGAGTAATATCCTTACCTTTTGTGAACATTTTGGGTTTTGTTATTATAGTAACTAACTTTTCTCCAGATGTGTTTCAACTATTTGTAATGCTGACACTCTCTTAGAACTTCGCTCTTATTTTCTCAGAATCATGTGATTATTAGAGTTGAACTATGTTTACATGTACATATTATTACAAAGAACATTTTATCTATTATCGTTGATAGATCTTGAAGACAGAGTTCTAGAATAATAGTACAGAGGGTATTATCAGGGAAATATAGTGGAACAGTCTTTTCAAGTAATCTGTTAGGAAGAAAAAAAAAAGCAGAGGGGCTAAGAGTAGGTAAAGGCACAGGAAATCCAAAGACCTGACTACATAGGTCATTGTACTGTGTCAAAATAAAGCTAATAAACTTGATGCTGGGCCTTGACGTTGGATATTGAAATGGCTTGCTTCCAAGGGGATAAGAATTTTGAGTATGTAATCATGTAAAATGTTTCCCCTGAGTTTAACTCAGAGTTTCTGGGATACAGATGTGAAATTTGGAAGTGATACTCTTCTCCTTTTTGATTACTTTTATTCTTCCCCTCTTGTTTGCCTCTTGTTCTTTCCCCGTCCAATTGTCCAATTTTTCCAACTTTTATCTAGTTCCTGAAGTCTCTTATCCCTGCTTCCAAGTCATCTTCACTTCTAGTCTTTTCCAAATGTATATTTGATAAGATTTGATAATTTCAAAATGTTCTTTTACTATTAAGTTAATAAATATTCAAATTATGTAGTCTTTTACCATGAATTAATGTTTTTGGATTATTTGGAAAGGTTATTAATTGCGGTAATCTGGTAATATCATAGTTTGTCTTCCTTACCTGTTTGATTGATTGATTTTACCTGCCTTCTTAGTTCCAATTACTCCCAAGTGGTCTAGAAACCTGAGACATTTGTTATAAAGGTCTGTACAACTCTTACTAACTGTATAAAAACTGTTGTCTTCCTTCCTTGTGTTTTTGTTGTTTATCCTCTTTTCACTAGAGCTAGTACATCCTTGATAAAGGGGTCATGTCTTTGTTTAACTAGTTCTCTGGTATGCTTCCAAAATTTTCCTAATGCCTGACGTGAGGTTTTTGTTCAAGAGATTTTTGTAGAATACACGCATATTTTCCCAGTGCTTGGTTTAGACCTCTCCTTATGTAGATATTCCAGAAGTACTAACATGAACATACTGCATTTAGTTTTTTAAAATAATTGTTTTCATAACACTGAGGCAATATTGGCACATTCCAGTATATTGGCTTATGATGCCAAATACATAGATACATGCATACATGTGCATGTATTTGCATCTCAGATGTGAAGACTACTTTCTGAACATCTTTAATGCGCACTTTGCAGTCTATTTGTCATTTTTGTGTATGAAAGCTCAAGTTCTTTTTTCTGTCTTTTTCACAGTAAATATTCTCTGTGTTTACCTTTTCCATTGAGGATGGTCTGGGGATTTTTCTAAAAAGATCTCTTAATATATTGTTTACTAACATTTTTTTCCATAACATGTGAACAAAAGGGGAATATGTTGTGATAAAAATAATCTGCACAGTTATTTTCCACTGCATTGCTTTTGTTTTGGTGTCCTTAAGTCTCTACTGCTGTTGTTGGATTCCTTTTTGTTTTACAGCTTTATTTTATGTAAGTTTTTATTTCTTTTGTGATGGCTGAACCTAATGTCTATAGATTTACTTTTGTTGATATTTACTCGCATCTAATGTAGGTCTAGGTATAGACTTGGTCTATTAGGGAAATATTTGCAAAGTTATCTGATGAACTTTCTTATACCCACCATCCGTTTTGTTTACAGATGTGCATATGTACATATGCATATATATGTATATGTATGCACACATGTTTATTCACAGATACAGTTGAAACCTTTATATAGCCATTGTTGATCTCATTTCCTCTTCTCCAGGAGTAGCTACTTCTCTGAAGTTGGCTTCTGTCATTTGGGTGTGCTTCTTTTTAGAGCAGAGTGGGTAACAGTGGCTGTGCTGTGTTGGTACACCCAAGCCAATTCTAACCTTTGGCTGTGTCGCAACAAAAATTATGCTGTTAATAAAAGAATTAATTCTGCTTTTCCCCTACAGGTCCATGTGGTAAATGTGAAGAAACTATATCCCAAAGGCTTGTGTTAGTCTACTAAACTAGTTTTTTAAATCATTAAAGAGAAACTAGTTTATTGAGAATTAGTAGCCTGTAATTTTTTTTTCTTTTTACCAAGAATGAATGACTTCTAATCTGATAAGATACTTCTAATAAAGGATTTTATTGCCTCTAAAACTGGAAAAGAAGTGTGAAGGAGAGGATCTTGTTCTTAGACTTTTCACAAGGGTTAGGGTAATAGGCCACCATAGAGGGATTGGAGCACTTGAGTTAAAGGGATCAGAATTGTCTAAGAAGCCTTGCATTTATTTTGGTTCCCTGCCCCTCCCAGCTCACCCTGCCCTCGTCTGAAGTGTTGGTAGGGAATCTCCTCAACATTGAAGGTTAAGTCAAGTAAACCACAGCAATTCTCAAACTTTATGATCTCAGGACCCCTTCACATTCTTAAATATTATTGAGGACCCCAAGAGCTTCTGTTTATGTGGGTTATATTTATTGATGTTTATCATATGAAAAATTAATACTGAGAAATTCATAAATATTTACTAATAAGAGTAAACGTATTACATCTTAACATCAGTAACATTTTTTAATGAAAAGTAACTTCTCTTAAACAAATTTATTGAGAAGAGGGATTGTTTTACATTTCCCATTTTCTTTAATGTCTAGGTTAATGGAACACAGCTGGATTTTCACATCTGCTGTTGTTTTCAGTTTATTGTGAAATCACACATCATATGTATGGCCTTTACACTTGTCGGAAAATTTAAAGTGCAAAATGCATATAGTGTTTTAGTATTATCGTGAGAATGGTTTTGACTTCACAGATTCCCTAATGTCATCAAATCTGAAAAATAATTGTTAATGCTGTAAATTAAGATATATATTAAAGCTAAAATTAATTCTATTTCATGTAATAATTTGAATAAATAACAATGGAAATGATTTGATACAAGTTTATTTCCCAAATGTGTGTTCCTTTCACTGGGTCTGTTATTCTCTTTGAAAAATAAGTATATCAGTCAATCTAGAGCTGCATTCTTCTTTAGCTAAGTCAAATGAATAGAGGGAAAAAAATAATCCTTAGTTTGAGACCAAGGATTCACTTTCTTTTCCTTTCTAATGTTGCTTTAGCTTCTTATAGTTGCGATTTTTTAATATAATCAGTGCATATAAGTCCACCTTTTGTCCTTAGATCATGGTTTAGTTATCAGTGAATATATACTGTAAAATATTTATTATTTATTATATTACTTATGTGGTAACATTTGTTTCCTTTTAAAGCATCAGAATTTTGAAGAGCAAATGCAAGGCATGAAGACCCAGCTAATTCAGCTAAGTACCTTGCTTCGGTTGTTGGACAGTGGATTTTGCAGTTACTTAGGTAAGTTTAGTGAATCAAAACTATACCCAGCAAATTGTAGGGTAATACATAGGAAAAACGTAAAGAACTCTTTTAAAGACATAGGTATTCTACCGCCGTTGCCTGGGTTCCTTTGAGGAATAAGAGTGGAACCAAATTGTCTTTGTATAATTCTGCTTTGAAACAGTTTATTCATAAAAGAAATTATTTGTTGTTGTTATTAGGTGTTTTACTTTTAAAGAAGTTAGCCTGCAAATTTGAATTGTTTCCTTGAATTAGTAGAAGGCAGTTAAATTTATAAGACTTGTAGTAGTCTACAATGCATAAAAAAAATTTGAGTTTGAAATAGGTTCACTGTATTCTGAGATAATTAGCATAAGAGTAAGCCATATATACATTTTTTCTTCTGTATAGAATCTCAGGACTCTGGATACCTTTATTTTTGCTTCAGATGGCTTTTAATCAGATTTAAAAGGGAATTTAGTTTTCTAGATATTCTTCGATTATGGGAGGTAAGTTCTTAAATTATTATACAAATGTAATATTTATTATGGAAAGAAACAAATTTATTTTATAGAGTATAAATGGATTATAATAGCCTAACTGAAATTTCTAAAGCAATTATGCTCCAAAATTCTGATAGTTTTGTAGTCTCTCCTTAAAAATTAGTGATCTTGAACTGAATTTCTGGTCTTCTGGTCTTTGGAGCTTTTTTGTATAAATCATAATCCTTCTGAGAGTTGGAGCCAGTCGGTTTCCTGGAAGCAGTTGTCTAGACCATTTGTGCCCGTGTTCTCTCCCTGGGAGACTTGACTTTCTGTGAGGCTCAGCTGCATCCTGATGTAGATTGTATAGAGTTCAAGGAAGTTTTGACAGGACGGTCAGTTGAGATGTCACATTATTTGTAGTCTGAGGTATGGGAGGGAGCCAGCTTGTCTTTTGCTTTTTTAAAGAAATTTAAGTTAGAGCAAAATACTAAGAGTAGTATAACAATACTAAGAATAATATAACAAGAATATAACATGTGTGAACATTTTGCCATATTTACTTCTAATGTTTTCTCTTTTTTCCCAAGGAAAAAAATGAAAGCTATAGCTGACATCTTTTTTAATCACAACTCCAAGTCCCATTTCCTTCTCCCCAGCTCTAGAGGATATTCATGATCATGCTTTTGGTGTATATCCTTTTACTTCCTTGTGCACCCAGGGCAACTCTTGATGAAAAACAGAAAATTATTATTTTCTTCTCAAATATCTGTTAATTATTAACAGATCGATGTGCTTTAAAAATAGCATATGGGTATAATGGCTGCTGTCTTCTTTTATAAAGGATTACAGAGTTTCTCCCAAGGAAAGAATGGGAGAGAGACTCCATTTCAGTAATAGATACTTACACAGTGGAACCCCAGTGCCATCTGAGGCTTTTGCACCTGAAAATTGATTCCTATACTTTTGGTGACTCTGCTACCTTAGAGAAAGTGATGCTCTGATTGAGGGACCACTGCTTTCTGGAGGATCACTTCCTTTGTTTGAAATTAGAAGTAAAATGCACATGTTCTTGCCCTGGAATCATGTTTTAAAGTTCATCAATCTTGTTAAATTAGTATCTCAACTTCTTTTTTAGAGGATGAATTGAGAATATTGTTACCACATAGCTAGAATAACTCCTCAGTCTGTGTTTATCAAATAAATTGGAAATTTTAATGAAACCTTTGAGGATAATTGCATTGTGATTAAACTTCCAGAAACTGAATTTAGTCTGAAAATTGTTCAACTTGATTTTCTGCTAGTGAAAGAAGTACAAATATTTCAGATGTACTTTAATAGTATTGTTTATGTGGGTCTTTTTATGTCTCCAGAAGAGACATTGTTAGGTACATTAACCAGAGGGAAACTAAGGCCTTAAATTTGAGAGCATTACCTATATTTAGTCAGAAATGCAGCTATTAATCAAACGTTTCATATGTTTGGGTATAAATTTTGGGTAGTCGATTCAGTTTTTCTCACAATCAGGGATAGTCTGACTTACCTAATATGATGTTTAGAAGGTAGAGCTATCTCTGGGTGTTTTTGATTCCATGTGCTGTATAATTGAATTTTTTTTTTTATTCCCAGGATTTATCTTTTTTCCCTCCCCCAGATACTGAAGATGATTTAAAGTGAGAAACTGAAGGTTCAGAAAAATAGTGAAAATGCCTCTAACCCTTACACCTTAAACTTAAGCTCATGGTTGTGACCTTTTAATTAATACCATGTATCATGTTGGTTAGGCTCAGTGGTGTGCTTATTGTAGTTACCTAAGGAGCCACATTTGGAATTCATCATATTCCCATAATGTTAAACTTGTTGTTAGTTACTTTGTAGGTAAAGGTAAGACTTCCCTGCCCCACCCTTCATTTCCTAACTAGGAAAACAGTGGACTACCCCATCTAGGCAACTTCTGCTTTGCATAGAAGTCATTCAGAGTTCAGCATTGTATCTGTGAGGATGATATTTTAGAATTGATAGAGTTTACTAAATAGTTGTTCTGTTTTTTGTAGGTCATGTGGACTGAGCTACCTTGTAAAAATTTCCATCTTCTTCTCTGTTGTGCTATTCTGGAATCAGAAAAGCAGCAAATAATGGAAAAGCATTATGGCTTTAATGAAATACTTAAGGTAATTATTCCTTTAATTTAGATTTTAATATTTGGCTCTTTCCTCTGTTTGGTGGTACTGATAGACAAAACGTTTCCTTGGAGCTTTATTGAATTCTTTGAGTGACTTAAATGTCATCAGTAACACTTAGTACTAGAGCTGACTCTCTGAGAATGACAGTTCAACAAATATGCGTTGGCCAGTTATTTTTACCTGGTTAATTAGGAAGAAAAGGAAATTCAACAGATTTCCTTTATGTTTAGTTTTCTAAAAGAATAATTGTGTTTTGCTTATAACTTTGGGATAGTAGACCTGGGACAGCTGCTGGATTTAATGTTGCATAAGCTTATTAGCCATTTTTTAGCTTTAAAACTTGAAGTAATCTAATGAAAGATATAGTGAATTTCCTGTTTATTTGTATTATGTGAATATTTTTATTTTAAGGATTTTATCTGCAGTGAAATATAACTGACAATAAATTAGTAGGATATAGTAGTGCTTTCAGTTCGGATTATCATTTTATTTTATTGATTCATTTTAGCATATCAATGAATTGTCCATGAAAATTGATGTGGAAGGTATACTATGCAAGGCAGAAGCAATTTCTCTACAGATGGCAAAATGCAAGGTATACAGTGTTTGAAGTAATGAGAAGATTTTTTGTTTGTTTTTGGTGGGTTGAGGTAAAGAAAAGTTTTCTTCTTAGAAATAAAATAAATGGCAGTTTTAGCAAGTTGAAGGCAGACACAAAGCATTGACTGGCATTTGATTTACCATTACAGATTTACAGCACTTAATTGAAAACAGTTGATTAAGTATGCTAGATAGGAAGCATATAATAATAAGACAAAATGGCAAAAGTAATGAAAACATTTCTGCAACAACTAAAGAGGCTGTAGAATTTAACCGTTGATATATTACACAATTGAATTAGTGAGCACAGAATAGGACCTCGTGTTAGATATGTAGTACCCCCAGATAAAGACATGCTAATCAGAAACAATTAAATGGATAGTATTTAGTCTAGATCATTATATTTGTATCAGTGACGCTCTCAATTATTTCTAAAAACAAGGCAAATTTGTTGTATTATCTGAATTCAAACCAAATCATTATACTTTTGATGTATTTTGTTTTTTGTATTTTAATGAGAATTTTTATTTGGTCTTTGTGTCATTTCTTCATGGTTCCAAATACTTAACTTTGGTTCAATTCTACAGATGTTCATTTGATAGCTTTTTGTTCCAAACATGCCAGTGAGAAACTTCTTACCTTTAAGGAACCTCTGTGTTTTGAGGGGGAAAGACTGTGTAAATAAGGAGAGTGAAATAAATGCTAAATATCAGGAAACAATGTTTGTAAGAGGGTGGGGTGGGGTAGAGAGTAACTAATTTGGAATAGAAGATCAGGGAACCTCTTATGAAAAAAAGTGGTTAGGATTTCATGTGGAGTGGAGAAAGAAGATTTGAGAGGGTACATAACGATGACTGCTAGAACAAATCTTCAGATTCTGGAATCGGTGTCGTCTTGAGTAGAAGTGTTATTCTGTGATTACTTTTCCTCTGTAGTGAACGATGGTTTTGTGTTTGATTTTTCATATTCAGGAATTGCCACAAGCAGTTTGTGAGATCCTTGGGCTTCAGGACAGTGAAGTTACAACACCAGATTCAGACACTGGTGAAGATGAAAATGCTGGCGTGACTAGTTGTCCTGCATCTGCATTTCAGAGTAACTCCTTGCCAGCACTTGCTGCCAGTGGAGCCAGAGCTGACAACCCAACACAAACACCAATGTCCCCAAATGTCAGCAGATTAACACCTGCATGATCATTTGCTTAATTTTTGAAGAGACACTTTGTTGCAACTTTTTTTCAAATACTTGAAAGGTGGAAATTTAAAATCTTGGTATTGATCATGCTTTAAGGTTTATGGAAAGAAAGTGTACTGATGTTTTTGCATTAAAGCTTTACAAAGATTTAAACTAATTATTTTTGTAGTTACTTCTACCAGATAGCCTTTTTTTCCCAGTAACATTCCTTAGTATTTTTATAGCCAAGTACAGATTATTTTCTTGCTGATGAACTGGAATTGGATAAATATTGCAAGTGGATGAGATGGAAATTATGCACTTTGAAAAACATTCACTTTGTTTACTCTAAGTTTGGTGGGTTTTGGATTTGATCAAATTAAAGGTTGAGGCTTTCTATAGCATTCTGAGCTGAGAAGTAGATTGTTGTCCAGTGACAAGATTCTCTTGTTTGTTTTTCTCTATTGTTTACAGCAATACTCAGCTTAAATATTTATGCTGGTTGAATGTGATTTAAATTGGACATTTTCATCAATGCAATTTAATGTGTAGATATTTCAACCATAGAAAGTGGATTGGCAGTATATTTTTACATTGAACTTTTCTTCACTTGTATATAAAGACTATATACGTACTTATTTATGAGTATAAGAAAAGATAAGCATATTTTCTTTAACTGAATAAACTTGACTTGATTTATATAACCTGATTTCACAAAGTTAATACATAGCTTCAATATGAGATCTTTTTCAAAACTATTTTCTTAACCACACGTTTATTTCATGAGACCACATTCAACCCTGTACCTGGTGTAATTTTAAAATTAACTGCTTGTAACCTCACTTTACTAATGATGTTTATTATCTTTCCTAATAATGCATTAACTGATTCATCAGGTCTTTAAATTTTCATAAAATACTCCTTGCAAAAAGCTTATGTCAAAAATTTCAGTGTACTATCGCGAGTCTCAAAATAATACTTTTTTATATATGAACAAAGCTGTTGTTTTTACCATGCAGTGTTGCATGATTTAAAGTTACGTGGAATTAACAAAACTGATTCTGTGTTAATTGTAATTTGTTAACTCCTGTACATATCATTAAAATAAATTTGAAGTTGAAGTAGCGTTTTCAGTTAAATTACACTTAGAAAATATTCTGCTAGTTCTTCATAAGAAAGAAATCCAAGATGGACCCAGTACATCTCATGTTTTTATGTAATTGAAGCAATCATTTGAATGAGTTGTGAAAATGAGAAGAAACATGACCCTTTTTATAACCTAAAAAAAAATTTTCCTCAGGATGAAGTTGAGCCAGTGTTGCCTTAGAGGATGTCATTATCTGACTCAGTAAAGCGGCTGCCCACACTTGGTGCTAATAATGTGAAGTAAAAATTACGCAGTTCTAAATCAGTCCAGTAGATAGACTTTTTTCCCCCAGAAAGCTAGGGAACCAAATGAACTTTTTTCCTACTTGCACGTTAACTGACAATAATGACAGTAGAACCATTAGATTTTAGTTTTTAATATCATATGTATGTTATCTTTCATCAGTTAATAAGAGTAAGCCTATTCAGGGGGAAAAAAGTAAACTGATCAAAAACTCAGCATCTCTAGCCTTTCATTTCCTGCTGTTCAGGAAATTACTTAGAACATCTTGATGTTCTTCTTGTTCTTCCTGGACAGGGACTTTTGGGGAGTTTTTTCATACTACGTAATGTGATATCTATTTCAGAGTTTTAAAAATCGTAATACATTTAGTAAGTTGAACTTTTATCAAGTTTTATTAAAACTACTTGTTAAAACATTGAATTTCTATCTAGCACATTTTTGATATGGGAGTGATAATAATGCAGTGGTAGATAAAGTCTTAGATAATCAGAGTCCACAAAATCCAGTGAGCAAATACTATGTAAACGTGAGCTATTGAGATTGCTAAAATAGATAAATAGGTAAATGCGTTAGTCTAACCTTTTAAAGATTTGTTTATTTCAGTTTTCACAAGATGCTCTGTCCACACTCTGATAACATGTAAAATATTATGTGCTATATTAAGTGATATTTAAAGTTGTTAAAATTCAAGTAATTTCTAATTTAATTGTAAAAAGTATTTTCAATTCTGATATGAGTGGGAAACATTTTTGCATGGAAGAACATCTCTACTTTGATTGTTTCATGTGTCTAGGATTCTTCATCTCTTTATATATTATGAACTCTAGTCTTGGTGATGTCTAAAGCTTTGTTGAGTAAGGAAAACAGCCTTTTGGGATAAGATAGTGATTCTTGCTGAACCTGACATTTCCAAGGACTTTTATAGATGCCGACTATTCTTACAGAAAATTCATATAATTATGCCATTATTAAAGATAGTTTGTATAAAGTAATGCAAAATGTTTATTGAAGAACCTAGAACATCATTTGACTTGTGTGCAACTATGTAACAAGGTAATATCATTCCAGCTTAGATTTCTCTACTTGGGGTTTTCAGTAGGTGCGTGAACCTCTTACTGTATTTGAAGTCTTGTGTGCAAATATGCATATTTTGGAGAAGAGGTCACATAGTTTCTCAAAACCTTCTCTGATTATCCCCAAAAGTTGAGAACCATTGTTATAAATTATTTAATGTGAGAATAATAACATAATTTAGGACTCATGCTAATGACTTCATGTGCTGAACTTCAATTAAAATATCTTCAGAGTGCTCATTCCCAATCCTTGGTCTCTATTTAATCAATCAAAATACATGTCCAAGCTATACTTCATACATATAGAATCAGAATCTTTGGAAGTGAGGTCAAGGAATCCACGTTGTCACAGGCCTCCAGCTGGTTCCTGAGCCTCCCTGAGGTCAGAGAACTGCCGTTATATGTCGTGTTTCAGGGATTAACACTTTCACTTATGGTCAGGTAGACAAGTCCCTAAGTTTTTAAAAAGTAGTTCCGTGATTTTCTAAGGTGGATTTGCCCTAGTTCTGGTCACCATTTTGAGTGGAAAGTGAGGACATTCATCTTAGCCTATTTTTCATAGATTTCCCCCTCCGTATCTTATTTTTGAAGGTAAACTTTCAGTGTCACTTGTGAACACAAAACAAGATGAAGTTTGAAATCAATCTGCAAGGTTTCCATCAGTATCTAATGTCATTACCTGATTCTAAACATCTGTATCTACTGGTACTAAAGTGTGAATACGCTACCATTTGAATGATGCAATGTATTTAGTCTGTTCTCCCTCTAGGTCCTTATACTACAGTGATTTTAAGTTGTAGATTTTTGAGGATTGTTCCAATTACAAATATTTTTCTCATTGTTTTGTAAGTAGACTCCTATTTTTCAGGCTATTTTTTTTCACCTGGGGAAAAACAGTGTGTTGCCCTTAGATGCAAAGGTTGGGTGGACTAGGGCAGTTATACTGGACATAACTTGTGTAACTCTTTGGATATCTAAAGCACTTGTTCAGACCTTAGGAAATTACACTGTTTAAGAACTCACTGTAAAGAAAAACTGATTATAATCAAAAGTCTCTAAAAACTATCAAGAATCAGAAATCCCATAATTGCTTAATGTAGTTCAATCCCTAAAGTCGGAATGTTAGAATGATAGGTCAGCTATAAAATATGGTTTTCCTACTCAAATATCTATATAATGTAGTGCTCCTCACGTATCTCGCTGTGTGCAAAAGAAGACAATGAAAAGAAATTCCAGTAGGCTTAGCTGTGATCATTGAGCAGTGTAGTTCCTGGTTTAGCTTTTTAAAGTAAGGCTTATTAACTTCAGAGATGGGCTTTTGCTGTGACAGTCAATAATAGATGTTCCCTATACCAAACTAGTCTGATTGGAGGCACAAGACCCAACAGGTTAGTAAACGGCTTTAAAAACACGACTAAGGTTGTTTTTAGATTGCTTTAGATGTTATATGGCCTGGCTGTACAAGGGACTAGAATCTCTTCCATGGTCACAGGCTCACTTTGCAAGCCACCATGGTACTTCTCAGTGCTCAGTATTTACAATGCATACCACTATCACTGTTTGGCACAGAGTGCGGGATACACCCAAAGAAAATTTGGGCCACATGTTTTTTATTAACTGAATCAAGTGTTAAATGAGCCAAATGGAGTATTTGCTGAATAGGAAGTCGTTAGCAGTTGACAGCTTCTAACCCAAATAGATATATAAAGACTAAATTGATATGTTTTCTGAGTGAAATTGTTTAAATTCTTTTACTTTTGTACTCTTAATGGAAACAATGCTGTTACAAACACATAGATGCTCTTATATCCTCCTCTCTCCCTTCCTCCCAAAAAAGGACAAAACTCAAGATACGTTCTCTTTCACATGTCAGGGTGTAAAGAAGTTAAGTCTAAAAGTTTAATTTCGTTAAATTGCTCAATTTAAACTCGACTTCTGAATAACTGGGACAAATATTTATTCTCTTTTGGGTTACAGAGCTTTTAAGAATTCTATATAAAGGCTAATGGATTTCCCAAAGGAGGAGAAACCCAATCTTAAGGCTCTCACAACCTTCCTTCACTTCCTATTAACTAACAGTGTTTTCCAAACTAGCCTTCTAACTTTCTGTATAGTATGACTTGTCCCAAAGTTTTATTGGTTGGTGAATATAGAGGGGGAAAGAATCCCTCTCACTGACATACCTAAAAAGAGTGAGAAACCCTAGCTTCGTAAACTACAGCTTACAGAATGGGTGGGTTAGCCTTGACAGAGGCACATCTTAGGGAAGGAATTTAAGAGTTAAAAATGCGTCAGCTAAGGCCCAACAGATTGAATTCAGATGGCAGAATCCTGGAGCCATCCCTCAGCCTCAGCAGAACCCTTTTTCCTAATCTATTCCCTTGGTCCTAACAAGACTACAACCGAAATCCTTCCAGACATGGGAATCCACATCCTCTCCCTATTTTTGTTTTTTTAAGCACCTTAGACAGATTCTTTGCCACAGAAATTCTCATCTCTTTTGGTCACTCTCTCAATTTGATTTTGCAATGCTTTTCAAATGTTTGGGTTGCTGAGTTTTCCAGCTCTGTCTTCAACTCTGTAATTCAGAATTAGACATAAAGAGGTAAGTTTCGAGGAGTGGGGGTTGATTCTGCGAGAAGGCGCGAACAGTTATGAGCGTGTCTTCTCACGGCTTCACAGTGTGGAATGAATCCATAAGAGGCCTGGCCTTCATCTAGGGGTCCCTCCTATTTTAGTCTCCTTCCTAAGCTGACTAGGTTTCTCTTAAGGACTCATGCATTGTCTGAGAACATCACTATGGAATTTTAAAAAATGTTCTATGGTCTTTGTTAAACTTGCTTTTAAAAACCATAGAAATTTTGCATGCCTTATTTTTCTTGTTTTCTTATTTATCTGCTATCAATAACTTCAAGTTTCTTGGTTACAATTTAGAGTTTCTTACCTATGTAAGCACAAATCCTGAGTTGTGTTGACAGGTGATTCTTCTGGATAAACAGTACAACTTGCTTCAGACATTTGTTTCCTCAAGGAGTTCATGGAGGCTTGGGCTGGGGTGTGGACACTCGGGTCACCATATAAAGTGCTCTGTGTTCTTGCCACCGATGTGGAGTTTATCCTGTAAGCTCTGGGAGTCAGACGTTGGAAAAAAATTCAGTCAAACTGCGTTGTTCATACTAGAAAATGTCCACTGTACTTATGAATGCGAAACAAGGGTTAAACTATTTGAGCAAGAGGACAGGTTTTAGATTCAGGTAGTCATGGAAGTGAGACTCAGCAAGGTT
The DNA here is from genome assembly GCF_037783145.1 of Equus przewalskii. Taxonomy (NCBI): domain Eukaryota; kingdom Metazoa; phylum Chordata; class Mammalia; order Perissodactyla; family Equidae; genus Equus; species Equus przewalskii. The sequence continues at coordinate 1,088,006 of NC_091859.1, forward strand.
ATGTCTTCGTTTTGTGACCATAACGGTCACAAACGCTGAGCCCTCGGTTTCTCACCTGTTGGTAGGGATAATACCCCAGTTGTGAGGAGTAAATGGAGTACATATAAAACGATTAATAGAGTGCCTGGCTTGATTAAGCATTAATAAATGCTCTCATTATTATCTGGTGGCCATTAAATAGATACTGCCGCAGGCCACCTTTTTCATCTTAAAGCTCTGTGGTTTGTTTTCCCTCCCAAAACATACTATCCTACAGGACCAGCCTTAGGGCACCAGTTGGTTTGTTTGCAATTGACTGAGGCTATTTTCATTTCAAATCCGAGCTGTGTATTCTGGTTTCATCTGAGCCACTGCCTCGATGACCGCAAAGTAAATCACGGTCCCCTTTGTGCTTGCAGTTTTATCCTCTTCCAATTGGGCTTAAATGTGCTTGCCTTTTATCAAGCTCCCTTTATGAAAGTTGTTATGAAAATATGATAATGAGAACACAAGTGTAAGATGTATCTCATATTTTGCCTATTAATAGAGTCTGATCATTCTTAAGTCAACCCTCTTGGTCAGTACAGCAAATAATCAAAGAAATTAAAAACAAACACAAGGTATGTCTGCATTAAGCATTTGTAGCAGTATGGTAAATGATAGTGTCTACAAACATTTTGTCAGGGAACAAACTGATGCCTAAGACTGTGGGTAGCTGTGGTTGGTTATTTTTCAACATTAGGTCAGTTCAGTCAGACTATGATACCAAATCATCCTTTGTGACTTTATTTCCCATTATATTGTCTAGATGTCTGGCTGGTTGATACAACCTCCTTGCAAAGTTTAAATCCTTGTTTCCTTTATCTTTGTTTATACTTTTTCCCCCTTCAAGGTGATGGTTTCTGTAGTGTGTAGGGGTACTCAGCAGGAATAAATACATTTCCATTGTGTCATAAACAGCTTCGTCTGATGTAATATGAGTTGAATTGGTGGAGGCCACTTGGGTATGGTAGAGTTTGGAAATTTTCTTCATGTGAGCACGAGTGTATTATTGCTCATATTCTCTCATGACCAATATCAATTTTATGAAGACTTTTCATTCAAAGTTAGGGTAGGATTTTATAAGGTCTCAGGTGAACCTCGGACTTTTTCATACTGCTGCCTTATCATTTTAAAAATCTGTAGATAGGGGCCAGCCCCGTGGCCTAGTGGTTAAATTGGAGCAGTCCACTTCGGCAGCCCAGGGTTTCACGGGTTCGGATCCTGGGTGTGGACATGGCACCGCTCATCAGGCCACGCTGAGGCGGCGTCCCACATAACACAACTAGAAGGACCCACAACTAAAATATACAGCTATGTACTGTGGGGATTTGGGGAGAAAAAGCAGAAAGAAAAAAAGAAAAGGAAAGCAGATTGGCAACAGTTGTTAGCTCAGGTGCGAATCTTTAAAAAAAAAGAAATCTGTAGATATTTAAAGTACCAGGCTAATGGCTACTTTATTAACTATGTTCATGATGATGGTTTGTGAATAGCTTGAAAAGAAAGTGCTGTTGTGTAGGGGCCTGCTTGAGTTTCCCAGAAGTTAGTCATGGCAGACATTTCATTTCTTTTTATTGATAAATTACTACTAAATCAAGAAAATACCTTAGATATGGTATACATTTATTTTGGTATGCTATTCATCTGGCTATGTTGGAGGAGTTAGAAGTGGATGGTAGTAATAGTAAACAATTCCTGCCATGGAATTTACCCTGTAAACTCTGGGAGTCGAATGTAAAATGAAATCTAACAAAACTGATTGCTAGGTTGGTTTCATGCTATAAAGTTCAGTCTTTTTTTCTTTATTCAACATGAGTTTAAGCATAGAAAGCATATGTATCAAATTTGCTTTGAAACAAAATTAATAGGCTGGAATTAGGGCTTAAAACCAAAATGACAAGTTACTTAAGGGAAAGAGATCAGACTTTTTGTTGATTCCCAATCTTGAAATAATCACTACTGATTCTCTTTCAAATGTCTCCATACTTACACATCCCCTGTCTATGCTTTCATAACTTCAAGCTGCTTTCTCCATTCACTTTGAGGAGTGGCCAGGAAAATTCTTCCTTTCAGTTTATTTGTTTACCTTTTCGCACCAACACGTTTCTTTGCATATCTGAAGCTTAGCTTTCCCTTGATGACATTGAATTCCCAGTTGGCTTTTTATTTGGCCAGAGTGATGAGAGTGAGTGGTGAGGGAGGGAGGAGTAAGAAACCCCCAGGGTCTCTCATCTTTTGCCTACAGTATGGAAGTCTGTATGTGTAGTGGGGGAAGTTCATAGGCGTGGGGAGGTTGATCTGTTCCAGTGTGAACTATGGATACCCCTTGGTTCCCTTGTTGGTTCATATCGCTTTCTCCATACCTTTGTCCTGGGAATCTACAGACTCCTAGGATCCACTTCCATTTTCCAGGTGATTTAAGGACTGGCTTAATATTATTTCTCTCTTGTTTTCACAACTGTCCTCAATGAGGACAGATACCTATGTTGAGGATTCATTGATGTCCTTAACATAAAGCTTCCCTAATTTTGTAGACCCTGTCAATCTCTCAGCTGTTTACCACCATGACCATTTATGGTTACATGGCCCTTTTCACCTGTAAGATCTTGTATTTGAAGGTCTCCTTATCTGACAATACCTCACGCTATACTTTCCCACTCCATTTCCCACTCTTGGGCTCTTTAACTGCTTGGTCTAAACCAATTCTGTGTAAGACTCAGCTTATGACTGTTGGCTGCTTGCTTATCATAGACTATAAGGACAGCTGCCTCGTCAAAGCCTAGGTATCCATATCTTTTTAGTTTCTGCCAAAGATTCCAAACCAATGCCCAAATTTATATCACTCTGGTTTCAAAATCCATGAGGGATAGGGAAATAACTAACACTGAGTATCCAGTATCTGTCAGACACTGTAATAAGCACATTATACACATCTAATTTAATTGGGATAACAGCCCTATAAGATGTAGGTATTATCACCCTATATTACAGAAATGGGGCTGAGAAATGTGAAGTAATATGTCCTCAAACATGGGTAGGGCAGAGCTAAGATTTAACTCAAGTTTATCCAAAACTAATGCCCTATTTCCATGCAATATAATTTGTTTTAAAAATTTTTATTTTTGTAATCAATGTCACACATGCACATGATTTCCACAAGATTTGTTATTATAAGCAACTATCTTTTTCCTTCTCCTCACCCTCTGTTCCTCCTCCCCAGTGACAAGACTTTCAGCTTTCAGCTGATTCTGTTGGTGCTTACTTCCACCTCTCTCAATGTTGTGATATGCTTGTATTGCTACCACTTTAATTTTTGGTTTTAGGCATTATCCAATGACTTCCCATCAGATGTAGATTCAGCTCTCTGTCCCCTCCCCCAGTCCCCACTATACATATCCACCCTTCTTCATCTTACCAGTATAGTTGATATCATAATATTGGTTAATGTCAATGCAATTCTCAGCTGAGACATGTTCCCCTTTGGCCCTAACTTTCATTTTGCTTTGGAAATTAACTGTTATCAAGGTGTTTTATTTACTAATTTTATATATAAGTATCACTAATCCAACCCTACTCTCTCTACCAAATGTTTAAATTGGAGCTTCTCTGTTGGGTAATCTGATGCTCCATTTTGTTCAGAGCTCTCAGTGTATCTTTAGGTCTTTCCTCTTAGCTTGGTCAGATTCTCCAGGCTTTTCCCTTTACTTGGCTGGAGGGTAAATGCCTGGCTTTCAGCCTCCTGGGGTTTGGCAGTCTCAGTGCATAAGTTCATTAAATCACTCTCTTTTTAGCATGATGCCCCTATTCTCAACTATATCTGGTGCCCTTCAGTCCATAGGACTTCTATTTTACCTTCTCCAGAGAATAAGCTCCATTCATCTACCTGGGGCAGGAAGGGAAGCGAGTTGGCTATATAGAACAAGGGAGGGAAATATGGAGTTTAACTGCCTTTTTTTAAAAAAATAACAACAGCTTTAGTAGGATAAAATTCGTATGTCATAAAATTCATGTGTCAAAAAAGAGGGTTCTTAAAGTGTACAGTTTAGTAGTTTTTAGTATATTCACAGAGTTATGCAGCTATCACCAATATCTAATTTCAGAAGATTTTCATCACCCTCAAAAGAAACTCTGTACTTAGTAGTGATTCCTCTGTTCCTCCTCCCTCCAGCCCCCAGCAACCACTATTCTACTTTCTGTCTCTTCTCTCTCTCTCTTTCTGTTTTATCTCTGTTTGCCTCTTCTATACATTTCATATAAATGGAATCATACAGTATGTGTTTCTTTCTGCCTGTCTTCTTTCACTTAGTCCAATGTTTTCAAGGTTCATCCACGTTGTAATACATATCAGTACTTAATTTCTTTATATTGCTGTTTATAGGTATACCATGTTTTGTTCTGTCATTTTATCCATTGATATTGAGTTGTTTCCACTTTTGGCTGTTATGAATAATGGTACTATGAACATTCGTGTAGGAGTTTTGCATGGACACGTTTTCATTTTTCTTAGGTGTACACCTAAGAGCAGAATTCCTGAGTCATATGGTAAGTTTAGGTTTAACTTATTTTAAAAAAAAATTGGCACCTGAGCTAACATCTGTTGCCAATCATTTTTTTTTCCTTCTCTCCAAAACCCCCCAGCATGTAGTTGTATATTCTAGCTGTTGGTCCTTCTGATTGTGCTATGTAGGATGCTTCCTCAGCATGGCATGATGAGTGGTGCCATGTCCGCGCCCAGGATCCGAACTGGTGAAACCCTGGGCTGCTGAAGCAGAGCACAGAACTTAACCATTCAGCCATGGGGCTGGCCCCTAGGTTTAACTTTTTGAAGAACTGCCAAATATTTTTCCAAAATGACTACACCATTTCACATATACATAGGTGTAAAATTGCTGGGTCATATGGTAACTTTATGTTTAACATTTTGAAGAACTACCAAACTTTTCCCAGTGGCTGTACCATTTTTCAATCCCACCAACAATGTATGAGGGTTTCAGTTTTTCCACTTCCTGCCCACACTTGCCTGTCTTTTTTATTTTAGCTACCCTAGTGGTTTATGAAGCGATATCTCATTATGTTTTTCATTTGCATTTCTCTAATGATTAATAATGTTGAACATCTTTTCATGTGCTTATGGCCTATATATTCTTTGGAGAAATGTCTATTCAAATCCTTTGCCCTTTGACTTTCCACTAAGAAGACATAACACTTATGACCATATATGCATCCAACACAGGAGCACCAACAACATAATCATAGTAGGGGACCTCAACACCCTACTTACTTCAATGGATAGATCATCTAGACAAAAAATCAACAAAGAGATAGTGGAATTAAATGAAAAACTAGACCAGATGAACTTAATACATATATACAGAGAGCACTCCATCCAAAAACAGCAGGGTATACGTTCTTCTCAAGTGCTCACGGAACATTCTCAAGGATAGACCACATATATGGGAAACAAGGCAAACCTCAATAAATTTAAGAAGATTGAAATCATATCTAGAATCTTCTCCAACCATAAGGCTATGAAACTAGAAATAAACTACAAGAAAAAGCAAGGAAAGGAACAAAAATGTGGAGACTAAACAGCATGCCACTGAAAAACAAATAGGTCATCAAAGAAATAAAAGGATAAATCAAAAAATATTTGGAGACAAATGAGAACAAAAACAGACCATACCAACTCATATGGGATGCAGGAAGAGTGGTCATAAGAGGGCAATTTATAGCAATACAGGCCCACGTTAAGAAACAAGGAAAAGCTCAAATAAACACTCTTAAACTACACTTAACAGAATTAGAAAAAGAAGAACAAACAAAACCCAAACTCAGCAGAAGGAAGGAAATAGTAAAAATTAGAGCAGAAATAAATGAAATTGAAACAAAAAGGACTGTAAAAAGGATCAATGAAGCAAAGAGCTGGTTCTTTGAGAAGATAAACAAAATTGACAAACCCTTAGCCAGCCTCACTAAGAAACAAAGAGAGAAGGCTGAGATAAATAAAATTAGAAATGAATGAGGAGAAATTACAATGGATACCACAGAAATACAAAAGATTATAAAAGAATATTATGAAAAACTATATGCCAACAAACTTGACAATCTAGAAGAAATGGATACATTCTTAGACTCTTATAACCTCCCGAGACAGAATCAAGAAGAAATAGAGGATCTGAATAGACCAATCACAAGTAAAGAGATTGAAATAGTTATCAAAAACCTCCTCAAAAATAAAAGCCCAGGACCAGATGGCTTCTCAGGAGAATTCTACCAAACATTCAAAGAATATTTATTACCTATTAGTCTCAAACTATTGCAAAATATTGTGGAAGACAGAAATATTCCTAACACATTCTATGAGGCCAACATCACCCTGATACCAAAGCTGGATAAGGACAACACAAAGAAAGAAAATTACAGGCCAATATCACTGATGAACATAGAGGCAAAAATCCTGAACAAAATATTGGCAAAGCAAATACAGCAATACATTAAAAAGATCATACACCATGATCAAGTTGGATTTATACCAGGGACACAGAGATGGTTCAACATCCTCAAATCAATCAATGTGTTACACCACATTCACAAAATGAGGAACAAATACCACATGATAATCTCCATAGGTGCAGAGGAAGCATTTGACAAGATCCAACATCCATTTATGATAAAAACTCTCAATAAAATGGGTATAGAAGGCAAGTACCTCAACATGATAAAGGCCATATACAACAAACCCACAGCCAATACCATACTCAATGGGGAAAAACTGAAAGCCATCCTTCTGAGAACAGGAACAAGACAAGGGTGCCCACTCTCACCACTCTTATTCAACATAGTACTAGAGGTTTTGGCCAGAGCAATTAGGCAAGAAAAAGAAATAAAAGGAATCCAAATAAGCACTGAAGAAGTGAAACTCTCACTGTTTGCAGATGACATGATCTTATATATAGAAAACCCTAAAGAATCCATCAGAAAACTATTAGAAATAATCAACAACTACAGCAAAATTGCAGGGTACAAAGTCAACATACAAAAATCAGTAGCATTTCTATACTCAAATAATGAACTAATAGAACAAGAACTCAAGAATACAATCCCATTTACAATTGCAACAAAAAGAATAAAATATCTAGGAATAAATATAACCAAGGAGGTGAAAGACTTATACAAACAAAACTATAAGACTTTACTGAAAGAAATCGATAATGACATAAAGAAATGGAAAGATATTCCATGCACATGGATTGGAAGAATAAACATAGTTAAAGTGTCCATACTACCTAAAGCAATCTACAGATTCAATGCAATCCCTATCAGAATCCCAATGACATTCTTCACAGAAATAGAACAAAGAATCTTAAAATTCATATGGGGTAACACATGACCTCGAAGAGCCAAAGCAATCCTGAAAAACAGGAACAAAGCTGGTGGCATTGCAATCCCTGACCTCAAAATATATTTCAAAGCCATAGTAATCAAAACAGCACAGTACTAGTACAAGAACAAGATACACAGATCAATGGAACAGAATTGAAAGCCCAGAAATAAAACCATACATCTATGGACAGCTGGTCTTGGACGAAGAAGCCAAGAACATACAATGGAGAAAGGAAAGCCTCTTCAATAAATGGTGCTTGGAAAATGGGGCAGCCACATGGACAACAATGAAAGTAGACCATTATCTTTCCCCATGCAAAAAAATACACTCAAAATGGATCAAAGACTTGAAGGTAAGACCTGAAACCATAAAACTTCTGGAAGGTAATATAGGCAGCACACTCTTTGACATCAGACTTAAAAGGATGTTTTCAAATAACACGTCTCCTCAGACAAGGGAAACAAAAGAAAAAATAAACAAGTGGGACTTCATCAGACTAAAGAGCTTCTGGAAGGCAAAGGAAACCAAGATCAAAATGAAAAAACAACCCACCAACTGGGAGAAAATATTTGCAAATCATATATCTGAAAAGGGGTTAATCTCCATAATATATAAAGAACTCACACAAATGACTACAAAAAAACAAACAACCCAATCAAAAAGTGAGCAGCAGATATGAATATGGGTGTACAAATATGTCTTTGAGACCCTGTTTTCAAATCTTTTGGTTATGTGTACCCAGAAGTGGGGTTGCTAGATCATACGGTAATTTTATTTTCACTTGTTTTTGAAGAACAACTATATTGTTTTCCGCCATAGCTGTACCATTTTACATGCCTCCCAACAGTTCACAGGGGTTCTAATCTTCTTTTTCCCTCTCTAGATATTCTTTTATTTGGAGAGTTTATGTCCTGCATCAGCTAGTGTCACTGAATTATTCTCAAATTTCTATTCCCAGCTCTAATCTATTTCCCAAACTCCAGTTCCATATTTATAACTGCATGCTATTTAAAGTCACTTAATAGTATGACAATCAACTCAAATTCACTGTTCCTAAAACTCCTTTTTTCCCCAAAATTTATTTCCTCATTAGAAATAGTGAAAATACCACTATTTCCAGCCGTAGAGGCTTGATAGCTTAGTCTTTTTCTTATATTTGACTTCACCTTCTTTTTCAGAAGTAATATCCAGTTAGCCACCAACTACTTGTTGATTCTTATTTTAACATTCCTTTTTCTATTCATAAGTGCCACCACCCTAGTTCAAGCTTTTATCATTTTTATTCCAACTGGTTGTCCTACCTAGACTAAATCTTACTAAGGTATTATTTTTATTAGGCTATAATCCCAATACAAAAATAATAAATGCTTCCTCTTAAAATATACATTTTTTATCCTGGCATTCAAATTTCCATATAATTAGTCCTTCATCTTGCCTTTCAAGTTTTATATTTGTCTTCTAGAAAATTATTTTCTCTTGGCTTCCTTTTCCTACCTCTCTGGACTTTTTTTCATTCTTATTTTTCTTCTTTTTTAAAATTTAAATTGCTTCTTAAATTTGGCACCCCCCAGGGTTCTGTTCTTGGCTCTCTTCTCAGACAACATATTCTCCATGAGTGAAGCTACACTTATGTAGATTCAGTTGTTTGACAATACCTAAATCTCGATATCCAAGTGAGTCTCATTTCAAGTTTTAAATGCATATATCCAAATGCTTACTAGACATCTTTGCTTGACCATTCACATGCAATATGTAAAAAATCTAACTTTAAAAAATTTCCTCTTGGTGGTCAGCAACATGGCAGAGTGAGCTGTTACCTTATCTCTCCCTCTTTGACATACAACTAAATAGACATTCCTTGACCAATGGAGGATACTCACACAGCACAACATGAGGCCTGAGAGATCCACACAGCTGTACCTCTGAAGGTGGATGGGCTGGCTCCCTGGCAAGTGGTGGAGGTAGGTGAGCACTCCCCTATCCTTCCCTGGAAGATCTGTGCATGTGCCTGAATGCTTTCCCAGCTGGCAGAGCTCTCATAGTACCACTGCAGCCCTGAGAGTGGGAACGTGCCTCAGGTGACTGTGAGAAGGGGCAGTGGCGGCTCTGGGCCTGTATGTGAATGCTTTCCCAGCCAGTGGGAGAGCCCAGCCTGCTGCTACAGTCCCAGTGAGAGGCCCAGGCTTGACTCCATGAAGAAGCCCTGCCCACCAAGCACAGCACTGAGGCAACTGTAAGAAGCAGCAGCAGTAGTGGATATAGGCATATGTGAATGGTTTCTTATACAGTGTGAGTGCCCACAGTACTGCTGTGGCCCCACAGGTGGAAATGTGCCACAGTGTGGCAGCAACACTGAGCCAACCTGTAAACACTTTCCTGGCTGGTGGGAGGACCCACGGTACCCACACAACTTCCAGCAGAGGGGGTGGGATCAGAAACACAGCTCCTGCTTCCCCCTAGTGGTAGCTTGTGGAATCTGTGACCTGATACTACCACAAATGCACCAGCAAAAGATTAGTTCATCAAACACCATGAGAAACTATAGCAACAATTCAGAGCAAAAGGAGAATGACAAGTATCTAGAAACAAACCTTAAAGTCACAGAAATTTACAATCTAAATGACAGAGAATTCAAAATAGCTGTCATAAAGAAATTCAACAAGTTACAAGAAAACTCAGAAAGACAGTTCAATGAGCTCAGGAATAAAATTAATGAGAAGAAGGAATACTTCACCAAAGAGATTGAAACTATTTTTAAAAAACAAGCAGAAATTCTGGATATGAAGATCACAATTAATGAGATAAAAAATAATCTAGAATCCTTAAAAAATAGAGCTGACTTTATGGAGAATAGAATTAGTGAGTTAGAGGATAGAAATATAGAAATGCTTCAGGTAGAGGAGGAGAGAGAACTAAGACAATGAAAATGAAGAAAGTTTTTGAGAAATATCTGACTCAATTAGGAAGAGTAACATAAGGATTACAGGTATTCCAGAGGGAGAAGAGAGACAGAAAGGAGCAGAGAGCTTGTTCAAAGAAATAATAACTGAGAAATTCCCAAACCTGGGGAAGAAACTGGACTTAGAAATATATGAAGCCAGTAAAATTCCTAACTACATCAATGCTAAAAGACCTTCTCCAAGGCATATAATAGTAAAAGAGGCAAAATTTGATGACAAAGAAAAAACATTAAGGGCAGCAAGGCAAAAGACAACAACCTACAAAGGACCCTCTATCAGGCTTTCAGTGGATTTCTCAGCAGAAACTTTACAGGCTTGGAGAGAATAGAATGATATGTTCAAAATACTGAAAGATAAAAACTTTCATCCCAAAATACTCTATCTAACAAAACTTTCCTTCAGATACAATGGAGAAATAAAAGCTTTCCCAGATAAGCAAAAGCTGAGGGAGTTTATTGCCACGAGGCCTCCCCTACAAGAACTGGTTAAGGATGCCCTCACACCTGAATCAAAAAGGCAAAGGTTTACAAAGCTTCAAGCAAGGAGATAGACAAAATCGGAAAACTGCAGCTCTCTTTCAGTACAGGGTAGCAAATACTTAATTATAACTTAAAAGATAAAGGGAAGGAAAGCATCAAAAGTAACTATAAAAACTTCAACTTAGTCACAAATTCAGAAGACAAAACAGAATAATTTGTGACAACAGTAACTCAGAAGAAGAGGAAAGGGATGAAACCTGCTTAAGCTAATGGAGATCAGAGGCTATCAGAAAATGGACTATCTCTACTATGAGATCTTTTATCAAATCTCACAGTAGCCACTAAAAAAAAAATCAGAGCAGAGCCAAAATTCATTAAAAAAGAGAAAACTGAGAAAATCTCAACAGAAAACCACCAAAATGAAATGGCAGTCAGAAATAAAAGGAAGAGAAAGAATGGAAACATAACCAGAAAATAAGAGATAAAATGGCAGTACTAAGCCTTCATAAATCAATAATCACTCTAAATGTAAATGGATTGAATTCTCCTATCAAAAGACACAGAGTGGCTGGATGTATTAGAAAACAAGACCCAACAATACGCTGCCTCCAGGAAACACATCTGAGCTCTAAAGACAAACATAGGCTCAGAGTGAAGGGACAGAAGATGATACTTGAGGCAAATGGCAAATGAAAGAAAGCAGGTATTGCCATACATATATCAGAAAAAGCAGATTCTAAGATAAAAAAGACAATGAGAGGGGGCTGACCCAGTGGTGTAATGGTTAAGTTTGCATGCTCTACTTTGGTGGCCCAGGGTTTGCCAGTTCAGATCCCAGGCACAGATTTGGCACTGCTCGTCAAGCCATGCTGTTGCAGCATCCCACATAAAGTAGAGGAAGATTGGCACAGATGTTATCTTAGTGACAATCTTCCTCACACACTCACACACATAAAAGATAGTGAGAGATGAAGAGGGGCATTTTATAATGATAAAACGGACATTCCACCAAGAGGACATAACACTTTTAAATATATATGCACCTAGCACAGAGCACCAAAGTATACACAGCATCTATTAACAGACCTAAAGGGAGAAATTAACAGCAACACAACAATAGTAGGGGACCTCAACACTCCACTTACATCAATGGATAGATCATCCAGACAGAAAGTCATCAAGGCTGGGGCCAGCCTGGTGGCAGAGTGCTTAAATGTGCATGTTCTGCTTTGGTGGCCTGGGGTTCACCTGTTCAGATCCCAGGTGCAGACATGGCACCACTTGGCAAGATATGCTGTGGTAGGTGTCCCACATATACAGTAGAGGAAGAAGGGCACGAATGTTAGCTCAGGGCCAGCCTTCCTCAGCAAAAAGAGGAGGATTGGCAGCAGATGTTAGCTCAGGGCTAACCTTCCTCGAAAAAAAAAAAAAAAAAAAACCCACCAGAAGAAAAAGAAAGTCAGCAAGGAAGTAGTGGATTTAAATGAAATACTTGAGCAGATAAACTTAATAGATATATATGGAACATTCCATCCCAAAACAGCTGAATACACATTCTTCTCAAGTGCATGTGGAACATTCTCAAACATAAATCACATGTTGGGAAACAAGGCACGCCTCAATAAATTTAAGAAAACTGAAATCATATCAAGCATCTTTTCCAACCACAATGCTATGAAACTAGAAATCAACTACTGGAATAAAGCTGGGAAATTCAAGAACATGTGGAGACTAAAAAACATTCTAGTCAACAACCATTGGATCAAAGAAGACATCAAAGGAGAAATAAAAAAATACCTGGAGACAAATAAAAATGAAAATACAACATACCAACTCTTGTGGGATGCAGCAAAAGTGGCTATAAGAGGGAAATTCATACCAAAAGAGGCCCACCTCAATAAACAAGAAAAACATCAAATAAGTAATCTGAAACTACACCTAACAGAACTAGAAAAAGAAGAACAAATGAAGCCCAAAGTCAGCAGGATGGAAATGATAAAAATTAGAGCAGAAATAAATGAAATAGAGACTAAAAAACAGTAGAAAGGATCAATGAAACTAATAGATCATTCTTTGAGAAGATAAACAAAATTGACAAACCCTTAGGCAGACTATGACAAAAAGAGAGAAATCTCAAATAAATAAAATTAGAAATGAAAGAGGAAAAATTACAATGGATACCATAGAAGTACAAAGAATTTTAAGAGAATACTATGAAAAACTATATACTCACAAATTGGACAACATAGAAGAAATCAATAAATTCTTAGACTCATGCAACCTCTCAAAACTGAATCAAGAAGAAATAGAGAATCTGAATAGACCAATCACAAGTAAAGAGATCAAAACAGTAATCAAAACAAGAAACAAAAGTCCAGGACAAGATGGCTTCTTTGGAGAATTCTACCAAACATTCAAGGAAGATTTAATACCTATCCTTCTCAAATTATTCCAAAAAGCTGACGAAGACAGAACACTTCCTAACTCATTCTATGAGCTCAACATTATCCTGATACCAAAACCAGACAAGGACAGAACAAAGAAGGGAAATATCGCCAATATTGCTGATGAACTTAAATGCAAAAATCCTTAACAAAATATTGGCAAACTAAATACAGGAATATATTAAAAGGATCATACACCATGATCAAGTGGGATTTATGCCAGGAATGCAGGGATGATTCAACATCCAAAAATCAATCAATGTGATACACCACATTAAAAAAATGAAGAATAAAATTCACGTGTTCATCTCAATAGACGCAGAGAAAGCATTTGACAAGATACAACATCCATTTATGATAAAAATTCTTAATAAAATGGGTATAGAAAGGAAGTACCTCAGCATAATAAAGGCCATATATATGACAAACCCATAGCCAACATCATACTTAATGGTGAAAAATTAAAAGCCATCCCTCTGAGAACAGGAACAAGACAAGGGTGCCCACTGTCACTACTCCTATTCAACATAGTCCTGGAGATTTTGGCCAGAGCAATTCAGCAAGAAAAAGAAATAAAAGAAATCCAAATTGGAAAGGAAGAAATGAAACTCTCACTGTTTGCAGATGACATAATTCTATATATAGAAAATTGTAAAGAATCCATCAGAAAATTATCAGAAATAATCAACAGCTACAGCAAAACTGCAGGGTACGAAATCAACTTACGAAAATCAGTTGCATTTCTAAACACTAATAACAAACTGGCAGAAAGAGAAGAATACAATCCTATTTACAATCACAACAAAAAGAATAAAATATCTAGGAATGAGTTTAATCAAAGAGGTTAAAAGACCTAACACTGAAAATTATGACATTATTGAAAGAAATTGAAGAAGATAGATATAAAGAAATAGAAAGGTATCCCACATTCATGGATTGGAAGAATTAACATAGTTAAAATGTCCATATTACCTAGAGCAATCTACAGGTTCAATGCAACCCCAATCAGAATCTTAATGGCATTCTTCATGGAAATAGAGCAAAGAATCTTAAAATTTATATGGAATAATAAAAGATCTCGAATAGTCAAAGTAATCCTGAGAAAAAAGAACAAAGCTGGAAGCATCACAATCCTTGACTTAAAAATATACTACAAAGTTACAGTAACCAAAATACAATGGTACTGGCACAAAAACAGACACACAGATCAATGGAGCAGAATTGAAATCCCAGAAATAAAACCACATATCTATGGTCAGTTAATCTTTGACAAAGGAGCCAAGAATGTACAATGGAGAGAGGAAAGTTTCTTAAATAAATGGTGTTGGGAAAACTGGACAGCCACACGCAAAAGAGTGAAAGTAGACCATTATCTTTCACTATACATAATAATTAACTCAAAATGGATTAAATACTTGAATGTAAGACCTGAAATCATAAAAATCCTAGAAGAAAATATGGACAGTACACTCTTTGACTTGGGTCTTACCATCATCTTTTTGAATACCACATCTACTCAGGCAAGGGAAACAAAAGAAAAAATTAACAAATGGGACTACATCAGACTCAAAAGCTTCTGCAAGGCAAAGGAAACCATGAACATAATGAAAAAACAACTCACCAACTGAGAGAAAGTATTTGCAAGTCACGTATCCGACAAGGGGTTAATCTCCAAAATATATAAAAACTCATATAACTCAACAAAAAAGCCCAAACAACACTATCAAAAATGAGCAGAGGATATGAATGGACATTTCTCCAAAGAAGATATACAGATGGCCGACAGTCATATGAAAAAATGTTCAGCATCACTAATTATTAGGGAAAAGCAAATCAAAACTACAGTCAGATGTGACCATATGCCTGTCAGAAGGTTATAATTACCAAGACAAAAAATAACAAATGTTGGAGGGGATGTAGAGAAAAGGGAACCCTCATACACTGCTGGTGGGAATGCAAACTGGTGCAGCCACTATGGAAAACAGTACGGAGATTTCTCAAAAAATTAAAAATAGAAATACCATATGACCCAGCTATTCCACTACTGGGTATTTATCCAAAGAACTTGAAATCAACAATTCAAAGAGATTTATGCACACCTCTGTTCATTGCAGCATTATTCACGATAGCCAAGATATGGAAGCAATCCAAGTGCCCATCAATGGATGAATGGATGAAGAAGATACCGTATATATATATATATACGGAATGCTACTCAGCCATAAAAAGGGACAAAATTGTCCCATCTGCAACAACATGGATGGACCTTGTGTGTATGATGTTAAGCGAAATAAGCCAGACAGAGAAAGACAAACACTGCATGATTTCACTCATATGTGGGAGATAAACACACGGATAAAGAGAACAGATTAGCAGTTGCCAGAGGGGAAGGGACCTGGGGGGTGGGCAAAAAGGGTAAAGGGGCACATATGTACGGTGAGAGATAAAAATTAGACTACTGGTGGTGAGCACGATGCCACCTATCCAGAAATTGATAAATACTAATGTATACCTGAAATCACACAATGTTATAAGCCTTTATGATTTCAACAATATAATTGAAAAAGAAAGAAGGAAGTATAAAGACAATAAGAAAGACTAACATACCAAGGAAATAATTTGGGGCAAAAAAGCAAAAGAATAATAATGAGAAGAAATCATCAGTGATACGATAAAAGAGGTCATTCAGATGTGCCATTTTCCTGTTAGTTTCCTATCTTATTCTAACAACAAAAATTTCCTCTTAAATTGTTATTTATGTGTGGTCCATTTCAATGAATGACACCATTATTTACCCAGTCCACCCGAGTCAGAAACTTGGGAATTATTCTGTTTTTGTGCACCCACATCCAAGTTGTACTATGTTGCCCTATGAATTTTACCCCTTAACATCTCTTGTTCTTTTCATTGCATCCTTAATGCTGTTACCTTAATTCAGCTCATCATCTCCTGGCTCAGCCACTCTTTACTTGTGTGAACCTTTCGCAAGTTACCTTAATTCTTTTTGCCTCACTTTCTCCACATATAAAAGGGAAATAATAATTATGTCTTGTAAGTGTTGCTGTGATGATGAATAACATTTTTACCTAAAAAGGTGCTTAGAATAGAAATTGGCAAATATGACACGCTCAGTAATATTAGCTACTATTATCATTACTTCAATGAACATATTTAAATTTGACTTTCCTAATAGCTGGTCATAGCTGATTTTTTAGAGGAAATGTGAGCTAAATATTTCCCAAATTAGATAAAATAATAATATCCCCTCAAGACTCCAGAAACAATTAAAATTCAGTTAATATTAGTTCATCCTTTCCTGTTTTCATCTTGTTTTATATACAGACAGGCAGTGTCAGCCCCAGGTTTTGTTTAGTTTTACAGTCAAACAAGCACATTTGGTCAAGAGCCTTACATCCTTCAGGAAGTTGGTAATATTTTCCTGTGACATGGTGAATTTTATGACTTACTAAAGTTTGAATAGTAAATCAATTGATCTATGTATTTCAGATTGTCGGATTTGATCTAATCACAAGTGGAGAGGAAAAATTCAGTAACCGTCAACAGCATCAAAGGAATGACTGAAACATAGGCATTTTGTTTCCTTTTTCTTCCCACTTAGTGAGAAAGATTCTAGTGTTAGTGTCTCAACTATCATCTATATGTCGTTACATCAAAGCCTCACGTTTCCTTTACAATACAATTGCCTGAACATCACTGCATAGCAGCATCACACAATTGGGAAGCAGTGCCTTTTATGAAAGCCATCACACACACGTGTAGACACAGTCATAACACAATCAATCAAAAAAAATCTTAACATAAAATAGCTTAGGGATTCAGCAGTGCTGATATTTCTTAAATTATTTTCCTCCTTTTGGAAAGAAAGCACAAACCTTTGAATTTAGTCACCTAAAGCAGGTTTGAGAGATGAGAACTAACGTCGGGAGACAGTTGTTTTCTTTTACACATAACACCCTAGTTACGGATTGTTCTTCACCAACTACGCCCACATGACTACTCGACCTGTGAAACAAATCGCACCATAAGCACAGATAACCCCAGGCGTCAGGTCTGTAATCTGACTGTGGCCATCGGCAGCCAGAAATGAGTTTTTTTCTAATCAGCCTTCCATCAGTTCCCAGTCACTCATAAAAAGGAGCCCGGAGAAGGGAGGATTCGCGTTGCTCTTTCTTCAGCACCAGAGTTCTGGACAGCGCCCCTTCCTCTCTCCATCTCCGCCAATCTCTACTGCCCCGCTAGTCCCCCTGCTGCGGAAAAAGAAAATCACGTTGGGATCCATGCAGCCGGCAATGATGATGTTTTCCAGTAAATACTGGGCAAGGAGAGGGTTTTCCCTGGATTCAGCGGTGCCTGAAGAGCATCAGCTACTTGGCAACTTAACAGTGAGTACTGAGTTGCTGGCACTCTCTAGAGAAGTGTTTTCTAGGGTAGTGACCATCTTATCCTTGCTACATGGACAACTGGTGTAGAGTAAGCACACACACCTCAGCCCTTCCTCTTTCATCTGTGAGCCCTGCTTCCCTCTTGTCTGCATTCAGTATTCCTTCTCTCTCCGTAAAGTAAAGCGTGTGTACTGATGGATATGTGCTAAACTTCCTTTCCTCAAAGTTTATAAGTAGAAAGTAAAGAAGTTCCTGAACACCAAGAATGAGAGGTTGTCTGAACCAATGTCTTTTATTCACAACCAAAAAAACTGTAGAATTTTGAAAGGCTGTTTATTGTGAGTAGAAATAAGGAGAAGAAATTAAACAGATTTTTATGGTTCCTGGAAGATTATGATGTCTCCTATACACTCTTCCATCTACAAAGCCTAGTCTTTAAACAGAGAGGCAATATTTTCTCTTCTTGTCTATAGGTGCTGGTTATTGGAATAAAAGGAAGATGGGTTCCTTTCAAAAGTTTTTCTGCACTTTTCATTGCTTCATTTTTTTCAGTTTAATTTTTGGAGTAATGAAAGCAATATGCCACTTGCTTCAGTGTTTAAGGCATTTGTTTGTATTTAAATATTAACAGGGTAAAAGAGCAATAGTTCGCTGGATTTTAGATCCTGTTTTGAGGTAATAGTCACAGGATTTAATAAAAAAGACAATGAAAGGAAAATGTATTCGGATTCCTAGTCATTAAAAATATTAAATGATATTTCATTACTGTACTCTCAGAGTTTATCAACCAACTGCAATTCAGTCTGTATCACAGAAAAATCTGTTTTATTATTGTAGCTCCAAATACACGACAGAGAGTCATCTTGTACTGGCATGTTATACTGCTAAAAATGTTGAAAAGTAATCAGGCAAGTTTTGCAGAACTATTTAAATCAATTTGCAAAAATGAGACCAAAATTATAAATAGATTTTCTAACATTTAAATATTATGAATATTTGGATGAGATATTACGCTGAGGAATTTTGAAGTCATAATGAACTGCTAGAAGGAAAACAAAGAAAACTCAGAGTTATGGTTAAGGTATGACCTTTTCCTATAAAGAATACTACTGAAATATATAAGATCGGTGTGTTGTGTCGTAAGGAGGAGGCAGATGTCGAGAGGACTAAGACATTTGAGGTTTTAATGACTAAACATACTGCCAAATACCTATGTCTGCATAAATAATAAAACATCCATTTCTATGACATATAAATCTAGTGAGCAAGGCAATACTAACATGTGAAAGTAAAGCCAGCAAAGAAACCAGAGGAAAGCAAGGGCAAATCACTATTCACTGGGTTCCATATCAAATTTATATTTCTCAGTTTCATGAGAAAGTAATAATTGGTGTGATTGTACTATATCACTATTGCCAGGGTGGAAGTTCTCTGTTTGCCTAATTCTTCATTAGCATATAAAAAACACAAAAAAGTACACCCTAATTTTGCTTTTTCTGCCAAATGAAAATTTCCAGCTGTTTCATCCTGCATTTATGACAATGTGATCCAAGATTCTGGAATCTGTCCTTTTTGTCCTCAGCCAATGGGACTAAGAGCCATTACTTACTCATGTACTACAATATCTTGAATGGCTAATGAACTGTTAATCTTTTTCAGTTTCTCAGATGCTACTCTTTGCTCGTAATGATTAGCTAGCTAGTTTTTTCTGCCCTCCTTTCTCCCTTCCTTCTTTTCTTTTCTTTTATTTGTGGGTGAATTTTAACAGACACTTTTCAGATATCGTCTGCTGACACAGATAGCCTTAGCTGAATACATTTCCTCTGTGCTGAACTTCTGCAGATATATTTACACTGACAATGTGGATCTAATTTCAGAAAGGAAGGTTATCAAAATCAGTGCATGTCCTGATGACTTTCAAAATGAAATTAATATTTTGTTTTTAAGGTATAATTGAAAGTAAAATAACTGTGAAGAGTATACGTTTGGTCTTATTTTTGTTATATTTAGTAATTAATATAGTTTCCATATGATTTAACTAGGCTAACAAATCAGATTTCATGCCATAAAGTAAACCTAGAAAGACAGGAATTGCTCATACATGAGACTTATACTTTGTGGGGTCAGATTTTTGTTGCTATTAAAATGAAGCAAATATGACCCCCTTTTCATTTCAGCTACTACATGAAAATAGTGCACTGGAAAATGGTGTCCCAGAGTAAATTAGACCAATATTTATGATTGAAAGGTATGAGTGACATGGCAGCTTTGTTTTGAGTTTGTGTGCTTGCTGGGGCTTCCAGCATATAAATGGAATATCTGAAGAAAAATCTAATTATAGAGAACTCTGGAATTCTAACTTATATATATATATATATATATATATATATTGTTTCCACCTTCTTGAAGGTAAATAAATCTAACTCTGGCAAAAATGATGATAAAAAAGGCAACAAGGGAAGCAGCAGAAGTGAAACTGCTCCTGACAGTGGCAAGACGGCGGTCGTGTTCTCCCTGCGGAACGAAGTGGGTGGGTTAGTAAAGGCATTGAAACTCTTCCAGGTGAGTGTCAGACATCACTGTACCACTTTAAAAGGGACTGTGTGCCTGGTTACAAACCTGTCATCTGTTAAGAAACATTCGTGAATCAATTTCTGGACAATGTGTTGAAAGGTTCAAAGAAACTGAACTTCATGAGGCTTTACAAGGGGAATTTGTTTGCCAAACAAGGAAATAAGCAGATTTGTGTGAATTATATTTTATTAATTCAGAGTTAGCCAATTTGTCATTCTGCAGACTGTTGCCAGGTGAGGAAGTCAGTAATTAAAAAATGTGAGCCTCACACCTGGAAATGCAAACACAAAGGAGCCAAACAGGGTGTTTGTAAATATTAAGACCCTGCAACCTGAATTGATTTGTTAACCTTTGAACAGTGCACATGTCCTAGGAGCACATTTATTGCATAAGATGAGACACAAGACTGTAGGCACTTGGTATTTCCCTAAACTTCATTGTCTCATGAACTTAATGTGTCTTTTGTAAGGATGAGTCACTCTCCTTATATATAAACTGGGGCTAGCTCTCTCTTTATCTTATGGAAATGCAGTAGCCTTTTCCCAGGCCCAAACTGTTGATTTGAACCCTCAAGAGAGAGCCTGGTTGAGGGTGAGGTTAGAAAAATCCAGAAAGACTATTGCCTCCTTGCCAGGGTAAACTGGATGCTTCCGTACGCTTCAGCAAGCACCTTCCGTGCTTCAGGCACCTTCAGTGCTGTGGGATGCTGGTACTGGGGGAAGAGGGTTGGAACGGCAGTCGGAGGATTCAGACCTGTGTTCTCCTGGCTTGGTTAATCACTAGCTGCTTCCTAGGCTCCATTTCTTCATTTGTAAAACAGCAATAATAATTCCTACCCAACAAGGTGTTGTAATGAAATAATACGAGTGAAAGCGCTTTGTAAAGTGTACAGATATGAGGCATTATTGTGATGCTTTTTTGATGAGGGGGAATTAGCAGCCTGATTTGGCAAATATTTCCTGTTTTCTCTTGACCTTGAAGAAAGGATCAGGCACCATAAGCAGTGGTAATGGAAATCTAGGAAAATATTTTACACATAATTATATCATCCAGCATTGTCTCCACACAGTGCCCAAGGCAGACACATTCACTTAGACAGCTGGGTGCAGTGGAAATCCCTGGAGAAGGAGTTGGCAGCCCAGAGTTCTCACTTGGCCATCAGATCGTCATGGAGTCTCGGCTAAACCACTTCACGCATCTGGCCCTCAGTTTCCTTGTCTAAAAATATTTACTCTGCTTCAACCAAAAGACACTGAAAGGCCAAAGTGACACAATATGTGTGAAGATGCTTGAATCTTGAGCTTAATATTAGTCTTACCTTTATTATCTGCCAATTTAGGAAATACGGCATTAGTGCGAAGATTAATAAAAGTAGAAATAGATCATTTAGTTTCCTGGTCACAGGGCTAAGTTTTTAATACAGGGAGGATGCTGTTTGATTTCAACTTACTCTGGCATCAGAAACTACCTGTCCTGCTCCTGTGCTGAAAATTCTGAGGCCAACGAGGATTGTACTGGGAATTGTGCTGATAATCAGAGAACACCATCCGGAGGGTGAGGAGGTGTCTGTTTCTTTGGGGCTAGGTTAAGGTGGAGAGGAGAGCTTAGTTTTCAGTTAATGTGGTGGAATGGAAGCCCACGTCATTGAGGAAATTTAAACCTGAGGTTTAAGTATTAAATTGCTGCCCTCCCTCTCACATCTTACTGTAGGATTGATGGATTCGGGAAGCTGCTCTTCTTGCTTCCTCTTCTTTTCCTTTTCAGTGTGGGCCACACTTTGGCCAGCGTTTCCCAAATTTCAGTCATTTTCATATGATGTTCCCAATCTATGCCTCATTTGCCTACTGTTTGTACTATTTACTTATTTTTTCAAAGATTATCTTATTTTTAAGCTTTATTTCAAAAGGAAACTCTATACCACTATAAAATCAGGGGTTCGAGTTTGAGTTATGATTTTTTAAACATATAAAAATAAACAAATAAACCTGAGGATTACATGGCATATGATAAACTAATCCCTCCCAACCCCCCCCAAATAATCAGGCACAATACCAGTGGGATGGGGACCACTCTGGGAAATGATGATGCTCATAATCATAGTACATTTTATGGGTCTCTTTATGTAACTTAATGCTCCCTTCTTTTTTTCAAGGAGACAGGAAAACCTACATACAGTCTCTGTTATTATTAATAGGGACAATGGTTATAAACATTTCCATGTTTTAGTCAACCAAAGAGCAAGGAGATTGTCTTTCCCTCTTTTGTGGGCACTTGGCACCTTGTTGCTTACGAGTTGAACAAGACCAGTCCATGGCATCCCTTTTATTGTTCCCTTATTGAAGATGATTTAGAGATGTTGCTTATATTTCTACAGGAAAAGCATGTCAACATGGTTCATATTGAGTCCAGGAAATCCCGGCGAAGAAGTTCAGAGGTTGAAATCTTCGTGGATTGTGAGTGTGGCAAAACAGAATTCAATGAGCTCATTCAGTTGTTGAAATTTCAAACCACAATTGTGACATTGAATCCACCAGAGAACATTTGGACAGAGGAAGAAGGCAAGGCCAGGTTTTGCTTGTTGGGGGATTTTGCAATCTGACAAATGTTGCGAAGGAGAAAACACAATCTGTGAGCTAATATTTGTGAACGTGCACTGTGTTTTCAACAGAGCTAGAGGATGTGCCCTGGTTCCCCCGGAAGATCTCGGAGTTAGACAAATGCTCTCACAGAGTTCTCATGTATGGTTCTGAGCTCGATGCCGATCACCCAGTAAGTGTTCAGTAAAATCCATTCCTCACATGCTCTTCCAGGACTATCCATGTGCCAGGCAGGGTGCCATGTTCTGTGCTGTGATGCCTTATTGTAGAGCAGTTTGTTATTTATTCCCCACAACTGAGAGCAGACTTTCAAATGATAATGCTTTCCTGTACATATGCCTTGGCTGGAAGCAGGTTAGAAGGATGACATTTCCTTATAGCATTTATTTTTAAAAGGATTGGTTAGAGGAGGAGATTCTAAACCTTGGAGAATATTTCTGTAGAATTAGACAGCTTGAGATATACTTGCAGATAGTGACCCTTGGAAAAATGATGAACTGAAATTGATCGCCCCTTTTGGAAACTAGAGAGGCCTAGGCATTATGGGGCTCAGTGAGAGAATAAAATTCTCCTTGCTATTTTCCTCGACTGAAGGTAGTTAGTTAGGAGCAGAGAAATGTGGTGGTTCAGTCTCAATGGAAGGGCATAGGGTTTTAGAATAAGGCCGTGATGGAAGATGCATCTCTTCCCACCTCTACCCTAAATCTATTTACCACCATCTCTCCTCTACTCCAGTAAAAACGTTACCTTTCAAGAAATATAATACACAGGTAAGCATTTCCCATTATTCCCTCCCTCTCCCTTTGCATCAGTTTTTATTTAACACAAGAGTCCTGGAGCTTCTTTATGGTCAGAATGAAGTACGGTTAATAGTCTGGGAGAAGGAAGCAATGTACAATTATTTTGTTACAAGCATTTTTTCCCCCCGGTGCCTGTTGTCTAAAACTAGGCAGATAAAAGGGTGAAACCCAAGCAGATTGGTCATGCTTATAGAGGACTTTGTGGTCTGAGGGTAATGGTTTAGAGATTTTATTTAAATGGGAGAAATCCGGAAATCTGAGAGTAGGACTACACTCTATGCAGTGGTTCTCTAAGTGTGGTCTCAGGGCTGCTGCATCCGCGTTGCCTGGAAGCTTGTTTTAACAAGCCCACACTTGCCTTTAAAGGAAACTATGATGACTTCCACAAGAGGGAAATTTTCAGTCAAGTCAGTCATTTGGCATAATATACCAATTCAAACCAATTCATAACATACCGTTTAAACAGATGGTCTAACAGCCCTAATTTAATTGCGCTTTTTAAAAAAATCAGAATTAATTCAAAGACACAGCGTGTTGTGTTTGCCGGCATAGCCTAAAATTTCAGAATTCAGTATTTCACGGGTAAGGATCCTGAATACTAGAAAAACACTCAAAAGTGCCTTTAATAATCACCCATTTGTTGTCTGCCCCTTCCCCACTTCTGGAAGAGTCAGAATGAGCAGGGAAGCCTGATGTAGAGGTGAACAGTAACAGGGCTGCCCAGATAGCAGCTGTTAGCTTGCAGGATGTCCCTGGGCAAGGCCCTCTATCTCTGCACCTCAAATTCTTTATGGAAAAAGCGGAAATAAAATTCTTATTGACCTCAAAGGGGCATTTGAAAAGCCTAGTTAATAAAACAACCGGAAAGCATTTTGGCAAGATGAAATGCTTAACTCCAGAATGGGAATGCTGTATTAAATCATCCAGATCAATGCCTGGACAGAAAAGGATTTCTCGCTAACCTCCTATTTCCAAATGCTCCCCTTAGTCTAGTTTGAAAATTACTCAACCTGGAGAAAAGAGATCAGCCATTTTAACGGAACAACCACAGGAACCACAGACCTTGTTGTGAAAAAATTTATTCTGATACCCAGAGTAAATTTCCCTGGGCTGAATTTTGTTTCATTGCTCCTAATTACACCCACCTTATGATACTTTCTCTTATTTTCTGTGCAGCCACTTGAAATAATTGCAAGTACTTAGCAATCTCCTACTTTATTGTCATTTTTTTCTTTTTTAACCATATATTTTTTTTTATAAGCACACCAAATGTTCATTATGCAAAGTTTTATAGCGGTAAGTTGGTGTTTTTATAAGTTATTATTTGAGGAGGATGGAAAAAGTTGTCCAAGCACATTTTGTGCCCGGGAATGATCCCAGTCCTGAGACAGGGAGTATTGTGCTAGACGGCTCAGAAGGGGCTTGGAATACCAGAGTCAGGGCGCTGAGGCTCTCTAGAAATGGTTAAATACCTATCTAGGTCAGTGCCTCTCCAACTTTGACGGACAGACAAATCACCTGGAGGATCTTTACAAAACGCGGATGGGGTCCTGAGATTCTGCATTTCTCGCGAACTCCCAGTTGAGGCTTCCTCGGAGGTCTGAGGACTACACTTTGAGTAGCAAGGATCTAGACTAGGGGAATCTTTCAAAGTGTGGCTCAAGGTTTGCCACAGCAGTGCTGGTTAAAAATGCAATACCTTAAGGCTCCTGGAGCCTGCTGAGTCAGAACTTTCAGGGGTGGACCCTGGAATCTGCACTTAAAAGGATTTGCAGGAGATTCTGATGAGCTCTAAAGTTTGAGAAGTAATATCCTAGGCAGTGACTCACAGCCCCAGCTTTCCATTCCAATAATCTGTGGGAAACTGAAAAATATACTGAAGCCACGGTGTCACCTCAGAGTGCCTAAATCAGAAACTCCGGGAATGTGTTTAGGTTCAGAGTAGTAGTTAAAGCTCCCAGGTGATATAATATTCCACCGGTGTTGCCCTCTTTGGGAGAGCTACTTGAGTGCCAACGCACATTTAGCTGAGCACTTTAGGGTGCTGGCTAGGTCTTCAGCTCCCCTTGATTAAGACTGAGAGAGGAAGAGTGGGTGTGTAGCAGATATTCTCTGGATGCCAGTGTTGCCAGATTTAGCAAATAAATATATAGGATGCTCAATTAAATTGGAATTTCAGATAAACAGTGAATACTTTTTTTAGTATAAGTATGCCCCAAATATCGCATGGGTGTCCTGTATTATATCTGGTAACCTTATCCCTGGCTTCAGTCCAGCATGGATGGCCAAGGGATGCTGTGTCTCTGTAATCGTAGTGGAGCTAGCACCCCTGTTTGATTTTGCCAGTCCACGGCTCAATCCTGGAAGCTCTGAATCGCGCACCACATTTGTGTAATCACCGTCACACTAGGCTAATGAGGCATGATGAGTAAATCACTGTCTTGCACGCCTAGAAAATGTGCAGGTGTTTGCTGAGGAGAGACAGCCAAGATTCTTTGGGAAGTCCAGCAGATTACTATGCTGTTACCATGGTACTTGGTTAGGCAGGAACTGGGGACAGATGCCACGCTTTCCCATGGCTCTTTTCCTTTCCTTGCGGCTGGCTTTCTTTCTGAGTAATAAAGGTGCTGGGAACTTCTCAGTCCGACCGTCCCAGGTTGCCTGGTAAGACTAGTGAGTGTGGACGCTCATACTCCCTGGCATGACCATATCTGCCCTCTCTAAAGCAGGAGACCCTTTTCTTAGGTCATACACTCATTTGCGAATGTGGTAACTCTGGTCACAAAATCTTGCATATACACATTTTAAGGCTTCACAAGCCTGCCTCTGAACCTAGTTTAAAAACTCCCAATTCAGCAGAAGAAAGGAAGTGCTTGCTTCTGGGGCGGGATCCTTCATTTCTGCAGGGTGTTTGGGTGACCGTGGCACTCTCTATCCCTCCCCCATTAATGAATCTTGTCATTCCTGAGAGAAAGGCTGTTCGTAATGGAAGTTCTTCATTTCTGTGAAGATTTCCTGCCTCAAGGCCAGTTCTCCTTCAACCAGAAGAGAGGATGGAACAATTTTCTATGAGTTTGAGGTTCCACTACGAAGGATCTTAGCTGCGGGGAGGCACTCTAGGCCTTTGTGGTCCTGCCCCACTTCTCCTCAGAGCCCGTGACCCAGGCCTGTCTTTTGGCCTGGACTCCATTCTTGAGATGACCACTGCTTCCTGGTTATTCTTTGAAGTTGCAGTGGTAAGAAGTTAAATTGAAACAATTCCTTCTGGGCTTCCAGCAATTTGAAGAAACAACTTTAGGAAGGATTGCTTGTCTAAAAGTACCTGAAGGAAAGGAAAATGGAAAGTCTGTTGACAAGAGGAGAGATTCTTGAGTAAACCAAGAAATCTTCTCAGAAGGATCCCACTTGACTGAGGAATGACAGACAGGATGTTTAATTCCCCAAGCCCCTGATGACAAATAAACTCTTCAAGTTGCTAAAGACTGATCAGAATGATGGGAACTCAGAGTGGAACAGAGCTAGCCTGCCATCCTGTGCATGAATCTGTTTAAATCTATTTGCATTGTGTGGCTATACACCAAACCTCTTTAATTCGTACTAATTGGGGACTTGATGATTATTTTGAAGGATAGAATTTTAAATAAAGGTACATTTATTGGTCATTTACACAAAGCAATTTCATATAAATTAACTTACGAAATAACCTCATTAAAGAGACCTGTTTTAACGAACAGGATAAGATTAATTTGTGATTAAGATCAATTACATACAAATGATACTTTAAAAGCAAAGGATATTGTTCACAGCATCAATTTGCTTAACTAAGCCATTCTGCCCACTTAGTGGAAAGGTAAACTTCAGCCTGAATTTCCACACATCCCGAATTAGTACAGCCCAAATTTAATGAGGTTTTACTATAAGCACAATTCACTTCTGCCTGTCATCAAGATGGTCATCGGAGGATAAAATTTACATTCGGATCAAACAAAGTAAACACCACAGTGATTTTCTTTTAGGCCTCTGCAACTAATTTTTTTGGCACTCTGTTAAAGAACTTACTCTCTTTTCTGTTTAAGGGGTTTAAGGACAACGTCTATAGACAGAGAAGAAAGTATTTTGTGGACGTGGCCATGAGTTATAAATAGTAAGTACTTGTTTGACTCTTTCCTGTGACTTGTTGCTGGCCAGTTAGGAGAAATGCATACTGTGTGCAAGGACTCATCTCCTCTTCATTTGACCTTCAGCGGAAGGCTGACATGAAGTATTTTAAACACTCGCCAACTCCGTAGGCTTTCGTGCCAACACTGATGTTTGGCGTCCAGGTATAACTGTAAAATAATGAGACACATGGGCCACATGCCAAGCGCTACATTTTCATGGCTGTGTTCGCAGCTCTACTAAGACAAGAAGCCATTTTTGTGCACTTTGCAGGGCCTGAAAAATGTGTTTTAATTTTACTTTCGACTTTTCCTTTTAGTAACCCCTTCGATGTCCAGCTTCCCCAGTGAAAATACAGGTTTCAGCAAGAATGGGGAAAGGCTCATGTTAGCAGCTATAATAGAAAATAAACGAATTTGCTTTACATGGAAAGGGAAACTTCCTATAAATTGGAGGGCTTACGGAAAAGTTTCACACCCATTCCTGGATCAGGGTTGGGATAAAATTGCAGAAGCTCAGAATTAAGGTGAGGACTGTGCATGGTGCTTGGTGCTAATGGGCAGTGACAGGAGGTTTTTGACTGGCAATAATGCAGTGTGTTGACTGATGACTATGTCTAGAAAAATGGAGAGGAGATCAGGCCTCTGTTCATTCTACTTACACCAGTAAAACTTAAAGACCATTGCAGTGCTGTGTTCCCTTTGTCTGGTATGTGATCAGCTACATGAATCTTGTCATCAGAACAAAATATAGATCCGCACGTGGTACAGGAAAGATTCTTTCTTGCTCTAGTTGAGACTAGGTGAGAAGCTTGACTGCCCTGTGCACAAGTTTTTCCTTGGTGAGGATTTAGGACATTATGTGTATTATAGAGGGTATCAGTGTTGCTTTTTTTTTTTTTTTTTTTTTTAAAGGACTATGGCATACAGATGCTTAAAGTAAAGTGACCGGATTCCACATCGCACCTCTGGTTGGGCCAGTCATTTACTCATTTCTAACTTCCTGGATGCTGGCATCCCCTTCTGTCTCTCCTCCCAAGCCCCAGGCCTCCTCTATTTTTTTCCCATCACATCTATAATGCCGAAAACCAGAAATATGTGGCACATGCTCTCCACATGTGTCTACTCCACTCCTGTCTCCTCTGTTCCAAGCAGCTTCTTGATGTTCGTTAGCCTACTGTGACTTTCTACCCTCACAGTGTCTGTGTACACATGGCTTGTCCTGGCCCAAGCCCAGCCTCATGCCCCCTTTGACCCTCAGCACCATGGCTCATGACCCCGTCTCCCAGTGTTTCCCAGACAAATTGCCGAGAGAGCGCTCTGATGGGCCAAGCTCACTTTTTCCCATCAGGCCCTCGTAAGTGGTGTTGAGTGTTAAGATCAGCTCCTTTGGGTCCCAGACCCTTCCCATGGAATCAGACTATGCCTGCATTGATGGGTCCTCAGAAGGGATATGCGCAGGACTGGCTTTTGGGACATGACCTGTCCAGGACATGGTCAAAGCTCAGTGCCTGGCAGAGTCTTTCTCTTAGATAAAACAGATACATGAAAATGTATTTTATGCGTAGATGCTATATGTAATGTATTTTATATATATATATAAAACAATATATGTATGTATGTGTGTGTGTATATACAGGATTTTGTTAGCATAGTGATCAAGGGACTACCTCAAATATTACTTATTTCCTCTTGATAGAGCCCAGAAACTGGATGAAGGTGAGCCGATATTGTGGTGATACTGATACAATTGGTATATATGAGTCAACCAGTTTCAAGGAGCATTGATAATGGGGAGACTTTGGCTTTAAAGAAAACATATTTATATGGAGACGAAAGGAAAAAGGCACATAGAGTGATGGAGAGTGAGGCTCTCAAAGTGTTAACAAGAGTTGGCATTTGCCAACAAAAGAGAAAAATTGAGGTGTGGTGTTTATGGAAAACTAAAGATTGGAGGTTGGAAATGGTGGAGATTCCATACAAAGGAGGGCTGGATGGAGCTGGAGCATTCCAGGATTTGGTCCCAGTTTGGAGGGACCTGACTCTTGGTAACTGAATGTTTAGGAGGCTGAGGTAGGAGGGAAACTGCCAAGTCACCATGTTACAGGGAGAAACTACTCTCGTACGGACTCACAAAACTCTCCCTGTTGTCATGATACCAGAAAGGCCAAATTACAACCTGCAGGTTACTTGGTGGATAGAGAATCAAAGCAAAGGACGGTCAGCTGAACAAGCTGGAATCCAGGGGCATAAGAACCTCTCCCCTGGACTGTGCTGAGTCAAGATTGACACGTAGAATAATAGAGTGATTAAAAACTGGGGCATTGGAGGCAGACAATGTGGGGTTCTAGACTGGCTCCACTGCTTCCTACGTGGATGTTCGACCTCCTAATGCCTCAGTTTCCCCATCCAGGAAACGCGTTTGACCATAGGACCCATCTCACAGGGCTGTGGTAAGGATGACGAGAGAACGCATATGCTGTGCTCAGCACAGTGCCCAGCACGGGATTTGTGACTATAGGCGTCAGTTGTTAATACTTTATCCTCCTCCTTCCCCCTTCCCCACAGGCTGTCCTTAGTTTACAGGTGACCGATTGTTTGCTTGGTTCTTTAGTTATACTCACACCCTAGTTTAGGCTGCCACTTAGCAAATACTGTAGCTCCAATGTCCCTTAAAGTAATCCTTGGAAGAAAACTCCTTCAGTTTCTAATTTAAAGATTGCTGCGTATACCAATGCTTTTTGTGCCAACCAACATCCTTCTTTACGGAGAGATTTCATGGAAAACCATAATATTCTCATATTTGTGTGTGTGTTTGTGGGAAGCTGCCAAAATACTGATAACACATTGCCAGTTGCCTTGGGTGTTCCTTGTAAGTGGACAGAGTGAGGACAGTGCTTACCAGGAGTGGCTAAATCTGAAAAACATGAACCCAGGACTTGCAG
The DNA here is from genome assembly GCF_037783145.1 of Equus przewalskii. NCBI lineage: Eukaryota > Metazoa > Chordata > Mammalia > Perissodactyla > Equidae > Equus > Equus przewalskii. The sequence continues at coordinate 1,118,767 of NC_091859.1, forward strand.
AAAGTAGAGAGAAAAGAATCATCACTTAATGCCCTCATGCCATCACTGCTGCGGCTTCTCTGAGTCTGAGGATGAATAAGGGCTAGCCATTGTGTGTGGGTGCACGCATGTGCATCTACAAGCACACTGAGGGCTGGAGTCGAGCCTGGGTGCTGGTGCTGATGGGGGCGTGGCACAGATACTGACAGATCCCAAGTGGGCCTGGGCCCTTGTCTCCAGTTTGCCCTGAAGTAAGTAAGGTTTCCTTTCAGTTTACAAAAAATAAAGGTGCAATTTCTAATTGAAATAGGTATTTTTCTAGTGCTGATAGCTTTCTGAGTGAGCAAAGGTAAAGGATGTCAATACAATAATTACTTAAAATAAGTTCATTTGAGCGGCTTCTGGCAGCATGCTATGATCTGATTTTCCAAACCAAAGCTTAGAACCACTGGTCTGAAGCAGACTATTTGAAATCAGGGGGGTCCTAAAATCCAGCATGTGAGGGCCCTGCAAATATAATTTGGTGACAAAATTAGGGAGCACTCTGACGCGGGGAGAACAATTCAATTTCCTGTTGATAATTCGTTAAGGCTTCGGGGCTCTGAGAAGAAGTCAAATATATGGTCAGAAATAGAGATGAAGATGGAGTACAGATGTTTTGGCATTGCCATAGGGATTGGCAGGATGTAGCTGGAGGGGTCTAAAGGTAAGGAGAAGGAAAATAAATGAAATACAGAATAGTATATATTGAAACCACCGGCAAGAAGCCCTCTGGGAGATTCGTGTTGAATACTGTATTTTCTATGATAGTCTTGGAAGGATAAAGCAGGGAGAAAAAAATCAACAAAACCAGTGAAAAATGAAAAAGTTTCATTTCATCACTCTATGATGAAAAAACAGCAGGCTCAAAATCTGTATGACCGTGAACCCAAAAGAGGAGAGGGAGCGGGGAACATGCCGGCCGCTGAGAACTGTCGGTGGGCGCCTCTTCACGAATTTCTGATTGACAGCGCAGCGGACAAGCAGGATTGAAACCCGCGCCCCGGCAGGCCGCCGCCGCGACCGTCCCCGCTGCGCCCACGAGTGGGGTGGGCGTGGCCTTCTCCACAGATGCCCCGGGGACCAACGCCCTGCCCGGAAGGGGCGCTCCTCCTGATCCGTCTGGGAGAGAACGTGGGGATCAGACCCCAGTTTCCCCCCCGCAAATAAAAGAAATTCTGGTCCGAACAGAACAGCAAGTACCCCGTGATTCGATGATGTGAGGCCCCCGTAGATTTGCAGTTCAGAGGAAATGGCTGTGCGTGGGGCAGCCGGATTGTGGAGCAAGAGAAAATGATGCCTGAGATGTTGTAACTGTTAGGTTTGTCTGAAACTACCCAGCTTTTTGTCATTGGTACATTCATCTTTTAACGTTGGACGTTAGCTTTGCTGCATTTCCCTGGGCTTCACAATTGCTATATTGTTGGGGAAGAAAAGCAGTAATGTGTTTTTATTCAATTGACTAGAAAAAAAACAAATTTTTCTTTGGAGGCTATTATAATGACTATTTCTGAACAATATGCATGCATATTTAGTTTAATTATGTGTTTGGTGGGGCTGGTGGTAGTTATTTCAAGCCATCTTCTCTCTCGAAAGAGGCCCCGAGCTCTGGCGTCCATTGTGCCGCTCCGGTTTGCTTAAATTGGTTTTGAAGATTACTGTGATTGTGTCTTGCTGTGAATGTACTTTCTTCTGGTTGAAATTAAGTTGGTACCTAACCTTATGTTCTTCTCATGGGGCTGCTTCCTCTTTGGTTGGTTTGTTCAGTCCATGGAATCTGAAATGAAAATAGGTAAATGCAAACGTCAGTGGGAAAGGTAAACGAGGGAGTTGCAACATGTCAGAATTTGCTACTTAAAGTTGGAAAAGCCCCCAATTTGCCAAGAAAACTCATTTCATTTCAACTTCAGGAGTCCAAGTGGTTCCATAGCATCTCCAGGCCTCAGTCGTGTCCTCTGTACAGTGGAGACAATAGCAGCGCTTCTGCCTCTCTCCTGGGAGTATGCTAGGGATTACATGGAATCATTGCGGCATCACTGTTCAATAGGCTTTGTTATTATCTTTATGAAAACAGTAATCAAAGAATCTAGACCAAGAGCCCAGGATTCCCTCAGCCCGCTGCCCGACATGGAGGCCTCAGTAGCTGCCCCTTTCCCCTAGAGCTGAGAGGCAGTGTGTGGGGTGGCTAAGAGGGCAGAAGTTGGAGTGCATGCCTGGGGTGGATTCCAGCTTTACCACTTACCAGCTGAGTGACCCCAGCAAATTACTTATCTTCTGTGCCTCAATTTCCTTGTCTGTAAAATGAGGATAACTCTACTACTGCTTTATAGAATTGTCCCGAGGGCTAAATGAGCGGATATATTAACAGCATGTGGAACACTACATAAGAAGTGCTATATAAGTATTTGCTAATACTTCTATAATACTATTTTTCTCACTTCAGCTGACCTCTCCTTTTTGTCTCTCCTCACGCTCCAAACGTTTTTATAATCCTTTGGTTGCCACCCATCTCCACTCCCCTTAGCTAAGACTTTCTTTAAGTCCTGACTTTCGTCTGATATTTACGCTGTTAGTTATTTATTGCTGCATAACAAAATCGAGCAGCTTAAAACGACAAACATTGATTATCTCACATAGTTTCTGAGGGTCAGGAATTGGGGAGCAGCTTGGCTGGGTGGGGCTGGCTCAGGGTCTCTCACAAGGCTGGCATCAAAGTGCTGGCCGGGGGAGCAGCCATCTGCAGGCTTAGCTGGGGCTGGAGATCTGCTTCTGGTATGGTCACTCATATGGCTGTTGGCAGGAAGCAACAGTTTTTTGCAACATGGGCCTCTCTACTGGGCTGCCTGAGTGTCCTCAAGATATGGTAGCTGGCTTCCATCAGTGGTCTGAAAGAGTCCAGGGCAGAATCCACAATGCCTTTTATAACCTAGCCTCAGAAATGACGTACCGTCACTCCTGACGTGTTCTGTTGGTCTCACAGCCCAACCCTGATACGCTGTGGGAGGGAACTGCACATGGGCGTGACACCAGGAGTCAGAGTTCACTGGGGGCTGTCTTGGAGGTTGGCTGCCACATACATTTAACTTGTGTTTGATTTTATTTCTTCAAGCCTCTCCCCAACTGCTCTGCCAGGATTGGTGCCAATGTATTATCTGTAGAACTGATCTTGTGAAGGAAGCGGTAGCATGGTGTAGCAGAACACGTGGCAGAATGTATAGGCTTTGGAGCTAGCAGAGCTAGGTTTGAATTCCTGCTCCACTTACAAGCTCTTTGGCCATGAGCACAGACGTAGTCTCTCTGAGTCTCAGTGCTCTCATCTCAGAATGGGCACAATATCTACCTTGTATGGTTGGGAGGATTAGCAATGATTACAGGGCCCAGATGCCGATGCGCACAAGCTAGTGTTGACTCTCTGATAATGTGATTATTATCATCAAGCGTTAAGTAGCTGGTGGTTCCTCGATTCCATATAATCATTTATTAAGCTCATTTAAAATGAATAAAGGACCTTATGGAGTGAATGAATTAAGGAATTTCAGGCTCCATGGTAGGCTGGGTTGTAGGAGTTTTTCAAAAAATGTGTGTGTGTACTTTTCACTTTTTAGTTTCATGTAACTCACGCACACAGCTTGCTTCTTCAATCTGAAAACTTGAGCCTCTGCAAGGCCTTCTGAGGCCAGCGACTCTCAGCTAAGGTCTGAGAGTCCAGGATGCGGCTGGCATATGTTGGCTTGAGCCCTGAATGGCTGATGGTGGTAGAAATGTTCACCACAGGTGGGCCTCTCACCTGGCACATTCAGGTGGTTTTAGCTTCCTTTAGTGAAATTCCTGCTGTGTACTGCACATGGTGCTAAACACATCACTTACGTCTCTCATTTAGCATCACAATGAGGCTTGAAGATTGGTGCCATCATTGTGTTCATTTTGAAGATGAGGAAATTGAGGTTCAGAGATATATTAAGAAACTTACTAAAGGTGACACAGCTGATCATGTCACCTGCATAAATACTAGTTATTGCCACTTTAATTTCTCCCAAATGGAGCAGTAAATCAAAGAGTAGAATGAAAGCAAATATTTGTAGTCCTAGGGTTACTTCCTAGATGACCAGAGTAGATTCTGAAGAAGGTCACTCTCAGGGGTTTCAGGAGTGCCTCTCTTACAGAATCTAAATGTCTTCCTTTGCTCAAGAAGCCATATCTTTTCTTTTTCTTTTTCTTTTTTTTCTTTGGAAGTGGCTGCAGCACTTCCACTTTACATAGGTGGTGTCATACACAAGCTGAAAATAACAATGACAAAACTAAGTGACGTGGCATTTTTAAAAGTCATTATTGTCTTTATAGAATTCTCAGCATATTTGAAATGCACAATTCTTGTAAGCATTTAATACACTTAAGACTTTGTGGAGCCAGGACTCCAAGTAGCCCTGTCTGACTTCTAGGGTACAATGTGTCTCCCTGGCTGCTTGGACATCTGCCTGCTGCTGGCACAGCAGAGCCATGCCGTGTCCTAGCCCTGCACAGTGGTTTTGTGCTCTTCTCCTCCTGCCTGAAGCCTGACCCTTGTGGGATGTATGGTAGATGGAAATAAACATAGCTAGGCTAAGACTTGAAAAACAGTTGCCTGGGATTTGTCTCTCTCTGGCTTTTTTCTAGTTGCTTGCCTATTTATTTCTTGATTTTTTGATTTACAAAATTGCATCCTTTGTGGTTCAGTTGCTCTGAGTGTACATGGCTAAACAGAGACTCTAAAACAAAACAGCCCCACATGGGAACTGACATATTAAAAAAATGCAATCACCCGCCCAGCAGGCACGTTCAGTTTGGGTGAGCTTGTGAATATTCTACTCAGCTCCATCGGGGCAGACAGAGAGAGAGAAAGAGAGAGAGAGAGAAACTGGGAGAGAGAGAGAGAGAGAGAGAGAGGAAGAGAGAGAGGAAGAGAGGAAGAGAGAGAGAATTTGCTTATTCAATACGAATTGGCGATGATTCTAACCTCTCTCCTCATCAAAGCAGAGAAGGGCATTGTTTGCCACTCTGTGTTCCCCTACTCACAGCCCCAAATACCACATGATGTCAAAATGAAGCCCTCTGGGACTGGGATTCAGTAATGTGCTGTGCATTTTAAGGTGTGGAAGAGATGCATAATTATGGAATGGATGTGCCTTGAAATAAACATATTGGGCTTCCAAGCCAGCATCTCTCTTCTCAGCAGGTCTACTCAGTTACTTCTTTCTCTAGATGACTCAGCAGGAGTCAGCCATAGGTTTGCAAAGGGAAGGAAAGAGATGGAGGAGCAGAGACAAACAAGGATGAGCTGCAGACCTTGAGTAGAACCCTTGGCAGACATTGGGTAGAGGTGTCTGCCGCTCTGCCTCCCACCTCCCAGTGCCCAGGACTGTGCACACTGGGCTTCCTCTCCTCACAGGGGGCGGTGACGATTTAGCTTTGAGTTTGAGCCAGAGGCTTCCTGATACTGAGTTTTTCCGAGAAGGCTTTTGCAATTATTGCAGCTTGCAGAAAAATAACTGGGGTGGCTCCACCTCTCCACTTTTTGAGAAATTTCAGTTGACCTTAGCATTTCTCATTTCATGTGAGAAGAGGCATGATTTATGGATCCTGCTTGCTTTCAGAATGTAGCTTAAAGGAATTCATTGCTAACAGGAGTCGTGAGTGCCACATTACCTATTTTTAGATAGGCAAATCTTAATAGGAAACACAACAAATAGAAGGTGGAGGAAGAATGAAAGGGAAAATTTAATGCTTTCTTGACAGGGGAAAAAAATTAACTGAGAGGTTGCAAGTTTTTATCCTTCATGACATTTTCCTCATCAGTTCCATTGGCGGATGGTCCCCTTGATGAATTGTGGCCTCTATTGTGATGTGGGACCAAGCTTTAATTTTTTTCCTTCTGTGCCTTTTTGAGAAGAGGCCCCTTAGAAGGCAAATGTGCTTTCTCCCTGACTGAGCTAATTTTATCCCATTCCATTATCCTCCATCGATTTCCTTTCCCAGGTTTTGAATGGAACTGAGATATATGGGGCTGTTTGGGTACTTTGTGACTCCTGCATAAACACCAGTTGTAGATGCTTTAATTTCTCTGAAATGGAGCGGTAAATTGAAAAGTGGAACAAAACCAAATATTTGTAGTACTGGGGTCATTTCCCAGATGACTAGAATAGTTTCTGAGGAAGGTCACATTAGAGGTTTCAAGAATGCCTCTCCTGCAGAACCTAAATATCTTCCTCTGCCCAAGAGGCCACCCCTGTTTTTGTTTTTAAATCTGGATAGCAACTTCCGTTTGACATGGGGGATATCGTACACAAGTTGAAAACAAGAGCAACAGAATTAAATGACTTGGATTTTTAAAAAGTTATTCTGCTCTTTACAGAATTCTCAGCTTATTTGAAGTGTACAGTTTTTGTAAAGTATTTAAAAGAATGCCAAGTGTTACTCTCTACGTGAAGTTCAGCTCAGTGGGTGAAAGGAAGGGAGCCTGAGAGTTTCAAAGAAAGACAAAAGGGAAAATTGACTCGGAAAAGTTTTCTCCTTTTCATCTTCTGGGCTTGGTGGACCGTTTAGCTGTTCGTGAATGCCTCAGGAGGGCTGCTCCCACGGCTGTGGACGACGTAAACACAGGATGGCCCAGTAGCACTTACTGACAAGGACAGAAGCTGCACCAAATTCTAACATCTTTCACGGGAAATGAAGTATGAGTACTTTTACTTTAAAATGATTTCCATGAACATGAAGGATTAAAATGATTTCCACAAGTCCTGTCTGAGGCGAATGGGTTTATACAGAAGAGTGCCATTTTGTAATATCTAGATCTATTCTTTTTTTTTTTTTAAGATTGGCACCTGAGCTAAAATCTGTTGTCAGTCTTTTTCTCCTCCTCAATTCTCCCCCGCCCCCCAGTACATAGTTCTATATTCTAGTTGTGGGTCCTTCTGTTTGTGCTATATGGGATGCCGCCTCAGCATGGCCTGATGAGCAGTGCCATGTCTGTACCCAGGATCTGAACTGGGGGAACCCTGGGCCGCCAAAGCGGAGTGCATGAACTTAACCGCTCGGCCACGGGGCGGGCCCCATCTCCAGACCTAGTCTTGACCCTGAAGGGAAGTGATGAAATTTTATTCATTTCTGTAGACGTGGAGGAAGGGAACCAACTCTATTAAGTACTGTCAGGTAGTAGGCATTGGCCCAGGTGCTTTACAGATGACGTCTCATTTGACCCTGTCAGTGTTGTACAGTTCCCTTCTTTCCCTCAGTTTCAAATGCGGAAACAGAGGCCATGCAGGATACGTGGTAGGTACTCAGTACCTTGCACTGAGGTGTACTGGTTAAGAGTGAGGTCTCTGAAGCTGGCCTTCCTGAATTGGAGTCCTCACTATGCCACTTATAGCTGTTTGACCTTGAACAGATTCCCAAGTCTGTAAGCCTGTTTACTCAACCATAAAATGAGGATGGTAGGAGTCATTTATTCCCCTGTAAAGTGAGAATTATATGACACCATCCATGTCATGTGCTGTTATGTTATTATGATTGCTACAGTGGGATGGATGGATGAATGAAGGGATCCTGTGGTTGAGGTCATGACTCCACTACTGAAATAGGTCGTTAGCAACATTTGGTCCCTGTTGGTCAAGATGCAAGATGTGTGCGACTGAATTTGGAGCTCTTGGAGACCCCAGCCTGAGTCTCTGCATCCCTGTGGCCTGAGATGGTTGGCTGCCATGGGATGTAGCTCTTTGCTGGCTTGTGTCCTCTGAGTCACCATCCTGGTGAGTGCTGAGCATGCACACATCAACAGTTGTCAGACCCGCTGTTGTTGCTGTTGATGTTTAATTTCATAGTAGTTTTGGCAGAAGAAAATCACTCCTCTAGAATGTGAAGAGGACTTTCTTCAAGGTGAGAAAATGGGAGGAAGCCCTATCCCGGGATCACAGGACAAGTGAAAACACATAATTTCCAGGAGTTAAATCTTCCCTCTCCTGAGGCTGCCTAGGTGCAGTCGTTGATTTTCATTACGTCTCTTACAAAGGCAGCACCAACATTAACAACGTGAACAAACAAACTAACATTTTTGTTTTCTACCATCTGAAAGTTCCTTAGGTCCCATAGACTCATTTATGAAAATTCATGTGTGAAAAACTCATTTGTAAAAGCTCATAAAATATGTGATCACCGGTGCTCTCACCTGAGCGGCCTGGGGACCAGCTGAGAATGGGCCTGAGCCTTACAGATGAGTTACAGATAGCCCCACTCTGTGGAGCGGCATCGAGCCTCAGGCTGCCCAGTCCACCACCCACGAGCCCTCACCGGCCACTTCATGTCTGACGGCTTGAATGGGTGGAGGCCTCGGTGTAACTCAGCAGTTGTTAAGTCCCTGTACTGAGTTGTACGTTTCCTTTCAGGAAAATAGCATTCAATCATCGTGCTCTGTGGCTTTGCAAATATCTTTGAAAGTTCATTCACTAGGATATCCAGTCAAGGAAACATCTCTGTGTTGAGTTAAGTTTGGCTTTTACATCCCTCTGGGTTTATATGTGCTGCTTGCTTTCCTGGTGAAAATTTTGGCTACAAGTGTGATGGGTGACAATGCTTAGGAAACCTGAGCTGAGAAAAGTAGGAAAAAGAAACCCTTCCACGTGAAGTAGGGATAATAGGAAACCAGTGGGACAAGTATGTATCTGCCAGACTTTCTGGTACTCAACTATAATTTTTCTGAACCTTTAGATTTGTGGCTTGTTTCACGCTGACTGGTTGATTTACTTATTCAATACACATTACATATGGAAACCTATCTGCTCCAGGCTCCCCTCTGGGTGGCATAAGGTAGATGAGAAAGCATCGGGCCGCGCCCTGGGGGAGGGCACTTTGTAATGAGGAGAGAGTTAGCAGAGTCATAGCTGTGGATATTTACTTCTTGTTTTTATTTCCCTGGGTATTACTGATAGTATTTTATCACAAAGTTATTGAGTGTCCTTTATGAGCTGAATTCTGAAGTGTAATTTTATCAAATTGGAGAGCCTTAGACTTTTCTCATAGACTCTTGGAAATCAGTAGAAAAAGTGGCATTTGCTTTCTGGTTAAACTTTAATGGAATTCATACACTTTTCTTAGGATGTTTTTTTCCTGGCTTGTAGTAACATTTTTCCAACCTCAGAGGCATACGCATCTTCCTGTGTGGCTTTGCTCTGGAGACACCTGGCTACAGGTGACACTAACCAGCATAGAGCTAGGTGATGGCATGGTCACTGGTTATGGTGAGAGTCACCAGTACTGACTGGAATTTTGGCACACTGGTGTGTCACCTCAGTTGTGAGAAGTGTAACAAATGCTTGGTAACAATAGTAAATTTTGTGAATGATGAATGCTTCTCTTTTTTTAAATTTAATTTTACTTTTTATCTTTCTGTGAGGAAGATTGGCCCTGAGCTAACATCTGTTGTCAACTTCCTCTTTTTCAGATCCTAGGGTTTTTAAAAAATTTTGATGACTTTCAATGTCTCCACTTCTTTTTTTGTGTTTTTTAAAAACTGGCACCTGAGCTAACGTCTGTTGCCAGTCTTCTTTTTTTTTTCTTCTTCTCCCCAAAGCCCCTCAGTACACAGTTGTATGTTCTAGTTGTGAGTGCCTCTGGTTGTGCTACGTGGGACCCTGCCTCAGCGTGGCCTGACGAGTGGTGCCATGTCTTGCCCAGGATCCGAACCCGGGAAACCCTGGGCCGCCGAAGCGAGGCGCAGGAACTTAATCACTCGGCCCAGGGGACCAGCCCCAAATGCTTCTTTTTTAAAAATTACATTAGATCAAAATCAAGGTTATTCTTATAATAATGTTAGAATAATGTCAATTTTACTCTTCCATATTCTTGTATGCTTTCTTGGATGGGAAGGAAAGAGGATGAATTGCAGATAGCTCCCTGGAAATTATGCAGAATTCAGGGTGTGCTCACTGAGGAGTGCAGGATGTACTCTCATAAGTCAGGAAGGAACAAAGACAGGGACCTCCTGCCTTCATGTTCCCATAATCTTCCTGGAAGGTCCTGTCCAAACCCTTAGAGGAGCTGCTAATTGCTAATGAGTTTCAAAGTTGGTGAATTTTCACATTTCACCTCTTCTCATTTCCTTTCTGTAGCCCCCAGGTGGAAGTGTCAATCCAGAGAGAAACGCCTAAGGTGGGGAGAGAGAGAAGAGATGAGGCAGAGATGTGAGGGACAGTCTGTTCCAGGTAGATGAACAGCTCTTGAATAAGTAAGGCATCTCCTACCCTAAGGAACATGTAATGAAATAAAGTAGAAATGAGTTCCTTTCTGTTTTTATCAGATTCGTCCATCCGCCTCACCAATTCTCTGTTTACCTTCTGTTCTGTTTGGTCCTTGCCACTGAGGAAATCCAGCTGTTCTCAAAAAACACAATCTGCATGGTGTTTCAGTCAGTCTTGCCATCTTGGTGTAAATACCGCAATTGCAGCCTGTCAGATCTTCCTCCACTGAGTGAGTGAACTGCTCCCCAGCACTGGAGTACCTCTGAAGATAACACAAGTAGGGAAACTGCATCTGGTACTAGGAATTCCACCAGCAAGGACGCTAGGAGGCATCCAGGACACACCACCATAATTAGATATTTTCCAATCCCCCAAGTTTAAAAACATATATATAAGAAAAATAGCTTGCTGTTAGACGTGCTGGAGGAGAAGATAGAATAGTTAAATAAAACAAAAGCATTGTTGCTTATTCATCTGGGTATAGAAAGAACTCCCACAGTTTCAGCCTCAGTGGGGTACGTGTCTCTGGGTTTCAGTGTCAAATATGTGTTTGTTAAACAGCTTTGCTCTAAGGAGCTCAGGACTTCCTTAGAATAACCAAGTCTGTACCTGCCTCCAATTTGGTTTGTCTGTGCACTTTCAACTCCTCATTGTAGGGACAAAGCAGGTTTTTCAGAATCACGCCCCTGATTCTAGGAAGAGTGGTATTTAACCTTACAGGCAGAAAGATGCCTCCCACAGCCGTCAGTATTTCCAAAGAAGGTTCTTAGTGTTCTCCAAGTAACTTATTGTACCATGGAGTTTGTCCTGTCATCCAGCGTAAATCCCCATGGTGACCATCTTAGTCCTTTTCCCGGTACTGTCTTCCCGGGCGCTGGCCCCCATCATGTTCATAAAGCCTCAGTTTGCTATTCTTTGGCCAGAGGGCGAAATCTACAGTGAATGGAAACGACTGAAAGTCACGTCTGTTTCTCTCCAGTGAATTAGGAATCTGTGAATAACAATTTTGGTGGTTGTTGAGAATTCCAGAATCTCAACTAATTCCATATAAATGGAGGAGATTCCCTAGAGATCTAATTATAATATTTGCATGTAATTAGTTTGTGGAGGAGTCCCATCTTGTTAGGGTTTATCCCAACAGAAATGTCTTTATTTTCCCCACTCTCCACTTTCAACTGTGTCATGTGGAACTCTACTTTCCTGCTGGGAAGCAGCTTCCTTAGCAACATCTAATCTCCTGTCCGTTTTCATTATTAGTACAGTCTCATTTGGCTATTTAAGGCCTAGTCCTGTTCATTGAAAGAAAGATTAATCTCAAACTTGATTCAAAGTGTATCTTCCCTCCCCTTCAGTAGTTTGGAGGTGAGTGTGTGTGTGTGTGCGCGCACACGCATGGGGAGCTCTGGTTCTGTGTGCCTTTCCTTCCCTCTTCTAGAACCTAGTTCCTCTGGAGGTAGGGGCTGAGAGGAGGGAGGGAGGTGGCTAAGGGCTTTTTATAGGATTGTTAGAATGCCAGCGGTGGGCAGGCCTCAGGCCACACTTACCCTGGTTTAGATGGATTCTTTCTGAGGGGGTGGTCTCTGTAGAGTGTTATGTGTAGTTTTCTTGGGGCAGGACCATTCCCTCCATCTCCACCCCTACAGATATGCACCCTGCATCCCCTTGGCCTTGGCACCCCCACCTCCTTCTCTGGGTTGGGCACACTATGGCTTGGGCACCTCTCACAGACCTGCCCTTCCTTGCTTCTTCACCAGGGTAACGGGAACCACTGGAGCATTCTTCTGCATCCTGAGACCCAAGCAAAACTAGACAGGGTGAGGCTTCCCCATCTTTCTCTCAGGGACACCACATTGGGTCCTCTAGAAATCTATAGATCACTGGACATCAGGCTCCACGTTCATGGGAACCTCAAATTTCAGAGGGCACATATCAAGGGTCCCCTCTTCTCCCTCATAGTGTGCCGTACTCCTAGGCTTCCAGACACTCCCCCAGGGACTGTCTTTCTGCTACTCGACTCTGGTGGCCACACCAGGGAGGGCCTGTGGTACTGCTGCTCAGCACGGGTCCAACTGGGAAAAAGCAGCCAGGCCTCACTTCTCATGGGCATCCACAGTCCTTCCAGATGATTCTCATGGCACAGCCTCCCCTCCTCACTCAGGGAAGGGGAAAAAACCTGCCCTTCCCCTCAAACACTGGCCTCCTCACAATGCTGTGCATCTTGTTCCCTGTTAGACCAGTGGGTGAGGTGGAGGTGGAAGGCGTGTGGTAGAGAGGACTTTATTGGTGGTAGGGCCATTTCTGCTGCCTGGTAACATGCCCTGCAAGGAGAGGACTGGCTCCAGCTGTTGGGGTCTTTTTCTAGAATGTGGAGTACTTAAGAGACTTTAGTTTGGACCAGAACAGAGGTTTAGGATGCTGAACTACAACAACATTACATAGACATTATAACATGTCCTCCTAGAGAGATGCATAACACATGGGTGTATATCCTAGGATACCCTTCTGTCATCTTTCTGAGGTACAGTTCACAAAAGAACATTAATCTGTAATAAATACAAAGAAGTGCAGCACATTCTGCTTCTTCCCACGACTACTGTTTTTATTTTTCCGAATATCAAATTTCACAGTTTTAAAAAAATAGATGGGTGCCCCTGCATGCCTGGTGCCCCCAGCACGACCTCCAGTCTTCTCGAGATGGTTAAAGAACTGAGTAGCTCCGCGAGCACTCTGTGTGATCCACGCCTGCACGCTGGTCTCGTGGCTGCCTGTGACTGCATATGAGAGCTGCTATGTATAAACGCACACACCTGGAAGTCTTATTTTAGTTTGGTATATGGAAAGTTGATGTCTGGAATAAGTTTTATTTCATTGGTTATCCTAATCAGTTAAGACTACAGCCAGTCTTGAGCCAGACTAACTGGGTTTTAAGCCTGGCTCCATGATTTTAGGCAAAGAGCTTCATCTTTCTGAGCCTCAGTTCCTCATCTGTAAAATGGGGATAATAACAGTGTCTGTCTCATGGAGTTGTTGTGAGAATCAAATAGGTTATTGCGTGTAAGAACACTTCACCTTAAAAAAGCGTGTGGCGCAGAGTAAGCTCTCAAAGATGAACTGTTATCCTATACCTGTATTAATTGCAGAGAAAAATGGGAAATTTCTTATTTTCTTTGTATTTTGGATATTTTTAATAGAAATTAAATGGATAAAACTAGGCTTTACTTTGTGATGAACTTGATTTTTGAACATTTAACTTCAAGAGTTCCCTGGGGCCAGGGGCTGGAGGGGCGAGAAGCTCCTGATGCAACCGTAGTCAGACCCACTGAGCTCAGGGTGGCGCGCGCACCAGACCGTGGCCGAATGAGCCGGCTGGCTAGTTACCCAGGAAGCAGCAGCAGAAACATATAGAATCTACACGACCATACGTATTCCTCAGATGGCGATGCTGGAAATTCACTCAGTGACAGATGTGTATTACTCTTTCTTCCTACCCTAGCTTACACTTTTTTTCCTTCTTCTGCTTCCTATTGGCCATATTCAGCTCCCCTTTGAAATGCTGCAGGTTAGTATCAAAGGGAAAAGTCTGGCCTCAAAATTCGTTCACTGCCCTCTCAGTATTTCATTGACAGTTTCAGCTTCGTTGCTGTCCTCCCTCCTGATGGTGCACAGCCCTGATTAGCTTTGTTCACTTACCTGACACACATTGATTTCTTTGAGTTTTCTGGAACTGGGATGACAGCATTTGTATATTTATTCCCTTACATCCTTTCTATTTTTATCTTTCCATTTCAAACTTTCATTCTAGATTCATCACAGATGCTTAGCAGGTCTTGAAATTCTTAGTAAATGTTTGCCAGGTTGTAATTTTTTATTTGTTATCCACAGCCAAATTTAAGCCACGCTAATCCCATTCTAACTGGGTTTGGATGAGCCTAGCCTCGGCGCTCAGAGAGAGCGAGGGCTCATTTCTGCTCCTGCTTGTATGTGTGTTGTTCCCACATCCCTCAAGTGCTGCAGCTCATGTTTTGTTAAATAGAAATAATTTGGGGCAGTGGGACCACATTTGGACCTGAACTTCAGACAGGAAGCTTTTTGATAGGAACACCCACAGGCTGGGGGCGCTGGGTCTGTTTGCTGCCCTACCCCGCGTTGTCCTCCTTCCGTTTCTCGCTGCCCTGGGGGTGCTCCCGCATGACCCGCTTGTTGAAGGTGCTCCGCAGCCGCAGCAGCCCGGGGCGGCGCTCGCTGCCTGTGGAGATGGCTGGAGCAGAACTCCTAGTTTTCTGTGTATATATTTGGAACATAATACGTTGCGTGTGTATATTTGTTGACTGAATCTCTGATGAGTGGCCAGGGTGAGTGGGGGGCAGTGCTGCAGGTGGATGCCGAGTGTGTCCTGAGAGGTTTTCTCAAACCCTAATTTCACGTTCAAAATAGGTATTTTAATCAGAGGCTAAATTCAGATTTTGGTCCGTCAAGCAGTAGTTTGCACAGCACAGGTCCATCTTCCTCTTCGTCTCCTTGCTCCGGGTTGCACCAGGAGCTACGTTCCTTGCCCATGGCTGCTGGCTGCTGTTAGAGCAGCATTTCTTCCTCCCCTTTCTGTCTGGGAACCTGCAGATCATACCTGGCCAACAAGGCTCAGCTTAAGTTTCAGCTTCTCCAGGAAGCTTTCCCTGACCACCCAGTCCAGCAGCACCTGTCAATGTGCTCGTCAGGTGCCAGCACACTACTGCCCGTGGGCCAAATCCGGCCCACTGCCTGTTTTCATAGAGGAAGTTTTGTGAGAGCACAGAGAGGTTCCCTTGTTTACACATTGTCCGTGGCTGCCTTCAAGATACAATGGCAGAACTGAACAGTTGCGACAGACCATGTGGCGCACAAGCCTGAAATATTTACTTTCTGGCCCTTTACAGAAAAAAGGGCTGACTCCTCTCCTAGCCTGAGAGACCTTGATGTGTGTGCGTCTTGGCATGGTGTGTAACAAGTGCTTGTACTTTGCAGTCTGCGAAACTCTCACTTTTAAAATTAGCATAGTCTTTTGTATTTCCCAGATATTATTCTCACTAAACAAATAATCTCAAAATTACACTTAGAGATTGGGGTGAGTTCCCAACAAGGGACAAAGAGAACCCAGAGGCAGTTTTATTTTTAAGAGATTATATCCGTTTATTACTGTTGTTAGGTGATTGCAGAAAAGGTCCAAGCATAGCTTTGTACCCAAACCAGTTCTTTCCAACCCAGAACTCTTACTTGTTACTGATCTCAGTGAAAGAACATAAATCTTGTCAAATTTCCATGAGGATGTGTGAAGGTATAACTTGATCAAATCATTTATATGGAAGTCCAAATACACACACACACACAGTTAGAAGGTTAGAATTTACTTTAACAATGATACTTAATGGGGTCCTTTTAGACACTCAGATGTCCCACTTTATAAGAATCTGACTTGCGACAGGTGTGGACACTTAACCCAGTGACCCAGAGGTAGATTCATTCTCTTGTCTTCTCTCTCTCCTAGTGGTCAGCCCATTCCCCGGGTGGAGTACACAGAGGAAGAAACGAAAACGTGGGGCGTTGTGTTCCGGGAGCTCTCCAGACTCTATCCCACCCACGCTTGCCAGGAGTATCTGAAAAACTTCCCTCTGCTGACCAAATACTGTGGCTACAGGGAGGACAACGTGCCTCAGCTGGAAGACGTCTCCATGTTTCTGAAAGGTGAGGCCTCACGCAGCCTGCCTTTCCCCCATCAACATCCTCGTTTGCCTTCCAAGGACACACAATGCAGCAACACCCTTTTTTCCAGAAAAAGGGGGATGATGACGCTATAGTAGTGAACAAGACAAAGCACAGGGTCACCTCGAGTTCATGTTCTTGTGTGGTCACTCTCCTCACTGGCCCTCCTGGGACAGCAGTTGGGAAAACTTAGGGCTCCTGTGGGAGTGGGAGAAGGCCAAGTCTCCTGGTGGCCCCACTTCCTCCTCTGCTCCTCACTGTGGTCGAGTCCCAGTTTCTCTGCTCGGTGCTCTCTCTTCCTCTGTTTCGAGCTCGACAGTTCTAAAAGCGGAAGCCGGCTGTCTGCCACCCTTCCTGGAACTGGCGTTCTCCCGGCTGTCTGTCTCTGCCGGTGCTGCTGTGTTCCCCAGCCTCTAAGGACTCCTCCTCTGAATCCCTGCCCCATCCCCCATACTTAGTTAGTCTTTGTGTGAGTTTCCTATGGCTGCTGTAACACATTACCACAAATGTAGCGACTTAAAACGACACAAGTGTGTTATCTTACGCTGGTGATCAGGAGTCTAAAATCAAGGTCTTGGCAGGGCTGTGTTCCTTCTGGAGGCTTGTTTCTCGCCTTTTGCAGCTTCCAGAGTCTACCTGCATTGCTTGACTCATGGCCCCTTCCATACATCACTCCAGCCTCTTGTCACATCTCCTTCTCTGACTCGAACCCTCCTGCCTCCCTCTTTTAAGGGCCCTTGTGGTTATATCAGCCCCAAAAGAATAATCCAAGATCACCTCCCTTTCTCAAGACCCTTAATTAATCACATCTGCCAAGTCCATGTTGCCACATAAGGGACACATTTAAGGTTCAGGTGGACATCTCGTGAGGGCCACTATTCAGCTTACCACAGTCTGCAAGTGTTGCTGCTTCTAACTTTGTGACCCTCATGAACCTGTCCTTTTCTTCCCATCCCGCTGCCACCACTCACACTGAGGTCCCACCGTTTAACAACCTTGACGTCTGTGTCTCCTCCCGTCTACTGTCCTGCCCACTGTTCCCACACGAAGCTTCCTAAAGCACCACAGCCTTCCTGGATCTCTGCTCAGAAGCTATCAGTGGCTCCCCTTTGTTTTTACTGAGGTTGACAGACTTTTTTTCCTGTAAAAGGCCAGATAGTAAATATTTTAGGCTTTCTGGCCAAGTGGCAAAATTGAGGCAATTATGTAGGTACTTATGTAGACATTTAGATGTGACCATTAAAAAACGTAAAAACTATTCTTAGCTCATGGTGGTGTACAAAAACAGGTGGCAATCTGAGTTTGAACCACAGGCTGTGGTTTGCTGCCGTCTGGTTCATCCGCTCAAGCTCTGGACTTCAGCGTCAGTTCAAAGCCCTCCCCGGCCTGCCGAGCCTCCTGCCCGGCCGAGCTGCACAGACCCTCTTGCTCTGTGGCTCCCACACGAGGCTCTGCCCCGTGCTTGAAAGTCCTCCCTTCTCCCCCCACCCAAATTCTGTCTCCTCTTCGAGACTCAGAGCAAGTCCTGCCTCCTCTGAATCCTGTGTGTAGCAGCAGCCGTCATGACCTCTCCATGCTCTGCTTTCATTCTGGATCATGTGCGTCTCAGGAGAGCTGGCATGGTGTGATAGCTTGTATCCCAAGAACCACACCTAGCACACTGGGAGAGCCTCCCATGTGGACATTTGTTATTGAGGGAAAGAGATGGAGAACCACGAATCAGTATCATTTAGCGCCTAACTGCAAAAGGCCTCATGTCGATGCTGAACTAGATAAGTTGTCCCTGATGGCCCCGTGTCTGGCACATCCTCTGTGCCTCCCGTGGAGCTGTGTGCATACTATATATTTACCAGGGGCTTGATTGCTCATATATTGGGATTGCTTTTTGCCTTATTGTTTCTCACACCCCAGTAATTAGAATACTGACTCTGTATTTTTGTCATATCTGTCTTTCAACTTAATATTTTTACGAAAGGTTGTATGTACGGTATAGCATGATTCTGGATCCAGAATGCCTGGGACTGAGTTCCCACTCTACCAGTTCCTAGCTGTGTGACCTTAGAGGATGTACCTTAACTTCTCTGTTCCTCAGTTTCTTCCCTGCAAATGGAGATAATAATTTTATCTGCCTCACAAATATCTGCCCTTATTATTGCTTGACACACATTAAGCATAGCTGAGTCTCAGTTATCATTACTATTATTATTGTTGTTGTTTTTCACAACCCTTGGTGAACCAGATACGGGGAAGCTCATTTTGCATCATTCATTGGCACAGAACAAGCACAATGTAAATGTTTGTGTTTTTATTTCTTTTAACTGACTTACTTTTAAAATGCCTAATTTATTTAAAAAGGAAACTTTTTAGGCAATGATATCCACAAATTCAAAGTTCTTTACATGATAGTTACGTATTTTATTTATTATTATTTTTTTGTGAGGAAGATTGTCCCTGAGCTAACATCTGTGCCAGTCTTCCTCTGTTTTGTATGTGGGTCCCTCCACAGCCTGGCTGGTGTGTGGAGCAGGTCCGCACCCAGGATCTGAACTCGTGAAGTCAGGCTGCTGAAGTGGAGTGTGCAGAACTTTAACCACTCGGCCACAGGGCTGGGCCCAATAGTTATATATATTTTAAAAAATTCATATAAAAATAAAATACAAAACTATTAAAATAAAGAATGTTCCTCTGTGTACCACCCTTCATGTCCCACATGTGGGAAATACTGGCTTAATTGACATAAAATAAAACAGAAGAAAATACACCTATCTTTCTGATATTCAGTGGGGAAAAATCCAAAGTGAAAGCTTTTGGTGGAATGAACATAACACTGCTGAGATGCTGGGTCTGAGGAGGCCTGAGAACGGGGTTATTTCCATGTAGATACCAGAAATCCCAGGACAGGCTTGTTTTATAAGTGGAATCAGTTCTTGCCTTTCAAACCCATTCTAGCAGTCTTGAGGGACTCTCCTAGTCAGCTGAGGCTTTCCGCATGGGCGCTGTTACAGGGCAGGTGTCAGAGATAAGAGGAGCCATCCCCTTGTGAATTTTCTGGGCCTTCACGAGAAGGAAGCATTAGGTAGTCCTTAAGCTGAGAGTACGGATGCCCACAGCCTGCCTGAGTTAGCAGTGTAGGGAGAGTTCACAGATTTTACTGTAGTCTGCTTACTGTGTCTCCTCTTTCCATAGACAAATAGGGCATGTACAGTTTTAGTGTACTTGTTCAAATTGCAGTAATTAATATGAAGGTTTTCATAATATCACAGAAAACAGCACTACAGAATGAAGGAGTTAGGTGTATTGACAATAGAAAACTGTAGTGTGAACTGATTCCAGGATGCTAGTGAATTAGCTGTGTGTTAACTGAACGCATATGGCAGAATGGATCCCTACCTAGGTGTGTCACTTACAAAGACACCAGGTATTATGTTGCAAGCATCACTTTAGATTGTAATCTTCTCCTGTGTATTTGAGCTTTTTGATTCTCATTTGGCTTCTGAATTTAAATTCTTAAATTTTCTTTTCACCTTTCTGTCCATTTTAGTGTATGTCATGTTCCCCTGGAAACCCTACGAGTGTATTTTAGTAATCAGAAGTTTTTAAACATGCTAGCTGTGAACAGTATATGTCATTCAACCATCAAGAGTGTTAGGACCTTGATCACTTTGTTTCTAGAACATCCTTATAAATAACAGGACGCCCTGCTTGGGCCCTCAAGTCTCACAGGGTTAATATTTAGCTGGCTCTTTCTGTTGCCCCTGTAGAAAGGTCTGGCTTTGCAGTGAGGCCTGTGGCTGGGTACCTGAGCCCACGAGACTTCCTGGCAGGACTGGCCTACAGAGTGTTCCACTGCACTCAGTACGTGCGGCACAGCTCGGACCCCCTCTACACCCCGGAACCGTGAGTACCCCTACTGGAAGCCCAGGCGGGACGAGCACCCACACTGTCAAGTGGTCAGTGCTCACTTTGTGTGAAAGTGGCTCTGGCCCTCTTTTACCTCCATGGCAATTTTGTCTTTCTGGCCAGTGAGAGCCCCAGCACTCACCTAAGGAAGCCAGGGCCCAATGAAAGATCAGATCCCCAGCTGGGAATGTGGGGTCTCTAATATCCTTGCTCCAGCTGGTCTCTAACTTTATCCCAACACTGAACCCTCTGCTTTGGCCAGACTGTTGATAATATTACTCCCTAACTAATGTGTAACTTTTATAAAGCCATGATCCATATGGACCATTAGGACAATGTTGCATTTAAAGAAGCTGGGCTCACACCAAAATTCTAATAAAAAGGGTAACCCTACAAGCCGGGCACGCAGCTGCTCATTCAGTCCCCACAGCAGCCCTGTGGCGCAGGCATGGTTGCCATGTCTGTGTTTACTGATGAGGACACGCAGGTGCAGGGTTAAAGTGCACGTTGGCGCACAGGTGGGGCACATGGGCCCCTGCACAGGCGGCTTCTCTCGTGTTGAGGAGTTTCACGTGCACACAGCGCGGTGACTCTGTGATTGCTCCCTTCTTCTTTAGTCTCTTTCATCACCTCAGACTCAGACTCTGTGCTGTGCTCTCCCTACTGTCTTGTTTCTTGAACACTCCTCCAGTCCTGCCCACTACCTCTAGATTATGTGGGGTTTGTGATTCTTCTTGGCTCTGTCAGCTCTCCTTGAAAGAATCCGTCTTTGGGACTTTTATATTCTCTCTCCTGGACAATAGGTGGGCCGAGGTGAGGGACAGAAGATTGGGTGGAGAGCAGTGGGTAAGCTGTGAACATGCATGTGTGGCTAATTCGGCTTGATCACACACGGGATTGTACAGTCTCCTAGTGTGGGACACTCTGGCCCCTGGTCCTAAACTCATTGAATTTTCTACTGCCTTCAAGACAGATGCCACTTCTCTCTTCTCTGGGAAACATTCTCTTGCCATCTTGTGCACAATCACTCCTTCCTCAGAAAATCCGCCACTTACTCTTCTTATTGTCCATCTGTTACATGTATTTAATCATGTGAACTTTTAACATTTTAAACTTGGGGCTTACATCTTCGATGAAATTGTAAACTACTTGAGAGCAGTGCCCTGAATACTTCTTTGTATGCTTTTTTTGTGTGTGCGTGTGGTGAGGCAGGTTGGTTCTGAGCTAGCATCCATGACAGTCTTCCTCTATTTTGTATGTGGGATGCCACCACAGCATGGCTTGAGCGGTGTGCAGGTCCGCACCCAGGATCCAAACCCACAAACCCCGGGCCACCGAGGTGGAGTGAGCAAACTTAAGCACTATACCACCTGCCCAGCACCTGTATGCTTAAAAAAAAAAAAGAATCGATATTTATTGGGAGACTACTATTTGCTTGAATTGTTTGGGAACAAGACAAGGCCCCTGCCCTCCTGGATGCGTGGGAGACAAGGGTCAGCACACAAACAGATGGTTGGGGAATGTGGGATCAGGTACAAGTGCTGGGACGTGCTGCAAGTGCCGTGAAGAGAGAGCAGACCGAGGCAGTGAAGAGTGACGGATGCCGCTCTTCTGGGATGAGTCATCAGAGCAGCCTCTGCTCTGGAGGAGCAGAACCAAGAGGAGAAGAGACCCTGAAGTTGGGAGCTGTCACTGGGTCTCTGCCCTTTTGGCTCTGTTCAAATGAGTGCCTACCCCTAATCCTACCCTTATTTGTTACCCACTGTTTTTCAGGCCACTGGGGTTATCATTTTGCTTATGATGCTGTTTTACTAGAATACTCTTGTGGCTGATGGGCTGCCATGCTCTTCACTGGGGGAGCAGAGGTTCCGCAGTCAAGTAGCTGACTGTGGAGTGAGCCCAGGTCAGAGCTGCTGTGGGGGCCCCTCCTCCTCCTACCAGGCAGGCAGGAGGCCCACAGACCAGGGAGGGGGCAGGGCCTCAGGCTCACTGCATGGTTTTTAGCTCCTTTCAGCTTCCCTGAAAGTGTTTTCAGGGTAAACATGGTTGCTTATAGGGCTCAAGACATTTGGAAAAGAAATGCTACTGAGAGTGGAGTAAGCGCTCAAAGGAGCATTGTCAGAGTTAGAAAGGCAATCTCTAAATCTAGCCCAGAGGGTTTATAAACAGCAGGCACTTTGTTAGTTCCCTTTGAATAACTGGCCCTCCTGAGACCTGGGCTGGCGTGCCAATAGGTATGCAGAGAGAGGGCAAAGAAATGAGATTGTAGCCACAGAGGTCTATAAAATTTGGGGATAATGTGTTACATTTTTACCAAAGTACTTTCAGCCAATTCATTCAGCAAACATTTACGTGCAATGCTAGCAGGGAGGTGCAGTGGAGTCAAAGATAAATAAAACATAGCAGCTGTTTTTTAAAGCAGCTCGCATTCTGGCAGGAGAGAGAGAGAAACATAAATAATTGTGAAAGACTGTGGCTAGGGTTATAACGGGGTGTGTACAAAGTGTTAGCGGAGGGCAGAGGGCAGTCCTGAAAGCTTTCCAGAGAAGGTGTAAACTGACTGCAAGTCTAGGAGGGCATACAGGAATTCCTTTTTTGGACAAGGTGGGGTGTGGGAGGAAGGGAATGCTTTCAAGACAAGGAAGTGACAAGTGCAAGGTTGTGAGGCATGCAGGGGGCACAAAGGAGCAAGGCTTGTGGCACCAGAGTGGCCAGAGCACAGGGTAAATGTTAGGGAGGAAATATTGTTTCAGTTTGTGATGTAAATGGTCATTTGTCAAATCAGGATATTTGGGCTTAATTCTCTAGGCAATAGAGAGCTATCCAAGTTTCTTAAACATGGTCAGATAAATTGTATTTGAGAAAGATGATGGGGTGGGGGCTGGAGAAGTGTGGAGAAGGAAACAGCTGGAAAACCAGCCTGGGAGCTCACATTCCAGTGCAGGAATGTAGTTTATAAGGCGTTAAACTAGAAAAGGTCCATGGGATAGGACAAGAGGGCACCTATGTGAAAAACATCACCAAGGTGGGATTAACAATATTTGGCAACTCTAATGGGGGTGAGGAGGTGGGGGGGGGGGTCCCTAAGGTAATGCTAAGGTTTTTAGATTGGAAAGCTGAATGGGTAGTTTTTTCTAATAATAACGGAGAATATTGGAGGAGGATCTGGCTTGGAGGGAAGAGGGAAGGAAAGAGGGAGAGAAGAGGAGGGCTTGGGTTTGCGGCATGTTGTCTTTTAGGTGCCCATGGGTGGGCCCTCCAGGTGGAGAAGGCCCTGGAAGCTGGAAACAAGGGTTGGGAGTTCAGAAGTGAATTTAAAGGTCCCGCTGTAGACCTGAGTGTTTTCTTCTTCCCTGACACCTATGACCACACAGACATGAGGAGACTGCCAGAGGGTGGGAACTTGCAATTCACTAACTTGGGATTGTTTCTGCAGGCTCTTTTTTTTTTTTTTTTGGTGAGGAAGATTCGCCCTGAGCTAACATCTATGCCAGTCTTCCTCCATTTTATGTGGGATGCCACCACGGCATGGCTTGATGAGTGGTGCTGGGTCTGTGCCCTGGATCTGAACCTGTGAGCCCCGGGCTGCTGAAGCAGAGTGTGCAAACTTCACCACTGACCCATCAGGTCAGCCCCAAGCAGGCTCTTCTTTTTGAGTGGGTTTTATATTATAAAACATTTGTTTTTTAAATTACTATTATTTTATGAATAGGTGATGCCTGTACATGATTTCGAATTCAAAGTTTATGAAAGGGTACACCGTGAACAGTGACTTCCTTTCCCTCGTCTGCTCCCTGACAGCCACTTCTTCCCCAGAGGTGACCACTGATACCAGTTTCCATTGCATCCTTCCAGAAATACGTTATGCAGACAAAATTCTCTGTAAAGATCCTTTAATCCTCAAGTATTGCAAAATCCTAAGTGATGCACGCTCAGTGAGCCAAGGAGTTGAAAGATCTCTTGGACTCTCAAGGTCTCATAGTACTGCTCTTTTATTCAGAGAATAGCTTGGAGTAGCATGGGGACAGGACCCATGGGCAGTGAAGAGCTGCAAACATGGGTTGAGGGCAGGGCTAAATTTATAAGCCATAGGTATGTGAGTTATTTCTTTACAAGACAAAAGAAAGATTATGTAGAAAAGTCATTAAAATGGTATCAGTGCAGGTCGGGTCTGGCTATTGGGTGGTCCTATAACTTTGGGTAAGAATCAGATCAGATCAGGTCAGGACGTCCAATACTTCCCAGAGGATGATATAGATCAGTATGTAGGGCAGGACATCTTGAGCTTTTCTCCCTGGAGCAGCTTTGATCCTTGTCATAAAATCCCCCCTGAACCCATTTGGCCCCCAAATCCTTTGGGGACATGGACGATGGTCAATCTTCTGTAACTACTTCCAGCTGTACAAGGTTGTAGAGCTGTCCCTAATGGGGCCATACGGGTATAGGCAGGAAGTTAGTGAACTGGAAAGTTATGCCTGTGGAGTCCAAGGCTGACAAAGTATACAGAGAAGGAGATCATTTGATGAGAAGTGGTCCAGGAGCTGAAACTTTGTTTACATGTGAAAGAGAAACAATGAAATAGACAACAAATTATGCTAAGAAATACAAACAATATGATTGACCCAATGAATAAGACTTTGATAGTAGTCCAGAGACCTGGTCCTGACCAGGAGTCCAACTAATCATTTAGGGATAGGGTGGGGTCAGACATGGGTTTAATTTGGTGGCTCATATCAGATAGGAAGCCAGAGATATTTTCATGGTAGTCAGGAATATAGACACAATGTTCGGTTTTTATAATGGCACAAGTGCCTCCCTGTGCTGCTGTCAAGACATCCAGTGCCATTCAGTTTTGGAGGACTGCCTTACACATTTGGAATACTTCTAAATCAAGCAGTGAAAGGCTATGTTATGTATTGTTTAATGCCTTCGTGGTAAATTTGTTTAGGGCTTCCATGTGCAAGATCATACTTTCGATCCCTAAATGGGGAAGGAAAATTGAGGCAAGGTGATCACACCACTGGAAGGCAGAAGGGGTCTAGCATTGTCATAGGTTGGGTAGGTTAGCAGTAAGAGATGTAGTAAATGTAGTTCTACCTTGCATCCAGATGACGCCTAGAGTGCATCGTCCAATCCATCCAGGTGGCAGCCAAGGCCATAAGTTGGAGCCACATAACCACTGAGTGCCATTAGGGGCTAACCAATGTATACTGGGCCGTCTATCCCAGTCAGTCCCAAACCAATCAGTATTTCTTAAGGCTATTGTATGAGAACACTTATAATGGAGAATTTGTCCCATAGGTCGGGTGCTATTAGGCCACGTATCACAAGTGTGATTGGTTTGTTCCCAACATAGAGTGGCCTTTTGACTGAGTTGACCACTAGTAGGAGTGAGCCAAATACATTCATCCCAAATTTGATATAGTCCATCCTGTGTGTGTGTAACTTGTTGTTTATGATCCATCTGTGGCAAGGCAAATTTAGTTAGCATTTAGGCAGTAGAGTTGAAGGAAAAGGCTTGAATGTGGCCAGGGAGCTTCCAGGTATCAGAGACGGATGGCCACAAGGAGACTTTATGATCAGTAATAGATGAATCTTGTAGAAGAGAAGAGCTAGAATGTAATATCCATGAATGTGTACTATACATTCTACTGAAATGTAATTTTTCTCTCTAAAACACTCTCATTTTTACAAAAGATAGCCAAATTAAGATGAACTGATTTTCAAAATAAGTGTAGTTTCAATAAAACTTGGTCCAGGGGCCAGCCCCGTGGCTGAGTGGTTAAGTTCGTGCACTCTGCTTTGGCGGCCCAGGATTCGGATCCTGGGCATGGACATGGCACCAGTCGTCAGGCCATGTTGAGGCAGCGTCCCACATGCCACAACTAGAGGGACCCACAACTAGAATATACGACTACGTACTGGGGGGATTTGGGAAAAAAAAAAGAAGATTGGCAACAGTTGGTAGCTCAGGTGCCAATCTTTAAAAAAAAAAAAACTTGGCCCAAGTATTTACTTACGTGCAGCAAGAATAGCAATTGATCATATACACTCTTTTAAATCTGCTTTGCTGGAATTTTTTACGAGAAAACTCAGATTGAACTTTAAAGGCCTCTTGAGGCCGGAACAGCCCAGCCAAGGACTTGCCATCAGGTTTTGCCTACAGTATGTACAGATTGGGATGGATTCCTCTCTTTTTGAGGTCCCCCAAACTATTTCAAGGTTCCCTGCACCTGACAGATAAGTGAGACTCCTTACTTACCAGGTAAGATTGCTGGAATCTCTGTAAACAAGGTACCAGGCCAATATTTCCAAGTGGCTTTATTCCAGAAAGTCAACCTTATTCCTCAAAGGCTGTATTGTCATATCTGAGTCTGTATGTTTCTCTCAAATATGACATTCCAGTCAAAGCCTTGGTAATATAACCAAGGTTTCCAAATGTGTCCTGTTATAAGAAGAACAGATTCTTATTGAACTTATGCAAATAACTATATTGCCATGAAGTAACCATACTCACTCACTCACTGAGTTTCTAAATTCTGGAGGGATCAGATAGGGAGACAAAGATAAATGTTTCAGTTCTGCTCACAAAGGGATAATTTCACCAAATTGCTATAAGTCATAGTTAGCATAAGAGAAAAGAGAAAAAGATTTCCTTAAATCTGAGAAAACAAAACAAAATATCAAAAACTCAATAATATTTCAAACAAAAGTCATAAACAATTATAACCATGCTCATTAGTTCATATGGTCCTGTATAATCGATTCTTGGTCTTAATCTTCTGTTAGCAGATTTATGAGGTCATCAGTTTCTCTGTTAGAATTCTTTAATTTCTTACCCAGCTCAGTTTTACCATCTGAAAGCTTATCAGGAACCTGTATTTTAGAATCTTGTGTCAGAATTCTTTCCATGAATTTCTCTGAAGATGAAACATATTTGCAAAAGCAAAAAGCATCAGAGTAAAACAATTACTATCTGCAAATGACAAAAGACACAAAAGGGCAATTGACAAAGAAACTTGGCCACTTCTGTGACAAACAACACTTTAAGATAATAACTAAAATTATGGCTGACAATCGGGACAGATCAGAACTTTAAGAATGTTATATAACTTTAAAACATTTATATCAATAACATTTATCCACATAATACCACCTAAGAGAGTTTATCATCACTTATTTGACAATGCTTCCCATGTAATTTAATACACCAAATAAGCCTAATAAGTTTAGTATTTTCCTCCTTATAGGAAGAGAGAACAAATTTCTTTGAGAAGTCTTGGGGACCTCTGAAAATTCTCATAGAAATTTTCTTCTTTCTACCAGGTCAAAAGAAAGCCTTTATTCAGGACTTGAATATTTTTTTGAGGGAGAAGTTTGTCAAAAATATCAAAAAGTTTTAAAACACTTGTTCAAATAGGAAACAACACTCCCTGTGAAACAATGCTCAGGTATCTATTCAAAGTGACAACAGAAACAGTCAAGAGCAGTTAAAACAGTCAAAAAATCTTAAGAGAGACCTCTTTCTGCACATACGAAATTATTTTAGTGAAACATAGATTTTCTGGCTTTTAGGTGGATTTAGAGCAGACCAAAATTTCAAGAAAAGTACCCTTTGAGAGAAAACTAAATTTTAATTTTTGTGCCAGCTTATTTTTAACATTAAAATTCATTTACTTAATTGGATTTACTTTAATCTTAGCCAACTTGACCAGGCATGAAACTCACTTCAGAACTTTTCTTTCACAAACCGTCTACAACTTTCTTTTTGCCTTCAGAATTTGTCCCATGCTTGCTTTCTTCACTTCTAGTACTTTAGGACAAATTTATCTTTCTTAACCCAACAAACAAAAATACTGCCACTCTTTATACCCTCTTTACTGAAAACATACATTTTACTTTTCTTGTATACAGAGCTGTTTTCCTTATTTTTAGTAGCTTTAATTACATATATTAATTAGAATTTTAGACCCTAGTAAAAACTTTAAATCTAAGCAATTATGAACTGTCTTTTATATCAGCATTCTAAATACTTTTCATAATTTTCAGAAAACATACTACTTCAGAGTAATAAAACACAGGTATGTTTACTAATAGACTCAAAAATCCTTTAGCCTCTCTTCAGTAAGAAAGCAAAAGTAGATAAACTTAGATACATTTAACAATAATGTTTCAGTGTTCCATTCTATCCAAAAATGACCCAGATCCTCAACAGGTTTTTCTCGTTTAACTTAACTTGGCAAAACTCTAAAGTTTTAAGTTACCAAAAAGAATTTGGAAGCTGTTTTTTCCTGAAGTATACAGACCATAAAACAATTATTGTACCCACAAACTCTTACCCATTTTAATCTATTTAAATCATTTTTTTCCAACAATTATGTTCAGATTACCCAAGAAAACCTCACGAGACATTAGACAAAATTGACTATTATTTAAAGCTATTATTTTGCTCACAAATTTGTAACAGACAACACAAGCTTATTTGACTAGTAAACCTAGGCTGCATGTCTGCATCATATCCAAATACTGACAACGCTAAGGACATGCCTATTTCAATCAAACCAACAAACTTAAGCAAACTTTCATTTACCAAAGATTAATCTGTATTATGTTAACTTGAAAGATATGGGTTAGTTTTTTACTACATTTAGAATTTATGTAAGTGCTTACCTTAAGCCAATTAAACTTGGCCATACCATCTGGAGGTAAAATACTACACACATATAACATACATATAGACACACATACACAGAATCTCCACAGCTATTGTTTTAAAAATTACTTCCAAAGCTCATCAGCTATGTATCCAAACTTCTTTTTGAGCCTTTTAATAATGTTTGTGGAGAAGACATTTAAGATGCTAGATTTTTTGACAAGGGCACACTTATGTTTTTTCCTTTCAGTCTTAGGAATTAGTGATGGGCTAGATATTCCCCCAGAAGATTTGCAAGCTCTTCAAGATGAGGGAAATGAGTGGAACCTGAACTGCCTCTAGAGCTGCTTTCCAGCCTTACAAGGATTTTCCAAGGACAGTTGCTCGTGACTTCTCAGAAACTGGATTGTAACTCAAATGATGTTATAGATTGATCTACCTGTCCAATTACATCACAAAGGCACAGAGAAACCCCTCAGGTTTTCTCCCAGATGGAATTTCTGGGGCATAATCCATCCAATTGAAAGTGTTTCCAATTAGTTAGAATGCACCTGAGTGGTGAGTCTTTCGGGATGCTTGGGGCCTTCCCCATGGCAGTGAAGTTGGTGTGCAACTGACAGTGGGATAGAGAAGGGTGCAGAGCCCAATTGTAAGCATCAATATAGTTATAAAATTTAATCAAGTCCTGCTCAGCTGGGGCACTTAGTCCCTGAACCAGCACAAGGTGAGCCAGGGAGGCAAGAGGCAAAGGCCTGGAGCTGGCTAGGGGCTGGGGCTCCCAGTGCTGGGGTTGAGAGTTAAGTACCTGGCAAAAAGTTTAAGTTTTCAATTTTACAGAAGGTCCAGATTCTGCTCAGGTCCAGCCTGAACTTAACCTCGACTTGGTGACAACAGGGGAGGTGACAAATGAAACAAAGAAAGGCCTTGCTCTCACGGTCTCTTCCTGAGGGATATCAAGATAAGGGTCACACAACAGTTCCCTTGCTGAGGAACACAACCCCAGAAGGACAGTTCACAGAATAAATCACAGGTCTTCTTTCCTCATAACTGATTCAGTAGGGGCCTAAAACACTTGACGAGCCAACCGGCAAGAGAGGGCACCCAACTTGGTGTTACTGGGGTGATCAGGCCCGGGAACTCAAAGTTGGGGCTCCCAGGGGTGGAGCCTTTGACTCTTTAAAGATTTCTTTGTTTCTCAGTTGCAAAGCTCAAAAGGACACCAAAATGGCCACTATAACTGTAAGAGATGAAAGAAATGGGTCCATTACCTTGAAAAATCCCCCCTGAACCTAGAGCAGTGTCCTACCCATTGTTCCCCCAATGGGGTTCCTATAGCAAAGGGTGATGGGGGCGTCCTACTGCATTGTATCCCTTGTATACCTTCCCTATTATGCCTGGCAGTAATAGGTGCCTGGTGAATGGTCCTAGAGATAAAAGAAGAATAGAGAAAAACAGTGAAGAATTTTCTGCCAGTTTGGGGAACATTCTACTCAATTGCGTCCTGGAGCTCTTCTCTGAAGAAGGGGTTCCCATACTCAACCAAGGATTAGAGTTTGGTACTTTTCTTGAACTGGAGTCCCAATTGGGTCTTTCCTATTGTTTGGAGTGTGGTCAGGAGCCATAGGGAGGTATCCCAATCCAGCCTTAGGAAAAGAAACCTGACATGGGAGTCTTGGAGATTGGCGACCATCCTAATGACTTAAGTGGTTGACCCGTGCCCATGTAAAATTTATATATTAGAGATAGGATAAGGAAGGAATGGATTAGTTCATTCTTCATCACCCTCAGGCTTAAGGTACTGATTCTCTTTGAGCTGAATGCTATGATTTGCCCCATAGAGTAGCCATGGGAAGCAAATGTGGATTCATAAACAGCTGTCTGAGAAGGTTCCTGATGAAAAAATGAATTTATATCCACCTTTGAAAAAGAGGAAGGCACAAAGAAGAAAAGGGCACTTACAAGAACTGAAGCTCACAAGCTGATGAGGCAAGATCCCCATACTAGCCACCAGGAGAAATGATGCAGGCTTGGCAAGCTGAAGAGTTGAAAGAAAGATTTCTTGGACTCTCAAGGTCTGATAGTAGTGCTCTTTTATTCAGAGAATAGCATGGAGTAGCATGGGGACAGGACCCATGGGCAGGGAAGAGCTGCAAACATGGGTTGAGGGCAGGGCTAAATTTATAAGGCATAGGTATGTAAGTTATTTCTTTACAAGACAAAGGAGAGATTATCTAAAAAAGTCATTAAAATGGTATCAGTGAAGGTGGGGTCTGGCTATTGGGTGGTTGTATAACTTTGGCTAAGAATCAGATGGATCGGGTCAGGACGTCCTATGCTTCCTGGAAGGGTGATATAGATGGGTATGTAGACCAGGATGCCTTGGGCTTTTCTCCCTGGGGTAGCCTTGATCCTCATCAATAAGTCCCTTCCTAGCCACATGGTTTGACTCTTTGGGACACTAAACTGGGAGTGCTGTTTCCTGCCTGTGCACTTTCACAGGCATTGTCTTTGTAATGAAATCCATTTCCTGAGTTGAAAACCAACAAGAGGGCAGAGTCTCCAACTTGTGAAGTTCAACTTGGCCACTGCATCTGCTGCACGTACTCTGCTTCCAGATAACTGCCTTCGGTTGCTGAACTGTTGTAGTGGAGGCAGCGCTAATCAGACGAAGGTGAGCCCTGAAGATGCAGGTAGAAATGAGAGTGAAGACCCCAAAGAGACACCATCTGAAAAGAGAATTTTATTTTCCTTTTCAGTCTGGGTAAAATGTGTTTCTATATTGAAGCTTTCAACACACAGTGGATTTTAAATATGTCTTTGGTATGTTTTTGGATTTTACATTTTAAGGACTCTGGCTTCTGTAAATCTGGCCAGATAATAAGACTTGAATTTAAAAAGCGATGGCAGATTGGGTTGGTTCCCTAGGGAAAGTTGTCAGGCCTGGAGGACGATAGAGAAAGTCCTGAAGCATCAGTGACTCCCAGCTTTCTTGGGAGGGGTTGCTTTTTCATGTGCTTCTACCTGGATTGAAAGGTCACTGATTCTGCCAGAAGTGGGAGATATTCTTTCTCTTTCTTTGAGCAGTGCCCAAGGCAGTGGTTCTGCATTTCATTGTTGCATAGCTGTAGGCCTTGCTCAGATGAGATTGCAAGCAACTTTGTCACTAATTGAGGATTGGAGTTTGCAAATGATTTCCTTTAAAAAAAATCAGTTGGGTCAAATTCAAGGTTATTCCAATAATAGCATCCCTCTCACTCAGTGAAATGAGAGGAAAGATGTAGAGTTCCAAGTTAAACGGGTGTGTGAGCATCACCTGGCATGTGGATAGAGGTAGAAGAAAAATTGGAGAAGCCTCACAATCTCCTGGTCTCCTCTTTGTCTCTCTGGGAAGTTCATTGTGATCTGTATCATATCGCGCCCTCTGGCCCACTTATCTTCTTTTAGAATAGGCTTTCTCAACCTTGGCACTATTAATATTTTGGGCCAGGTAATTCTTTACTGTGGGGGCTGTCCTATGCATTGTAGGAGGTTTAGCAGCATCCCTGGCCTCTCTCCAATAGATGTCAAGAGCACCCTTTCATCACTGCCAGATGTGACAACCAAAGATGTCTCCAGACATTGTCAAATGTCTCCTGGAAGGCAACATCACCCCCAGTGAGAACCACTGTTCAAAAATGAGACATCTGACAGGTCATGTTAGTGTTGCTGCTCTGTCTGCCAATTATTGTGCTCCTTCCTCCTAGAAGCAATCTGTAGACTTTATTTCCTTTCTAAAACACAGATCTGAGTACAGCATTTCCCTGTTTAACTTCTGTTGGTTCCCTGTTACGTATAGAGAAAAAAGTCTGATCACATCAAACCTCGTCTTCCGCTTCTCTTTCTGCCCCCTTCAAAACCTTACGCTCCAGCCACACTGGACTTATCATCATCTCCAGAAGCCTCTGGTTCATGCCTCCATCCGTTTGCACAAGTGGCTCATTCCATCTGGAAGGGTTCTGGTAAAGTCCTTTAATTCTCTAGGATTAAGGTCCGGTTGCAGCTTTCTCTCTCAAGACTTTTCCAGGCAGAGAGAGATGTTCCCATAGCCCTTGGACTGACTTAGCACCTACAACACTGCATGGTAATTATCTGTTTGTGTGCCAGTCTCCTTTGGAAAATGATAATTAACTCAAGGCCAGTTGGCAAAGGCAACATAGGAAGAGGAAAATAGACTGAGGTTGGAGTGGATACCCAAACCTGGCATATAAAGTGAAAACTGAGTCCAAAGAGGGCTGAAACCATGAGTAGCACTGCTGCCCGGGGAGAGACTCTGAGGCCTAGACTCAGCCTGAGATCTGTGGAGGAAGGGAGCGCTGGGGAGCTCAGACACACCATGTGTGGTAGTAGGGCCTCTTTCTGCAGGGCTGTGCCCCTATATTGGTGAGTGTCCTCCACTCACCCCAATTGCTTTACTCTGATTTCAGGGGCTGACACTGGACACTCCTCTGTGAATAAGCTATTTTTGTATGTTCAATGTCTTCAGGCAAAGTCATGAATCTTTGATAATTCATGGAATTGTAGACACCAATTAAAGCAACAAGGATAGCCTTCTCTTCAAATCACACCCAATAAGGCCAATTTATGTTGCTCATGTGTTTTGTTTTGGGATAGAAACAGTTTCAGAAGAAAGTAGTTATTTACTGTGAAGCTGAAGAAGAGGAGCAAAAGGAGATGCGAAGTGGTCTCTACTTCTGCCTTATTAAAACAAGAGAAGGAGGGGGAGGAAAGAAAAAGAGAGAGACCCAACTGCACTTCACATGGTGCTAAAAAAAGGACATTTTCTCCCATTTTGGGTAACTAACCGTAAATATCGTCTCACCTAAAAGGCGAGAAAGCCATTGACCTAGCTTAAAAAGTCATGTCACTTTGTGATGTGTTCTAAATTATACTTGAACTGTTTAAGATATTACATGAGAAGAAGTTCTATAAGATTGGCAACTTCGGCCAAGCATCGGTTCAGGTCCGTTAGGGACTGTTGCGCAGGTGGATGTGCTGTCCATGTCTGAAGTGGGCGGCACTCCTCCTCCAGGGAGAAGGGTGGATCAGAGAGGTGGAACCGTCTCTGGATTTTTCTCTGGAAACTTCTTGCTGGAGGGGGTGGTGGTGATTCAGTTTGGGAAAGTCTTGGGCATGCCCAGAGAGAGAAGTGGGTTGGAGGGAGAGACATCCCTCTGCCCTGCTGGGGTTTGGCTGGGTCTGGTCTCTGACACTAGGCTTTTGGTTCTCAGAAGGTAGCCCACTCCAATCTAGTCCTGCTTTAGCTTGTTTCACTTTTCTTCCATGGGCACTTCCTCTGGGGGTCGGTGTTCTCCAGTCTTAAGTGCCTACAGACTTCTTGAATGTGTTTTCTGTTAGGTGTATGTTGAATTGTTGCTAACTGAATTTGATATGCACATATATTTGTGTATATGATTTGCAATTATGTCTATAGACATAAATATATTTGTCTATCTTAGACAATTATGTCTAAGATACCCGGTTGCTAGTGGTATCTTAGAAATGCAGAGCTCTTTAATAAGAAATACTGGTTAATAACACTGTATTCTCCTGGGGCCAAATTGTGCACTTTCCTTTAGCAGCTGTGTGGACTGACTGAGGTCTCAGAAATGGAGGAGGATGGGCAAGAAGACCCTATTTTCTTAGGTGTTCCTCCTGTCTACACAGAAGACTGGGCACAGCATAGTATTAGCTTCTTCAGTCAGGGCGTTCCAGATTCAGGCTGCGCTGGGATGACAGGTGATTTGCACGTACTGATGTGAGTGTGTGTTCTGCTCTTTCTTGGTGTGTCACTTTTCAAATCAAAGAGCAAACTTTGCCCATTAGGACATAATTCATGACACCATTGGCTAATATTGTAACGTTTATTGCCATAATACAACTAAATGTGTTTGCGTTAAGGAAAATCTTCCTTGTCACAATTGAACATTTTAGGTGCAATTAATGTTACTTTTAAATACAACTATTTGAAAGTTTAAAAAAAGCTTTGCAGTCAGGTGATTTTCCTTATAATTGCTGTTGTGTGTCAATTTTACTAGAAAAATAAAACTGAATTATTTCTGACAATATTATGCATCTGTTTCTAAGTAAAGTAGATGAATTTTATGCTCAGCCCTTGCTTATTAGAACAGAACCCTCTCTAAAACTGGCAGAAGATGTCCTTTTCTTGTGACTCGGACATTAATCCTCATTTGTTAAGCAACAATATCAGCAGGTGAAGACTGAGGCTTTCAAAGTTATGAGCAAGGCTGGCTGCCCCTCTCTTCATCCAACAGATGCCTCTCTATGTCTGTAATGAGACGAAAATAGGATCTTTGCTTCCCAACATTCCCTCCTGGCTGCTGGCTGAGAGATTCGGGGTCTGTGCACCTGTCCCCCTTAAGCCCTGGCCATCGTGGGCATCTTTAGCACTGGGCTCTGCTGAAGGCAAGCCTGTGCGAGGCGGCGCTGCAGGGCCAGGAAGATGAGCCAGAGGCCAACCTTCATTCCTATGAGCTCTGCGGAGCTTAAACCTACTGCCTCCCACGGGGCCCCCAGTGGGCTCGTGCCAAGCTTCCGCGCAACCAACTGGCTTCTTCCAGGGCTCTAGGATTGTGTTTTGCTGTTCAGGATTGCAGAACCGCATTTCCACCAGCAATTCTCAGAAAACGGCATGTTTTCAGAATGCCAGTTCTATCTGGCCTCCCTTTCCTGCATTTTCACCCAGAATTCACACTGCAGCTTAGCAGCCATCATCTCCCTCTGGAGAAGTTTGGTTTAGGCGACACTCAGGCCCAATTAAGATGTTAAAGGCCCTAAGACCTGAAAATGTCGTCATCCCTCCCTTCTATCCTCCAACATCGATAACTTCAACAACAGCAGCAGCAGCAGATGCAACAACGTTTTTTACCGTTAGTAGCAAACGTGTATCGACTACTACGTGCCAGGCACTGTTTTGTGTTGTATGTGGATGAACTTTATTTAATACAAAAACCATCTGAGTTGTTACTATTATTATTCTGAGTTTATGGATGAGGAAACTGAGGCACAGAAAGGTTAAGTAACTTCCCAAGGCCACACAGCTGGTAAATTGGGGAGTCAGAATTTGCACTCAGGGACTATTGTCAGAATCTATGGGATTAACCACTATTCTACGTTAAACAGTAACACTTAACAGAAAAACTCAAAACGTATATGTGTGCCTAAGTTGAATAGCTTCTTTCTTGGTTTTCTGATTACAGATTTTGTACAACATTGTCAAAGGTGACATTGTCTTACTTTAGTTTGGTGGTTTTGCCTTGCCAGAACCCTAATTACAGTGTGTGCCTCTTGGACGGTCTAGTGCTGTGCTGTCCCATCCAGTCTTTGGTCCAGTTGCCAGGCTTGTTAGGAGCCCACCCTCTCCTTTGACCCTGTCAGGCTGCTCTTAGCCTGCCCCTTTCGACAGAGGAGGCAATCCTACTTCGTTGGGAGAGAGAAGGGGAAGGGCCTCGCCCCGTGTCGTGCGCACAGGAGGCTGCTGTGTCCATGTGCTTCAGCAGAAGGGCCTGAGGACTTGTGCCTGAAACCCAGGTCCTACTGTCAGCACTCAGCGTGACTTCAGCAAGCCACCTAACCTTCCTGTGTGACTGATGATGAAATACACGCTTCGATGTGTGAAGAGAAAAAAGCTTTATATAAATACCAAATATGTCCACCCTTACGTGGCACCTCTTAAATGCACGTGGAGGCTCAAGCGCCTCATGGAATTCCAGCGTGTCCTGAGTTGTAACACTACGTTCCTAGAGGTGGACTCCCAAGCTGCCAATCGTAATATTGTGTCTAGTTTTGTGAAGTGCGGAAAAGCAAAAGTAACCCCTAAGACTTTTCACAGAGCCCTTTGTCTCGAGAGCTCCAAGTTCTCCAACAACAAACATTCTACATAAAGAAAACACAACCCTGTACATTATTTAAAACCTGTGCATTTTGAAAACAAATTTGTGACTAAGTGCCTGCTGGAGCTCTGTTTTTGTTCTTTGAGGCTATTATCTGTAGTGATTTGGGATTAAGCTTTCTCATATATATATATATATATATATATATAGGAGAAATAAATATATATGTTAACAGATTCAAAGCAGGATTTTTTCCCCACCGCTCACGCCCCAAGGTGTGCCTTCCTCACGAGGTGCCCATAATCCAGCATCAGCAGTCAGCAGCACCTGTGCCCGAATCACAGCGCACATCCCCTTGGTGCCGCACAGTCAGGGAGAGGCTCATTTATGGAGCTGTGGGTGTGCAAGGCTGAGATGACCTAGGAGAAATTCTCTCAGGAATATTTGCATTTTTAAATTGCAAGTTCAGAAGAAGAAATTCAAAACGATCAAATTTTAGGTAAGGAAGACATAACTACTGTTCGTACCTCTTCACTACTGTGTAGAGAATGACATCTATTGACAGGCACAGAAGCCACCGTGAGAGAGAAGGACAAAGGGATCTGACATTTCCCACACATGTAGTGTTTGTCATCATTCCGCTCATCTCTATGAGGTAGACAGGACTGTCATCATTTTACAGATGGCAATTCCAAGATCCGAAAACGTCGGGTAATTTCCCTACAGTCATAGAACCAGAAACCATGATCTAGTCCAAAGTCCTTATGCTACACTGAAAGTGAGGAAAATGATACTTGGGATTCACTTGGCTATACCTCGATATGGAACAATAGAGCCCACCATCACTGCTCTATTCAGTTGAGTACAAAAAGCAGTTACCCAGCATCTACCACGTGCCAGGTTTCCTAAGCACCAGGAACCCAGAGATGAACATGGCATGACCTCTGTTCTGGAAGCTTCCTGCTTCTCTATTTTTCGTGAGGAAGATTGTTCCTGAGGTAACACCTGTTCCCCCCTTCCTCTATTTTGTATGTGGGATGCCACCACAGCATGGCTTGATGAGCAGTGTGTAGGTCTGCACCCAGGATCTGAACCCACAAATCCTGGGCCACCAAAGCAAGCATGCAAACTTAACCACTATGCCACTGGGCCAGTCCCTTCCTGCTTCTTCTTTTTTTAAAAAATTTTTTTATCGAGTTTATGATAGTTTACAACCTTGTGAAATTTCAGTTGTACATTATTGTTTATAAGTCGTGTTGTAGGTGCACCACTTCACCCTTTGTGCCCACCCCCATGCCCCTTTTCTCTGGTAGCCACTAATCTGTTCTCTTTGTCCACATGTTTAAATTCCTCATATGAGTGGAGTCATACAGAGATTGTCTTTCTCTATCTGGCTTATTTCACTTAGCATAATACCCTCAAGGTCCATCCATGTTGTTGTGAATGGGACGATTTTAGTCTTTTTTATGGCTGAATAGTATTCCATTGTATATATATGCCATATCTTCTCTCTCCAATCATCAGTTGATGGGCACTTAGGTTGTTTCCACGTCTTGGCTATTGTGATAATGCTGCAATGAACATAGGGGTGCATGGGACTTCTGGAATTGCTGATTTCAAGTTCTTTGGATAGATACCCAGTAGTGGGATGTCTGGGTCATATGGTATTTCTCTTTTTAATTTTTGAGAAATCTCCGTACTGTTTTCCATAGTGGCTGCACCAGTTTGCATTCCCACCAGTAGTGCATGAAGGTTCCTTTTTCTCCACAACCTCTCCAACATTTGTTACTTTTTGTTTTACTTATTTTTGCCATTCTAATGTATGTAAGGTGATATCGTAGCATAGTTTTGATTTGAATTTCCCTGATGATCAATGATGATGAACATCTTTTCATGTGCCTGTTGACCATCTGTATATCTTCTTTGGAGAAATGTCTGTTCATGTCTCCTGCCCATTTTCTGATCGGGTTGCTTGATTTTTTTGTTGTTGAGTTGTGTGAGTTCTTTACATACTATGGAGATTAACCCTTTGTTAGATGTATGACTTGCAAATATTTTTTCCCAATTAGTGGGTTGTTTTTTTTGATCAATCCTGTTTTACCTTTGCCATGAAGAAGCTCTTAGTCTGATGAAGTCCCATTTGTTTATTCTTTCTATTGTTTCCCTTGTCTGAGAAGACATGGTGTCTGAAAAGATCCTTTTAATACTAATGTCAAAGAATGTACTGCCTATATTTTCTTCTAGAAGCCTTATGGTTTCAGGTCTTATCTTTAGGTCTTTGATCCATTTTGAGTTTATTTTTGTGAATGGTGAAAAAGAATGGTCAATTTTCATTCTTTTACATGTGGCTGTCCAGTTTACCCATTTGTTGAAGAGACTTACTTTTCTCCATTGTATACCCT
The DNA here is from genome assembly GCF_037783145.1 of Equus przewalskii. Taxonomy (NCBI): domain Eukaryota; kingdom Metazoa; phylum Chordata; class Mammalia; order Perissodactyla; family Equidae; genus Equus; species Equus przewalskii. The sequence continues at coordinate 1,157,630 of NC_091859.1, forward strand.
CAGCTCCTTTGTTGAAGATTAGCTGTCCACAGATGTATGGTTTTATTTCTGGGCTTTCAATTCTGTTCCATTGATCTGTGCACCTGTTTTTGCACCAGTACCATGCTGTTTTGATTACTGTAGCTTTGTAGTATGTTTTGAACTCAGGGATTGTGATGCCTCCAGCTGTATTCTTTTTTCTCAGGATTGCTTTAGCAATTCGGGGTCTTTTGTTGCCCCATATGAATTTTAGGATTCTTTATTCTATTTCTGCAAAGAATGTCATTGGGATTCCGATTGGGATTGCATTGAATCTGTAGATTGCTTTACGTAGTATGGACATTTTAACTATGTTTATTCTTCCAATCCATGTACATGGAATGCCTTTCCGTCTCTTTATGTTGTCATTAATTTCTTTCAGGAAAGTCTTATAGTTTTCATTGTACAGGTCTTTCACTTCCTTAGTTAAATTCACCCCAAGGAATTTTATTCTTTTTGCTGCAATTGTAAATGGGATTGTATTCTTGAGTTCTTTTTCTGTTAGTTCATTATTAGAGTATAGAAATGCTACTGATTTATGCAAGTTGATTTTATGCTCTGCAGCTTTGCTGTAGTTGTTGATTATTTCTAAAAGTTTTCCAATGGATTCTTTGGCATTTTCTATATATAAGACCATGTTGTCTGCAAACAATGAGAGTTTCACTTCTTCCCTCCCTATTTGGATTCCTTTTATTCCTTTCTCTTGCCTAATTACTCTGGCCAAAACCTCCAGTACTATGTTGAATAAGAGTGGTGATAGAGGGCATCCTTGGCTCGTTCCACTTTTCAGGGGGATGGCGCTCAGTTTTTGCCCATGGAGTATGCTGTTGGCTGTGGGTTTGTCATATATGGCCTTTATTATGTTGAGGTAATTTCTTTGTATCCCCATGTTGTTCAGAGTTTTTATCATAAATGGCTGTTGGATCTTGTCGAATGCTTTCTCTGCATCTATTGAGATGATCATGTGGTTTTTATTCCTCAATTTGTTGATGCGGTGTATCACGTTGATTGATTTGTGGATGTTGAACCATCCCTGTGTCCCTGGTATGAATCCCACTTGATCATGATGTATGATCCTTTTGATGTATTGCTGAATTCGAGTTGCCAAAATTTTGTTGAGAATTTTTGCATCTATGTTCATCAGTGATATTGGCTTGTAGTTCTCCTTTTTTGAACTGTCCTTATTAGGCTTTCGTGTCAGAGTGATGTTGGCCTCATAGAATGTGTTAGGAAGTGTTCCATCCTCCCTAATTTTTTGGAATGGCTTGAAAAACATAGGTATTAAATCTTCTCTGGAAGTTTGGTAGAATTCCCCAGGAAAGCCGTCTGGTCCTGGGGTTTTATTGTTTGGGATGATTTTGATTGCTGTTTCAATCTCTTTCCTTCTGATTGGTCTGTTCAGATTGTCTGCTTCTTCTTGACTCAGGTTTGGGATATTGTGGGAGTCCAAGAATTTATCCATTTCCTCTAGGTTATCCATTTTGTTGGCATATAGTTTTTAGTAGTATTCTCTTATAATCCATTGTATTTCTGTGGAGTCTGTTGTTATTTCTCCTTTTTCATTTCTGATTTTGTTTATTTGAGCTTTCTCTCTTTTTTTTCTTTGTAAGTCTGGCTAGGGGTTTGCCAATTTTGTTTATATTCTCAAAGAACCAGCTCTTTGTTTCTTTGATCCTTTCTACTGCCTTTTTTGTTTCAATAGCATTTATTTCTGCTCTGAGTCTTATCATTTCTCTCCTTCTGCCGACTTTGGGCTTCATTTCTTCTTCTTTCTCTAATTCAGTTAGGTGTAATTTGAGATTGCTTATTTGGGATTTTTCTTGTTTGTTGAGGTGTGCCTGTATTGCGATGAATTTCCCTCTTAATACATCTTTTGCTGTATCCCATCTGAGTTGATATGGCATGCTATCATTTTCATTTGTCTCCAGGTATTTTTTGATTTCTTCTTTAATTTCTTCAATGATCCATTGCTTGTTCAATAACATTGTTTAGTCTCCGCATCTTTGTCCCTTTTTCAGCTTTTTTCTTGTAATTAGTTTATAGCTTTATAGCATTATGATCAGAGAATATGCTTGTTATTATTTCAATTTTTTAAAATTTATAGAGGCTTGCCTTGCTTCCCAACATATGGTCTATCCTTGAGAATGTTCCATGCACACTTGAGAAGAATGTGTATTCTGCTGTTTTTGGATGGAGTGTTCTATAAATGTCTATTAAGTCCATCTGTTTGAGCTTTTAATTTAATTCCACTGTTTCCTTGTTGATTTTCTGTCTGGATGATCTGTCCATTGATGTGAGTGGGGTGTTGAGGTCCCCTACTATTATTGTGTCATTTTTGATATTCTTTTAGGTTTGTTAATAGTTGCTTTATGAACATTGGTGCTCCTGTGTTGGGTCTTAGATATTTATAATTGTTATTTCTTCTTGATGGAGTGTCCCTTTGATCATTATATACTGCCCCTCTTTGTTTCTCTTTACCTGCCTTATCTTGAAATCTTCTTTGTGTAATATAAGTATTGCGATACCTGCTTTCTTTGTTTGCCATTAGCTTGGAGTATCGTCTTCTGCCCCTTCACTCTGAGCCTGTATTTGTCATTGGAACTGAGGTGTGTTTCCTGGAGGCAACAAATTGTTGGATCTTGTTCTTTAATCTATCTTGCCACTCTGTGTCTTTTTATTGGAGAGTTCAATCCGTTTACATTGAGGGTGATTATTGATGTATGAGGGCTTAATGCTGTCATTCTGTCACTTGTTTTCCAGTTTTCCTGCACTTCCTTTTTTTCTCGTCCTGTGTGTTTTGGTCTACCCATTGACTTCTGCAGTTTCTTATGCTGTGTTTCTTAGTTTTTTCTTTATTTGTTTTTTGTGTCTTTGTTCTGCTTTTTACTTTAGTGGCTACCTGAAGTTTGTATTCAGAATCTCATGCATAACGTAGTCCATTTTCTGATGGCCTCTTATTTCCTTAGTCTAAACCAATTCAGTCCTTTTCCTTCTCCCCTCCTAAGTTATTATTTTCCCATCTTATTCCAACTTGTGTTGTGAATTTGTGGTTAAAGTGACAAGATCTTCTTTGTTTTTGGAGTTTTCCTTCCCTTTAGCCTAATGCTAAAGTTGAATATTTGCTATCCTATTCTGATTCTGTCTATCTATTTGTCTCCTTACTCTGGGTTTTGTGACCCCTTTCTCCCTCTTTTTTCTTTTGTCAGGTATGAGGGCCTTCTTGAGGATTTCTTGCAGGAGGGCGGGTCTCATGGCTATGAAGTCCCTTAGCTTTTGTTTGTCTGGGAAAGATTTAATTTCTCCCTCACATCTGAAGGATATTTTTGCTGGATAGAGTATTCTTGGATGAAGATTTTTATCTTTTAAAGTTTTGAATATGACATTTCATCCAGTCCTAGCTTGTAAGGTTTCTACAGAGAAATCCACTGAAAATCTGATGGGGGTTCCTTTGTGGGTTATTTTCTTCTGCCTTGCTGCCCTGAGTATTCTTTCTTTGTCATTCATTTTTACCAGTTTTACCTCTATATACTTTGCAGTAGGTCTTTTTACATTGACGTATCTAGGACATCTGGAAGCTTCCTCCACACGCATTTCTCTCTCATTCCCTAGATTTGGGAAGTTTTCTGCTATAATTTCTTTGAGCACGCTTTCTACTCCATTATCCTTCTTTTCACCTTCTTGAATACCTATAATTCTTATGTTGCATTTCCTCCTCGAGTCAGATATTTCTCAGAGACTTTCTTCATTTCTTTTTAGTCTTAGTTCTCTCTCATCCTCTGTCTGGAGCATTTCAATATGTGTATCTTCGATTATGCTGATTTGCTCCTCTATGGTGTCCACATGAGCATTCAGGGAATCTGCGTTTTGTTTTATCTCTTCCATTGTGTTATTCATCTCTAGTATTTCTGATTGATTCTTCTTTAGAGTTTCAATCTCTTTTGTGAAGTAGCTCCTGAACTCGTTGAATTGTTTTTCTCTATTTTCTTTTACTTCATTGAGTTTTTTGAGGATAGCTATTCTGAATTTGTTGTCATTTAGTTTACTTATTTCTGAGTCCTGAGGACATAGTTCTGGGTATTTATTGTTTTCCCTCTGGTCTGGAGATTTGATGAATTGCCTGATACTGGAAGTATGATTTTTCCCCATTGTGATATTATTCAGTTGCAGTTACAGCTTCTCGCCATTAGATGGGGGTCAAGAGCCATGTATTCTGAGCCCTCTGCCTTCACCCCAGATGGCGCAGCACAGCACGGGATGAAGTGGTGGGGGCACTTTCTCTTGTGCCCAGACCGGGTTTCTGATCAGCTCTCTCTATCTGGTCTTCTGGGGTCTTGGCTTGATGAGGTCAGCCCACGCAAAAGCCTTCCCCCAGTTAGAGGGCTTCCCTTTAGTCTGCAAGGGCGCTGGGGAGTCCTGGGTGATCCTGCGGACGTGTGGACCCTCCCCCACTCTCCCTCATGGATCCTCCGGCGGCAGTGGTCCCAGTCTTTGAGGGAGGGAGGGAAATTCTCTCTTACCCCATTCCAGCTCCTCCAAGGGGGGCTCCAGCCTCTCTGCCCTCCATGGTTTGGCTGCTGTGACTCTCCAAGGATTCCTGTGCTATTAGGATATCTTCTGTTGGAATGTGGTCACTCCTTTTTGTTGTATGTTGGAGGGGAAGAGAGTCCCGGGCAAGCTCACTCCACCATGACACTGATGTCACTCCCCCTTCCTGCTTCTTAAGTGATAAAATATCTTCCAAGAAGACAAAACTTATTTAAGTACAATAGACTTAGGTGTAAGTATAATTCAGTGTAATATGATGAATAGTACATAACTTGGGAACTTAAGTTTTCAATGCATTATCTTACTACATTGTTTAAGAACTCCATGAGATAGAGACTTTTATAATCTTCCTTTTATAGATGAGAAAACAATATGTCTGTGCTGTAAACATGGTGGAGATATGGCTATTTAAATGTATTGACTAATATATTTAGTTCCTCAGTAGCTCTAGCCACATTTCAAGTGTTCAATAGCCACCTGTGCCAAGTGGCTACTATATTGGACAACATGGATGTAGAATATTTCCATCATTGCAGAAAGTCCTATTTCATAGCACTGCTCTAAGTAATGCCTATGCAGGAATGTGGGAAATGGACTTAGGTCTGAATCCAGAGTGTATGCTTTTAATCACTATGTTATATTGCCTCCTCAATATTTAGTGAAATTGAGGGGGTGCAGGGAAAGAGTTAAGAATCTCTTATTTCTTCAAGAAATAGGCTATCAGGGATGGTGGGGGAACTGGAGACACATCAATGGCATTTCTCTCGTGGCCTTTTTGTGGTACTTGTAAGAACAGGAAATTCTTTCTTTCACTAGATGAAGAAAGTTGGTACTTGCTGTTTGACAGCTCTTTTATGGAACCATAGGGTGGCTTTTGCTAAGAGTTGTTCTGGGATTATGCCTCCTTTACTTTTAAGCCTCAGTTCCTAACATAGTCCTGGTCCATAATAGGCACAGAATAAATGCTTTCTGAGCTAAGTTTCAAAAAAGGTAGCTATAATATCTTTGTCCAGTCTTGGAAGAACCATAGTGAACAAGAGTAACATGAGGGGGCTTCCTTATGATTCCTAAGGGAAAAGTAAAGATTTCTTCCAGGGAACATCCAGGGGCTTGGCCTCATCAGAAGAGGGCCACATAGGTGTTTATTTACATGGTAATAGAGGAATAAGAGGGAAGGATCATAAGAGCCACCTAAAATTATATCTGGGCCAGGTTTTCATATGCTATTGTAAATCTAAACTAAAGAACTTCTGTATATGGCTCCAAAGAGAGCACTGAAAAACAATTGCCTCAATACCAGATTAATTCCCATTATCATTTCCTTAGTGCAGTGAAAACAAATTGTCACCCCCTTTTCAATGCATCCTAGTGTGTTATCCAAATTACTTGCACTTATCCACCAAATGTTGTGTGAAAGCTGAAAAAATACCCTATTTTCGCTCCCAGCTCATTCTCCTGCTTCTTTTCCTCAGTGCAAACTCTCCATCCCTCTCACATATCCTCCTTTCCTTCTCTTCACAGTTTAGTTAAAGTGCTGGCTTCTGTGTCATTTAGAACAACCAAAACCTATAGAAATATGGTTTAAAACAGATGCACTGATTTGGGATGAGAAGCAAATGTTGGATGCTCACTCACTACTTCTTAAAGGCTTTAATTTACAGCAAGAATGAAAAGAGTTGTCCAACAGGAGCATGAGGAGTCAGCTTTGAAAACTGAGAAGAGGAGAGAGACGCCAGGCTCGTTTTGAAGTTGAACTTAACAACCAGAACCTGTATTTCCCCGAAGCAAAATGATAACAACTTTCTTAGAATGATTTAAGAATTCCCTGGAGACATTTAGCCCAGGCCCCTGTGTAGGTCCATCTTTAGAATTCTCCTAACAGGGCTTATCAGAGAAGATTGCAATTTAAAGCAGCAAAAGTTTAGTGTCTGTTATCAGCTCTAGTTTCTCTTTTTCTTTTTTTTTCAAAAGGAGGCAGATGTTTTACAGTGTTAACTGTTTTGAAAGGTCCTACATTTCCAGTGAACAGAGCACTTTTGTGAAAAAGGCTCTGAAAAGCATTATTCGGGCAAAAATGCATCAAAGGGATGTGAGTTAAAAAGAGAAAAGTTTGCCAATGTAGAGATTGAAGGCAGCGTGTGCTGACAGGTACAATTATAGCCAAATAATTGAATCTTTTAAGAGAGATTTGGTGAGATAAGTTGATCATTGTGGACTCACATCGGAAGCGTGTTCATAATTAGATACTCAGGGGTCCAGCTGTGGACTGACATAGGGATCGTGAGCTACTTCACATGCAGGATATAAGAGCTATTGCACTTTGTAAAATAGGGTGAAATAGCACGATTTCAGCCCAGCAGAACTCAATTAACACAAAGGTTGGAGAGAAGGCTTAGCCTTCTCCCTCAGTCTCTCAATAGCCTGGAACCTCTTTCAGTCCCTCAGAGTCACAGTTAACCCAGCTTTTAAGCCCTTCAATCTTAAAGAAACCCCAAAAAAGTCAACTTTTCAAAAAATTAATTAATTGCTTTTATTAGTAACATCAAAAATCTTTCTTTGGTGTTTGGTTAAAGAGTTTCCAGGCACTTCAGTTCCTTTGTCTACACCACGTGTTTTAGCCAAAGACATTGGGATGGAGAACAATCTGGTGTTTATTTCTGGGAGTGTTCCATCAAAGTTGTAAAGGATAATAATCTTGTTTCTGGTCTTGAAATGTAGGGTCTTAAAGCCCTGGCTCAGTGAGAAGTGACGTTCCTGTACGTGCTGCCTCTACACTTGCTCAGGCATCTGAGTGGCAGTGTTGTCTCAGGGTCTCTGTGTGGAGTTGGGGGGCCGAGGGGCGTCCATAGCATTCCATTAATGATTCTGTTAGACATCTTGCTGCAGGGTTTCACTCTTAAAGAAACAATATAACTCATTCTGCTATATTGTATGATTTTTATCTTCCAAATTTATAATTTCTTTTCTCTTCTTGTATGTATGGTTGGATTACCTTGTTACTGAAATGCTAGTAAAAGTTCTTAAGTTGGCTGGGAGTTACGGGTTTCTGATAATGACACCCTAACCTAAAATCCAGGTGACAGCTCCTTTCCTGCCATGGAGAATCGACTCCTTGATGTCTCTGGATGTCTAGTATTTTCCTTCTTCTGTCCTTTTTAACTGCCAACTTTCTTCCCTTTCCCTTCTACCTGTAAGCTTTTGGGCCCCACTGGACCCAGGTAGATAGGACACTGTCTTCTGCAGCAGCCTTTGTCAAGTATTTAACAAGCTCGAAAGTAAATCCAGTGTTGCCCCCAGAATCCACCAGCAAGTAGCCACAACCTACCCTCTTCTCTCATCATGAAGCACTTAGCACAGTGCTGGCCCATAGTAAGCATTCAATACAGCTTGGCCGCAATAATTGTGATTTTAGTTTCTGCTTAACTTGCTTATTATATCACAAGCTAACACTCATCATCTTCAGTATTTCCCTGGAGTTTGACACCTGGCCAGTTTTGGAATTATTGTCATGTTTTCTGCCTGGATCGGTAGGGATGCTTTAGTATTTACATCATAGGGCTACAATGGGGGGTATGCAGATTTGTTAATGCTGGGCCACTTGATGATAATTCCAACTTTGGTGCAGACTGCACACCTTTTAAAAAACAGATCACAGGAGTGAGTCTTTAGGGTCCACTCCCAAGATAGAAGTATTAGACCTTTAACTGAATCAAATGCTCATGGAGGAGTAATTAACTACTACTGAACTTTCTTTCACCGCCTTTCCTTACTTCCCAGTATTATGATGTAATTTTAGTGCAATTAAACTTGGGCAGCTCAAAGTTACATAATCACATTCAGCTTTAGTTTCAAGTACTACTTGCTTGAAGCCTGCTAGGAGACTCCTAGCATCATCCATTGTGACAGTTGGTCTCCACCCTGGCTGGGTCTTATTATCGCCCTGAGAGCATTTAAAAAAATACAGATGCTCAGGTCCATCCCAGAGAATCTGATTGAATTGGTCATAAGTAGGGCTCAGTCACTGGTATTTTTTAAAAGGCTTCTCAAGTAATTGGAGGTCTGAGGACCAGTGAGTGGCAGCAAAAGAGACTTAGGACATACTGACTGCATTTTTACTTGTACTAAGCAACTCGGTTAAACTGTCTCCCCATGTCCTAAGCTGTGCCCCCTCCCCCTTCTCATTTACTCCATATCTGAGTAAACAGAGCAGAAGGAGCAGGGCTTTGAGCAGAGGAATTTTCTTTCAAATCTTGTCTCTGTCTCTTATTAATAACGTGACGTTGGAAAAGTAAAATTTACTAAATTTTGGTTTTCCCATTTTTCAAATGGGAATAATCTGAATTCTTTGTAAGTGAACGTTACTAGTAAGTGAAATTACTAGTGTGATACGAAAATATTTAGTATAGTACCTAGCACAAAAAAGAGCTCAGTGTATTTTAGCTTTCTTTTTTTTTCTTTTCCTTTAATTTCTTCATAGGTAAAATGAGGGGCTTGGACAATGTTTAAATTCCCCTTATGCCTTAAAATCTAATGAGTCTGATTCTTTGTCTTAAGCAATGTGATTAGAGAGTAACCACCACATATTCTTTTCCACAAATTCAGTTTGTGTGCAAAAAAGAAAGTTATTGTCACACAGTTGATAGGAAATGAATTTGGAGTTTCTTTTTATATTGTGTCCAAATATTCTCACTTGGCCGCCCTTTCAACCTGATGTGTCTATGAAGTGCCTGGCCATGACTGGGGATGTGGTTTGAGTTGTGGGAACAAGATTTTTAGATTGAGTAATGCCGTCTGTTTTATGTGGGCATCAATCTTGTGCTCTTGACCACCATTCACTTGCTTCAACCACATGACCATCCAACTTACTTTATGCTTGTAATAATGGTGGTAGCAGCTGGTGTTTATATTATAGCACCTATTTGAAGGGATCCACTTCTGAGGAGGGCAGGTGAAAACAGAAAACTTTCAGTTGCTACCTGGCTAATTAGTTTTGTCAAGAAAATAAAACGCTCCTATCTTGATCCATTCCCAGTGAGTCATAGGGGAATCCACTCCAATATAGGTTGGTATTAGGGAGCAGTCCGTGATTCACAGCAATGACTCAGGAAGGCATCTGCCTTGCTTCGTTGTGACACATACCTGCCTTTGCCTGGTCATCTGGCTCCATGTAGAAGCTCAGGCAAGTGAGAGAGATTCTAAGCTTTTATTTTTACCTAGTTCAAGTTAAACAAAGCAGAGGACTGGGTCTTCCAGTGTGCGAACTCAAGAGAGTTGCTTATGTTATAGGCAGATAAATTGTCTGTGGGAAAAACCACTTTGATGATGATGATATGACCCTCTGTTGTTTCTCAGTGCCTGGCAAAGTGTAACATGGGATGCAGTGCAATTTAAGGGTTAAGAGTAAGAGATCAGAAATCATGACAAGCTGGATTCAAATTTTGGCTCCACTATCACTATCTATAGCAATAATTAGCAAACTTTTTCTGTAAAGGGCCAGCTAGTAAATATTTTAGGCTTTGGGTGCCATATGGTCTCAGTCACCACTACTCAGGTCTGCCATTTTAGTCAGAAGGAGTCATAGACAACACATAAATGAATGGGCATGACTGTGTTCCAAGAAAACTCAGTTTACAAAAGCAGACAGCAGGCCGGATCTGGCCTGTGGCTACAGTGTGCCCACCCCTGATCTTTAGGATCATGAACTAATACGTTACATTAATTCTCTAAATTTCTCTTAAGGATTAAAAGAAACACTTACCAGGCGACTACTTGAAAATAGTCACTATTATTTTATTAAAAATATTGTGTATTTAAGATGCCATTAATTGTAAGTACATTTGGATTTCAGGGATGTTAAAATGTGACAAAAGTTCATGGAATTGATGAAATGTCCTAACAGTAATTTATTCTAGGAACAATGTTATATTTAAGATTTCAAGTCTTGTTCTACTAGTGATAGTTTAAAACTTCTCGTATGACATTTCTTTGTGATTTTTTCTTGTCAGAGACACATGTCATGAGCTCTTGGGACACGTTCCACTACTTGCAGACCCTAAGTTTGCTCAGTTTTCACAAGAAATAGGCCTGGCATCTCTGGGAGCATCAGATGAAGATGTTCAGAAACTAGCAACGGTGAGTTCATTTTTTAACTTAGAAGACTTCTGTTTATGTCCATTTGTAAGGTAAAGAAAGTTTCAGAGTTACTGACTATGAATTTTAAGGCAAACGTTCTAGAGGGGGCATAGTGACTTTACCTTTGTCCATGTGTTCCTTTGAAGCACAATATGTCCTTGACTTACTAACCATCAAAATATTTGTATTTCTTCCTTCTCATTCAGGGATTGGCTAGATAGTAAATATTTTAGGCTTGCAGGTCATAAGCTCTCTGTCAAAGCCACTCTCGGCCACTGCGTTGCAAAAGCAGCCACAGACAATATGTAAATGAATGAGTGTGGCTTTGTTCCAACAAAGCTTTATTTAGAAAAGCTGGTAGTGCGCCAGGCTTGACCTGTATGATGAAATTTGCTGGCTCTTGTTCTAGTCCAATGTTTATTTCTTAGAAACATTAGTGGGGCCGGCCCATGGCCGGGTGGTTAAGTTCACGCGCTCTGCTTCAGCGGGTCAGGATTTTGCCAGTTTGAGTCCTGGGCGCAGACATGGCACTGCTTGTCAGGCCATGCTGAGGCGGCATCCCACATAGCACAACCAGAAGGCCCCACAGCTGAAAATACACAACTATGTACCAGGGGGCTTCGGGAGAAAAAGGAAAAAAAATCTTAAAAAAGAAGAAACATTAGTAATGGTAAAAAGTACGCATTTATGGTAAAGTACAGACTGTTCTTAGAATTCTCTCTGATTAATTGACATGGGTGTGGTCAGACACAATTTGAGTCAGCAATAAGAAGCTCAGACTAAACGATTATTATAAGTACAAAACCAGAAAAATATTTAATAGATACTATGGTCTTAGCAAGGCTCTTCTCAAAACCAGCAGTATAAGAAGAAAGGTATAATGTTGGCAGCTACCTTTGAGATGCTGGACAGCCAGCCCGAGCAAGCTCATGTGCCTACCTTAGTGCCATTTCAAAGAGCCCAGGCTGAGAACGAGCAGGTTTAACAGACTTGCTTGCCTACAGGGCCAGGCCTTTCAGCTAAATGAGCAAATGAGCCTAAATGAGCTAGCAGAGGAAGAAAGAATGGATCTTAGGTTGTGTGTATTTGACAGAGGTACACATTGATGGCATATTAGGCGTGCAAGAATATTTGTCACTCTCACCAAGAAGTAAGTTTTCTCCTAGATTTCTTAAAACACACAGCCCTTTCAGTATACCTTTTGTTTCCTACTTTTGATAGATATATAGGAACTGAGAAATATTTTTCTACTAAAAGAGAAACACAAGTGCAAAAGTCATGCTGTTGATGTCATTGGGGGTGAACAGGGGTCAGCAGGGGCTGCAGTGAACTTGGGAGCACATGCTTCTTCTGTAGCACAAGGCTGCTTCTCAGTTCCCACTGATGACTGCCAGGTGGGCGTGCAGGCCTTTGTGTTGCCAGATCTCCAAATTTTTGAGAGAGACTGGAAATCTAGATTTCTAAATGAAATTTAATGATTTTTAAATTTTGGCTCATAAAAACAAATCTAGCTTTGTGAGCTGAGGAAAATATATTGTAGACTGAATCAGGATTTTGATATCCAACTTGTAACCTCTGCCCTAAGGATTGGCTCATGTATATTGTCTGTCTATTACTGCATAGTGAATAGGCCTAAAACTTAGTGACTTAAAACAATGAACATTTACAGGCATACTTTGGAGACATTGCGGGGTTAGTTCTACACCACCCCAATAAAGCAAATATCGCAAGTGAGACACACGAATTTTTTGGTTTTCCAGTGCGTATAAAAGTTATGTTTACACCATATTGTAGTCTATTAAGTGTGCAATAGCATTATGTCTAAAAAACGTGCATGCCTTAATTAAAAAATACTTAATTGCTGAAAAATGCTAACCATCGTCTGAGCCTTCAGTGAGTCGTAATCTTTTTGCTGGGTGTTGCCTCGATGTTGATGGTGCTGACTGACCAGGGTGGTGTTTGCTGAAGGTGGGGGTGGCTGTGGCGATTTCTTAAAATAAGACAACAGTGAAGTTTGCTGCATTGATTGACTCTTCCACGAATGATTTCTCTGTAGCACGCGATGCTGTGTGATAGCATTTTACCCACAGTAGAACTTCTTTCAAAATTGGAGTCAATCCTCTCAAATGCTGCCCCTGCTTTACTGGCTAAGGTTATATGATATTCTAAATCCTTTGTTGTTGTTTCAACAATCTTCACAGCATCTTCACTAGAGTAGATCCCATCTTAAGAAACCACTTCTCTGCTCATCCATAAGAAGCAACTCTTCATCCATTAAGGTTTTATCATGAGATTTCAACAGTTCAGTTACCTCTTCAGGCTCCACTTCTAATTCTAGTTGTCTTGGTATTTCCACCACATCTGCAGTTACTTCTGCCACTGAAGTCTTGAACCCCTCAAAGTCATCCATGAGGGTTGGATTCAACTTCTTCCAAATTTTTGTTAATGTTGATATTTTGACCTCTTTCCATGAATCATGAATATTCTTAATGGCATCTAGAATGGTGAATCCTTTCCAAAAGGTTTTCAATTTACTTTGCCCAGATACATCGGAAGAATGACTATCCATGGCAGCTTTAGATAGCTTTAGCTTATGAAATGTATTTCTTAAATAATAAAACTTGAAAGTCAGAATTACTCCTTAATCCATGGGCTGCAGAATGGGTGTAGTATTTGCAGATGTGAAAACAACATTTATTTCATTATACATCTCCATCAGAGCTCTTGGGTGACCAGGTGCATTGTCAAGAGCAGTAATATTTTGAAAAGAATCTTTTTTTCTGAGCAGCTGGTCTCAACAGTGGGATTAAACTATTCAGCAAACCATGCTGTAAACAGATGTGTTGTCATCTGGGGTTTGTTCCATTTTAGAGCGCAGGCACAGTATATTTAACACAGTTCTTAAGGGCTCTAGGGTTTTTGGAATGGCAAATGAGCATTGGCTTCAACTTAAAGTCACCAGCTGCATTAGCCCCTAACAAGAGAGTCAGCCTGTCCTTTGAAGCTTTGAAGCTAGGCACTGACTTCTCCTGTCTAGCTATGAGAGTCCTAGATGGCATCTTCTTTCAATATAAGGCTATTTTGTCTATATTGAAAATCTGTTGTTTGGTGTAACAACCTTCATTAACGATCTTAGCTAGATCTTCTGGAGAACTTGCTGCAGCTTCTCCATCAGCACTTGCTGCTTCACCTTTCACATTTATGGTGTAGAGATAGCTTCTTTACTTAAACCTCATGATCCAACCTCTGCTAGCTTCAAATTTTTCTTCTGCAGCTCCCTCACCTCTCTCAGCCTTCACAGGATTGAAGAGAGTTAGGGCCTTGCTCTGGATTAGGCTTTGGCTTAAGGGAATGTTGTGGCTGGTTTGTTCTTCTATCCAGACCATTAAAACTTTCTCCAGATCAGTAATAAGGCTGTTTCACTTTCATATCATTTGTGTGTTCACTGGAGTACACTTTTCATTTCCTTCAAGAACTTTTCCTTTGCATTCACAACTTGGCTAGTTGGTGCCAGAGGCCTAGCTTTTGGCCTGTCTTGGCTTTTGACTGCCTTCCTCCTTAAGCTTAATCATTTCTAGCTTTTCATTTAAGGTGAGAGACGTGTGACTCTTCCTTTCACTTGAACACTTAGAGGCCATTGTAGGGTTATTAAGTGGCATGATTTCAATATTGTTGTGTCTCAGGGAATAGGGAGGTCCAAGGAGAGGGAGAGAGATGGGAGAATAGCCGGTCAGTGGGGCAGTCAGACCACACAACATTTATCGATTAAGTTAATCTTATATGGTCATGGTTCATGGCACCCCACAACAATGACAATAGTAACATCAAGATCTCTGATCACAGATTACCATAAAAAATGTAATTATAATGAAAATTTTGAAACATTGCAAGAACTACCAAAATGTGACACAGAGACATGGAGTAAGCAAATGCTGTTGGAAAAATGGTGCTGATAGACTTGCTGGACGCAGCGTTGCCACAAACCTTCAATTTGTAAAAAATGCAGTTTCTGCTAATTGTAGTAAACTGAAGTATGTCTGTATTATTTCATAGTTTCTGTATTTGGGAGTTTGAGAACAGCTTAGCTGAGCGGTTCTGACTCAGAGACTCTTCTGTAGTTGCTGTTAAGATGTGGGATGGGTCTGTAGTTGTCTGAAGATTTGGGAATCTTCTTCCAAGTTGGCTTATTCATGTGACTGTTGGCAACTGGCTTCCTCCAGAGCAAATGATGAGAGACAGAGGCAGAGATTGAGGGGAGGAAGTTGTGATGCCTTTCTGACTTGATTGTATGCACTTCACGTGGGCCATATTCTATTTATTAGAGAGGACTCCCTCCAGCCCACACTCAAAGGGAGGGGAATGAATCTCTGGAGAAAGGAGTGTCAAAGTATGTGCAGACATCTTTTAAAACCACCACAGCACGAGTCCTGAGTCCCGTTACTTAATTCTCAAACCTTGGCTCTGGCTTTAAACTCCACGTTTGAAACCTTTTCCATGCCTTTCAAATCCCCCTTGAAATTTTCTGGTTTAAACCTGTGACATCCTACAGCTCCTATTTTTGATCAGGGATGAATGTATTGCTTACTTGTCTGACTCTGAATGGCTACAAACTGAGATTTGACTCTGCCAGGCTGTGTGTGTGTGTGTGTGTGTGTGTGTGTCCAAAGAGAAGAGGAAAGGAATAAGGTAGGACTTTATGGATGTAATGTAGGTGGATCCTAGTGAGCGCTCTTATTCCTTTCTTAAAAGCAGTAATAAGAAAGCAGTTTTATTGTTCTTTACTTTTACAACCCATCAAATGGTGATTGATTAATTCCATCATTCAAAGCAACATTTATGAAGAATATGGCATGGTCCTCACTTTTGGGTAATTTATAGCCTATGTAGATAAAACTAAGATTTTTCACAGGAGATAAAGTTAGTACTAAGTCTTGAAAGATGAGACAAAGTCAGGTAAGCGGAAAAAGGAGCAGGGGAATAGAGGGATGGTTTCAGCTAGAACAAGAAATCTCCCTGGTTTCGGGGGTCAGCAGGAAATGCCTGCTCATCAGTTTAGAAGGCCATGGCAAAGCCAAGGGTTTCCTTTTGAAGTAGTTCTCTATCACTACTGTTAAAAAATTATGCATGGCTTAAAACAGCACAGATTTCTTATCTTAGTTTCACAAGGTTAGAAGTCTAATACAGTTCTCACTGGGCTAAAATTAAAGTGTCTGCAGGGCTGTGTTCCTCTTTGGAGGCTCAGGGGGAAAGTCCATTTTCTTGCCTTCCCAGCTTCTAGAGGCTTCCCACATTCCTTGGCTCATGGCCTCTTCCTCCATCTTCAAAGCCAGCAATGTTACATCTCTCTGACTTTTCTTCCTTTGTCACATTTCTCTCTCATAAACTGTAGCTGAGAGAGGTCTTTTGCTTTTATGCAATTAGATGGGCCCACCTGGATAATTTATAATTATGTCCTCATCTCAATGTCCATACATGCCGTTAGTCATATCTGCAAATGTAACATACTCACAGGTCCTGGGAATTAGGTCAGGACATCTTTGGTGGGCCATTATTCTTTGTTTCTATTTTTACACTTACAAGAAAAAACTAATACTTGAAACTTGAAACCCATTTTACTAGGGCTAGTAAATTTGTGGGATGAGTAAGTTTTCTTTCAGAACTTATATTCCTTAGCACAATTCCAATACCCTTGGCCATGGATTTCCCTAGCTCCATCAGCCAAAAATGCTTCCACATTTTAGACATCATTAGGTCATTTATGATGTTTCTCTCTCTCTATTCTTCCCTCATTTTTTCATTATCCTTTCCCTGGAATATTCCTGCTTTTCTGCAAAGCTAATTCAAGTCAACAGGTATTCTTTAAGTGGCTAAAGAATTTTAGGTACCATGAGGGAGGGATAGGAAAAAAGACAAGGACATAGTACTTTCTTCAAGGAATGCATGGTCTAGTACACAAAAATACAGAAACCCCAGAGTCAGTATCAGCTTGTATTCATATACATGAGCAGATATGTAAGAGGGGTGGATTTAAGGTGAATCTTCCATGTGTGTGTGAGTTCTGAATTCAAGGTGGGAGACTGGGACTCAGAATTGCAGCAGGAGCCAGCAGAGAGCTTCTTCTCTATAGAGGAATTAACTGGTGATGGGTTAGGGAGAGTCAAGTGTCCCCCAAGGGAGCCAACCTGCCTGGAATCGTGCAGTGACTTTGATAGTTAAAAACAACAACAACAACAAAGAGAGTGTAAACTTTCAAAAGACTTTAACACAAAATATTTTGAGGCTCTTCTAAGTACAGTGGGGAATTTTGGGGTGGTGCCTCATCATAGTTTTTCATGATCTGCTCATTTCTCTTTTCCCAACATTGCATGAGCCTTTACTCTGAATCTCTTTGATTTTCTGTCTTTCACAAGTCTTACAGTTCCAATTCTTTTCAATTTTGTAGACTACCCATTTACTTTGGAGAAAATGTTTTGCAGACCAAAGAGAAATTTGAAAAGCTTGTTCTGTGTGGTATGGAGAGTATGGAGGATGGTTGACTCAGTGTGAGGAGCTAGGGAGATTCTTCTTGAAATGATACTAAAACTGCTGTTGACTTCTAGAAGCACATTCCATCCTTCATTAAAAATGAAGTGAATGGAAAACTGCTGGTGGATGGTTTTGAAAGAAAACACAGTTAGACTCCAGCCAGGCAATTTCAGAGTAAACCCTGGAATAAATAACCTATTGGATAACATGCTTATTAATAACCATCAAGCCATATACCAAAACTAGAAGCCTAATTTGATGACCCAGTTGCAAAGACTAAGAGATTAAGAGCTCAGGCCTCACTGGGAGAGTAAAAAGTCCAATGGGGGGGGGGGGAGTAGAGGTGGTTAGCAAGCCCTCCTAGCTGTCCAGATGAGAAATGGACGTGTTATTAGCTGATTTCCTCAAAGTTGTTCCCAAAAAGTCCCCTGAAGAAGTATCAGAATAAAATGAGTGATGAGATGTACCAAAGGAGAAAATTCCATAGACGGGACAAATGGAAAACCAGAGAAATCATATTTATGCAGAACAATGAGACAGGTTGTATTGTTCTTTCATTTCAGGTGAGATTTATATTATTAATGACTCTGTGTACATAGTGCCTACTTTTCCTTGTTTAGTGAACTTAAGCATTTATGAAAAAGAGAGTCACTCCTACTGAAAGCAGACATTTCATAACTTTCTGTGATGAGCTGTCAGCACATCCATCTAAGGAAGATGACACCCTCCACGAGGACTAATTGGTGCTGCCAAACTCTGTTTGGCTGCATTTGAACTTCTGGGTCTGACTTCAGAGGCACCAGACTGTTGCCAGGAGCTACTGCCTCTCCTTGCTGTATTTCTTCATGATATTTATTTTGGCATTTTAATAATGCTCAGTTTTGAGAATGAAGCTATCTTCACTGTTTTATGTGAGCAATGGTTTTTATGCCCTGAGAACAATTTAAATGAAACTCTTTTGTATCTGAAGAAATTGATGATGATGCTTGGTAAATATATTTCAAATGCATTGTTATACATGTAAATAATTTGCCCTCTGGTGGATAATAAATAAGGCTACCGGTTTTGGCAGCTGTACTCTTTTCATACTCATCATAGCTGTCCAGGATCTGTGCATGATAGATATGCAAAAATGTTCCCAATAAGGGATGATTAGAGTGTGCTATAATTTTGAGACCAAGCGTTTCCCACTGTCGTGCTGGCTTAAGTGGATTTAATAGATTAGTGTCTTCTTGAAGGGTTGTAAACTCAATTGCCTTCAGGGGCAAATAAGTAGCAAATGTGTGAAACAGCCTGATATAAGATAACAAGTAGTATAGGAGCCTGTGGAGACAGGATAATACACATCACACCTAAAGGCTTCAAAGTCAAACATTAAAACAAAAACAAGATATTCTTTGGCTACAAACCATGTCTGTAAGCTGAAACAGAACTATAGGCTCCCAGTCGCTAGCCTTGTCTCTAAAGTTAGATTAGGAGAGTTTGGAACGTGGTGGTATAGAAGGATCCTGAACCCATGTCTCCCACGGACACAACAAACCTACAACTACCTGTAGAACAATTTCCTCTGAGAGAGATCCTGAAACTGGATAAAAAGGACCCCCACAAAAGGGACAACACTGACAGGGGTGGAAGAGGCTGAGATAGAGTCCTGGTGAGGAAAAACCACACTCTAGCCATGGGGCCATATGGTTGGGGAGATCTGAAAAGTATGGAGGTTTTCCAGAAGCTCAAGGGATCTGAACTCCACATTAGGCATCCTAGCCCTTAGATCCAGCACAGGAGAGGCAAGATCCCATAATACCTGACTTTGCTGGCTTTGAAAACCATTGGGGAACATGCCCAGGAAAACTACAGAACTTCTGGGAAAGAGAAACCTTCTCTTAAGGGGCCCCCATACACACTCACTTGATCTGGAAACCAGCACAAATGCCTGCACAAAATGTGCAGTCTATTGGTAAAAGAGACTCACTTACTAAGCTCAGAAGGCATCCCAGAGAGGCAAGAGGTGGCTGAGTCCACCCAGCAGGGACTGAGACACTGGTGGCAACCATTACGGTGACTTAGTTCTGTCGTGCTGACACAGAGGCTGGCAGGCACCATTGGAATCCTCCCCCAAGTCTGTTAGTGCAGAGGTCTACCCCGCCCAGTAGAGCACCCACGGCAACTGAATGCAGCCAGGCAGGAGGGAGCCCACCCCAGGGATTAACACTGTCTGTTGTGAGCCTGGGGCAGAATTGGGAGCCTGTGGTGGACTTCTGGGCCCATGGCAGACTTGTGCTGCTGGCCATTTCAAACAGTCACGCAGGGGATCTTCCCTGCCTTCCAATGCCTGAAACGGTTGTGCCCTGCCAGGCCTGGGGCTGCCCCACCCATCAGCACAACATAGCTAGTGTTCACCAGAGTCCTGCCCTGCCCAAAGCAAGCTGACAGCTGCCACAGCCATGCCTGGGAGCCAGCCTCACCTGAGCCTGACCCACCCACCAACGTAGAGGCAGCTGAGCATGCAGGGTGCCAAACTGGGAGTGTGGAGCAATTGCAAGCCCCTGGGCCTAGCAACCAGCCATACTAAGGGCCTGACTTGCTTACCAGCAAAACTGCAGTAGCTGTGTACTACCAACCTTGCAGCCAGCTGTGCTGGGGGCTTACCCCACCTAATAAGGTGCTTGTAGCAGCCACATGTGGCCAAGATTCACGACCAGCCAGCCTGGGGGCCAGCCTGGTTTACCCATGCACCCACAACAACAGCAACTCTGCCGCAACAGAAGGGCACACAAAAAATAAAGAGAAAGGAACCCAAACACATAAAACCCAAAAGCTGTGAAACCACTAGGGCAGAGAGCAAGAGAAGAACTACAAAAACAGCCAGAAGCAAAGTAACAAAATGGCTATAAGTATGTACTTATCAATAGTTACTTCAAATGTGAATAGACTAAATGCTCCAATCAAAAGACAGAGGCTGGCTGAATGGATAAAAAAACCCCACGATCTGTATATTTATATGCAATGTACAAGAGACACACTTCAGACCTAAACACACTTACATAGTGAAAGTGAGGGATGGAAAAAAGATATTCCATGCAAATTAAAACAAAAGCTGGGGTAGCAATACTTATATGAGCCAAAATAGACTTTAAAACAAAAACTGTAACAAAAGACAAAGAAGGGCATTGCATAACAATAAAGTGTACAATCCAACAAGAGGCCTTAATACCACTTGTAAATATCTATGGGCGCAACATAAGAGCACCTAAATACATAAAGCAAATATTAACAGACGTGAAAGGAGAAACTGATAGTAACAAAATAATAGTAGGGGACTTTAACACCCCACTTACACCAATAGCTAGATCATCCAGAGAGAAGATCAACAAGGAAACATTGGCCTTAAATGACCCATTAGACTGGATGGACTTAGCAGATATTTACAGAACATTCCATCCCCAAACTGCAGAATATACATTCTTTTTAAATGCACATAGAACATTTGCCAGGGTAGGTCACATGTTAAACCACAAAACAAGTCTCAATAAACTCAAGAAGACTGAAATAATATTGAGCATCTTTTATGACCATAAAAGTGTGAAACTAGAAATCAACTACAAGAAGAAAACTGAGAAAGTCACAAATATGTAGAGATTAAACAAGATGCTACTGAACAACAGTTGGGTCAATGAAGAAATCAAAGGAGAAGTCAGAAATACCTGGGGACAAATGAAAATGAAAATACAACATACCAATATCTATGGGATACAGCAAAAGTGGTACTAAGAGGCAATTTTATAGCAATATGGGCCTACATGAAGAAACAAGAAAAACCTCAAATAAACAGTGTAACAACACAACATCTAAAGGAACTAGAAAAAAGAACAAACAAAGCATTAAATCTGTGGAAGCAAGGAAGTAATAAGTCAGAGCAGAAATAAATGAAATAGAGACTAAAAAGGCCAATAGAAAGGATCAATGAAACTACAAGCTCATTCTTTGAAAAGATAAACAGAATTGACAAACCTTTAGCTAGACTCACCAAAAAAAAAAAAAAAAAAAAAAAGACAGAAGCCTCAGATAAATAAAATCAGAAACAAAAGAGGAAAACTACAATGGACACCTCAGAAATACAAAAGATTTTAAGAGAATACTACAAAAAGCTATGCACCAACAAATTAGATAATCTAGAAGAAATGAATACATTCTTAGAATTGTACAACCTTCCAAAACTGAATCAAGAAGAAATTGAGAATCTGAATAGGCCAATCACCAGTAAGGAGAAAGAAGTAGTAATAAAAACCTCCCCAAAAAACAAGATTCCAGGACCAGACAGCTTCCCCAGTGAATTCTACCAAACATTCAAAGAGGTTTTAATCCCTATCCTTCTTCAACTCTTCAAAAGTTGAAGAGGAGGGGATGCTTGCTTTCTTTTTTCTTTTTGTATTGTGGTAATAGTGGTTTACAGAATTATATAAATTTCAGGTGTACATCATTATATATTTTGGTTTCTGTGTAGATTACAACATGTTCACCACCCAAAGAATAATTACAATCCATCACCACACACGTGGGCCTAATCATCCCTTTCACCCTCATCCCTCCTCCCTTTCCCTCTGGTAGCCACCAACCCAATCTGTTTCTGTGTTTGTTTGTCATTGTTTTTTAATCTTCTACTTATAAGTGAGATCATATGGTATTTGACTTCCTCCCTGTGACCTATTTCACTGAGTGGGATGCCCTCAAGTTCCATCCATGTTGTCACAAATGGCCAGATTTCATCATTTCTTATGGGTGAGTAGTATTCCATTGTGTATATCTACCACATCTTCTTTATCCATTCATCCCTTGACGGGCACCTAGGTTACTTCCAAGTCTTGACTGTTGTGAATAATGCTGCAATGAACATAGGGGTGCATGTATCTTTATGCATTCATGTTTTCATTTTCTTTGGATAAATACCTAGCAGTGGAATAGCTGGATCACATGGTAGATCTATTTTTAATTTTTTGAGGAATCTCTGTATTATTTTCCATAGTGGCTGCACCAGTTTACATTCCCACCACCAGCAGCGTATGAGGGTTCCCTTCTCTCCACATCCTTTCCAACACTTATTGTTTCCTGTCTTGTAAATTTTAGCCATTCTGATGGGAGCGAGGTAACATCTCATGGTAGTTTTGATTTGCATTTCCCTGATAGTTAATGATGTTGAACATCTTTTCATATGCCTGTTGGCAATCTGTATATCTTCTTTCAGGGAAATATCTGTTCAGATCTTTTGCCCAGTTTTTAATTGGGTTGTTAGTTTTTTTGTTGTTGAGATGTATGAGTTCATTATGTATTTTGGATATTAACTCCTTATCTGATATATAGTTTGCAAATATCTTCTCCCAGTTGTTGGGTTGTCTTTTCATTTTGTTGATGGTGTCCTTTGCCATGCAGAAGCTTTTTAGTTTGATGTAGTCCCATTTGTTTGGTTTTTCTGTTGTTTCCCTTGCCCCGTCAGACGTGGAACTTGAAAATATGCTGCTAAGACCAATGTCAAAGAGCATACTGTCTATGTTTTCTTCTGAAAGTTCAATGGTTCCAGGACTTAAATTCAAGTCTCTAATCCATTTTGTTGATTTTTGTGCATGGTGTAAGACAATGTTCTAGTTTCATTTTTTGCATGTGGCTGTCCAGTTTTCCAAACATCATTTATTGAAGAGACTTTCCTTTCTTCATGGTATGTTCTTGGCTCCCTTGTCGAAAACTAGCTCTTCATACATGTGTGAGCTTATTTTTGGGCTCTTGGTTCTGTTCCATTGATCTGTGTGTCTGTTTTTGTGCCAGTACCATGCTGTTTTGCTTACTACTGCTTTGTAGTATATTTTGAAATCAGGGAGTGTGACACCTACAGGTTTGTTCTTTTTTCTCAGGAATCCTTTGGCTATTTGGGGTCTTTTGTTGTTCCATGTAAATTTTAGGATTCTTTGTTCTATTTCTGTGAAAAATGTTGTTGGAACTTTGAAAGGGATTGCATTGAATCTATAGATTGCTTTAGGAAGTATGTTCATTTCAACTGTGTTAATTCTTCCAATTCAAGAGCACAGAATATCTTTCCATTTCTTTGTATCTTCTTCAATTTCTTTCAATAATGTTTTATAGTTTCAGTGTACAGATCTTTCAGCCCTTTGGCTAAGATTATTCATAGATATTTTATTCTTTTTGTGCTATTGTAAATTGGATTGTATTCTTAATTTCTCTTTCTGCTAATTCAATGTTAGTGTATGGAGATGCAACTGATTTTTGTATGTTGATTTTGTATCCTGCAACTTGACCACATTCATTTATTATTTGTAAAAGTTTTTTAGTGGATTCTTCAGGATTTTCTATGTATAAAAGCATGTCATCTCCAAATAGTTGCAGTTTCACTTCTTCATTTACAATTTGGATCCCTTTTATTTCTTTTTCTTGACTGATTGCTCTGGCTAAGACTTTGAATACAATGTTAAATAGGAGCAGTAAGGTGGGCATCCTTGTCTGGTTCCTGTTCTTAGGTGGGTAGCTTTGAGATGTTCACCATTGAGTATATGATGTTAGCTGTGAGTTTGTCATATATGGCCTTTATTATGTTGAGGTACTTTCCTTCTATACTCATTTTATTTAGAGTTTTTATTGTAAGTGGATGCTGTATCTTATCAAATACTTTGTCTGCATCTATTGAGATAATCAAGTGATTTTTATTCTTCATTTTGTTAATGTTGTGTATCACATTGATTGATTTGCATATGTTGAGCCATCCCTGCGTCCCTGGAATAAAACCCACCTGATCATGGTGTATGATCTTTTTAATGTATTGTTGTATTCAATTTGCTAGTATTTTGTTGAGGATTTTTGCATTCATGTTCATCAGTGATATTGGTCTGTAATTTTCTTTTTTTGTGTTGCCTTTGTCTGCTTTTGGTACCAGGGTATGTTGGCTTTCTAGAATGAGTTAGGAAGCCTCGCCTCCTCTTCAATTTTAGGAAGAGTTTAGAAGGATAGGTGTTAAGTCTTCTTAGAATGTTTGGTAGAATTCACCAGGAAAGTCATCTGGTCCTGGACTTTTATTTTTTGGGGAAGTTTTTGATTACTGTTTCGACCCCTTACTGGTGATTGGTTTATTCAAATTCTCTATTTCTTCTTGATTCAGTTTTGGAAGGTTGTGTGATTCTAAGAATTTATCCAATTCTTCTAGATTATCCAGTTTTCTGGCTTATAGCTTTTCATAGTATTCTCTTATAATCTTTTGTATTTCTGAGATGTCCATTGTAATTTCTCCTCTTTCATTTCTGATTTCATTTATTTGAGCCTCTCTCTTTTTTTCTTGGTGAATCTAGCTAAAGGTTTATCAATTTTGTTTATCTTTTCAGAGAACCACCTCTTGGTTTCATTGATTTTTCTTATTATTTTTTTAGTCTCTATTTCATTTATTTTGGCTCTATTTTTATTACTTCCTTCCTTCTGCTGATTTTGGGCTTTGTTTGTTCTTCTTCCAGTTCCTTTAGGTGCACTGTTAGATTGTTTGACATTTTTCTTGTTTGTTGAGGTAGGCCTGAATTGCTGTAAACTTCCCTCTTAGAACCCCTTTTGCTGTATCCCACAGATTTTGGCATGTTGTATTTTCATTTTCACTTGTCTCCAGGTATTTTTTGATTTCTCCTTTGATTTCTTCATGGACTCAATCGTTGTTCAGTAGCATTTTGTTTAGTCTTCACATTTTTGTGGCTTTTCTGGTTTTCTTCCTGTAGTTGATTTCTAGTTTCATAGTTTTGTGGTCAGAAAAGATGCTTGGTATTACTTCAGTCTTCTTAAATTTATTGAGACGTGTTTTGTGGCTTAATATGTGATCAATCCTGGAGAATGTTCCATGTGCATTTGAAAAGAATGTGTATTCTGTGGTTTTTGGATGGAATGTTCTCTATATATCTACTATGTCCATCTGCTCTAATATGTCATTTAAAGTCCATGTTTCCTTATTGATCTTCTGTCTGGATGATCTACCCATTGATGTAAGTGGTGTTAAAGTCCCCTACTATTATTGTGTTACTGTCTATTTCCTCCTTTTAGGTCAGTTAGTAATTGCTTTATATACTTGGGTGCTCCTATGTTGGGTGCATAGATACCTACAAGTGTTATATCCTCTTGTTGGATTGTTCCCTTTATCATTATTTAGTGCCCTTCTTTGTCTCCTGTTACTGTTTTTGCTTTAAAGTCTATTTTGTCTGATATAAGTATTGCTACCCCAGTTTTCTTTGCCATTTGCATGGAGTATCTTTTTCCATCCCTTCACTTTCAGTTTGTGAGTGTGTTTAGGTCTGAAGTATGACTCATATGCAGCATATATATGGGTCTTGTTTTTTATCCAATTAGCCTATGCCTTTTGATTGGAGCATTTAGTCCATTGACATTTAAAGTATCTATTAACAAATATGTATTTATTTCCATTTTGTTACTTTTCTCTGGGTGTTTTAGTAGGTCTTCTCTGTTCCTTTCTTCTTCTCTTGCTCTCTTCCCTTGTGCTTTGATGGCTTGCTTTAATATTATGTTTGCATTCCCTTCTCTTAATTCTTTGTGCATTTATTATAGGTTTCTGTTTGTGATTACCACGAGGTTCATATATAATAACCTATGCATATAGAAATCTATATTTAGTTGATGGTCTCTTTAGTTTGACCTCTTTCTAAAAGCTCTACTCTTTTACTCCCCTCCTCCTACATTTTATGTTTTTGATATCATATCTAACCACTCTGTGTGTGTGTGTGTGTCCATTACCCTCTGATCATGGAAATTTGTAATTTTAGTACTTTTGTCTTTTGACCTCCATATTGTCTTCATAGGTTGTTGATTGCTACCTTTACTGTAATTTTGACTTTACTGGTGATTTTATTACCTTTTAAAAAATAATTTCCTTATTCCTATTTGTTGCCTTCTCTTTCTCACATAAATAGTCCCTTTAAGCATTTCTTGTGAGACTGGTTCCTCGGTGATAAACTGCTTTAACTTTTGCTTGTCTGAGAAACTCTTTATATCTCCTTCCATTCTGAACGATAACCTTGCTGGGTACAGTATTCTTGGCTGTGGGTTTTTTACTTTCAGTACTTTAAGTATATTGTGTCAGTCCCTTCTATCCTGTAAGGTTTCTGCTGAGAAGTCAGCTGATAGCCTTATGGAGTTTCCTTTGTATGTCACTTATTGCCTTTCTCTCGCAACTTTTAGGATTCTCTCTTTATCTTTAATTTTAGACATTTTAATTATAATGTGTCTTGCTGTGGGCCTCTTTGGGTTTATCTTCTTTGGTGCTCTCTGTGCCTCCTGTGCTTAGATATCTGTTTCCTTCCTTAGGTTAGCAAGGTTGTCAGCTGTTATTTCTTCAAATAGATTCTCTGCCCCTTTGTCTCTCTTTTCTCCTTCTGGGACAACTATAATACGAATGTTAGTGCACTTGATGTTTTCCCTGAGTTCCCTTAGACTGTTATCTTTCTTTTTAACTCTTTTTCTTTTATCTGTTCAGCTTTGGTGATTTCCTCTAGTCTTTCAGCTAACTCATTGATCTGTTCTTCTGTATCATCTACTCACTATTGAGTCCCACTAGTGAATTTTTCATTTGTGGTATTGTAGTCTTCATTTTTGATTGGTTCTTTTTTATATTTTCCAATTCTTTGTTGACATTTTCACTTTGTTCATCCATTCTTCTCCCAAGATCAGTGAGCATCCTTATGATCTTTTGCTTGAACTCTTTGTCAAATAGATTGTTTATTTCTGTTTCATTTAGCTCTTTTTCTGCAGTTTTGTCCTATTCCTTTTCTTTGAACATATTCCTTTGCCTCCTCATTTTGCTTCTTTCTCCGAGCTTATATCCATGTATTAGGTTGGTCAGCTGCATCTCCTGATCTTGGAGAAGTGGCCTTATTTAGGACACATTTTTTGAGGCCCAGCAGTGTGGTTCCCTCTTGTCACCACTTCCAAATGTTCCAGGAGTGACCTCTGTTGTGGACTACATATGTCCTATTTTTGTGGCATGGTTGCTCTTGTGGCAGGTGCCTATGGAGGCTAGGCTGTCCCCCTTGCTGGCTGGTTGTAATGCTCAGCTCTGTGTGGCTGTTATGGACCCTTCAGTCAGTTCATAGGGTGTGGGGAGCCCCAGCACAGTTCACTGCAAGGTCTAATAGCACATTCCTCTTGCAATTTTTCTGTTAAGTGAGTAGGCCCTAGTTGGTTGGTTGCTAGGCTCAGGGCTTACAATTGCTGTAGCCCTGAGGCATTCAAGGCTGTTTTCAGCTCTCTCAGGATTGCAGCTGAGTGGGGCTGGCCCCAGGCATGGGATTACCCAATTGTTTCAGGCTTTGGAAGGTGGGGCCTATCCCTTGTGTGGCTGTTTGTGAAGCACAGGTCTTCTCTTGCTGATAAGCTCCATGGCCTACAGGTCCACACCCAGGTCCAACACAGTCCTGACCTGTGCACACTTCCAATCGCCCTCATGTGTACCCAGTTGCCCCCTGCAGAGACCCCCACACACTCCCCCAACACCCCATGCTCTCCACCCTCTCCTCATGCAGCCTGCCCCACAGAGGCAGACTCACTCACTTGCCTGCAGCAGATCCAGGCACCCAGTCTATGCAGGCTGAAAAGTTGCCTGAGGGCTTGCTGTTGGTGGGGGTCAGTCTCTATGGTGGTCTGCCTGCTCTGGCTGAGCTGGATTAAATCTGTGCTCTAGTGGACCAGGAAGATCCTGGGCTAAAAGGCAGGTGGAAGAAGTCCGCTAGCATCTGTCAGCATATACATCAGCATGCCTATACTAGGTCACAATAATAGCTACCACCAATGTCTCCATCCCTGGAGAGGTCTCACCAGAGCCTATTAGTTGAGTTTCTTTTCACCAAAGGACTGTGCACCTTTCTTTATAGTCATTTTAGGTTGCTTTCTGAAATGGGTGAATTTGTGCATGGGCTCTTTAAAAGCTGGCTTTTTTCCACTTACATCTGC
The DNA here is from genome assembly GCF_037783145.1 of Equus przewalskii. Lineage (NCBI taxonomy): Eukaryota > Metazoa > Chordata > Mammalia > Perissodactyla > Equidae > Equus > Equus przewalskii. The sequence goes on from NC_091859.1 coordinate 1,185,842, forward strand.
TAGCTTTTCTAGGAGTATTCCCTGTTGTTGTTAACAGCCACCAAAGCCAGATATTATGAGACTTGTCTCAGTTGTTCTGAGTCTGCAGGATGCTTATAGTTGTAGCACTCCCCCACTCAGGTCCCCCACTCCTCCAGGGAAGGCTTCATACCTTGGGATTGCTCCTGGCTGGCCAGCCATGAAACTCCATGGCTTGTGAAGGTGGCTTTTTTCTTCTCCAAAAGGAATTTCTGCCTCAGACAGGACTGTCCTTTGTTGTGGGGGTTCTTTTTATCCAGTTTTCAGTTCTCTCTCAGGGGTAATTTTTCCAAAAATAGTTGTAATTAGGTTGTGTTCATGGGAGGTGGTTGAGTTCAGAGTCCACCTATGCCACCATCTTGACCAGAGTCCTCTGAGGGGATGCTTTCTAACACATCCTATGAGGCCAACATACTCTTATACCAAAACCAGACAAGGACAACACAATAAAGAAAATTACAGGCCAATATCACTGATGAACAAATCCTCAACAAAATATTAGCAAATCTAATAAAACAGTGCATTAAAAGGTCATATACTAAGATCAAGTAGAATTTATTCCAGGGATGCAAGGATAGTTTAAAATCTCTAAATCAATCAATGTGATAAACCATATTAACAAAATGAAGAATAAAAATCACCTGACCATCTCAGTAGATGCAGATAAAGCATTTGATAAGATAGTTCATCCATTTATGATAAAAACTCTGAATAAAATGAGTATAGAAGGAAAGTACCTCAATGTAATAAAGATCATATATGACAAACCCACAGCTAACATTATATACTCAATGGTGAAAATCTCAAAGCTGCCCCCCTAAGAACAGGAACCAGACAAGAATGCCTACCTTACTGCTCCTATTTAACTTAGCATTTGAAATTCTAGCCAGAGCAATCAGTCAAGAAAAAGAAATAAAAGGGATCCAAATTGTAAATGAAGAAATGAAACTATCACTATTTGCAGAGGATATGATTTTATATATAAAAACCCCTAACGATTCCATCAAAAAACTTTTAGAAATAATAAATGAATGCAATAAATTTTTAGGGTACAATATCAACATACAAAAAGTAGTTGTGTTTCTATACACTAACAATAAAATAGCTGAAAGAGAAATTAAGAATACAATCCCATTTACAATAGCAACAAAAAGAATAAAATATCTAGGAATAAATTTAACCAAAGAAATGAAAGACCTGTACACTGAAAACTATAAAACATTGTGAAAGAAATCAAAGAAGACACAAATAAATGGAAAAATATTCTGTCCTCATGGATTGGAAGGATAAACATAGCTAAAATGTCTATACATTTAAAGCAATCTACAGATTCAATGCAATCTCTATCAAAGTCCCATTGACAGGTTTCACAGAAAAAGAACAAAGAATCCTAAAATTTATATGGAATGACAAAAGACTCAGAATATCCAAAGCAATCCCAAGAAGAAAGAACAAAACTGGAGGTATCCCACTCCCCAATTTCAAAATATGCTACAAAACAGTAATCAAAACAGCATGATACTGGCACAAAAACAGACACATGGATCCATGGAACAAAATCGAGAGCCCAGAAATAAAAGCACACATCTATGGACAGCTAATCTTTGACAAAGGAGTAAAAACATACAGTGGACCATGGAAAGTCTCTGCAATAAACAGTGTTGGGAAAACTGGACAGCTGCTTGGAAAAGAATGAGAGTAGACCATTATCTTACACCATACACAAAAATTAACTAAAAATGGATTAAAGATTTGAATGTAAGACCTGAAATCATAGAACTTCTAGAAGAAAACATAGGCAGTACACTCTTTGACATAAGTCTTAGAAGTACATTTTGAATATCATGTCTCCTCAGGCAAGGGAGACAAAAGAGAAAATAAACAGGATGACATCAAACTAAAAAGCTGCTGCACAGCAAAGAAAACCATACATAAAATGAAAAGACAACTAACTACTGGGAGAAGATATTTGCAAATCATATATCTGATAATGGGTTAATATCAAAAATATATAAAGAACTCATACAACTCAACAACAAAAAAACAAACAACCTAATTAAAAAATGGGCAAAAGATCTAAACGGACATTTTTCCAAAGAAGATATACAGATAGCCAACAGGCACATGGAAAGATGTTCAATATCACTAATTATTAGTGAAATGCAAGTCAAAACTACAATGAGGTATCACCTCACTCCTGTTAGAATGGCTATAATTAATAAGACAGGAAACAACAAATGTTGGAGAGGATGTGGAGAGAAGGGAACCCTCATACACTGCTGGTGGGAGTGCAAACTGGTGCAGCCGCTATGGAAATCAGTATGGAGATTCCTCAGAACATGAAAAACAGGAGCCAGCCCTAAAGTCCTAGGTGTTAAAGTTCAGCTCTCACCACTTTGGTGGCCTGGGTTCACTTCCTGGTCGTGGAACCATACCAACCATCTGTCAGTTGCTGTGCTGTGGTGTTAGCTCACATAGAAGAACTAGAATGATTTACAACTAGGATATACAACCATGCACTGGAGCTTTGGGGAAGAAGGAAAAAGGAAGATTGGCAATAGATGTTAGCTCAGGATGAATCTTTCCCTCTTAAAAAAAAATTAAAAATAGAGCTACCATATGATCCAGCTAGTCCACTTCTAGGTATTTATCCAAAGAATATGAAAACACTAATTCTAAAAGATATATGCACCCTTATGTTCAGCATTACTTATGATAGCCAAGACTTGGAAGCAAGCCAAGTGTCCATCAACTGATGAAGGGATAAAGAAGATGTGGTGTGTATACGCAACAGAATACTAGTTAGCCGTAAAACAAGACAAAATTGTGCTATTTGTGACAACATGAATGGACATTGAAGGCATTATGCTAAGCAAAATAAGTCAGATGGAGAAAGTCAAATACCGTATAATTTCATTCACATGTGGAAGATAAAACAACAAACATATATGAGGAGAATAGAGGGGATGGTGAAAGGGTTAAAAGGGCGCATGTGTACAGTCATGGATGGCAATTAGACCGTGTGGTGAACATGAGGTATTTCTTCTCAGAAATTGAAATATAATGATGTACACTGAAATTTGTATAATATTACAAACCACTGTTACCTCAATAATAAAAAATGAAAAAGTTAGCTTCTACATGAGATTCCACCTTCCTTGAGGTACCGGCCCTTACTAGACTCATCTTTGTGTCGCATTGGACAGCCTCAATCACTGTTTGCTGTGGGCAGCTGACTATTTTTCATAAGAAGAGATGGCTGCTAGAGTGTTCACTAGAGATAAATATCTTATTGCAGTTGAGAGGTGACTGGTTTTTGAGTTATAACTTTAAGCAGTTACAAGAATGACTGTCATACATCTGCATTGAGCACGTGTCAAAGATTTATTTAACTCATGAATGACATAAAGCAGTGTGGTAAATCTAGCTCAAAGAAGAATTTGAGGGCCTGAGACTATATAGTTATTGAAAGAAAGAGTCCTGGAATGAGGCACAAAATGGTTTATATTCTACCGGGCAAAAACCCACAAACCTGAGGTTATCTTTTCTCCTAGGCAGAAATCATTTGCATGTCCGGTAGACAAAAGTAACCTACCACTTATCAATCTTCACAAGTCAGCATTTAACTTCCCAGCATCTGGGACCAAATCAAAAGTAAATGGCCAGAGAAAGGTTACATCCCCTAGGTCAGAGCTTGTCAAATGGCAATGTGTGTAAGATAACCTAGGGGTCTTGTTAAAGGTAAATTCTGGTCAAGTCAGTGTGGAGTGGGGCCTGTTTGGCATTTCTGACAAGATCCCAGATAGTGCTGATGCTGCTGGTCCAAGAGGAGCAGGGGACCAATTAGAGAACTGGGCCTGTCAGATGACGCTTGACGATGTCTTTCAAAAGGCATACAGTAATCTTTTAGCTTTATTTCCACATTTTCAATACTTTTTCTAAAAATTGGATTAATAGGGTATCCTCAGATAAATATTGTGAGGTGTGCGATAAGTTTATTTAGGACTTATTCTGGGCCTGAGAGTGTACCCTTGTGTCTGTGAGTGCCACATCACTGGCGCTGTTTTGTATGTCTGCTCTCACACTCTCCTGCTGCCTGCTATTTCACCATATGACTTATATTATTCAATTTTACAGGAATGCACAAACAGAAACTTGCTGATCAGGTAAATTTAGGAAGTAGTCCCAGGAAAATATTGATTTCTCTTCCTCCAAATGTTAGGAAATGTACAGGGGCACATTTTACCAAACGGTGCACCCCATCCTACAATGCGGATGGCTTCAATTCAGTCTATTCACTTCTCACATAAAGGCATTTGATACAGACAAAGCTGTGCATCAGTGGTAGGAGAAAGCAGTCCGTATGAATACACCCCAGATGTTTCCCGGGCAGGGTGAATCGGCCTCTGGCCCAGTTGGAATTTTCCCTCTACAGAGAATTTTAGGGCATCCATTCAGTTCTGCGGGCCCCGAAACCTTCAGCATCTGATTGGGGGGAGTCTGCTCTGGGTCTTCATAATACTGATGAGAGAAGCGTCTCAGGCAAGCGTAGTGAAGGGACCAGCAGTCTTTCCCAGAATGTCAGCCTCATGAAGCGTTATTATGAGTTCTGTAGAATGAGAGCTCCATGGGCAAATGTATTTGGGAAACACTGGGTTAAATAAAGTAAACGGCTTTGTTTTTAAAGCATAGGACTTTTCAGAGCCTTTAATAGGAAAATGTGCAGAGTGAATCTACACAAGTGATAAAAAACATTATTTTTCCAAATTTACCATTTTCCCTCCATTTTAAGATACATTGGTTGTAAAATATACTGTTAGTTTAATAGCAATTCTTTTTGTTTTTAGGGGAAAAAAGATTCAGCTAGAAAATTTTTTGACATTGTTTGTAAGATGAAGCTCCATTTTGGAAATGTTAAAATGTGAACTTGAGAATTAAGAAAATACATTATATGGTCACAGAAGTCTCTTTTTATAGAATGTGTATTAGCATCCCAAGCTATTAATATTCCAAAGAATACAGTTTTAGGAGATACAAATCTACAATGTTTTTTGAAAGGCTGGAATTCATTGTGAGCAGGGACCTGATCACCAGCTAAATTTATTTTTTTGCAGAAAAGAATTGTCAGGAAATTAATAATATAGGGTTCTGTTTGTACTTTACCAAAACAAATAATCTATTTCTTGCAAGAGTTTGCATTGCTTGGGGCTTTTGATGGCCATGAATCAAGTGTGTTTGAATTTCCAGGTATAACCAGTACTTCCTCATGCTGAGAGTGGTAATGAAATGTACAGGCAGCCTTAAACTAACAATCAACTGTAACTTACATTAGAACTGTAATTGTAAAGTTTATCAATTGTTTAGTTTATCAACAGCCAATTAATATTTTCCTGTCTGCTGAGGACATTAGCTTGTTTCCTGGTTGCTCATGTCTTTGCCTACCTGGCTGGAGATGGGGAACTTTCAGATGCTTTTGAAGGATTATGCCCAGCTCTAATTCTTTCTGAAGATGGATGACATTAAAAATGACCATTTTGGTATCTCTACAGAATGCTTGAAATAAACCCCAGGGTTATTTATTCCATGTAGAGTCTTTGAACTAGTTCAACTATTTGGATCATTTGATACAAAACTGGCAAAAGGCTGGAAGGAATACACTTTTATACATTTTTAATTGAGTTATTTGGGTGGTTGATCAGTTTGTGTGATGTTTCCAAGAGTACTTAATTAAAAGTTAATAATATCTATTCCAACTCATTACTTTCACTTTTATGTCTTCTGTGCATATGGAAAAGTAACAGCGCCTTGCAAGGATCACTACATTTCTTCAGCTCCACGAAGTGTAACTTCTGTCCTTTCTCATTGTTCTCACCACTGCCTTCCCTTGGTCTTTTTCCACCTGGTGCTCCACGGCCATGCTTCCTTCTGACTCCAGCTTTCTTCTGAGAACTGTGATATTGGAGCTGAGGCTCTTTTGCTCTATCTGTTTGTGTATGTTTCACTTATGTTCATCATGGCCATTATGAGGTGTTTGAAGTCTGTTTACATTATGATGAGGACATTGCCATTATTTGGAATTAAAAATTGAGCTCTACATTGCCCACTTTGTTTAGAAACAAATCCATTTGCAATCTAGAATAGTTGTACATTTTTGCAACAAAATTTTTCTTTGCTGTTTATGACTGTATCCTATGGGCTTCCGAGAACTGAGGATGAGAAGACAAAGCAAAATAAAACCAAAAACCTATTTTATATGTTTAGAAACTCATCAAGTAGAGCTGCTCTGGTACCTGTCCATTCTCTGTTCATGTGCTGAGTGAGCTCCACGTCCCCGTAGTGTCTTCCACACAGCAGCACCACAAGTCACCAGATGAGGTCTCCCAGCCCTTGATGAAGCTGCTATTTTGGATCTCTGATGGGCAGGACGTGGCATGGTACCATGTGGTAGAGAGGTTCTGAACCTGAAGTCAGCCCAGTGGAGTTCCCCCCGACAGCTTTATTGAGATATAATTGACATGTAACATTGTGGAAGTTTAAGGTATACTATGCGTTGATTTGATACATATATATTGCAAAATGATTAGTTAGCTAACACCTGCATCATGTCACATAATTACTTTTTGTGTCTGTGTGGTGAGAGCATTTAAGAACTACTCTCCTGGCAACTTTCAAGTATAAATTACAATATTATTAACTATAATCACCATGCTGTGCATTAGATCCCCAGAACTTATTAAGCTTATAACTGGAGGTTTATGCCCTTTGACCAATATCTCCCCATTCTGCCACCTGGCTACCCCAGCCCCTGGTAATCACCATTTTAGACTCTGTTTCTATGAGTTTGGCTTATTTAGATTCCATGTATAAGTGAGATCATACAGTATTTGTCTTTCTCTGTCTGACGTATTGCACTTAGCATAGTGTCCTCCACGTCCATCTGTATTCTCACAAATGGCAGTATTTCCTTCTTCCTCATGGTTGGATAATGTTCCATTGAATATATACACTGCATCTTTGTCCATTTAGCCATTGATGGACTTAGGTTGTTTCTACATCTTGGCTATTGTGAATAATGCTGCAATAAGCATGAGAGAGCAGACAGCTCTTTGAGATCCTGTTTTCATTCCCTTTGGTTATATACCCGGAAGTGAGATTGCTGGGTTATACAGTAGTTCTATTTTTAATTTTTTGAGGAACTTCCATACTGCTTTCCATAGTGGCTACATCAATTTATATTCCTACCAACAGTGTACAAATGTTCCCTTCTCTCCACCTTCTCACCAACATTTGTAAGCTCTTGTCTTTCTGATGATGTGAGTGCCAGCTTTATTACTTCCTAACCTTGTACTCAGGGACAAATTACAATACCTCTTTGTGCCTCAAATGTTTTCTTTAAAGTTGGGGTAGTCTCCTTCCACCTGATGCTGAATGAAGAGCAAATGAGATGGGATACTTTTGTTATGGACACCATGCCATTACCTACCTCCTACCCAGGTATGGTAGGACCTGATCTCAACCCAAGAAATGCTAACTGCACAAAAGAAGCAGTAGTGTATTGTATGTATTGTTGGTAAAACAATTTTAAAGTCATGTCAAGACCCTAAATTCTTTAGTTATTCATCCAGGGCTAACTTCTTCCTGTGATTCAAAAGCCCTGATATCGAACCCTCTTACTTTTTCTTCTCAAAGTAAGCTAGAATGCATTCACCAAGCACAGACAATTTCATTTTAATTCCCATAAAGATTTACAAATGAAGGAGTTTTCTGGTTTAACTACAATGGAGTAGGCTCTCAAAGTTTAGACTTGTATTAACAGAAATATCTGTGATGTAATTCCATTTTTAGAAAAAGCAGAGAGAAGGTGGTTGGGATTTTTTTTATGAGCTAGAATAGCAGAGGTAGTGTTATATTGAATTATAGGAATTTAATTACCCCATTCTACAAATGTAGTTTTCAAATAAAGGAGTCAAAAGGATTTTCAAAGCTATTCCTCTGAACTGTGATATAAAAACCCAGAACACATTTAGTAGATGTAAAATGTATTACTGTACATTATGAGCCACCACAACGAATGGAAGCGCAATAAGAAACATGACATGAGACCGAACACACAGAGACTAAAAATCTCTGCTCCCTTCTTGGAAATATTGTAATTTACTTGGAGTTTTATATGCTTGTCACTGTAAGGATGGGTATTGCTGGAATATTTCTGATGGGTGGATTTCATACTAGGAAACGATTTCCCAGAAAATGGAAATGCTGTGATCTGAGGGCTTAAATCCAGAGTATGGATGGGTTAGAAAGGCCTGGGTGGGGAGGGTGGCGGGAGGAGGCAGTCTCTGGAGGCCTCCTCATTCTGTCAGGGTCTGCAGGGCTGTCTTTTATAACGTCCACAAAACATCGTCCCCAGTGGTGAAGGGAGGTGGATGCAGGGTGACTTAGGGACCCCTTACTGAAAAGTCTTTATGAAAACTTTGTTTCTCTTCCTTAATATGAAAGTGACACGTATTCATTGCAGAAAAATTTTAAAAAATGGGTAAGTAAGCAAAAGAATATAAAGATAATTTGTAACATCACAGCAGCAATAACCACTGTTAACATTTTGGAATATAGCCTTTTAGTTTTTCTAAAAAGTCATTTTGCCACATCAAATAAGAACTTAGTAAAAAGGAGTCCTGGCTTTGGGAAAACAAAGAATGAGATGCTCGCCCATTTATCAATACTGTGCTGTCAGGAGAGACTTTATCTTTTACATTACAGAAAAAAGAAAAATTGGAAGTACTCTAGAAATATGGGGTTTATGACCTTTGCTCAGGTAATTTTGAAAGTATTTTAGTGAACATCATATGTAGCTAATGAGTATTGCTTTTCTTTTTTTGAGAAAAAAGTTAGTAGATATCAGTTTTTAATTAAAAAATTGATTCCCATATGTATTTTAATCTTTAATCTTCAAATTTTGCATTAGTCTTGTTCCCATTAGTGAGCAATACTTTTACCTAATCAGTATTCACCCTCTCGGGGTGGGTCCTTTGGCCAAGTTGTTAAGTTCGTGTGCTCCGCTTCAGTGGCCCAGGGTTCGGATTCTGGACGCGGACATGGCACCGCTCGTCAGGCCATGTTGAGGCGGCATCCCACATGCCACAACTGGAAGGACCCACAACTAAAATATACAACTATGTACTGGGGGGGTTTGGGGGCGGGGAAGAAGATTGGCAACAGTTGTTAGCTCAGGTGCCAACTTTTAAAAAAAATTCACCCTCTTTTTGAGTAAGATCATAGACATCCTTCCCCATTGCTTTTGATCCAGATAATCATACGGTAGGGAGTAAGAGGGAAAGCTGGGATAAAATAGAGCAAACCCTATGTGTATGACACTGTGGTTTTCCTTGAGCCTGTGCACCCGAGGGACCTGCTCTTGAGGCAGTGTGGTGTTGTGGGTAATTCAGAGTGTAGCCGTTAGGATCTAATTACCTGAGTTCACATCCAGGCTCTATCACTTACTGGCTGGGTAACCTTGGATAAGTTAATTAACTTCTCTGTGCCCTAGTTTCTTCATCTTTAAAATGAGAATAATATTATCAAGTCTTGCAGAGCTGCTTAGGACCAAGGAGATAATGTGTTTAAAGCTGCTTAGCACAGTGCCGAGTGTTCAACAGCTGCCTGCTGGTGTGCTTGACGTGATGGCGCTCTTAGACAGCCAGGTGGCCATATCGGTAAGACTCAAGTGCAGGAAAGAGCCCTGGAGAGACGGTTTACTCTTTTGTGTGACCTTGGGTAATTCCCTAACTTTCAACAACTCAGATTTTCCATTCTGAAATGCAGACTATGCAGTTTATATTATAAAGGGGTTTTAGACAGAGATAGCGTGCTACTTTGCAATGTAAGGTGTTTTAACCTAAATAATAAAGAGAAGACCTCCCCTAAAAGATGTTGAGCTTCTTCCCGGAGATGGAGGAGGCCTCCCCCAAGTTAATAGCACCCCTCCCCTCAGTGAACAGGGAGAAAGCCAATCGCAGGAAACAGCTCGGGAAACAAATGAATAAATATTGTCTGTGCTGGTGGGAGCACATGAAGTGTGAATCCCTGAGTAAACTTTCAAGCAGATTAGGAGCAATGCTGTTCACTGACACATGCAGCACTCCCTGAATAACTAAAGAAGCAATAAATTTGGGGTTTCAGATCTTGGCTGCTCCTCCTCATGAGTTCAAGTTTCTGATAATTCAAGCTGACTGTTAGCAGTTTGGCTATAAGACAGCTGCATTTACATAAAAGTGTGCAAAGAAGCTATTGGAAGAGCTCCAAATGATGGTGGTTCTAGTTTCGATGCATTTTGGATGTGTCTCCATGTTTGTACACAAGGGTCCTATGTTGGTGTCTGACTAGGAAGGTTTAAAAGTTCTCTGTATACAGCAAGGGAGATAATATCACATGGCATACTTTAGAAACATTTAAATATTTAGCTCTTACAAAACCTTTTTTGGGCTATTCATCTTTTTCTCCCTCAAATCTAACTAAGAAAGCTTAGTTCTTCCAAGATAAATGTCAAGGCTATAATCAGTGAGAAAATGGGCATTGGATTCTGCGTCTTTACGAAGGTATTCTAACACAGGAACGCACTTGGCTGGAATCCTACTGAGTATCTTTTCCACAGCTCTCATAGAGTCGATTATGGCCCAGCCACTGATTCATTCCATAAATGTTTACTGAGCATCAAATGTGTCAGGCATTGGGACTTCCACTGTGAAACAGGTGGATGTGGTTCTGCTTCTTGGAGACTTACAGTTGAGTGAGGGATACAGATACATGAAGAAGGATTTAGATACAATTTGATAGGTGCAAAGGTGGGGAAGAAGAGCACTTGGTCAGGTTCAGGGAGAGGAATGGATGATCAAAGGTAGTTTCCTGGGAAGGCTTTCTCAGCAGTCAAATTGGTAGTTTTTAATTTGCTGTTACATATGCTTGCTGATTGAAGAGATGTTAATACTTCAGGAAACTGCATCTCCATGGGCTGTCTTCATATTGGACAGCTCCTTAGACTGGGTTTCAGGAAGCATGGACCTGTAACCAAGCCCACAGTCGGCTACCCAGAAGGGGTTCTCTGTAGAATCAGAGCCTGAGGCGAGGGGAGGCACCTGAAGATATCTACCATCTGAATCACCACAGAGAGCAGGGCTGCCAGCTAAGTTACAGCTCTTACGCTGATCTAGCATTTGACACATGCTTATTCATTTGAGTCTTACAATGGCACTTCAAGATAGGCAGGACTCATGTTATTGTCCCTTGACACAGTCCCCAGTATCTACCCATAGGGCACTGTACACACAGTCAATGCTCAATAAAAATTTGGTGAGAAAAAGGATCCTCATTTTATAGGTGAGTAAAGGGAGGCTCAGATAAGTGAAATGACTTGCCCAAGCCCATACGGTAGAACAATGGCAGAGACTGAGCTATTTGATTTTCTGTGTCCTGACCCAGGGCACCAAACCACGTCTCAGGAGTTTCAGATGTCAGGCAAGGTGTGAGTGAGGGAGGCAGCAGAGACATGCGCTCCGCGTCCTGAGGCAAGCTTCAGTTACAGAAGCGGGATTCAGGTTCCTAAACCGTGCTGTTCTATGGAGAGATTACAAATTAGCATCCTCTGTTCTAGATAATATCTGTGTGAAAAAAATACACATTTACACATCAGAGGCTATCGCATGGACATCCAGATTCCTAGCTTTCCTTAAACAGACCAGCTTCTCTGGCATTTGGACTGCCTTTACCCAAGGAGACAATTGGCCAGAGCTGAATTGCTGGCCCCATTGGAGGGCGTACGTAATCCTGAGTTGGAAAGTGAAATTTCATCTTCAGTCACCTGCCTGTCCCCCTTTACTGATTAGAGGAAGGAAGAGAGATGGGGGGGTTGGTGTTCTAGGCAGCAGCAAACACACCAGTTCTCTTGGCAGCCAGAGCCAGAGAGTAAGTTTGGCAGAAGAGCTCATCATGAGACACCAGAAATATTTCAGGTCATATTATTCTTTACTGTCTCATGAATTCTCACTGTCTGTTACCACATCTATTTTGTGCCATCAATAATGCATCCATATCAAATGGAAGTAGATTGCTGTAGTTTAAAGCAATACTGTGTAATATTTAGTTTTGTGCTCTGTGATATGACTTTTTTAAAAAAATTTTTTCATTTTTCTTCCCAAAGCCCCCCAGGACATAGTTGTATATTCTTAGTTGTGAATCCTTCTAGCTGTGGCATGTGGGACGCTGCCTCAGCATGGCTTGATGAGTGGTACCATGTCCGCACCCAGGCTTCGAACTGAGGAAACACTGGGCTGCCTGCAGCGGAGCACGCGAACTTCACCACTTGGCCACGGGGCCGGCCCCCCATAATATGACTTTTTAACATAAACATGACGTATTTTATTTCCAACCCGGTCTCATGGATCGTGGGCACAGCTCTCCTGAGCTAGGCTAACTGCAGTGCCGTTTCCCACCGGCAGGACGCAGGAGACTGGGCTTCTTTTTAGGACTGCTATCTTGTGTGTGCTCCTCCCTGGCCCCGAAGGTCTGTGCTGTGTTACGTGGCTAATCCAAGGGCCGCACAGGGGATAAAGGCATCTACCCAACCACAAATGGTGAGACGATGGCTGCAGGCAAGCTGGACAGACTCCTATCTTTCCTGGCACATGTCACACTCACCTATCCAGAACGTGGCAGAAACATCAATTTTAGGGGCCTGCAGTGGTCAGTCACTCAGAACAGAGGCCCAACAGTCTGGTGTAGGACAAACAACTTGAGCATCATGGATCAGGCACAACTGATCCAACCCAGCTCTATCATTGATAACTTTGCCCAAGTAATTCTGCCTAAGTCTCAGTTTCCCCATCTGTAAAACAGGGGATTTAGTACTGGCACATAGTAGGAATTCTTTTCACAGTGGTCTCTCCTTCTCTGTGATTTCTCTTTCTGCAGTTTCAGTTACCTTTGGTCAACCACAGTCTGAAAATATTCAATGGAAAATTCCAGAAATAACTCATGAGTTTTAAACTGTGTGCCATTCTGAGCAGCGTGATGAAATCTCGTATTGTCTTGCTTTGTCCCTCCGGGACGTGAATCCTCCCTTTGTCCAGTGGTCCACACTGGACACACTGCCTGTCTGTTAGTGGCTGTCTCTGTGGTCAGATCGACCATCGAGGTGTCGCAGTGCCTGTGTTCAAGTCATTGTTCTTTTACCTAATAATGGCCTGAAAGCAAAAGAGTAGTGATTCTGGCAATTCAGATGTGCCAAAGAGAAGCTGTGAAGTGCTTTCTGGAAGTGGAAAGGTGAAAGTTCTCCACTTGAATAAGGAAAGAAAAAAAATAATTGTTTGCTGAGGTTGCCAAGATCTATGGTAACTTTTATTACAGTGTATTGTTGCAATTGTTCTATTTTATTATTAGTTGTTAATCTCTTACTGTCTTAATTTATAAATTAAACTTTATCGTAGGTATGTATGTAGAGGAGAAAACAGTAGATCTAAGATTCGGTACGATAAGGGAGGATTACGCATTTTCTCCATTTTATGGACAAGGAACCCACGACTCAGAAAGGCTAAATAATTTTCCTAAGGTCAAGTACATGTCAGAGCCTGCCCTTGATCCTTGGTCTTTCACTCCAAAGTGAATGCATTCAAGCTACCACACTAAATTACCTTCCCGGGGCCCGCCTCCCGGCTGTCGGGAGCATGATGTGAAGGGCGCAGCGCTGGGGCTGCTTAGGTCTTGGTAGCCGGCAGTGGTTATTATTAGAGATCGGGGCACTAGCTGAGATGAAATGCTGTCTCGAGTTTCACTTATCTGTAGACTCTCATTGTGACGGGGACCCCAATTCACAGGTAAATCTTTCCAGCCCCATTTACACATATAGATGGTTAGTGTCAACTCTGAGTGTGAGAGATGATGATGGTAGTTGTTAGTGACTAGAAAAGAAACATGACTTCATTACTAAAAACTTACCGTAGAAGACTGCTCAGTGCCATGGAGCAGCAAGAATGGCTCTCCTGCTAAATGTCCCTTTCTCGTCAGTTTTCAGACATGCAATCATCTTCCAGGACTCTTGGTCTTGCCTGGAAAGAAATAGGTGAGAAAGTGCAAGCTCTTTAGCTCTAATGTCTAGGAGGATGCTGCTTTTAGTAATGCAGGGATAAATAAAAGGACCCTCCAAAGGCACTTGTGACTACCCACGGCTTCCTTGGGAGTGAGTAAAAATCTTATTTTTCATATTAGAATTTGAGAGCTGCCGTTTAAGATCACCACATCTGGGGAGAAAGTGTGATTTGATGCAGAACATTTTAGGACATGCCAAAGGATAAATGGCTGAGAATGTTCTCATCAGTTTTCTTCTCCTTCACGGAGCTCAGAATTGCTTAGGTTATAAAGTCAGTTCTTGGGCATTTCCAAACCTATAGCATTTGCTTAAGTAGGTCTTCTGTGCAAAGTAGATTAAGCGCATATCTAAAAGGAATGCTGATCCATGCACCTGGTATGAAAATGATAGTGTGTGTGTGTGTGTGTGTGTGCGCGCGCGTGTGTCCTCAGAGTGAAGTTTAGCCATTTCAAGGTAGCTAGCTATACAGACAGTTCAGCAAAGGGTCGCTTGGTAAAAGATAGAATTGCTTTAAAAGAAGAGCCAGACTCCGTGGCTCACTGTGTTCTGGAGATGTTGCATTGAGGCTCGTGCACTACATGGAAGGTCCAAGGAGTAATACTGCTGAACATAAAACCAGCTTTTGATCTATGAAACTCAAAATACCTGCAGGTCCAGGAGGCTTTAAAAAGAAGCCTATTTGTATTCACAATATCCTTTCAAAGAGCCACAGAATTTTGTGGAAAACAAAATTGGATGGATAGTCATCTCACCAATTCATCTCCAGGAGAAAATAGCATCTGTCTGATCTTGTGTGTTATCATCTGCTAAATGAAAGTCTGGGCAGTGATGCCGATAGAAATTCCTCACAGCTGCAGTGCTGAGCAGTGTGGGCTGCAAGGCACTTCAGGGCCTGGATCCATCACAGTCAAACTCCTGCACACCCCAACCAAGCACAGTGAGCATTTTCCCTGGCTAGTCTCCAGTTGGCTACAACCTTCAGAAATGGCAAACTGAAAAACTTCCCTCTTGACGTTTTTGATTGAGGATCCAGATGTCGGAATCAGTGGGTTTTCAGAGTTGCTGCTTATGATGAAGGAGACTAGAAGCCACTTAACCACGAGACTGCTGAGCTCCCACAGGAGCTGCCTGCCCAGCACTCTTCATCCTCCATCCTGAAGGTCTGCAAGGAGGCCGGCTCCTCCCTCCCTCCCTGGTTTGGAGGGCCATTGACTGTTGTTGAATGGGGCCCAGAGAGAGAGGTCAAAGAACAGATCATTTCTGAAGCTCTAAGTGAAAACTGATTTGATGGCTACAGTAGAGGGGTGTTCATCTTTTCAAATATTGGAAAATTTGCTGAGGGTAGTCGCTACTGATCTGGAAGATGGCGAAACTTTTCTTACTGAACCATCTCCTCCCTTCCTTCAGCATTCGCTGAGCACCTGCTGCGTGTCAAGCAGGATGCTGGACACCAGACATCAAACAACAAAAAAACAAGTCAGACCCTCCCTCAGAGAGCTCAGAGTCTGGTGGAGGGGACAGGCAAGAAGACTGGCAGTTTCTGTATGGATCCATAAGTGCTACATAGGGAGTGAGAAGAGAGCCACCTAAACTGTCAGACAGGCAGCAATTAGGCAGCGGGGCTGGGTGCTGACAGGAGCACTCCAGGCAGAGGGAAGTCTGTGTGCGAAGGCCTAAGGGGGAAGCTGAAGAGAACACGTTCAGTCTGCACAATTGCAAATAGTCCCCTGAGGAGCGGGCAACAGGGGGAAGGAGGGTTGAGAGATGCGGCTGGAGGAGGCAGGGGCCAGGCCAGAGAAGGGCTTTCCTGCCATATGAAGTGTGGACCTGTACTCCAGGGCAGCGGGCGCAGTGAAGGTTTGTAATTGGGCTACCATGTGGCCATTGTGACCTGACGTTGAGCCCCAGGGCTGGAGTGTCTTAGAGGAGGAGGAGGGAGGGTTCCTTTTTCTTCTTCTTCTTTTTTTTAATTAAAAAAATATCATCAAAGCCTGATGTGGAAACTAGTAAATATTAAATGATAATAAGTTAAGTGGCCTTCTTTCAAGTTGAAAGTACTCTCAGATAAGCTGAAGAAGGGAGAATAAAACAGAAATGGCAGAGGGCACTTAAACAAAAGCATCCATTTGTTCTTAAAAGCAACCAGAAAGATTAGCAAATGGTAATTAAGAAACACTGAAAAGTCCGGACTAAAACAGTGCTGCTGGAAATGGCCTATGCTGATGCATTCTTCAATAAAAGTTGCTTTCTGCCGACACTTTTTTTTCCCTGTGGATGTTCCTCTTACATTTGATGATCAATTTTCCACAAGGTTTGCCATAATGTTTCCTCAGAGCTTGGGTTTTTACTTCTTAATTCATTCGATGGCTGTCTCAACCTAAGATAATCTGCTTTCACACTTCAGGGTCACCATTTTCTAGATGATGGGACGTTATCCAAATCCCAACCCTCCTCTTTTTTTCTACTTGTTTTCCTCTGTCTTGGTTTGAGGAGACCACTGGCCAAAAAAACTGCCTCTGCCAGTTCAAGTGCAGCCTGTGATCTGGAACATTCCACAGTTTGACTTCCCTGCATCTTCCTATGGCTTGCATTTTGGGTTCCCACAACTCACCCTCCCCAACCCCTCGACGTGACTCTTTCCAGTAGCTTCCCCTCTTCCTGAAGCCCTCCCAAGATCCCATTTATCCTCATAGTCCAACACAAGCTTCAGAGTCTCCATGTTCTGAGACAGAGGAACACACTGCAGTGGCAAGACATACACGTTTGTGGTGGGATTGAAAACAGCAGAGTTTTATTATTATTATTTTTTTATTATTCTGGTCTCCCATCCACAATACACCATCATTGAGCATAGAGACCATATCTTTAGCTACTTTTGTAATCTCATCTAGAGCTTAGCACAGAAGAATTTAATAAATATAAATTTTAAAAATGTATTTTGATGAGGTTGTAACCTGCCACAGCCATAGTGGTTTTCATTTAGAAGTTCATGGTAAAATACGAGTGTAGTATCTAGGTGTGGCTCGAATCCACAAGGCACTGGGACAGGGGACTCGCAGTCCATGCCAGGACTGGCCCCGGGTCTGCGAGCTGTGAGCGGGGGCTTCCTTTAGCCAAGGGGAGGCTTCGAGACTGGTGTGAGTGGCCTGTGGTTACAAGAGCAGCTCTCGCCCCAGGACTGCAGAAGACCAGTGTCTTCTAGCTCTGGTTTCTAGCATTTCTCACACTCCTATTTTGCGGAGGACTAGCCTAGGGCACAATAACATGCAGAATCCTCCTTTCTGCTCCCCCAGAGCTTTCCAGTCAGGAGTCCTTGCTCTGCACACAGAGCGTTGGGCTGGGGTGGCCCCTGAGGGTGATGTGGCCTTCTGCGCAGCCCCTGGGCGTCTTTGCAGTGTAAATGATCAAAGAAACAGCAACAGAAATTGGTGTGGGGTGGGGGGTGCTTCTGACATTTGAGTGAGTGTCTGGGTGGCATTTCAGGGACACCGAGGCCTGCGTGGCTCAAGCAATGTGGCTTTTGTTCCCCAACGTTGATTTGTATTCCTTAGTATTTCTATCCCTACCCTTCCTGCTTAGCTATCAAGGCTCTTTCCTGTTCCAAGCCTATTATCATTTGCAATTTAATCAAGATTAAGGGAATTTTGGTAAAAGGTGAGAAGGTACTTGCTGCTTGTGAAAGGAAATTTTGATGTAGTTAGAATTCATACTCTGGGGATGGGCGGTAGCTGGTGGTGGGAGGGGACCTAGAATGCTCGCCTCCTTTTCAACAACTTTTCAAGTGTATATTTTGACCTGCTAGCTGTTTGAGCCAAAATGGAAAGACGTTAGAGAAAACGCGGACAGCGAGGCTGCGAGGTGCAGAGCGCTCCGAGGAGCTTTTATCTGCGCTTCTCTGAGGGGCTGAGCTGATGACAGAACATCTTCGCGTAGCATTCTTCCTTTCTGCAATTTATCCTCTTGTTAGGATACAGCACCAAATAGGACAGATGCTTGTTACACTTGTGTGCGGCAGGCTTCTGGAGGCCCCAGCTTCTAGGTACTGAGCCTTTATTTGCCGGATGATGGAGGGGTGCGGTGGGGAGGGCGTGGAGCTGGAATCCTAAGGGGCCTGGGTGGCGGGGTGGCCCGGGCACTGGGGAGGGTGGGGTAGAGCTATTTACTATTCCCATTCTGGAAGTATTTCAGTACTTCAGCGACAGGAACTGCTGTGCCTGTGTGAGCGGCTGATGGTGGCCCTGTCCCTCTGAGTGCACTCGATGATGAGGAGGGAAGGCTGGGCTCGGAGTTAGGGAGCCGGAGCTTTGTGCCCAGATCTGCCAACCATGAGCTGTGGGATCTGGGCAAATGACTGAACACTGACTCTCGGTTTTCCGGCCCATCGAATGGAGATGATAGCCCCTCTACCTTATCTCAGGTGAATGTTTTTAGTAAAATAGCCCACATCTGAGCACTTGTGAAACTGGACGTCTTCTGGCTGAGCTTGCCTGTTATCTTGATGTTTTAGTGTCACTGTGGAATTCTGTTGTTTAGTGATAACTAAGTATGGAAGTGTTAGGGTATACTACCAAATATTATATTTCTGTGCTTTTGAGTTGTTGGGCCTGCTTTGTGCATATTTTTCTTGTTCTCCTCTTACGTTAGTTATGGGCTTGGAAGCTACATAAGTGAACTTTGTTTGCATTGTGTACAAGATAAGGAGAACAGGATCTGAGTGAGGCTGAATGAGTCGTTCACATATCAAGTAAATCAGCTTAGCGCACCACTTCCGGTTGGTTTAGCACATCTCAGTTAGGGCCTTTTCACATTCTTTTTGCTGACTTCTGTTTCCTGTCTGTGTTGGATATGTGGATAACGGAATTCTAGATGTGGAATGCTGTATGCAATTTTTAAAAAACATATACTACCAGTGTGCAAAGCTCACATTTGTAGTGAAGATGGCAGAGAAAATATGTCACCCACTGACTCAGGCATTTATTGAACGATGCGTATGAGCCGCCGTCCTGGAGAAGGTGGAAGAAGTGACTCCTGGGCATCCTCCTAGAGGTGAGCCATTGTAATCCAATGTAAGAGTATGGAATGACTCTTAGGAAGAGATTATGTCATTATTTCAAGGGGCACTGGGAGTGGGGGAAGTGGGAGGCAAAAGGACCCTTTGCGAGGGAAATTGGAATAGTGAATTTCTTTTCCACCAAGAGTTCTTTGAAAAAGTTGTATATCTCTTTAATTGGAGTAGGTGCCTTAGCAACGGCCTCAGGAACCTAACCCCCAGCGTTTAGGATGTTGCGCCATGTGCTTCTGCAGATCAGCACGTAGGACCAGTGTGTATGTTGTCGGTGTGTTCGGCGTCTGGGGACGTCCTTCGTTCCAGCCTCGGCCAACACCCACCTAGTCAGAACTGTGGGGAGAGTGCTGCACTACTAGGAGTGGCCTGAAGATGGCAGCGTTGGGCGGCCCAGCCCGTCTTCCTGCGCACTCGCCTTCGTGCGCATCCTCCGGCCGCGTCGACAGCACTCTGGATTTCAGGGTGTCACTCAGACTTTCTTCTGCTTAATGACGTAAATGACTCTCCTTTTCTTCTGCGGAAAAGGTTGGGTCTATCATTCCTGTTTTGATTTTCAGTTGATGGTTATATGTAATTATATTCAAATAAAATATTTATAAATAATTACATATAATTAGCAGTATGTAAAATTTGGAACTCATAAAACTCAGCTCTGATGAAAGGCGCCCTTCAGTTTGGGAGGTGCTAGTCTTAGTATTATTACTTGTTTCTGTTTAAAAGATGTTAGTGGCCAGGAAGCTGCAATTCTCTTTCACAGATGTTCTTATAAGGCTCAGGGTTTTGTTTTTATTTTTTTGATAATAGGTAGGTCCGAATTTATTTGGTAAATCTGTAGGAAATATAGATCTACATCGAGAGTGCTCTGAGGAAAACAAATTGTACTTTCTTAAAATTTCAAGAAGCAGTTAGTTATCCTTGAATGCTAAAGGGTCTTCAGGGGGTCATCCAGTCCGGTCTGAGCAGGCTTTGCATTTACAGCCAGACAGAAGCGCGCAGCTGCTCTCCATCGCTGTCAGCGACCATGACCAGGCAGTCTGCATTCTGAGATCTCCATCAGTATTAAAAACAGAAAGGGAAAAATTATCCTGAGCAAGTCCGAAATTCAAATGTTGTCAACACCTGAGGTTTAGGTGCATTTTACTATTTCTCTTTCTCTGTTAGACACACATGCAGCTGCAAATGGACAGCTGTCTCTAAGCGAAAGGTCGAATTCTCCCGCAAGAGGGGGCCTAGAAGCAGCATCTAGGCACCTTCCTTGCTGGAGGATAGAAGGAAAGCCAAAAGGAAAGGTAGCTAGGGAGTGAGCAGATGAAGCTGTGTAAAGTCGGAGTTTCTGGAAGGACTCCCAGATGAGGTCTGTGGCCAGAGCGCATCGTGAGTGATGGCCGGAGGCTGTGCGCTCTTTCCTCTGGGGTTGCCCTGATTCTGGAAGCGCATGGACCAAAAACACGCTGATAGACTTAGCTTTGAGTCTTTAGTCAAACTGATGCAAACTTTTTTGTTTCTGCCTTAAAACAGGATGGCAGGCCCAGCCCGTGTGAAGCCTACGTGTGTGGCACACTAGCTTGTCAGGGGCTCTCTCAGCTGTTTGGATTTAGATCGTAGCCATGACCGCGCGTTGTGCGTGCACTGACAGAGCACAAGGAAGATTAAACTAATCTTCATGGGCTGACCTAAATGCTCCTGTCGCTGTGTCCACGGGGCTGTTTTGGAGACTTTTGAACGTGACAGCACATTTCTTCACAAACCCTTCTGTGTCCACTATTAAGGTTCCGAGAATTTCACGTCATGCTGTAAACACAATAGGAATTAGGGAAATCAGCCACAGACACGCTGAGAAGATGATGCGAGTCTAGTTTTCCTCCATAAGGACTTTTATTTCCCAATTTTTTGTTTGTAAGGGAAAATCATGCATCTATTAATCTTTTGCCTAGAAACTTTAAAACGCGACAGATGTCGAGCTCTTTAAAGTACTGAGCTTGAGACCTCTTAAATGTCACCATCTAGACTGGTCCTGGGTAAATCACTTCATCTCTAAACTTGAGTTTTCCTTTTGGCAAAATAGGAGACTGAACTTCCAGGCCTCCCCTTCTGTGACTGTGGCATCGCTTCTCTTCGTTGTGCCCAGGATTGTGCAAAATGTTTTGGAGGACAGACTTGAGGGCTGCATTTTAACTTTTCAATGCATCTTCACATCTCTTATTTTGGTTCTTCTCTTCAGCCTCTGTGATATTGACTTCTCTCCAATCCCCTGCTACCCCTGGCCCAAGTCGTATTCTGAGTCACTCACTACCTTGTCTCTTGGCTGCCACTGCCCTCTCATCGGCCCCTCTGTGTTCACTCTTGCCCCCGATACAAGTGCCCCCAGCACCAGTGTGATCTTTTGAAAACTAAATGAGAACATATCTCTCTCCTGCCTAAAACCCTTCCTGTTGCCCTTGGAAATATAAATCTATTCCTGCCTCAGGGCCTTTGCGCTTGCTATTTCCTCTACTGGGAACAATCTTTCCTCTAGGTCTTTGCACAACTGGCTTTTTCATTTCTTACCAAAAGGCTGCTTTTTAGGCAGGTTACAGTTTAAATATCACTCTCTCAGAGAGGCCTTCCCTGACCACTCTATCTAAAATAGTCATGTCCTCTGCTTAACATCTGACACATTACATGGTTTTGTTATTTATGTAACGTATTTATCCTGTGTCTTGACTTTTGTTGTTGTTGTCATTGTTGCCTGTCTCATCTCAGCAGCCTGTCTGTTTCTTGGGACCAGGGCCCTTGTTGCCTCGTTCATCACACGTTCTCGGCAGCTGCATAGAGTCTGGCATATGACAGGTGCTCAGGGTGTGTTTGTGGAGTCAGGCAGGAGGGTGCCACCCTGCAGAGGTTGTGGCTACAAGCGAACCAGGAGCAGGGCCAAGGCTAGAACTCAAGCCTCCTCATGTGTTTCTTTCCTCCAGGTCGCGCTGTCACACAACAAGCCTAACTTAGACTTTTTCCATTCACTATTTGCTCATTTATTCTCCAAATAGTTACTGAGCTCTTATTATGTTTCAGACGCTATTCTATACCAATGGTTCTCAACCAGGAGTGATGCTACTCCCCTGGGAACATTTTTCAGTATCTAGAGACATTTTTGGTTGTTACAATTGGGGTTGGGGCGTGCTACTGGTGTCTAGTGGGTAGAGGCCAGGGATGCTGCTAAACGTCCCATAGCGTATGGGACAGCCCCCAACAGAGAATTACCCAACCAATACGTCAGTGGTGCTGAGGTTGGGGAACCCTGTTCTAGATGAATAGACAGCTCTGTACACCCCTGGAGTTTGTAGCCCAGGGTGAGGAGACGGAGGAGAAATAGTCCATGTCCTACATGAAGAAATGAAAGGCCATGTCAAAGAAGCGGTGTGGTGGGGAAGTTGGAAGAGAGTAAGGAGGCGGATGCGACAGAGGCAGGAGAGGCTGGAAGTTCAGCCTCTGTGGGAGGTGAGTGAGGAAAGAAAATTTTGCCTCTGGAGGTTCAGCTCCAGGGCCTGGAAGGATCAGTGCTCCGGGTCCAGCCGGTGCTGCAGAGCGTTGGGCCCTCAGCTCCGAGATCAACCTCACACGTGAAACAGGAAACCCGCAGCCTCCGAACAAAGATAGAGCAACCTGCCTGGGCCAGAGGAGTGGTTATGTTCCTCCCCTGCGGGAGCGTTTGTGTCCTCCTCTTTCTCAGCATTCAGCGCTCTGCCGCCACCAACCCAGGATAGTGTTCGACACACGCGATTTTCCTTGCTCACTGCCAGCGTCTCACTTTCCTCAGAGCGGCAGCGGCGTGGTTCCAGCCTCTCAAGGCCGTTGGGAGGCTGTTGGATGTAGAGAGGTTTCTGTCTGTCCAGGTTGATTTCTAAATTCAGACAAAACAATTGTAGACTTTATCATCTTGGAAAAACTGTAGTAGTTGATGCTGATAAAACTCAGGCCAATGAAATGGTTTTTACTATATATATTTATATATATATGTACATATACGTATATATATATGAATGCGTGCATACCTAGATATACTTTTAAGATTTCACTAAAAAAGTGGTAATTTTGTAGGCACACACTTGTGCTTTTTGTCTCTCTGTTTCTTTACCAAACATTGGCACCTAGTAGGTACTCAACAAAGGTTTGTTGAATGAATAAACTGCAAAAATCAGTTTGGAATTACTGAATTCCAAGTTATTTTTCTACATTTGTATGAACTTATTTATGTCACTGAAACACAACTTGGTACGTACAGTAGCATATTCTCATGGTGTTATCACTGTGACATATTCTTTCATTTCTAAATCTGTGTTTTTTTATTTTTAAAATTATTGAAGGGGATATGATTTCACGCATAGGGTTTCTGAATCCAGGAAGTGTAAATTCTTAGTGATTATAGTTTTTTTGTACACTTTTAACCTGGGGAGGGATTATTAAACAAGCAAATAGATTTCAATAAATGTTCTTAATTCAAATGTATTTAAATGGACAGTGTTGAAGAAGTTATGCACTGTGCGCTGTTTTATTTTGGTGCCATTTTATTCTGTAGAAGAGTTTGCTGGCCCTTTCACTGGACGTGTGTCCATTTTCTTTTCAGTGCTATTTCTTCACCATCGAGTTTGGCCTTTGTAAGCAGGAAGGACAGCTGAGGGCGTACGGAGCGGGTCTGCTGTCCTCCATCGGAGAGCTGAAGGTATGGCGCACAGAGGGAATGCCTTCCACCTGCACAGGGGACGGTCAGGGAAGACAGTGATTGGTTTGTACGAGCGTTTCTACTCCCAGATACCTCATAAACATTTCATACAGAGGATTTGGCACCTCAGATGTGGGTGCTGACCTAACCTTTTGCACTTCTGAAAATGGGTCAGGCCTTTCTGGGTTTGTGGTGTGACTCAGACGGGTGAGCAGCCGTGGGCACAGATCGACAGGAATGACAAGCGTGTGCTCAGATGTTGGCTAGTAAGCGACTGGCCTAAACTGAGTGCTGATAAGTGGGTGGTGAGCTGGCAGGGACCCTGCTGGCTGGGAGGCCCTTGTTGGGGTGGCTTGTCTGCTCTTGTTTCTGCCCCACCCGTGGCTCCCATGGACTCCTCAGCATTTACTTCCCAAGGGGAAATCTGAGATTATTTTAGCTTTTTCAAAATTAATATGTATTAAAACATTTGTGGATATATACAATCTGAAAAAAAAACTAAATAAACATATGATCACAGAGGTATCTAATGCGCATAGTGATGCCTAATAAACGCTATTTTTTTGCCTTATAATATAGTAAAATGATAATTTATCCAGAAATGTTGGGGCCCAGGGCATTTTGATAATTTAAATATTCTGGTCATTTAAGAATTGCTGTCTATACCACTAGGGGACAGCAAGTTTTCATGAATTTAGAATGCAATGTGATATATAATCTGGAAGTGGCACTGAAAGAATTTAATCCTTTTTTGATCATTTGGACTAAGATCAGGATCATAGACTAACCTAGAGTTTTTACTTTGTCTTGAGTGTCCTTACATAATGTAATTGTAAACTATGTGATTATTAGAACTTTCTGGTTGTTTGCGCTCTGGAAAGATGCAATGTAACTGGAGTTTTATTGAGTTTGCTCCCTTTTATGACTTTACTCACTCATTCATTCATTCCTCAGACATTTGGTTGAGCGGCTATGATGAGTCATATACTGGGCCAGGCACCGGGGATACAAAGACAAATAATAATAATGAAGAAGAAGAATATGAAGACAATAACAACTACTCAACAGACACTAAAATAGACTTTAGTTAATTTTAGGTGCTTTAGACCATTTGCTTAATTAATTCTCATAACAGCCCAATGAGACAAGCAATGTTATTATTACAGGTGAGAAAACTGAGGCAAAGAGACCTTAAGGAACTTGCTCAAGGTCATGCAGCTAGTAGTCGTTGGAGCTGGGCCCAAATCCAGGTGATCTAGACTCCAGGATCTGAGCCCTTAACCATTAGGTTGCACTACCTGGGGCCCCTGTTATCAAGGAATTTACATTCTAGTGCAAGAGATAACACAAACAGTGTGACAAATGTGGGTGGCACATATTAGACCATGCCTGGGAAGCCCTCGCTGGTTCCTGAGCGTGGAAACGTGCTAAGGAAAGGACGAGATGCACAGATCACTCAGCGCACAGCAGCATGTGCTGTAGTCAAAGCCCGGCCCGTTTAGGGAGCTGCCTGAGGCTTGGCATGGCTAGAATAGATGATGATATTTAACATGACAAAAGCCTCATGTAATGTGGTACATTTTCTTTTTACTAAATTCTCAAGAAAAAAAATCCATTTGGGGTCCATCTCAGTGGAGTGGCAAAGCCCACAGCAATAGCATGAGGTCGTATCCCGTTAAGACCCACACCTTCCAGAGAGTGCCTCTTGATTTCCCCGAAAAAAGAATTAGTCAGAAAATGATGCAGGTCTTGAGCTACACTATTTATGTCTTCCTTAGAGGCTTTATGAATTACACCAGAAACAAAAGAAACCAGTCCCTCTCCTTGCCTGGCTCTCGGCAGGGTCGTCTGGTCTGGTTAATGGAGCATGTGTTGGCAGCATTGGTGTGAATCTGTTGTTTTTGTTCCTATTGGTGCAGACAGAATCGTCTGGAAATGGAAATCAGCCAGAAATATGCACACTGAAGGGCATCGTCTGCCCTTCCTGTTCTGGTCCATCACCTCCAGTCATTAGCATTCTTCCATTCTCAAATTTCAACACTCCAACATCCCTATGATTGCTACTTTAGGCCATTTGTACAATTCAGAAATTCCTTCTCCAGGGACCATCTTCCGATCGCTCACAGAGAACACATTATGTGAGATGCTCTCCGCAGCACCTGTTCCCTCACCCCGTCCGGGTCCAGCACCCGGGGCGTCCAGAGCCCTCTCGTGGAGTCTCAGCACTCCTGTCTAACTTTTATCTGAATGAACAAGTGGGAGTCCTGGACCCCGGTGGGGGCAGTTTTATTAATAGCCTTATAGCAATTCCTGTGTAAACATGCTTACAATTTTGAATGCAGTTATCTTTCACGATAAAACATTATTACTTATTTTTTTGTGATAAAATACTTTTGCTGTCCCAACTACAGCCCGAACATAGGTCCCAGCTAAGTTGTTGGAGATTTTGGTGTAGTCTTTATAACTTTTGCATAAATATCCACAATTCTCCTTGAAAAGAATCCATTTTTAAAATTTGTGCTTTAGGAGGCTAAATTTTCTTGGGGTAGGTGTTGCACTTCAGAGCTGCCCAGGTACTTCCAAACCGTATATCTGTAGTTTGGGGAATAACTTTCATTTTCCCCTCTTATTTTTTGACAGTGCTTATTTTTATCTTAGAAAACACAAAGAAAATAAATATGGAAAAGCTTATGAAAGCTCATATAAATCTGATAACCGTTAGGACTATTTTTTTTACCTCAGCAGCGATCGCGCTCTTTGGTTCTGGTTTCCTTTTCTGTGGTGCATTTTCAGGATTCCAAAACTGTGTTTGTAGGGCGTTTCCACCCCTTCATCACTGTGGAGACCAGTTAATAATGAGCTAAATCGTCTGGAGATGGATTTTTAAAAAGGTTGAAAATAGGATAATTACTATTCACCCACAGCCTGGCATGTGTTTCCTTTCACACGCTTTTTCTCTCTATCCCGGAGTGGACCTAACTATAATTTAAATTTAAATTTATTATTTGCTCATTCATTCGTTCATTTTATTCAACAAACCCCAAGTCGCAGGTCTAAGTTTCAGGGGAGTGGCGTCTGTAGGGGGAGGTTCTAAACAGTGACTGAGCCGGTCTGGGTTGAATCCAGTTTGCTTGGCGCACCAATAGTGTAGGGAATGTTCACCTGAGGTGGTAAGGAAATACTTGATAATTGATGAATTGGCTGAGTCTTATCTCAAAAAGTTGACCCATCTCAAAAGCGAAAGGCCATTTCTTCTTCTTTTTCATGGCTCAGGGTAAGGTCGGATTCTTCATTTCCTTAGGGCAGACATTAGATTGTTTTGTAAATGGCCTTAGAACCTACTCCATAGTAGTTGCTAGAATGTTGCATATAAATACATCTGCTCTGCTTTTCAGGTTTGGAGAAAGCTGGTGGTTTTAAACAATTTTATTATTATTATTATTCGGCTTCAGTTTCAGGATATCCTTAAACAGTGAATTTATTGTCCTGCTTTCTTATAGCTATTAATCAGAATTCACAGGACAGCTTTATATTTTTTACAATCATTTGTCTTTACTACCACTCACAACAACTCTGTGAGGTGGTCAGCGTTACTGCCAGGTTGTAGAGAAAAGGCTGGAGGCACAGTGGTTCTCTGAGCTTGTCTGCTGTGTCAGCCACGTGGCTGGAGTTAGGGCTCACTGCTTCAGAGCTCCAGTACCTTTGTCCTGCTCAGAGGTCTCCCGCCCCCCTCCCCTCCCTTCCCTTCCCTGAATCTAGCATTGCTAGTAATGGCAGCACATGCTGGAGCACCTGGAGCTGGAAAAGGGGCTCTGGCCTTTAGGAAGAGATTGCTGAAAGAGCAATTTGTTCCCTTGCCCTGCAGCTTATTCAAACTGAGGAAACTTTTAACATCACTGATTTAAAAAAATGTGGTGCCATCATCACCCGGTTTGGCAATGGGGATATTGATGCCATGTTGTGCTTGGTTAGCAGGAGAAACATTTGAGGGAAATTCAAAAAATATTATATATAACTATCCATATACACACACACAAATGTATATATTTGTGGTTCTGACGTGGGAAAAGATGATGGTAGTGTGGATGTGAGAGTGTTTGCAAATTCTCCTTCAGAATCTAGGCCCCAAACTACCTACGAACCTGACTTCACACTTGAGTTTTTCCCAACTTTAGTCAATCCTAATATAGAGGGTGAGGATCACAGGGTTTACAGCTAGAGTAGTTGAGATGATAACTCTGGGTCATTGCAAAGGCAGGTGACTGGGAGGAAGGAAGAGTTTAAACTGATGAACTCAGGGCAGGCCCTGTTGTGGTCCAGGCCCTGGAGGCCTCCTGGCTGGGGCTAGGTTTCTTTCTCTCTGGGTTCCAGACCCCAGGGGGAGAGGAGCTGCAGCAGTGGTGGACAGGGTGGCTGAATGCAACGTCCACCAAGCATGATCTTGAGACTGAATTAGCAGTGATAACGAAATAGAGAGCATCGTCCATGTGCCAGGCACTTTGCATGCGTTACCTCATATAATTCTTACCACAACTCTAGGTTATGGATACTATTCCTATTCCCATTTTCCAGATAGATGCTGGAATAGGCTTACAGAGGTGGAATAGCATGCCCACACTTCATGTAGGAACTTGAGAGAACAATTGGGTTCTGAGAAATGTTTGATGTTGAAAGAGATTTTTTATTTAAAAGGCTGCAACAGCAAGTGAGTCTTAATTTCTGCACTAAAGCCAATTAGCTGGTAATGGCCATCTCTGCTGGGAAGGGTGGGGAAGTCGTCCCCAGGCCCAGGGCTAAGGGCTGCTCTGGTCAATTTATGCTGGCTGGGGTGGCAGGAGGGCATGTAGTATTTGTGCTGTGTACTTGTAGGCACTGTTAAAACTGTATTGCAAGAAGAGCTGTAGAATTCACACAGATCAATCTTTTCAGTTTATCAAAGATGAAACTGCCTCCCCACCTGGGGAACTTTCACTCTGGCCTCTGGGACAGCTGTGTTAAAACCCAGGTCTCCTGGCTCTGGGTCCTGTGGCCTCGTCTTTAGCACTATGGGTAAATCCAAAATAGTCCTTGTAGAGAGCGTTTACATGAGAGCAGGTGAGTCTCACGCATTCCTGCACTTTTAAAATGGCTTTAGAGGGAAAGACTGTCAGCCAGAGCCTCTCAGCATTATACAGCCTCTCTCTCAGGTGGTTGGACTCATTCTGGCAGACTTCCGGATATGAGAATGTTACACTTCAGGAAAGATTCACCACAGACTTCCCCGGGGACATCAAACAGTTGGGTTCGATGTTTACAGAGAATCCACTCTGGACATAGAGGAGAGGAAGATAGCTGCCCCTGCAAACCAAGCCGGCTTAGAGGGGGACATGGGTAGGTGTTGAGCAGCAAACTCAGGAGGACGCACTCCATTGGGCAGCGGACTTTAGAACCCATGGAGACACGGATGCGATTTTATAGCCTTGGAGCCATACTCAAGTATTCAGAAACAGGGGACTTCATGGCTGCTGTGGATGTTCCTGACAGTCGTCACACGGGAAAGCTCCCTGTCAGGTAAATTAGACCATTTATAGGTGTGATCACAGCCTCATTTGTTGGCTTCACTCACTGGTTGCTCCCCCAACTCCAGGCTCTAGTCATTCTCCAGGCTCATCCTTGGGCTCCATTATCATTGCCATATTCATAATAGCCAAGGAGCAGTTCTGGTCCCACACTCAAGGGAGGGAGAGGGTCCCAGCAGGCTAACAGTGTACTGGACCATAGCACACTCCTGAGGATAAACTGCGTTGTTCAGAGCTTAGACCAATCAGCTTTTGGTTTTTCCTTTGATTATTACATTAGGCAAGTGTGATATATATTGCCTGATGGTCTTTGCCTCAAATTATATGCTGTGAATCAACTGATTGTTCTTGAAGTGTGGGGCAATGCACCCTGCCCTTCTGGCTTCTTCTTGATCTACTCTCATCCCCTTTACCAGTTAAATGAGTAAATAAGCTCATCTGAGTAATCAGTGGAATTGTCAACCTGATAATTTTTCTGAAACTACTCTGATTTCCATCTCTGTTATTGCATACACACGTTCTGGAGGCATCCTCCACACGTAGTGATTGCTAAGGTTGCTAATGTCCTCTCAGAGCATTGCAGACCCAAGCAAATGAGTTTCACCCACTGCTTGTGCTTGTCCTTGACTCAGTGAAGTCTTTGGCTTAGCAGGGATGGCCCCGGGGAACCATGTCTTAACTGTTCTTCTAGCCTGTTCTCTATCACTCTGCCTCCGTGAATGTGAGGATGAAAGTAGAAAGATCAAGGATACTGAGCCAGTCCCTGTCCTTCCTTTCATATGGGCTTATGGATGGATAGAAAATTAGAGCAGCATACTAAAGTAAGATGCACCCAGAGTGCAAGAAAGCACTTCTAATGCTGAAGACTCCGGCAAGCCAATAGGAGGCCTTTTCTTTGCAAAGGAGCAAGAGCCCTCATAAAAGGACATTTTGTCTCTTGAAACTGTGAGGTTGCTTTTAAGATGTGGACAGAATTGTTAGTCATGTGGAACCGAAATCCCCTGATGCTCACTTCACTGCATTGAATCTAGCACAATACATTTGCGTATTTGTAGTGACCTTCTGCTTACAATGAAGTTGTTCCGTGGGCCAACAAAATGAGTCCTCTCCAGGAGTCCCTCTGCGTCCCCTAATTCGTATGCGTGCCCTCCTTGGCAGCGGGCCTTTGCGGGGAAGCAGAGCCCATGCAGGGCGGGGCCGTGCACCCTCTGTATGACAGGCCCGTCCTCTGGTTTGCAACTGTATTTTCAAAGTTAGGAGCCACAGTCTTCTTCATGGAAGGTGCAGATTACCCCATGCATTTTGAAATTGTTGGGGGAATATACCAGGAATATTGTACAGGAAAGATTTTTCAGCATTTCTCCAGGAAACCTTAGCAGTTAGAGACTGAGAGAAAAGTGCCATGGGTGGAATCCCAAGCCCAGAATAGATAGTGTCTTCAGAAGTCACCCAGCCCAGACCTCCCATTTACAGCTGAGGAAACGGAGGTACAAGAGGTGACATGACTTGCCAAGGCGACCCAGTTAGCAGGCCGACACTTGGACTAGAGCCCAAGTTTTCTCACTCTTAGTTCTGTTACCCCTTTTCTCTCTCTTTCAACTAACTTATGCTTTAAATTAAGAAAGGGACAGTATCAAGAGGAATATTTCTCAAAATATAGTTCACAGCCACTTATGTCTGAATCACCTTAGATACCGTTAAAATGCAGATTTCTGGGATTCATCCTGACCTACCAAATAAAATTGAGGACTGGGTATCTGCATTTTTCATAAGCTCCCAGTGATTCTTATGCATATTACATTTGAGAATCATCAATGAGGGTCTATAAATGGGCAGGTGGCACATGGCAGGAAGTGACCACGAACTTGTAGCATCACTGAATTTATCTTGAGAATACATTCATCGTTCTTTGCTCTTCTTAGTCATGTGGTGAGCTGAATGGAGCTAACGATGACTCAAAGAGTAATTACACTGGCTTTCCTGTTTTCCTAATGCCTGCTCTGGGCATAACTATAGCTATTAATATTACCTCTTTTTTTCCCAACCTGGCAATATTTATCTGTCAGTATATTGCTCTGTTGACTTGGTGGAAGGTAAATGAATGCTTTTCAGGTGTCCTTAAATATATAGGCCCACTCCAGACTATTGATACACAGTACCTGGCCTCAAAACGTCTCTCACTGAGTCCACAAAAGTTCAGGCAGAGTCCCAATTACCTCTGCATGCAGATAATTATTACTTCTGCCAGTTAAGTGAAATTTCTACATTGCTTATAGCAATAAATTTAGTACTATATTTATGCTCTCCGTGGTTCTATTCACAGCATAGATTTAAAATTCCATTTCTGTTGGGATACAGCTCTGAACTGTCCTTCAGTATGAATTTGGCTGATAATAAATAAAATAATACCATAATCTCATTTTTTCCCTCAGTACCTAACAGACTTTAAACCCCCCCCCCCCCCCAAAACCCTAACACTCAATTTACCCTGCGTTCGGGAGAGCTCGCTATTTCCTGGCAGACTAGTAGCTGAGTGGTTCCATAAAAGGACTGAGCTGTGTTGCAGAAACGGGGTGTCACAGCACTTGGAAGTCTCCTTCTGGACTTGAATGGTTTCTGTGGCATGTTTTGCAGCACGCTCTTTCTGACAAGGCGTGTGTGAAAGCCTTCGACCCGAAGACCACGTGCTTGCAGGAGTGCCTCATCACCACCTTCCAGGAAGCCTATTTTGTCTCTGAAAGTTTTGAAGAAGCCAAAGAAAAGATGAGGTAAACTTATTTTTTCTCCCATCTAGAGAAAATGACTTTTTATTTTTCTGGCTCTGTTCCTTCTTTCTATCTATTTCTTGTACCCATGAGAGTTGATTGCATATCCTTCTATTTCTGTTTATTTTGCAGGGAATTTGCGAAGTCAATTACTCGGCCCTTCTCAGTACACTTCAATCCCTACACACAGAGTGTTGAAGTTCTGAAAGACAGCAGAAGTATTGAGAGCGTCGTGCAGGACCTCCGCAGCGACTTGAATACAGTGTGTGATGCCTTGAACAAAATGAACCAGTATCTGGGGGTTTGATGCCTGGAACCAGCATTGTCACCGGCGTGATCATTGTGGGGCTTAGCAGTCAATGTCATATAACACCAATAACTTCCTGTGTCTTGGCTTGGCTAGTAAGCATGCAATTCTGTATATCTCTACCTATGTGTGACTTACTGTATTAAATGTGTGAAACACCATAAAGAACCAAGTGACAGATAACCACTCACTGCATGAAAGATTGTAGTATGTTTAAGTGTCTTAAACAGATTTGACGTTCCTGCTTAGTGTCCCTAACCAAACTGCATCTGTTTAATATTTGTAACAAGTAACTCTTACGATTCTAGCTTATGACCTTTTCTTTCTCAAATCTGAGCCTTTCCTCTGTGTTCAATAGGTAAAATGAAAATAGCAGTGAGACTATTCCTGTTTTCTGTACACCAGTGTTTTCACAGCATTATTTGAGATAAACCCAGAATTGTATGAAACTTCTCATCATATTAACAAAAGATTCAGTATTCTGTTTCAAAAATTGTTGATGTAACACACTAGTTGGAATGTCTTTTAGGTTGAGTTCATTGTGCAATGTAAGAAAAGAGAGCTTTCTACAAATGGAATATATAGGTTGCATTGACCTTGTAGAAACTGAGTTGTAGCATGCTTCCCAGAGTATTTTGGGAGAGAATACTCTCAGAAAGAACATTAGGAGAGACTAAACAGTGGGGAATAATCATGGGACTGTGAATTTTATGCTGGAATAAAGTGAATTATTATGCTCAGGTGTTTAACCCATTTCTCTTAGAGACAATAAAATCATAAGACTTTGCTTTCAAAGATGTGGAAATTGAGTCTCAGAGAGGTTAAGTGATTTGCCCAAAGAAGCAGTTAGTCATACACCAACATTTATAACCCATTGCATCTTGCTTTTGGATTGCTACAAAGTTCAACTTGTATGTGTATATCTATATGTAGTCAGAGAAGGGACACTAGTGGTTATCAAGACTAATGTTTATCACTAGGTAAGACTTGGTTGGGAAGGGTTGTCAATGATACAGATGTTTCCTCACACAGCCCCAAACCAAGCCAGATCTCTGGAAGTCTGTCCACTTGCCCGAAGTTTGGGCAAATTTGGGCAGACAGTAGTGATACACCACAAATCTCTGGCCATCCTTGCCATAAGAGGTATAAGCAGGTGATTAAGTGAATAAATAAAAAACTGCTGAATGAGTGAATGGATTTCATCTTCCCCGATTCCCTCAGCAAACATAGCCACCACTCTCCAATTGTGCTTTGGTAGTGCAGAATACTGGGCAGAGGAGACAGGGCAAGAAAAGGAGAGAAGGAAAAGATAAAGAAGATGAAATGATCTTAAGTTAGAATTCTAAATATTTACTTGAGCAGCTTCCAAGGATATTCTTTTAACAGGAAATTGCATATAATTTCAATCTAATTTATACTCTTATACAGGCCTATTATGAGTCATAAATTTTTGGACTAAATATCTTCAACAAGAAGATGAGAAATTTAAAATATACATCAGAGAAAGGTAAAGTTAAAATGAAAACTCAGAAGTGTGAATATTGGTTTCTTAACTATTGCACGTCTTTCATTGCTGCAGGGTTCTCAGGACAACTGAAGCCTTGAGACAAGATTTGGTGGATGAAATGTGAGAGTTATGCAATTTAAATGCTATTCTAAGTGAAAGAGATAGTGCCTTGAAAAGTTATTGACGGTAGGGAAATGATCAGCAAGCTGAACCAAGTTAAAAGGATCTAGAATGATCAAGTACTTGTATATTTCAATAGTTTTATAGATTCATAAAAACAGAGGTTCTTATAGCTTGCTTTGCTAGATCTGGATGATCCTGAGTAATTGTTTACTTATAAGTATTAGTCCAAAATAATAATCCGCAACAGTAAATCCAGAAATTTCCAATAAACAATAAAAAGAGACTAAGGACAATAGTCCAGAAATTTCCAGAATTAGTTGCCAAATTTTCTCAGAGGAGAAAATTGGCTAAGAAACTCTTAACATCTGCCTTCTGTGTTGTTTTCATAAGTTGGTGGTGCTTTAGACGCTATTAAAAAAAACCCCATAAGTAACTACCAAGCTTTTCCCTCAGTTAAATGTACTAAAAGAAGAACTGTATTTAATTGTAAACAAATTCTCTCAACAAAAATGACATTTGAGCTGTCTTCTGGTTGGGTTACCGTGGCATCTTCAGTTTTCATACATGTGAAAAATCTATGTTGTTTTAAAATAGAAGAGTTACAAAGTAACTAGGCTTTCCCACAGAGCTTATATAGGTATCACACAAGGAGGAAGAATGTCTCGATTCTTTTTAGATTTGTTCTCCATTCGGAATAGCAGTAACCATGGTTTTTACAGTGTAAAACAATGGAATTATGGTTTTCATTTCTTGTGAACATTTAACATGCAAATGCCATTACAACTAATGATGGGCAAAATTCTACAAAATTTAATAGCCATCATAGGAAAAGTATTGGCAGAAAATGTTCCCAACTGGAAATAGTACAACAAAATAATCACAGCCAGCTACTTGTCATATCTGCTATCTACTCAGCATAACCATTTGTCTCAATTATGCCTCATGACTTAAGGGTAGATTAAGTAGATCTGAGGGCGATTATAACTTTAAAGACACTTGCTCACTGTCATCTCACTGTGAACTGCTGCTTTATTTTGGCTTTGCTGCTGACTTCTGTAATCAGCTAATCAGAAATCAACCCAAGGTTCCTAGCAAGACCAGGTTTCTTGCGCATCAGAGTTTGCAAAAAAGAGTCAGATTCTGATTAGTCCAGTTTTCTTCTTGAAGCATTTTTGTCTGTTATAAGTTAGGATCAGGCATCCAGTGTATTCTTGAATGGTCAGTTTATTTGGCATAATAAAAGCATAACAGATTTTTCATAAGTTGCATCTTTTAATCTTTTAAGAATAGGGAACTTTGATGCAAGGTGGTTTAAAAATTTTTTTTTTCTTACTTTAGTGGTACGTGATGTGAAACTTGGGTTTCTGGCTTAGTTTCATGTATTTATCGTGTAATTTAGAAATGACGCTTTATGGGGATGATATATCTGTGCTTGTCTTGCTTGCGCGTGGTAAATGGGCTTGAGCCTAATGAATGTAAAGTATTGCAACATTTACCACCATGAAAAGTCTAAAATGAAAAACAGTGTGCTTTAAGTGGAAGCAAATAGAAATACAAAGTTTCAGTTTCAAATGGAGTCATGGCTCACATCATCTCATTTTCTTCATTTGAGGAGGAAAGCATTAATATAAGATGTAGTTGTTCTCCAATTCATTTGATCTAATTTTCAACTTCTAAAGAATAAAGTGCTGATGCTTACTCTCATGAACTATGTCGTACTTATAATGAAAAAGAAAGCAGCTCAGAGTTTTCCAGTGCGTCTGAATTTTTTTCTTCTTCAATTTCCGGACACATTCACTTATTCTGGGAAATGATTCTTATGCAGATTGCTGTATCCCAGGGAGAGTCACGGGAATTAATAGTGGGATACTGCTTCTTCTCATATTAGATTTGCATGTGTTCAAAATAAACCAGTTCTGGAACATGAAGTGGTGATTCTTTATAATGTGACTTGGGGTCTCCAAGCATTCATTCAGTGGTTTAGACCATACCGGGGACTGTCTCAGACTCTGTCCTAGACACTGAGGATACAGTGGTGATTAAGGCAGAGGAAGTTTATGCTTACTTTGAGCTTACATTCTAGTAGTGAGACACAGGTGAAAAACAAGATCATTTGATTGAGATCATGGCAAATTTTATGAAGAAAATCATTAGGGTGATATGATAAAGAGCAATGAGGGAGGGAGTAAGGTGGCATGAGGGCGTTTCTGAGCAGGTGGCATTTAATGAAGAACCATGGGATGAGAAGAAGCCAGGTATGAAGAGGGCCGCGGAGAGAGTGTTCCTGGAAGAGGGGACAGCAAGATCAAAGGCTCTATGGCCGAAATGGAGTTGATGTGTCCGAGGAAGAGAGATTGCCAGTGGGCTGGAGAGGAAGGATAAGAGGTCAGCAGGGGAGAAAAGGGTTCACAGGGGTCAGGAGTACTCTAAATGCAGAGAAAGTCACTAGAGTGCTGTAAGCAAGACAGGACAGGACCTGATTTATATTCTTAAGGGGTTACTCAGGCTGCTATGGGGAAATGAATCATAGTGAGGTTGGAGGGTGGGGGTAGGGACAAGAGTGGAAGCTATAAAACCAATCAGGATGCCACTGCAAATTTGGGATCTGCAAAGTCAGTATCTTGCTAGATAGTGGTGGACATTATTACAAATAGTTGTAATTAAATAAGTTACAAAGTGGGTAACTCTAAGTGGGTGGGTCAGAAGTGTCAGATGAAATCCTGGGGAAACTGGAAGGACCGGTACCTGGGTTGCTTATCATTTTGCTGGAGAAGCAGACATCCAATGATATCCAGTGTCTTTTGCAATTACTTAAAGCTTCCTTTGACAAAACAACATCGTGTTAAACTTTCCCTGGCCAGCTTTTAAGGACACAAAGCCAGGCTTGGAAGCGAATGCATTTTTTATTGTTGTGACTCACAGATATTGAGTCCATAAGCAAAATGAAGCAGAGAATGGGGCATTATTGGTTAACATTGGTGGTACTAACATATAGGGTAACTCAGGACAAAAAAAGCTCCCTCACCCCTGGGCAAACTAAATAGTTGTGTTCACTGTCCACTCCAGCTGTTTCTGTAGGAATAGACCACATAAATGTAGGGGAATTAATTCAGTCTATTTCCACTCTTCTCGCTGCCTCCTTTCTCCCCAAATGTATATTTCAGATACCCCAGAAAGGTTCACGTGCTGGGATTTCTTCTCTCCAAGAAGGATGGTCTGGTGCAGCAGCTAAAAGTATATTTCCTTCTTTGGGAAGATGATAGTGAGCCTGATGTTCAACCCAAGGGCGTCTGTGGTTATGGTGCCTGCAAACAGCATTCTCATAATCCAGTCTAGATACAGTTTTTATAATTAAACAACGAAAACGTCTGACAGATGCGGGGAGACTAATTTGAAAGCTAGATGGCACAAAGAAATCAAGTTCATTTTCTCTCAAAATCAAATCTTGAAAAAAGACGTACAGCTAGCCCTCATTTTACAGGTAGACCAAGATAGTCTTAATTATAGGAGAGGGGTAGGAGTTCTCTGGTCCCTCCTTCACTCCCTCCAGATCCTTGAACTCTCCTTACTTTTCAGCTTGTTAATTTCCATGGCACTAGCAAATGCTGATTCAGTAGGTCTGTTATTCCCAAAGGTTTGCAAACCACTGAACACATCTAATGTATAGCTTGCCCAATTTTAGTGAACAGCTAACTTCACACACGTTAATGAGGCCAATTATTGGCAAGTGAGTTTGAAGTGGAGAACACATTAGGTTTGCCACTATAGCAGTTATTTGTTTATCGGGATTGATTGAGGCAAACTTCCTTTTGATCGTTACGTCTGATTGATCACAGCGCATGGCATTATGAAAGAATGAGGTTCCCAAATCAGACAGTTCCTTGGAATACAAATCTCTACCTTGCAAGGGCGGAACATGTTCGCCTATCCATTTCAGTGGGAAAGCCTAGCCATTAAGTTGGAATGGAGCCTAATTAGCCTTCTCACAAACCTCTAAAACTTCTTGGTCTTTCCCGTTGAGCAGAACTTAAAAGAAGCCTAAATTCCTCCTTTGCCCACATCTAGTCAATATCAAAGAAAATAACTTTCGGGGTAATACTTACTGCTGAAAATGAGTGCAGACATAGCAATCCCGATCTGAAGTGGCATTGGAAAGCATAATTTGATTCACCCAGCCAAATGACTACTGCAAGTACAGATCATCAGCATGGCCCACTCCAGCACATTTGAATTGGTGATCAGCTGACATCTAATTGCCAGACTGAGTCTGCCTCCTGAGCTTCTGCCTGGGAACAGAGGGAAAAATCCGCATGAGTCTTACCTAGCCTGGAGGGAGGTATTTTTTCCATGTTGGAAATACGACTTTGAGGGTGGTTGTCTCACTGCTTACACCAGCGGGTGGTTCTTTGCCCGCCATCCATGCCCTGTCTGTCCAGTAACTGCACTCTCCTTTTTCTGTTGTGGACACCCTCCTGCTTTTAGCCCATAGCTTGGGTGGGGCTGACTCCACCTCCCAGTCCCAGGGCTGGGCTTATGACCAAGCTTGGTCAATGAGATATTACATCCCCCTGCCCACGAAGATTGGTGTGGGGGTGGGCCATGCCCTGAGGTGGGCCAGCTAAGGTCAAAGCTGGACTTTTTGGGAAGCATTGGGAAAGAGGTGTGCTGCTTTCTTCCGAGGTGGAAGGCACTGGTACGTGAGTCTGGAATTTCCAGCCGCCATATAGGGAATGCAGGGCCCAGAGTAAGGGATAGAGGCAATCTTAATGATGTCATCAAGCTCATGAATTTAGCTGCATCTGAAGCTAGATGTACCTTTGGACTTTCCAGGTGGGTGAGCTAACAAATGGCCCCTCCTCCTCCTCTGCTCTCATTTTCCTGTTGCTGTCACTGGCACCAAAAAAGTGTTAACACTCAGGATAGAAGCATAAAAGGAGAGGCAGGAGACTTTAGATTTGGTTTCTTCACATTTTTCATCTTGGTTTTAGAAATCAAACTTCCTGAAGGAGCACTATTTATGTCCTTTTGGCTTAGTCTGTGCCGTGGAAATATGGGATGTCTGACCTGTTTATCCTCCTCTAATGCTGGGAACAGTATGGCTTCTCCCAGGGAGATATGGCCAGCAAATTGCTCAATAGAGTGTTTAATAGGGTCCTAGGTGACCACTTGAGGTTTGATCTGTAGGCCACCAATTTATTCCATGGAAAAAGAATATCAACGCAAATTAAAATTAAGATAATTTAAGATAAATTTTTCAGTCTCAGTCTTTTGTGTTTTTTTTTATAACTCTTAAGAGGATCTGGTTTTCATTAGGATTGGGCACCTTTAAACAAAAATTCTCTCCCAGAGTATAGTAAAAAGAACTTGGGCTTTGGAATCAGGAAAACAGAGGTACAAACTCATTTTTCTGTTTACTAGCTGGGTGATCTCTACAGATCAGTTTCATTTCCTGTAAATGGGAATGAGAATACCTCGTTTACAGAATTACCATGGAAATTAAATACTATATATATGTTTAATTGTGAAAATTACTGAACGAATATTAATCTCCTCTTCTTGTTTTTAAGCTATCAGCCCTTTAAACATCTCCAGCTTTAAGTTGATAAAGTAATTGTACCTTAATGGCCTAACACTGTGCCAGAAGATGTACTACACCAGGGTTATGGGTCATTGTTTTTTTTTTCTGTGACTTTTCATACTTTTATTTGACCAGATTTTAGTAGAACTGACTGAATCACATTCAGACATGAATCTGTAGCTTGTAGTCATTTATATGATGGCCTTAACTCACTACCTGGAAAGTCAAAGGCAATGGATACCAGTCTTGACTCAGGGACCTCAGAGGTGCTTCGCATTTCTCTCTGAACATCAAAATTTGTATCTATGAAATGGGAATAAACATATAAAACCTGTTCAAATTAATGAAACAATATAAAGGTTGGAACTTTTTGGAAAGAAAGACACTAAGCAAATCAAAGTATTATTCGTAGTTCATTGAATTGTGACAAGTTGGCTCTGAGAGGTTCCACAACTCTCCATCTCAGAAAAACTGAGAGGGCAGGGTGGTTGGTGGATACGTGCTCCTGTCACCTGTCCATCTGCTAAAAGGCAGGCCTAACTAACCCCCTCTCTGTCAGCGGTACTGCATTTCCAAGGCTCTGTTTCAGAGAGCAATTGCTTAGGGTTTTCTCTGATGAAAATAAGATCCTGGTCAGAGGGAACAAATTAAGTCCAGAATATGAATGCACTTTATTTGCTGAGCAGGAAAGGGAAGTGCTAAGTGAAAATAGGAAATTGGAAGATTATGTGTTGGGAGAGCAGCTCCTTTCATGCTTGCAGTTAATGGACTGAACAAAAGGTGAACAGTTTGTTTCATGTGATGATTCACTAACGCTAACTGACAAGGTTTCCATTTCTGAGTCCTGTTCCTTATTCAGCTGCTGGTTTTGTAGTGCAATAGTACAATTATCCGTCTATCTGTTGTGTTGCATAAACAGCATGGCTGAGATGTATGTGGTGAACAACCATAAGTGCTTAAATCCTTCCCGTTAAAGGAAGGAATGAGGGAAAGGCAATATGGACTGTCTTGAAATAGCCATCTGTTTCCCTTGTGATGTCCTCTTCCCTGGAGATTCCACTTTTAGAAAAATATTCTAATATGGGAAGGGGAACAGAAGCTGGATTAAATTTCACTTTGAGCTTTGTTCTTGCTTCCTTTTTGTCTTTGTTGTAAATTAAACAACTTTGAACTGAGGAGTAGCTCTAACCACCAGCCTAGACACAAAGCAGTTACCCTTGTGGCTGTCTCTGCCTGAGGACCTGGGTTAGGCACAAGGAGAACTGGCATGTGACAGCCCAGCCTCATATCAGTAAGGATTATAATAGAAAATCGATCAACTGTTAGCTTTACCTTTCATTTCTAAATGTTTCCTTTGTTGACTTTTGTTTTTGTATTATTTGTCTAATTTGGGTTAGCTTGATGAACGAAGGGGAGCTTTGTTACAGGTGACTCATGGAACCCAAGAGCAGGGATGCAGTGGCCTCCAAAAAGGACGAGAGCTGGTGACTGGGAAGACTTCAGAATCTCCTCTCTGCCTTCACCGCTGCATTCTCTGCACACCTGTTTCATCCCACACTCCAGGACTCTGTTTTCTTCTTCTTTTTCCTCTGCAGATGGGACTTTTCTACTTACCCATCTGCATGGTAGAACCTGGGAACTCTATAACTCCTGAGGTTTACGTGGTATAGTTTGAGCCAGAGACAGACTCATTGACTCAGAATTCAAATTTCGAATTCTTGGGAAACAGAATCTGATTTATCCAGTGTGGGTCAGGTGTCCATTGCCTGTCCAACTGACTGTGGTCAGAGTGGAAGGGTAAGGTGGTTTAACTAGGGCTGCAGAGACCCTCTCTTGTGGGTGGGGAGGCAGTTCTGGGAGAAGATGGGTAGGGCAGAAACCCAAATAGGATTTTATAGTTCAGACTACAACTATTGTCCCATCATAAAAATCATCGTGCCTAATAGAGATTGTCCTTGGATCCCAAATGACCAGACTTGGGGTGGGCCTTTACCCTCTATGTCTCATTTTTATCACTCCCTTTAGGACTTGCTGGCATCTCATCCAAATGTCCCAGTTTTTGGAGAGCATGAAGTGAACTCATAAGTAAGTACTTTCTTTGGCTAGTCCCTTTTTTCCCCTCTCCTCTCCGTAAATGCTTTGTGTCTGACATCATCTCACCTGCAGGCTGGAAGATGACTTGGAGGGCTCTTACAATGAATTGGTGGGTAAAGGGGAGAGACATTGGGAACAGAGGAGGAGCATCCAGAGGTAGGAGGGTCAAGAATATGTGGTCCCGGAAGTTGAAGAAGGGCTTTAAGGTTTAAGGAGCTATGTACTCCAAAGAGCTGATCCCTCTCTATCACCCACCCATTCACAGGTGTGTATGAAGCACCTGCGCACTGGACATAATCATGAGCAAAGCCAGATAATTCCACGCATATGGACTATATGGTCCTACTGGGATTCCCGTCTTATTCTGGGAGTGGTATTTTTCTTTGGAAAGCTAGATAGATTATTTTGTGGCCTAGTTTCTATCAAGATACTACCCGAAAGGCAGGCTGATATAGCAGATCAAGTTCTGTCTGACCACCTAGATGCTGCACCTGTGAGAAGTTTGTGGCACCTACTGTGGGAAACTTTGGCGCTGCTTTCTTTTTTCTGCCTCAAACTTTTCCAGGATTTTTTTCTTGGTATACTGTGACCTTGTAGCTGTGATGGTTTGGGCTGTATAACCTAGAACAGTGCGGGTGGAGACCCAACCTAAGAGGTCTGTAGAGTCAAATGCCTCCTTTAATCTTAGAAGGAAGTTGACTCATGAGCTTCACTAAAGCTTCCGAGTAGAAGCCTCTGCCTGTGCTAAAAATGTTGTCTTTGAATGACCACACCCGATTTTTACAGATATTTATAGCTTCCCTCTCTCTTTTTTTGGAGATGTGTAGTAGTTTTTTTTTTAATGAATTAAAGCATTTCACTATCTAGTCATAGTTTGTCATTTAAAATTACCTATCACAATCCAGGGAAAATTAGATAACTGTGGACTAATATTAATTGGCTTGTTTTTTTCAGGGTTAGTTTAATATCTATTATTTTTGGTATAATTGTTATACATAAAATGAAATCAAAGAGAACTAAATGGTAGAATTGTCTGAACACAACATCACATTGCCACATTTTTTAGAGGCACACACACAAAAGGTTAAAAATGTTTCTCTTTTATTTTATAGACTAATTTTCTTGGTTCTTCTTGAATCAGGTTTAAAACTTGTAGTAAGGCAGTCAGTATTCTTCATGCATGGGTGTGGATGCGGAAATGGGTTTGCTTCGGCTCAGCATGTGTATAGATTTTATTTCCTCTCTGATATAGTGGCTAAGAGCATAGATGCTGTGCTCAGATAACCCAACTGTGTATCCAGTTCTGCTACTAACTAGAATAACTGGTTTCATCACTCTATTTTATCTGTGAAATGGTAACTGATGATGGTACTGATCTCAGAGCTTGGCT
Organism: Equus przewalskii; assembly: GCF_037783145.1. Taxonomy (NCBI): domain Eukaryota; kingdom Metazoa; phylum Chordata; class Mammalia; order Perissodactyla; family Equidae; genus Equus; species Equus przewalskii. The sequence goes on from NC_091859.1 coordinate 1,229,083, forward strand.
GTGAACAGCAAAGGAGATGATATATTTAAAGCACACAGAATAGCATCTATCACCTATCGCACGGAGTTCTTGTGAAGAGAAAAATAGCATGAAGAGTACTTGGCTCAGTGCCTGCCACTTGGCATTTGTAAATATCCAATAAATGTGAGCTATTATTATTTTATCCATTGTTCTTTCTTAACCATATGCTTCTATCTTTGTAACTTCTTTTATTATACAATTAATATATTGGTATATATTTTTTTATTGGGCAAGAGTCAAGAATACACAAGAGTGGAGAACAAAATATGAGCATTTCTTTTTGTTCCCAACCTCATCACTGCCCTCCACAAACTCAACAATTGTCAACCCTTGGTTCAGGGAGATTTTGGTCCTCTCATGATTTCTCAGTCCTTCTTCAGCATACTTTCATAGTGACTCTTTCTATTTTTTCAATTTGTGCAAAGTTCCAAGCAAACACAACTTGGAGCTCAACAATATTTTTTGATGGAAGGTCAGGCTAAGCAGGATCTGGAAACTAGAGTCGTGTGAGTGGTACTGGAGGGAACAGGGAGATTCACACAAAAGAATATCTACTGGTGGGCAGGATAACGGCCTTCAGCCGTCTGAGCGATTCTGTGGATTGCCTACCTTCGTACACTCCTGTACATATCCACAAACACTCTGGTTTCGCGAGTTCGCCCCTGCCAGATCTGCCAAGTTGCAGCCTGGCTTTCCTTCTGAGCTTTAAGGGAGTCAGACTTCTTTTCAATGACTTTTTTTGACTTGTAAGTAATAAAGAGTTTTTTGATTCTTCTTTAAATGGACATTTCATCCTACTTGGGAGACGATTAGGGAGACATTCAGGTTTTTGGAACACAAAAAATAATTTTGAAAGGGAAAGAAAGATAAAAATAACTCCCAGTTGTACAGAGTCTTGTTTATTATTTATCAAACACAGGTGCTCTTTAAACGTGTTATCTTATTAATCTTCACAACAACATTGTGAGGTAGATATCTCTTCTTTTTTTCAGATTAATAATCTGAAATTCAGAGAAAGTAAATAACTTACCCAAGGTCATGCTGAGCGCTGGTGTCATTTTTATGCCTGAATGCTGATCCCATGGCCCAGTCTCTGGACTTTGCTGTTCTGCCTTTTTTATGCTGAAACGATGCCAGGCACTGGAAATGCAGATTAAGATCTGATTCTTGCTCCCGTGTGGTTTGTTGTCTAAATAAGGGCTGAGTCCGAGTCTGTTCACAGCCTAGCTCCAGAGCCAGACCTTCTTGGTTCAGATTCCAGCTCTACCACTTAGTTGCCAAATGGCTTTTGACATTCACTTAACCTTCCGGTGCCTCAATTTTCTTGTGTGTAAAACAGGGATAACAATATTTTGTTATTGTGAGAATTAAATGAGACAATACAAGTGAAGCACTTGGAATAGTCCATGGCATGTAGTGAGGCCTCAATAATGTTTGCTTTTGTCATTACCATCCTGCCGTTGTTACTGAGGTTGGCTGAGCTTGGGCTGGAGCACACACTGAAGGAACAAGGCTAGTTCTGGGGTCTCAAAGAGGCTCTCTCCATTCCCAAAATGCAGGTCGATGAAGGGACTTCATTTGGGACAATTACTTGGAGTTTTCATGGTGGTTAGCTGCCAAGATTCTGAAAAAGTTGCTTTTTTTCCCAAGGGTGTGGTGTCTTTCAACCTTGGAGTGACTCCTTCCTGGCCAATATTAATATCTCATTTTGGCTGTGGTTTAGAGTAATTTATGTTTTCTCACCATCCACAGACAATTATTTTGCTCCTACAGCTTACTTTTAAAGCTTATTAAGAAAGAGAATAACTATATAGTTGAAGCCAGATCCTAGACATTTTTGGCAAATCTACTGATTTGAAGAGCTGTGTTCTTGTATTGCCTGTGACATTAACTACTTTGGGCAAGTTGATTCATCTCACTGAGTCACAATTTCTTTCTATATATAAAAAGAGGATTGGAAATGTTGGCAAGGATGTGGAGAAATTGGAAATTTTGTACACTATTGGTGGGAACGTAAAATGATGCAGCTGCTTTGAGCCATTTCTTTAAGATTCAAGGATAAAGTTTGTTGAATTTTTTCATTCAAAATATTTGTTGAAATATTTCCATACATATGGAAAATAGTTTGGAGATTCCTCAAAAAATTAAAAATAGGGCTGCCATTTGATGCAGCCATCCCTTTTCTGGGTGTACATCCAAAAGAATTGAAATCAGGATCTTGAAGACATGCTTATACTTCTATGTTCGTTGCAGCATTATTCACAATAGCCAAGATATGGAAACAACCCAAACATCCATAGATGGATGAATGGATAAAGAAAATGTGGTATATATGTACAATGGAACACTATTCAGCATTAAAAAGAAGGAAGTTCTGACATATGCAATAACATGGATGGACCTGGAGTATATTATGTTAAGTGAAATAAGCCTGTTACAGAAGGACAAATACTGCATGATTCTACTTACATGAGGTATCTAAAATAATCAAACTCACAGAAGCAGAGAATAGAATGGTGGCTGCCAAGGGCTGGAGAAGGGGGACATAGGGAGCTGTTCAATGGGTGCAAAGTTTCAGTTATGAAAGATGGGTAAATTCTAGAGATCTGCTGTATAACATAGTGCTTCTACTTAACAATACTGCATTGTGTGCTGAGAAATTATGTTAAGAGGGTAGATCTTATGTTGTGTTCTCACCAGAAAAAAACTGAAAAAAGCAAAGGGCATGAAGAAACTTCTGGACGTGATAGACACGTTTATTACCTTGATTGTGGTGATGGTCTCATGGTTGTTTGCATGTGACATTTCATACATTAAATATGTGCAGTTTTTTTTTGTATATCGATTATACCTCAATAAAATTGTTAAAAATAAAAGCAGGAGGCCACCCACGGCTGAGTAGTTAAAGTTCTGCGCTCTCTGCTTCAGTGGCCTGGGTTCGCAGGTTTGGATTCCTGGTATAGACCTACTCCACTTGTCAGCCATGCCATGGTGGTGACCCTCATACAAAATAGAGGAAGATTGGCACAGATGTTAGCTCAGGGTAAATCTCCCTTACCAAAACAAAGAAAGTAAATAGGAAAAAAGGTGGATTGTATTATATAATTTGTAGGACTACTTCCATTTCCAAAATTCATTTAACATATAATTCTGTGATTCTGTTCCTATGCCAATATCTATAGGCCGGATTTTCCCCATACTTTGCAAAACCTGTATACACCCCGTCATATGGTAATTACAGGTTTACAGGTGTTTTCAGAACTGATTAATCTGCCAGAAAGTGTGTTAACACCCTTGAACATTTCTCAGTGTCTTCCCACCATATCTTATCATTCTTTTCCTTCTATATCTCAGGCACTAATTGCAACTCCCTCTAACCACTTAGGAAACCTTCCTGGAGGCCACTTGGAGCCACACAGGCAGATAGATTTTCTTTCACCTTGGTCCCTTTTTAATTTTTGCTTTCTCATCTACCCATGTCCACAAGCAGCTTTCTCACATTAATGGTATTTTTCTATTGCTGCTATAACATATCATCACAACTAGAGCGGCTAAAACAACAAATTTATTATCTTAAGCTCCAAGGTTAGAAGTCTGGCACAGGCCTCCCAGGCTAAAATCAAGGTGCTCACAGGGCTGTGTTCCTTCTGTAGCTCTAGGGGAGAATCTGTTTCTTTGCCTTTTCCAGCTTCTAGAGGCTGTGGCATGTTTTGGCTCACGGCCCCTTCTATCTTCAAAGCTAGAAATAGCGGGTTGCATCTTTACACAGCATCGCTCTGACCATGCCTCCATGGTCACATCTGTTTCTCTGAATTGTCTGCTTTCCTTTTCCACTTTTAAGGATGCTTGTAAATATATTGGATCCACCTGGATAATCCAGGATACTCTTCTTACTTTAGGACAGGTGATTAGCAATCTCGATTCCATCTGCAACTGTAGTTCTTTTTTGGCTATGTAACCTAAAATATTCACAGATCCTGGAGATTAGGACATGGGCAAGTTTACAGGGATTATTTTGCTAACCACAAATAGACAGAGACATCTTCTAAAACTATAGATCCACCATCTAGTGAAAAGGTTTGAAGGATTAACAGTAGCTAAGTGGCTCAGAGTTGCTAAAAATTCCAGGTTGTGATACGAGGCGTGGAAGCCCTCCCCATACGCCCAGTTATTTACAAGATGAACAAGTTTCCAGTAAGAAGGGAATCCCTTGTTTTCTGCTCACCCACTCCCTCCCAGAATACAAAATTTATTTGAGCGTTTCTCTTTCTAATGGCCTTAGAGATTGCAGAGTCCTCATTAATTCATTTAAAAGACACTTATTGGGGCCGGCCCGGTGGCACAGTGGTTAAGTGCGCACGCTCTGCTTCAGCGGCCCGGGGTTCACCAGTTGGGATTCTGGGTGTGGATATGGCACCACTTGGCACGCCATGCTGTGGTAGGCGTCCCATGTATAAAGTAGAGGAAGATGGGCACAGATGTTAGCTCAGGGCCAGTCTTCCTCAGCAAAAAGGGGAGGATTGGCAGCAGATGTTAGCTCAGGGCTAATCTTCCTCAAAAACATAAAAGACATTTATTTTAGTATCTTTGGGCTTATTCAGGTTGACGTTCAGTTTCCTCCTTGCTACTGCTGAGTAGAGGAGTACTGAATATGCATGGCCCCAGATTGTTAACTACAGAACTAAGCGTTGATGACGGAAAGATATCACCACATCACGTCCTACAGTCCTTCATCTCCCTGCCCAGGTGCCTCCACAGCCTGAGGTTACAGAGAGAGCACAGGCAACGCCCCACTTCCAGGTGCCTGATGCTAATGGGAAGATTACAAGCAAGTAAAGTCTTTAGTCCTCCTGTCAATGACAAGGCTTCCAGTGGGAGCAAAGTAGGTCTTTGCTGAAAAAAAGGGCTTCCAGCAGGTAATTTTTTCCCCTTCTTTAAACTACTGGTTATTTATTGTCTAGTGACAAGAGATTGGCTTCAGAGCAAGACAGACCTAAGTCTGAATCCCAACTCTACGAATCACCAGCTCTGTGACCTTTGGAATGTTCCTTAATCTATCAGAGCCTCAATTTCCTTAGACTTAAAATGAGTACAGTATTATTTTTCTCATATGTTCGGTACAAAGATTAAATGAACTAACATATTAAAAATTCCTACCACAGTGCCTTACACATGATAGGTGTTTGATAAAGAGCATCATTATTATTGATGTAATATCTGGCACACCCAGACAAGAAGTATGGCTCAGAGAGAATTCCATTGGGGGATTATTTTTCTGATTTCTCTCTCTTACACTAGAAACTTTTTCAATATAACCTTTCTTATTAGAAAAGCAATATCTTCTCATTATAGGATGTTTGGGAAGTTAAAAAAAATAAAATAAGTAAATAAAATGACGTACCTCTACCTCACAGACACAGCCTCTTTCGATATTTTGATGTATTCCTTGCTCTCACTTGTGACCTCTAACAGTCTTAGTTAGAGGTTTTTATAGCTACAAGCAACAGAAACTCAAACTAGCTCAAGCAAAAATGGATATTTGTTGGAAGGGCATCCATGAAATTCAAGAATATCCAGAAAGAATGGTACTAGTAACTGAAAAGAAAGCAATAACATTTACTCTCTTCGTTTCTCTAAGGTGGACTATTTTCTGATCTTTGCTTCCTTTTGGTGTTTTTTGAAGACCAGCTTTCTCAGCTTTGGACATGGCCTTTGTATTAGTTTCAGTAAAGGTTGAGCTGCTGTGTATAACAACCCTCAAAACACATTGTCTTAAAGAAGTTTATTTCTGTCTCACTCCAGGTTGACGGGGCAGGTCTGCCCCATGCAGTCACTGTGGAACCTAGGTTTCTTTTACGTTTTTACTCTATCATTCCCTGAGGCATTGTCTTTGTCTGCTTGGTTGAAGCTGGTTCATAGGTATATCCAAGTTCCAATTTATGGGATGGAGTGGAGAGAGAGTGCTAGTTCAGGAGAAAGTGCTTATTTTTCAAGTAGGAGATAATCCAGAAGTTGTGTGCCTTACTTCACTTCCACTCATAGTCCTTTGACTTGAACCAAACCACAGCCAGCTGTTAGAGGCTGGGAAATGTCAATCTACTTGGGCTACCACGCATCAAGCTACAACCCTATCACTATGGACAAAGGGAACTAGTGGACGAATAGCAGCTTTTGCTATGACTTCCCTGTTCAAGAGCCCAACTACAGCTCCTCTGCCTCAATTCCAAATTCTCTTGAATGGGCCTCTGATTGGTCCAGCTCGGGTAAGGTGTCTACTCCACCACAGTGTAGTCGATCCTTGTCTCAGGAGGCAGGGTCATGTGAACCATGGCAGCATCATGGGAGTTCTGGGAGAAGGCTAAGAAGGGGCAAAGCATACAAAGTGCCCGTTTGTGTTTAAATATATGTTCCCCCAAATCTGGACATATGCATACGCAGATATTTGAGGATTCTCTCTCTTTTTTCTCTGTTTATGTTCTCTGCCTCTGTCTGTCTCTCTCTCCTAAATCTATATATCCTTATTTTTATTCCAACCATGCATCCACCTATCCGTTCATCCACATGTTACCCAGTTCTTTAAGATTTAAATAAACTTGGCTTGAATTCACTGAGTCAGAGAACATAGTTTTCCTTTCCTTTTGGGCACACATCTAGACCACATTCCTTAGTCTTCCTTGCAGTTAGGTATGGCCATATGATTGAATTATGGCTAGTAGAATGTGGCTACCAAGAACGGTAGAATGGTAGAATGCTTCTGGTAGGATGGCTACCAATAACAAGCTGAATGCTATGCTCAGGTGAGCTTGAAATCCGTGTGTTGTATCCACTGTCAGCCTGAGAATTTGAATAAGTGTGTGGAGCAGAGCTCCTACTGTCCTACCCACCAGCTGAACTGTGATGTGAAGTAGAAATGAATTTCTATCATTTTAAACCATTGAGATCTTGGGATAGCAGGTAGGATAACCTTAATATACTCACTAATTTCTGTCTTATGGGATGTCCAATGCCCTAGTTATGATTTCTGTCACTTCTTGGAGGATTATGTTTTTATGGTACCTCTCTCTATGATTTCCTGTTTTATTAAACCCTTAAAACTCACTTATCGCTCAACTCCTAATGTGGTTCTCTTCTTCCTCGCCCACACTAACCCAGTAGGAAGAAGAAACAGCTCCCATCCTTTGTTTTTTCCAAAATACCATCATCTGAGGGATTTGTGTGCATGGCATACTTTGCTGAAGGTTTTTAGCAACCTCAAAGAACTGGATATGTAAACATCCATATTCCTGCAAGTTCTTACCCCTTCTACTGTTTTTTTTTTTCTTTTGAGGAAGATTAGCCCTGAGCTAACTATTGCCAATCCTCCTCTTTTCGAGGAAAAAGAATGGTAGAATGCTTCTGGTAGGATGCATTCTGGTAGGTAAAATTTTCCTCTTTTTGAGGAAGTCCTTCCTCTTTTTGAGGAAGACTTGGCCTGAGGTAACATCCATGCCCACCTTCCTCTACTTTACATGTGGGACGCCTGCCACAGCATGGTGTGCCAAGTGGTGCCATGTCCACACCCGGGATCCCAACTGGTGAACCCCGGGCTGCCAAGCAGAATGTGCGCGCTTAACCACTGCGCCACTGGGCTGCTCCCCCCCATCTACTGTTATGTTAGTTGGTTTCTTATTTCTTCTCCTCTCTCCCTTTTTCTAATTTCCCCTTCCCCCAAATTAATCTTTTTTGCAGGACAGCTTAGCTAGCTACTCTTTGACTAGTTCCAGCCTATCCAGGCTATCCTCAGAGAGCCTCCTTGTCACACCTTGTCACACACACACACACATGCATCTAAATTTATTTCAACCTGTAAGCCAGATGTAATAAAGAAACCATGGCAGCCCTTGAATTACAACTGGCACTTTACAGTACTGACCATTACGCAAAAATCAGCAAAATTCAGAGGGTTAGCTCCTTTTGGAAAAAAAGGTCAGAAGAGATGGCAACACTGAGTGCACATTCCCAGATACAACTTGATGGAGCCGAGTGTTGGCTGTCTCTATTGACGACCAAGTGCTCTTCAGTGAGCCGTATCCCCACCATCACTATTCCGTGTTATCTCTTAGACATGGAACATTTCACTCATTTATGTCACTTGCCTGACTCCTAAGGCGTATGAGCTTGCTACTTCTCTCTCACCTGGAAACAGTTTCTATCTTGATAAGAACTCAGCACTCAACTCTCAAAATAACAAACATTCTTCCTTGTACACATACACATTACCCATTTTGCTACTTCTCTGGTCCCATTGAAGACACAATAATAACATATAAATATACCATAATTTAATGATTTCTCCAAAGTTATTTGGGTTGTTTCTAAATCATTGTGTATAAATATTTGTTCACTTTCCATTTCTATAGACAATTCTTAGATGTAGTATCACTTGATGAATCGGTCTGAAGAATTTATAGTACCTGATACATATCACTAAATTTTTCTGAAAGAAATGATATCAACGAGGGGTACTAGAATTTTGCATGCCGTAGTTAATAGGGTTACAACTCAGTCTTGGATCATACCTCCTACAATACCTGGAAGAGTTCTTTAACTTTGAACTTTAATTTTGACAGAATTCACACTATGAGATGAAAACATATAGAGTTTAGTATTTGGTTAGCCTAAGTATAATCAGATATGATAAACTTTAATGATGATAATGAGGCCAGAATTTTAATTCGTCCTCACTAAAGAATGAGCACACACCTTAGCTAAATGTGGTTGAGCAGTAGTTTTGGTTCCAGTTTTCTCTCTCTTGTACTGTCCAAGTTTTTGGATCCTTTTCTGCTTATCTCGTGGTGCTCTTATTCCACTCTGGAAGGCTCCTTCCTTTGAACAGGATATTTCTTACTTTTTGCAACAATTTTTTAGTTTTTTTCTGCTTCTTAAAATACAGTGTCCATCACAGTGTTCAAAAGAGACTGCTTTCCCCTTCTACCATGCTAAACACTTCTCATCTGTTCCTTGCTACCCTCCCAATGTGCACTCTGATTTTAGGCTCTGAGGAGTCTCTCTCTGTCTGTGAACTGCCTGGTTTTGGTGATTTCATCTAAAGTTCTAGATTTGGGCAGAAATACTGGGTCAAACTGTGCAGGAGCATAATCATTATTATATTTCCCATGTCACGCTGTTGTATATTCTTCTGGACTAGAGCAGGTCTGTTTAATTATTTACCTACTTCATAACCACATATATGCAGCCTACACTAATGAACAATGAATGTAAAGTTAGAGTATAATTTATTACATCAAAACTCTTATTCTGATATAAAATGAATCAAAGGAAACTTCAGTGCAGAGATTCTCATCAATTTAGGAATTCGGGAGCAACCTGCCTTAAAGGCAAGCATGTGGCCTCAATGCTCTTGTAGCATTGTTCCCATTCAGTAATGATAATTCTACACAAATAACAATGAAAATCAAAGTCACTGCCCAGTTCAACGAGATAATGTTTTTTCCATATTTATAAAAGACTTCCTTTAGGAATGGAGCATTTGATCTCTGTGGTTTGCTTGTCTAAATTCTGGTCTAGTTTAAAGTAACATCAGAAACTCTTTGATCTAATGCAAGCAGGGCAGTAGTTAAAATGGTTAATTGAAGAAGTTGGTTAAATCAGGGAATTATTTTAAAAAGATGCCTTAAAGCTTTTACTTACCTTAAGGACATAAAAATTTACGTTCATTCACCAATATTTTCATGTAGAGCCAGTGTGTTCATTGTGAGTATGGGTCCCCTGACTGGAGGTCTACATCACCTTTCTTGCATCAACCACACCCATAATTCATTGTGAGTCCTGGTTCGACTTCTTGAACTGGGGCAATAACCTAAAGACATGGGCACAGCACCCCGCATGCTGGCACCTTCACATTTTCGTGATTCTTTAAAAATATTTTATGATGGTCTCACTCCCTTCTAACCTGACAGTATATTTTTTAGTGACACACCTTTATAAAATCTTTCTAAAGCATTCAATATGGTTTTCAAAGAAGCCACAACTCTCTTTTTGCATTAAAATATCATTGACTTACTTGATATTTCATTAAATTATGCAATTACAAAAGCAAGTTTAAGAGACATAAACAGAGCTGGGAACGGACATAGCTGACCCTTGGCAAGCATCCGACTCAGATGGGCTTAGAGCTGCGCAGACTAGAGAGCAGTCGCTGCCAGCAGCTTTCTTATTCTCTGGCCTCAACAGAAAATCTCTCCAGGGAGACAGGGAACATTGGGTAACCTGGTGAGTTGGTTAAGTGGAGATGGGTGAAGAGAGTTCTATCACTTCTCAGATCCCTGTTAAATGTTTTATGGGAAATCTGAATGCTACATACTACAATTTCAGTTAAAGTGTGAAATAAATATGTTGTACAAACCCAAAACTTTTTAGTTTGCGTTTCTGGAAGATTTTATCTTTTAGTTCACTGACACTCTAACACTCGTCTTGACGGGATTCTTGGCAGTTTCAATACTGGAGCCCAGATGAATCTCTCAGTACACTGACTTCTCGTTTCCTTTACCTCCTCTCCTCCACACGTCTTGTCCTTCACCCTCCTGCAGCCCTTCCGCCTCAAAGTCGTGTCCCAGCTTTGTTGTTGCCAATAACTGCATCCTCTCCGTAAGTTCTTGTTCAAAAAGCTACTCTCTGCCACCAGCGCTAACTTTGCAGCTCCCTTCAGTAACCTCAACTCTAAAGGTCCTTCGACCCAAACTCTTCACTTTTCCTCACCCCTCTGTTGTACACATTTCCCTTCTTTTTCAGCTTAAATTCCATGGTCAATCATTATCTCTTCCTTGCATACACCCTCAAATCCCCTAATGCACTCTCTTGCTTTCTAAGTTTTGTTTGGGAAAATTCCAACCTTGGATCAATCCAATTACTTTTCTACTCTATGCCTACACCCATGTAACAGAACGTGGTTGTAGACAAACACACAACAGTGTGACCAGTCTCACTTTAAATTTGTGATCGCTCACCTCAAGTGGGCTTTATGCAGCCCAGACTTATGTAGTCCATAGTCCATTTACTGTCCCACTCTCTTAGATTATTAATTCCTACTTTCTCCTCTCTCCTTAAACTCTCATATCCCCTGCCCCATCTTTTTCTGAAGTGAATTTGCTTCCTATTCCGCTGAGAAAATATAAGCAATTAAGAGAAACTTTCCATAAGCTCCCATCCAAAACTGCTCACCTTCTAGCATTAGTTCTCATATACAGGAGCTGTCCCTTGTCTGGGGAGGATATGTTCCAAGACCCCCAGTGGGTGCCTGAAAGCACAGATAATGCCAAGCCCTGTATATATTGTATTTTTTCCTCTACGTACATACCTATGATAAAGCATAATTTGTAAATTAGGCACAGTAAGAGATTAATAACCATAACTAATAATAAAATAGAACAATTATAACAATATACTGTAACAAAAGTTACCTAGATTTTACCAACCTCACCATGTTTTTTGTTTCTTATTAAGCTGAGAACTTTCACTTTTTCACTTCAAGAAAGTACTTTACGGCTTCTCTTTGGCGTATCTGAATTGCCAGCATCACTACTCTTGCTTTGGGAGCCATTATTAAGTAAAATAAGGGTGAATTGAACACAGGCACTGCAGTACCTCGACAGTTGATCTGATAGCTGAGACAGGTACTAAGTGACTGCTGGGTGGGTACATACAGAGCGTGGAACCGCTGGACAAAGGGAGGATTCACACCCTGGGCAGGACGGAGCTAGATGGCACAAAATTTCATCATGCTATTCAGAATGGGGCATAGTTTAAAACTTAGGAATTGCTTATTTCCTGAGTTTTTCATTTATTATTGTTAGACTGGGGTTGACCTGGGTAACTGGATCTGCAGACAGGGGAACTGCGGATGAGGGGGACGGCCATACTCTGTCTTCTCGTCTGCTTATCACTTGTCCGCCTCTCTCCTTCATCAAATTTTCCTCTTTTGCTGGATCATTCTCATAAGTATATGAAAAAAGGAAAAGCCATTCTCACTCCCATTAAACAAACTCAAAACCTCCTTTTAGAATCTCATATCTCTCTTACAACTTCCCCACTTCTCTGCTCCTCTATATAGCAAAACTTGTAAAGAGTAATCTATAGAGATCTCGTCAAGATGGTGGCATAGGTGGACTCTGAACTCATCGCCTCCCAGGAACTGTTAGAAAAATTACCCCAGAGAGAGAACTGAAAACTGGATAAAAAGAATTCCCACAACAAGGGACAGTCTTGACTGAGGCAGAAGAGGCAGAAATTCCCTTTGGAGAGAAAAAAGCCACCTTTGTGAGTGGCAGAGCTGCACAGCCAGCTGGGTGGGAGACACCCTAAGGTACGCAGCCCTCCCTGGAGGAGTGGGGACCTGTGTGGGGGCACAATACCACTATAAGCATCCTTCATACTCAACATGACTGAGAATAAGTGTCATACTATAAAAAATCTCCCCAAAAATATAAGTCCAGGACCAGACGGCTTCCCTGGTAAATTCTACCAAACATTCAAAGAAGACTTAATATCTATCCTTCTCAACTCTTCTAAAAAATGGAAGAGGAGGGAAAGCTTCCTAACTCATTCTACAAAGCCAACTTTATCCTGATACCAAAGCCAGACAAGGACAACACAAAAAAAGAAAATTATAGGCCAATATCACTGAGGAACATGAATGCAAAAAATCCTCAACAAAATACTAGCAAATCAAATACAATAATACATTAAAAAGATCATACATCATGATCAAGTGGGATTTATTCCAGGGATTCAGGGATGGTTCAACATATACAAATATATAAACGTGATACACCACATTAACAAAATGAAGAATAAAACTCACATGATCATCTCAAAAGATGCAGAGAAAGCATTTGACAAGATACAGCATCCATTTACGATAAAAACTCTAAATAAAATGAGCACAGCAGGAAAATACCTCAACATAGCAAAAGCCATATATGAAAAACTCACAGCTAATATAATCCTCAATGGAGAAAACCTGAAAGCTATCCCTCTAAGAACAGGAACCAGACAAGGATGGCCACTTTCATTGGTCTTATTTAACATAATATTGGAAATCATAGGCAGAGCAATCAGGCAAGAAAAAGAAATATAAGGGATCCAATTGGAAAAGAAGACGCGAAACTGTCACTATTTGCAGACAACATGATTTTATATATAGAAAACCCTAAAAAATCCACTAAAAAACTTTTAGAAATAATAAATGAATACAGTCAAGTTTCAGGATACAAAATCAACATACAAAAATCAGTGGCATTTCTATACACTAACAACAAAGTAGAAGAAAGAGACATTAAGAATACAATCCCATTTACAATTGTAACAAAAAGAATAAAATACCTAGGAATAAACTTAACCAAAGAGGTGAAAAATCTGTACACTGAAAAATATAAAACATCGTTGAAAGAAATTGAAGAAGACATAAAGAACTAGAAAGATATTCTGTGCTCTTGGATTGGAGGAATTAACATAGTTAAAATGAACATACTTCCTAAAGCAACTATAGATTCAATGCAATCCCTATAAAAGTTCCAACAATATTTTTCACAGAAATAGAACAAAGGATCCTAAAATTTATATGGAACAATAAAAGACCCCTAATAGCCAAAGGAATCCTGAGGATAAGGAAAAAAGATGGAGGTATCACACTCCCTGATTTCAAAATATACTACAGAGCTATAGTAACCAAAACAGCATGGTCCTGGCATAAACACAGACACACAGATCAATGGAACAGAATTGAGTGCCCAGAAATAAACCTACACACTTATAGACAGCTAATTTTTGACAAGGGAGCCAAGAGCATGCAATGGAGAAAGAAAAGCGTCTTCAACAAATGGTGTTGGGAAAACTGGACAGCTACATGCAAAAGAACGAAACTAGACCTTATACCGTGCACAAAAAATCAACTCAAAATAGATTAAAGGCTTGAGTGTAAGACCTGAAACCGTGAGACTGCTAGAAATAGGCAGTATACTCTTTGATGTCGGTCTTGCAGCATTTTTTCAAATACCATGTCTGCCCAAGCAAGGGAAACAATGGAAAAAATAAACAATTTGGACTACATCAAAGTAAAAAGCTTGTTTATGCAAAGCATACCACCAACAAAATGAAAAAATAACCTAACAATTGGGAGAAGATATTTGCAAACCATATATCAGTTAAGGGGTTAATATCCAAAATATACAAAGAACTCATGCATCTCAACAACAAAAAAACAACCCAATTAAAAAATGGGCAAAAGATCTGAACAGAGATTTCTCCAAAGAAAATATACACATGGGCAACAGGCATATGGAAAGATGTTCAACATCATTAACTATCAGGGAAATGATAATTAAAACTACAGTAAGATGTCACTTCAGTCCGGTCAGAATGGCGATAATTAACAAGACAGGAAACGATAGGTGTTGGAGAGGATGTGGAGAGAAGGGAACCCTTGTACACTGCTGGTGGGAGTGCAAACTGGTGCAGCCACTATGGAAAGCAGTATGGAGTTTCATCTGAAAATTAAGAATAGATCTACCATATGATCCAGCTATTCCACTGCTGGTTATTTACCCAAAGAACTTGAAAACACAAATGCATAAAAATATATGCACCCCTATGTTCATTGCAGCCTTATTCACAATAGCCAAGACTTGGAAGCAACCTTGGTGCCCATCAAGCAACAAATAAATAAAGAAGATGTGGTACGAAATGGAATACTACTCAGCCATAAGAAATGATGAAATCTGGCGATTTGTGACAACGTAGATGGACCTTGAGGGTAATATGCTGAGTGAAATAAGTCAGAGGGAGGAAGTCAAATACCGTATGATCTCACTCATAAGTAGAAGATAAAAACGACGGCAAACACATAGAAACAGAGATTGAATGATGGTTACCAGAGGAGAAGGGAGGAGGGAGGAGGGCGAAAGTGGTGATTAGGCGCATGTGTGGTGATGGATTGTAATTGTCATTGGTGGCGAACATGGTGTAATCTACACAGAATTTGAAATATATTACAATGTACACCTGAAAAATAGATAAATAAATGAAACAAGAAAGAGAAAAAAAAGAATGCATTGGTGAGGTGAGGGCAAATGCTGTAAAGGAGGACATTTGTATGGTGATGGATGGAAACTAGACTTTTGGAGAAAAAAGAGAGCAATCTATGTATACCGACCTTTGTCCTCTCCTCCCATTTTCTCAAACTCTTTCCAGTCAAGCTTTTTCTGTATCGCTCTACCCAAACTTAGTAAGGTCACCAGACCTTCACATTGCAGGATCCAATGGTCATTTTTCAGTCTTCACCCGACTTCACCTATCAGCACGGCATTCGGTACAATGGGTCACTTGCTCTCTACATCACTGTATTCACCAGCCCTCCAGGCACCATCCTCTTTTGGGCCCTCTCTTCTGCTTCTCTAGCTTCTCCTGTTCGCTCTCCTTTGCTGGTTCTTCCTCATTTCCTCAGCCTGTTCACAAACAAGTGTCCCAAGGCTTGGACTTCATCTATTCTTCAACTACAGTCACTTCCTTGGAAATCTTAACTAATCTTATGACTTTAAATACCATCTAACACCAACAACTCTTACATTTATATTTTAGCTTAGACCTCTTCCCTGGTACATGCAACTCATCTTCAATCTCCACTTTGAAGTCCAATGGGAAGCTCAATACGTCCAGGACTAAGAGCCTGATTTTCTTCCCCAAACTTGCTTCTCCTGCAGGCCTCCTTATTTTAGTAAGTACAACTCTATCCATTAAGTTGTTCAGTGTATCAGTTAGCTATTGCTTCATGATAAATCACCCCTCTCAAAGGGATTAAAGTAATAATCATTTATTGCTATTCATATGTCAAAGGTTGATTTGGAGTTGGCTAATCTAGACGGGTCTCGGTGAGGTGCCTCTGCTCCAGGCTTCAGAGGCGAAAGCAGCTCTGCTTACCCGGGCAGGTCTGCAGGTCACCTGTGCAGTTCTCCTCCACTTGTTTCTTGTCTTCCTGGAACAGCAGGCTGGGCAGGACATATTCTTCTCATGCTAATGGCAGAGGGGCAAGAGGGCAAGAACTAGTGAGTAGGGCCTCTTAAGGAGTAGGATCAGAACCAGCAGGCAGTCACTGCTACACACGTATCATTGGCCAAAGTTAAGTTTATGGTTGAATCCATCATCAAGTGGTGGGAAAACAGACACTGCCTACATTGAGGTCATGAGAAGGACATGGATTCTGGGAAATACGAAGAATTAGGGTCAATAATTCAATCTATTGATCTCAGCCAAAATTCTCAGTGTCACACTTGACTCTTCTTCCTCACACTATTCCCCAACATTGAATCAGTAAATCCTATTGACTCTACCTTCAAAATACGTGCCAAGTCTGATCACTTCTCACCACTTCACTGCTACCACTCAGGTCCTAGTCACTATCGTGTCTTATCTGGATAACCACAAGGCTTTTACCCGGACTCTCTGTTGCCGTGCCTTTCTCCTGATGGTCCTCCTTAACATGGCAATCAGAGTGATCCTGTTAACGTATAAATCAGGTCATGTCATTCTTTTCAAATCCTTCCAAAAGCTTCCCAACTTAGAGAAAAAGCCAAAATTACAATGGCCTAAAAGAATGCACAAGATCTTCATCTCATTCTTTTACCTCTGTGATATCATCTTTACTTTCTCCTGCTCTCACGGCTCCAGAAATACTGCACTCCGTGATGTTTCTTTAGAATGTCAGCCATACCCCTGCTTCAGGACCTTTGCACTTGCTGTTTTCTTTACCTGAAAGGCTTTTGCTCTAGCTATTAACATTTCTTGCCCTTACTTCCTTCAGGTCTTTGCACAAATGCTATCTTCTCAGAGAAAACAATTATTTAATTCATCCTCCACCTGTCCCAAAATACTGCCACCCCCAGTACTCTCACCATCCTTTCCTGCTTTGTCTCTCCCTAGTACTTATCTCCATCAAGTATACATATATTTTATTTATTTTTTTCATTATTTGTCTTTACTGGAATGAAAGCTCTGTTCTTCCATCATTCTAGCTGAGATTTCCCCCTCTTGTTCACTGCTGTACCTCCAGTTTCTAGAAGAATGCGTGGCACAAAGTAGAGTTTTCATAAAAATTTTTCGAATGAAGAATAATTGAGTGAATTTTACTGTTCCATGAGTATTTAGTTCATAATGAGTAGAAAGATCACTCCTTTGCTTAATTATGAATAATTATCAGTAAATATCTGAGGGATGTTTAAGTTTCCAAATACGATTGATTATTCAAAGTCTCCTGAAGTCAGCTATGGATTTAGAAATTATTTTGTCAGAAAACTTTTATAATTTGGATTTTGATTAATTATTGTTGAAGTACATGGTAGAGAACATATTAACTGAAATAACTTCTTTTCAGCTGAACCTCATTCTCGTCTCTCCTCCTTCTTTAATTCATAGCTTCTACTCTGGACAGCACAAAATCTTTATTATTTGTTCCTTTTTTTTGGCAAAATGACTGGTTTTGCAATTTTAGCAAAAATGACCTCAGTTGGGAAAATAAGTTTAATTCTCCTTTAGGTTTTGAGATGATTAAAGTTGAGAATGGGTGGGATGTTTTTTTCGTATGTTGTTTCTTCAGCTTTATAATTTTATGTTCAAGCTGGTTTATTTTTCTACGCCCTCTCTTCTTTTTCCTCCGCTGAGGGCAAAGCAATCACTTTACTTCACAGAAACGTGCCAGCAGCATCCTGCAAAATCTTAGAGAATGCTTATCTGTCATGGTTAATTTTGGAAGATTCATGGATCCCTGTGAAAGATAGAACAGTCGGTGCCTGGAAGCTGAGGATGATTGTTCTTTTCCTTTTCCTCCCTTTCATATGCAAGGGGTGGTGGTCATATTTCCTTAGGGTTAACGATGGTGATACATGATCAGAGACAATCATTCCTCTCAGCTCCCATGAGAGGGAGTGACGCAGAGCCTGGTCTGCGGTGAGAATTACGGGGTCTGGACGAGAGGAACTGGTTTGGGTCTTCTAGCATATATCAATAAGTTTAATTTCCTTTGTAGAGCTTACAAAGTTCCTTTCATTTCTTTTACTGTATGAAAGGTGATTGAAGTCGAGATTTAAAGGAACTAAATATATTGCTGCAATTCTCCGCAGCTCTTATGTTTCCTTCCATGTGTCGGGCTGGAGACGATTCTTAATAAAATGTGGAGAATTATTATTTGGCACTGACGTGCACCACTTACGGCACACATTTATAAAGGCTCAGGGGCTATGCTGGGTAGGTTTCCAAGTCTTTACAAATGACTCTTTTGATCTTTGATTGTTTTAATTCATATTTAAATGTTTTTAAATTCGTATTTTTTTTTAAAGATTTTATTTTTTCCTTTTTCTCCCCAAAGCCCCCCCCCCCCCCCAGTACATAGTTGTATATTCTTCGTTGTGGGTCCTTCTAGTTGTGGCATGTGGGACGCTGCCTCAGCATGCTTTGACGAGCGGTGCCATGTCGGCGCCCAGGATTCGAACCAACGAAACACTGGGCCGCCTGCAGCGGAGCGCGCGAACTCAACCACTCGGCCACGGGGCCAGCCCCTAAATTCGTATTTTTTAATGTTCAATTTTGTAAAGAAAAAAGTCCTATGCTGCTTCTTCATGTTCCTCATTCCAAAGGAGAGTTTTTGGTTTTTTTTTGGTAAGGATGAATAATCTTATTTTTTGCTGCTGGAGTAATCGAATGATGGTTTTTCTTTACATGAAAAAATTGAACTTAAATGGTATCATTTTTAATGGCTGGCATATATTAGGAAAAATACTTTATGTTCATTATTTGATCTCTTTCCTAAAACTGAAAGCAGTAGGTCGGTGGCCCTAGGAGAAAGAGTGGTCACTCTCGCATTCTCCTAGGGAAACCTTTTTCATTTGTCACTGCTCTCTTGTGATATTTTCTGTGGGGCCCAGCCATCCTTCGCCCCCATGTTCTCCTCCAGAAAGGAAATGGGAGACTCTACCTTAAAGAAACAAATAGGAAGAAAATTGAATGGACACATCGCCCAGGACGTACTTTGCAGGTATTTCCAAAGTTACTTTCTCCTGAGGAAGGGCAGTAAACAGGCATTCACTTCGGAAGTCAAAGTCCTATTTTTAGCCATTTAAAATGGATATGTTAATAAGCAGACAATTAGAGTAAACAGTCTACAGCCCACGTGAGAATCATCAAAGTTGTGAACAAGAGGAGGCATTTAAGAGATAAACATAATTGCTGAAATCGTGTTGGAAAGAAAAAAAGAGATTAGACTGAGAACACGCTGTGGGATTTTAATCAGATCTTTGCTCCCTGTTTTACACTCCCCTGGATCATCCTCTCCCACGGGTCAGGCAAGCCCGGTCTTCCTCTTGGGTCTAGGGTGGAGGGAGCTGACGCTCCAGAGTGAAGGTGGCGATACCTGTCCCTGTCCGTTTCCCACCTCGGACAGTTTGCTGCGCCCTCTGCTCCGCCCTCTCAGGTCGCCCTCCTTGCAGGCGCCACGCCCACAAGCCCTGGGAGGGAAGGCGCAGGCGGCTTTAACGAGAGAGGGGCCGAGAAGGCTTTCTTTATTTCTGTGCTACTGGTTGGACCTCCGGATAGTGTTTTTAAAACCTGAAAGCACTAGAATAAGCACTATTTCTGATAAAGGTTTTAAGTTTCTGGTTTTGTAGATTGTCAAGGAAAATATTCATTTCATCAACAGCTATTCACTGAGGCTTATTTTGTTTTAACGTGCAGTCTTCACATCTGCTATCATATGGCTACACCAGGATGCTGAGGGCATGTGGAGCGTCGTGTTCCTCACGAGGCAGACTGCTCTTGTCTGAAGGTGGGAGGGCCCCCCCCCGCAGCCTGCAGAGCCAGGACAGCAGCCGGCTGATGGAGACCATGGCCTCTGTAGTCGTATTGCCTGGCTTTGAGTTCCAGTTCTCTTGCTCACAAGCTGTGGGACCTTCGTAAGTTATCTAACCTCTCTGTGCCTCAGTTTCCTCATCTGTACTATGGGGGCATTAATAATTTCTCCCTCACAGAGTTGCAGGAGAGTGCTGAAAACAGTGTCTGACACATTGTAGCTCATGAGCTGGGAGTAGAAGAGGCTGAGAATAAGAATGAATCTACTTTGCGTTTAATGTGAGACGTGACTGAACTGTACAAAATTAAAGCGACTCATTAAAAAGTGCTACAGCAGCAATGAATTTTATTCCATCCCAACTTTTAGGTGTAAGAAATTTCTTTTACTTCTCTAAATCAAATTTAATCTGATCTGAGGCTTCATCTCATTATATCGGCTGGAAATTCAATCTGAATCATGGCAGTTTTCTCAGTCTCCAGATTGCAAAAAGGTGCGGGTGAGGATGGGGTGAGTGTTGGGGGGAATCCTACAGTGCGAGTATTTGGGGATGATTCTCATGTCTTTGGTTCAAATGGGTCTCTGCCCAAGGTCACTCTGTCTTTTTTTTTTTTTTTTTGAGGAAGATTAGCCCTGAGCTAACTGCTGCCAATCCTCCTCTTTTTGCTGAGGAAGACTGGCCCTGAGCTAACATCCATGCCCATCTTCCTCTACTTTATATGTGGGACGCCTACCACAGCATAGCTTTTGCCAAGTGGTGCCATGTCCACACCCGGGATCCGAACTGGTGAATCCCAGGCCGCCGAGAAGCGGAACATGCGAACTTAACCGCTGAGCCACCAGGCCGGCCCTCACTCTGTCTTTGATGGGGAGAGGCTCTGCTGATTTTTTTTTTTTTAACATTCCTGTTGTACTTTTGTTTTTTCCTTTGGTGAGGAAGATTGGCCTTGAGCTAACATCTGTCGCCAGTCTTCCTCTTTTTTTTTCTTCCCAAAGCCCCAGTACATAGTTGTATATCCCAGTTGCAAGTCATTCCAGCTTGCCCATGTGGGATGCTGCCACAGCACGGCTAGATGGGCAGTGTGCAGGCCCGTGTCCACAATCCGAACCAGTGAACCTTGGACCGCTGAAGAGGAGCGCGTGACCTTAACCACTCAGCCACAGGGCCAGCCCTCCTGATGTCTTTTCCCCGAGCTTTGTTGAGGTATAATTGACAAATAAGATTGTATATATTTAAAGTGTATAACATGATGATTTGATATATGCATACACAAAAATGATTACCACAAACAAGTAAATTAACATATCCATCATCTCACCTAGTTACCTTTTTCTTTGATGATGATGAGAAGCCTTAATATCTCTTAGCAAATTCAAAGTATAAAATATTATTAACCATAGTTACCATGCTGTGTGTTAGCTCCTCAGCACTCATTCATCTTATAACAGATAGTTTGTGCCCTTCGACAAACATTTCTTCACTTCCTCCACTCCCAGCCCCCAGCAACCACCATTCTACTCTCTGTTTCTATGAATTTGATTTTTTTTTTTATTCCACAAATAGTCATACCGTACAGTTTTTGTCTTTCTCTGCTGCTTTTGTTACAGGCTGGAGCCTGGGTTGCTGTGAGGCTGGGGGCCCGGGCACCTCATGTCCAGTCTCCCTGCACACGGACAGCAGTCATTCCTATCAGGGCCCTGCCACCTGCTCACTTTGTGGGGCCTCCCTGTTGTGGAACCCACAGATCTCAATCCCTTTCCTAGTCTTCGGAGAAGCTCTCCCTCCAAGCATTCACTGATTTCCTTCCTTTCTTACCCTGCAGACTCCCTAAATGAGTTTAGACTTTTAGGGACAAAAAAATTCAGAAAGATGAATAATCTTTAGGCAACTCCTGCTTGGGCCATGCAACAGGAACTCCCTTAAAGAGGAAACACAAGGATCTGGAGACCATTTTGGAACAGGGAGGAAAAATTACAGGAAAAAGAAAATATATGTTCTTCCCACCATTTTGGTCTCAACGGTGGTTTCAGAGTTTGTACCATGGGAGTTAATTTTCTCTAGAGTTCCTCATGCACTCCTTTCACACTCGTAAGCCCCAGCTTCTTACTTACTCACTGAAGTCAAGTTAAATGGCAGTTGAGACAGTGTTGGTAATTTCTGGCCTATCTTACGGCTTGTGTGTTTTCTTTCACTGGCAGATGCAGCGGGATTCTTCCCATGACAGAGAGAGCAAGTGGAGGAAGCATAGTGCACACCAGTCAGATCTGAGGGACCCAAACACATCAAGTGGACACTAAATCAATTACTTTTGGTCTGAATTCAAAATAGATGTTTTGTTTCATAGTGTTGGAGGAGGTCATCAAGAGGATGTGACCACCGGTTGACGGCAGAGCTGGCCCTGGGCAGTCAGAGGCTCCTCACCCCTCCCCTGTCCTGGGAATGGACTTCCCACCATGGTCCCCACAGCCGGAGCCATTTTCATGGATGCAGCCTCCAGAGAGCAAAGGTGTTGAGATCACCTGGACCGAATCTGTGACTGGACTCAGTGAAGGCCTCCAGGTGAACTTTGAAGATTCTGGCAGGCCGGTATGAAGATCTGCGCATCTTGCAGCCTCCCAAGACAAGCCTCACAAGTAAGTTCCCTCGCTTATTAAACCTGCCGCCTGCCAGTCTGGGGTGGTCCACCTCTTTCTTCATGTCTCCTTGCCTTCTGTGTGTGGGAGCCAGTTTGAGAGCCAACGTATAGAATTGAAATAAGCCAATTACCTTCACTTCTGTAAAATACTCTATATTAGATTTTTAAAATACTGTGAATCAAGCTTTAGTCATCCATGACCCTGGAATATTTACATGACCTTGAAGGAACACCTGACAGTCTGCCCTCCGCACCACGGGCTCACGGATGGGTCTCCTCCTCTTCTCTTTTCCTCACTGTTTCTTCCCCTCCCATTGTATCCTCTTCCTCATTATTGACTCCTCTATCCCTCCGTTTTCTCCGTCCCTGTCTCTGTGCTTTCTCTAGCTTTCCATTATAGAATAGTATTTTGCAGCCCCAGCGGGAACCACCAGGACTAAGGAGACTGTTAATTTCCACATGGGGGTGTTTGCTTTCCTTTAACCTGATGATCTGTGTTGCTCTCTCACTGAGACACTATCGCATGTGGATAATGCAGTGTCTGTTTGTTATCCTTTTTCTTCTATCCCAGCTAGCTAAACTATAATTTAGGGAACCAACCTAATCACAGTAAATATCCTTCTTAGAGTTCTCATCAGAGAAAATAAGGTCGATTTTCCCTACACCAGAACAACTATTTGGGTTTCTAAGCTGACACTCCTTTGGATCTTTTTAAGACAAAGCCATAGTACCGAGCTCAGGACTTGAAATGCAAAAGTCCAAACAGTTTTCTTCCCATTGGGAAGCCGTGCCCCAAAAAGGGATGCTGCCTCCATTTCTGCAGCAACATTTTTCTGGAGGTGCTTAGTGCCAGTTACCATCGCTGCAAGTGAATAAAACATACATATCAGCAAAGATCAGAGTCTAAATAGTTCAATTCAAGTCAACAAACGACAAAGATGTTAAAACTAGTCCTTATCCTCCTGGAATTAGATGCAGCAACTATGGCCCATGGGCCAATGAGGCTTGTTGCTGCAAATAAAGTCTTATTGGGACACAGCCATGCTCGCTTGTTTCCATATTGACTATGACTGCTTTTGTGCTATGGTGGCAGGATTGAATAGTTGTGACAGACATAGTTTAGTTCAAACAGCCTAAAATATTTACTATCTTGACCTTCACAGAGAGCCTTTACTGCTGCGCACCGTGGAAGCTAACGTCAGCGTGGGCAGGGCGGTGGAGCATGGGTGAGGGATAGGCACCTTTCTGTTTACCCTGATACATGGTACACTGGATGACGAGGCAAAGCCCATCATGTTTTCATTGTATCCTGTGTATACTTCTTTTGTGGTGCTTGCCACTGTGTCATTGCAGTTATTATTTCTAAGTAGCCGTCTCCCTTATTGTTAGACTATGTTTATTCAACAAACGCTTCTCAAGGATCTACTTTGTGCCGGGCATTGTTCTAGGCATGCAAGATATGGCAATAAACAACAATGACAACAGAGTATCATCTGTTTCTCTCTCCATGGAATTCACAGTTTAGTTCTGGGATTGCAAATCCAAATGATGTCAGAGACCAGGCTCTAACATAAATGAGTGCAGCAGCCCTGGTGTTCCAAAATACCATAGACTGGGTGGCTTATAAACCAAAGATGCCTTTCTGACAGTTCTGGAGGCTGGGAAGTCCGTGAGCGTGGTGTTGGCACATTCAGCGTCTGGCGAGAGCCTGCTTCCTCCTTGACAGACATCTTCTCTCCCTGACCTCACATGGCAGACAGGGCAAGCAAACTCTGGAGCCTCTTTCAAGGGCACTCATCCCATTTGTGAGGGGCCCACCCTCATGACCTAACCTGCCAAATGCCACACCTCCCAGTACCATCACTTTGTGGCTTAGGATTTCAACATAGGAATTTTGGGAGGACACAGGCATTCAGACTGTAGCACCAGGTATAAGACACGGACTCACTTTCTTTGACTATTAGATGTTTAGAAATAGCTTTCACCTCCACAGAGCTTGTGCTGTTTCCTGGTTTTCTTGAAACATGAGCCCTCTTGGATTATCTTTCACTTTTCCAATTTTGATAGAGACGCATTTGAGATACATTTTTCTTCTATGAGAAAAAAACCCAGTGTATGATAAATGGAGACTGACACTGGCTTTAGTGTCAAGGAGGCAATAGGGACTGACAGGGACTGTGACACACTGGAAATGAGTATCTTCTTCAAAGGCAACACCAGCGGCCCAACTCCAGGGCATTACTGCTGTACAAGCATGTTAAATCTCCTCCTCCTCCCGTTCTTCTCCTTCTGCTTAGAAGAGAGAGAACCTGGACAGCTCATCTGGGTTTTACGTGAACTCCTAATCTTTAAGCGTTGCCTCAACTGAAAAAAATACTGTGCAGACCAAACTCAATACATGTGCCAATCAAATTTTGTTTACAGTCCATGAGTTTGTGTTCTTTGTGTGGGAACTCTGTTGGGTCCTTGGGAGTAAGTACCTTGTTTTAATAATAATAATAAAATATTCTCAATGATTCCTTAAGTTTGCTATTATTATTCCTATTTTTCAGATAAAAATGAGGTTCAGATAGAAGTAACTTATTTGAGATTCCGAAAATCTCTTCATCCTTCCTCAAGAAAGTAGTACTGAAAAGGCAGAACATTTTTGCAAATTTAAAGAGACACTATTTACAAAAGTTTTTTGTAAACCATAATGCATTGTACAGATGTTCATCTATAAAGTGATAAAAGAGAGCTGGAGTATTTTCTGTAAGTGTTGGGGAAGCACAGAGTCGCTTCTTTTCCTGGCAGAGACAGACTTTGATGTGGACCTTCCAAAAGGCTGGGACCTGGAGGTGTGGAGGAGAGGGCGCGGCAGACAGAGGCAAAGCCAGAGCATTATTTCCTAAGCTGTTTCTGGCAAGCCCCTTGGAGCACTGGTGTTTGAGAGATGTTGGCCTAGATATACGCAGCTCCAGAGTTCCTTTAGGGAACTGCGTATAGTTGTGTGACTGAAACATGATTGGGTTTACTGGAGACGTGTTTGAAGGGATGGGAAATTGCCAGATTGGAGAGGGCCCGAAGGGCCTGTCTGGAGAATCTGAACCGTATCCTGTGGGACATAGGCATCATCAGAGGTTTTGGGCAGGAAGGATATCTGCTTATATTTGAGTTGAAGGAAGGAATCAACCTGAGGAGGGCAGGAATGATGGAGAGTTCTGGGCAATGGACCAGAGGCCGGGAAGCCAATCTGTCCATCTAGGAAGGTACCCAACAAGCGCAAATAAAGGGTAAGGTTGAGAAAAGTTTTCCATAATCTTTCTCTTCTTTTTGATAAAGATGCGTGTTTTTTTTAAAGAGTGATTTTTTTCCTTCTTTTTTTTAAAGATTGGCCCCTGAGCTAACAACTGTTGCCAATCTTCTTCTTCTTTTTTTTCTTGCTGTTTTTCTCCCCAAATCCCCGCAGTACATAGTTGTATATTTCAGTTGCGGGTCCCTCTAGTTGTGGCATGTGGGAGGCCGCCTCAACATGGCCTAATGAGCAGTGCCATGTCTGTGCCCAGGATCCGAACCCTGGGCCGCCAAAGCGGAGCATATGAACTTAACCACTCGGCCATCGGGCTGGCCCCTAACGATGCATTTTTATGTTGCCTGTATATTACAGAGTATTAATAAGGAGGTATTTGGAGACAGGCTGTAGATTTCTTCTGAGAACCTGAAGGACTTTTGCATTACTGAATTTGGTGCTTCAGTCACCAGCCATTTAGGGGAGAGAAGTAAAGGCTCTGGGTAGAAACATAAAGATTAGTTTTTGTTTAGAAAAATTTAACTATGTGAAGAAAAGATAATTTTCATGGTACCCCTCAGTGTTTTGATATTCTTGAAGTTGGTGCCCTGCTCCTGTGCTGGCTCTGCAGTGGCATGCTGTTCTAGGCTGTGGATGAGACGCTCTTAAACTCCCCTTCCCCTTTTTGGTGGCAACAATTAGTCTTTGCTGTATTCACCTGCTTCAGAATATTATCCGGTTCAGCAACTCACACTGACTTGTTTTCTTGTCATCATTTCCAAGTTGCTTAGACAGGTTGTTTTAGTTGTGTATGTTTCAAATTTTTCCTTTTCCCTGTGGAATCCTTTATTTAACTTGTCTGCTTTTGTTAAAAGCTAGTTTTCCAGGCCTGTGAAGAGACAGGCTCTTGGATAAGAAAAAGTCAAGGGACTATCTCTGTGATCTGTTTTTGCCGTGTTTAGATCAGCATTCTGCATCCAGAGATGTCTAAAGGATGCTGGTGCCTGAAATCTCTTTGCAAGTCTTTAATCTCTACTTTAGTTAGTAAATAGCCATCTCAAGAGAAAACTAGGAAAAAAAATCTTGAGCAGGAGTTTATGCAGGTGGCTTGAGATTAGCATTATTCATTAACCCCAGCAGTTTGTGCTAGCTAATAATTGCTAACACACTGCCCTTTGGAAGATTTCTTATTAGGTTGTATAACTGTCCCTTCAAAGACATTCTTGCTATTTCACTTAAAAGGCAGTCAATTAGCCCTGGATGTCTGCCATCTATAATTTCTATCTACTGGAACTGCCCTTCTATATAGCATATTAGAATTTAGTGCTGGGAAAATTTCATCATCAAGTAACATCTTGTTTCTCTAGTGGGAGGAAAAAAATGAAGATGAAGACAATGTCAGGGATGATGATAAAATTTACATATTATTGTTTGACACAAATTGTTTTAAATTTATTTTAAAGTATCAAGCAAATGCATATCTAGATCAGGAAATATATACAATGTGACACATTATTTTAAAACAACTCAAATTTTATTTGAGTGTGAGTTCAAATTCTAGAAGCAGACAGACCTGGGTTCCATCCTAGCTCAGTCATCTATTTGGTGTGACTTGGATAAATTACCAGACCCCTCTGAGCCTCAGTTTCCGCAGTGGAAAATGAGGATAATAACAGCAACCTTGCAGAGTATGTTTGATGGTTAAACATACAGTGCTTGAAAAGCGCTTAGCAAAGCACATGGCACAGGGCTGGCCTTTAATAAAGGGCGCTTATAATTATTATTGAATCAAGTTCTTCGAGGAAATCATCTATTCCTTGTTGTTAAGTTTGATGTATAATTTTGGAAAAAATTCCGTCAGACATTACTTTTAGGTTTGAAATGAGAATGAATAGTTTAGAATCTAGGTTTCACTATTTACTTAACTGGACGGTCACGGACAAGTCATTCATTCACTCATGTGTTCAACTACTCATGCATTTATCCAATGTAATTTGGTATCATTCTGTGCCAGGTTCTAGGCACCTGGGAGAAAGAGGTGAAGAAGGAAGACAAGGCCTTTATCCACAGGATGCTCACATTCTAATAAGACATGTTAGGGAACCAAAAATATAACACAGTAAAAGACAAAATAAGGCAATTTGAAGGGGTCTTATAAAGAAAGAAAAAACAGGCCACTGAGTGTGGGGTAACTGGGAGGGGTGGCACTGATAGTGTGGCTGGGTCTGAGAGGATGTATTCATTTGAGTTAAATCACAAAGCAGCCAACCTACAGGGATCTGTGAGAAGAGCATTCTGGATGGAGATGCCTGCAAGCGGGAAGGTCTGGGGGGTTACTCTCGGGGTGGCTGAGAAAGGGGCCTGGAGTGGCCAGAGTGCAGGCAGCAGAAGGAGAGGGAGAGGCAGGGCCAGCCGAGGAAGCCTTGTGCAACCACGGTAAAGAGCTTGGATACAGTTGTGAGAATAAGAAGAAGTCATTGGAAAACTTTACTCAGGGGACAGATATGTTCTGGTTTTTATTATTTTATTATTGAATCTTTCAGGGTGTCTTTTTCCTATGTGCAAAAAGTGGGCAATAATGGTAGTTACCTGATAGGGTGCCAGAAGATTAAATGAGGACATTGCAAACAAAGCATTTGGCACTGCATGCATAATCACAAAATGAAGGTTAGCTATTGCTATTTTTGTGTAATTGATGTTGTTTTTATTATAGCTGCTTTGGACTGAATCGTGTCCCCCTCAGAATTCAGATGTTGAAGAGCTGACCCCCAACATGACTGTGTTTGGAGACAGGGCCTTTAGGTAGTAATTCAGGTTAAATGAGGTCAGAAGGGTGGCGCCTGCTCCTGTGGGGCTGGTGCTCCTCTAAGGATGGGCAGAGGCACAGACTTCTATCGGTGGTGAGTTCGGATGGAGTAATCTCTGTCCTCACTTGCTTCCTATGTGAAGAGCAGCAAGGATCTGCGGGGACACACCAGCCAGGGACAGAGGAATTGTCCATGGACGTGCAACAGGAATGATGTTGTTTTAGCCGGCAGTCGAGCACACGAGCTAAGCCGTCAGGACTGCTAGGCTGTTTAGTTTTGGAGCAAAGCGTTGCAAGTCTGGCTGTGCATAACGATGACTGGGAGAACTTTTACACCACAGATTCCCGGATTCCACCTCCAGAGATTTTAACTGACTAGTTCAGTGATGGAGCCCCGCAGTATATAGTTTTGACAAAATACCTCAAATGCTCTGCCAAGTTTGGGATGTACTGGTTTTAGAATATTTCCTACTCACCTTAAATGATGTCCTAAAGTGTGTTCAAATACATCAGACTTTTATCTAGAGAACACCAGGCCCTGGGAGATTCTGATTAATTAAACTCAGAGTTTATGGGTTTTCTATGAGGCTCTTCTATATACAACATGCTTTTAAGAAGCTATGCAGTATAATGGTTTTGTACATGTCCTCTGGACATAGAATTTATAGACTGAAATTTCAGTGACACTACTTACTAGCTATGCAATTTTTGGCAAATTGTTTTCCTCGTTTTATTCATCTATAAGTGGAATGATGATGATAATTCTCCAAATTATAGAACAAATCTTATTAAAACCAACATTAGAAGAAATATAAAATCGGAATAGTCTTATAACTGTTAAATAAATTGGATCCATAATTAAAAACTTTCCCACAAATAAACTCCAGCTCAGATGACTTCACTAGTTTATTCCAGAAAATAATAAGAAAAAATGTCAATCTTACACAAACTCTTTCAGATAAAGAAAAAAGAGAGAATACTTTCCATTTGTTTGATGAAGTTAGCAAAACAATAATAAATCATGACAAGAATAGTACCAAGAAAGAGCTATTATTGGTCAGTCTCTGCCATTGTGCAGAGGGACACAGCGGACCTGACTGCACCCATAGGAAGGCCGGCTGGCGCCTGGACAGTGGGCTGCAGGAGTATTCCCACCATTCCTCGAATGTTGAGAGTCACTCGCTGGCCTACACTGCTTGTACAAACAGCAAGGTTAATGCTGAACACCGACTTTTCTTCTAGAAATAAGGAATTTTATGTGCGAAGCAGAGGCTGCCTATGTGACCAGCCCCCAATAAGAACCCTGGGCACTGAGTCTCCAGTGAGCTTCCCTGGTAGACGGCACTTCACGTGTGCTGTCACAATTTAGTGCTGAGGGATAAGCGCATCCTGTGCGACTCCACCGGGAGAGGTCTCTGGAAACCTGCTACTGATTCCTCCATGCTTCACTCCTTGTGCCCTTTTCCCTCTGCTGAATTTACTGTGTATCCTTTTGCTGTAATAATTCAGTAAGAATAACTAAATGCTGAATCCTGTGAGTCCTTCTAGGGAGTCATAAAATCTGGAAGTGCTCTTGGGGACCCCCAACAGATTCATGCACTGTAGGTATTAACCAATTTTATTAGTCATGAAAAAGTGATAAAAGGTAGAAGAATTATTGGTACATAACATGATCATGTGTGTAGAATTAAAAAGTAAGTTTAGCAAGGCTGCTAGATACATCACCAAAATTTTTCAAATTGCCCATGTTTCTGTGTAACAGCACAGAGCGTAGGAAAATACAGCAGCATCAAATAGTGTTAAAGACCCTAGAGTAAACCTAATAAATATGTAAAACTCTTCACAGGAAAGGGTAGAACATTGAGAGAAATTGCAGACCTAACTGTTGTGATGCATGTGCCATATTCATGGATTAGAAATTTCAATATAATAAATATCAAAACTCTTTCCAAACTGATTTATAGAGTCAATGAAATATCAATTAAAATTCAAATTTTATTTTAGTCGAAAGTATCAAGTTGATTTTAAAGTTTATATGGAAACGCAAAGGACCAGGAACAACTAAGCCTCCTTTGAAGAACAAGGTAGGGGCACTCATTTTATCCGATAGTTGTCATAAACAAAAATAAATATATAAAAAAATATATTTATGTATATGTAAAATATAGACAATTTTATGTATAGATTTTATGCATAATGTGTATATATATGCATAATGCATTTTCTGCAATATATATATAGTGTGTCTGTGTGTGTGTGAGGAAGATTGGCCTTGGGCTAACATCTGTGGCCAATCTTCTTCTTCTTTTTTTTCTTTTCCTCCCTAAAGCCCCCCAGTACATAGTTGTATATTTTAGTTGTGGGTCCTTCTAGTTGTGGCATGTGGGACGCCAGCTCAACATGGCCTGATGAGTGGTGCTAGGTCCGCGCCCAGGATCCAAACAGGCAAACCCTGGGCCACCAAAGCGGAGCACGCAAACTTAACCACTTGACCACAGGGCCAGCCCTGACATATATGTTTTTATTTATGACACCAGTTTCATTACAGTGCAGTAGGGAAAGAAGAGTTCATCTCAATTAACGTGCTGACTCAACTGTTTATCCATATGGAAAACAATTATTAATGTAATCCATGAATATCCTGTATCTCAGAAAAATCCATTCTAGATGAGTCATAGGCATAAATATGAAAAAGCAAAACTACGAATAATAAAGCTTTAGAAGAGGACCGTTCACCAGAACTTTCTGTGATGACAGAATAGTCTGTGTTGCCCATTACAGTAGCCACTAGACACATGTACCTACTGAGCTCTTGAAATGTTTCTAGTGTGAATCAGAAACTGAATTTTTATTTCTTAAAAGTCGTAGTTGAAGGCTGGCCTGGTGGCGCAGTGGTTAAGTTCACACATTCCGCTTTTGCGGCCTGGGGTTTGCAGTTTCGGATCCTGGGTGCGGACATGGCACTGCTCATTGAGACATGCTGTGGTAGGCGTCCCACATATAAAGTAGAGGAAGATGGGCACGGATGTTAGCTCAGGGCCAGCCTTCCTCAGTAAAAAGAGGAGGATTGGCAAATGTTAGCTCAGGGCTGATCTTCCTCAAAAAAAAAATTGTAGTTGATAGAAATTTATATTTAAATAGCCACATATAGCCAGTGGCTACAGTAATGTACAGTGCAGTTCTTGAGATGTGGATAACTGTAATCTTGAGATAACAAAAGATTTCTTAAACAGGAGAGCAAAATTAGCAATGAAAATGGAAAATATAATAAATTGGACTACATTAAAATTAATCACTTTTATTCATCAAAAGACTGTTAACAGGATGAAAAGTTCAGGCACAGAGTGGGAGAAGGTATCTTCAGTACAGAAAATTGACACTCTTGTTCAGATTATGTAAAGAACTCCTATAAAGAAGAAGAAGGTGAGAAAAAGGGAGACGATGTTCTAACAATTCTCACGAGGCTTACACAGGTGCTTTGAAAGGACGTAGAAACGACCAATGAACACGTGAAAAGCTGCTCAACGTGATTAGTCATCAAAGAAATGCAAATTAAAACCATGAGATAAGACTACTCTCTTATCAGAAGATTGAAAACAAAAACACTTAAGAAATGTCCGGGGTTGGTGATGCCATGGAGCCTCAGGGATTCCTGCATAGGCTGGTGGGCGTGTCAGTTGGTGTGACCCCTGGAAAACAGGTACTGGCTCCTAAAGTTGAAGACGTGTATACTCTATAACTCAGTATCTTCCCAACAGAAACACAAGTATATGTGGTCTAAATGACATGTCGAAGAATGTTCATAGCAGTAATATTATTATAGCCAAAACCAAGAAAAAACTCAAATAGCTGTGAAGAGTAGAATGAATGCATGAATTATAGTAGATTCATACAGTGGAATTTTTTATAATAATGAAAATGAATGAACTGCAGCCACACAAATAAACATGGATTAATCTTATATATATAAAGTTGAGCAAAACAGGCAAGGCAGATTAAAGAGAATATATTATGTCTCTTTCACTTACATAAAATTCACAAACAGGGAAAGCTGCACTGTGGGTTTTGAGTCCGGATGGGAGTTGTCTTGGTTGGGGAGTGGAGAGTAGTGCCTGGAGGGCACGAGGGAGCTTTCTGGGCTGCTGTGTTTGATGTCTTGACCTGGTTATTGGTCACGTGGGTGGGTTTGCTTTCTGATAACACATTGGACTATGCATTACGTTTGTGCATTTTTCTGAACATGTGTTTTACCTCCATAAAAATGCAAATTAATGGAAAGAACAAATTAGATGATAAAAAGTAGGTTACAAAATAGACTAAAGATAGAGATTAAGATAGTTCATCTCAGATGTATAAGGAATATGCATTGTTTTCAGAAAGAAGAAGCAATATTGTATCTTTGTGTTACTATTTGTGTCCACATCCATGTCAGGTCCACATTTTGGGTGACACTGCAGGACCCACTAGCTCCATGGGGTGGGAGGGAACAGGGCTGGCTTTCACACGGCAAGCATGGTGAGGCAGGCCGGCAGGCGGGTGGCTGGTGTCTAGGAGGCCTGGCAGTGCTCTGCAGACAGATGTCCTGGCTGCTGGGTGAGGGCTGCCGGCCTGGCAGCAGGCAGGCGGTGCACGTCCAAGCAGGCAGGTGGTCGATGCAGGGAGGACGTGTAGCAGGCTGTGCTGACCATGCCATGGGAATAGGGCTCGGGGACTGGCTTCCATGTCACGAGAGGAATGGGAGGAAAAAGATGAGATTAAAACCCCAGAGCAATACAGGAAATCAGGCAGCAACTCATTTCAAGAAAATGGGGTACAATGAGAAGGTTTGGTCATAAGATTCTCAGAGCCTGGAGCTATTTTGAGCCTACAGGTGGGAGTTAAATATTTGCAGCTGTGCAGCTTGGAGGCCAGGTGGGGAAGCTGGCTGGTATACAATTTATAGTACCTGGGAAAATAATAGAAACATAAAATATTAGCACCAGGAGGGACCTTACAGCTCACCTAATTCAAGTCCTTCATTTCATGGGAAAGGAGAGTAATATTATTGAATACGACCTTTTAATTCCTACTTGTAAGCAAATCCATCTGACCTCATAATCACCCTGTGAATTAAATAGTATTATCTTTAACTTACAGGTGAGTCAGAGAAGTTAAGTAACTTTCCCTGTGTCACACAGCACTATTAGTGCCAGTTCCACTTTATTAAATACTAAGTTATGGCAGAATTGGGTCTAAAATTCAGCCTTCTTGACTTCTAGGCTTATTCTATTTGCAATATGACAGAAATGACTATAATTCTATTTACACGGATTGACTGAGAAGGAGAGGATCTAAACTTTCGATACTTCTCTCACTTGATCTGAAAACGTGGGTTGACTTATCATTCACACTGG
The DNA here is from genome assembly GCF_037783145.1 of Equus przewalskii. NCBI lineage: Eukaryota > Metazoa > Chordata > Mammalia > Perissodactyla > Equidae > Equus > Equus przewalskii. Next base: position 1,263,092 of record NC_091859.1, read on the forward strand.
AATCACTGATTTCCTGTACTGAGGGTTGTTGAAAATCTGATTTGTGCTTAAAATGGCCTCAAGTACAGAGGGACGCTTGAATGGATAAAATTGTACCTTCAGGTTCCTGTTGAATTTTACTATGTACAACCTTGGTTCAGGAAAACCAGAGCATGTAAAGTTAAAAAAAAAAAAACTAGGAAAGAAAATCAAATAGGAAACTTCTAGGCAACTGTTTTAGAGCTTGTTTTGGATGAGAGGCGCCTGATGCACTGGGGAGAGGCTAATGACACCCTCGCAGCCTGCTATCACAGACCTGTGAGCGCTGTGGCAGGAGTGGGGAGGACAACGGAGGCCTCTGAGGGCATAGAGGAGGAGAAATTTCCAAAACCACCTGAAAAGAGAAATAATTATAGAGAGTCACCTAAAATTGAGCCAGAAACATAGCATGGACAAGTTATTTAATACCTTTATTCATCCTGTCTGAATTGCAGATTAAAGCTTTTATCTACCTACCTTATGTAGACATAGAAATAGATGTAACTTTTGTTGTATGATTCTTCCAACTATTTCGCAAAGAATCCTATTTAAAGATAATGTATTGTTATTACCATTTCTTTTTGCTGTGTGTCTAGGGAGATATTGAAAGATGCTGCCAATGGATTAGGTGGGTCAGGGATAATGGGGTCCGCATCCTCCAGGAGCTCAAAATCTGTAGATGGCAGACCAGTTTCTCCCCTAGCACCTACATGTAGACATGCAAATGAATAAATGTCAATATGTACATAATATCTAGAAAGGTCACCGTGTTGTTATATTGCGTTAAGCACCCTTGTATTAGTTGCATGAATTTTCTTGTTCTCTCTCTGTCATGCTTGTGTGCCTTGACTCTTTTCCCCTTCCTGCCTGTGCTCCTTCCTTCCTTCCTTTTAGGTATTTATTGACTGAGAGGAAAAGTGAAAATTTTTATCATGGAAGTTTTCTTTTTCTATGTGCTGCCAAATATCCAAACGTTCTTAGACATCTGGAGATCTGTAAGAGTCTGTTAGGTGCATTATTGAAAAATATGCAGACATTCCATTTCAATCTAGTTTTGCAACAGGTGTTATAAACAAACAAAATGCCCCGAGGGGGAGAAACATGTGGTTCTCTCAGTCCAGATTTCATTTTCTCATGTAGTAAAAGATACACATAGAAAAATATTCATGACTCTGATATGACAAAGAGACTGTGCGTGCTTGATGACAGAAAGAACTATTGATACCCACACTAGGGTCTGGAGACAAGATGGGTGGTCTAGGAACTGTAGTTATTACTTACCATGTGGAAACATGGGTCCAGATTAGACATATTTTCCAATTTTCAAGAAAATTCACGTTTCCATTTTTAACGAGCAATATTCTTTTTTTCAAATATTGGCAATGAATTAAAATCTTTTGAAATATTCCTTAGGGTAGAGAAAAGATGGCTGTGGGTCAAATTCTGTTCACAGATTCCAATCTACAGTCTCTGAGGTAAGATCTTGGTGAAAAATTTAGATTTTAATATGCATGCAATGGGAAATCATTGAATAGTTTTAATAGCAGTGAAAGAATCTAATTTACATTTCCACAAGAACCTCCTGGCCACTGTGTGGAGAGTGGCTTCCAGGTGGGCAAGAGTGGAAGAAAGTCACAGCTGTGGTCCAAGTGAGAGGTGACGGGCCTTGGTACGTGGAGGTGGCAATGGAAGGGGAAGAATAGGAGTTGCAGTTGACAAGGAAAGGGGAGAATCAAGGGTGTCACGCAGATTTGGGGCTGAGGCAGTTGGGTCGATGGTGGTGCCATGTACTGAGATGGTGAAGAAGGGAAAGAATTAGGTTTCAGGTACAATCAGAACTCAATTTTGGGTAAGTTCCTTCTCTAATTTCTTACACTGAATGCTTAGTTCACCTATTATTTCTTTAAAAATTGATAGTATTTCTGTTTGACTCTATCAAGATTGTCATTTTTAGTTTTTTTAATGTTTCCCTTCAATAGTCTATCATATTTTTTATTTTTGATCCAAATTTGTTTAGGAGAATATTTAAAAATATCTAAGTGGTTTTGGTTTTGTTATTGACTTCTTTTATGGCATCATGGTTAGAAAATGGAATCTGTTCAAATTCAGCTTTTATAAATTAATTGAAATTTTCTTTATATCTAGTGTAAAATTGATTCTTTCAGAAAAAGGACCCGTTTTATCTCAATTTCATTTTATCAAGGCTTTAACATCTCAGAAGGCCGATCAGAGTGTCTCACCCAGATCTGCTTTACGAAAGAAGAATTATTGTTCTATTTAAACTAATGGTTGATTTGCTGTCAGTGAAAATAGCTAATAGAAATTAACCTCATGAGAAGGTGATGTCACACCATTTTTCACATATGCGTTTTCAAGTGACTCAGTGAACATTTGCTATAGAACCTTTTACTTTACATCCATCTTTGACAAAAGGCGATTTCATTTTGGACCTTGTCCAAAGAAGTTCGACCTCTTCCAAGGGCCTCAAGGGGCTGAAGGCTAGAATCATCAGAGGGTCTCGGGGAGGCTTTCTCATGACACAACTCTGTTCCCAGCCCTGCACCACCCGTGGGTTCCAGGGATGTGCTGCCCTTTCCACCATAGGCTCCTCTTTCTCTAGTGTGATTCCCTCCGATGCTCTCATCTCCTCTTTCTTTCACAGGCCCTCATTTCCGTGAGTTCTTTGATAGCATCTATGAAGTACCGAATCTCATGCACATACGTTTCTTGGAACTTCCCTTTCTAGTGAAATATTTTGCAGCTGCTCTGCAATAGAGTGACAATCTTGCTACCGCCACATTTTACAGGCTCTTTTAGCCTCTTTTCTCCTTTTCTTAGTATGCCATCAAGCAGAGGACACTTGCACCAAACTCCTATTTCTCATTGTATTCACCTGTTTTTTTCTTTTTTTCCAGTTTCCTTTCTCCTTAGGTTCCTATCTGAAATTATAAAGTGTTTACTTTATAAGCATAGGTAATTTTTAAAAACTCATTATAATAAGATATTCAATAGTAAACCTGTTTGTTTATTCTACACTATTTTGGACTTCACTGTACACATTTGTATGCTCTCTTTGTGAATAGTTGACCTTAATTTTTAGTGGAAAGAAAGTATTGAAAAGAGTCTAATGAAGTGCGTTATAGCCAAAAGCTCATGTAGGGAGAAATCTCTCTTATGCAGTTTCTGAAATATCACCAAAGTGAAGGTTGTACCGAAGGTGAGGCAAGGTAAAGAATTAAATTCAAATTTTTTCCCCAATGGTAGCCAATATTTCTAGTGTACATTGAAAATAAAATGGTCTACCAGTTACTAAGTAGGCTTGAATGCATTATTATAGGAAAAAAATTATATGGGATTTAAGTGCCAGCTCAGGAAGAGAGAGGCCCAGGCTAGCTTTCTCACCTCCTCTGGTCCCATTTTGTTGCAGCCTGCTTCTGAAAGAAGCAATCAGCAGCGGTTTATGATGCTCAGACATTTCTATGAGGCACGCTCACTGAAAATCATGGATGTTTCTGCTTTAACTAGATTTACCTACTTTGAGATGAAAGCACTGGACTGCCTGAAATCCCATTTTGCTAAACCTGCCAGTGAGTAAAACCACTGAGGTCTTCAGGAAAATTCCATTGCACAGTAAAGGAAGCTGTTAATTACAGCTACAATCAGATCCAAAGCTCTACCTGAAAGGTGCAGGAATTCTGCCTGCTCCGGCTGGTCTCTAATCCGGCCCATGTGGCGCCATTCAAGTGGGATCACGTGGCTTGGCCTCTTTTGATGTGTTTCCTGGGATCCTATGACTTTTTTTCTTTAATAGACTTTATTTTTTAGAGCAGTTTTAGGTTCACAGCAAAATTTAGTGAAAGGTACACAGATTTCCTATATACCTCTTGTCCCCACACATACATGACCTTCCCCACTATCAACATCCCACACAAGGGTGGTATATTTGTTACAGTCGATCAACCTACATCAACACATCATATTCACCTTAAGTCCGTATTTTACATTAGGGTTCACTCTTGGTGTTGTTCATTCTGTGGGTTCAGACAAATGTATAATAACATATATCTACCATTATAGTGTTGTGCAGAATAGCTTTAATGCCCTAAAATTCCTCTATTCTCTGCTAATTCATCACTCATTCCCCTCACCCCCTGGCAGGATCCTATGATTTTTGTGTCCCTGCAAAATGCTTTGCAAGCAACACCACAAATCTTTCAGACAACTCTTTCATTTTCCGTTCCTGGTATTCCAGTCTTTTCCCACCTGCCCTCCTTGCCCCTCCCCTTTAGCAAAATAGCTAATTCTTAAAAAATAAATCTAAACCAGCTCTACACCTGATTATTTGTAGAACTGTCATAGAATATGTTACCTTGGGAACTGAGACAAATTGTGGGCTTATGGATTATAAGGATTTTTTTTGACCTTAACAAAAATTTAATTTGTTATGAATGGTTCATCATAACATATGCCAAGAAGAGCATGCCAGAAATAATGATCTGAAGGAGCACATGGGATTTCATGCTTCCATACTTTTCCAAGAGTGAAAGAGATCATTGAAACAACACATGTCAGATGCTATTAATGTCATATTGTTGAGGCCATCTGTTGAAAACCAGGATCAGGACCTGCTGTGTTCATTGAATTTGCAGTTCTGGAAAGGACAATGTCAAATGAAATTAAGGTGATTCTATTAAGAGGAGTGTACCTGAGGGATGAAACTCTTTTTTCAGAAGGATAAGCCCATGTTACTTGTGTAGCTATCCATATGAACACAACCTTTAAAAAAAGCCTTTTTTTAAAAAAAAACCACTAAAATTTGCATTACTGCACTAGTTATTCAGTTTTTAAAACATAAAATTACGGTAGTTTGTATATTTAGATACATATTTGAATTTTTGCATGTAAGGATGCAGAGTATGGATACATACTTGATAAAGTTGGCACAGAATATTTACAGGCTTTCGGAATAAATCAAAGATGACCATAAAAGAGTACCTGAAAGTTTGTAAGTGGAAAACATGTGCTGTTTCCTTTCATATTCTGATAAGGGCTGAAGAGTGGAATTTAAGAGTGGTTTTTAATGAGATGCTCACTCACTTTTCAGCCATTCTTGCTTTCATATTGAAAAATCAAGCTGGTTTTATTAAACAATAACTACATGGGCCTCTCAGTCTCCTGGGATGTTTCTTTGGGCTGTATTTCAAGTGTCCCTGCTAACATTCCATTTGTCCGTATTCTACGCTTTTTTTCATTCTCCCCCAATACTCCCTCCTCTCACACAAATAACGAAAGAGTACAGCTTCTCTCTCTCATTCTATTTCTTGACTCTGATCGGGTGCTGTGGCTGGCGTTCTTCAGTAAGAGCATGTGCGTCCGATGCATTGGCTCATAATCAATGGCTAAATGCAGTAGACAAGTCACGGATGATTCTTTGATGTTGGTTTCCTCATCTACAGAATATTTGAAGTGGATTTAGTGGTCACTAATGTCCTTTCCATCTCTAGAAGTTTGGGATCCCAGGGAAAGTGAAGTCATATGTATGTTTATAAAGTGATATAACACGTTCTATTCATCTCAGCAAATGATGTAGAGTTAAAGATATATAGCAAAATTGCCAAGAAAATTTAAGACTTAGGACAATAATGTTTGACATAAATCTCTACCCACCGAAGATGAGACCATACTTTCTGAATAATTTTCTAATTTTCCATTTCTTTTAAAATCTTATTCCATGTTTTACCACAAATTCTTCTCTCTCTCTCCATTCTTGAAGTTTCTTCTGAGGTCATTAAATGGATTAGATGCATGAGGCTTGTTTCTCAGTTATTTTCTGTTTCTGAAGGTCAAGGTTGTTCCCACTTTATAACAAACCCAGGGAGTTGTTCGCGTGCATGACAATCATGTGTGAGGGGAAAGGAAGTGGGCTAGGGACCAAGAATAATTGGATGTGGACTCAGATGGTTAGAACTACACGGCAATACCGAAGCAGTGGGGATGGCTGTGAGGGTCGGGAATGAGGTTCACTTTAGGTGTTTTGGATGGAGTTTTTTGTGCTGGAATCCTATCATTTATTATTCTCTTTCCCAGGGCTTCCAAAAGAGGGAGCACAGACACTAAGAACTATGTTTAAATAGAAAATAATATCTGAGTAGTTCCTGATAGTCCTTCTAACAAAAGCTGGAGCACAAGCCTTAGGGCTGGAAACCTAAGACCAGACGCCCAATCCCCTCTCGCCTGTGTTGACCTGCAGGGCAGACCCAATCTGACTCCCCCAACCCTACACTGAGAATTAAGGTCTCTAATTTCACGTAGTGATTCTGTCCACTTGTGAAATGGACCCAGGGTCTGTCTCAGGATCTGATTAATCTTTGGTAGCATTTTATTCCTTAGCTGGGCCCTGCGGAATGGTGGGGGGAGGCAGAATTTAGCTAGTAAGGGAGTGGACAGTGGTGGAAGCAGAAGCAGAAGATATCCCTGTGGGCAGGGCAGAATACAAGAGAGGCAGAAATGCCACAACCCCAGCAGTTCATATATAAATAGCAAACACAACGAATCTGGTTGATTGCTTACCTTCTTGGGATCTATTTAAAACCCCCAGGGAACCTGTTGCCTACTATTCCAGACTGTTTTTAGAATTTGTCTTATTGAGATTACTCTTGTTTACAAATTGGTGTTGTGGATCAAAATGCTTTGTGCTTTTGGTTTTATACTTCTAATAAAAACAAATTTGCTTATGTGCTTAATTGAAATTTCCTTTGAACTTGTTTTACTCTAGTGACATTGTAAGATATGGATTCATCATGACTCTTCACAGATTGAGAGAGGGTCCCTAACCTACTGGAAAACTTTTAACTGGCTTTACATGTATTCAATTAAATTGAACAAAAGATTATTGTCTACTATATACAAGGGTCTGTAGGGTACACAAAATGAGTTTCCTTGATCTTGAAGATCTTACAGTTTAGTTTAAGAATGTTAATATTTGGCTTACTGATTCTAAGATACACAGTTTAACATTTCTAAAACTGGGGTTCTTATAATTGATGGCATGACAGTTTAATTAGAAGCATTTAAAATTTCTTAATGGTAAGTAAAATTACGTGTCTTAACAGTTATTAAGTTCAGATTCAATAAGATATGGTAGCACGAGAAATTTGGGCAAGTTTACCTGCCATTACACTTGCTAAGCCTGCTATGAGTGACTGTGGATGAGAAAATAGGAATGTGTAGTTCTGTTGGTTGATTTGTTTCTGGTTTCCACCTGCCTCTCATTGTGTGAGCATCTCACCAGCTGAAAGTGATTCTAGGATTTAAAGCTACATCATTGTCTTATAAGATGCAAGCCAATTACCTCATCTGGCATTCAATAAACAGGTATCTCTTGTAATACTGGAGGGAACACCAGGTTCTCTAGAAAGACAACGTGAAGGACTTCAACAACATGGCAACTTTCTAAGTGATTTTTAAAGGTAAATCTGCTTATATATGATTTTTTCCCATTATAACTAAAAGATCATGTAAGATGTGTCTTCACTTTATACAACAGGACAGCATTTTTGACATTGGTACGAAGATTGTATGATGTCCAAATTATTTCCGTGCATTTGTGCATTTGGAGAATATATTGAACGCCTACTATGTGCAAGGTGCCCACCAAGCCTGGGAAAGTATAACAGCAAGAGGCCAAGAGATAGTATTACAAACTTTGCCTTCAAAGACTATGTAATATAATATAGCAAAGTATATACAGATATTTAAATGAGCAAATATTTGTAATTGTTGATATTATTAGATGAATTAATATTTTAACATGTGGTTAGAACAGTGACCAGGACATTGTAGGTGCTACATGAAAGTGTTTGTTAAAAGAAAGACAAACAAAGAAAGAGTGGATGAACTACAGTATATTACATTATGGGATAAGTGATCTAAGTAATTTAAGAATGGTACCAAAATGGACTCTGGAAATTCAAATAGCTAGATATTCCAGCTAGATGTGATCTTAGAGCCAAGGGAATTTTTGAGCCAAGTTTGTGAATAACACTAGGATTCCAGTGGAGACAGAAGGAAAAGCACTCCTGATCCAGAGTGTCAGAAGAAAAGTCCATGTACACTAGCTTATTTGCTGCAGGGAGGAGCCAGGTGAGAGAGAAAGGCTGAAGACCCGGGAACCAGAGGCATCAATAATACAGCATGACCTGGGAAGAGGGAAGAGGTGATGGGATTCAGTGCACAGGCAGAGGGATTAATCTTAGACAAGAGAATCCACATCTATTCTTCTGAGGCAAGAAGAAAGGAAAGAAGAGTAGGTACAGATACATTAAATTAATTTCGGGGGTGATTCCCTCAGCAATCCTTAGCAGCTGAGGTGTAGAAGCAGAAGAGAGCTAGGACTGCAGGGTCGCTACAAGGTTGAGTTGTCTTGGAAGCAACAGCTTAGTAGGGAAGAAAGCGGAGTCAAGAGGGTGTCCAAAGAGAAGAAGGAAATTGAAGGGTCAGGGATTGGCAGGCTTGAAGAAGTTGACTGACCATCAAATTTGGTGGGAGTGAGGGAGTTGCCTATGTGGAAGTACGGAAGGCTGGTTTTTCAGAACAGAGTGTCAGGATCTTGGTGTTTAGGCTGAGTCAGGTCTCAGCAGTGGAAAAAGAACTATTGGATAGTCATCCACATTGATATGGAATTAACTCAACTTCCACAGTCCTCAGTGGATCTTGAGAAGTGATTTGGAGGTAAATAGATGATAATAACAAGGAAAGCAGCAAGGAGTTACGTGAATCAAATGTATCATGAAGAAGCAAAGGCACATTTTAAAAAGGTGAGGATGGAAAGATCAAAGAAGATCTGTAAGAAACAGTGGGAGACTGGAGAGTGATATCCAATATTTTAGCCTTAAATTACACACACTGTAGGAGAATGAGCGTTTGAGAGGTGTATAAAGAAAGTGATATTCTTAGAGGAGAGACATACCTTGAAGACTAGGTAGGTACCAATTTAGCATTCTGGATTAGACTACGGCCTATAGAATCAGAGAAGCATGAGTCAAATCCTGGCTGGAGAGTTGAGTGACGCTGAGCAGCCTAACTTTGCTATGCCTCAGTTTTCTCATCTGTAAAATGGAAATAATAACAGTATCTGGTTACTATATAGATTAAATGCTATGGTGTTTTTGTCCTACTTCACTGGTCTCTCATCCTCAGTTCCTTTATTATTTTTTTTGTCTCCTTGGGCTTTTAATGTTGGAGCGTCTCAGGGCTCAGACCTTGTTCTGCTTTCTCCTCTCCTTTCCTGCTCATCTCTCCCTTCTCCTCCTCATCAGTCAGCCTCATGGTTTTAAAGACCACCCATATGCTGATGACTCCTACATTTTTATTTCTAACACAGATCTTTCTCCCAAACTTCAGACCTATATATCCATCTAGCCTTCTGGGGGATGGCTAATATATATTCACCTCCAACTTGACATGTCCAAAACTGAAATCCTGAACTTTTCCTCAAACCTGCTTTACCCACAGCCTTCTCTATCTCACCGAGGGCAGCTCTATCCAGTTGCCAAGGCCAAAACCTTTAAAGTCATCCTTGTTATTCTTTCTCTCAGACTCACATCCACTTGTCTCTGCTCACAAAGAATATCCTGAATCCAGCTGCTTCCCTCCATTTCTGCTACCACTGTCCTGGCTAAGTTCACCTCCTACCCTGTTTCAGGTGTTGCTCTCTACAGTCTTTTCTCAACATAGCTTGAACTTGCTAGAGACATATTTAAAAACGGAAGTCAGGTCATATCACTCTTCTAACACAGTTCCGTGGATTCCATTTTTCTCAGAAAACTGAAGTCCTTACAAAGGCCTACAGGGCTGTACACGATCAGCACCTTCCTCAAGTCTGGCCTCATCACCCATTGCTCTCTTCCTTTCTCATCCTGCCACAGTCTGTGCAGCCTCCTTGTTTCTTCAACAGGTCATTCATGCTCTCTACAGCCTTCATGCTGACAATTTTCTCTGTCTGGAATGCTCTTCCTTCAGGTATTTTCATGGTTAACCTCCTTACCTTCAAATCTTTGCTCAAATCTTACCTTCTCAATGAAGCCTGTGCTGGCCGCCTCATTTAGCAATGCACCATGTACCAGCCCCCCATGGCATTTCCAATCTCCTAGCCCTGCTTTACTTTTTATTATCACCTCCTTACATACTATATAATTTACTTAAATGTTTATTCTTTATTGCCCATCTTCTTGTGCAATGAAAATCCCATGTAAGCAGAGTCTTTATCTGCCTTCATCACTAATATATACTAAAAATCTAGTATGGTGCTTGGCAAGTGATAGGTACTCAATAAATATTTGCTGAGTGAATAAAACAATGAAAAGTGAATGGATGACTGTAAAGCACTTTCTATATGCTGGACATTATACTAAGTACTCCATTAGTGCTACCTGTTATTATTGCCGTTATGTTTTAGTTGGGGGAGAGGAATGAAGAATACGTTCTAAAAAGGCTTGAAAAGAAGAAAGAAGTATAGAGAGGAAGATTGTTTGGTTGACGTAGGCTGGCAAGTGGATTATGACCTTAAAATAAAACCTAGCAGGCTATTGGTTTCTCTGTAAGAGCTCTCTGGAAGAAAGCACCTTTAGGATGGCATAGTTAGGAAATAATTTACCCAGGGATAATTATTACTGGCAGGAAGGAGTCTTTTCCCACCATGACTCAGCCAATGGAGACTACTTTTACATCATTATCTTGGTTCAGTTTTATTAATCATCTGGCACCGAGCACCGTGGTATACATTATTGGAGGACACTGCTCACCACTGAGGTTTTAAGGCTCTTGCAGGAGTATCTGAATGAGAATAGAATTTGATAGTAAGATTGATTTAAGAGTGGTTGTTCACATTTTCCTTGCTTTGTCTTTTTTATCTATCTTGAATGTTTGGGCAATTAGTGAGTTTAAGACAGAATCGAAAAATTTTAGTTCAGAGAATATGAGATTTTCTGATTACTTTGAGTGAGTCTTTATGTCTTTTGAATTTTGATGCTTTCTTCTTGTACTTCCTATTGATTTAAATATTGAAATGGATTAATTGCTATGTTGGAACTAGGAGTTTTATGGTAGACCCAGGGATACAGGCTGACATTTCTTTTCTTAGATTAACCTTTTATACCACTGACATAATTCATCTTTATCAGAGACAATGCAGACAAGGTACAAAGAAGAAAAATTAGCAGTTATCCCATCCCCAGAGAGAACCACTGTCAGCCTGTTGGTGCATTGTGCATGTTCTACCTTGAGTCACTTCAAAAGTTGAGTATATTTCCCTTGGAACTTGTTCATTAGGCATCAGAACCACCTTACAATCTACAAGGCAGTGATTTCTAACTCTTGCTTGCATTATGGGCTCTTCTGAGAATCTAATAAAAACTATGAATTCCCTTCCCCCTAAGCTCCATGTGGTCATGCGCACAAATGTTGTGTTTATTATCAGGGTTTTTGTGGAGGACAATCTAAATCCCATACTAGTGTATGGATTCTAGGTTAAAATCCTTGATATAAGGCACAAGCCCTTTAAAAAATTTTTTCAAATCTCATAAATGATGAAAAATTAAAATGCTTTCCTATAATGCTCACACTTCTTTAAAAGTTACTATAGTGAATATCTGTTGCGAATCTTGGGCTGCCAAAGAGGAGCACACAAACTTAACCACTACACCACAGGGCCAGTCGCTGAACAATGTTTTCATTGTACAATACAGTATTGTTAACTATAGGCAAAACGTTGTACTGCAGATCTCTAGAAATTATTCATCTTGCATAATTGAACATTATGCCTATTAGCAATTTCCCATTTCCCCTTCTCCCCAGCCCCTAGTGACCACAATTCTATTCTCTGATTATATGAGTTTGATTATTTTAGATACCACGCATAAGTGGAACAATGCAGTATTTGTCCTTCTGTTGCTAGATTATTTTGCTTTGCATAATGTGTTTAAGGTTCATCCATATTGTTGCATATTGCAGGATTTCCTTCTTTTTTAACGGTAAATAATATTCCATTGTATGCATATGCCACATCTTCTTTATCCATTCATGCATTGATAGACATTTAGGTTGTTTCCATAACTTGGCTATTGTGAATACTGCTGCAGTGAACATCGGGGAGCTAATATCTGTTTGAGATCCTGATTTGAACTCTTTTGGATAAATACCTAGAAGTGGGATTACTGGATCAAATTGGTTGCTCTATTTTTAATATCTCAAGGAACTTCCATACTGTTTTGCATAGCAGCTGCACCTTTTGGTATTCCCTTCAACAGTGTAACACTTCTATTTAATTTTTTAAATCACATTTTAGGTGCTATCCATAAATGTGCTGTTATAGGAATTACAGAGGATAAAAGAGCATTTCTGGGTTGCCAGGAATAGTGAAAATGCTGTTTGAAGCGAGTTACTCCTTGGCTTTAACTCAAATCCTCCTTCCTCAGGTGTGCTTTCAAACCTTTCTTGATCATTTTGAAATATGCTTTCTCTGTGAGCACAAATTTTTCAAGAACACATCTGCTCCAAGGAAAGAGTTAGATATTTTCGTCATCATCTCTGTCTTTTGGATCCAACTTGTTTTCCATTGGAAAAACAAAACTTTAACCTGATATAGCTGAGAAAACCTTTTAGTGTGGGCTGCCTGGAGCGGTTCAGTGTCACCTTTGCTAGGCTGCTGCCAACACCCACGGACCCCTGTCATTGCTATTCTCAGCAGCACACGTCCTACTTTTATTTAAATAGCATAAAGGTTGGAGCTGTAAATGAGAACAATATCCAATTTGGCATTTGAAATAAATATTATAAACATCGGCTGTAGAGATTCTAGGAAGCAGCGAGGCTGGTGGTTCTGGTTGAGAGGGAGGTTAGAGCTATGTCATAACTGAATGTTAGAAGACTCCTTGGAGGTCGCTAGTTCCACTCTCCTTACGTTATGGATAAGGAAAATGAAATCCAGCTTATTGAAATGACTTGCTTAAATTACTTGGGCCTTCTTACTCCTGGGGCATCTATACTTCTTGTGTATTTCAGACTTGGAAGTCAATGATAGCTACTGGTATGATAATTTTCTACAGATCTGGATTTTGTAAGCCAGAGAAAATTTAGTTGATGATGTGGAGAAATTTGCTAAGACTTGTTGTTCCTATACTCAGTATGATGGTTAATTCTATGTGTTAACTTGGCTGAGCATGGTGCCAGATATGTGGTCAAACATTATTCTGGATATTTCTGTGAGGGTGTCTGACTGAGATTAACATTTAAGTTAGTGGGCTTTGAGTAAAGCAGATTGCTCCCTGTAGTGTGGGTAGGCCTATCCCATCAGTTGAAGGCCCAAATACAATGAGGACTGACCTCCCCCTGAGCAGAAGGGATGCTGCCAGCAGGCGACGGCTTTCAGACTTGAACTGCAAGATTGGCTCCTCATGGCCCTCCATGGTGTGATGGCTCACCCAGCAGATTTTGAACTTGTCAATCTCCATAACTGGGTGAGCCAATTCCTTAAAATAAATCTCTCTCTCTCGATATACATATATGTACGTATATACATGTCTTGTTGGTTCTGTTACTCTGGAGAACTCTGACTAATTCACTTAAATATTTGTTTCTCTAATCCAGCATTTGGACCTTAAATATTTATATGCAGAGCATATTGTCTTATGTTTTGGGTAATCATGTACTATTATCTAATGCTCTGTAAACACAAAGATGCTTCTCTTTTATTTTGATACTAAAAGAAAACCTTTAACAACCATGGTTTCCTTTCTTCCTCAGGAATGGGGACCATTTCAGACCGCATCCTAACGTGTTTGTCAAATTCCAAGAGCAGCGCTGCTGGCTCCACCTGTTGAAGGGTGAGGCAGGGTTTTGGCTCAGGTGGTGGAGAAGGCAAGAAAGCAACCACACAATAACTCAGTTTTTATTCTTTCTCTGAAAAATTGGTAGTTATTCTCCTGTCTGGTCCTCCATCTTGCTTTCCCAAGGCACACCCAGATCCTCCGCATTCTCTTTCTTTGTATTGGTTAGGACATTTCAGTCATGAGCAACAGTAACCAAACTCAAACTAGTTAAAGCCAAAAGACAATTTTATTTGCTTATGTAACAAAAAATGTTTGAGGCGAGTTCTAGGGTAGGGGAATTCAGAGCCTCAAATGTTGTCATCAAGACCTAGTCTCTCCATCTCTCTGCTTGGCTTTCCTACGTGCTGGTACCATTTTCAGGCTGGCTCATCTTTAGTATTCTCAAGGTGCTCCAAACTCACATCCTCTTCATTCAACCCCACAGGAGAAAAGAGAGCACTTCCCAAGGGTTCTAACAAAAGCCCGGGCCTGACTCTCACGGGCCAATGAGGCCATGTGTCTGTCCCTGAATCTGGTGATTAGCTTCCTCCTGGATCATGTGCCCATCTTCATGCTTAAGTCAGGGCTTGCCGCAATCAACCCACATGTGCAAAGACTAAGGAAGAGGCAGTGTCTCAAAGAGAAAGGGAGAGTGGACGCCAAGGAAACAAAAGAGATAGAATGAGAATGGACGACCTCGTCCTTGTCCAGTTCGGGCAGCCAGGTTGTGTCTGGCAGGCGGATGAGGAGCAGCGAGAGGAGAACTAAGGAGCTCAGTCTGCCTTGTTCACTTTTTTTAATCTTTAAAAATTTATTTTTCAGCTTTATTGAGGTATAATTGACAAATAAAATTGGAATATATTTAAAGTATACAATGTGATCATTGATATATGTATATGTTACATATAATATACATACATATATAAGTTTGATATACATATGCAAGTATCTGGAATAGCCTGTGGTTCTGGATAACTGAGGTCTGCAAGTAGTGAAAGAAGGCTAAGCTGGAGAGCCTCTCAATGTTTTAGAAGCAAATTACATTTCCTGGAAGGTTTTAAAGTTTCACAATGGAGATTCTGAATAGATTTAGTCTCTCCTGAGCTTATAGTGCCACTTTCTCTTTGACTGCTTTCTCGTCAGCTCCCAGGCTTCTCTGTCATTCATCGCTGTGGTTTGCCACAGTGTGCAAATATAGCAGGGAGGCTCCCCGGGGAGAGGAGTTTAGACCTGTTGCTCATTGTTACGTATCCAGCACCTGGAAGAGTACCTGTGGTAGGCACTCAAAAAATATTTGTTGAATAAATGGTTTGATAAATTAAACGTGTTATTTTGTATCTGGCCTCACCATGGATTGGTAAAATATGATAATGAATTCTGCTTCTTTTACTATGATTTTTTGATGACTTTTTCAGTTGACTCTTTTAAATTAAATTTTTAATTTTGAGATAATTGTAGATTCACATGTAGTTATAGGAAATAATACAGGGAGATCTCCTGTATTCTTAACACTGTTTCCCCTAATGTTAAGATCGCACAAAACGATGGTATAATATTACAACTAGGCTATTGAGATGTTAACAGTGATGCAACCTGGCTGACTTTGTATGTGTGTGTGTGTGTGTGTGTGTGTCTGTGGTAAATTGTTTCATGGCCACAAATTCTTGCCACCCAATATACATACTCTTTTGCAATGTGACTTTGCTGTTCCTATAATCCAGAGATAAAGTCTCTTGTTCCATCCCCTTGAATTTGGGCCAGATTTATTTTGCTTTGACCAATAGAATGTGGCAGAAGTTATGTTGTGTGAATCCTAGAGCCACAGCCTCGAAAGGCCTGACATGTTTTTCCTCCTCTCTTTTGGTGCATTTCCCTGAGACCCCGGTTTGAAGAAGGTGGTGTAGTCCACTGGAGGATGACAGACCGTAAGGAGGCAAATTGAGGTGCCCTAGCCAAGGACTCAAACCAGTGGAGCACCTGCCTAGTCAACACCCACAGAACTGTGAGAAATAATTAATCATTGTTGCTTTAATTTTGGCATGTTTGTTACATAGCAGAGGTAACTGATACAGAAGCATCT